>NC_137249.1:17562976-19962976 GCF_051294905.1 Botryllus schlosseri
CCATTATCTTGATAATGCCATTGCTATAGATGTCAGTCCGATTCCGACAAACACGAGTCCCTTCCAAACTTTATTGTAGTCGAGAGCGGTATTATCAAAGAATCCTACAAAGCCATCCTGCAACAAAAATAGAAGCCCTAATGATCGTACGGAGGAAAGTTATCGTGTCGGGAAGCGAATTGGAGGGTAAAGCTGAGTTTCATCATCGAGAGATGATATGGGCTCTGGAGAGCAGATACACTATATATCCATGCTAAAAGTTAATTTATAATTCCTAAGCAAAGCATGTAAATCACCTACCCATCCTCCATTTTTCATAATCCACTTTAGTCTTCTGCTAGCAATGTAATTTCCGACTGTCTGTATGATAGCTTCTATATGGTCCCCGTGATGTTCATCCTCGTTCTTGCGAGCAAGAATGCTACCGAGCACAAAAAGGGAGACAATCCTACCCCAATTTTCTTTGGTATCTTTGTAAATTTCATCAGCTATCATCAGGAACATTCGCTCATCGGGTAAATATTCTTTATATTTTTCATTGACTTCGACATCACCATAGCGGAGACGTTTGGAGACTGCGTTTAGGACAGTTCGATGTCGCTCGAACATTTCATCCCCAACTCGACGTAAGGTTCTCTCTGCTTTCGTATTTACCTTAACGCATGAGCCGTCGAGTTCGTACATGATAAAATTCCTGGTCAAGGAATATGCTTCGGATATAATTTCATACTTTTCTTCAGTGACCGAAGGTGATACTCGTGATAATTCCATGCTTTGAGGAGAATAGCGAGTCAGAGCTTATTTCGAGATCTAAGCTACTTTGAAAATGAGTATCCTAGGATTTGCATAAGTTTCATCTATATCGTACAATGCGTTTTCGCGGTCCAGAATGACTTATGGCGATGAAAAATAGTAAAAATGGTCTCTTAAGCATTGACCACGGTTTTGTTTTCGAAAGATGTCGGGATGTCGGTATCATATTTTCTAAAACTTAAACTAGGACCCGGATCCGGATATCAACTCTGAATCGATAAACCAATGAACAATATTCAAACATGTTACACCCCCATGTTTCCATGAAAATAACAAGACATTACACATCCAGTATACTTCACGATTGTTCATAGATACCAAGTATTCGCGTAAACGAGGTGTGTGACATTACATACATCATGGATAACATCATGGTCGGCACTGCAAGCATCATGGATTACAAATTCATGTTCTGAAGTCTCATACATGCATCGACTCTGTACATTCAATGTGGGGGTAGCTGACTTGGAGACAGAAAAACACACATATTTGACCGTGACATGGTCTTAGTATGAACCGACATGCATTCGACTTGTGGAAAAATGTGTCGCACACTATTTCACCGAGATTACAACCCTTTCACGGTTCACAACTTGATATATCAACTTCACAGGGTGGTTCGGATTCTCAGGTAGACTTGAATCGTGATCCGGATCTCGGAATATAGTAAAATCGGGGTATGTAGGATAATTACTCACTCACTACTCTATATGTTGGTGGTGGTCATACCCTGCAAACTTTTTTTGCTGCGAACGTAGTGTTTCACCTTACATCAGTTGGTTCAATGTATGTATCGGGTTGTGAAAACTGTCGCTGTTTTGATTATGTGTCACAATCAATACCAAATACGAGAATTCGTTACTCGCCGAAACGCCGCAGTCAGACATCGTTAACAGCGATTCCGTGTATGGCAATCTTGAGTTCAATTGCGGTTTTGTGATGTTAACCAAGCGGCTGTGTTTCTGCGGTGTGAAGACTGAATTCGTGTTGTTTCCCCGCAAGAGTGCGATGTCTATTTCACACCTAGAGCAATTATAAAACACATCTTCGAAACTTTTGGTCTAGTTCATCCGCTTGCATTTCGAAACGGACCATCACGACAAGACTCTAACCCACCACATCCGTGGTTTCAGTTGATCATATCGAAGAATATCATGTTCATCCGTGTTACCACCCACAGATTTCGCCATCCTCACACGCTAGTGCTAAGACACAGACAAGACGCGGTGGTGGAAATATTGAAAATGAGAAAGCAGACCTTGGTGTCATTTGATTTGGATTTTACACCCGATGAACCCACCATTCGTACTGCGCATTGGGATGAGGATTCTATCATTGATGTCGAGGGAAAGGAGATGTACAGATTTGTTGGTGTCGTGAATATTCAACGAAAGTCTGGGTATATGGTTGTGCATGGTTCGCGTATTTGACTGTGGAGATATCGCTATACATAACGTGCTGTTCACCGTATCGATAGCACCAACGAATATCCGCGAAAGGGTTGTAATCTCGGTGAAATAGTGTGCGACACATTTTTCCACAAGTCGAATGCATGTCGGTTCATACTAAGACCATGTTACGGTCAAATATGTGTGTTTTTCTGTCTCCAAGTCAGCTACCCCTACATTGAATGCACAGAGTCGGTGCATGTATGAGACTTCAGAACATGATAAGTTAGTTAACAATATTTCGAGTCATGGGTATGAATAATTTTAGAAAACCTAAATATGCCGCATCCAAACTTCGTAAATTTTTTCGATTAGTTTTTTTCGTTTCTATCTATTTTAAAAGACTCAGTGTGGAAGTTTCGAAACTTGCATGAATTGCAAGCTACATAATACAACTAGTTAACACGCGCTGATGTAACTTTCCTCATTTGTATGCACAGCCTACGCGAATTCAGTGGATTGAACTTTACTGAATACTCCGCAATGTAAAATTAGTATACACCATACAAAATCCGGATTGTTTAAGTCTTTAGTGTAGCGGAATAGTGTAGTTTTCTAACTACTTTACAAATTCATACGGTTTTTCTTGGTGCGTTCCAGGATAAATGCAATTTTTCACGCTTTTTTATTTTTATTTTTTCATTAAAATTGGAGCTACTGTATATTATTTATCGCCTATATTTAAATTCGGTGTGCTAATGCGTTGAGGTTGAAGCTAAAACATCCTATTTCATGCGGCCAAGAAGTCTAGCACCGCGTAGCCGAATTTAGCATACCGAAAAATATCTACTTTACAAAATTTTCATTTCTTTATGTCCATTAGAGTCGCACCGTCTATTTATTTCACGGATAACAAATTACTCCTGCTTTTATCAGAGGATATACTTTCCTAGGGTTTGCCTACTAACAGTACTTAGTTTAGATTAATGAAAAATATAGTGATTGAAAATAATCACTGGATTATAGTTTACAGAAAACTCCACAATTCTATGTGACGTCCTTGCATGCCAACAACCGTCGAACTATTCGCCACCTCATAAACACTTGAGTAGGCCTACATTTGATGCGTGTGGGGAACACCTAGGTAAATTTTCATATGCGTTTAGTTTCCAGCTCTGAAAGCAAGCTTGGTCTATGATCAATAGCAACTATTTCAACAAATATTACATACCTATTGATAGATAGCTAAGGCACCATGTCGACCCAAAATTATACCTTTTGCCGTCCATACTTTTATAACCCTTGAAGGGGTAAAATTTGCATTACACTAACTTGCAATTGTGAAGCGGCGTTTCACTGTCGGTTTAATCACCCTTATGAAAACCTAAATATGCCGCATCCAAACTTCGTAAATTTTTTCGATTAGTTTTTTTCGTTTCTATCTATTTTAAAAGACTCAGTGTGGAAGTTTCGAAACTTGCATGAATTGCAAGCTACATAATACAACTAGTTAACACGCGCTGATGTAACTTTCCTCATTTGTATGCATAGCCTACGCGAATTCACTGGATTGAACTTTACTGAATACTCCGCAATGTAAAATTAGTATACACCATACAAAATCCAGATTGTTTAAGTCTTTAGTGTAGCGGAATAGTGTAGTTTTCTAACTACTTTACAAATTCATACGGTTTTTCTTGGTGCGTTCCAGGATAAATGCAATTTTTCACGCTTTTTTATTTTTATTTTTTCATTAAAATTGGAGCTACTGTATATTATTTATCGCCTATATTTAAATTCGGTGTGCTAATGCGTTGAGGTTGAAGCTAAAACATCCTATTTCATGCGACCAAGAAGTCTAGCACCGCGTAGCCGAATTTAGCATACCGAAAAATATCTACTTTACAAAATTTTCATTTCTTTATGTCCATTAGAGTCGCACCATCTATTTATTTCACGGATAACAAATTACTCCTGCTTTTATCAGAGGATATACTTTCCTAGGGTTTGCCTACTAACAGTACTTAGTTTAGATTAATGAAAAATATAGTGATTGAAAATAGATCACTGGATTATAGTTTACAGAAAACTCCACAATTCTATGTGACGTCCTTGCGTGCCAACAACCATCGAACTATTCGCCACCTCATAAACACTTGAGTAGGCCTACATTTGATGCGTGTGGGGAACACCTAGGTAAATTTTCATATGCGTTTAGTTTCCAGCTCTGAAAGCAAGCTTGGTCTATGATCAATAGCAACTATTTCAACAAATATTACATACCTATTGATAGATAGCTAAGGTACCATGTCGACCCAAAATTATACCTTTTGCCGTCCATACTTTTATAACCCTTGAAGGGGTAAAATTTGCATTACACTAACTTGCAATTGTGAAGCGGCGTTTCACTGTCGGTTTAATCACCCTTATTCTAGTGACATGAAAAGGACTGAATCGTATGAATTGCGGTCACTACAAGAATCGAGCGAAAGCGCTGTTTCACGCCGTCTTGCATCGGTCACGATTAGTTTTACTTTTCAACTAACTTGTTGTCTGTCGTTATATTCATTAGACTCGCTTTCATGCGGCTAATTTGTCCCTATCATTATAACGTCGGTGATCGCGTACCTGCGGCGAAGGTGTTCGTTTAATTATAGCAACGAGAACCGGATCCCTGCGGCTATTCCGTTGGCATTTTAGTGCCGAGTTAAATACCCTTATACTCGACATGCAAACATTATACAGGTAGCGGTTATACTGCGAGCTGATGAATTCGTCATCTATTCGCCTAGCGTAGTTGTTCATAATCCCGACCTTCCGCTCGTATCGTATATACTACAAGCCAGTGATCGCTACATCAAACAAAACGGTCAGATCGAACGCAAGAACTCGGATCGCAGTGTCGGACGGCAGCAAAGCGGTGTACCTCGAAACATCAACCGATCTGGAGGATTTCAGCTAGTGAATCGATGCAATAACGATCAACGATATCATTGATATGCTCTTTTTTCGAAATAAAATGAACTCGTACACTATACAATGCTATTTCAAGGAGACTGAGTAAAGTGGCAATGTAAGTTTTGACGCGGCAATCATAAGTCGTAAAATCTGGAAACTGCAGAAACCGTAACTTGTACACATAAAATCAAGTTTAAAAAATATGGATGGATGATATTTGCCCTAAATACACATAATACAATATCTGAGAAAAGTATCAAGATGCGGCAATCAATGCAGCGATGATATAGCAATGGATGGATGATGTGGCACTATAGGCGTGGCGCTTGATGATGATGTGGCACAGATGACGTAGCAGATGAATGTACCCTTAGGGTATGAAAATGGGCGTGGCAATTAGGATGACGTGGCGCTCTCTGATTGGACGGTACCGATCGATACAACCTTCACTACTGACACGATATATTTTTGACAAGTTATGCTTAGAATATTGGTGCATACCGCGAAAAATAATAAACTACTCATATTGATACTGTTAATCGGTATTTTCACGCGAGTCGATTTTCAAACGAGTAAAATTTATTACTTGAGTTGTTCTGCTTAATGTAAATGTAAACTCACCCATCTTTCAACAACAAACAATGATAAAAAAGTACGCAATCAAACACAACAAGTTTTACTTTTGTACGATACTAATTATTATTCCACACATCTCATTTCATACTAAGTGTATACGAAAGATATTCATGACACATGAAAATATTCGCTCATGCTACGAACATACGCAATGATTGGTGACGCTTTCAAACTGTCCGATATCACAAGAACTTTATTGTCTGAATGGGTGTTCATGTATCTTAATAATCAAATAGTTCAACACAGAACTAGTACTAACAGAAA
This sequence comes from Botryllus schlosseri, assembly GCF_051294905.1. Taxonomy (NCBI): domain Eukaryota; kingdom Metazoa; phylum Chordata; class Ascidiacea; order Stolidobranchia; family Styelidae; genus Botryllus; species Botryllus schlosseri. The sequence continues at coordinate 17,569,036 of NC_137249.1, forward strand.
CATCAGAGTTGTTTGCACAAAAGTTTGTATGTGTACAGTATGCGAATACCATGTGTAAGTCCAGCACAATTGCGGCATCCATCCGAGTTTAGTTAACACAATTTACGACACCGAGGTCGGGTCATCTTTCGTAAAACAACAAACCAACCAAGCCTTCAGGATATGTCCATGTCATAGCAATAAATCAGCTACTCCAACAACAGAATACGTATGTTTTCTAGTTACGGTGCTTACATCTTACACACAAATCAATCTACTTTGCTAACGAAAAGTGCTGAGTCATCACATGATTGCCCTCACAACAAAACAGCTAGAAGATATTATCATACAAAAATACTCCTAACCCTTTGCGCACCAGTGACAAATCATACAACAAACATTTTTTTTGAGTCGAATTGTTGTTCAGTGTCAAGTCTACCTGTTGAAACGTACATTAAAACAACACAGCCACAATTCAATTAAAACCACAAATCTATTTTCATTTCGTCACAAACTGTCACATACAGAAAAATACATTTTCTTTCCCCAACACATACTTGTAACCAATCGCTTTCATTAAACACACAACTCCATAAAAGTATTTACTTTCTACAACATAGACATTCCGATGTAGTCAAGAAATATTTTTATTAATCAAAATCATCGATTTCTGTTCACGGCGTTAGTGTGTGCATGTCATACCTGTGGGCCCCGTATTAAAATGGACACGACACGACTGAATGTAACGGGGTAGAAGTCTATCGCATCGATTTACACGTGGTCTTCGCTACGGTTTCAAAAAACGAATCATCTATTTTGCATTGGTCGAGACCGAGCGAATCAGTTACATGTATTCACGGTAATGATTTTGCTTGTCATATGCGAATGATAGGGTTGCTACTCCGACAAATCAAATCAACATACAACAATCTTCTGACGATCATAATAGCAATTTCATTTTCCGCCCCTTCGTAACTGTATACGCACGAAAAGTATATTGTACAACTCGGCAACTACGTTTAACAAGACCAATCACACTACCATCGTTGAACACAAGATACCTACCCAAGTCAAGATATCATACTGGTTTGGACAACTGACGTTTACTTATGTAAAATTATCATTTTCACTTGGAGGTCCACCGTTACCTAACTAAAATACCATTGTCCTTTGGAGATTTATCGTTTACCCAGTGTAACAAACCCCTTTTCACTTGGAAATATATTTTTTCTCTTGGTAACAAACCTTTTTCACTTGGAAATATATTTTTTCTCTGGGTAACAAACCTTTTTCACTTGGAAATATATTTTTTCCCTGAGCAACAAACCGTTTTCACTGAGCAACAAACCATTTTCACTTGGTGGGTCGTCGTTTACCTGAGTAAAAATATCATTTTCCTTTGGAGATCTGGCGTTTACCCAGTGTAACAATACATTTTCTCTTGGTCATCTAGCTTTTCCTAGAGCAACAAAACCATTTTCATTTTGAAATCTGACAAACACACCTGACAATTTGGTATTTGTTGTATTGACGATAGTTTGAAATAGATTACAACGAACAGTGACGGAAATATACAAGGACTACCGGTTTCAGAGTATACCCCCATCAGTCGTATCACATCAATATCATCGTTAAACACATACAATATGCTCTTGTACACCGAAATGCATGTTTTGGAAAATTGGACAATAGATTTCGACATGTCTGTGATGTCTGGGTTCGTGCTTTGGATTTTCCAGAGTTAAAATGTCTGAATAAAACACCTCCTCGACGATGGTTGGTATGTGGATAACGGTGTTCGGAAAACGGTTGGATTTATGTCACCCATCGCGATAACAATTCCGGGTCGAGTTTTCGCCTTGCATGTTTACTATATTGTGTCTTCATTGGTCAATGTATGTCTCAACATTCAGTTTGAAATCGGAAACCCTGATAAAGTATGTAACCGGATCTGGATATCAACTCTGAATCGATAAACCAATGAACAATATTCAAAGTAAACATGTTACACCCTGTGTTTCCACGAAAGAAATACCATCCAGACATACGTCGCGCTTGTTTGCCCACACCAGTATACGCGTAAATGGAGGTGTGTGACATTGCATGCAATGTGTTGGTATACAAACATCGGGGAGTAAGCCTTCGATCTACAGACATTATCATAGCCGGTAATTTTGATGCAGATCGAATGCCATCACATCCGATAACAATACCAATAAGTCACATTGCAATGACTCTGAGTCAATCTGAAGCATGACATACAGACACACAAACATGGAACCGTAACATGGGTTATTCGCACGACGGTGAAAGTGAACTATACAGCATATACCAATAGAGCGTTCACAGTCGAATATGCGAACCATGCACAATCATATACCCTGGTTTTTGTTGGATATGTACGAAACCACTAAATCGATACATTTCTGTTCCCTCGACGTCAATAATACAAGCGTCGTTCCAATGCATCGCTCGAATGTAAGGTTCTTCAGGTGTAAAACCCATCTCAAATAACACCAAAGTGCACCTTCCGTGTTTTATTATTTCCACCGACGCTTCTTGTCTGTGTCGTAACACTATGGTGCGGGGAGTTGAAAAACGGTGGATTGTGAAACGGATTGACATGTTCTTCGATATGACCAACATAATCGACGTCAATAGCCTTGTGACGATGTCGTTTCAAAATGTTACCGATATGACGAGCGCAACCTCGATCTCTTGTGGTGATGACCGTTTCGAAATGTCACCGGACGAACTGGACCCTTACGATGATGTGTTTTATGATTGTGTGTGAAATCACGAGGTTGTGTTATATTGTGGTGTACGATTGCAGTCTTCATTCCACAGAAACACACCTTATGGGATCACAGTAGCAGTCCGAGATTTGCAGAATCACTGGTCGCGATATTTATCTGGAGTCGTTATGTGGGAGTAGCGACATCCATGCATCGTGACTGAAAGACTGATCGCAATCATTTCGAGCACCCGTGATTCGATAGTTCACCTTGGTAAAACGCTGCAGTCTCAGCAGAAAACCTCGGTGTCGACAACACGATGGATATTGATCGATGTATCCAATTGATCGGGGTGATCTGTCGGGAGATAGGGTCATGACTATCTTGTAATGTTACAACGCGATAAAACCATCGAGTAAATCAGTGAACGGTGTGGAAATATCGATGTAATAGCGCGGACTCAGAGTCATTGCAATGTGGCTTATTGGTATCGTTATCGGATGTGATGACATTCGATCTGCATCAAAATTACCGTCCATGATAATGTCTGTAGATCGAAGGCTTACTCCCCGATGTTTGTATACCAACACATTGCATGCAATGTCACACACCTCCATTTACGCGTATACTGGTGTGGGCAAACAAGCGCGACGTATGTCTGGATGGTATTTTTTCGTGGAAACACAGGGTGTAACATATTTACTTTGAATATTGTTCATTGGTTTATCGATTCAGAGTTGATATCCGGATCCGGTTACATACTTTATCAGGGTTTCCGATTTCAAACTGAATGTTTAGACATACATTGACCAATGAAGACACAATATAGTAAACATGCGAGGGGAAAACTCGACTCGGAATTGTTATCGCGATGGGTGACATAAATCCAACCGTTTTCCGAACACCGTTATCCACATACCAACCATCGTCGAGGAGGTGTTTTATTCAGACATTTTAACTCTGGAAAATCCAAAGCACGAACCCAGACATCACAGACATGTCGAAATCTATTGTCCAATTTTCCAAAACATGCATTTCGGTGTAAAAGAGCATATTGTATGTGGTTAACGATGATATTGATGTGATACGACTGATGGGGGTATACTCTGAAACCGGTAGTCCGTGTATATTTCCGTTACTGTTCGTTGTAATCTATTTCAAACTATCGTCAATACAACAAATACCAAATTGTCAGGTGTGTTTGTCAGATTTCAAAATGAAAATGGTTTTGTTACTCTAGGAAAAGCTAGAAGACCAAGAGAAAATGTATTGTTACACAGGGTAAACGCCAGATCGCCAAAGGAAAATGATATTTTTACTCAGGTAAACGACGACCCACCAAGTGAAAATGGTTTGTTGCTCAGTGAAAACGGTTTGTTGCTCGGGGAAAAAATATATTTCCAAGTGAAAAAGGTTTGTTACCCAGAGAAAAAATATATATTTCCAAGTGAAAAAGGTTTGTTACCAAGAGAAAAAATATATTTCCAAGTGAAAAGGGGTTTGTACACTGGGTAAACGATAAATCTCCAAAGGACAATGGTATTTTAGTTAGGTAACGGTGGATCTCCAGGTGAAAATGATAATTTTACATAGGTAAACGTCAGTTGTCCAAACCAGTATGATATCTTGACTTGGGTAGGTATCTTGTGTTCAACGATGGTAGTGTGATTGGTCTTGTTAAACGTAGTTGCCGAGTTGTACAATATACTTTTCGTGCGTATACAGTTACGAAGGGGCGGAAAATGAAATTGCTATTATGATCGTCAGAAGATTGTTGTATGTTGATTTGATTTGTCGGAGTAGCAACCCTATCATTCGCATATGACAAGCAAAATCATTACCGTGAATACATGTAACTGATTCGCTCGGTCTCGACCAATGCAAAATAGATGATTCGTTTTTTGAAACCGTAGCGAAGACCACGTGTAAATCGATGCGATAGACTTCTACCCCGTTACATTCAGTCGTGTCGTGTCCATTTTAATACGGGGCCCACAGGTATGACATGCACACACTAACGCCGTGAACAGAAATCGATGATTTTGATTAATAAAAATATTTCTTGACTACATCGGAATGTCTATGTTGTAGAAAGTAAATACTTTTATGGAGTTGTGTGTTTAATGAAAGCGATTGGTTACAAGTATGTGTTGGGGAAAGAAAATGTATTTTTCTGTATGTGACAGTTTGTGACGAAATGAAAATAGATTTGTGGTTTTAATTGAATTGTGGCTCTGTTGTTTTAATGTACGTTTCAACAGGTAGACTTGACACTGAACAACAATTCGACTCACAAAAAATGTTTGTTGTATGATTTGTCACTGGTGCGCAAAGGGTTAGGAGTATTTTTGTATGATAATATCTTCTAGCTGTTTTGTTGTGAGGGCAATCATGTGGTGACTCAGCACTTTTCATTAGCAAAGTAGATTGATTTGTGTGTAAGATGTAAGCACCGTAACTAGAAAACATACGTATTCTGTTGTTGGAGTAGCTGATTTATTGCTATGACATGGACATATCCTGAAGGCTTGGTTGGTTTGTTGTTTTACGAAAGATGACGCGACCTCGGTGTCGTGAATTGTGTTAACTAAACTCGGATGGATGCCGCAATTGTGCTGGACTTACACATGGTATTCGCATACTGTACACATACAAACTTTTGTGTAAACAACTCTGATGTTTCTGTTAGTACTAGTTCTGTGTTGAACTATTTGATTATTAAGATACATGAACACCCATTCAGACAATAAAGTTCTTGTGATATCGAGACAGTTTGAAAGCGTCACCAATCATTGCGTATGTTCGTAGCATGAGCGAATATTTTCATGTGTCATGAATATCTTTCGTATACACTTAGTATGAAATGAGATGTGTGGAATAATAATTAGTATCGTACAAAAGTAAAACTTGTTGTGTTTAATTGCGTACTTTTTTTATCATTGTTTGTTGTTGAAAGATGGGTGAGTTTACATTTACATTAAGCAGAACAACTCAAGTAATAAATTTTACTCGTTTGAAAATCGACTCGCGTGAAAATACCGATTAACAGTATCAATATGAGTAGTTTATTATTTTTCGCGGTATGCACCAATATTCTAAGCATAACTTGTCAAAAATATATCGTGTCATAGAAAAGTAGTCGGTTGTTACGAATTCGAAACAAATGTACTTCGATTATCACGACAAAGGGAATTGAGATCAACGCAGTATTTCGGGAGTGAATGTGTATCGTTTGGTATGTTCCGCAATCACTAGACAAAAATATCAAACTGTGCATACAGCTCGGTTAGGTAAACACTACAGTTACAAATCGGATGTAAGCTTGATTTACAGATTACAGTCTGATGATGTAAAGCTGAACCACTCCAGTGTGTTTATTGCAAAGTATTTGACACAAACAAAACGTTGAATGAAGACTTCGGTTTCATTACCAAGCTAGTAAAAATTGTTTTCTATTGGATGGATATGATTTACCTTTAGAAAAACGATATAGACCGATTAAGCGACGCTGTTTCATATCCATCGAGTGAGTGAAATTTCCTTATGGTTTGATTTAGCGAGTTAATTACCGGCGATTCAATCACATACAAGTAAGATCTTTTACGGGATGAGTATTGTGCCAACATATACTTTGACGAATGACAATAGGAAGATTTCCGATTTCTTTGGTCGTGAGCGTTCTACAAATATTTCCGGCAATGATTTAGCAAGCAACCTACAATATTCTTTTGTTATGGTAATGACTTTCGCAAGTTTGGTTTTATGATTACAATTAATTATTCAAATGATAATTTATGATCACTACTTTGAGCAATACAAACACATTTTGTAGATTTCAGTGTAGCGCCTATTGCGATTTTGTTAATGCTATGAGTTTTGTGTATTACTCAAGTCTAGTAGAATAGGATGCGTCCAGTAAAGATATTCTAAATTGCTTCTGTGTTGATCAAAGTCTTGAAGTGTAAATCTGTAGACTTCACAACGTCTTAGAGAGTGCGAACGGAATTATGTATTGATCACACGCTTCAAACGGTACTCGATACCCAAGGTGATATTTTCACACTCTGTAAGTTGTGTATGTTTCAATGCGCTGTCACAAATCCCGACAATAAATCGTATCAATTGCTGGATTCAATAGTAACGACGTGCCATTGTGATATACTGACTCTACACTTAGTCGTTTCAATTACCCGTTCCGAATTTGACCAATAAAGCATTTTGCATCGGGTGTTCAATGTTTGAATAACGAAATTGTTGTGTCATCTTTAGTCTTGGTTACTGGAAACAACTACATTTGTAAAAATATTTTCCGATATCCGTAATACGCAGAGTGATTTGTACCAACACGGAATATCTTTCAAATCAAGAACATTTCAGACAAGTATAGTTTTACAAATCAATATGTTAATAACCACGGTAGTAAAAAGTTTGCTGTTGTCATAACCTTTACCACGACACCGGGTCTAATTAACGCGAATAATTTAATAATCAAGTCATGATCAACTATTACATATGTCAAATCAATGTGTCAATAAGGATGTTTACAACATGATAACTTTCAATGTAGCACCGGCGTTTGATCGTATAAGAAATGAATTCTTAACTACATTGCTCGACCTTTCAAATCTCGTATACTCAAACGTATTATGTTAAGCTCAAGTCCCCTGTACCGAAGAGTAATTACTTTTGTCTTACAAAATATACCGAGTAATAATTAGTTTGTCTTGCAGAATATACCGCGTAGTAATTCCTCTATCTTACAGAATAGTAACGACTTTTCAAGTTGAATAAAAAAGATGCGTTGGGATATGAATACAACCGAGCTTGTTATGGATTTTAGGTTTTAGTGATTGTATGGACTCGTGTATGCTTGGCTGACTGCTTGAGTTGGTCGGGTAAGTTACAAACGGATTTACTTGACAATGTTTTCCTGATTGACTGAGTATGGCAAAATGTTAAAATGTCGAGACCTATAATACTTTATCCGTACACCCAATTATAACAAAACATGACCCGCATTCAAATAATACGTAAGCTACAACTGGATTTAAAACTCAATGCTATTTTGTGGTTAACTCTAGTCAGTGGTCATGTTTGTGTAGATTTCAGGAATGATCATGACGAGTTGGCGGGGTAAATTAGTGGTAGTAACTATGACCGTACAGAGTTGCTGACATTCCAACATCTTTTACGCTGTAATATACGGATTTACTCGTGATCATTTAATTCTCAGTTATTGTTCAGACATTCAAATCTCGTATACTCAAAATGTAATAGGTTATGTCAAGTCGTATATGTACCGATTTGTAAATACTTTGTCTTGCAGTGTAGTAACGGCCTTTACAGTTGAATAAAATTATCGGTCATATGAATTATGAATACAACCAGGATGAATTAATTCAAGTTTGCGAGTTGTAGTGGTATAATCAAGTAAGTGAAAACTATATTTTTAACACCGGTTGATATTATGAATAATTCTTTTGAGTATGGTAAGATGTTAAAATGTCTCTTTGACAAACGGAAAGCCAGATCGTGAATAGAGTTGTAAGGTTTCATTACTTGTTTCAAATCAATATGCGTATAATCTCCAAATATGACCGGGTTGAAATTTGGTGGTCTTGTTAGTCAATCCTATTTCAATTCACACTACGCCAAAGTCAAAATATTCGGTTTCGGATTATCTCAATTTACCTATAGAACCCGAATGGATTCCGACCCGTGCTATAACTAGATCGCTATGTCTGATGCATTATCCTGTCAGCGACGTAGGGTTTTACAATTATTTCACACCTTTTCGAATAAGCGTCAACTTCGCAAAGGATTAGGGTGGGATCAGAAATAAGTGAGAATTTGTCGGTATTCGAATCATCGTCTGCGACGGTTCTGTTATTCGTTACTTATTAAATTTTACCATTGAAATCCAGTTCCTGTGACATACCGATTATCAAAATATTACATTGTGGCGATTGGAATGTATGTAAAAACAAGTTGCGAGGGATGGCTATGTCTTAGGTGTTATCTCGTGAGTGATCGTGGGATTTGCAACCTATTCCACACCTTTTTGAAGTGTTAGTTTGTGAACGCGGCTATTGTTGGTATCGCCGTCTACGCGGGCTCTGTGGTAAACTAATTACCAAAATATTACATTGTCAACGATCGGCATGTATGTAACAGCGAGTCGCGAGCGATGGTTATGTCTTAGGTATTATCTTGTGAGCGATCGCGGGATTTTACCAATATTTCACACCTTTTTGGAGTGTTAGTTTGTGAACGCGGTTATTGTTGTATTCGAATCGGCGTCTACGCCGGCTCTGTGGTAAACTAAATACCAAAACATTACCATGCGATTGATTCCTAGATTTAGCAAACTATTTCACACCCTTTTTTGGTGAAAGTACGACATGCCGCCCGCAGTCTATAAACGAAAGTACGAATCATCGCCGCGTCCATAAGAATAACGATATATTAAAGTCGCATTCACCGTAAACGTTGGGCTCAACTCAAATCGGTCATATATAATAATTTGGGATATACACATTAACTAAGAACCAATCACGTGATCAATATACCTGATACATATTCAACACCGTGCCGCCGCGCCTATACCCACAACTTTAGTCAAATCATCTCTACCTGAAAGGTCACCGTGCCGCCGCGCCTATACCCACAACGTTAGTCAAACATCTCTACCTGAAAGGTCACCGTGTCACCGCGCCTATACCCGAAAAGGTAACCATGCCACCACGAGTTTTCACGACACCGTGCCGCCGCAGCCTATACCCGAAAAGGTAACCATGCCACCGCAGCCATAAGACACAATGGCACCGTGCGACCGCACCCATAAGAGATAAGGGTCACCGTGCCACCACGAGTTTCTCGGCACCGTGCGACCGCACCCATAAGAGCCCCTGCCACCCCCAGAGCGATCTACTATACTACTAACGTTGCCAAATGTATCAACTGAAACAATCAAACGCTATAATAATCTCATAAAATCAATATCTTCCGTCGCTTTGCCAACAATTTCGACCAGGATTTGCAAGGGAATATAAGCTTACGCCTTAACGGTCTAGGCTAGGCTTACCGGGCAATGTTTTTGGCGTCGTGAAAGTTGCTACGTTGATACTGAGCAGAGTGTAAAACGTTATACAGCAGTAGCCAACACCCCAATTGCACGGATTTGGTTTTTATAATACAATAAACATATGAAATCGAGATGGACCCCGTACGTTTGCTAAATTATTTGCACTAATAGACAACGATATCAATTTTATTGACTGGTTGAATAAGCATCATTGTCTTGATGTTGTGTGATTGCGGGTCAAGCTCACAGCAGAGAGTCACTAAATATTCACAAACAGAAAGCTGGGTATTTCGAGAAAACTTTTGCAACAAAGCGGGTAAAATTTTCGAGATTTTCAAGGTGCATGCTCGTTTAGTGTTCATTTTTTATGCTGCCTGCACCATGCATAGAGTGGCCCGCATTTAAAATGCAATAACTTTCAACCAAAGGTGTTATATTGATGTGAAAATTGTAATATATGAAAAAGGTTCACATTGCAGAACCTACCAAGGATCGTTTTTGAACGTGAACCTCTAAATTCCCGAGGTTCACACGCAGAACGCGAACGCGAACCACACGTTCACACCATCCCCAACATTCAGCTCAATGACAAATTGCAACTGATTAAACTCTGATAGGGAGTTCGGTATTGGACTTCGTCAAAACCAGGCATGGGCAAAGTGCGGCCCGCGGAGCTACTCTGTGCGACCCGCGAGAGGTTACTTGAAATTCAAAACATGAAACCTGCTTTTGGAATGTTGATGCGTGGATTAAAACTATAGGCTGTATGAACTGAACAGGAAATCCATTTACTTTGAAGCCTGTTCATTAATATGCCACGATCTTAATCCAGATTCAAAATAAAGTCAAAGTAGCAAAGTAAGAGTTAGCAATTAAAGTCACTTTTTCCATATAGTTTATTAGTTTAAACCTTCTTTGTTGCCATTGTCACAATACGCGTTATAAAGTATGCGTTTCAAATTGTTACGTGGTACGTTTCCAAATTATTAATTCATAAAACAAATCAATCAGTGCTCGCGATTATTATATGACTCAACATATCTATCACCCATGAATGCTGAACAGACGTGTCAAATAAAGAAAGCCGAAAGTTAAAATTCAAAGAAGGTTTAGATCACCGCATATTTATTTACTGGAGTCAGGATTGAACCCGTCCTTTTGGTTTGTGCCGAGCATCTCGCCGAGATTAAGGATTTTAATTAAAGTCGGTCTTGACAAAAACACGAAGTCTGACACTCGGTCAAGCAAGGGCGAATTTCAGAAAAACTGCAAGCTTCTCTCAACATCAAGGCTATTTAAGATGTGCACTGCTCGGAAGGCAGCTACCAAGACAATAAGCTTTGTGAACTGGGGGCGTGAAAGCATCTGAAGGGGGCGCGAAGTAGAAATTGAAAGACATTTTTTTTTTAATGAAAAACTTTCTCATTACCTAACATCAACACATTCACTGAGCAGCATTTATTAACAATGTAATTTAGTAATAAAATTAAAATACGTTGGAGAATACAGATAAAACTTTTCACTCGGCCCGCCAACGTATTTTTTACTTCTCATTTGGCCCGCGGAGAAAAACAATTGCCCACTATTGGTCAAAACGAAGTCAAGAATTGGTCATATGTTCCATTTCATCACCTGACAGCGAAAGGAATATCCGATACCCTGGCATGACTAAAACTGAGATTCATTTTATACAAGTCGACAACAAGCTAGACTTTTGTTTTAGCATTCATCTTTTTTATTTATGTTTTACCGTTAAACAATCCCTAATTTTTCAGGTTTGTGCTCGAGGAGGATCACTTGCGTCTTGCATGAATCAGAATTCGAAACCTGCTATATAATATAATCGTGTATGGACTATGATATTCAGAACCGGAAATAAACTTCTGACTCGAAAACGGAAAATTCATTCGTCATGCAGTTCTTGTTATTATGGTTCATTAATACGATTCGGAAGCGTCCCCGCCTACCATGCTACTTACATATACTAGGGATGATATGAACCTCTGAAAGGTTCAGATTCGTGTGAACGTGAACCTTTTTGAAAGGTTCTGTGTGAACGCTAACGTGAACCTCATGACGTCACGTGACGTCATATTGCTAATTCCAACCCTACATTTCAGTGAAGTGATAGCCTAGCGACGACCCGGCCACACAATGCCCCAATGCTGAAGTACATATTGACGTTTTAAACGTCGCCAATGTAATCAACTGGCGCAATCATATAATATAATGATCCCATGAAATCAACATCATCCGTCGCTTTGCCAACAATTTCGACGACGATTTGTCAGGAAATAGAAGCTTGCGCTTTACCGGTCTAGGCCAGACCGACCGGACAACGTATGCGGCGTCTAAGTACTGTTACGTTGATATTCAGCAGAGTGTAAAACGGGTTTCCATACTTGGCACCGATTATTATTATTATTATTATTATATACACAACAACGACAGGGTCGCTTATCGCCTGTAAAGGCCTGGTGCACCACGGCAATGCATTTTGTCAGTTCGGTGTCTTTACTTTTAATTCTGTGGACGACTTCGCACGCTCGAACACTCCTACACTTTCATTCACCCTCGAATTTCGTGCGTCCATTGACGGGTCTGTGCTGCCGACTTTTGGAGCTCAGCTCACTCTTCCTCTGGGCTTTTCGAGACACTGCGTTACTGCGGGATCAGCGATGAGAAGCTCAGATAAACCTCCGACACATAGAAAACATGGCGGAGCCGAGGCTCGAACCAAAAACTATTGGTGTCGTGACGGTGTCGCTTAGCACACTGCGCCACTCGCATCCCACATGGTACCGATATTACCCCATTAACAAGTTATACAGCAGTATCCATTATCCAACACCCCAATCCCCCGGATTTGGTTTTTATGATAAAATAAACATACGAATAAGTCAAAATTTCTACGCCTGCTAGATTTTTTACATCAGATAACGATATCAATTCCATTGATTGATTGAATAAACATCATTCGCTGACTACCTACATGTAGTACATTTGGCTCTTGATATTGTGTGATTGCGGGTTCAGCTCACCGCAGAACATTTTGAGATTGTCAAGGTGCATGCTCGCTTAGTGTTGATTTTTTTACGCTATCGGGGCCATGAATAGAGTGGCCCGCAGTTGAAATGCAATAAATTTCAACAAAAGATGTTATAATGAAGTGAAAATTGTAATATATGAAAAAGGTTCACAGTGCAGAACGTGCCAAGGTTCGTTTGTGAACGTGAACCTCTAAATTTCTGAGGTTCAAACACAGTACGCGAACGTGAACCTCACGTTTACACCATCCCTACTACATACTGCGATTCAATTCGCACAAGGCAAGTGCTAATTACCGCTGTCACAATTAGCCTACTGGAGGTAGGGTTGCATTTAAAACAAACGGTTGTTTAAAACACTTAGTTTAAAACATGTTTTAAACATTGTTTTAAACAAATGCCATTTAGAAAAAAACAAAATTGTGTGTTTTTCCAAAAGTTTTATAATTATATCGTAACCTGTCATGATATTTTCAAAAATCATATAGCATGAGCCCTCGGACGATTTGCACACAAAATTGTCGACGCATGCAATATGGTAGGAATGCCAATTACAGCCAATTACATTGAGCCACACCAATTCGTGTCGTGGATTTTGGATCCAAGAGCGCCGGAATGCGGCTTAAATCGGTCAGGGAGGCGAAAGATATGAGACCTTGCGCTTCAACTGTTCAATGATTTGTATCCTTTGCGATCGACTTCTCACGAATTTGTCAAGCAATGGATGGCTTATGATATGAAAACAGGTGTCTTTCATGGAGATAGCTCATTTTGGGCACCCTGCATTACAGCAAATCCCATGATCTTTTGGAGTGACGTACATGAGGACGCACCGGGCATTTCTATGTTAGCCAAGACCTTACTATCATGCTCACCGCACGTGGCCTCGTGTGAACGACTATGGTCAGCAGCAGCTGCCACCGTTACCAAGTCAAGACATATGCTAAGTTGCGGAAGACTAGAAATTATTCTGAAGTTTAAAAGTCACCATTCGCTTGGAGAGTCTGACTGTCAGGAATCGAAAGACTTATTAAGGAAGTTTAATAGAATACTTGCGGAGTAAGAAGAATCTGAGAAGGTTATCGATGAAATCAGCGAAGCCGAGGAAGTACGCAGCGGAACTGACGATGATGATACACACCCTACGACTTTTTTGAGTCGTGTAAATGGTACATTCAGTCGACTTGAAGGGCTGGACGATTTCATAACTCCGTCCATGATGCAGGATGACTTATTTATGGACAATATTGAAGATGATGTCGTAAAAGTAAAGCAGTTGTGGCTCTATGCTGCTCAGTGTGCCGTGGAAGCCACTCAGTAATTTTTATTTTCAATAAAATATTCGTTGAATACAAGGATTTTCTTCGAGCATTCCACGCCGTGCAGTCGCAGTAATCACTGTATCGTCATTTTAGAAGGTTTTCGTCATCATTAGGATATCATGGGTAGAAAAATAAAACAATAAAAAACATGTTTTAAACAAGGGCCATGTTTTAAACATGTGTGTTTTAAATTGATTTTTGTTTTAAACACAACCCTAACTGGAGGTGTCTCTCCCGCTCTATGATTTTGGACGTTGTATATTTTTGTCCATGACACCGTCTCGTGACACACACACACACACACACAGACACACAGGACCGTAACTGCCGTACCCCAAACCCCCCAATTGGGGTGGGGGGCTGAGCTCGAAGGCGGCTCAAAATTATTTAGTGAATTAACATAAATTATAGAGCTTTTTCGAAGCACTTACGAACCGATAAAAAAAAGTATCGATAAGGACATTAGAAGTTGCCATATTTCTATGCTCCTTTTGCTGTGGTCGTAATCTTGTACTAACCCAACGTATGCGCTGTGAGGAATACAAGATAAGTAGGCTACTTTAAAACGCGGACGTTGGAATTGTGTTGTTATTAATAAATCGCAAATGGGGTTTCTCCTCCTAAGTCCGGGAACCTATTGGTTGGGAAGTGACTAGGGCTGGGCACAATGATTCGAGTACTAGAATCAGAATCGAGCTGTAATTGTAATGATTCGAGTCGACTAGTAAGATACGATATTTTTGGGTACCGAAATTGTACGATCCATGTCACCGACAGTTCATTTATCAACGACATTATTAGTTTCGATAGCATTATCCACTGTGGAAGCCTTGAAACCTTAACTGGTCATATCGCAGCATTCGAAACATTCGGTAC
The DNA here is from genome assembly GCF_051294905.1 of Botryllus schlosseri. NCBI lineage: Eukaryota > Metazoa > Chordata > Ascidiacea > Stolidobranchia > Styelidae > Botryllus > Botryllus schlosseri. Next base: position 17,584,079 of record NC_137249.1, read on the forward strand.
AAAGCTAGGAATGATACTGGAAATAACACATCCGAAGTTATGATCATCCCACAACATTGTCGCAAAGTGCAATGAAATCGGTCCGGTCGAGAAAGAATCGCAATAGCATCTTTAATGCATTAAAGTGTGTGTGATAGATAACAGGCATTATATTCTTTGTGGTGACTTCAAAGGTACATAATGAAACTATGTCATATTACACTCTGTTATGACGTCATAATGAGTGATACTCTAGTACAGTGGATCCCAACCATTTTCGACTCATCGCCCCCTTTTGAAGCTCCACACCGATCATCGCCCCCCAAATATTGGGAACCGAAAAATGGGTATACAAGCTGGGATCACCGTCGAGTTGACTAATAAAAAAGGTCAACTTTTCGGCTCGACCTGGAAATTACACTTTTGCAGCTAAATTTTCGGCGCTTCTTCGATATACCCCCGAGATCAAATATATCAAAATTTATAAACGGAAAATTAGTTCTATTTCGGGTTGGGTGGGAGATATTAGAGTTGTGAGTGGGAGATACTATAGGATTGTGGGGAGGGAGGGTTGTGAGTGTGAGATATTAGGGTTGTGGGGAAGGGATATTCGGGTTGTTGGTGGGAGATATTAGGGTTGTGGGTGAGGAATATTTGGGATGCGAGTGGGATATATTAGGGCTGTGGAGAGGGATATTAGTGTTGTTAGTGGGAGATATGAGGGTTAGGGGAGGGATATTAGGGTTGTGAGTGGGATAGTAGGGTTGGAGGATGATGGATGTTAGGGTTGGGGGTTGCGGACGTTAGTTCGGGGATTTTATCACCCCTAACCCTAATATCCCTCACGCCCAACCCTAGCATACGTCATTCACACAATCCCAATATATGTCATCCCCTAACCCTAATATCTCTCACCCACAACCCTAATAATGCAGTACCCTAACCCAACCCCAACCACAACCGTAACCCCCTTCCAACCCCAATATTCCGTACCCAACACGAAAAAAGAATTTATTTTTTCCGTTTATAAATTTTGAACTCGGGGGTATATCGAAGAAACGCCAAATTTTCGTGAGTTGACGAAAAAAGCCATTTCTCCAAGTTGACTCCAATTAGGACCATAACAGAACTTATTCAGCCACCCCAAACGTTGGTCTTCGGCCCCCATAGCACGATAAACCAAACCCCAGACCCTCCTCAGTCAGTGGGCTTTTTGTCGCTACATATTAGCTATAGCCTATTTCATGTACTGTTTGGTAAGTCACCGTATTTCGCCTAAACGCGCCAAGCGCGACAAACTTTTATGATTCATGTTTGAATCGGTCAATATGGTCGGGAATTGCATATATCATATATTGCTATTAATTTTTTATCCTCACTCTGCTCACGTAATCAGATTTATCTGTAGAGCTGAGTGTGGTGTGTTGGAAAAGGTAGGATCCCTAAATATTAATTAAGCATCTTCGGGTGGACCCGTTGTTATATTGACTTCGTTGCATGTTGCTTTTTCGTGACCTTCTATATCTGCTATGTCAAAATATCTGGAAATCGCAAGAACGTACCAAACATAAAGAAGCACATGATTTCAAATTGATATTTCTTATCTGGCAAATAATTTTTCTCTGCGGGATGGCATTTGTCCTGTAGGGTTCAGATCGCCAGGACGGGAACATTCGACGCCGGCGGATGAGGCGCCTATGGACAATTAAGCATATATGTATATATATCGAAGTAAACGAATTTACTGTTCATTTGATACAGCCTATGGTGTTAGTCATTCAAAATGCAAGTTTCATGTTTTGAATTCCAAGCAACCTTCCGCCAGCCGCACAGAATAGCTTGGCGGGCCGCACTTTGCCCAGGTCTGGTCTAACTTCATCGCATGTCTCAGAAATCCGCACCAGCAATACAAACTCCCATTAATTGTACTCGACGAACAAAAAATATAGCGGAAAGAAAATAATGATTAACAAATGGCTTTACGTTGGAGTCGCTACATGCGAAGTTGGAACATGATTGACAGGAGTTAAGAAATTGTTTAGTCACGAACAGGGTGAGTTACACGTAGAAAGCGACATGTACGCACTGTGCACGCTACAGGATGTATCATCCAATGTAGGCGAGTGACTTTAAAATGATCCCGCCACGGCTGCTTTCTCAGGTTATTCCACTAGTGGTATTTATTCCGGTTCCGGACTTGTTTTGCCTCCTGCTTCGCCTTCATTGCTTTCCTGTTTTCCCCTTCATTATATTCATCTTTAAAACTGTTGACACAGCATCCCCAGATGATAACGACGGATTTATGATCACATTATGGTACTCTAAAGGGGCTCCATTATAGCAACACCTTTATCCGCGAACAATGGAATTGACAAAAGTAGGATGATGGACCAGTTGGATACAGTTATAAACCCCTAAAACAGTGGCTCTAGAGACGATATAAGTTTGCATATTTCTATGCTTCCTTTGTTTAGTCGTAATCTAGCGTTAGCCCTGGGTATGCGTTGTGAGGAATACAAGAGAGTCAGCTGTAATCGTGAACGGTGGATTCTGGGTCATCGGGATTGAATCGCGATTCGGGTTTCAGTGGAGACCGGGAACCTTTTGAGCCAAAACGGATGCATGGACAGTAGGGTTACCATATTTTGGAAATCTGACAAGTGGACACTTTTTCAGAATTTTCAGACTTGCAATACCGTAGGAAAATCCTGAAAAATGGTATTTTTTTTCCATTTCATGGTCGGTTGACTAAAAAATCACAAAGAGAAACTTTCCAGCTCAGCTCCCGAAATAGCCACCGGAGCATTACTTCAGTGCTGGTTTACTGTGTCTCATTCGAATTTTTCCCTATATTTAAACAATATTTTCAAAAAAGAGGACATTTCGGCGTCCTTCGAGGACACTTTCAAAAAAGTCAAAAAAGAGGATGTATTGTAATCCTAATGGACAGGACATACTCGACATTTGCTGTCTTGAGGGATTAATTAATTGAAGCATTTCTGCCTAAAAATCTAAGCATTTGTTAGATATGTGGTGAATAAATACATGTATTATTTCATTCATCAAAATAGCTTCGCGGGCAGGATGAAATCGTCTGGCGGGCCGTATGTTTGACACCCCTGCCTTATATGAATGATCGGGTCACTGTCACGACACATCAAATCTACATACAACAGCCTTTCTCACTCATAATAGTATTTTCCTTCTCTCACTACTAATATACTAACGATAACTATCCGGTGAATATTCAACGAAGATTATACAATATTGTGCAATTGTTCATGGATCTCATAATTGACTTTACAGAAACATACATTACGAACAACAGGAAACACTCGTTCGTGTTTTGCCAATTCTCATTATAATTTGTTGATCAGTGTTTGCTATGTGGTGAGCAATCTGAGCATAGATATTAGCATACGTTTACAACCTTGTTGCTCTTGTGTATTGTAGATTTTCCCTTTGACAGATAACATGAATACGCATTACGCAGCATACACCAAAGTACGAAATTGTATACTAACTCTAAAATGTCGAATGTTGCAGTAGGCTATATAAAGGGGTGTGCAGCGTACAAAAGAGAAGCAAAACGCATGTTCTTCGTTTTGCAGTTATAGAACGAAACTAATGATAAAATCGCTAACACATAACAGTGAATAAAATCTAAATGATTTACTTGCATCGAGGTAAACGTCTCTTGATGAAGTGAACTGACTATTAACTAAAGATCTTTATTGTTATGCCTTCGCTCATTTAAAGATTCGCACGACGAATGATATCGCAGGTTTTGAATAATATCAAAGTAGTTGACATAATTAAATTTCCCGTGAGGAAATGAGCTGATAAACTCACGATCACTATTGTATTTCCTGCGCTCGTGTACAGAGCGGCACGACGAATGAAATCATATGTTTTGAATAATATTGAAATGCTTTATAACTTCCCTTGATGAAAGAAACTTGAAAACTCGCGATGTTTATTGTATTTACTTCGCTCATTTATCGAATGCCATAAAAATGAAATTAAATGCATTCGGTCGATGAATGAATTCACAGACAATCTCTCAATTGCTGTTGTTACATAGTTGGAAATTAACATGAAGGATGAAATCATGTGTTTTGAGTACTGTCGATATATATCCGCGCGACTTAATACACAACTCACTTTAAATTCGTTCTAAATTAAGAAGCGACACAGAAAGAGATTTCGTATGTGGTCGTTAACAACGTAGATATCTTATCATCTTAAAATGGGATGGGTGTGTTTGGTGATGACTTATTTCAAGACTATGTATATTTTCTGATATAGACTATAAATTGTATTAGACTACAATTTTCGATATCAGAACTGAAGATGCTTTCCCTAAATAAATTTGTGTTATTGGCAGTCATCGGGGCCATTTTGCTTCTGACATCGTCTATGGGGAATGCGAGAAAGATGAGTAAGTGTATTAGGAATATAACGAGGCGATGCAATGACTGGCTAAAAATCAACAATTAGTTTTACAATAATTTAATTGACGGTATGATTGGATGTGTTGATATTTTTAGTCAACCAACATAAAATCTGGAAGAAAACAGTATTTCGTGAGTTGAGCCTGAAATGTGATTTTTTTCTAGTCAACCAACCACAATTTCATGGTAAATCTACCCATTTTCCCGGATTTTACTCCAGTATTGTAAGTCTGAAAATTGTGAAAAAGTGCACTCCTTTCCCGATTCCGAAATATAGTAACACTACGTCACAGCACTTCGTCAGTCCCCCTAAAAAAAGATTGTCAAAATTTTCTTTATTGCGTGTATGAATAGGTGGTAATTGCATCTATATGCTGCTATAAACTTTTTATCCTCTCAGCCAACGTAATCAGATTAAACAGTCAAGTAATTTATAATTAATAATATTCGGGAGTGCCGTTGGTACAATTTCTTCATCACATGTTGTTATTTTGTTACCTTTTGTCCGCTATATAGTCAAAATATATTGAAACGCATATACGTAATAAACTTAAATAAGCACACGATTCAAAATTTGTATTTCTTCACTGGCAAATAATTTTTCTCTGATAAATGCTATTCGCCATGTGATGTGAAGATTGCGACGACATGATGATTCAGCAGGAAAGATTTAAGCACCTATGGACAATTAGACTTATATACATCGAAGTTTACGGTCAAAATAAGGGCAATCCTCTTCGGCTAAGGTTTTATCGCTGACTTCTCGGAGTCCGATATTGGCCGTAACTTTATATTTCTTCGTGCATCGTGGCGTGGTAATGGCCGACGTCAAAATGCCTGGGTATGTTCATGGGGCTCTCACTCTCAAAAGTGATATACAGCGCCTCCTTCGATATCCACACACTGTGCGATGCAGGATATAATTGTATAATATTTTGTTGAAAATAACCCTAACAAGCGTGACGGTAGTGTTTAACGTGAAATTGGAGATCTAAAAGTACGCGCAATTCATTTTACATGAATCATAATGAACCTCTACATTTACGAAAACATATGTAGAAAACGTTGATTTCGAGATTTGACATGTTTTGTGCAGTGTTAATTTGCTCTGAATACTCATTAGGGATATGTCCTACTACTACATCATCTACTGCGAAGCCATTTTTCTTCAGCGGCCCCCATATCTCTCCTGAGCGTTTCCACACCCTTCAAAATCAAGGCAAGGTTAAGAACCACTGGTGTAGCTTAATGCTTATTATGAAATCCGGTATAATATTCGCAATATTCATCATACGTAATATGTTTTTGTGGTATTCATGGTGTTTGTCGACTACATTGTCATTTACACCAGGCCAAATTTCTTCATTTTTATTATGTAGCTGCCTAGCTGCAGCATGGCCCACTTCTAGGCTTTTATAAGACACCCGCTCACGATGTGGCAAGGAGGAGCCGAGGAGCAGCCTATTGTTGTTTCAGCATTGGATGATACCACTAGGCTATCTCGCAACAGATCATACATAAAGAAATCAGCACTGTTGAATGTATGATTAGCATGAATACTGTGCCGATTGATGACCAGAAGTAGTCAAACTAGTCATCGTTGGTACTCAAAGTAAAAGTAGAAGTAACGATTTCTAAGAAAGTATAAAAGCACATATTGCCAGGTATAGTTGTGTTGAAAACCTGAATACTGTTAAGTAGACGTGGCAATAGTATACACTCATAGCAATTGAGTAAGTAGTGCAAGTAGGCAAAACCTACTTCAGTACTCCGAAAAAGTGGAAGTATTTTGTTGCGGTTCACCTATGTTGCTGATTCCGCGCATTGATTGATGTTCTGGTTTGACTGCATTTGTTGCTGATTATTATCCAATACTGGTATGAAGTATTCTTATTTTTATTCCGCAGTCAGGTTAAGGAGATCACAGTGCGTTGACGGATGGGCAAATTGTCCGGCCGAAGTTGCACTTTCTGGATGCTCGCAGACTTGGATGCAACAACTTTGTCCAGTGAGCTGCGGAACATGCTGAACATAAAGTAAGATTGTCGTTATATATACATAGTCAACTGTGCTACCTCCGCTAGTGTTAAGGTAATGACAACTCGAGGTTCCGACTACTGTACCACTAGATAGGCTAACGGTCATAATTTGTCTACCGCCATTCATCAGTATGCATATAGGGAGTTCTTTTTCCTAATTCACCAAAACGAACTAAAGAATTGCACAAATATTTCATTTCAATTTCATTTCATCCCTGAAATATCCAAATATATCCAATATTCGATACCTCGGGAAGACTAAAAATGACAATAATATCATACAAGAGAAGAAGCAGCTATAGGCTTCTTGTAATAGCATTCATCCTTTTTAGTCATGTTTTAATCAATTATCAATGTTTCAGATTTGTGCTCGAGGAAGATCACTTGCGTCTTGCATGAATGAAACCTGATATATGATATAATCGTGTATAGACTATGATATTCAGAACTCAAATAAACTTGTAACCGGAAAATGCAAAATTCGTTCTTCACGCAGTTCTTGTTTTTTTGGCTCATTAATACGAATATGAAGTCTACCATGCAATATACTACGATTCAATTCGCACAAACCAAGTGCAAATTACCGCTGTCACAAATACTGCAGTTGTCTCTCCTGCTCCATGATTTAGGACGTTACATATTTTTGTTTTTGATGTTTTGGGGCATTTACACAGATATACACACACCACATACGATATGTGCATAATATATGCATACCATGAGCGCATGATGTGGATTTGCCGCTGGACAGAGAAGGTACAGATATCGTTATATAGGGCTTTCCAAGTCTTGGACCATCCCTTCATGCTATCACGGAAATGCTGAGCGCCAGTGGGGGTAGCCACGGATACTAGAGGTTTACTGCAGGTCTTTGGTCTTAGTCGGCCGGGATCGAACCTTATACGACATACTGATCAAGAAGCTGGACGCTCCATTATTTCTCTATCTTGTCGGAATGTGACATTAACATTAGATAATTCTATAAAGAATAGACAAATGTATACACTGCGTTGTTTTACATGCTCATTGGTATGCATTTTTCATACAAATATTTTTGCGATTTTGCGTCGTCGGGTGAGGTCGTTCCCACTCTCATTTGTAGAGCTTCTTCGACCTACATACAGAACTTCAATGAACAAGGAAATAGTAGGCCTATGTGAGGGTTACCATATTTTAAATACGAAAAAGTGGACATTTTTCACAAATTCTGAATGCTCTAGTACCGGAAAAGAAAAATGTTGAAAATTTTTTGACTAATAGTAGGGGAGACCGGATACAAATGTAACTAGGGGGAAATGTAACACTCGACCTCACCACTAGTACGGTGGAGAATTCGCCTTGATACTTTGAATGCGCATGTGGTAGTTATGTCTCCCGACATACTTGAAGTTACATTGAGCTGCAACGCGAAACCCCGAAATAAAATTTTTGGACACTTGAGTAAATATTTTGTGGTCTTGAATAGTTTGTTCAGAGGAATAAAACCTGAAGTGGTTACAACGCAATATATGCAGCTGGAACAATGTCACCAGAGTCTACCGTGATGATAGGAAAACTAGGACTGGTATAGCAGGGAAAGCACAGTCATTAGACAGTAATCATGGTCGAGAGTGTCAGGGGCAATTGTAACACCCTGTTACTTTTGCCCCGTTACAATATCTTTTCAATGCTAAATGTCTTTGTTCGTATATATAATTAGCAACAGCCAGAAGTTCAATACCAGAACAGGTACTCTTGCCACACCAATTCAAACATGATCATATCGTGGTAATGGCAATGTAGTTGTACACTGTGCAGAAGTGGTGATGTAAATCTTAGGGTTCTGTTATTTCCGTGATTCTGCCACCTTTTCTCATGTTATTTGACTTTTGGAGTGTCGACTTCAATGATCATTTACTCGCTCATGACTGAATCATTTCCCCCTCGCTTTGATCATGACCCACTTACAATTTGTCATTAGGTGCAAACAATTTATTTTACCAGACGAAAGCCATTAGCTTTGACGCCACAAAATGTTGTGTAGGCCTACTCGTTTTGCTACACCATCATTGGCCAATTCAGCCATGATATTTTAGTCAGTTGATCGAATGTCCAGCCCGTTATGTACGCTGAACAGCAACACCTTGGTAAAAGAATCCGAATATGTGTAGGGAGATGATGTAATGGATGTGTTTCTTATACACTTTGGGCTCGTGAAGAAGGCATGAAGGGTGACACTTTATTCAGATGCCAAAATGAGATGGGGTGTACAGCCTGGAAGCGTTCAAACTTCTACGGGTAACGGGGCGATTGTAACGTTTGAGCTGTGATTTTCGCGACCAAAAATTGTCTGATTTGTTGTTGATTGAGCTCCATTGTAGTTTTGATATCAACTATCGAGTTGTTGGCTTCTTTATATAAAACCTTGGAATTGAAATTTCCATTAAAAACTCGTAATGCTGGAAAATGGAAAACATGTTACAAATGTCCCCAATCTCCCCTGCTGTGTTGACTAAAAAAACAGGTCATCTTTATCATCTCTACTTCCAAAATACCCGTCGCGCCGTTAATTTCTGGCCAACGCGATCGTGTTTCAACACTTTTTCTAATATAAGAGGACAAATTCCCCGAAATGTTGACATTTGGACGTCCTCCGTGGACACTTTCAATTTATTGAAAAAAGAAGACAAATCCTCCTAAAAGAGGACACATGGTAACCATAATAGTAGGGATGGTACGAGCCCCAAAAGGGTTCTGGTTCATGTGAACACGAACGTGACCACGAAACCATGACGTCACATGACGTCATATTGTTAACTATAACCCAACATTTCCCTAAATTAATCATTAATGTGCCCGATCCCTAGAAATTACTAAGGCCACTCTGACGGGGACCTACAAGGGAATGTAAGGTTACGCCTTCGCGGTCTAGGCTAGACCGGATAATTTATTCGGCAGAATATCGCTATATATTGATATTTCTCAGAGTGAAATATCGGTTTCTATACTTGCTACTGATATTACTTAAAAATGAAGTTATACAGTATAGCCAACACCCAAATCGGGCTGTAAATATATCAGGTCAAGATAGATCCCGTACGTCTGATATATTATTTACATTAGACAACGATGCATTCCTTATATCAATTTCGTTGAGGTCAAACATTGATAGTATTTGTTAGTGTGGGTGCGGGCCATGCTCACGGCACAGAGTCACTAAATATTCACAAATGGAAAGCTGAACATTTCGAGCCAATTTTCTAACAAAGCAAATACTATTTTTGAAAGGGACAAGGTGCCCGCTCGTATAATGCTGAATTTCCTTTCATGCTGCCAGCGCCATGGAGAGAGTGGTCCGAAGTTTAAATAAAATAATTTCAACCATATAGATGTTATAATGACGTGAAACATTGAAAAGCGTTCACTGTGCAGAACCTACCAAGGTTCGTTTGCGGATGCGAACCTCCAAATTCTAAGGCTCACATCCCGAACGCGACACGTGAACTTCACTTTCCCGCCATCACTAATAAATAGTATCTCCATAGTGAAATGAACCCGGATATTTTCGACGGTTACACTCGTCAGAGGTAATCTTTAGCAACTACAGTAAAAAATTGGAATTAAAATTGTATATCAACAATCTTAATGCAAAATATGACGTCACCGACATCAAATTTCGAATGATCGGGGCGAAGAGAGCCTTGCATCTCAAACTTAACATGTACCTTCTCATCTATGAGAACATGTTGTTTTGGTAGTTATTTTCTATAGTTCAAATCTCGTCATGATCATTCATAATTTCATCACATCGGTGCGAATTTTTGACTCCATATATACGAAATTCCCGTAGCGAACGGGAGGCAATGGTTTACAGGCTTTGTTTCGTAGTTAACAGATGGTATGATAGTGATAGACTAACATGCTATTTTAAATGCTGCAACGTTGGCGAAGTGTAAAAATTCTGAGCAACCCGTCAAACCGCACAGCAGTATAAATTTGAACGCAGAAGTGAGAAGATATCATTGATAGACTATACCGTCAGGTCGACACGATTTCATATTGTACTTATTCGTGACATGAGACGGATTGCATCGTAAGAGCTGACTCGGATGCTGCTGTCAGCCTACCTATTCATTCTGCAAATATTTCTTCAAGGATGGAGCGTTCAATCGAGCAGGCAGACCGCGACTGGAGTGTTGCGTGAGTCGGAGCATTTTATTTTCAATGAGATATGACCAATGACTATCTACCACCTCCAGTTTATAAATAGCAAGCCAGTGTAATACCACTTGACTATTGATGACCCGTTTTAGTCATTAGTAGGGCAAGTTTTTGCAACTTTTGCAACTTTTTTTACAGCTTCCGGCAGCTTCCTAAATACTCACATGTTATGTAGTGTGGTGTTTCAAGCTGTTTGGAGGAATCTTATACCGCAACTTTTTGCAACTATTATCCGTTTTTTTCATGCAACTTTCTGGAAGTTTTTCGATAGTTGAAGAAACTTTTTGCAATTTTTTTCGATTTCTCATGAAACTTTTGGCAATTTTCATTTGCATTTTCATGCAACTGACTTTTTACTTGAAATATTTGGCACCATATGTAAATAGTTCGCTTGATTATGTCACTGTCATTTGAATTTAAGGTCCTTTCTGATTTGACGTACATTCTGGCTAGCCGCCAAAAATTATATTATCACCGGTTCAATTATTTCAGGCTATTGAATTCAGTCGCCGACATTGACTTTTGCTACAGTACCTTGGATAACGATCGATTCGAGTATCTCATACCCTAATAATTTCAATTCCATAAATGCAACTTTTTAGTGCAACTTTTGTGAAAAATAAGTGCAACTTTCCACGGATTTGACTGCAACAAAAACTTGCCCTAGTCATTAGTCATCTTTTATTGAATCAATTGGCAAAATGACAGTGGACTGGGCGAAAGTGACGACCTTCTTTCCATCCCAAAAACGATAAATTTTGCTCTAAAAGTTGACTGAGAAATAAAGAACTCAAGTCGTTAAGCTAAGCACTATTACATAAAAATTTGAAATCAATTGCAGTACTACTAAAGTTACTGTGCTGCATTTTCTGGCAGTCAACCATTCATTGAAATTTCAACGATTCAAAAGAACCACAAGACTGCGATTTATTGAAACTATGGTACGAACTGTCTCTCCTTAAGAACGACTTGGCAATAATGGAGAAAGAAGAGTAAGGAGATATATGTTGTTCGCTAGAAGCACAGAGGTTCTGCGTATATTGCTGGTGACACACTCTGTTGCTTCATACTGGCAATTGATGTTGTCTACTAGGAATGGTGCGAACCTCTAAAAGGTTCAGGTTCCTGTGAACGCGAACCTGTTTGAAAGGTTATGTGTGAACGCAAACGTGAACATATGACGTCACGCGACGTCATATTGCTAATTCCAACCCTACATTTCAGTGTACACGACTTGCAAGGGAATATCAGCTTATGGCTTAACGGTTTAGGCCAGCCCGGACAACGTATTCGGCATCTGACTATTGTCGATATTGAGCAGAGTGTGAAACTTACTTACTCACTTACTTACTTATAGAGTACATAGAGTGGTCCGAAGTTGAAGTCCGAAGTTCAACCAAAAATGTTATTATGACGTGAAATTGTAATATATTAATAAGGTTCACAATGCAGAGCCTACCAAGGTTCGATTGTGAACGTTAACCTCTAAATTACCAAGGTTCACACGCAGAACGCGAACGTGAATCTCACCTTCACGCCACCCATATTGTCTACATCGCAGTTGTTTATCCTGCGGTCTTTGATATAAGACCCAATGTCTATCGCGAACTTATGTCAGATTCAGATTTGAGATATCGGCGTGAGCCAAGGCCTCCTAAGTAGGCCATGCGTGAGCTTATGCATAATGCAAGGTCTCTCTATTTCTGAGAGGTAGTCACACTTTCGCTCGGTCTACCAACGCCACAATTTTGACAAAATGTTGACTTTTTGACATGTTAAAAATTAATCGCCGTAGTCATCAGCTTCCCTAATTTCGCGGTCACGCTACTGAGAAGTTTGGCTGTCGACGAGCGTGTGATGGGTAACGAAATCAAAGTGTCGCAGCCAAAAACAGTGGAGGGGCTTAACATATTTGATGGTTTCAGGGAATTACAAATTGTTTGTTTTAAGCAAGGCCGTAGTCGTACTTTGTTAGTCCCTCAGGCACCCAATTCTTCAACCGGGAATTTCGCCACTACCCCGTGTACATACAATTCACAGATACTCACATTACTTTCCGTTGCGAATTAAGTCCGGTATGACGCGAACGAACCGGATGAGGTACAGGCGAACGCAAGAGTCATATTGATATCGGTTTACAATGCACCAAAATTGCCCATATGTATGCTATGAAAAGTCAATGTGAATTTATTTTTTAGTCACGTGGGGTGTGAAAATTTTTCAAAGTTATTGAATGACTTCGGTCAATAAAATTGTTTCTTGTACATATCGCGTATACGTGATCGGATTTACCGGCCGAAGAAAGTGTTGTTTTCATAAATTTAGGGCACATACTGTAAAGATTGTTGCATCGCAAAAAATATTGGATTCGTTCTCACGTACCAGACCTAGCTAGAAGACATATTTATCTGGTGAGACGCGTGCGTTACCAAATCTACATTTCTTCACGAGGTGCAATATTTTCCTCTGCCAGTCGAAATTGTACCGATGGGATAAGATTGTAGGGACAGGGCTAGTTCGTGCCTACCATTTGGACGCCAGGACATATCAATGTCGAAGGTTTCGGCCAAAATGCGTCTGGTATTTTTGACCAAAGTGTCGCGGTCGGTCTGTCTGGAAGCGTATATAGCAAAGACGCATATTCGCCGACACGTTATCTGTCTTCGTGTGTCCTGGCGTGAAGATGGTTAGCGCATAAATGCCGGTGCTTATGATTATTATAATAGTCCTGTATGCAGTCGCAGGCTGCACATATTAAAACTGAAGCTTCTCAACAGCAACCATAAGTGATACAAGTAATATAACGTTATCCAATTATTTTGAGTACGGTTGGACTCAATTCTGTGAATTAAGTGTATATATATATATTTTTTATTTCCAGGAGGGGGTAGCCTACAGAGATGAGCATGGATTAGGATTAGGATTTGAAAAAACAGGATTTGTGAAATTTTGTCGGATTTGGATGGGATTAGGATGAGAGATTTTTTTCTGAACGGATTAGGATTTGGATTGGATTTACCTATTTTCTGGGAGATTGATGTATCGTGTGGCGGATGGCGACAAACTTTATTCAGATCAGTTATAAATGCACTTATGGTTACTAGATTATCTTGAATCAAGGCAATCGTTGGTTGTGAAAGAAAATTTTCCAATCCCTCCCTTGCATAAACTAGCATTTTCCCTGAATTTACAGTTGGAATCGGATTAGGATTGGACATGGACTTGAAAAAGTTATGGATTAGGATTTGGATTTGACGATTCGGATTTGGATTGGATTAGGATATGGAAATTCCAAATCCGCTCATCTCTGGTAGCCTACCGATAATAAAATCAAGAAATATGTTGACAATAATTCGCGCGATGGCGAAGAAAATATTCTGTAGGCCTACGTTATGTTTATTTACGACGAATTACGAACAATTTGTTCGAATGCAAGTTCGCAATAAATTACGTAAGCGATAGTAACTAATTTCGAAAATTACCACGAAATTTACTCGCCTTTGATTTATAAGTAATCAGATCGTACTGTCTTCTTGCTGAGATAGTGTTGCTTAGGTATCAAAATGGCGTGGCGATGCCTTTTAGAGAAGCGAAATGTGGGATGTAGCATTTTTCTCGATCTAAAAGAAGTGTTTGACTGCGTAGATCATAAAATTCTCATCTCGAAATTGGCGCGTTACGGACTTCGGGGCCCACAACTTCAGCTCATGAAAAGTTACCTCACTTATCGCCAACAAATGGTTGCGATCTCAAACACTTTGTCCTCTTCTCACCTGGTGACCTGTGGTGTGCCCCAAGGCTCAGTACTTGGACCGGTTCTCTTCACCTTATATGTCAAAGACATTTTTGAAACCTCCTCATTGAACACCACACTGTTCGCTGATGATACTCACCTCCTCTCTTCCGCATCTTCGACGGCAGAGCTGGATGCCCTGACTGGTGACCAAATGCCTAAAGTCCATGAGTGGACGGCCCAGAACAACCTTTGCATAAACGAGAGAATCGGCGTCCTAAACATAGAAGATAAGCGGAAACTAGAAATCGCCAAGTTTATGTATCAGTTTCACTGCGGTCGTTGCCCCGAATATTTCAATGACTTCTTTACCTCTGAATCAAGAGGGCACAAGTACAACACACGCGCGTCCACGTCGTCCAAATATCATAAGATCGACCGAAAAGATCATCGCTCTATCAAATATGCCGGACCTGATGTGTGGAACAGTATCCCGCCGGCCATCCAGCAGTCGACGAGCATGTCCACATTCAAGTCGATATACAAGCAATTACTACCAAATTAATACAGTCCATCCTCAAGATTACCGGACCACGACTGACCTATCGATATCGCTTCCCATGACATGCCGCCCTATTTCTTGTCGCTTCCTTTTTCTATACTATCTTTCTAACTTTGTGTGCATGCCTCCTCTTTACATCGCCTAGGCCAAGGTGGGTGTCTGATTCCATAGACAACTCCTAGTCGCTTCGACATCTTCCTTTCTTTTCATTGTATCGCATTTTTTGTGGTGTATTGAACTGATAAAATTGCTAATACACCAATGATGATGAATGATGATGATTTAAGAGGATGGATCAGAATGGTCAGTGATTACTGCTCACAGTTTTTGAGCCTGCGATTTATTTACCCATTTTCGACGATGTTGCGATTAACCGAATTATATGCGCCATATCTAAAGTTGCGAATGTTTTCTAAATCGTCATTACTTTCGTGCTGTCCTAATTGTTACTTCTCCATTTAGTGTTGATGTCGCCCGTTACACATATTATGAGTATAGCCTCCATTTCCTATGATAAGACCTGTTACGGGATCTTCCCAGTGACGCAGCAGCCACTTGGCGGTTCTGGCTCTGCGCCAAGGGCGGCTGACTACAAGGGGGTGGTAAATGAGGCTGCACCATGCATAGGGCACGGAGGGCTGCATGACATATCACGAACTAATTTGTTACGATCACGATTTGGTTCCGCAGACACCGAAAACTGTGGAAGATGAAACAGTACTGGGCATCTAAGCGTTCAATTGTAAATGTTTAAGTTATTATGAATTGTAAACGGGTAAATTAAAGGTTTTTGTTTAATTTATGCCTGTGTTAATTTTAACTCTACACCTATTTGAATCTAAACCAGCGCTTCCCAACGTGGGCGATATCGCCCCCCAGGGGGCGATTTGGCGGTCTAGGGGGGCTAAAATAACGAAGAGGGTGATAGGGGGCGAAAACTGACGAAGGGGGCGATAGGGGGCGTTAGGGGGGTTAAAACGGCTATATTGGAGTCAGGGCCATAACTGCCGCACCCCAAACCCCCAATTGGGGGCCGAACTCGAAGGGGGCCCAAAATTATTTCGTGAATTAAAATAAATTATAGAGTATGTTTTTAGAAATACATGCAACTTAAAAAAAAATTGAGGGGGCTGGGATTTGGTTTATCACCATATCAGGGCCCAAGAGCAACGTTTTTTTGGGGGGGAGGGGGCTGACGGTGCTGTTACGGTCCTGATGGGAGTCAAGTCGGAGAAATGACCTTTTTTTAGCTGTAGAAGTGTAATTTCTAGGTCGAGCCGAAAAGTTGACCTTTTTTATTAGTCAACTCGTCGACGATCCCGGATTGTATGCCCATTTTTTGGTTCCCAATATTTTGGGAGCGATGATCGGCGTGGAGCTTCAAAAGGGGGCGATGAGTTGAAAAAGGTTGGGAACCATTGATCTAAATCATTTTATGCTTGTGTCTGAAACTTTATCTTACTATCGGTGTTTCAATTGCGAGCGGTGAGTGGAGTTTCTCAATGCTCAAAATGAAAAAGCCGTATTTACGTTCTACCATGAATGGTGATTTGCTATCAGCTCTAGCGATTCTTTCCATAGTAACAGATTACATTCAAAAAGCAATATAGAACTTATGAAACTTCAGTAAATATTTTTGACAATATTACTTGAATATTACATTACTTGCTGCAGTCTAGTTAGGGCGGCATTTTCAACGAAAGCCCATAGGTGGCTGCATATGCTCCACGTCACTGGGTCTGCCTAAATCCCTCCCGATCTACTGGGAATGTATTCGCGAACTTCTGATTGATGTGATGGCCACTATACAGCACTGGCGTAGCAGCATGCCTGGCTCTCGCTTAAAATGCCCCCCTAAGTAGACCGCAGCAAATTTCGACATAGATTCATGTCCAAGCAATCTTTTCAATAAAAATAATTACAAATAATATGCCGCGTCTCAGCCTCACCGTCTCAACGTTAATAAGGACAAAAATAATAAAGACAAGAAATAGCAAACGAAAGTATTGTGCAAATAGAATATCAATAGCCGCCTCAAAGCAAAATCAGCGATACTATCCTCAGATCCAAGTTTTTGAACGTATTAGTCTCTTTCTATAGACAGAATGGATAGAGCTGATAGCCGATCATCATTCATGGTCGAACGTAAATAAGACTTAATCAGTTTGAGCTTTGAGAAGCTCCTCACACAGCTCGCAATTGAAACTCCAATGGTCAGATAAAGTTTCAGGCACGAGCATAAATATGCAGTTGCACTACGATCAAACGTGGTTTCACTGCTCCGCACCAGCCTCTTATAACCCACTTAAAATCTCAAGTTGAACAACATCATATGATCATATCTTAATTTGTGTACGTCCTAGAGGCCTCATATTGGTTTTTACGAAAAACTAGCAAATCTTCTGATATATATCGAAGGTATAAGGCATGACAATTTTCATGGCTAACTCCAAAAAGTCCACCTCGTCGTCATAAATGCTTCTAAAAGCGCTGGTGAAAAATTGTGACTTTCGCTTTGCAGCAGCGCGTGCGAATTCAGAAATCCAAACATATCATTTAAGTGATGTATGCCGGTAAACCTAGTGTCAGCTTCAAGTTTAAATCTGTCCAAAGCTTGAAACATGCATCGTCTAATTTCTTCAACAACACTGAGGCCAGCATCTTGTGATTGTTCGGCAGGCATTCTCCTTTTTCTGCGAACTCTCCGAACAATCGACCTTGACGGCTATTTCGGAGTGGTTCCCTTGTCATGTTAACATATTGATTCGTATTTTCGGAATCAGCGCGACACTAGCTTTCGATTAAGACCTGTTTGATTAAATTTTAGCTCACGGGACGCCAGCTATAGGACTACCAATTACCCTTATTTTAGCCGGCTGTGTACACTGTGCCGAGCGAGATAGTGTAATGGTGATGCGCCGGCTTCTTGATCGGTAGGTCGTGGGTTCGATCCCCGGCCGGGTCAGACCAGAGACTCGAAAACTGGTATCAGCGGCTACCCCGCTACACGCTCAGCATATCACGCAGGAGAAAAAAACGGGGGTGCAGACTGGATGACCTTCCTATAAAGTTCGTATCGCATCTCCGTCGTCAAAGCATCTTGATGGTGCAGGCGAAAAATAATACCATATGTCTCCCTCTCTCTCTCACTGTGCAACCTCATATTGCTGCCTCTTGGAGCCTGCCGCCCCTGGCGCAGAGCCAGAACCGCCAAGTGGCTGCTACGCCACTGCTATACAGTACGTGTTTTAGTTTTGCTATATGCCACCAGTGTACTGGTGATATTCTTCGTACCTTTACGATGACAAGCTCATAGGCAGTGGTGGCCATACGATTGGGGGGGCTCTAGGCGAAACTTCCGGGGGGCCCCTTATCTACATTATCGCTACTTCTGGGGGGCTACGCCCCCCAGACCCCCCTACTAACACTGAGCGAAGCTTTTATTGTTGTACACCTCGTGTGCACTGTTCCGGTAGTACATTGTCTGTGCTTCATGATAAAACTTTAACCATATTAAATAATTATAATGCCATGCCAAAGTACAATAAACTACTTGTCATATTTGAAAACAAGTGACTCAAGTGAACTGTAGCGCGTGTCGAGACCCACCTATTTAGAAGAATTATGGGATGTAGCATGACATAATAGTATACCAAGGCAACTGCACGTCAAATAGACCATATAAAAATAAATCCAGAAAGCTGTCAGCAGACATTAGTAATAAGCCAGCACACCATGTCAAGGTTTCAGCCAGGTGCTGGATTGGGCCTTGGGCCTATCTTTTGTCTACGAAGAAGATTTTGTTGCATGATTAGGCATACAAGCAAAATGTGCGGCAACGTGGTACAACATCAGTAATACCACAGGAACACATCAGCACTGGTATAACCTGTGAAGAGCTAGTTCCACGATCAGTAAGAATATAGCTTTCAATACAACATCCATTGTAATATAATATTTCTTGCACTCGAATAATTTTCGGGTGCCACTTTTCAAGAGTTAACGGCACACCAAAGGGATTTGAACAGATTTAGAAGCAAAACCAAAAAGGTAAAGTATGATGCAACAATCAAAATAACAAACCATGATATTCGCATTGTAACAATGGCAACAACAACAAACTTTGAAGTATACGGACATACGGTACTATAGTAGCAGCGCAATTTGTAAATAAACAGTCACACACACGAAACAACACGCACTAATGAGAAATTTGTAAGTTATAGAGAAAATCTTTTTGTCTGTAAGAAAGAACTTGCCTGGTTGGATTAAACCTAAAAAGCCACAAATAACATAGACAAAAGACCACTACAATCAAATACCATATACGTATTTGAAAGCACTGTTACATCATTCAAGTCATAAGGCATTATAGTTGTTGGAAAAACAGCATCATCCTCAATTTGTGCAGAACATTCCTGAGCTGACATAGATGGTTAAAATATTTGTGCAGCAGTTCAAAATTTGCATTGTCATTTCTTTCTGAATCTGAACCACTTCCTTTTCTGAGATCCTGACTTACATTTGGCATGTACTCGCGGCATTGTAGCAGATACTTGACTAGAGTAATTAGGAGATACTGATGTTACAAATTACAACATAACTTTTAAATGAGTGATACCAAACTCATCGTAGCTAATGAAATGTACGGTTGTCAGCTGACGAGTGCGCCTTACTTAATACGCTGTTTACCGAGTCATATTTATATTGAACTGGTAGCCCATATGAAGAATGTAATGGTCAAAATTGTCTTATGCAACACCTTATCTTAGGGCAAATCTTGGTTGCAGTCAAATCCGTGGAAAGTTGCATTTATTTTTCACTAAATTTACACTAAAAAGGTACATTTATGGATAAGTTCCTTGAAATTATTACGGTATGAGATACTCAAATCAATGCATATCCAAGGCACTGTCGCAAAACTCAGTGTTAGCGTATTCGACAAAATCAATGGCCTGAAAAAATTGACCCAGTGGTAATATAATTTACGTTGGTCTAGCCTGAATGTACGTCAAATCTGAAATGACCTCAAATTCAAACGACAGTGAAATAATCAAGCGATCTGTTTACATACAGTACCAAATATTTCCAGTAAAAATGCTTGAAAAAATGAAGAAAAGTTGCAATATAAGATTCTTGCAAACAGCTTGAAACACCATACTACATAACTTTTGAGTATTTAGGAAGCTGCCAGACAAGAAATGAACAAATCATGACAACCCTAAGAATGGATTTCCATTCAGAAAAGGCCTAATTCACAACTAATATGTTGAGTCATGAGAATGGCACAGTAAACAACAATATATAGGCTATAATAGCCTATATGCTTTCATTGGCTTTTAAAATGACTATTTCCTTTGGTATTTTGGATATTCAGGCTCAGTGTGGAAACGCTTCATCAGAAATTAACATATCATATGAAAGCTGGCATTATAGAAATTAAACATGGACCGGCAACGACCGATTTTGCAGCTTCGTTCCGCTTCGCTGAGGCTGGAGTGGAGAATTGTTTTGCGCAAGCGACTGTAGGATTTCTAGCAATCCAAAAGTTATCTTCTCGAGAGCAGAAATTACTGAATCTGGTCTTGATCGAAAGCTAGTGTTGCACCGATTCCGAAAATATAAATTAAAATATTCATCAGTCACTGATCCACCTAGAATCTATCCTCCAAGTCTGAAATATCGGCATTGTTCAGAACAATTGGGTGACCGCAACATAATGGCCATAACAATGACCCGTTGCGACTCTCCGATTGTTCGAACAATGCCGATATTTCAGACTTGGAGGACAGATTCTAGGTGGATCAGTGCCTGGTCATTGTTTTAATTTATATTTTCGGAATCGGTGCTACAGTAGCTTTCGATCAAGACCAGATTCAGTAATTTCTGCGCTCGGGAAGATAGCTTTTGGATTGCCAGAAATCCTACAGTCACTTACGCAAAACAATTCTCCACTCCAGTCCCGGCGAAGCTGCAAAATCGGTCGTTGCCGTTCCATGTTTAATTTCTATACTGGCATCAAGAGCTAGCAAGTAGAATCTCACACAAACATATACTGGAAAAGTTTGATGCACTGAAATATACACTGCTGCCACTAGGAAGTATATATTCAGTAATAATTCATTCCATGTTATGATATGACCTCGTTGACATAAAATCGAAGTAAGCTCTTTAAACAAGCACAGAAATTCAATTATCGAACACCGTTTATAGTACCATATTCTACATCGGTAGGCTTACATGTATTTTCACGGTTATTCGCAAAATGATAACTAAAATTCGCATAAATGTGGGAGGCGGGCCCTCATAAAATCAAAGTAAGCTCTTTTAGCGGATGCAGAAATTTAATGATCGACTACTGTTTAAGGTACCAGATGCTACATGGGTACATATATTTTCACGGTTATTCGTAAAATGCTAACCAAAAATCGCATAAATGAAGAAGGAAGGCCCTCCTCGTAAAATCAAAGTAAGCCATTTTAGCGGGTGCAGAAATTCAATGATTGATTACTGTTTACGGTATTATATTCTACATGGGTACATGTATTTTCGCAGTTATTTGCAAATTGATAACATTCACGTAAATGTAGGAGGGGGGCCCTTTACCTAATGGCAAAATGGATAGAGATCATAAAATCGAAGTGAGCTCTTGCACCAATTGCAGAAATTTAATGATCGACAACTGCTTACGGTACCATAATCTACATTGGTGCATGGATTTTTGTGGTTATTCGTAAAATGATAACTAAAAAATGTCGATTGATAATTGACCCCTCTTTCACGGTACAATACCAAGATTCTTTATGGATAAAAGGATTCCGCGGTTATTCGGAAAATGGTAATACTTAAAAAAAAAGCGCGTAACCCGGAGAAATAGTTTTAAAAAGCGCGTAAACTGAGGAGGGGGGCCCTCGAAAGCGCGTAAATCAACCAAGGGGGGCCCTAGGCGACCGCCTACCTCGCCTACCCCAAAAGCCACCACTGCTCATAGGCAAAACACATCACTATCACAACACACTCTCACGCAATCTCCTTGATTTCACGACACATTACGTCTAGTCATTGAGTTGGGTGTCTGATCTGTGAGGATATTTTATAGAGCACCCGTTTTGTAAAAATCATAGAGCTTATTGGTATAGCTACTATTGATTACCACCTTTTCGCGTTACCTCGCTGAACCGTGAAATGTATATTGAAATTCCAGCCAACGGCGAAATAAGGAGATGCGTCACCAACGCACAGTGTCGATACAGAGCTAAATGTAATGACAATGGGGTGAGTAATTTCGTGGCAGTTTAACATGTCGAATTTGTTCCTGAACGCGAAATTTTCGCAGCAATGCGAATGCAGATTCGACTGCCTTCCACCCAATGAATCTACCGTCCACGTATGCGGAACCAATGGAAGAACTTACGACGGCCTATGCTGGTTACGACAGTCTTCCTGCCTGCGACAGAGAAAAATAAGGATCGAGTGCATCGGTAGATGTAAAGATTGCAAAGGTAACGTACGTGTTGATTAGAAGTCACGTTCGCGAATCGGGATTGGCTACGCTTATGATATTATCATTAGGCGGTTATCAGGCATATGCTACCACTGTGAAGCCGCCGGAATATGCTTACGTCATATATACGGTTATGCTGAATCACTATCATGTGAGTGCTTCGCCCGTCAGTATATCAAATATTCAACACGGTAATATATGAATTCATGTTGTAGTATCGCATCAGTATCGTGTTTTAGAGTATTAAGTGGTGATATGAGTAATGTAATAAAATAAGGACGGCAATAATCTCAGTTTAGAAGGGTTTCAAACATTGAGATTCGAATTTCGCACCGACCATACGACCATCACAACATATCACTAGCACTGCGATATCACAATAGCGGCATCACATATCACATCCTTCAATACAAACTATTCCTATCACTCATTAGGGCATCGCAATATATCACTAAGACGCTTATATTTGCACGAAGATATTGTCAGCGAAATACTTTATAATACGCATCCCAAACTACGATTTCACAATAGCGGCAACGCAACCTTCAATACAAACTATTCCTATCACTCATTATGGCATCGCAATATATTACTAAGACGCTTATATTTGCACACGATGTAGATAAAGTATCCTACTATTCTAAAAATGCATTCATTTTATCACATCATTAATGGTATAGTCAGCGAAATACTTTAAAATACGCATCCAAAACTACGATTCCACAATAGCGGCAACGCAACTTTCAATACAAACTATTCCTATCACTCATTAGGGCATCGCAACATATCACTAAGACGCTTATATTTGCACACGATGTAGATAAAGTATCCTACTATTCTAAAAATGCATTCATTTTATCACATCATTAATGGTATAGTCAGCGAAATACTTAAAAATACGCATCCAAAACTACGATTCCACAATAGCGGCAACGCAACTTTCAATACAAACTATTCCTATCACTCATTAGGGCATCGCAACATATCACTAAGACGCTTATATTTGCACACGATGTAGATAAAGTATCCTACTATTCTAAAAATGCATTCATTTTATCACATCATTAAAGGTATAGTCACTAGGGATGGTGTGAACGTGAGGTTCACGTTCGCGTTCTGTGTGTGAACCTCGGAAATTTTGAGGTTCGCGTTCACAACAGAACCTTGGTAGGTTCTGCGCTGTGAACCTTTTTCATATATTACAATTTTCACACTTCATTATAGCATCTTTCGTTCAGATTTATTGCATTTCAACTGCGGGCCAATGTATGCATGGCGATGACAGTATGAAAAATCAACACCAAACGAGCATGCACCTTGACAATCCCAAAACGTTTACTTGCTTTGTTACAAAAGTTTGCTCGAAATATCCAGCTACCGTTTGTGAATATTTGGTGACTCTCTGCTGTGAGCTTGACCCGCAATCAAACAACATCACGAGTGAAATGCGTAGCCAGCGAATGATGCTAATTCAACCAATCAGTGAGATTGATATCGTTTTCTGATGAAAAAAATCTAGCAGGCGTACGGAGTCAATCTTGACTTCATATCTTTACTGTATCATTAAAACCAAATCCGTGCGATTGAGGTGTTGGCTTTTGCTGTATTACTTGTTAATAGCGTAATATCGGTAGCAAGTAGCGAAATCCGTTTTACACTCTGCTTAATAACAATGTAGCAATGTTCAGACGCTGAATACATTGGCCGGTCTGGCCTGGACCGTAAAGGCGTAAGCTTATATTCCCTGGTAAATCCTCGTATTATATCCGTTGATTGCCTCATTTGATACTTTTAGCGACGTTTAAAACGCCAATATGTACTTCAGCATTGTGGCATTATGTGGATGGAGTTGTCGCTAGGTATCGTGTACAGCAGGGGTGGGCAATTATTTTCCTCCGCGGGCCAAATGAGAAGTAGAAAATACGTTGGCGGGCCGAGTGAAAATTTTTAGCTATATTCTCCAGCGTATTTTAATTTCATTTCTAAATTACATTGTTAATATATGCTGCTCAGTGAATGTGTTCAGGTCAGGTAACGATATAGGGACGGTTAATTAAAAAATATATATATTTGCCGTCATGATACGAAATAATGTTAAACATGATACATTTTAACTCTCTTTAAACCCCTATCCACGTTCTTCTATTAAGATTGCAAAACAGAGGTTCTCAAACTTATTTAGGCACGCCTCCTTTTATGATAGTGAAAATTTCGTGCCCCTTATCATAATATCACAAAATTTGAAAAAGTGCAGTCAGAATGCTAGCAATCCCAACGGATAGTTTGATGACGTGGAAGTTTATGGCTGTTATTGAGTTAATTCTGAAATCTCAAAGTCGGACAATTACACAGAGCAATATAACTGTAAGCTGGGGGTAAATCGCGCGAAGCGCGAAAAAAACACATTTAACTTCGGCTTCGCGCTCACTGCTGATGCTTTCGCGCCCCCCCCAGTTCGAGAACCCCTGCCCTGAATTGTATATGCAATAGAGTACGAAGCTTATTTCCTTGGTCGCTGCCTTCCTAGCAGTGTGCACTGTGCAGCTTTAGTAGCCTTGATGTTGAGCGAAGCTTGCAGTTTTTCTGAGCTCTTCCCTCCATTGACCGAGTGTTTCGTGTTTTTTGTCATAAAATAATTAAAATCCCTAATCTCGGCAACATGCTCTGCAAACATTAGAAGGAAGGTCTTACTCCTGACTCCAACAAACAAATATTTAGTGTTTTGTAGTCTAAACCTTCTTTTTAATTTCAGTTTGCTGGTTTCTTTTTTGGCATGCTCGTTAATCAATTATTGGCGATAGATATAACGAGTCATATAGTAATCGCGAGCACTGATTGACTTGTTTTACGAATTAGGGATTTGCCAACGTATATCACGTAACAATTTGAAACACATGCCGTATAATGCGTAATGTGACAATGGCAACAAAGAAGGTTTGGATCAAACTACAGGGAAAGAGTGATTTCTTGTAACTCCAATTGCTACTCGTATTTTGCTATATTGCCTTTTTTTGAAATTTGGATTACGCATGCGAGGTACGTAGGCAGCGTAATCGTGGCACATTAATGAACAGGCTTCAAAGTAAACGAATTTCCTGTTAAGTTGATACAGCCTACGGTTTTATAGTCATTCAAAAATCAAAAAGCATGTTTTATGTCTTGAATTCCAAGCAACCTTTCGCGGGCCGCACAGAATGGCTTCGCGGGCCGCACTTTGCCCAGGTCTGGTGTACAGTGTACTGTGTCACGTTAATAAAGGCGTCATGCCTTTGCACATGCCATGAGGTTCACGTTCGCGTTCACACAGAACCTTTAAAAAAGGTTCGAGTTCACGCGAACCTGAACCTTTCAGAGGTTCACACCATCCCTAATAGTCACCGAAATACTTTAAATACGCATCCAAAATTACGATTTCACAATAGCGGTAGCGCAACCTTCAATACAAACTATTCCTATCACTCATTAGGGCATCGCAACATATCACTAAGACGCTTATATTTGCACACGATGTAGATAAAGTATCCTACTATTCTAAAAATGCATTCATTTTATCACATCATTAAAGGTATAGTCACCGAAATACTTTAAATACGCATCCAAAATTACGATTTCACAATAGCGGTAGCGCAACCTTCAATACAAACTATTCCTATCACTCATTAGGGCATCGCAATATATTACTAAGACGCTTATATTTGCACACGATGTAGATAAAGTATCCTACTATTCTAAAAATGCATTCATTTTATCACATCATTAATGGTATAGTCAGCGAAATACTTTAAAATACGCATCCAAAACTACGATTCCACAATAGCGGCAACGCAACTTTCAATACAAACTATTCCTATCACTCATTAGGGCATCGCAACATATCACTAAGACGCTTATATTTGCACACGATGTAGATAAAGTATCATACTATTCTAAAAATGCATTCATTTTATCACATCATTAATGGTATAGTCAGCGAAATACTTTAAAATACGCATCCAAAACTACGATTCCACAATAGCGGCAACGCAACTTTCAATACAAAGTATTCCTATCACTCATTAGGGCATCGCAACATATCACTAAGACGCTTATATTTGCACACGATGTAGTTAAAGTATCATACTATTCTAAAAATGCATTCATTTTATCACATCATTAATGGAATAGTCAGCGAAATACTTTAAATACGCATCCAAAATTACGATTTCACAATAGCGGCAACGCAACCTTCAATACTCGATTATCCCTAAGGATCGTATCGCTGCAGCCTGTAGTATATTTTTGAATGCATTTTTTACTGAATAAAAACTGTTACTCTCAACACTAGCCTAAACCTAAACCCGAGCCCGAAAACAATAATACCATACAAAGTAATACCAAGTAATAAGTGCCATACAAAGTAATACCAAGTAATAAGTGCTGAATTCACCGAGTGCCGTATAACTACACTTCACTTTATTACTCATGCACTCGAAATATATAATTTTGTTTTGATTTGGTGGATTTCCATTAAAGTATGTAATTACCGTGATGAATATTTGGTACATCGACGAGCGAAACACTGCGTAGACAATGAATCAGCAGATTCGTATTTATGACGTGTTCATATTCCGGCGGCTTCACAGTAGTGCATATGCTTGCACTCCTGTAAGTGATGACTGTAGTGGCTCGACCCGGCGGCTTCAGCCTATTATTTGAGAGGCCGAATCGGCACTGGAAGTTGTTGTCAGGCGTGCCCGGAATATTTCAGCAAATATGCAAATAATTAACATAGAACACGATCATGTTAAACGCAACGTTATTGTAATGTAATCAAGTCTAGCCTGATGACCTGCAAAGACTTTGCCATGCATCATCTGGAATACAGTCTGGATTGGAATTGCCGGATTGCAGGGGCCAGCGTCGGGCAGACTTTCGGATGTTTACCAGCCATGATGGAATGGCATTTGAACTTGACAGTTCACCTGTTAAAACTTGCGTTATCAAATGATATGGTCCAGTCCAAATTCAGTAACTACAAAACAACTTATATAATGTATGCCGTATTCAATCCATCCATGTTATCGTAGTGCTGTTTCTTCGAATGCACGGGAAAAGAACTATTATTATTCACCCCTATTCTCGTAATGTAAAGATAGCGCATGTTGAAAACTCCAAACTATTTCTCATGCTTCAAATATCATGTTTCAATGATGATATAAAGCACGCCATGCAGAATGTGTTATGTATTTCATCTTTCATCTTCAAGCAAGAGTCGGCTATCATAATTACGCTGACGGAGTTGTGATGGACGTATCCGTCAGCTCGGATGTATAAAATTAATGATTGCCAACTAATTTTGCCATCACGATGTACTGCAGTCGTATAATGTGCTTCTGCGAACAGACGATTTGTTACTGGTGGATACGGAATCGCCAAAACGCGGATACCCGGGAGGAAATGTCACGTTGCCCTGCGAGTACACGCCGCCCGGCAAAGAGCAGCGCTATTTCTTGCAAGTGTACTGGTTCAAACGTTTGCCCGACAGGCGCGAGAGCGTTTTCAAAATCGTTCACGTCTTTCAGAAATCTTTCGGAAAATACAGGTGAGGTAACGATTTAGGGGACCAATGTCGAATGGCAATGAAACTAGTAATTCGACTATATCTTGCTAACTGTAGAGATCGTGTAACCGTGTCGCCGAATCGCGGCAATGCGTCACTCACGATATCGAATTTAACAAGCGACGACGCCGGCAGATACTTTTGTGACGTAAGCATTGCTCTGAAACAAAATCGCGCCAAGGTGCAGCTTATAATCGAGAATGGAGCTGATTCGGGTGAGACCATCCTGTCATGCTGAGCTTATCGCTTCAATGTAGTATTGTTAATCAACTTTTGCGTTACAGCCGATGGAGGCGTCGGTAGAGATGTTACAACTGTAAGAGTTACCAGAACAGAGGTGAGTTCCCTACTTTCTCAGGGAGCTACGTTTTTAGAATACTTAAAATTCTGCTTAAACCGTTGTCTCAATCAAAACCACTTTTTTGTATTTTGAACAGTGACATTATTAGTTTTGGGATAAGTTTGGATCACTTACATTACATACATGTTAAATCGTCGTTAGAACCACTTGAAATAGCAATCACAGTAAATGTTGCATATATGATCGAGAAATGAACACATTCGTTGTGTCATTAGTAGGGCAAGTTTTTGTTGCAGTCAAATCCGTGGAAAGTTGCGGTTATTTTTCACAAAAGTTGCAGTAAAAAGTTACATTCATTTTTCACAAAAGTGGCACTAAAAGGATGCATTTCTGGACAGGTTGCTTGAAATTATTAGGGTATGTGATATTCGAATCGATCCGTATGCAAGGCACTGTAGCAAAACTCAGTGTTGGCGACTTCAACAAAATCAATAGCCTGAATGAATTGACCCAGCGAAAATATAATTTGCGGCGGTCTAGCCTGAATGTACGTCAAATGAGTAAGGACCTGAAATTTAAACGACAGTGAAATAATCAAGCAATCTATTTCCATATAGTGCCAAATATTTCCTGTAAAAAGTTAGTTGCATGAAAATTTGGAAAAGGTTGCCAAAAGTTGCTTGAGAAGTCGAAAAAATTGTAAAAAGTTGCATGGACAAATGGATAAAAGTTGCAGAAAGTTCCTCCAAGCAGCTTAAAAAACCATATACATAACTTCTGAGTATTTAGGAAGCTGCCAGAATCTCTTAAAAAAGTTGCAAAAGCTGCAAAATCTTGCCCTAGTCATTAGTCGATTGTGCTAGTCACCAAGATGTAGCTTGGAATTTTGAAAGTAGCCCCCGCCGATTTGCCAACAAGAGTATTCAAACCCCAATTCCAATCCACGTTTCTAAACTACTTACTTAAAATACCACTTAAATACTTTTGAGACCTTCATTTTTACTTCTACCCGAAGCCGTGTTGTCATGTCTTGAAAATCGCCATTCTACTTGTAATTGAGTATCAATTGACGGCGTTCCTGATACTTCTACTTGAGCAGGAGTGGGCAAAATTTTTCTCCGCGGGCAAAATGAGTTCCATAAAATACATTGGCGGGCCGAGTCAAAATCTTTAGCTATATTCTCCAGCATATTAATTTTATTTCTAAATTGAGAGCTAGGTGAAGTACAGGGCCGCACTTTGCTCAGGTCTGTGCTTGAGTATCTACGCTGATCACGTTAATAGTATTTGGTCCTATTCATTGAATCCTTGACTGATAACGACAATGCTGTACTATGTGGTGCGTTGTGGGTGACCAACATAGTGCGGACGAAAATCGTAAATAATTGTCACTTTTTTGACGTGGAATAATTCAAATAAACCTAATAGCATTCACAATAACCTTGTCTCCCATCAGCCGTAGTCAATTAAAATTTGAGCACTATAATTATTACCTAATCAAAGGTCTGATTCAAAAGCGGGTGTAGTAGCAGGCATACATTGCATCAGCCAGTCTGAGTCTGCGACACTGGGGGAAAATGATGCAAGATTGACTTCGTGAATTCTTTCTCTGAACAATCATCATGTTTTCGTAATAATTGTTCGATTATCACGAGGCGCTAATATACTAATACCATCATTACAGACCCACATTTGTAAGTTACTGTAACGGAGATTTTTCTTGTAAGAATTCTTGAAGTATGGGTTGCAAAGAGTCCTCACGGCACCAGAACGATCTGGTAATATGTATGTAATATTTGATGAATTTCGTACAAAAAATGAGACACTTGATGGCATAATCCTGCAGCCTACTTGTTGTATCAAACTTTAACAAAATATTGTTAAGTGTCTTAATTTTCTTTATTTATAACAATTTTCGGTTGCTTTGTGCGGATGAAATTATTTTTGCATAAAAAGTGCGCATGATGCCCAAAAAGGTTGAAAAGCACTGGGCTGGACACCCCCGACATATGGGTTAGGCTTCCACATCGATGCATGAACAAACATTTATATAACTCAATATTATACTATGATCAGGTTGATTGTATTTCTGTTTCTGAAGACTACAGGCGGAGAGGCACTCACAACATCCATACCAACAACTGCAATTGAATCATACTCGAACGCAACAACAGCAGCTGCAGAAACTGGCGAACTCGAAATATCCACCAATACGATTGCTGTCTTGCCCAGAAGTATGTGCTCTTAACAGTTAATGATTTTGAACATTTCCAAGTTTAATTCAATGTTGTCTTAATTGTATAATGTATATGGTATAATTATTATATACTTGAACTTTCTTGTTGAATTTGTGTCAACACCTGCTAGTGTCTATTGCGGGGGATAACTGAGGGATTATATTCTTTCGTGATAGATTTTATAATTTAGTGAATTGGTGGCCGTAAATTCATGTTAGGACGTCATAACTCGCCATGTTTTATATCCGAATATATCCATTAGATTGAATCCCTTTTTTGAGATAACATTCTAAATATGAAGATGTGCGCTCGACTCAACTCGATTTTCTATCATGAATCAGTGATCAACCAATTGATGCAAAACAGTGGTAAGTTATGTCCGTTTCAAAAATACATTCATAAAATGGCGTCGTAATTCCACGATGACCTCACAATTCGTTAAAATTAGGGATGCGTGTAGGTAATAGACTAATAGCCCATGACTTTTTGTACTAGTGTATTAGAACAGCTTCTTGGAGGTACAGAACTTCCATATACAATTGAATAGTATATTCATATTGAAATGAACTCGAATATTTTCTGCTCACACTCGTCAGGGGTAATCATCAGCAACTAGTAGAGAATTCAGAAGAACATCGTATATGAACAATCGTATCACAAAATATGACGTCACCAGCATGAAATGTCGAATACCAGAGAGTTCAATGTACTATTTTTAGATGATAAACGAACTCTTTTTTTGACACTAGTGTATTAGTTAAAAAATTATATTTTCTATCATGAATCAATTTGGAAATGCGGAATTTATATACAGTCAAAAATGCATCCATAAATTGATGTCTGAGCCACAGGATGACATAGCACAGGGGTGGCCAAACTACGGCCCGCAACATCGTTTGTACGGCCCGCGAAAACCTCAAGAAACGTTATAAAATATTTATAAAATGCCTACTAAAAATCAAATTACTGCGGGTGCTTGATTAAACTTTTTCTTTATATATTTCAACATGATAATAAGTTGTGTTCTTACCATACTATTTTTTTTATTTCATTGATGACACGATAGCCCGACATCGAGGCCCATGCATTTTGAAAGGTTTCAATTGCCAAATGTCAAATAAAGTGAAACGTAAATGACTTCATTCGGACCACGAGTGTGATTTTAGATTTGCAGCACGAGCAAGTTTATATCTTTTAGTGCTGTACTTGGAAAAACCCATTCGCGAGTGTGGTAGATAGATTCGTTCTTTGTATGTGTAGAAGTATGTAAGTTTGTAATATTTATATACTGTAGAAGCGTATTTCAAGGTAATATGGTTATGATGCTATCAGCATTGTGTGTCCAGGAGTTAAACAAAAAGTACAATCAGCAAATCTATCAACAGATCTCTGCTCTCAGAGTCAAATTTACATCCAGTTCTAAAAATCGGGTTAACCAACTTTCATCCCTAATTTTGACGACCGCCCTATAAATTTTCGTCAATGTTTCTGAAACGTGTACGTTATCATCAAATCCATGTATGGTTTGTTTCAAATATACAAATACATATAAGGTATTTCCATGTAGTCGGTCACTTTATAATCACATAACAATATCAATTGTGGCCTAATATCCCAATTTTAGATGGTGCGGTCCGTGAATGGATTCAAATGTTGAATGCGGCCCGCGAGCTAAAGATTTTGCCCCCCTGACGTAGCAATTCATTATAATTAGGAATAATTGAGAGCCTCTGGTCTCCATGCTAAACAACAAAACTAATAAATTTCTTTCACAAGTGTAATTGATGCACGATCACATGATCTTACTCTCAGAGCTTCGTCATGATATAACTATATTCTCAAGTGGAATGTCATTTCTCTCATGAACATAACACATAAGCGTGAATAATTTTATAGAAGACCGCAAGGGCAAGCAAGCAAAGATCGTGGGAACGGTGGGTGGGTCAGTGTTGCTGCCATGCGTGTACAAGAAAAAGTATGGCAATTTGCAAGTTCGTTGGCTGAAGAAGAAGGGAAAGAAAACCGAAAAAATTCTCACTCGAGAACCAATATCTATTGAATCTTACGGATCTTTCAGGTAACAAACTAGATTATTCAGAGTTTTGTGAAGGCCTGACTGTAACTCGAGATTATCTGTAGTGTTCATCTAGAATTAGTCCACTATGATTTTATCAATAGCAAAATAGATGCTGAAATGTGATCTTATGGCATCTATCTGTATTTAAAACACCATTTATTGACTGTGAATATGCAATTATGATACCGTATATCTGACTACATTTGTGGGAGTTTCGGTCTCACTATTGAACTGTTGTGCTCTGTTGTTGCGTAATTGAACGAACTGTTACTGATATAGCGATGATGGTATGAAATTATCTCGAGGAAAAGCATAAGTTATAAATTTATTCTTTTACCTAGCTGTGACAAGATAATGTTGATATAGTTTCTCTAACATGGAAATATTTGAAGAGCTTCATTGGCGGTACAGAACTTCAATATATAATTGTATAGCAGCCTATATTCATATTAAAATGAATGCGAATATTTTCGGCTGACACTTGTCAGGGGAAATCGTAATCGACATTTGTTTTTACGTCACAATACAACACTGCACAACTTTATAGTTACGATTTTTCGCACCCAACGATTTGCATTCTAGATAGGGCCGTAACTGCTGCACACTGCATCCCCCAATTGGGTGGGTGCGAGCTCGGAGGGGGCACAAATTATTCCGTGGTTCAAACTAAATTATAGAGTAATTTTGACAAATTGAATTATCTTAAAAATTTACTTTGCGCTTCTCGATTTCATGTTGCATGTCTTGATTTTATTATGCATACCCCTCGCCTTCAAGAAAATAATATGCATAATTTAAAGAAATATACACTTCGGTGCCGGCGATTACCGCGTCACGAAATACCAAGACATATGCAGTGCCGGCCAACATGCGACTTCACGAACTGTGCTACCAAAGAGAGAGAGACATAGACCGAAACTTTCTCTGCATTGTTTATGTCTCATGCCCATTACCATAGCCACGCTGACGAATAGTCCTGTCCTCCGAATCTGAGCCCCAAGTACAAATGCCGCCCTGGGTAATCACATACGAAATTGATGTGCTTGTGAAGAAATTAGAATTTGTGTATCTTTTGACTATATATCTTTTGACTATATAGCAGACGGGAGGTCACCTATTATCAACATTAAACAAAGTAAGAATAACAACGGGCCCGCCTGGATATGTTACACTTTCACTGCGACTCCATATCATATCAAACGTGTCTTCCAGTTGTTGTGAAAAAATCCGTCGTAAAATGGGGGGACACATGATTATGGGGGCCAAACACCAACGTTTGGGAGCAGACGAAGTGCTGTCTCGGTCGTGATTCTATCTACAACCCACGTTAACATGGTGTATAAGCGTGTGGCTATGGCAGCAGATCAAAATGTTGAGTAAAGAATTGTGAAATAGCGATTGGTGCCTATTTCAAATAGGGCCGTATGAAAAAAGGATAAATCGAACATAAATTCTGCATCATGAATAATGTTTCTCGCAGTTGAACAATGAGTATATGCATGCCTATTGCGTACACTCCAATCGGGCGCGTAGACGGGGGTTATGCGAGTAGAACCCCCGTTTGAAAGGCAAAACCCCCGTCCTTTAGAAGTGACCATTCTGACGCTAATATTCAGTTGCAATTCACTAAGTCGTATTGTCGGTATTGCGCGCGGTCAATCAGCGAGTTGCGTGTTGCCAATTAGCGAGTTTCGTCTGTACACAATGTAACGAGGCGCGATCTCCGGCAATCAGGTCATTAATTGCCTTGCGCTCGGCAATCATCGCTGGCCTGATTTATCGCGTCTCAACAAGCCTAGTTCCGCTGGCTTGAAGAATCGCAACAGCAATAGGCCCGATGCGCACGATACCATCACTGGCCTTCACAGTCGCATCTGCACCAATAGGCCTGGTACGTAAGATGTCATCGATGGCCTAACTATCGCGTTTCGGGCCTAGCATGCTTTGACTAATATCTCTCGATGGCTTGGAGACAATAGCGTTACGGGTATGGTGATTTACTGATTAGCGATTGTGATTTTAAAGAGTGCCATCGCGAAACTGAATGACATCGAATGCCCGCAAACATGTGTGACTGTGCTAGAGGTCGACCGATTATCGAGATGGCCGATTATCGAGGCCGATATTTAGAGCTTGCCCGATTATCGATATCGGTCTATGAAGGCCGATATCGCGGCCAATATTTTATATTTAAAAGATGATAAAAATACTGGAAATTCAATGCCCCGTGTTTCAATCTCAGGAACTTGACGACGCAAAGGATAATATATGACAGATTTACCATTGTAGGGCGAGTTTAATTTGGTGAGCATGCAGAGAAACTTTGCTTCCTGCATTACAATCTTCCTTTTCTGAACTGATCAGCAATTCTATATCGTGTTTTGATTTTCGTGTTATCCCAAATTTCAACGAATGTTCACAATTAAGCAATAAGTCTTTTCAATTTCAGTTTTCTCGTTTGTTGTTCAGCTTTCTGTGGCATGAACCAGTGCCATCTTGCCTAATATATAATATTTTTGGCGAAATTGTCCTCTGCTCCTTCCATATTAATATCGGCCTATGATATCGGTTATCGGCCTTGTGAGTGTCTAAATATCGGTATCGGTATCGGCCTGTAAAAATCAATATCGGTCGACCTCTAGACTGTGCGTGCGTACGTGCATAAATGATTTCGGTTTATACTTGAACATAACCACCAGAAGATGTATGTGAAGGCTTGATCTATTAAAGATGAGAGAGGTTTGAACCACTTGAAATCGGTGCCATTAAAGAACAGGCTCCACAACAACGCGAGCATTTTGACTACGTAATACACGTTGATAAGCACTTGTATTTAAGCGGTCACGAGAGATCAGAGACTCCATAAGTGACAGCTCTTTCGGACTAGTTGGCAAGCTTATCAAACGCGTAAGTTCGTCAACACGAGGAGATTGTATAATCGTCATTCACGCATATATTTAACCCTAGTGAATTGATGTTATATTAGTATATTCGAAAAAATCGAATCCTCCCTTTTATTTCAAACGCTGACTTATTTTTTGGCCGGCTACGGGCCTGCTCCACTTAATACATATATTGCAAACTTCCTTCACTCGTAACGGCAAAGAACAGCTCGGCGAAACTTGTGTCAGTAGAGGTTGTTTTCTAATACTTTGAAGTGTAAATCGTAATGTTTCATTTGACAAGTACTAATTATCTAATCTTCGTCCGGTGTACCTGTACGTGCGTCGTACTGGGCATGAACCTACACCTTGCGAAGCAGCAATGTTCAATGTGCTTTCAACTAGGCATAACCAACGATCAATGCGAACGTTACTATTTGCAAATAGGTAGAGATGTGATTATTAACATGCGGTGAGTTAACGGGGCTTGGACTGATATCCTGATATACGGCATGCCGGTATTTCTTACAATCCTATTTACTGTGTGGATAATTCGTTATGCAATGACGACCAAAGGTAATGCTAATGGCGTAATAATGAGCAGTGGCGTTTCAATATATGACGTTTCTACTATCATTACCAGATATTATATGACACTCTTCCTAGTTTACTAATGTTCTGTTTTAGTCATTTTACAAGTAAAAAGTAACCGTTCTTTCGCAAAGAAATCGATTCACTGTTCAACACAATTTTTGTTGACTTTAATCAGTTAATTGATTTCGACTAACTTTTGGGCTCTGAATTCAAAAATGACTTCCGTTTTTCTCTGTCACGTCAGGTTTTTGCGTTATGCACCCACCCCATTGTCTCATAACCCACATAAAAGTACTACTTTTAATATTTTATGTTTATTGTATAACACGTTTCAAAAACCAAAATAAGTCGAAAGCAAATCAATAGACTTCAAATAAACATTTGTACTGCTTTATTTGGTGGATTCGAACTGATATTGCTTCTACAAGACAAATAAAGTGCGAGCTTCGTGGTCCAAATTTACGTAAATAACTCATAATTCTGTGGGTTGTCTCGATTGATATTCGAGCAATAGTCAGCTAACATATGCGAGCTCTGCTACTCAGGTATCTCACCCCATCATCTTCATATATTGGAGGATGCTTTCTCCTTGCCTATCGCTGACCATCCCAAGGTTTTCCGGAAAATTATCGAGATATTTTAGCTTGTTTGAATGTCTGCTGTCTGACGTATTCGATTGCGATTACTAATCACGATTAACCCATGTCCGAACTCAATAAACTGTAAGAAATGACACATATAAATCTGTTTAATCAAAATAGCACAAGAATCGTGACAGTATGAAAAGAAAGGAACGAGTCAAAATAC
Source organism: Botryllus schlosseri (assembly GCF_051294905.1). NCBI lineage: Eukaryota > Metazoa > Chordata > Ascidiacea > Stolidobranchia > Styelidae > Botryllus > Botryllus schlosseri. The sequence continues at coordinate 17,621,047 of NC_137249.1, forward strand.
CTTGATGAAGTCCAATAAATCAAAGTCTTACCTTGTCTTATAAATATAATAACATGAATGAAAACAATATATATCAATAAATATAATTATAATCGTAGTTTGGCCTATAATTATTTTCATTCGCCCAAGGCACATAATGCGAAGTGCAATACAGAATGATAGGAATATATTTAAATAACCATAAATCTAAGAACTACCTTGGCCTACTGATTTTAATTAGGCTAGAATTAATGCCGAACATAACACTGACATTGATATTGTTGGTGATCTTCAATCTGTTGTTCTTCGATGCTTTCTTGCTCTTCCAATTATTCTTTTCCAAAGATGCCGTGTGACCAAGGGGAAAGTGTAGATGCCCAGATTACCTTCCTACTCTTCGAAACGTGTTACAGCTGAGGCCGGAATCCTCAAGTGTGATCTTCTACTGAGGCTTAAACCATCAGATGCCATTGGCGGTCACACCAACCAATTGTTCTAACTCCCACATCAGAAATTGCTCAGAAAAATATCAAAGACAGGAGCAGTCAAATGCTAGTTAAAATTAAATCTCATCCAACAGTGTATGGAATATTAAGTCAAGCTACCTTCCATTTGCTTACTTATTGGTTGGCAAATAGTATATTGCAGATCTTGCTCGTGGATTGCGATATATCTCGTCAGACTATTTTTCTGATTGCTATTGAGTCTAACACTCTAAGATATCTTAGGGAGCATAGGCTAACTAATATCAGACAACAAACAGTTTTCCTCGTTCGGTAATAAATATTCAATATTCCCGTTGATATTATTTTTACATATTTAGATTTAAGTAATATATTCATTTCATATATATATTGAAACCCGAAGCTTTTCGAGGGGACACTCTTCAGGGACAATCGTAAGCTAACAGAGAATTTCAAAAACTTGCATTCGACTACATCAGAGGTCTCAAACTCAAATGTGCTCGCAGGCCAATTTCCTACATTTTGATGGCGCCGCGGGTCGCAGCACCAACAATAAGGGAATTCAATGTATTTCCAAGTAGGCCTTATTTGATGGGACCTTGCAGACTGACATTCCACGCACATCGTAAAAATGTGATTTACTATTGTGAATTCACGCCTGGCACGAACAAAAAAAAACATTTTTAGATATTTGAATTTTTATTTAAAAAAATAGTTGTAGAGACCATGCGAGAGTAGAAATGCATCAGGACAGCGTAAAAGCTGTCGCGTTATAATTTTGCACCTATAGCGGACATTTGACGCGCAGCAATTATAGGTAGAATTTTAAAATTTTACATCGTTTGATCTGATATCAGAGCATTGGAGCAGTAGAGTCTAATCCGGGTCTCGGGTATACTGCTGATAACTAGGCTATTGATCATGTCATTATCATTACCAAAGTCAAATTAAATCTGCGTTCGATTTACCTTCGAATATTTGAACAGATCAATAACAACTTGAATTTAAGAATTACTGTGCCACGACAATAGAAATGTCCAATCACCGAAGAATCCATTTGTGTTACAGCTGTGAAGCGTAGGCTGCGACTACTTTATACTCGCCACATTTAATTGGCGATGATAACATGGATAAAGACACCCAAGATGACACAGGATGTAACCAACTATACATCAAGAGGGTAACATAATGCCAATGGTTGCCATACCGACCTGCTTCTAGATATCTAAATAAGCTACGAAACGCAAGCTACGACCTTTTGATATTCTACTATTTTCCATACCAGTTTGATAGTTTGTGGCGTCCGTGGTTGTACCAAGTCACGGCGTTCCGCGTCACAAAAGTCCTTCTCTGATTGTATCTTTTGACGCAAGTCAACTCGAGCCATTTATATTTTATCACCCATTGAGTCCGAGTTCTAGTAATTCTACAAAAGGTCGCGCCCAAGTCCAAATCACAATTTTCTGTACGAATCATCATTAACGGGTCATGTTTAGCCATCATAAACAAGTAATATCACGTAAAATAGGTAATCTTTCACTGAGTCGTAACTTTTGAAGGTGATGTAATAGTGAAGTTTGATGAGTAGTTTCTGGCTTCTGGAGTAGTTTTATAGCGAATATTATGTCCTCAAATTTAAAAAAAATGGTAGTTAAATATTGTCGAATACTTCGAAATCCAAAATGCCGTCGCGGGCCGCGTGTTTGAGACCTCTGGACTACATCATACACATCCTATTGTGACGTCATAAAAAGAAAACAACATTGAGTACAGGCAAAACGCGAGCGCAGCTAGTGGTCAATTTTCAGCTTAAACAAACGCTCTTTCTGCTGGCATATAAATATCAATATAATTGTCGATTCAAGTGCGGACAAATGGGAAAGTGTGCGGCGTCTGCCAAAAATCGAGAATCTCTCGTCACTATAGTTTTTGTCGCAAGTAGTATGCTCAGCTAAATGCTTGCCAATGGCAGAATTCATTGCCGCGGCCTGATTGTGTTCCAACACCCGTAGATCAGTTTCGGTTTCAGTAGCATGTTGCCAAGAATTTAATGTACGCGATCTAATAAAGATCTAATATTTACATTTGATTGCCAATTCTTTTATGTTTTGCAGGTCCAGATCCAGAATATCCTACCAAGATGGGAATGCATCCATAGTCATATGGCAACTGAATGCCAATGATGAAGGGTTGTATATTTGCAAAGTATTGATTGGTGCAAAATGGCGACGATCTCGTGTTCGACTGCGAGTTCTCCCAGAGGGTTCTTTCTCTTCGAGCACCAGAAGCTTCTTCTTATCTTCCATCACTACTGTTACACCAAAAAGGCCCTTCATTAGTCTGGGCTCAACAATACCGTTAACTACGAATGTACCGTCTACAAAGAGGACCAAGCCATTAACAGCAGCAAAGGCTATAGAAAGTGAGTTTTAACAGAGAGGGTGGAATTTTTCCCACTTGTCAAAAAAGATAGTTGTATTCTAGAGTTGATTTTGGCTTAATCTCACTGAATACGTATTCAAATGCTGTCACATCCTTATATTAGATATCTCTATTTTATATGTAACTTATATCACACTGATTTATTTGATTATTACTTGACAGGAATACTATTAAAAGGTGAGGTGGGTGGCATTGTAACTCTGCCATGCATTTACCAGACGAATCATTCGGTCGTATGGCCTAATCCAACGAAATTATGGACTGTATCTGACCTTGAAACCCCACAAAAAGTGGCAATGATGAATTTCTTTGATATTGAATCATACGGCAGTTACAGGTAATGTAGATTCTGTATTATTTTGAAACGCATCTCTAAGTGCATATATTCGGACCCTGATGGCCCTGCTAAGGGAAACTTCATAAGTTCATTCATGTTCCTTGAGCTTTTTACTATTGTCAGATGAAAGCATCCAATTTTAGTAAAATCCTTAGTCATTATCTAAGGCTAAGCAATGCTCTCGTTTTAGTGTTTGATTCACACATGTACAGTCGATTGACTTGTTTACATGACCTGCTCAATGTTCATTGTTTATGCTTTGGCTTGAAAGAAATCAGATATGACACCCGTGGTTAAAACGAACGAAACACGAAATTGGTTACTGGGTAAAAAACCTTAACACATCAAAGATGATTTACTGAGTTACTAGCAAACCAAAGCTTCTTTAATCCAAGGGTGGGCAACCTCAGGCCCGCTGGCCTTTCAGCGTAGGATGCTTACCCAGTTTTCTTGTCGATACCGGATCCACGTAAGCGATGCTTTTAAAAGCCAATGACAAGAGTGGGCCTTACTGCCCTTAGTTTACGTTGACAGCTCAGGAATACTGATAAATCCAAATTTCAGCCTGATGTGACATGACCACAGAGGTCGTGGCACTATATCACTAAACAAGAACAACAGCAACACCAGCTTGTCAGAGAAATGTCTTCCAACTCGAATAGCTGATACGCATTTGAAAAATATTTCGCAGATTTTTAGTAGACAGAGAGATAGATCGTATAATATAGAACATAAACATCGATACGACCACATTATTCTGTTCAAAATCGATGTTATGAAAGAATTCATGAAACATCAACTATCCCATTGAATTTGTACGCACTTCGTATTATCGAAATTTCATAATAATATAGCTAGCGTCGGAAACGAGATGATTTTTCGTGTCGCCCAAATGAATTGACGCAAACGACATATTGTAACCATGTTTCTTCAAAAAGTGAAACAGAAGTTTTTAAAATGTACATAGCTCGTAGGCGACCCAAAATTATTTCGTAAATCAACATGAAATAGAGTTGTCCGGGGCAGATTTTATTTACTTTGGAACAGATACTTCCACGTTTCGCGCGATTTATTGGAACGTGATTTCTCGATATATAATGTAGGAAACCCTCATACATATATGTATGTATGGGGAAACTACTTTAAAAATATGCATAATGTACAGAAATGAGTCCAAACGTATTAGCAAATATGAAAGAACTGAAACTTAATATCGTATGCAACCATCTGGATGATTTAGTCTAGGAAATTGGACTGTGCAGCCTGCAGCAGCGGGACTATCATATGGACTGGCATTTCGGCACTGCGCATTTTCGCTAATTCACTAATTCATTCACTAATTCGATATATGGTACCGAACGCAAGTTGGCTTCGAAACGACCAAAGCAACCACAGAAGATCGGTCATCGCGCGACTAAAAATAAATTATGCTAATAAATTACGTACATTCAAGCGATATATGTGTAGTGCGGCAGCGACAAAAATACTTTAAGAATCACCCGCGTAACCGATGCCTTCGCCAGCTGTAGATAATCGGTTGGTGGGATTCCTTGCTCGAAGCACTAAATATGACAAAATTAAAAATGTTTGTGAGCGTAATAATTTCACATTTCTTTTATATTTTGGCACGCACAATACAAAAGGTTACCGAGCCCTGAATAGCTCTTTCGAATAACCTAGTCTTAAATAACGAACAGTCACAGAAGCATGTAGCATAGCCTAACCGAGGACGTGAATTCGAGATTTGCTTAAAGCGATACATACGTATTTAAGTCTCATCACCACACTATTAAATAGATTTTCCTGACTCTTTGTCTCGCTACAAATCTCCGTGCCGTAAGATTTGATCGAGTGCTAACTACGTATATCTACATCAGCGGTTCTCAAACTTTCTTTGGGCACGCTGCCCTTGAGGATATTCAAATAATAATGTGCAATAGTAGCAGGTATGGTACATATTTCGGTGTTTAATATCATTCAAGTTCATTACCTGACTTGAGCTTGACTCAAACGTACGCTACCTGACCACAAAGCCAAATCAAAAACAAATACTGCACGCTATTCAAACTTGGCAATTCTTCGCGGGGTCAAACAATTTTTCTCTGCGAATCGCAGGTATTCGGCAAGAGAATAATAAAATTAATGACTTTTGGGCTGACATAAATTGCGCTTCTTAAGAGTGGCATTCTAGAAAATTGTCTAAATTGAGTATACTAGGAGTGGCTACTTCGACATTCTAAGCCACTTCGATTTAAGTCCTTGTTCATTAGATTCAAAAGGAATATTATACATGGGATATGACATGACCTTATAGGAAAATATCTTATTTCTCCATAACTCTATGCCTTTCAGCGCAATCTGCACATTTGCTGGACGAACAGACTATAATAGCTAACAGCTGCACATTCATACATTTACCAGGTCCTCTTAATTCAGAGACATCGTTTGATCGATGCAAGGTGAAGTATCAGTCGAAATCTAGCATCGTTACATGGGTGGTATGACGCTACTATAACATTTAAAATCGTAATATTATTAGGATTATTGCCGTTGTTGTAACTTTGAAGTTTTAAACATACAACGAAAAACATCATTTCTCTCAGACGGCTTCGCGCCCCTTCCTCCCTTCAGATGATTTTACTCCCCCTAGTTTTGAGAATCACTGATATACAAGTTCAGCTAGCTTGACTTAATATATCAGTGCAAGTATACAATACATCTACAACTCTATTCCAGAGGTCGTTCCCGTATATCTGCATCTACTGGCAATGCATCCTTGACAATATGGCAACTAAGGGAGAATGATACCAATGTATATGAATGCAAAATCACTTCAGACCAAGAAAATGTTCGCGCCATTGTGAAACTTGAAGTCACCCCGAAGTACATTCCTCATGCGGGTATGCAAATCAACTCATTACTTACTATTTTTTGCAATGATTTACTCATTTTATTTGTACAGTTGACCTAAACTTAACAACAAGAACGCCAGTATTTGGTGTTGCTGGAGAATTGGTCACGTTACCTTGCATATTCAACGCATCTAAAGTGGATGTTTTCACTCTTCGTATTGAATGGCTCAAGAAAGTTGCTGGAGAAACCGTGAATGTGTATAGACAAACTGGTCTGGAATATGAACGCTTCGGACACTATCGGTAAGAACTATTACACAGCTGGCGGGTTTTGTATCGAGTTTATAATTTTATGCTGCAGGGGTAGAACACGACTACCATTTACTCTTGGTGATGCGTCTTTGAATATTTGGCAACTGAAGTCCCAAGATGCTGGAATGTATGTTTGCAAAGTCTCTGGAGTCAATCGTACAGAAAAGATTATCACTGAATTAATTGTGGAGTCATTGTCAGCCCCAGGTACTTTTGTGCGATACAGGTATTTATACTATATAATAATAACTCGTCCCAAAAGTCGGTGAAAAAAAGAAAAGATGACATAATCGAAATTTAAATTAGTGCAGAACTCAAGATACACAATATACAATGCGTGGCAAAAGACATCATGCAATCTAATATAAATAACATTTATCGACAGAAATTTGTTATTATTTTCATTATATATATTGATGTACGAAACGATAATAGCTTGCGCGCTTTATAGGCATGTATAGATTTGATGAAATAGCTGACCAGCTACAATAAATATTTCAACTTTATGCGATAGCTAGAATGTAATTGTGTTCAAACCTGTCACCTACTTTAGATATTTCACACATATACGTAGTTATTCGATTTCCACAAGAATTTGAATATTTTTAAGATATAGAGAGTGCTTACACATTTTAGAACAGTATTGCCATCAAACTAATTGTAGGCTATAACCTGAAATGAAGATATGATATAAAATCCACACAGCTACTCAAATTTCTACTAAACTATAAACATCTTTAGGGTAAAGAAAGAAGTTTAGTGATGTATTTATATTAGAATATAATAAAATATACATTGTAAATATTCAAATGAAAATGTGATACAAAATTAATATTAAAGATATTATGATACAACAGAGGACAAAGTGGATATATGAGTATGCTTGCAGTCAATCCTCCTTCATTTTTGATGTAAGATATAATTAATACTCTTATTACAGATATAGGGACTGCAACATATTCAAATCCTTTGAAAGATGACGAGAATAAGACTGCAGTTTTGCTAGTATCGGCACAGACTACCCCAACAAAGATGCCATTACTGTCTGCCGCATCTCATACCTCTCAATTTCAAATGATACTTGGAACCGACCGAACATATTCTCCCGAATCTAAACCAATATCAACAATTAAAATTATCGAAAAACCCATCACAGATGAACAACTAAGCACCCCTGTGTGGCAATCCGACACAGCAGTGTTATCTGAAGCCATGACAGAAACAATGCTCAGATTGCCCCCAAAAGAAATTGGATCTACGCCTGTTAACAACATTGAACATTATAGGACCACCAATATTCCGGACATTGGTGTTTCGGAAGTATTATTGCTGAATGTCACTGTAGGGATATTACCTTATTTTATTCCCTCGAATAAGTCTGAAACCTTTACCATGCCAGTCACAACTCTAGAACAACTAATTGAGACAACTTCTGGAGATGTCAGAGCTTTACCAGAAGTGACTTCCGCCCAACCCAGCTATGCAACATTGACATCTGATGAAACAACTACTTTGTCACAAATGTTGTCAACGACAGCGGCGCATTCATTTTCCTCGGCACTGAACGCAATCAGTTCTGCATCAACCCTTCAGAGCGAAATTCGAGGTAGACGTCATAATTCGACACATGTCATTGTTGATGATGATGGCACGTCAGGAAGGCTTTCAACTTTTGCAAAGAGCACCGAGCTGTACAAGGATATCAGCAACACAACTACATTTGAACGAACTATCAGAACAGAAAACATGACAAGATCAACCCATCTACCACATCATGCTAAGACTAAAGAAGGTGTAAAACCATCTTCAACTTCTCTGCATCATGTAACTGAATCTTCAGGTCAATTTCCCCATACCTCTCCCAAACTTTCGTTGCAAAGTTCAATTATAGATAAATCCCGCGAATTGCATAGTTCAAGTGTTCAAAAAACAACTTCTAGCGTTTTGAGAATGAATTCAAGCTCTTCTCTTGTCAATATGAGCACCAGTAAAGAATTAATAAAGTCGTCGACAAAACTGTATGAAGCATCCAGAATGCCGGATTTTAATCATTCGCAATCGACAAAAGTGTATGAAGCATCAAGAATGCAGGATTCCAATCAATCACAATTTCCTTTCACCCGTAATACGTTTTCCAAAGCGCGCACATTCTCTCAACACTCGGCTACTATGGATATAATTGATGCTTCATCTGACTCTTACGATGATAAAGATTCTCACGTTGTTACTATCCTTGATGATGAGTTATCAAGAACGTCAAATAAAGAACCAATTTCCATGCAAGTTTCTCTACCGACACGAAAAGCTGAATTACTAGACATATCGCCATCATATACTCCAAGTAGGTTCACTGCATCACAGCAGCAGTATTTGACCTCAAACCCACAATTCTTCAACATTTCAAGTAACGTGGGGATTTATGATGATGGATTTACAGAAGTCACCAAGCAATCTGTGAACGGGACTACATTAATGGGAGAAGCTAAAGATATGACCAAAACCGCAAATAATATGGATGCTACAGAAAATGCAACAACTACTATGGTTTCCACAGTTTCTTCGCCATACACTGTGTTAGGAGTTAATGGGTCACAATCGACGCTGTCGAATTTTATCAGTAAATTTGATGATTCAATATCTGGAAGTGGAAGCATTCATTCCGAAGCGATTGTATCTACCAGTAAAAATATTGTTTCTCAGTCTAACGCAGCATCAGATACCTATTCAATGTCATCCACGCCAACTAGCATTTCCAGTCAATATTTTATGAAAGTTACACCTCTGCCGAAAAAGATTGTGGGTGAATACCAGACTTCAGTGCCTTTGTCATATAAACCATCACTATATGCGAAACTATCATCAACTACGCGCAAAGATATAAATCTCATGAGAACCAATCTCATTCTAAATGCAACCCTATCTGATGATGGAGAGAGGATTTATAGCGGATCAGAACCAACAGTGACTACTCTTAGAGAAGCAGATACTCCTTCAGATCATACCATTTCTATTAGTCTTAGCCCATATACGTCAACTGGTCAGGCTGAAGCATCTGCATCTGATACTTCTGAATTATCTACTGAAGGAGTTAGATCAGCGCAAAAGACAACGGTTGCGTTGGTGAATACGACTGTAATCAATGGAGGGGTTATTCAAACCTTATCAACAACATCTGGATCTACACCGGATGTAGTATTAAGTATTGACGGAAGTATTGATCATTCAATTCCAATGCCTCCGACACTAACTTCCAGGCCTGTAATCTCATTTCCTGTTCGCTCAACACCTTGGTCGTCTGAAATTCATTCAGTATCTGAAATAAATCGCTCATCTTCATATGGTACCTCCCCCAATATCCAGTACACACATCCTCCAATATTCTCCATTGCTTCTAGTCCACATTATTCCAGTCAAACTTCAGACATCCCGAAGGTAACGGAGTCTGATACGTTTGTATATTCCGGTGCTACTGAAACTGCGTTTGACGAGCTATCAAATGTTTCCCGTGTTGTTGAAAATTTGTCATCCTATATTTGGTTGACTACAGGACCAGAAACGTCATTCATTGATATCTCAGACCACGAATTTATATATACCGCTACGGATGAAGATTCCAATGCTTATTCACAAACACCAAAATCTCAGATTGTAAGAAAAGACCATGATGAAGTATATGAAGATTGGGATAAATATTCGACACGGTCCACTGACAAGGAATCATCTATAAATCCAACAACTAATGAAGACTTTTCAGGTAGTGGCAATACAGAAGCTATTGCGACAGTTATTCAAAACATGGCCTCAACTCAGACCAGCACATCTTTTGGGTTATTTACACCTTCCAGAAATGATCTTACCTCTGAACGAACTAGTTTTTCTGCAACTGATGGACACATATCCCAAGGAAGCCCAGTATTTTTGACTGATATATCAATTGAAGGTGCATTTTCTACAACAGAAACATTACAAAACATGTCCTCATATGACGAAACTTCTCCATTTCCTGCATCGACTTTCGCGGAATCTGGGACATCATCAATACCTCAGCAATCAACTTCATATGGTACAATGAAATCGATTGAATCTGTGAAAAGCGTCACATACGCAAGTACAGATAGTACCACATTATCAGAAACCAAAAGTCTATCAAAGGTTTCTCCAATATACGGAATCACTGACAATATTCAGCAGGAAACAATTGTTGTACCATTCGAAAATGTGACATTTGATAATGCATCAGGTAGTGGATTTACCGAGAACACAACTACAAAGAAGCAGAAAGACTCGCATGATCAAACTATATTTGATGAGACTTCGGAATCATCAACACCACGAGATTTAACCCAAACTAACACCAGGGAACAATTGTCTGAATCTTCTGCAAAATTATCAGAAACAATCGTTGTTGGACCGGAATATAATAAACATAACGTTACTGAAGACCTTTTATCCACAACAGAACATGTTTTATTAGAAAATATGAAATTTTTGGATGAATTATCGGGCAGTGGATCAACGGCTTCTGAATATTTTGCTCTGTCTTCCACCAGTCCAGTATCCTTTAAGCCCATTTCTGCAACAGATACTCGTCTGACTGATACTGCCGTTATGAACAAAACATTACCCAACAATATTACATTCGTTCCATTTGATAGTGAGCTATCAAGTCTTTCAACCGATATGGAAATATCTGGAAACGAGGAGATCACAAATCTGTTACCTAAAGATACAACATCGGACCTGGAAACTTTGAATGCCTACGCACCCACTACAGGATTAAAGTCATTGGGAAGAGGCATTGCAGAATCAACAATAAAAGATATATCTTTCAATGAAATGACCACAACAAATGTAATATCAGATATGACAACCTCTTTTACACCAGTCCTGTCTTTTAGTCAAACCAGTGTCAAGACTTCACAAATTCCAATAAAGAGCTATAAAATGACGGCAAAACCAAACGAAGCATTCGCCAAACCAGAATCCAGTACAACTTATCCAGTTATCACAGAAACCATTCAAGGAAATCAACCAACCTCCGCATCCAAAGATTCAATAAAAATTACTGAAACAATTGATAAAGGCACTACCATGTTATTGGAAATCAAGAGTGAAGGACAACTTTCCACAATACATAACATTACTGCGGAAATGTCACCTGGAACAACGTCAGTCTTACTACAAAATGTGTCGTTTGATGATGAATTATCAGGCAGTGGATTGTCACTCTTCACGGTTATAAATGAACAAAGTGCATCATTCAGTCCAGTATCGAATATGGCCCAGCAGAATTCAACATGGCCAATGCCCCAAGGAATTTCCATAAAGCCGACCAATGAATTATTATCAACCATTCCGATTGCCATGGAAATATCTGAAAATAGTGATACAGAAAGTGTAACGCTGGCAACTTCAGAGTTTATAAGTATGACCGAATCAACATCGAGTACAGAATTGAATTTGCGTGATAGAAGCACTTCACAACCAACGGCAGATGTCATATCGTTTGACGACATAACCGCCATAGGTGTAACATCTGATATACCAAAGTCATATACATCAGACATATTTTCCGGTCAAAGCGATATCAAGACTTCACAGATTTCTTTGAACAATTATCCGATGACAGTTCACCCACCTGAAGCATCCAAAGAAACTGAATTCAGTGGAACTCTACCAGACAGCACGCCAATCTTTGAAGAGTATCACACATTGTCAACATCGCACGAATCGACTGAAATCAAAATTAAAGAAGACTCGACAAAAATGATGGAGCCACATGATCAAGACATTGATATCATGTTTGACACCACGAGTGAAGGATCAGATTCTACAATATATAACATTACTGACGACATATCATCTGGAACAACTGGAATCGCATTGCAAAGTACAATATTTCAGTACGAGTTATCAGGCAGTGGACTGTACGAAATGAGATCTACGAATAAACCAAGACCGTCGCTCGCTGGATCAAGGAATCTCGTCCAGGAAAATGTAACACGACCTTTGTCGCATGATTTAAACTTAAAATCGACATATTCGCAAACCCTCTCTGCTGTGAACTCTGGCACGATTTTGGCAGGAGATAATCACTTGACTGCTACTGATGCTCTACTGAAAACATCAGAATATGATATGACATCTACTCGATATGATAGTGCACTATCGAGTATTTCAACTGATACAGAAATATCTAGAAACGCAATTACAGAAGTTCCAACATTGTCAACTGAAGATGGAACTTCAGAGTTGGAAATTAGTGGTGAATTTGCTTCAACCACAGATGTAACTTTAATCAAAAGCACTGAAAAACCAACAATGCAAGACATAACTGTTGACTTCATAACCACTACTAGTGTAATATCTGACATAGCAATTTCATTTACTCGAGACATATCTACAACTCAAAACGAATTTGAGACTTCACAAATTTCTTTGAAGAACCATTCTATGCCGATAGCATTTGATTATCCGGAATTTAGCCAAACTATCTCAGTTGGCACATCGATCTTACCTGTATCACTGGCATCATCGACCTCGTGGGATTCAAATCAAACTGAAATCAAAGAAGCATTGTATGACTCGACAAACATTATTGAACCACTTTTTGAAGAGACTACCACTGTACTTGATACCATGAGTATAGGATCAGTTTCTACGATATATAACATTACTGACGACATAGCATCTGGAACAACTGATATGGCATTGCAAAATATACCGTTGCATGATGAATTATCGGGTAGGGGATTATTTGACTTCAGTTCTACAAATAAACAAAGCACGTCATTCGATCAAACAATTAATGTCGCCAAAGAGAATGCAACGCGTCCATTGTCGCAAGAATTTGCACTATCAAGTATTTCATCTGATATAGAAATATCTGGAAATTCAATTACAGAAGACCCAACATTGTCAGTTAAAGATACATTTTCAGAGTTGGAAACTAGTGGTGAATTCACTTCAATTACGGAATTAAATTTAATTGAAAGTACAGAAAAGTCAACAATGCAAGACATATCTTTTGGCATCATAACCACAAATAGTGTAATATCTGACATTCCAATTTCATCTACACGAGACATATCTACAACTCAAACCAAATTTGAGACTTTGGAAATTTCTTTGAAGAACCGTTCAACGCCGATAGAACAATATGAAGCAGTTGGCACATCGATCTTTCCTATATCACAGGCACTATCAACTTCATTGGATTCAAATCAAACTGAAATCAAAGAGCGAATGTATGACTCGACAAACATTATTGAACCACTTTTCGAAGAGACTACCACTATACTAGATTACTCGAGTGAAGGATTAGTTTCTGTAAAATATAACATCACTGACGACATATCATCTGGAACAACTGCCATTACCTTACAAAACATCTCATTCGATGACGAATTATCGGGCAGTGGATTGTTTGAATTCAGTTCTACAAATAAACAAAGCACGTCATTTGATCAAAAAATAAAGTTCATCCGGGAGAATGCAAGAATGCCATTGTCACAAGAATTTCGCTTGACATCGACGGATTCTCAATCACTCTCTACAATGAAAACCGTTTTCGATAAATCTGAGACACCATCAACCTCTGAATATTCAGTTCAGGCTTCCATCAATCCAGTATTGTATACATCGATTTTTGAAACAGATGCTCACTTGACTAATACTGCTGTTATGCTCAAAGCATTAGAATATGATATGTCATCCACTCTATATGATTATGCACAATCACGTATTTCAACTGATATAGAAATATCTGGAAACGCAAGTGTCGAAGTCACAAAGTTGCCAGTTGAAGATACAACTTCAACTTCAGAGGGTGAACGTAGTGGTGAATTTACTTCGAATACTGTAGCAAATTTAAATCCAAGCACTGAAGAACCAACAATGCCAGACATATCTTCTGGTAATACTACCAGTGAAAGTCGAATATCTGACAAAACAACTTCATTTACAAGTCAAATCGAATTAGAGACTTCACACATTTCTTTGAAGAACCATTCAACCCCAGTAGAAACATCTGAAGCATATCCGAAATTCAGCCAAACTGTTTCAGGTGGCTCGTCGTTCTTTACTGCATCACAGGCATCATCAACTTTATGGGATTCAGATCAAACTGAATTGAAAGAAGAATTACCTGAATCAACAAACGTCGTTGAACTACTTTCTGAAGACACTACCATTGTAACCACCGCCATAAGTGAGGGATCAGGTTTCACGATATATAACATCACTGACGACATATCATCTCGCACAACTGACATTGCATTACGGAATATTTCATACGATGACGAATTATCGGGCAGTGGATTGTTTGAATTCACTTCTAAAAATAAACAAAGCACGTCATTCGATCAAACAATGAAAGTCATCCAGGAGAATGCAACAATGCCATTGTCACAAGAATCTAGCGTGAAATCGACAGATTCTCAAACACTAACTACAATGAAAACAGTTTTCGATGGATTTGAGTCACCATCGATCTCCGAATATTCAATGCAGGCTTCCATCGATCCCGTTTATTTTACATCATTTCTCGAAACAGATGCTCACTTCACTAATACTGCTGTTACACTCATATATGATGATAACGCACCATCAAGTATTTCTACCGAGATAGAAATATCTGGAAACGCAAGTATCGAAGTCATAAAGGGGCCAGTTGAAGATACAACTTCAACTTCAGATAGTGAAAGTAGTGGTGAATTTACTTCGAATACTGTGACAAATTTAATTCCAAGCACTGAAGAACCAACAATGCCAGACATATCTTCTGGTAATACATCCAGTGAAAGTCGAATATCTGATAAAACAACTTCATCTACAAGTCTATTCGAATTAGAGACTTCACACATTTCTTTGAAGAACCATTCAACGCCAATAGAAACATCTGGAGCATATGCGAAATTCAGCCGAACTGTTCCAGTTGGCTCGCCGTTCTTTCCTGCATCACAGGCATCATCAACTTTATGGGATTCAGATCAAACTGAAATGAAAGAAGAATTACCTGAATCAACAAACGTCACTGAACCACTTTCCGAAGACGTTACCACTGTATCAGATGCCAGAAGTGAAGGATCAGGTTTTACGATACATAACATCACTGAGGACATATCATCTGGAACAACTGCCATTGCTTTACAAAATATATTATTCGATGATGAATTATCGGGCAGTGGGTTGCTTGAATTCAGTTATACAAACAAACAAATCGCGCTATTCGATAAAACAATGAAAGTCATCCAGGAGAATGCA
The DNA here is from genome assembly GCF_051294905.1 of Botryllus schlosseri. Taxonomy (NCBI): domain Eukaryota; kingdom Metazoa; phylum Chordata; class Ascidiacea; order Stolidobranchia; family Styelidae; genus Botryllus; species Botryllus schlosseri. Next base: position 17,636,697 of record NC_137249.1, read on the forward strand.
ACAATGCCGTTTTCACAAGAATTTATCATGAAATCGACAGATTCTCAAACACTCTCTACAATGAAAACCGCTTTCGATAAATTTGAGACACCATCCACCTCTGAATATCCAGTTCAGATTTCCACCAATGCTGTATTTTCTTCAACATTTTTTGAAACAGACCCTCACTTGACTGAAACTGCTGTTACACTCAAAACATCGGAATATGATGTGTCATCCACTCGATATGATTATACACCATCAAGTATTTCAACCGATTCAGAAATATCTGGAAACGCAAGTATCGAAGTCACAAAGGTGCCTGTTGAAGGTACAACTTCAACTTCAGAGGGTGAAAGTAGTGGTGAATTTACTTCGAATACTGTGGCAAATTTAATTCCAAGCACTGAAGAACCAACAATGCCAGACATATCTCCTGGTAATACAACCAGGAAAAGTCGAATATCTGACAAAACAATTTCATCTACAAGTCAAATCGAATTAGAGACTTCACACATTTCTTTGAAGAACCATTCAACGCCAGTAGAAACATCTGAAGCATATGCGAAATTCAGCCGAACTGTTTCAGTTGGCTCGTCGTCTTTTCCTGCATCACATGCATCATCAACTTCATGGGATTCAGATCAAACTGAAATGAAAGAAGAATTCCCTGAATCCACAAACGTCACTGAACCACTTTCCGAAGACACTACCAATGTATCAGATGCCACAAGTGAAGGATCAGGTTTTGCGATACATAACATCACTGAGGACATATCATCTAGAACAACTGCCATTGCTTTACAAAATATATCATTCGATGATGAATTATCGGGCAGTGGGTTGCTTGAATTCAGTTCTACAAACAAACAAGTCGCGCCATTCGATAAAACAATGAAAGTCATCCAGGAGAATGCAACAATGCCATTTTCACAAGAATTTATCATGAAATCGGCAGATTCTCAAACACTCTCTACAATAAAAACCGTTTTCGATAAATTAGAGACACCATCCACCTCTGAATATTTAGTTCAGGCTTCCACCAATGTAGTATTTTCTTCAACATTTTTTGAAACATACCCCCACTTGACTGAAACTGCTGTTACACTCAAAACATCGGAATATGATGTGTCATCCACTCCATATGATTATACACCATCAAGTATTTCAACCGATTCAGAAATATCTGGAAACGCAAGTATCGAAGCCACAAAGGTGCCAGTTGAAGGTACAACTTCCACTTCAGATAGTGAAAGTAGTGGTGAATTTACTTCGAATACTGTGGCAAATTTAATTCCAAGCACTGAAGAACCAACAATGCCAGGCATATCCCCTGGTAATACAACCAGGAAAAGTCGAATATCTGACAAAACAATTTCATATACAAGTCCAATCGAATTAGAGACTTCACACATTTCTTTGAAGAACCATTCAACGCCAGTAGAAACATCTGAAGCATATGTGAAATTCAGCCGAACTGTTTCAGTTGGCTCGGCGTCTTTTCCTGCATCACAGGCATCATCAACTTTATGGGATTCAGATCAAACTGAAATGAAAGAAGAATTCCCTGAATCAACAAACGTCACTGAACCACTTTCCGAAGACACTACAACGGTATCAGATGCCACAAGTGAAGGACCAGGTTTTACGATACATAACATCACTGAGGACATATCATCTGGAACAACTGCCATTGCTTCACAAAATATATCATTCGATGATGAATTATCGGGCAGTGGGTTGCTTGAATTCAGTTCTACAAACAAACAAGTCGCGCCATTCGATAAAACAATGAAAGTCATCCAGGAGAATGCAACAATGCCATTGTCACAAGAATTTAGCGTGAAATCGACAGATTCTCAAACACTCTCTACAATGAAAACAATTTTCGATAGATTTGAGTCACCATCGATCTCCGAATATTCAATGCAGGCTTCCATCAATCCAATTTATTTTACATCATTTCTCGAAACAGATGCTCACTTCACTAATACTGCCGTTACACTCATATATGATAATAACGCACCATCAAGTATTTCAACCGAGATAGAAATATCGGGAAACGCAAGTATCGAAGTCATAAAGGGGCCAGTTGAAGATACAACTTCAACTTCAGATAGTGAAAGTAGTGGTGAATTTACTTCGAATACTGTGGCAAATTTAATTCCAAGCACTGAAGAACCAGCAATGCCAGACATATCTTATGGTAATACAACCAGTGAAAGTCGAATATCTGACAAAACAATTTCATCTACAAGTCAAATCGAATTAGACACTTCACACATTTCTTTGAAGAACAATTCAATGTCAGTAGAAACATCTGAAGCATATGCGAAATTCAGCCCAACTGTTCCAGTTGGCTCGTCGTCTTTTTCTGCATCACAGGCATCATCAACTTTATGGGATTCAGATCAAACTGAAATGAAAGAAGAATTCCCTGAATCAACAAACGTCACTGAACCACTTTCCGAAGACATTACCACTGTATCAGATGCCAGAAGTGAAGGATCAGGTTTTACGATACATAACATCACTGAGGACATATCATCTGGAACAACTGCCATTGCTTTACAAAATATATTATTCGATGATGAATTATCGGGCAGTGGGTTGCTTGAATTCAGTTATACAAACAAACAAATCGCGCCATTCGATAAAACAATGAAAGTCATCCAGGAGAATGCAACAATGCCATTTTCACAAGAATTTATCATGAAATCGACAGAATCTCAAACACTCTCTACAATGAAAACCGCTTTCGATAAATTTGAGACACCATCCACCTCTGAATATCCAGTTCAGATTTCCACCAATGCTGTATTTTCTTCAACATTTTTTGAAACAGACCCTCACTTGACTGAAACTGCTGTTACACTCAAAACATCGGAATATGATGTGTCATCCACTCGATATGATTATACACCATCAAGTATTTCAACCGATTCAGAAATATCTGGAAACGCAAGTATCGAAGTCACAAAGGTGCCTGTTGAAGGTACAACTTCAACTTCAGAGGGTGAAAGTAGTGGTGAATTTACTTCGAATACTGTGGCAAATTTAATTCCAAGCACTGAAGAACCAACAATGCCAGACATATCTCCTGGTAATACAACCAGGAAAAGTCGAATATCTGACAAAACAATTTCATCTACAAGTCAAATCGAATTAGAGACTTCACACATTTCTTTGAAGAACCATTCAACGCCAGTAGAAACATCTGAAGCATATGCGAAATTCAGCCGAACTGTTTCAGTTGGCTCGTCGCCTTTTCCTGCATCACAGGCATCATCAACTTTATGGGATTCAGATCAAACTGAAATGAAAGAAGAATTCCCTGAATCAACAAACGTCACTGAACCACTTTTCGAAGACACTACCACTGTATCAGATGCCACAAGTGAAGGATCAGGTTTTACGATACATAACATCACTGAGGACATATCATCTGGAACAACTGCCATTGCTTTACAAAATATATCATTCGATGATGAATTATCGGGCAGTGGGTTGCTTGAATTCAGTTCTACAAACAAACAAGTCGCGCCATTCGATAAAACAATGAAAGTCATCCAGGAGAATGCAACAATGCCATTGTCACAAGAATTTAGCGTGAAATCGACAGATTCTCAAACACTCTCTACAATGAAAACAGTTTTCGATAGATTTGAGTCACCATCGATCTCCGAATATTCAATGCAGGCTTCCATCAATCCAATTTATTTTACATCATTTCTCGAAACAGATGCTCACTTCACTAATACTGCTGTTATACTCATATATGATGATAACGCACCATCAAGTATTTCAACCGAGATAGAAATATCTGGAAACGCAAGTATCGAAGTCACAAAGGTGCCAGTGGAAGGTACAACTTCCACTTCAGATAGTGAAAGTAGTGGTGAATTTACTTCGAATACTGTGGCAAATTTAATTCCAAGCACTGAAGAACCAACAATGCCAGGCATATCTCCTGGTAATACAACCTGGAAAAGTCTAATATCTGACAAAACAATTTCATCTACAAGTCAAATCGAATTAGAGACTTCACACATTTCTTTGAAGAACCATTCAACGCCAGTAGAAACATCTGAAGCATATGCGAAATTCAGCCGAACTGTTTCAGTTGGCTCGTCGCCTTTTCCTGCATCACAGGCATCATCAACTTTATGGGATTCAGATCAAACTGAAATGAAAGAAGAATTCCCTGAATCAACAAACGTCACTGAACCACTTTTCGAAGACACTACCACTGTATCAGATGCCACAAGTGAAGGATCAGGTTTTACGATACATAACATCACTGAGGACATATCATCTGGAACAACTGCCATTGCTTTACAAAATATATCATTCGATGATGAATTATCGGGCAGTGGGTTGCTTGAATTCAGTTCTACAAACAAACAAGTCGCGCCATTCTATAAAACAATGAAAGTCATCCAGGAGAATGCAACAAAGCCATTTTCACAAGAATTTATCATGAAATCGACAGATTCTCAAACACTCTCTACAATGAAAACCGTTTTCGATAAATTTGAGACACCATCCACCTCTGAATATTCAGGTCAGGCTTCCACCAATGTAGTATTTTCTTCAACATTTTTTGAAACATACCCTCACTTGACTGAAACTGCTGTTACACTCAAAACATCGGAATATGATGTGTCATCCACTCCCTATGATTATACACCATCAAGTATTTCAACCGATTCAGAAATATCTGGAAACGCAAGTATCGAAGTCACAAAGGTGCCAGTTGAAGGTACAACTTCCACTTCAGATAGTGAAAGTAGTGGTGAAGTTACTTCGAATACTGTGGCAAATTTAATTCCAAGCACTCAAGAACCAACAATGTCAGGCATATCTCCTGGTAATACAACCAGGAAACGTCGAATATCTGACAAAACAATTTCATCTACAAGTCAAATCGAATTAGAGACTTCACACATTTCTTTGAAGAACCATTCAATGCCAGTAGAAACATCTGAAGCATATCCGAAATTCAGCCAAACTATTCCAGGTAGCTCGTCGTTCTTTACTGCTTCACAAGCATCATCAACTTTATGGGATTCTGATCAAACTGAAATCAAAGAAGAATTACCTGAATCAACAAGCGTCGTTGAACTACTTTCTGATGACACTACCATTGTAACCACTGCCATAAGTGAAGGATCAGGTTTCACGATATATAACATCACTGACGACATATCATCTCCCACAACAGACATTGCATTGCGAAATATCTCATTCGATGATGAATTATCGGGCATTGGATTGTTTGAATTCACTTCTACAAATAAACAAAGCACGTCATTTGATCAAACAATGAAAGTCATCCAGGAGAATGCAACAATGCCATTGTCACAAGAATTTAGCGTGAAATCGACAGATTCTCAAACACTCTCTACAATGAAAACCGCTTTCGATAGATTTGAGTCACCATCAACCTCTGAATATTCAATGCAGGCCTCCATTAATCCAGTATTTTTTACATCATTTCTCGAAACAGATGCTCACTTCACTGATACTGCTGTTACACTCAGATATGATGATGATGTACCATCAAGTATTTCAACCGAGATAGAAATATCTGGAAACGCAAGTATCGAAGTCACAAAGGTCCCAGTTGAAGATACAACTTCAACTTCAGATAGTGAAAGTAGTGGTGAATTTACTTCGAATACTGTGGCAAATTTAATTCCAAGCACTGAAGAACCAACAATGCCAGACATATCTTCTGGTAATACAACCAGTAAAAGTCGAATATCTGACAAAACAATTTCATCTACAAGTCAAATGGAATTAGAGACTGCACACATTTCTTTGAAGAGCCATTCAACCCCAGTAGAAACATCTGAAGCATATCCGGAATTCAGCCGAACTGTTTCAGGTGGCTCGTCGTTCTTTACTGCATCACAGGCATCATCAACTTTATGGGATTCAGATCAAACTGAATTGAAAGAAGAATTACCTGAATCAACAAACGTCGTTGAACTACTTTCTGAAGACACTACCATTGTAACCACCGCCATAAGTGAGGGATCAGGTTTCACGATATATAACATCACTGACGACATATCATCTCGCACAACTGACATTGCATTTCGGAATATTTCATACGATGACGAATTATCGGGCAGTGGATTGTTTGAATTCAGTTCTACAAATAAACAAAGCACGTCATTCGATCAAACAATGAAAGTCATCCAGGAGAATGCAACAATGCCATTGTCACAAGAATTTAGCGTGAAATCGACAGATTCTCAAACACTCTCTACGATGAAAACCGTTTTCGATGGATTTCAGTCACCATCAACCTCTGAATATTCAATGCAGGTTTCTATCAATCCAGTATTTTTTACATCATTTCTCGAAACAGATGCTCACTTCACTGATACTGCTGTTACACTCAGATATGATGATAATGCACCATCAAGTATTTCAACCGAGATAGAAATATCTGGAAACGCAAGTATCGAAGTCACAAAGGTGCCAGTTGAAGATACAACTTCAACTTCAGATAGTGAAAGTAGTGGTGAATTTACTTCGAATACTGTGGCAAATTTAATTCAAAGCACTGAACAACCAACAATGCCAGACATATCTTCTAGTAATACAACCAGTAAAAGTCGAATATCTGACAAAACAATTTCATCCACAAGTCAAATCGAATTAGAGACTTCACACATTTCTTTGAAGAACCATTCAACGCCAGTAGAAACATCTGAAGCATATGCGAAATTCAGCCGAACTGATCCAGTTGGCTCGTCGTCCTTTCCTGCATCACAGGCATCATCAACAATATGGGATTCAGATCAAACTGAAATGAAAGAAGAATTACCTGAATCAACAAACGTCATTGAACCACTTTCCGAAGACACTGCCACTCTACCCGCTGTCATAAGTGAAGGATCAGGTTTTACGATATATAACATCACTGACGACTTATCATCTGGAACAGCTGTCATTGCATTACAAAACGTATCATTCGATGATGAATTATCGGGCAGTGGATTGTTGGAATTCAGTTCTACAATTAAACAAAGCACGACATTCGATCAAACAATGAAAGTCATCCGGGAGAATGCAACAATGCCATTGTCACAAGAATTTAGCGTGATTTCGACAGATTCTCAAACACTCCCTACAATGAAAACCGTTTTTGATAAATTTGAGAAACCATCCGCTTCTGAATATTCAGTTCAGGCTTCCACCAATCTAGCATTGTTTACGTCGGTTTTTGCAACAGATGATCATTTGACTGATATTGATGCTATACTCAAAACATCGGAATATGATATGACATCTATTCGATATGATAGTGCACTATCAAGTATTTCAAATGATGCAGAAATATCTGCAAACGCGACTACAGAAGTTTCAACATTGTCAGTTGAAGATACAACTTCCGAGTTGGAAATTAGTGGTGAATTTACTTCAACTACAGAGGTAAATTTTATCGAAAGCACTGAACAAGCAACAACGCGAGACATATCTTTTGGCAGTATTACGACTACTAGTGTCATATCTGAAGTAGAAATTTCATCTACACCATATATATCTACAACTCAAACCGAATTTGAGACTTCACAAATTAATTTGAACCATTCAACACCCATTGAAGCATCTCCATATCCGGAATTCCGCCAAACTCTTCCAGTTGGCTCGTCGTTCTTTCCTGCATCACAGGCATCATCAACTTCATGGGATTCAGATCAAACTGAAATGAAAGAAGAATTACCTGAATCAACAAGGTCCGTTGAACCACTTTTCGAAGACATTACCACTGTACCACATGCCATAAGTGAGGGATCAGGTTTAACGATATATAACATCACTGACGACATATCATCTGGAACAACTGCGATTGCATTACAAAATATATCATACGATGATGAATTAGCGGGCAGTGGATTATTTGAATTCGGTTCTACAAATATGCAAAGCTCGTCATTTGATCAAACAATGGCAGTCATCCAGGAGAATGCAACACGGCCATCGACAGATTCCCAAACCTATAGTGTGAAAACTGTCATTGATGAAGTTCATCCATCACCGACCTTTGAATATTCTGCTAACGCTTCCACCAATCCAGTATTCCCTACGTGGGATTTTGCAACAGATGCTCACTTGACTGATACTATTGCTATCCTGAAGAGATCAGAATATGATATGACATTCACTCCATATGATAGTGCGCTATCAAATATTTCAACCGATATAGAAATATCAGGAAACGCAATCATCAAAGTTAAAAATCTTTCAGCTGAAAATACTACTTCAGAGTTGGTAACTGGTGGTAAATTCAGTTCAAATTCAGAAGCAAACTTAATTCCAAGCACCGAGCAACTAACAATGCAGGACATATCTTTTGGCACTATAACCACTAAAAGTGTATTATCGGACATAGCAATTCCATCTACACGCATTATATCCTCAAGTCAGACCGAATTGGAGACTTCACAATTTTTCTCGAAGAACCATTCAACACTGGTAGAATCATCTGAAGGATCTGCCTATCCATATTTTGATCAAACTCTTCCAGCTGGCACATCAATCCTTCAAGTATCACTGGCATCATCATCTTCACAGGATTCAAATCAGACTGAAATCAGAGAACAATTATCTGAATTAACAAACATTATTGAACATCTTTTCAAAGACACTACGACCCTACTAGATAACACAACTGAAGGATCAATTTCTACAATACGCAACATGATAGAAGTCATGTTATCTGAAACAACAGCAGTGGCATTACAAAATATATCATATGATGATGGAATATCAGGTAGTGGTTTTTCTGACTTCACCATAATGACTGGACAAGGTACATCATTCGGCCAAACGCCGAGTGTATCCTGGCAGAATACAACATTGTCGATACCAGAAGAAGTTGACATGAAATCGGTACAATCTCACACACCTGCTATGAAAGAAGTATTTGAAACATCATCAATGTCTGAATATTCTGCACCTGCATCCACCAGTCGACGCTTTTATCAATCAATTTCTGGAGTAGATCTTGGCGTGGCGGATAACACTACGCTTGATGGTGTGCTTGAAGGTGTATCGGCCGATATGGAAATATCTGGACACACAAGTACTGAAGTTATAAAGTTGTCAGTTGAAGAAGCAACTTTAGAGTTGAAAGCCACAAGCGCATCTACTTCAAATACAGTACTCAATGTATTTCAAAGAAGCACTGAACAGCCAAAAATGCAAGACGTATTTAGTGGTGACATAATCACAACAAGTTTCACGTCTAACGTAACGACTTCTTTTACACCAAACAAATCGCCTAGTCAAAGCGATGCAAAGTCTTCACAGATTTCGTCAAATATCTATTCAACGCCAGCAGAGCCATCTGAAAAATTCACAAAACCAGAATTTATTAAAACCTCACTGGTCACAACAACCTACTTTCAAGATTCTCAAGCCTCATCAACATCACAAGATTCAACTCAATCTAAAATCACAGAAGAAATATTTGAATTGATAAACACTATTGATCCACTTGTTGAAGACACCACCATCGTATTGGATATCACAAGTGAAGGAAGATTTTCTACGATAAATAACATGACCGAAGGCATGTTTTCTGGAACAAGAACAGTCTCATTTCAAAATATATCACATGATGATGAAGTATCAGGTAGTGGCTTATCTGACTTCGCGACTATAAACGAATCAAGTACATCATTCAGTGAAATTTGGAATGTATCCCTGCAAAATACAACACTACCAATATCAGATGAAATTTACGTAAAATCTACAGAATCTCGAACGTTTGAAAACTCATCTACTTCGCCGTCTACCAGTACACAGTCATTTGCGTCAATTTCTGCAACAAAAGCTCATTTTACGGATACCCCTGTTTTATCGAAATCATCGGAAATCAATATGACATACACTACAGTCGCTAGTGCGGTACCGAGAATATCAATAGATATGGAAATATCTGGAGATGGCTTACCAGATGTTACGGTACTTTCAGTTGAGAAAACAGTATCAGAGTTGGCAACTAATAGTAGATCTACGTTAAATAAAGAGTTGAGTTTACTTGAAAGTACTACTGAACAGCCAACAATACATAACATAACCGCAGTAGGTGTACTATCTGACATAGCAACTTCATATACACCAGAAAAATCTTCCTTTGAAACTGATGTCACGACTTCTGAAATTTCATTAAAGAACAATTCCATGCTATTGGAACCATCAGATGCATCCATGAAACCGGAATTTAGTCATATATCTCCGGTTAGCACATCAATTTTTCAAGGTTCTTGGTTGTCATCATCATCACATGATGTGACTCAAACTAATATCCAAGTAGAATTATCAGAATCAACGAAAATTATGGAGCCAACTGTACTAAAAACTTCTGTGGAAATAGAAACCTCTAATGAAAGACCACTTTCTACGATGCAGAACGTGAGCGAATATATGTCATCTGGGACAACAGATGTTGCATTACAAAATATATCATTCGATGATGAATTATCGGGCAGAGGATTGTCAGACTTCGTCGTAATATCGTTGCAGAATTCAACACGGCCAATGACAGATGGGTTTAGCATGGAATCAACAAAAATATACTCACTTTCTACTATGAATACCAAATATGAAGACTTTCTGATATCATCGCTTGCTGAATATTCTACTAAGGTGTCGTCCAGTTCTCTGCTGCTTGAGTCGACTTCTGCTACAGATGACACTTCAACCGATAATGCTGTTACACTCAATGTATCAGACAAGGAAATCACTGGTGTCACTTTTCAAAGCACGTTTTCAACCGTATCAGTTGATGAAGAATTATCTGGTAGTGTTTCTTCTGATAATACTGATAATACTGAGGAAATGATTCAAGACACTACTCCTCAGTTAGAGACAATAATTATATCTACTTCAAACATCAAAGACAGCAAATTTGAAAGAAGTTCAATACAAACAACAGTGTCAGAACTAGACAACAAAAGTGCAAGAATCGGACTATCTGAATCCACGCTTCCTTTTATAGCCAACATATCGCATAATCCGCCCAGCAACAATTCAGGATCTCAGTCATCGTTGATATCACAAGATATAACTCAATCTACAATCACCGGTGAATTAATCGAAAATGGTACTGACGAATTAGTGAAAAGCTCTACCACTGATACAGTATTGGTTTATCAAATGCAAAATACCACAAAAGACTTCCTTCTTGAACCAGCAATAGCGACACCGCAAGATCTCTCTTTCGATGATGAATTATCGGGAAGTGGATTTATCAAAATGACTGCTATAGATGAGCTCAATGTAACTTTCACTCAAACGGTTTCAAGTGAATTCTCAACATTCCTACCATCCATGACACAGTACACGGAAAGGCAATCAAATCAAACAATCTTTTTTGGAGACGCAATAGTAGAAATATCTCACACATCACCATCTTCTATATATCCCACTACTCCGTTATTCAGCTCACGGCCAATACAATCAATTCCTGCAGCATCTAAAGCAATTTTCCTTACCTCACAAATTTCAATAAAGAATATTTCAGCGCCATTAGCATCATTTGAAACATTTTCTCAGAGTAATATGTATCCACTTGAAACAACGATTTATGAAGAATCTGAAGCGTCATCAATGCCTCAAGATGTAACGGAAACTTCAATCAAAGAAGAATCCTCTGAATCTACCGAAGATATTGAGACTTTGTCTGAAGAAACGACTTTAAAAATTGAAACTACAAATACTGCAGATGCTTCCAAAATGATGAACATGACTGAAGATTTTATACCGGCAACTGAAACAACGACTGGTGAATCTAATGTATCATTTGAACAAGTCTTCGACTCCACAGCGAAAGTTTCATTGGATAATGTTTCAATGCAATTTGCACCAACTGGAATTTCTCCACAGCCTCACTCTCAAGACATATCAGAAAGTACCACTGAAAAATTTAGGGTGTCTCAAATGACTCCTGCATTAGTACCTTTACCAAGTACAGAATTGTTTGCAACCACAAAAGGTGTTGAGCCAGGTATGAAACACTCTACTAATGCTAGAGATAGTACTTATGAAGATATAATACCAGAAACCATATTATTTGACGAAATATCATCAGGTTTAGAATCTGTCGGATGGAGCACTGTACATTTTCTGAATATATCTACTAATGAAACCTCTTTATCCGCACTTCAAACTTCCTTGAAATACTTGCCAACTACATCAGAATCTTTCGAGATTTCAAAGATGGATTCGAGTCAAGCGTCAGCATTCACCGAAACAATCCGCAGAACGTCTGAAGCACCATCAACCGCATATATCCTTCCCGGCAGAACTGTTGGGGACTCATTGGAAGCTACTATGTCATCCAATCGGTCAAAAACTTCAACATCTTTTTTTACCCCATTTCCATTATCGCGGAACACTGAGATATCCACGGATTTTATTGAGGTTACACATTCTGGTTACGATTCTCCTCACATGTTGAGCGAGAATCCATATCGAAATATTTCGATTGATCAAGCAATTTCTGGAAGTGGACTTAGTCCTACTAATGCGATTTTGACAGGCACTCCTACGGAGGAAAGTATGAATGCGTCAACTATTAACGAAATTGAACAAAGTACATTGCAACCAACAACTTCTTTACAAAGTGTATATTTCAGTGATGGAACTACGGGAACAGAAGTTATTGAACTGGAAACTGCGTTTGAAGTGAATGTATCTGTCGATCAAACATTCATGCCAAAATCATTAACCCCATCACAATATTTTTCGAAAAATATAAGTTTTAAAAATTCTGCTTCTATTCCAGTGTATTGGTATACTAAGGAAGCAATCGAAGGATCTTCAATGCTTCAATATTCAACTCTGTCGTCGGATGATGCAGAATTATTTGCACCTTTATTAACTACTAAAGAGGATAATCAGAACTCAACAGGGGAAACAGAAACCGAAAAAGTAGAACATTTTCTTTCAACTTACAGTGATATTCAAGGCAACGTAACACAAACAACCGTATCATGGATACAACAAACTTCATTTCAAGACGGATTGATACCTATGTCGTCATCTGAGTCAATAGAAAGTACATATCCCACTGAAATCTCCATTTCAACATCACAAAATATTCCAAAGAGCTCTCCAATTCCATCACAATTGTATCATCCTTATGCCTCATCAAATACCACGTCCAAAACTCGAAGTACTTATTCTTCTGCAGCATTTATCACAAGCACCTATGACATGCAGAAATCTCGTGATGTAGCGGTAAATCAGCAACTTTCAACCATGGCACAAACTGAAATAATACCAACAGAGCATAGCATATCAAGTGATGATTTTCAATCTACACTGTCTGTAGAGTCATTACCAGATACTACAACAGATGAAAAAATTTATGGGAGTGGCTTTGCTGAAACGGGATCTCAAAATGCGTTAGATGCTATTACTGCTTACAGTTTATTTGATGTTAAAGCAAATTCGACTCAAGCGAGTTATATTACGCTGAGTTTTCCAGCTGACGGGGAAATTTCAGGCAGTGGACTTTTCGAGGCACATGAGAATGCAACCCCAAACATTGTTTCGCCAACAGTAAAACCTTATCAGCAAATGTATCTAGGTGACAGGAGCACTTTCAGCAGATCGTCTATTTCACCAGCCATATTTACTGCAAAAATACCTTACAGCCATACTATCAGCAAGATGTCACCAACTTCACTGCAGTCGGAAGGAGGTTCCAGTCAAACAATCCCAACATTCACAACGTCATTTAAGGAATCTGAAATTTCGAGAAACCCTCTAAATTCCACTCAGTACCAATCTACTTCAGTAATAGTTGATGCTACTTCTGGGAGTCATGCTGTGAATTCTACATTTTTATCTGATATAACTTCCCCCAATATTGAACTATCGAGTCTGGTCCGTATTTCGGACATACCTTCAAGTACATCAGCAGTTGTATACCAAACAATTTCTCCGGACGCGATGGAAAATACAACTACAAGGAATGTTTCTTATGCCAATACTGAAGAGTCAACGCTGAGTACTTCAACAGGGAAGAGCTATACCGGCAGTGACTTTGCTGAAAACACAACAATCATTGCCGAAGACATTTCCTTGGGAGTGCAGGATTCAACATACAACGATGTTGACGTGACTAAATTGGAAACAACCAAATTAATATCTCAAAACATTTCTTTTACTGATGTCCCTAAATATATTATATATTCTGAGGAGCCAGCTGTTAACAAACCAAAAGATTATTTTGATAGTGAGATTGCTTCAACAGCAGATATAACACTTCCATATAGCACGATGACGCGGAAAGCTATATATTTCCCTGCGAACTTGCATTTGAATCAGACATCCTCATTAAAAACTCTTGGTTCCACAGAAATGTCAACATATATCATCGGATCTCAAGCAATTATTAATGCTTCAAAGAGTCAGATTTTTGACAATACTGTGCAGCATTATGACATGACTACTTCAGATATTGAAGTAATTTCAGGCAGTAAGATTGATGTAGCAACTGTTCCACCAGTGGGAAACACTACCTTCCAAGAAGAAGAAACGACTAAAATTAAATCAATGTTTGCTCGACCTTTTAACACAATTAAGGTCAACATAAATGCTTCGCCAGGGAAAAGTATACCCAATGGTCGTAACAGTACTGAAATGGAAATCAAGACATCCGGAAGTAAAAATGAATACATTAGTCGAATTTATACTTCGTCCCTTGGAATTCAATCTGAAATGATGGTACCAAAATCTACAACATTATTTTCGAAACTAACAGGTTCTCCTGGCCTTCGCGATTCTTCAATTTCATCAGAATCTCAGTTTCCAACACAGCTATCAATCAGTTCATCCTCGCTTGATTTTTCTGAGACTGGTGACTTTAATGTCTCTTCGCGCATTTTCAGCAGTACTGGTGACGATCTCATATCTCCAACACTTGCTACCGGCTTGTCTGAAGAAACTCCACCATCAATGAAAGACACCACATCGAGATTCATAAAAAATGATGCATCAGCGGCTTCTACGACATACACTGGATTGAAATTCGATAGATCACAGGAAACACCAATGCCTTTGCTAAGTGTATTTTCTAGCTCCAGCAGCACATACGCTGAAGGTGATATTATCGAACCAGCAACCTCTCATAAAGTAGACATATCCATGATTCATACTCCTGTTCAAAAGTCACCGAATGCTTCATTAGCTTATTTATTATCCTCCGGGCCTTCTTCAATGCCAACGACTTACCAGAATGAAACATTGATGCCTGGTACGGCCGATGACTTAACACCATCCTCCCGCAATTCTTCGTCAACAGAATCTTTGATTCAAAATCTGCCATATTTTACTAGTGAAAAACCCTCTACATCGATTTATCAATCAATGGATTCACCTCAGTTCCATTTTTCACCGGAGTCTACCACTAATAACGCTAAGATGACACGGGGAAGCACCATCAATCTGCCAGTGACTCCTGACATTTATATCACTAAAGAGAATAACACACGACAGTCAATGATGATTGCTCCGAAAGGTGGATCCCTTGGTAATGTAATTGACGGAATTGATATTTACCAAATAACAACTGTAGATACACCGCGTGCATCTTCCGGTCAAATTACCGTTGAATTGCCCGATACCAGACAAAATTACTCGACATTGTCAGATTATCAAGAAATATCTTCTTATTTCAAGCATCCATCAACCACCTCTAAAACACACAAAAATATTTCTGAAATTCCAAGTCAGAGTATATCTTCTATTTTTGAAGATAGCATATCAACGATGGCTAATATACGAGGAACTAGTTATGCAGCAACCGCTCTTGTTAGAAGTAAGGTTTCTACTAGAAAAATGATCTCCGGCGCATCAGAGGCTTCGACAAACGAAAATGTATTAAATGATGTATCTTCTGAAGCCGTGGAAATTATCAGTGAAACAGTTTTGCCATCTATATCTGCACTTGGAATTTCCAATCAGCAACAGATTTCAGCTGAAGCATCAACGATCATTGAACTGAAGTCTTCGAGTGAAACAGTGCCTGTATCTACGTCAGGATTACGAAGTGATTTTCTTACTAGCACTTTTTCGCCTTACTATTCAACAGAACCATTTGATGACACAATGTCTTCAGATATTAGTCTGATGCGAAGTTTTTCACCTGTCACTAACAAAGTCATCAAGAATGCTTTAGAATTCAATTATTCCAGGCCTGTAATAACAGAGCTACCTGATATTTCAGTCGATGAAGACACTACGATTGGTACGATTCCTGGCACGGAGTTCATGTCATCAAATCCAGCAGAAAAATCTACTGAGCTTGAAACTACTGCTTCAAAACAAACGTTTGCAGGTAGTGCATTGTCCGCTACGGCTGTCAGGGAAGAAATTACAAAAAGTGTCGATATTGAAAGTATGTCCAGCAAAGAAAAGATTGAAATTACAAAGCTGACAAGTACTAGAGTATCTGAAACAGATATATTTGAATCTGCTGCACACATGTCAAACAGAATGGATGACAGTTCAATTTCTGTAACAAGCTTACAGTCAGCGTTACCCGTGAAGAGTTTGAAATTGTCGCACTCTCGTTATTCCACCGGAACAACCAACATACCAGCACAAGGCGAAGAATCAGAGTCATTAACAACTACATTGCTTCTGTCAAGCACTGAATCAGGTATCCATTTGACCCAGTGGTTCTCAAACTTTTTGACCTCGCGGCACACTTTCAAAATGTAAAATAGTTCACGGCAAACCAACACACTGGTTCCCAGCTTTTTGTTGGCTTACGGCACCTGAAAACTACCAGAATAGTTAGCATGCAGCGCCTTATACAGTCGTACAGAGGTGGTCTCTGACGAAGTACTTCTCTTTTTGCGGAGCATTCAAGTACGATTTGCTATGCTTCGATGAATAAATTACGGTATCTTCTATATCTGCGGACATGTCACAAATACGTCTACGAATAGCATCATTTAACACGGGAATCGTTTTCAATTCTTCCGCTGCCTTGGTTCCAAATATTTTTTTTACAATTCTAGTGCAAGCTGGAAGAATAACGTTCTCCGCTTCCGTGTGAGGTGTTGAATTTTTAGCGATTACCTCTGCCCCCACATAACTAGCCTAATGCGATCTCGTTGAAACTTCGACCTGCACTTCCTATTACATAAGATTTATTCGACAATAAACTCTGCCCACTATACCACGCATTGTCGATGTAATTAACCAAAGCGTCGAAGAGACCAAGCACAATCGCCACAGACGAATACACAGGATACAAGGATATTAAAGTCATTTCCACGCGGATCGTGTAGCACGCGTGAGGATTGCAATACCTAGTTCTATTGGGTCACCCGCAGTTCAATTATAGTTCCAACAAACCGGGATAATAATCTCAAAGGCGGGGAAATTTGTAAACTGATATAATTTGATCAACCTTACTTCTCACTTATCAAATTCGTTGCCTGTAACATAACGTTGCTCTCCGCGCCTACATTTTAACGGGATAGCCGGCACGTTGTTTAACAATCGCAATGTGGATGGCTATTGTGTTGTCATTCGAATTTTTAAACGTGAACACAAATTCCAAAGCAGTTCATTTCTCGCAGGTGATCAGGTAGACGATAAGGATTTTAAAACTACATTGTAATAGAGGCGACGCCATGTCTGCTCTCCTCTGCGTTCAGTCAACGAATTGTGCAAAACTGAATTCAGCCTTCCTGGCACACTATATGTCTGGTAAAGCGAATTCGCGCTAGATGTTGATTGCGGGTATGACAGCAATTGGGATTTGTCAAATGTATAACTTCACATCGAGCCCGTTTTTGATTATTGATCGTTTGCTATAGACTAGAATTATTTTGCGCTAAATTTCGAAATTCCGGAAAATTCTCTCGCGTCACCCTTCCGAGACGTAAATGGCACACTAGTGTGTCGCGGCACACCGTTCGAGAACCATTGATTTAACCTCTTCAATGCAACCTTCCAATTCAATTCTGAGCCAAACTTGCAATGGTACTTTTAAAGATTCCAGTCATGATACACAGGAGGGATATTCTATGACTGCTACAATGGATAAATCCACATTTTCCGCATCTGCAATTACTGGATATGTTACGACCATATATAGCACCTCATTTCAACAACGAACATCCACACCTATATCCAAACGATTTCTGCAATATTCTGTCTTAGATAGTAGCCTTACTTCTGATTCAAAGCAGAATACTGCTCCCCGATATGTCCCAGTATAAACCCCTTTAGCTGTAGAAAGCATTCTTTTTACAGATACTACGTTGGCACCTATTTTTGAAGCTGAATCTTCAATGGAAAATTTCAGTACTGCTGTGTACAACCCGACAAATGCAACAGGATTGTCGTCCACCAGGGGTTCTGATCTAACTGAGGCTTCTACAGCAGCTTCTGGATCTATGTCATCGACTATTGTTAGTCGTACATTTTCGCATGATAGAGGTGGTTATCTGTCACCAAATGCCACAGTTCAACAAGGAAATATGACTACTGCAAATTCAAATTTAGGATCAAATAAAACATCCGTTATATTACGGAGTGTGTCTACATCCACTTATGTGACACAGAGCCTTTCATCAAATCCAGATCCTGCAGCAACCTCAGGGAGCATTTTGATCGGTCCCAAAATGATCAATACATCCCTATCTCCGTCTACGGCACAATCTCCCACACAGGACAGCAGTTCATATGATGATGCAGGATCTTTGCCATCAAGGAGAATACCTGCAGTAACAAAAACGTCTGAATTACCAGACACGCCCTCGACAACTACCAGGTTCTCTGATATAGATCATACATATGTACCAGTCACCACCCTTCTACAATTGTACACCATTGCAGCTGCACATGCTGATGATGTTCTGACCTCAACATCAATTTCACAAGATGTTTCCAGATCTGTTGAATCTACCCATAAACCATCTGAGACAAACACAAGTTCACCTAGAATGACGATCGCTCATTCAAAGTCAATTTCGCCTACATCCCGTTATGAAGGCACTGAGCTAAGCAATTCAACTGTTCCTCTAACTCAAAAAGGATTATCATACACCTCAACAATTGCTGACGCAGAGAAAAGATATGGGAAATTTCCATCAGGCACCGACGATTTTGAATCACCATCATACACCGTATCTACTAACAAATTAACATATGAAGTCGTATCCAGTGCTTCCAATTTGATCCAAACCTCTCTAACATCAATAGTGAACGCAACATCAATACGAAGTTTGCCTACTCTGGTATATTCCATATTGAACAATATTTCAAGTTCCAGCCATCCTGTCGATACTGCGAACCGGACTGAAGCAGAAATACGGTCTTATTCAACACATAGTTTGCATTTCCCCTCCCAGGGGCCCTTAGTTCACAGAACTTCCAGCTCAGTGACTAATCTGTTGCAGAAACAAGATAGAGAAAATGCTACGGAGGAATTGAATGAAACAACTGTAATTTCCTCAGTTTCAATGGTGGAAGCAAATGTGACTGTGAGTGTACGTAACGTCTCATCAACACCTCTCCCATTTCCTGAGTCAACAGAACCAGGTGTTCCCTATTTTACTAACATGACTGAAAAGCAGCCTCAGATGCTGCAGACATTGAATATGACAGATTCAAGACAATACATCTCGAATGGGTCACCTCCCACAACCACCAAATCTTCGCCAAGTGCAGTCTCCGTTACAATGAAAGAGACATGTAAGTATTATCCCACAGCGGTAATTCCTTACCTACTTTTGTAATGTACCTATTCATTTTTAGTATATTGCCCAACAGAATGGGTAATGTTCCAACATAACTGCTACAAACATTTTACAAAGAAATTGCGGTGGCATGCAGCTGAAGAGAAATGTGCTGAATTTGATTCTAACTTGGTCAGCATCCACAGTGCATCAGAAAATGACTTTATTTCAGGTGAAGAACATCATATAAAACTCATTCTTCATGTTGCCTGCATGTGCCAATATTTCTACAATGTTTAATATGTATTTGATAGACAAAATGCTGTTGCTGATTATATCTCGCAACAGTTTATACGCCATACAAGAATACACTGCGTAACAGTATTTTTGTTTAACTCGAATTTCAATGGCCCTTCCTGTTTTCTGGGACGCTAGAGTGAGATAGAGAGCTAAGATGAGATCGACAGCTGTCGCATGTTACATCTCAAGTCCGGCCCTTATTTTGGCACTCTCTAGACATGCCAATATGCAATCTAGAAATTTTCCACTATTAGGCTGCTTTCACTATCTTATTTGAAATGTGATTACTACCAAAGAAATATCCACATATACATAAAATAAGTTTTGCTGGAACAAATTGCGACTTACGTATAAAAAAAAAATATAAAAAGTAATTTTGCAATAACAAGGTATCACACTCATAAAGATGTGACTCTGGTATAACCTCTAGTAATGTATCAAACCTGCGAACGATAAGCGAAATAGTTTGTAAGCAGATATTTGCTATACTAGCCAAGTTCCGCAATTCTGATGTAGATTGTCAAAACATCACAGCATTTATGAGTTAAAAGATGAGATATGGTTTTTCTTCACCTATCCAAATATGTATAGACTAGACCTTAACCCACAACTTAATTATGGTGCCATATTAACAAATGGAATTTGTGCTTTTCAGTGTGTAGTGCAGTTTGGCACTGCTCCACTCCTCACCCCACTCCCGCAGCATAATAAAAATATCAAGGCAAATCAAAATTTCATCCGATTTTGTTACATCGTGATATGAGTGATGGTACCAATTTATAGTACCAGTACCCCTCGTGATAATTATTGGTCAAAAAAGTTATTTTCTCTTGAAATGAACTCCATTTCATGGCATTAATTGGCTTGATAATTTGACTTAAAATTTGAAAAACGTAATTCCAAGGTATCAAATATACCCCTGATAATAAACGATTAGCGACAGAGACATGCTTCACTATGAATACACTCTGAAAGCAAGAAACTTTCATCAGTCTCCGGTAAAATTATCCAAGTCATTATTGTTACAATTTTTAACCATTCAAGGACAAGCAAGAGTATCGCAATGGATTGGATTAAAATCTGAAAGAGGAAGCACATCTATGTGGTCTGATGGAACAGCTATGGTGAGTTCCATTATTAGCTGTAACTGAAGCAATTATTGGAAGGAAACCCAGGTCAAGTCAAAGTCAAACCGGTCCCTTCTAATTAACTTCATCAAGGTGATTATTTTTAGATGTACACTGAGGAAATTGACTTGAAATGAACATGGGCGGTTGAGCTGTTTTAAAATTCAATATTATGCGTTTTAGTGTTAGCATTTGTCTAATTGGAAGACAAAGTTGTTTCGATTCCTTTTCATTCTATCTCAATTTTGTGGTGTTTTGAAATAATAAAATTATTGATATATTGAACGGAACCAAACATGTACCAGAAATTATGATTGCAGTTCTGTAACCTTATATTTTGTAAATGATTAGGTATAGAATAAATGTTTGTATAAGTTGTTATTGTTCCTATCCTCTGGCTGAGAAGGTAATTTGAAACGAGTCGATAATATTGGTTAAGACACAAAAATTGATAACAAATTTTGATCCAGGCTTTCCATGTATGTATTATATAGTGCACCTTGTCTAGGAGCAGTTGTCCGTGGCTGCCATAACTATGGAAATGTTAAATGTTTGAATATGTAAACCATATGCTTAGAGAATGGTTATTGGTTACTTATGATCTATTATGTTAGGACTATCACAACTGGAGAAGAAGGGGCGAAAACAGGAAAAAAACAAGGTGCGGAATGCTGCTACAGAAAGCCGCCAAATGGTCTCTCACTGTTTGCAACAAAAAGAGGAGGCAGTTTGTTTGCAAGATGGCTATTCCGGACAGTACGACATCTGCTGGCAATGCTGCCACCATTGCTTCTTACACACCACCCGTAGATAGCACAGACGTCCATAGATTACAAACTGAGACAAGACTTAATCTACCCACCTCAGATTTCCTGATTACTGATATAATAACAGGTATAAGCATTTTTGGAATTTGTTTTCAATATCGTAATTATTCATATCATTTTTCGTGGGATCTTTCGGCTCTTGAAACTTTTGAAGGGTGATGCATACAAAAAAATATACCAGTCAGGGTAAAAGTGTATTGTGATAATAGGTCAATTTCAAATTGTGAAGATTACATGTTGAATTTTACCGATGAGTTGCAATTCATTCCAGTTGACAAACCAATATAATGACCATTGCGCAGTCTCTATACTTAATTTGTCAGATAAATATAGATATCATGATGTTATTCCTTTTATTTTGAAATTTTCTTATTATCAAAGAATTTGTGATCATTGTATTGATTAAATTTCCTGAACTTTCCATTTTCTGAGGTAACAATACTCGTATGATCTGAAATATCAACCCTCGCTTCCATTTCAATTCCAATCTAATTTCCTACAGGCATTCGAATGGATCATATAATACATATAATATTCTGATTTTGCACTTGGAGCATGGTTGAGGCCGTATTCAGCTGATCAATTGTATTCGTCAACTTTGTTTTAGCATGCGATGCAGAAACATGTCTAAATGGGGGGAAATGCTCAGAAGTGGAATCAGCGCCCTTGTGTAATTGCGCCGAGGGATTTGATGGAGTCATTTGTGAAATAGGTAGAGTTTGTTGAGGGTGTTTTAGATTCATTGTAATCAGCTTTCCTGTAAATATTCAGATGTGGATGAATGCTTCAATGGAAAATGCGACCAGTTTTGTACTAATACCTTTGGTTCGTACATATGCTCTTGCGACATTGGGTTCCGTTTGGATGAAACTGGAGAAAGTTGTACAGGTAATAATGTGCATTTATCATTATCTTTATCCGTGGTTCCAATTCTAATATATACATCTGTTCAAGACACACAATATACGATGTCCTGTAGTGAACAAATAGGTGGATGGCGAAACAATTAAGCGTAGACTGTCGGCCTTCTGGTATTACTAGTATAAATGTCCGATATTACAGTGTTCGATATCTCAAGTCTTTATTTTAGGCACTTTCCTCGCCTTTTTCATTCTTCCATTTGCTCCCGCTTCACCATATCTTTATCATAAGCTTTTTGTTAATATTAGTATGGTAGAAAGTGGTAGTACCGCGTAACTCCCATAACTGACTGGTGCGCCATGGTCGAAAATTACCTTCTGGTATAAGCTACTTCGAAACATACTTTAGCTTTTACTATGCAGGTCCAGATTTAAGGAATCCATCACACGATATCACAAACTCGGTAACATGTGTTAATAGCGCAGGCAGGACTAAGAGGTATTCAGTTTTGAATGAAATGTTACAATTATGAAAGAGTTCCATGAAAAAAGAACGCGGAAAATCATATCTTGAACAGTAGAGAAGTAAATGGTCGACGGTTTCGGCGATATTGCAATGATTACAGAGCGGAGTATCTGAACATCCTGTTCTAAATAAATGAGCATAAAGCCTACAGTGACCGGATGACGGATGACGGAAATTTATGACCTCAAATTGCCGATTTTTTTGCATTTACGGGACTTTTTACGGGACTTTTGATGCAACTCTTTTTTGTAAAGACGGTGTAAGAGTAGCGAGACAGGAGAGATTAGGGTCCGGATAAAAATCGGTGGTTGTATTTAGGGCTGTTCAAAATCGAGTACCTGAGTGATTCGATTCTGAATCACATAATATGCCTCGGGTCGAGTCGAGTAACGAGTATCACCCATTATGACGTCATAACATAATGTTATACGTCAAAGCTCAAACATGTACCGTTTATGCCACCAAAAAGAATAAGCTGCCAGTTATCCGTCTCATAAAAGATACTTGGGTATTTTTTGACCATACCGATTTC
Organism: Botryllus schlosseri; assembly: GCF_051294905.1. Lineage (NCBI taxonomy): Eukaryota > Metazoa > Chordata > Ascidiacea > Stolidobranchia > Styelidae > Botryllus > Botryllus schlosseri. The sequence goes on from NC_137249.1 coordinate 17,660,581, forward strand.
ATTCCAGCTGGGGACAATGTTGTGGGATAATCATGACTTTGGAAATGTGCTATGCCCAGTAACCTTCGTAGCTTTTTACCAGATGTTTCGTACACTACGATACCGCCAATCAAGGTTTCAAGGCTTCAACAGTGAAAAATAGTATCGAAACTATAATTCTCATTGATAAATTGACTTTTAGCGCTGAGAAGCGTATAATTTCAGTACTCGAAAAAATCGTATTTTACTACTCTACTCGACTCGAATCATCAAATTTATTATTCGATTCAGATTCGAGTACTCGAATCATTGTGCCCAGCCCTAGTTATATTATTTATAATCACAAAATGTACAATCCGATACACAAGACATAATGCGCAATGCAACGTAATTAGCAGATAGAATAATACTTAAACGAACAAGTACAATATGAACTACTGTGTTAAGAAATTATTGCCCAACAATTATGCATGAAAACTCAAATATAGATAGTCTTTGTTCGAAAAAGATTTCACAGATCAACAGATTGTGGTATTATATTTTGATTAAATGTTTATTTCAAAAGTATTTTCTCTCTTCATATTATATCAGTTTATTTGTATCACCATTTATATTGCCAAAATGTATTTTCTAGAATCTATATGATACCCGATCATATTATCATATGTAAGAAATTTCTGTAAAACTCCAACTCAACAATTGAAGTTCTGTACCTACAAGAATCTCTTCTAACACAACAGTTCACCATGCAGACTTGTGCGATTCTGAAAGATGTCTCAATGGAGGCACTTGTATCCCGAACTCTGGAGAATGTTTATGTTCCCAAGGATTTGTGGGTACGAGATGTGAGATAGGTGAGATTGCAATTTTCCAATTCTTTGCAGAGCTTGAACATTTTCTGTCAACTTTCGTTTCACCGTCTGTCAGGGACGTTATACTATTTGTGAACTGATTTAGTGTGATCTTTGTGATCGTTTATACTGTAAATTACACAAAAAGATGGATATGATACACTAGTAGCACTGTGTTGTTGCTTTCAAGCCATGAACATGATCTGGAGTATGATTCCAACTATTTTCAGTGATAGGCAGGCGCGTAGCCAGGGGGTCAGGGGTCAAACCCCCTTTTTGAAACGCGAAACTCCGCTCTTTTGGAAATGAACATTATGACACTAATATTCAGTTGCAATTCAAGAAGTCAGTGTTTCGTGCGGCCAATTAGCGAGAAGCGTGCTGCTAATTAGCGAGTTTCGTCTCTGAACAATGTAACACGACGCGATCACCCGCAGAGATGATCGAGAAACTAAGTCATTGATTGCCACGCGCGCGGCATCGTCGCTGGTCTGATTTATCGCGTCTCCAACAAACCTAGTTCCACTGGCTTGAAGAATCGCATCTGCAATCAGCCGGTGCGCATTATACCATCATTGACCTACACAATTGCATTTGCATTGGTCTGGTGCGCACGATGTCATCGCTGGCCTACACAATCGCATCTGTAATAGACCTGGTACGAAAGATATCATCGCTGACCTAACTATCGCGTCTCGGGCCTAGCATGCTGTGGCTTGCTATGGCTTGGAGACCATGCCGTTAAGTGTATGATGATTAGCGATTGCGATTGAAGAGGGACATCGCGAAACTGAATGGCATCAAATGTCCGCAAACAAGTACGTGCGTAATGGATTTTCGATAATACTTGTTAACATATAACCATCAGAAGGTTTGTGTCAAGGCTTGATTTATTAAAGATGAGAAACGTATGAACCACCTGTAATCCGTGTCATTATAGAGCAGATTCCATAACAACTCGGACACTTGGACTTGCGCAAATCGTCTCCGAGGTAACGGAGCACGCGTCGATAACCTAACCAGTAACCACGCGTATATTTAATTATTCATGAGAGATCAGGGACTCGCTAATTGACAGCACTTCCGGACTCGTTGACAAGCTTATCAAACGTGTAAGTTCGACAGCGCGATGATATTGTATAATCGGCATTTACGCATGTACGTAACCCTAATGAATTGATGCTATACAAGTAAATTTGAAAAAAATCGACCCCCTTATTTTTCGGCTGGCTACGCGCCTGGTGACGGGCATGGCATTTTAACATATCTAACCCAACCACAGAATGAAACATGCCACTAGTCACCTGTATGATAAGTTGGTCACAACTGACATCTAAAGTCTAGTTCTCTGAGAATTTGTAAAATATGTGAATAATACTAAAAATTCAGAACAAATTTTAGTTGATGTTGATCCCCAACCATCAACTGTCGTCAGACTGTTGGTTCATACACAGAGTTTACGGTCCGAGTTTATTTATTACTGACACTTATTCAGGTATGATATGACTTTTCAATCACAGAGACTTGTAGCCCTACATCATGCTTAAATGGTGGCACATGTATTCCTGGGATGGAAAGATACTCTTGTTTGTGTGCAGACGGATTTGCAGGTCATAGGTGTAAGGCAGGTACGTGCAATGCAAGTGTATGTGTAAAGTAAGCCGACAGTAGGGCTCTTCAAAAATGACTTTTTTTCTCAAATCGTTCTGGCTACTTGATAAAATTGTTAGGTTACCTAATTTAGGCCTACACACCAAATTTGGTTCAATTCCAACCAGTAGCCGCATTGCTACAGAAGAAGAAAGTTTCTATTTATTATATAAAAATAAATAGCATAAAATTTGAAAATTTTCTGTTCACCCCATGAAAGTGTTAGGTTGTGTATAGAAACGATGCTCACCAAATTTGGTTCAATTTCAACCAGTGGAAGCGGAGTTATGGCCGTCGAAAAATTTGGATTATGAATAAAATAGTATTTACGGTGACCAATTCTTTACTTATTTATTATAGTGGTGCCACCGTAAATACTATTTTATTAAAATCCAAATCCAAGATATTGAGCGTCGAAATGCCCTAAGATGGCATAATAGCACACTAAAACAGTGGTTCTCAATCGCTGCTGCCGGTCCGTGGCAAGCTTCCTGCCGGTCCGCCAAATATATTAGAATTTCCTGTCTCAATTCTAAAACGCAAGAAGTTGGACGTCCGGTAATAAGATAAATTAAACAGCAACTTGATGATGATTAATTTAGAAGTTTAGAACGTAATTTCCGCATGGTGTCGTAATAGGCAATTCATGGTATACTTTGAGCGTACGTGAAAAAACTTCGGTAAATTCCGACAGTGCGATTAAGCGTGATATACAGATTATCTAATTATTACTATGCGGCTCACGGCCCGCAGCCGCAATATTCATAACCATGATCAGCAGTTTTTTTTATTTTCCTCCTCTCAAGACGTTGTACCATGCAATACACACGACAGAATGCAATGTAGTAGTGCACAGATGACGATAACGGGTGGGTAACGAGTGGACAATGGACATCTGTATATGGTTCCCATATTCTGACGAAGAAAAAAGGTTGTAACTTTTTCTCGACTACCTGGAAACCGCTTTTTTACGATACATTTGTGGTGCTGACTAAAACAATGGGTCATCAGTTCGACTCGACCTCCGCTTTTCCCGATTTTTACGAAACTTTGTCGTACGCTGTCATACGCTGCGTCGCGGTCGAGTTTTTAATGCCATTTTCATACTTTTTCTACAAATAGAAGACATTCAGGTGCCCTCCGAGTACACTTTCAATTTATTGGAAAAACAGGACAAAACCTCTGAAAAGAGGACGTATGCTAACCCTACATATATGTAGGATTTAGTGAAGAGACGAGGGAACATGGGAACAATGACCATGACCTGTTTATCAATTTAACATTGACCTCAGATGTCGCAGGCTAAATTAGCTATTTCTTGTCCGCAATTCAGGACTCAATATTGAACTATAACAGTCAATTGAGAATCAGTTTATGCTCAGCAACTTCAGTTTCAATCTATTACTATCAAACATCACCAATACACTACTCGTGCTATTGTAGGACATACATACAAGCATCGCTGTGAACCTTCATAATAATAATATAATGCGATACTATTATTATTTCACAGATATCAAAACACCATGCATGACTGGCTGGCTCAAGTTTGAGGGATATTGCTATCAAGGGCAAAGAGACAAGCTTCCATGGTTAGAAGCTGAGCAATATTGCAACGATCGCTACAATGCAACGCTACCCAGTGTCAACTCGATACACGAAAATAGATTCCTTAACCGTGAGTGACACTCTCGACGTTCTAAAAGTCACATTCAACTGATTAAAATTTCAGGTTTCGGCAATAACTTTCAATGGCTCGGTTTGTCTCAATTGCAAAGACGGCGATGGACGGATGGTTCCCCTGTAGTATGTATAACAGCCTCTTTATAATAATGTTCTAATATTATTTTCCATAAAAGGTGGTAGCCTACTGTGAATATGTAGTGAGCTCCAAGTGGGTGTCATACATTTCCAAACAGATTACAGTAACTTATAGTAAATACAGGAGGACATGAATAATTAAAAAGAAGTCAAATGAATAACTATATGAAGAATTTGTAGGGATATGTCTTAACCACGTTTTAATCGTATCAGTAGAATTCGACTACAGTTAGAACTAAGCGGTAGGAATCCGTTGACCGTGACCGATGTAGGACCACTAATAGCATTATAAAAAGGAAAGGAATCCTGTCACAGCTCGTGTTCGTATTTGCAGTTGTTATTTTGTGTAAAATCAATTTGTTCACTTGCATTAAAAGAAAATACAAATGGGGCTACTCCATCATCCAAGATCCTATCTGTAAATTGGAGATATTAAATCCAATGCCCCCCTAAAATGGAGGCAGAAACAATCCACTTTTCCAACTCAAATAGAGGATGCTAATATGAGTATTAGGGCGGATCACTAAAGCTACTAGAGCAGGGGTGTAAAACATAAGGCCCGCGGGCCGCATCCGGCCCGCCAGACGATTTCGTTCGGCCCGCGAAGTAATTCTGACTAGATTGAAAAATTATTTTATCCAACACATTTGTAAAAAATATTGAAATTTTCTGCAGTAAATACTTTCATAAAGTAATCCCTCAAGACAGCAAATGTAGAGCAGTTTCAATTGTTCATAGGTCACATTATAACCAACCGACTATGGCGTTGTGATTTCACTCTATAATTCGAAAAAGCAAAAAGTGCACACCGAGTTCAGAGTTTTATTGAAAAAGGACTCTGAAGTAGTTATTCACAGAAGCGAAAACGCCAATGTGGAACAGGTATATGCAGTTTACATGGAAAGTATATTATTTATTACACAAAAATACAATTCAAATATCTCTGATCGCACTGCTGTGTCGTTTCCACCCTATCGGTCCCCGAACTCGAGATTAGGTTAGTAACCTGTGATTCATTCTGACCGTAATCGTATTTTTGCCAGTTTGATTGTTCGCGAATAAGGGTATTGCAACAAGCTATAATAAAACCCCTATGAGCTGTGTATTTTTTCTCTATATAAGCTTGATAATGAAGAATTCAAGTGAAAATCAAGGCCATACTGGTAACATTTTGGAATGAGTTGAATGGTCCGCTCCGCGACGGATTTGAAGGCTTGAATATGGCCCGCAACGCAATTTGAGTTTGACCCTGTACTAGAGTAGACTTTCTTCATAATACCTGTTGCAAAGGGATACTGATTTTACTCTGTAATACAGACTTTCAGAAACTGGAAAAAGTCAAACCCTACGGATGGTTGTACGCTTATGTCATCCTCACAAAGCGGGATGTGGAACACAGTGAAATGTTTCCAAAGGGTTGGATTCATTTGTAAAGTCGCACCTGGTAATATGACCATTATCCTTATGAAATCAGACTTATGCCAATTTTGCTTGCTCCTCAGTTGGTTGCAGAAAATTGCCGGCTGTATCGTTCGCTCGAGTACACAATCTGAGAGAAGTGTACAGTCTTGGGGAAATTGCACAATATTCCTGCCAGAGTGGCTACAAACCAACCAGTCAAACTATAGTAGAATGCTTGTCAAGCGGACTATTTTCGGAGCCTGATTTCCAATGTGTTGGTAAGTTTTAGAGGATTTAGTATGTGTGTGTGATAATGCTGATTGTGATAGGCGTAATTTGTTTATTTACCTTGCATCGGTACATATGCGACAACAATATTAGCACTATGTACCAGGGCTGTAACCAAGTCACATGGTTCCGAGACACGAGTCAATCTTACTTTTGTGGTTTTGACTCGAGTCAAGTTGAGTCATTTTCAATTAATCACCGAGTCGAGTCCGAGTCCAAGTCACCGTTTTAAAGGTCAAGTCCGAGTCATTGTGTTATGACTCGAGTCCGAGTCCAAGTCACAGTATTGAAGTCATGTTCAACTTATGTTTTCAATCCTGCTTGGGTGATATCGAATTCCCTGCTTGCCAAACATGCTTATTTTGTCCCTATCATAGTCTTGGCACATGTTTATTTAGCCAGATTACGGACAGTTCCTGGCCTCATTTACCGATGCTACAGATAGACGAGACAGGCCGCCAATATGATAGCTTTACTAATCTTAGAACTTTAAATCAAATATCTGTCTTTTCAGTATGATATATCACAAATACAAGCATTCAGTTTTTATTACGAGCACATCGACGACCGCTCACAAATAGCTTATAGAGAATTAATGAATTCACGTCTACATACTATCTGATAGAGAACCAACGAATTCACGTCTACATACTATTTGATAGAGAACCAACGAATTCACGTCTAGATACAAGCTGGTAGAGAATCAACGGATAAACGTTAAGTAGAGGTGCATTTTTGCTTTCACATTATCAGGTGGTTGACCAGAAAAACGTCAACTTTCCTGCTCAGCTCCCGAAATAGTCGCCAGAGCGTTACTTTAGTGCTGATTTACTGTTATCTTAGTCGAATTCGCCCTACATTTACCAAAAATTCTCAAAAATGAGGACAAAATCTCTAGAAGGAGGCTACTTCTTAAAATTGTTAGATTATCTAAAAGAACTTAAATTTGGCTCAATTCTAACCAGTAGAAAGCAATGCCAAGAGAAAATATTTCGGATTAATTACAAATTGAGACTTTCGAATTTTACCGGCTACCTCATGATATTGTTAGATTGTGTAAAAATATGATTCATAGCAAATTTGGCTCAATTCCAACTAGAAGAAGCGAAGTTATTATAGTGGAATATTTTGGATATGAAAAAATAGTCGACTTACTAGTATGTAATTATATTATATGAAATCCAAAATTTTCTCCTCTCGTATCATTGATTCTACTTTTTATATAATTAAGCCAGATTCAGTGTTCTTTTTATGCAACGTAACAATTTTATCAAGTAGCCACCCAGTAGAATAAACAAGAAGTTATTTTTGATCAGCCCTATTGTACAAACATCACACAACATTAGCCATTCAATATTACTCACGTGCACAATGCACATACCTAACAAAACGTCAAATGGACGGAGGGTATTGTGTGTTTTCACAGACAGCAGATCAAATCAGTGAGTTAAACTTCAAAAATACTAAAGTGGAGATCCTCAGATATGTTAAAGCGGCATGTCCTTAGAATAATCCACATCCACTGGATACAAGTTCCACTGGTGCATTCTACACATGAGCGAATCAGCCTCTTCCAAGTAGGCTACTTGACCATCTGAGTCATTTCATTGCCTCTAATTAAACTTTGCTTCGATTGTTTGCTTGTATAATTGATAAGTCTTGAGTACTATGATGGCGTAGGATCTATTACCTCTTTATCACTGGATGATTTTGTACAATGCACTGCTACTATGTACCATTGTCTTTTGTTTTTACGGCGGCATATCTGATATAACACGAGTGCAACGAAAGCAGTGGTGACAAATAGCGATGTCGCCAGAATTCGTCACATGCGTTGATCTAACCATTGTGATTCGCAAATTTCTTCACCTGCAAGTCATATAAAATAAGCCAAGTCAATGACTTGAGTCGAGTCATGCGTAATGACTCGAGTACAAGTCGAGTCAATCCAAATATTGACTCGAGTCGAGTCGAGTCATTTTCCCATTTCAAGAAAATGACTCGAGTCAAGTCGAGTCACAAAAAAATCGAGACTCGAGTCATTACAACCCTGCTATGTACCTTGTTTTAAATGATATTGTGAACTCTCATCGCTGTACGCAACTTAACAGTGAACATCGTATTCTGTTTATCCAACTCGCATAGGTACATATGCGACATCTATAGTGTAGCACCGTTTACCTTATTTTAAATCAGTGGTTCTCAACCGAGGGTCCGCGAAGCATTTTCAGGGAGTTCGCGAAGCCTCTGAATTTACAAAATAGTTGATAACCTAATTCACGAGGCAGTTTCGCTTCATTTCTAGTAGAACTCACATCAACAGAATGGCCGTCTGAGATGAAATATCCTGCTGTGCAGACTAATTTTTGATGCTAAATTGCCAATAGTGATACTGATAAACTGATACAAATATTTTGCTGTATAGAGATTTTTTGTTAGGGACTATGTAAAAAGTAAATAATTGGATTAGTAAAGTCAATCACGGTGACTTCGAAATATTTACAAAAATCCATTCTCTCCTGTGATTTAGGCATACATAATAATTTTTCGATAATAACGTCAAGATGAGCTGCTAGGTAGAAATGAACAGGCTTGTCGTTATATGTTCAATAAAAAGTTGATTGTCAATTTTGGTGTCATAATTGTTGCGATCATACCCAAATGTGTCGTCGGTAGCGTTACGCGTCATTATTACATTCGACACCACATTTCTTTGTCTGAGTCGGTTTTCAGCACTCGTTGATATGAAATAGAAGGTACGGATTTTCAAGACACGACCACGCATTTCAAGAAATGCAGTTGCAGAATTCGCTTTGAAATGATAAAAGTCAACCCAATTTCTACATAAATAGTATGATGCTATTTTCAAGGAAAGTCATTTTGTTGCTGTTTATCACTATCCTTACAGTTATCATTTACACAAGACAGTTGTGCTTCGTTACCGACCACCTCTGGGAAATGTAGTCTGCGATTGCTAAAGAAGCCTTTTCAAACTTTTCAGCCCTCCATGCCTACTCCCACCTGAAATAGATCTCACAGGCCTTGGAACTCACTACTTCTTGTAATTTATACTTTTACTTCTACTTGTGTACCAACACTTACTACTTTGACGATCCCTGGATATTTGCCAGTCTTTCAATGTGCATCAGTTTTGCTGGGATTTTAAAAGTATATAATGTCACATTGTCACATACAGGAACGTGCCCTTCACCCCCGAACGTGCGGAATGCAATCAGCCCGCTCTTGTCGGAGTATTCTGTTTCGGACACCATTAAATATGCCTGCAACTCCGGTTACAGACTAGAAGGAGATGCATTCATACGGTGTAATCCGGATTTGACGTGGACACAGCCGCAGTTTAGATGCGCAGGTATGTTTGACAATCGTGACCTGAGGTGGTCAGTTACAAAATACGTCTCCTTTTAGAAGACAAGTGGATTATGTCTATTCAAACTGCTTGTCCATCTGTATACGTTTTTCGACTACTTTTGAAACCCGACTGCTTACTTTTTTCTTTTCGATTTTGTCACGCCAAAAGAGTATTTGATTAGATTCGCTTCTATATTTCTTGAGTGAAATTGATATGGCAACTAGACGATGCAGACCCAATATCCCGATACCAGGTTACTGCACCTATTTGTATCTCATTACTCATTCTTCGCTGGCCTCGAAGATGCATTTGGCAATTCACACTGACACTGTCACTGACTTTGTCGATTAAATAACGAAAGTCTGCGACTAGTATGGAATCTACCTGCTTGACTATTTTGTTTGCTTGTTTTTTCCATCCAAATTATATTTTTCATGTCTCAAAACCGATACTTTTTCTTGTAATTGAGCAGGAATTTACCACATTTAGAGAGAGAGAGAGACAGCCTTTATTTTCATCCAGCCAAAATACATAACAAACAGACAGCATTGATGGTGCTACAGAAAATATGCATGCACATGCACAGTATTCGGTATCAGATAAGAATGATCGATACGATCGTGAAGGTCAACTAGTCTGATCACGCCCGCATCAAACAGATACACTTGTCTCTACACTTGTCCGCATTACTTCTACCTGTATTGTGTAGCAACAAAGACTACTTTTGTCCGCCTCTGATGGTGACATGGTGGATTTATAATTGGCACCGCTATTTTGCAGCTCTATGGTGCTATGATCCTCCGAAGGTAGCGGGCGCGTCATGGTCCGGTCGCAGAACGAGAGTCAGACTACCAGTCGGAAGTTATCTTCGTTATATTTGTAAAAGCGGAAGTGGTGAATACAAGCTCCAGTGTGGATCTGATGGAAGATTTGAAACTCCAAATTTCAGCTGTGGAGGTATGCAGAGGCGTAGCAGCCACTAAGCGCATATGGCTCTGCGCCATGGGCGGCAGGCCGGTAGGGGGTGGCAAAATGGGAGGTGAATACCTTATGCGATTATAACACATCGTGTTACGTTGCAAGCGGTTACAAGGCTGTCCAGAGTAGTGTAGGGAAGGGGGCAAAAGGGTCGCAAAGCCAAATATTTTTTAATTAGTCACGAATTGATACCTTTAATTTCCTTATCATTAAAGATGAGAATTACTGACATGAAACCGCTATGCAGAATACAGGATGTAGCCTACATTGTCTATATTAACGGTTAACGGTGATCAATGATATGACAAATACCAAAACAAACATCATATATATTGTGTCGTCACTATTAAATACATTGTAATTCCGGGTACGCGTTATCGGATTGAAAAGATTGTCAGCCGTTTCTATCACTAAATTCAATATAATCAGCAGGTTTTGTTGCAAATAGTAATTAAAAGTAACTAGTAATGCCACACGGTTCACTGATCTCATAATATTTCATGAGACCGTTCTATAGAACCGGCTGAATTCAACCACTGGTATACGGTCAATTTGGGCAAAAAAGTTTCGCATTCCCGCTTGACTTTTTTCCTCTAACTGTCCAATACAGAATGTTTTCGCAATCGTTGAATTCGAGATGCAGTAGTAAGTAGGCACAAGCTATCACAAATTGTTTGGACAATATCAAACTTGATAGTCTGATACCCCGCGATGTTACTATGTGTACTGTTGAGTTTAATGTTTGAATTTCGATGTAGTAACTATCGGCGGTGTGTTGTGGACTGAGAGGATGAAGTACCAATACTTTTTGAAGTGCTCAAGTATGTTATGACTGGGGCGGATTTTTTTTGTTGACATGTCAAAATTTATCAAAGTTGTCAAAATTGTAGCGTTAGGTCAAAATTTGTCAAAATTATTCATGAAGTCAAATTTTTTTTGACATCTTCATTTCGTTTGTATCGTAGATTTTGCACTGTCGGGTGAACTTATCGTTTGATATTTTACAGTTTGTAGCCTACTTTATAGGCCTACCGTTGTAAACGATTATTGGTCTGCTCATTGTGAATCACAAACGGTCAAACAAAACAAATAGGTAGACATGGTATTATGGTTAACGTACCGCAATATCCTATCTGAAGAAAGACTTCCTGGGCATTGCATCATTCTTATATCACGAAGCGCATGATGAAAAAATGGGATGTAGACAACATTGTCACAATGAGAAACACGATGTGTGACCAGCAAGGTACACACAACTTGAGTGTTGGCAGCCAACAACTGCTACTGTTGAGCGTCCTTGGCAAGCTTCTTAGTAAGGACATGCACTTCCTACCCACGAATGTTGGAAAGTATCTCTCGTTTTACTGCAAGAAAATTTAATTATTTCCTCCATAATATGTATCGTAACCACTGGAATTCTTCATAGGACCAGATTTCGTTAAAATATGGTTTTTATCATGTAAAAAGTTGCCTGTTTCTAAGCCAGAAACGATTTTTCAGGCCAAAGTACTTCGTTAGGACAGCCAGTTCTAACCAGAAATGAATATAAGTGGTACAATTTTAACAATATGTGGGAAAACACCTAATGTGCATACGTAAGGTCAAAATTTGGTCAAAATTCTGTTTGTTTATGTCAAAAAAGTCAAAATTAATATTTTTTTGGTCAAAATTGACCTTTTTTTAGGTAAAAAAAACGCCCTAGTTATGACAATATACTTGTGCCATTCAGTCACGTGGTCACAACTCAACTTATATTTCAAAAACTATGATTCCAAATTATACTGTCGTTCGATGTAAAGTAGTGCTTGGATAGCCCATATGAAATTTGTGAGTCTGATTGTAATTGCGTTTTGGCTCCTGTGTTGCCATAAGGAAGTGGTATTTCGATAATTGTACCTATGTAGTAGTGGTAGCACTAGTCTTTTTGCGTTAATCACGTCCTGAAATTTCGACAACTTTCGCCGGCGATTGAGCAACGAATCTGCGACACATGACTTCTTCAAACTACTTTTAAGTGCGTAAATTATCTTGCAGCAGACGTTTTGTGTGCGCCGTACTTCTATTCCGAGTTGTCTTGAATATCGACATTTCTTCTTGGAATTGAATAGCAATTTACGACATTACTGCTACTTCTGCGTGAGAGGCATCAACGACTACTTTAAATACCTGTCGTTGCGGCGATTCGTGGAGTGGATTCGTAAATGGAGCTGTAGATAGAGCGGATTTTCTCATTTTCGTAACCCAGACTCATCCTGCATCGCTTATACTTTTATAAATCGGAGTCCGACAAAATCCAGCAGAAACGAAAATCCAATGCTTTCTCGTTCCCCAAGAAACAACGCACTACAATCCGACATTCGAAGCAATCTTGATATCCGAAGCCAATCCGGCTCCGACTGTTGTGCCCGCTCGTGATCACCGCTGCTTTGTATTTCACGATTTGTGACAACGCTTAATGGCTTCATTTGTGAGCTCTAACTGCAGTGAATAATTATTATCGATTCGTTACGGATTTCCCACGCACTATGAAGCGTAATAAAAAAAGATATCCATTGTCCGTCTACAAATGCTAATCAAGACGAAATTTCGAAATAAAGCGACAGTGAACCATAGCGTCCTTAAGGAAATTGAAGTACTGTAAACATTAAACAATAAACATACAACAAATCAACAGTGCAGCGCACAAATGAAGCAGAGCTGTATTATTTCATTTGCATTCAAACCAAATAATGTCGATCACTTGAATACAGTACGCTTTGTAAATGCATGTTTACGGATTCATTTTATTGTAGAAAGCTGCGGAGACCCTCCCAACGTACGGCACGCGACACCGACAGTGCGAGCACGTGGCGCTGATGCCGTATATGTCTGCAATCGTGACTTCGGGTTTACATCTTCGCTCAGAGCAGAATTTAGCATCAAATGTGTCAATGGTGTTTGGGAGAAACCGCGATTCGATTGTCCGCAGCGTAAGTGAAATATCTACGATTCATACACATTATTGAACAGCGTATCGTGAACAGATTTATTTTGTGTAAACAGAGACTGATGGCTTCTTGTTTGGCGGCAGAATGAGACCTGGACGTCGAAGAAGGCCTAGGTCCCGGCGAAGACGCTGATTTGTATATGGATATATACGTGTGTTGCCGCTGCACTTCTTTCGAAGATATACGCAATACGATGATTGAATTTTCTTTGTGTAATGGAATGTTGTTTGATTCGTCCAGTAGAACGTATGCAATACAGTGACTACACAGTTAGCAACAGCAACGCAGGTTGCAGTGAAAATGACTTTTTTTAATCAAAAAAAGGGGTTTCTTAAATCCCGACAAATGACCAGAAACTTCATAAATATTGAATTTAGGGGATTGCTCCCATTTTCCAGCCGGCAACCCCCCGATTTCCGTGCGCGAGGGGGTAAAATTGCATATCTCGGCAACATAGCAATTCGACCCCGACATGGGATGCAATTTATAAATTAGCTATGGAAAGCGGTTCTTCCCCGTTTCATCAAATGTCATGCAACGACACTCTTCCCCATGTTAAGGCCTATTCAGACGATGCGTGGTTGGTGTTTTTAATTGGCAGTGTCAATTAATTTAGCGTCAACGCCGGTGGTGTGAGAAGGTTTAAGGCAGTGATGAGCGGAGTGTGCTATTTTTCAGTCCTAGTCGAGTCCTGAAAATTTCCAGTTCAGTCAATCTCCATCCTGATCTTAAAATATTTTTTAAATTCACAGTCCAACTCCATTCAGATCCAAAAATTGTTAAAATCTGAAATCCAACTCTATAACTGAAAAATGATTAACCACGTTACAGAGAATGATTGAACTTCGTGTAATAAAGCCCGGGTCTGATATACACAACGATTATCAACTTCTCCAGTATGCCTACTACTAAGTGATCTTCATTCTGCGTTACAACAACAAAACCGCTAATCAAAACTGGCACGATCCCTGTTTCTACCTCAATAATCACAACATGTATAATAAGCTACATATATGCCTACATACAGGAGGAATAGTGAACAATAAATTTATTATCAGGGGATCACTATGCTCAACAAACTGGTTATAGTAGTTGCATGGACAATTCAATAAACTAAAGGTGAACGATAACCAGTGACGGTATACCTTTGTCACATTTGTGAACATTTTCCGCCTGACTATTCTGACTATAGGGCTGGGCACGATGATTGGAGTACTCGAATCTGGATCGAGTGATAATCCTGATGATTCGAGTCGAGCAGTAAGGATGAACTTTTCGAGTACTGAAAGTTTATGCTCCTTCCCACTAAGTGTTAATTTATCAATATGAATTATAGTTTCGATAGTATTTTCCATTGCGAAAGGCTGCGAACCTTGATTGGGCGTATCGCAGCATACGAAACATAAGCTACACAAAGACATATCTGTGAAGTCAGGAGGATCAAGCCACAGCATTATCACAAACTGCAATGCAAGATGTATGGCTCAAAAATACCAAATCATCTTCCATGTGATATAGAACCGGTATTATATTTTTGGGGCCGCATAAAAGGCGCCTATTTAAACTTTCCACATCATTCAGACTGTTGTGAGGTCATAATAAGAGATACTCAAATACTCGAATCGAAGCCTAATAGGCTACTCGATTCAGAATCGACTAACTCAGGTACTTGATTTTGCCAAGCCCTACTTGTGACCCGTGTTCACTGTGATTTGGTATCATGCAAACTATGAAAGACTACGTCAGTGCCACGCATTCAAAAGGGAGACCACCATCCACTCTGTGATGGCGATATTTGCAGAATTACTAGCAGCTGTCAGCTCAACAACGTTTGTGGCTTATGCACCGGTCCTGGAGTTATAAGATAAAAACTTCCTGAAATAACAACTTTTCTCCTTGTCTCTCCGATCTTTCCGCGGTGCTGGTTGCGAAATCAGCGTATCTCAGTCCGGATATTTCCATGCTAAAAGTCCAAGTACATCTGAATCCAATTTTATTTTTGAAAAATCACAGTCCTTTTCGATCCGGATCCAACGGAAATAACGCATATTCCAGACCATGTCCAATCCAAGTCCAGTCCAGTACTCATCTCTGATAAAAAGCAATGAGAGAATCAGTCATCCATGTCCATATATAGATCCTTTGTGCACAAAATCAAGTTTTATTTGATATATACGCTTGAGGGGTAATGTTCGGTCGGCTTGTCTTGAAATTACACTTATGCTACCACATTCCGTGTATTACACGGTATAACACATGTCACAATCATGTGGATTTTGGCATATGGTCATGAGTTACATGAGCCTGTGCACTATGTGACATTAAGCGCAAAATATACATCTCATGATATCAAATATTTTCAATTAAATTTATTGATAACAAATTCATCATTTCACTACACCAAAAGGCTACGATGCAACGAAAGATAGGAAGGTGTCGAAACGACTTGTAGTATTTTTCGAAATCAGGCACTTACAATTCGTAATATAGACTACCACAACATGTAATCAGATCACACGATATTGAAGACGATGACGATACATCGCACTACCCACGCAGGCACGACGGAATAGTACATCCCTGATCTTCTTGACAGGAGGGTTTCCGTTACGGCAGTTAGACATCCGGGACAACGCCAAAGAAGCGAACACCATTACTATTCGTTAGCAGAAGCATTAGATGATAACGTGATTTTCTATCAATGTGGGTCTTTGCCTAAATATTACGTATTTTTGAACCATTCAGCACTAGCTGATATATTTTGAAACAGACTCGTGCACTTACAGACAATAACGCAGTTTAGTGCCATGTTTCGGCACATACACTTACGAGATTCTCCGGCACATACATGAACGTACCAAGGTCATTCTGACGCAGCAATGCACCGAGCTCATTAAGCATCCAGTCTCAACGCTGGCAACGCCGTCAGCGCTAAGTCTGATACGGCCTTCATAAGGCCCGAATGGCCGAAGCGAGATAGTGAGTATAGTTATATAGAATACTGCATTAGTGATTTGCGTGATTATTGCATTAAATAGAAATATTGTAGATCATGAAAATGTCATTTACATTAAATTTTACTTCCAGATAATAGGGACAATCCTGCCCTTAGTATTAAACGTCAACATGATTGTGACAAAACGACTCAAATTAATTAAAATTCGAAGTTCTGATACCGTGTATAAATCCAAATACATTATTCAGCGGAAAATATATTTCATGTCTTTTCTGCAGAAAGCTTCAATTGTGGTCCTACCGTATAGTCAGAATTATGACTAAAACAGGCTACAGATCGTCATTTGTCGCAAAAGGTATTTTGTGGAGTCACAACCAAGATAACGATACAAGTTATCGAAATTTTAAATTTTCTAAATTGTCCTAATAGTATTTTCGCTGTATCTATATATTTGACGATCGAAAGACTAATTTGTCGGTCCGAACATCATCACAGTAGAATTTAACTCATATCTTTGTCTGGTATTTGTTTTCCAAAAGATCCTTTCTTCCGATGTTCCGAAATAATTTCCGTTCAGGTTGCTACTAGCACATGCATTATACCAAAACGCCGCTCTCATGTGATTCGCACAGTTACAGTATAGAGACTGTAGGATGGAGCGACGACCCATTGTTCTAAGTTTAGATCCGTCACGCTTGACTTTGCGTAGTAAAATTACATTCGCGAAAGTCCGATTGTCCTATTTTACATGTAAAAGTATAGGCGATTTCGGAAATGCATGGACGAATTTGAGTGCCGAAAAAGGGTGGAAATATTCTGGCTAGACGGTTCAAATTTTGCATGTTACGAGGAAGCATCAATATGTTCTCACTAAAAAAATTTCACAACTGTCCTCCACCCAGAACACGTTTAAAATTAATTTCCCGCAATGCCTTAATCAGTGACAAGTTCTCCGCGGCCGAATCCCGTAAACACGTAGACAATGCTATAATTGATAAGGCTTTATGCGGTAATAATTGAGTGGCCGTTGAAAGCCGCTGATACCGATACCAAACTATTTTCTGTGCATAAGCAACCGATGAAAAAACGAATAGCCTACACGTAAAGCGGATGAAAAATAGCGACGAAAAGATTATCAATACATCCAAAAGATCAATATCGTACACTGTTTCATCGGGCATTAGGCCTATGTTACATTGGAAGACTCTACTTGTTTCTTTTCTGTTCACTAGGCTAAATCGCATTGTCTTATATCCAGTTGCACATTTCGCGTCTTTAGCAGTAAAAATAATAGAACCGCCACGGCAATTATGGTCAACAACTGCGCCATCCCTGGATGTACCTATGTGAACAATCCGCGTAGTGACCAATCTTGTAAGAGATCCTTATTCACGGTACGAAGACCAGAGCTATTAAGGAATGAAGCGGCCCAGAAGCAGCACGCAGCAATGGCCAGCCTCCTTCTTTCCACCAGGGACCCCTCAAAAGGAGATCGTATCAAGACGTTGCTCCATAAGGAGACGTAAATAAAGCAGCTGTCTCAACTTCAACAGAATTAACAGTGTAATTTATAATAGAGCCGCAATCTGCGAAAATCATTTTGAGGAGAGCAATATCATTCAGCTCAAAACCAGAGCAACTCAAAGTGGGAGCTCTGCCTAAGCTAAATTTGCCTGAAAGATGTAGCACAATCATAAAGGTATGCGGGGTATCTCTCACTCAGATCAAGAAACCAATGCACCAAACGATTCCAATTGATATATTTATTCATATAGAAGGCCGGCACACGGAACTAGAATATTGATTGGTATGCTGTTAAATTTCATTATTAACACCACACATTCAACAGAATTGCACAATATACCATTCCCTGCTATTGATACCAGACATTCTTGCAGTGGAAACTTTTTACTCAGCTTGAACAAGTGCATCAACAATCTTCACGAGCAAAGATGCAGCAAGAAGCTGATGCTGCAGTCCAAGAAGTTTGCTTCCCTGCTGGCAAATGTTGGAGTAGTATTGATAAACACCATCAGTACCAACGTCACAGAACACAGCATTCAAGCGTTTGACAAGTGGAACAATAAGATTTAAATCCAATTCCTCAAATCGTGGTCCACACCTGGAAATAGAATGACAATTACGGCAAGCAATCTTCAAAATGTTCATTACTCGGTCGATGTCAATTTGCTCAGTTGGTGACGGGAGCTTATGCACTTTCCCGTGCTTCTTGAGTTCCCTTACAGTGGGAAATATGGCTTCACAGACGTCACAACTTATTCCACTCCACTCATCCAATCCTTCAAAGCATTGGGAAATTTCCTCCTCGGTGATGGATTCCCAATCCTCCCACAATGATTCTTCGGCCATAACTTTTACGAAAAAGTATCGGTTATAAAGGAATCAAAATTTCTGTGAAAGCATAATACTCGGAATTTTATTTCCGTTTTGCCGTTTCATTTTCATCGCCTGCCCTTTTATTGTTATCTTCTATCATCATATAATACGCCACTATAATAGCTATGATATCATAAATCATCGCTGGTATTCACCGACCGGGCGCATTGCGCAGCGATATACCGGCATATTCATCGCTTCGTACGGCAACAAACGCAAGACCGTCACGCAAGTATCCAAGATATTCGCTAATCCGGCCAAACATATTAGGACGTCCAATTAGTAACAGAGTCCGTTATAATAAGTATTCAACCTCCAATACTCCGACCCACTCCCATCGACAACCATGCATTAAACCAACAAAAACTCAACTTTCCACCGTCTGAATTCCATGTTGGATTAATAGTGGTATACGTAACAATGGGTAGCTCCCTACGCAAAGCGGAGCGTGACCGATCTAAAGGGAGTTGAAAATATTATTGCGCGCAGTGTAAATAGAGTAGTTCTACTTATATAGATATTTCGGTATATCAATGCACTAATACCAGTATAATATAAAATATTTATAGTAATATGGGCAATAATACCATAAATATTCATTTTTACAAGATAATTGCTGCAAAACCATGAAAACAAAATATGTTGCGGATGAATATTAATTAGGCATTTAAATCAGTCGTCACTCCATCCTACAGTCTCTGTAGTTACAGTCATTGCAGTTGTCATGGTCGGCGTCCTTCGTCGTAAATTGCTGATTGTTGATATTGGTTTTCGATTTCAACTTGAATGCATCACTGGCATTTCCTGAATATCCACCCACTTTTAGTCGGTACTTGTCAGATTTTGGGCCCACTTTGAACGAGCTAAATACAGAATAAATGAGTTGCCAGCTTACTGTGCCGCTCACATCGATTAGTCTTTTATCGGAACAATGAAAATACTAGGTATCAGGATACATATAGCTGCTAACTGGCAGGTAAAATTAGAAGTTTGATCAAAGACCTACATTGCACGACACAGAACGAATGTGCCGTCTGTACCTTGAGTCGTAAACGAAAGAATCGTTCATTAGTATCCTTATGTCGACTTCAAATCTGTGATCTGTATTTCCAATTAAGCGGTCTTGGCGCTGGACTTTACTATTTTTCAGTTGGTTTAGCGATTGAAAAATACGATGTAGCGAATACCGATAGACTTGGTACAACTTCTTAACCTCTCTCTGCCTTGAGTGTGAAAAGGCATATTCTTACACCATATTTCATCAAGTAGGCTGTAGGATGTAAATCTGTGATCCCAACCGCGGCTCCCATTGCTGTTTGAAAATCCCACAAAAATAATACAAAATTAACTAATAACAAAAAATGAAATTCATATTCAGAAATACCCATGCTTGGTTTGGAGTCCGAAGTCTATAAGTAGGCTAAGGGTGAAGCCCAATTCCTCTGCTGTCGAGTAGCGATTTCGTTACTCAAATCACGCCAAAAAGTATACTCACACTCAATTGCGTTCGAATCGGCACTCAAAGTCAAGACAAAAGTGCAGGTGGTGTTACAACACATTTTCCAGTCGGATCTTACCATCAAACAAATGAATCATTTGATGCAGACATGGTCAGGCTTATCAGCAACTTTATTGATGAGTTCACCCGCCGCATTGCCGGAATGAATGCTTTTTTGCCCATTATGAAAATGTTTTCAAATCTTATTGCAGTTAATGTGGCCACTGTCTCTAGTCATTTTCAATTTGAGTTGCTAGACATGCAGTCAGCTATCGAGCTCAGACAATTATTTTAAAGGGAAGCACTTGTTAGCAAAATAGTCAGAATCAATAATCAATATCGTGATCAATTGATCGATGTCTGTCTGTCTCAAACAGCTACTGCGTAATGCATTCTCTGCAATTACGCCTCCCTTTGACACACTTCTTGAAGTTCGAAGCCAATGCCAAGTTGAGCATTAAAGTGATTTGTGTATCTTTTTTCTTGTTAGTGTTGCTATTCGTTGTTACGTGACTTCATGCTTTAAATTTTTGTTACACCTAATGAGTGCATTAGTACGGCTCCAAACGTACTCTGAAATTTGAAATGCGGCTCCGACGCCAATAAAGGTTGGGAATCACTGATGTAGCCTAAATCCTCAGGATCTTTATGATGTAGCCTAACAATTAGTAGGAGGTATTGGTCAGCCATAGCCGTCTGAAGTTCAAAGTGGATGCAACAGACGACAAACGTGATGAAAGGATTGATATTCCCTCATGATGACTAGAGAAATAGAAAACCCCAAGATTCCGCATTCAGTATCATTTCTCGCGAAGGCTCGTGAGAAGGTTTGGACGTCGAATCGAATATTAAATGGACATTCGTACTCTGAAGCACTGTATACGAACAATAATTGCGAAACAGTGAATTTAATGATAAAGGTACCGACGCAATGGCCAAAATGTAAACTGACAAAATTGGTTGATCTGCTGAATGAAATGGCCACGAGTCACGACAATGTATTTGGCTGTACCGAGGGCATTTTATAATCAAGGCATCACCGACTGAAGGGGAAATTTCTGAAGGATGAATTCTATTTATATAAATGAGACGAAAATCGGACAAGGAGAAAGAAATAATATTTGCAAGGTTTCTTGGGCAAGCAGTATTGCTTGATGCTAACTTACAAGTTTCGAGTAAATGTTTAAAATTTCAGTAATACAGTCAAATCGTTATTCCTACGCAATACAGGAAGAGGTCAGATTACAGAATTGGAGAATTGCAGTAGATGAAGAATTTGCGCGGGTTACAGAGCAGAGGTAGAGATGATTGAAATTAAAGAATCGAAATTACAGAAATCATGCTGTGATTCACAAGTGCAATTCTTTTGGATCATATAGATCATTATTATTATATGTAGTAGAAATTTGTTTTTTTGACTCAATGAAAACTTGGGGGTTCGGAGCATTATCGAAATCAAAGGTTCCGACTGACACTCGGCAATCATTGAATAGTAGGACCGGTCTTTCAAAACACGGATTCTTCTGCTAGCGTACTGCATGGCAACTCATGTTGGCTTAATAAACTTGATGTACCAGGGTTGTAACCATTAACCAAGTCACAAGTCAATCTCACTCAATGTCTACTTTTCCAGATTAGGACATGTCATGGGCAGCTAGGTATAATATGTAATTGCTAGATTGCGAAACGTTAGTTTCAAACGTTATGGGGGCCACACTAACTGTGCTGAAATATTTGATATAGGCCACAATGTGGTGTGAACGGAACCACGCTACCTGGCATCTAAATTATATACAGCGATACTTTTGTTGAAACATATTTGTCACTTCATATCTAATGTGCACGAAGCGCAACGAAATTTCTGAGTATTACATGACTTTTATGAAAATTAAATGTTGGTACTACGTGAAAACAGGCCCGAAATTGCTTAGGCTATCTTTCTTGTTGGGGGATTAAACTGCTTCTACTTGACAAACTGAAAATAACGAAAAGTAAGTAAGTAGGTCAAAAATATTACGAAGTAGAAGTAGAAGTAGCGAAAAAAAGATCTACTTGATTAAGTACCAGAGGTAGAGGAAAACTACTTGAGTACTTCGAAAAAGTAGAAGTACTTCGTTACTGACCACCTCTGGTCATGACTCGAGTCATTACAATACTGTGATATACCTTGACATGACCCCGCACACTCAGTATAACGCTATGAGCAAGCATTAAAGGATTTCCGCCTCTCGTGTCAAGTGGCTGCAGCGATAAGATATTATGATTATGTTGAACATATGAAGCACAACCTGTAACTTGCGTAGTAAAATTCTCCGGTCATTGCATCAGTCATCTCTATCTTGAGCGCGAATGTTTTGTTACGCGTTTGCAAATGGAGACATTCGAGTCCTGACAAAGAGAGAAACGTCTGTATCTGTCATACTTTCTACGAAACACGACGCAAAACATCTGTCAATCGGGGAGGGTGCTTTAAACTTCTGCTGCACTGATTACTGCGGATAATGAAAGAGTGACAAATCCATTTCAACTTTCTCAGATCGGATAGCGACAAGCCTTAGCTACATTGCATAACTTATATGCAGTCGATAGAGCTTTGTGATTGAAATAGGCTAATAGTCGTTTGTCTAGATACCATCCAGGCATCTCCTTGCAGTGTTGGGCTTGGAATGACTCGAGTCATGACTTAACTCGAATCAGACTAGGGTCAACTTTTTCGTGTGACTTGACTGACTCGAGTCACTTTACAAAAATGATTTGACTTCAGTTGACTCGTCGCTTCAGAAATGTGGTTTGACTAGTGACTCGTAGCAAAATTTACTAGTCAATTTCAAGTCACCAAGTAAACGTCGAGTAACCAACCCGATTTGTTTCAACTTCTTGAGGCTTCGTATTCCATTTCGGCTGATTATTAAGAGACTTTAGCATATGTGGCTATACAGTTACTCAAGTATTTTATTAGCAATTCAATGTGTGCGTGAGCGATACAACACGTTTTTGCATTGAATATTTAACTTTATATTCGCTATTTTAATCAAGATAAATGGCCATTTAATCTGTCTTTCACACGGATAGAAAAATGTAATGACCTTGAATCATCACTTATAATTAGAAAATTCAATTTGAGTTGGATTGCGACTTGACTTCTGTCTTGACTGGACTTGACTCGAGTCACTTTTAAAAATCGAGTCAAAATGCCCAATGACTCGAGATGACTAATGACTCATAGGTAGTGACTTGATCCCAACACTGCTACTTGCTGGATTTTCGTTCTGTAATCGTGTGCAGCTTGCGCGTTTTAATACAATATATTGTTACAACTTGTGGGAAATTAGCCCCAATATGATAATCTGACATTTCTTAGGGGTAATGATATTGTCAACGCACCATCCTTTATCGTCCAGATTTTTGTATTCAGTATTCTTCATACAATGCTGTGATCTGCCTCGAAACATATTTCTTCGTATAGGACACTAACTATATAGGTTTGTGGTTCAACAAAGTATTACCTACATTTGATACCTTGATTGCAGAATATAGTAAGCATACACTTTATTCTAGACACAATTGTAAATTATGGGATCATAATTTTGTTTGTAACCACCGTGCTCTGGAACCATAATGACTCTGGATCTCCGGGTGGCGAGATCGGTCCCGCGTTCTTTGCAATTGTATCCATCGACTCTGCAAAGTCCCCTAGTTGCTTGTATAAACACATAATTTTCTGGGCTATTAGCCGCCCGTGGATTTTTATACCGATATTAGTTTGATATACCAAAATTATTATTCTCACCCAACCAAAATTCGCCGTTCGGATCCCCAAACCCCTTCACGTATTGGTCCCATCCTCTATAAAAGTTCACTTCGCCATTAATTCGTCGTTGGAAGGGCTGCAAAATAGTCACCCAAATACGAGTGATTCCCTTCGTAAGCGTAACACTTGAATGTACCGAAAAACGTCTAAATCTTTCACCCGTTATTTTACCTGACAATTGCATTCCATATCGGTCATATAGGAACCATGGGTATTCACTATGCAGCATATTTTCATGTACATCAATTTTGTAAAATAGTAGGCCTAAACGCTACAGTTGTGTGCAGTTGCGACATAGGGTACATGCGGCGTCGTCCTTGTTGTGCAAGGGTGTCAAACATACGGCCCGCGGGCCGCCAAACGATTTCATTCGGCCCGCGAGGCAGTTCTGAGTAAATTGAAAGATTGTTGTATTATGCCCCACATTTCTAACAAAAGTTGTGATTTTTTAGCAATAATTACTTTGAGTTAAATAAATCCCTTAAGACAGCAAATGTCGAACATGTTCATTTGTTCATATAGGCCCCACAATAACCGCCTATCGACAGTGCTGAGTGCTCACTCAAGTAACCATCAGGTACAATTTGGTAAATTTGACACCACGTTATGAGAAGGAATAAAAGTGCACACTCAATTCAGAGTTTTCCGAAACAATAATAGACCAAATAATAGTTACCCAAAGGTGGGAACGCGAATGAGAAATCGTGGTATGTAAAATACGTGGAAAATATAACAGTTACACGAAGAATACAATTAAAATATCTATGGTTGCACTGCTATATACCTTACTGTGACCCCAAAAGCCCCAGCCCCAGTGTCCAGCGAAACTCGAATTATGAAATGGTGGTATACAAATGATGAACAAAATTTCAACGTCCGCGTTTACAATCTCTTGTTGCCCACAACACGGATATGCAGACGTGCCTGGCAAACGACGCACCACGACTGCAACAAGGGGAGCATAAAACATAATCCAACTTACATCGTCGTTAGAGCCACCGTAGTTTGTCGCTGTATTCAGTCGACTAATCATAGTCTTTTGCCGCTTCCATTGTTTGTGAATAATAGTGTTGCACGATTAGAGCCCATATGACCCGCGATATAATTAGCCTTTAATACTATTTCATGCACAGCGTTGATAATTAAGCATTCGAGTGAAAAACAAGGGCATGGGTTTGGCGGTAACAATTAAAATCATTTGACTGTTCTTACCCGCGAGCTAGTAAAACTTCTGTAACCGGCCCGTGACCCAATTTGAGTTTGACACCCCTATTGTAGTGTATCAGCTATGTTATTAAGGAAGCTATACGTTTATAGTCGCTCAGTAATTTTAGATTTTATCATTATCAGTATTGCACATGATGATATGTATGTTCTAATCTTAGAACGGTAATTAAACTTGGGCAATGAAATCGCCTATAGTTTACTACATTAGCGCCTACCACATCCGAATTGAAGAGTTCATTGTTCAAATATTAGGGTTGTAATCAATGTGCTGACATGGTCTCTGCGCACAGAAAATCTAGGCTGCGCACAAAAAATCCGAAGTGATGACTTATTTTTTAGTCGTTACGCACTGTTGTCCAAGGGACCGCGCAGTGAGTTGGTTAGTCATAAGGGCGTGCACGCGAAGTCTCGTCAGAAATTAGAGGGAACATTGGTTTTAATGCGTTTTTTTTTATGTCTCGACTTCACTTGAGGCACTTCGTGCGTTGACATGACTCGAGACTCGGACGGCCAAGACAGGCATTATAAAGTAACTTCGAAGAATAGTAAGCTACTCTAGTAGAAGCGGAGTTATTCGATTTTTTTCGTTGATAATTCTAAATTGTGTCGAAATTTACTCTTCGCAGACACGATATATGAAGGTCTATGACCTATGACCTCGAGATATATCCTTGTTTAATGGGTATCAATCCATGCCAGGGGCGGGCAACATATCCAATCGGCAGGCCGGATATAGGAAAATGAAGTACTTGGCGGGCCAGATTCCTGAATCGATACAATAATCGTTTATTATTTCACCCAGGACCGTAACCACCACACCCCAAACCCCCCAATTGGGGGGAGAGCTCGAAGGGGGACCAAAATATTTTCGTGAATTAACATAAATTATATAATTTTTTTTTAAAAATTTATGCAACTTCTTTAAAAAACAATTCGCGCGATTTAATATGGCCAAATGGCCGAAAAGGACTGCCCATATAGTAACCGAAAACTCCAATATATATACATGTATTTTAAATTTTCCATTGGCTCTTAAATGGCTGGCGCCGAATGTTCCTGACCTGGCAATCTGAACCCCACAAGACAAATTTCATCCTACAGAGAATAATTATTTCCCAGTGAAGAACTATGAATTTGAAATCGTGTGCGTCTTTTAGTTTAGTAGGCCAGTAGGCCTACGTTTGGGCGATTTCAATATCTGTTGACATATAGCAACATGTAACGAAGCCATTATACCAACAGGCCCAACCGAATATGTTTCATTATTATTTACGGACCCTACATTTTCCAAGACACCTCATTCAGCTCTAATGGTAAGTATGTATTACGTCAGCAGAGAGAGGATAAAAATTAGCAATGCAATTCCCGATCATATTGACCGATTCCATTATGAATTACAGAAAATTTCTGCGCCTCAGACGTTTAGCCAGCATAAGCTGGTTCACTAAACAGTACAAGTTATCTCGCTGATAAGTAGCGGCAACAACGTATAACCTGAAGGGAGTCCAAGACCAACGATTTGGGGGGGCTGACGAAGTGCTGTTTCGGTCCTGTATCCACCTATACACTATTTAACGTAAATTTAAAGTTGAAAGCATAGGGACCAAAAGCATTATATCTTATTGAATTTATTAGCTTAAAGTAGGCTACTTGAATAGCTGTTGAAATCAATTATATATGTGTTCGATCAAAGTTGTCGACAAGTTCTTTGAACTCTGGTTGCATGTCGGCCGTAGCAACCCTTAGTAAGGACTGCACTTGAGCTTTAGTTAGATTGGCACGCAGCTTTGCCTGTTCAATTTCATGGTCGAAAATATTTTCTCGCAAATGTATGTAGACCCGGACAGAACAAGTAGTTTCATGGTCATATTTATCTGGCAGCGGTAAATATTATCATGTGAGGCCTGAAACTCACTGCGGGATGCTCAAAATCCCTTTGCCCGCCCCTAGTCCATGCGTTGGACGCCATAGTCTGCAAGAATTCTATTTCCCGGTTTTCAGAAGCGACCTTGGACGGCTTTAGGCATAGCTAATATCCCTCATTTTAGCATTCATATACAAAAATTGACTATAACTATTTATAGAAACAAACAACTGTAGTCTATAATATTTTTATGGCATATTTAGAGATCACAGAGCCGCAAGGAGGCTACCTTGGAGCCGCGTACGGCTCTGACAGCCGCTATTGGGGAATCACTGGACTAGATTCTCAGCACTGTGACTTAGACTCAAACCTTTGAGCGTTGACTTGAACTCCAATTCTACTCTACTCCGGTTAAAACTATAAAAGTATAATTGTCTTGTGACTTAGTTACAGCCATGTCAAAAACTGTGACCAATTCCAGGTAAATGAAGCTGTAAAATATTCTACCCATAGTGTTGTGCAGAGGTGGTCAAAGTAGTCAAGAAAGCAACTCAAGTAGAAGTAGAAGTAGCGACGAAAAAAATCTACTCAAGTACGAGTAGAAGTACTTCTTCCATGAGCAACCTAAAATTACTTGAAGTAGAAGTAGGATTGACTGACTTTAAAAGTACTCAAGTAAGTAAGTAGTTGTGAAAACTATTCTACCGTTCACATGGATTGTAAAAGGGTGCAAATTGAGCTATGCGAAAGGTGCCTAGCTTGATTCATATTGATGCATACCAGCAGGTCTCCAATTTTCGATAGCATGTAAGCATTCGTCCACATCATGGGATGGAAATGATAGTATTGATATGGAAATGCGATATTAATTCTCTGTTTACTGAAACAGCACGTTTTAGAAAATATCATGGTACTGCGCGCTCCTCCATATTATAAGGCCTGTCGTTTAGTCGAAGAGCAATACGGAAATGTTGTGTTGGATACGGTGTAAACGCTTTGTGCGATTAGTAAACGTTAATAAAAATATGGTGGACCGTAAGCTATATTGTGTAGCTTTATTTCTGGAAATTGAAGACATTACTACACTTGTTTTTATACTTCAACATGTACGTTTTCCAGACGAAAGAACTGATATAGATCTAAATTAGACATCAAAATATATGGTACTGGGAATTGAAAGTGAAATATAAATCTAAAAACGGAACATGTATTTAATATCTTTAGTCCAGAAAGTTACGAAGGCTGGTATGCTAAAACAGCTCTAAAACTAAAAAAAAAAGTCAGAGTCCACTTTTCCAGATTAGGAAACGCCATGGACAGCTTGATTACAATATGATAAGTAAATGCTAGATTGCGAAACATCAGTTTCAAACGTTATGATAAGCCATATATACTGTGATGAAATACTTGATATGGCGAAGGGCGACAATGCGGTGTGAACGGAACCACGCCAACCCGCTACCTAAATTGTATTCACCGATACTTTCGTGAAATCATACTGGTTGCTCCGTATTCACTGCGCGAGAAGCGCGACAAAAATTCTGGGCTTGACTCAACTTTTATGAAAATTAAATGTCGATACTATGTGAAAACAGCCCCGAAATTTCTCAGGCTATCTTCGTGATTGGAGGATTAAACTACTTCTACTTGACAAACTGAAAATAGCGAGAAGTAAGTAAGTAGATCACAAAATATTATGAAGTAGAAGTAGAAGTAGTGAAATTCAGGTCTACTTGAGTAAGTACCAGAAGTAGAGGAAACCTACTTGAGTACTTCGAAAAAGTAGAAGTACTTCGTTACCGACCACCTCTGGTGTTGTGACATGTACAACCTCTTACTGGCGGTTCATTGCCGCAAGACAAAAAAGCCCCGTAGCTTGTCTAGGGTTTTATTTATAACGAAATTGAATTTGATGTACGGATGTGTAAGCAAGACCCTAATTTAATACCCGTTTTAGTTACGATTCCGAGAAATGAAACGAAAAGAAAATATTGCAATACATGTGCTCACTATACTGCAGTGCAGAACATATACAATACTTTCAAGGTACCGTCTACATTAAAGAAACAATTGAGTTGAGTCTTGTCCAATAAATATTTTCACGTGACAAAATCACTCAGTTGCAACTACGCTTGAATTCCTTGTTCAAAATTTTTGAGTTGGAGAGCCATATTCTAAGCCAGTGGTTCCCAACGTGGGTGATATCGCTCCCCAGGAGGCGAAAACACCAAAGGGGCGACTTATAGGGTCGAAAATGTTAGAAAGTTCTGTTAGATATATGGGAGATGTGGTACTGGTGGGTCAAGAATTCCAAAATGATCTCTGGCCCCCAAATCTGCAGCCGATGAGAGCAGATCTTTTGCTGGCTCAACAAGTTGATAGAGGCTCTACCTACCGGATATATATAAATGAACATCAACCAATTGAAAAATTATTTATGAACATACGAAATTTGTTGCTCGAGCGTATCATCGGTCCCCACCCGGTGGTTCGAAAGGAACACGACCTGGGGACCAATGTTCCCCCTAATTTTTCTCGAGTCTGCGCGCACTCACCAACTCACTGCGGGCGGTCTCTCCGACAACAGTGCGTAACCGCGTAACCAACAGCGCGTTTTTCTGTTCGCGGCGACATTGATCAGTGCTCGCACGCACACAGCTTAGAAGAAACAGTGCTGGGGACCTATGAAACATACGATCGAAAACTTAAATGTTCCAAATTTTCTTGCTGTATAATATTAGCTAAGCTATAGCAAGCCAAAAAAAACGTTTGGTCGCAACTGTCGAGAAAATAGAAAAAATGTTGTCATGAAATCACGTTTCGATTTAAGCACAAACTTACAAACTTGAGAGTACATACACATTGCCCGTAAATCGAGATTTTGACTTCAAAACAACTCATTAGAGCGATTAAACATCATGGGTACATATTAAATAATGGGTATGTCTGTGTGTGTAGGCGTGTTTCTGTTGTGGCATGACTAATTATAGTCCAACTATTTTGCTTGATTATGGTATCATTGGCCTCAACTCTATAAATTATGTATTTGAATTGAAAAAAGTTTACCTAAATATGGTATTGAATAATAAATATGTGAAGTTATATATCCTGGTACAAGCCCTACACTTTGCATTAAAAATTATTGCTGGATTGTTCGTGTTGAATGTTACGAAGAAAAATGGATGTCTCATCGGTATCACAACTCTCCCTATTTAATTAACACGACCAGAAATACACGTGACGACGGCTTATTCTGCATATGACGTGAAAGTCGACTAAAAAAGGTCAAAACTACGGAAGGTAGTCATGAAAACCGGTTTTCCGAGCACCTGCTCGGATAAATGACCTTTATTAGTCAGTTAATCAGCGATCAGAGTTAATTGAATAAATTTTCCGCATCTATATATGTCCTCTTTTTCGAATCGCAAATATTGGGGGCGAAAATTTGTGTCATCATCATCATCATCATTGGTTTATTAGCAATTTTATCAGTTCAATACACCAGAAGAAATGCGATACAATGAATAGACAGGAAGATGTCGAAACGACTTGGATTAGTCTATGGTGTCGATCGTGATAAGGGGTCTATGAGTCGAAAAAGGTTGGGAACCACTGATCTAAGCGGAATAAATAGACATATAAGACCCACTATCCAGTTTGCTCCGTAGTTGGTGAAGTCGCAGCACAGTCCTTGATCCTCTTCACTGTTCCTTCCTTCTGGAGCCTGTATTGCTGTAATTCCAAGGATCGCAACCGATATAGTAAGGATGACTGGAAAAGTGAGACTTTCAAAACGTTGTGTCATTGAAAATCGAAAATAAAACTCATGTCGTAACATATACTTCTGAACGCATCCCGAATTTATAAGCGCCACCATATGGTTTGGTTTGGTTTGTTTAACACACACAACAGTGGTGTTTATCGCCTATCAAAGTCATGTACACCACGTCTTATAGGCGCCGACTTTTATTTTTGCATGGGGTGACGGCTGGCGCGTGGCCATGGGGTGTCGAAACCCCCTCCTTTTGAAACGCAATGCCCCGACCTTTCGAAATGACCATTCAGGCGCTAATATTCAGTTGCAATGCAACAAGTCGTGTTATCAGTGTTACGTGGGGCCGCGATCAATTAGCGAGATTCGTTTGTGCACGCATGTCGCATCGCACAATGCAGCGCGACCCGATCTCCCGCTGAGACTATTGCGAAATTAGGTCATTGGTTGCGGCGCACTCGGCATTCGTCGCTGGACTGAAAACTGAGCAGTAACACGACACGACAATTCTTGAACACGAAGGACAGACAAGAATTATGATTACAAACGCGCACGGCCAATCAGTAATTATCCCTTACCGCCAACGCAATGGGTTTTTACTTAGTATTGAGTAGCTCGCATCGCGACAATTGATTGCTGATTAAAACATTGATTTTGACTGCATTGCTGCATTTCCGATTTACGTCCGCAAAGCATAATTGGATTAATATTATGGGCACTGGAATAAATTTCAACTAGCAGGCACACACTATAAAACACTGTTCAACTTTTCGCTCCGCGAATATTTATCACAAAAATGGTCACAAAATATTTTAAACGCGGCTTGCGGCCCTCATCGATGCAATTAATGCACTTTAATTTGTAGAATGTGAACGTATATTTGGTCGTTAAATCGCGATAGGAGATGGTGTTTCAAAGAACACGCGATGGAATCTAGGTTTCTAAGGATGAGGTCGAATTTGTACATCTAATAAGTATCGTTACGCATCAGTACGCTGTGCGAAATACATAGTATTGATCAATTTTATCGGATTGTACAATCGGCCGGCAAGGTTGCGCTGATAACGAAATTGCAGACATGCCGCAAACCTGCAATAATTACAATTACAGGGTGCGCTTATCATACCAAATACCCAGATTCGGCAATGGCAACGAGCACAATTTGCTCAGACGCGACCATAAGTTTTAATCAAAAAGATACATAAACACAAACAATTTTACACTCGGAGATTGTTACTGTTTGGCGAAACTGTTTCCGCGGACGACAGCAGGCCTGCATGCGGACGTGCTAAATCAAAATACCGACGATGGTGCACATGAGATATCGATGACCCATTTCGGATTCAAATGATTCTAGCTAATTTGCAGTACGCAGCATCGATAATACGAATTAGTGAATTGCATTTCGAAAGAACGAGATTTCTAGTTATAAATGAGAAACTCCTTTGCTACGCATCTGGGATTTTAATGCCGACAACGCGCTGGTTAATATCAGCCCGGGGCCTATACGGCCTACGTAGGCCCCGATCAGCCAGTCGAATTTGATCGTAAAATGGTGCGCTTTCAATTATCCACGTGTTATTGCAGTAAGAGCGATATGGGCGAATGGCGCGACCTTATCAATAGAAATACTTATCCCAATGGTTTGAAATTCTATCCGCGATATGGTTGCGCTCGACAGAGTCCGTCCAGCAATAAAATGTATTGGAACATAGAAGGTTCCCGTTCCAACTGATCGAATAAATTCAGAATTTGCGCTACCGAGAATCTCGTGTTTCATCAATATTTGACAAGGTAATTCAACGCTGCGCACTGCACAATGCGAGGTATTAATAACAACTCAAACACTGACGTGTGATACCTAGGGAATACGAGTGTATAAAGCAGACAAGAATTAGTAGCTTACAGATGATAGCGAACGAGAAAGCGCGCATCTAATCAGTAATTCCTCAATTTGCGTACAGCACAATGGGGTTCCGAGTCTGACATCGCGGCAATTGTTTGCTCATTATAACTAGGGCTGGGCACAATGATTCGAGTACTCGAATCTGAATCGAGTATTAATTTTAATGATTCCAGTCGAGTAGCAAAAGACGATTTTTTCGAGTACTGAGATTATACGCTACTCGTGAATGAAAGTTTATTTATCAACGAGAATTATAAGTTCGACACTAATTTTCACTGTTGTACCCTTGAAACCTTGATTGGTGGTATCGTAGCATACGAAACATATCGTTCAAAGCTACGAAGGTTACTGGACGTAGCATATTTCCGAAGTCATGATTATCCCACAACATTGTCACCAAGTGGAATAAAATCGGTATGGTCGAAAAAATACCAAAATATCATGTATGAGATAGATACAGGTATTTTAATCTTCGTGATGGCATAAACGGTACATATTTGAACTTACTTTGACGTATTACATTATGTTAAGACCTCATAATGAGTGATACTCGATTACTCGACTCGACTCGAAGCATATTACGTGATCCAGAATCGAATTACTCGGGTACTCCATTTTGCCCAGCCCAAATTATAACGACGTTTGAGCTGCATTGTTGCATTTCCCGATAAAAGTTGGCAAAGCCATGTTAGAGTAGTGAATATGCGCATTGCGCACTTTGCTCAGGAATGACGTTTAATTCGCAGGCATTCACAAACACACTGTCCTCCAAACCTCCAATTAAAGAGACCATCACGGAACTAACTCAATAATTATTTTGTAAACGCATGTGGGCAGCGCCCATTGCCCATTGGGCACAAATACACATTAAGCAATAGCAGAACGTGAATTCGCTCGTCTGGTCGAGAGAGAAGATGGTGTTTCTTAGCGCAAGCGTGCCGAAATCGACGTCGTAAGCAAGGTTGCTTCGATTGTCTGATTACTAATCACTAGGGCAAGTTTTTGTTGCAGTTAAATCCGTGGAAAGTTGCATTTATTTTTGACAAAAGTTGCAATAAGAAAATGCATTCATTTTTTTCACAAAGTTGAACTAAAAGACCACATTTTCATCGGTTGACAAAAAAAAAGGTCAACTTCCCAGTTCCACTCCCGAAATACAGTTTTCCATCCGCATTCTCTATTGATTGACTGAAAAAAAACGTCAACTTTCCGGCTCAGCTCCCGAAATACCCGTAAGAGCGTTACTTCAGTGCTTATTTACCACATTTCAGTCGAATTTGGCCGTGTATTTCACCAAAATCAAAAACGCTTTCCTGATAAATCGAAAAATTTGTAAAAAGTTGCAAAAAGTTGCATGAAAAAAATGGACAAAAGTTGCACTATAAGATGCCTTCAAACAGCTTAAAACAGCATTCTACATATCATACGAGTATTTAGGAAGCTGCCGGAAGATGTAAAAAAAAGTTGCAAAAGCTGCAAAAACTTGCCCGACTAATCACGGTTACAATTTATTGGGGCGTTTTAAGTACTAGTTCGTCGTCGCCGGCGAAGCTACGTACTCAATTATTCGCGCGCGTATCGGTTGGTTAATAGTTGGCATTTACGCGCTATCTCGGACTCGCTAATTGACAGCGCTGATGATTTGAAATCGCAGACGGTTGGCGTTTAATGTTATTGTATGGGGTGGCCGCCACCCCATAAATATGTCGCGGCTCACCATCATACTGGGCTTTTTCAGATACTGCTATTCCAGTGAAGTTAGCGATGAAGAGCCCAGATAAGCCTCCGACACATAGAAGTTGATTCGAACTGGGATTCGAACAACTGCCATTGGTGTTGTGACGCCGCCATCATATGGTCAAAACTATAGGTAGGCTTGGCATACCAACAACTTTTATCCAACATAACTACAACAATGCAACATATGATACTTTTGCCTGTTCCTCAGTTTGTTGCTGGAAATTGCCGACCGTAGCGTTTGCTCCGATTCGCAGTGTGATTGAATTGTACAATCTCGGAGAAATTGCACAGTATTCTACATTCAACCAGTCAAACTATATATTAAAATGCTCATCTAGCGGATCATTTTCGGAGCCTGATTTCAATGTATTGGTGGATTTAGCAAAGGATTTAGTACATGGCTGTATTGACGTTGATTGCGGTATGTATAGGCGAAGCGTGCTCTGTTTATCTAACCGGCATCGGTAGCCTACATATGCGGCATCCATATTAGCATCGTCTACCTTATTTTAAATGCTATTGTGTACTATCATCGTTGTACGAAACCAGAGATATCTTGATAGATATATAAATAGATATCCCTGTACGAAACTTCACATTCTCAACGTCATAATCTGTTCTTCATTTTAATGCTTCTTTCATGAATTCACTTGACTTCGTGCCGCCTATTTATTAGCCCACATCTTCCTATCTTGCTATCCTCAGCTTTAACGCACATGCTTAAATGTCGCATACCCGAGTGTCACATACTCAAGGCTCAGATGCTCAGTTGTCCACGGACCATTACTCAGATCGTCATTTGACGAATCCCCCATAATCCACAAAGCGAAATTAATGTTAGGTTTATGAATCAGTTTGGCGCTGGGGGTCTGTCATTGCAATTTTCGATTTGGATCTAAGCTTGGAGTTTCCTCGTGGGTTGTACATTTGCTTCTTGATCGTGCTTGTCTGACTCATGGCTATGGAGAGTATGGGCAGAAAGGGCAGTGGGCACTTTCCACCATTTCCTATTGTACGACAATCGTATTTTGACGTCACCGCTCAACGTTGAAACTTCGTGGCCATGAAGTAACATGTGTTGTGTAATTATATTTTGAATACCCTCACTTAGGGTTGCATTTAAAACAAAAATCTATGTAAAACAAGCATGTTTAAAACAAGCCCTAGTTGACGATGGAAAATATAGGGTAAATGGAGCTCCTTTGACGAGATATCTACGAACAATAGCTGTTGAGCCAACTATTTTGAGGGTTCCAACCTTACCATATTGTATAAGTCGGCTTATATATGGGGCGTAATCGTCCGTAGGCTCATACAACATGTTTTTGGAAAGTATTTACACAATTATGGTTTAATTATTCAACTTTGATATTAAACAATTTTGTCTAAACTCTGTTTAACACATGTTTGAAAAAACGTGTTTTAAACAACCGTTTGTTTTAAATACAACCCTACCCGAACTTGAGACTGCAAGCTTACATCAGCCTGTCACATTGACGTGAACATTCGAAATATCAGAACTAATACTCATTGCAGACATTTTTACTCACTATTGAATAGCATATCAGTATTGAAATGAATCCCAATATATTTTTGCCTGACACTGTCAGGGGTAATCGTCAGCAACTAGTAGAGAATTCAAAAGAACAGCGTAAAGTTTTTGTTGAACTTTTACAGGCAGGTACATGTTCTGTTGAATTTAACGAAGTTATCTATAAACAAATAGATGACATATCGATGGGATCTCCCTTGGGACCTATTTGGCTAACATTTTCGTAGGACAGCTTCTTTGAGGTACAGAACTTCAATATACAATTGAATAGTATATTCATATTGAAATGAACCCGAATATTTTCGGCTGTCACTCTTCAGGGGTAATCGTCAGCAACCAGTAGAGAATTCGAAAGAACAGCGTATATCAACAATCGTAACACAAAATATGACGTCACCAGCACGAAATGTCGAATACGAGAGCGTTCAATGAACTATTTTTAGATGATACACGAACTCTTTTTGTTAACACAGCCTTGGCTGGTGTATTTTGATAAAAGTCGACTCCAAGGCACACAAATGAAAGTGTGAGCGACCCATTCCGAGTATGCGAAATCTGTCGTCTCGATAATTTTTCGCACAGGCGGGATTATCCAACAAGTGTTTGCCAATTGCAGAATTTATGGCTTTTGATTGTTCCGCATCAATCTTGAGCGGGTGAGTTAAGGGTGAGCTTTTCACCGAGCGTTCTGTTCTAATGAATCTAGGGACATGCTGATTTATGCGTTCCTGCAAGCGCTTTGACGTTCTTCCCACGTAGCCACAATCACAGTGACACCTAAATTCAAAAACTACATTGCTTTGCTGAAGTGCGGGTAGCACGTCTTTACGTGTTGCAGAGAGCAGTTGCGTTGTCTTGAAAATCACGTTGGTCTTCACTGCGTCGTAACACTTATTGACCGCGGAAATCAATTGCTTTTCAAAGCGGGTGGAAATAGGCCCTATCTATCCAAGGTAGATGGATGTAAACATCTTTGGTTGTTCGTTCGGTAGGCTCTGTTGACTTTTCTGCATTGAAATGCGTTACTATCCTCTCTATGCCGCGGTTGATGACATGTCCAGGGTAATTGTAGGACATTACGAGGGCGAGCTTCTCTCCCAGCGTGTGTCCGTCAAGCCGTTGTTGCGCCGACGATATATGTATACGCTACTTTTGTCATATTCAGGAATGAGTTGGACTGTGATCAATTTCTCATCCACTTAAACTCGCTTCACCCGGCTCTGCTATTCACAATTGAAAAAGAACGAAAAAGCTCATTGTCATTTTTGGACGTTTTAATCGAAAAACATGATACCAATAAATTTGAATCATCAATCTTCAGGAAACCGACATTCACTGGCCAATATCTTCGTTGGAATTCATTTAGTCCTCGACGCAGAAAAATCAACCTCATAGGCACCCTCGTGCACAGAGCGTTGATGATATGTTCGGGTATTAAACTGAACTCAGAACTTGACAATATCCGCAAAATCTTACTTGATAACGGTTACCCTGAACATGTCATCAACCGCGGCATAGAGAGGAAAGTAACGCAATTCAATGCAAAAAAGTCAACAGAGCCTACCGAACGATCAACCAAAGATGTTTACATCCATCTACCTTGGATAGGGCCTATTTCCACCCGTTTTGAAAAGCAATTGATTTCAGCGGTCAATAAGTGTTACGACACAGTGAAGACCAACGTGATTTTCACAACAACGCAAATGCTCCCTGTAACACGTAAAGACGTGCTTCCCGCACTTCAACAAAGCAATGTAGTTTACGAATTCAAGTGTCACTGTGATTGTGGCTACGTGGGAAGAACGTCAGAGCGCTTGCAGGAACGCATAAGTCAGCATGTCCCTAGATTCATTAGAACACGCTCGGTGAAAGGTCACCCTTAACTCATCCGCTCAAGATTGATGCGGAACAATCAAAGGCCACAAATTCTGCAGTTGGCAGACACTTGTTGGATAATCCCGCCTGTGCGTAAAATTATCGAGACGACAGATTTCGCATAGCCTACTCGGAAAGGGTCTCTCACACTTTCATTTGTGTGCCTTGGAATCGACTTTTATCAAAATACACCAGCCAAGGCTGTGTCAACAAAAAGAGTTCGTGTATCATCTAAGAATAGTACATTGAACGCTCTCGTATTCGACATTTCGTGCTGGTGACGTCATATTTTGTGTTACGATTGTTGATATACGCTGTTCTTTTGAAGTCTCTACTTTACTAGTTGCTGACGATTACCCCTGACGAGTGTCAGCCGAAAATATTCGGGTTCATTTCAATATGAATATACTATTCAATTGAATATTGAAGTTCTGTACCTCCAAGAAGCTGTTAAAATTCTACTCACTAATAAGGAAGATGAAGGTTGCTGTCATATTATCCACTTTCCTTCCACGCACATGCATACTCCGGAGCTCCGAACAGTTATCGATAGAGTATAGTAGTTCTAACTCAAACAAATACGACGTTCGAGATCGATTCTTACATACCTCTTCAAAATTACTCTTACAGTTACAAATGCCAGCGAACCTATACAATATTGAATTTCAGTTATCTTTAAAATTGCTGCGACATAAAAACCTATATTCAAGATCACCAGAATGCGATCTTCAAAGGGTACTGGTTCAACATGTGTTTTTACACGACTTTGCCGCAAATTTGAGAGTAGCACCAGCGGCTAACTAAAGTACCATACTGCAGCGTCTTATCGGCTCTACAGATTTAAGTATTTGACAAATGCCTAATGTGAATTTAACTAATCAAATGCATAATGCCATATCATATCCTGTTATATTAGGGCTGCTACTCGGATATAGACAGTCACATGATATTCATAGTAACCTACGTTAATCACAATTGCTTTATGAGAATCATTCGATCAAACAGGCATAATATGCTATTTATGCACTCAATTTCCTCTTGGTGGAGTCAACTTACAGACGCGGTCCTTTGTAAAAACCTTGTAATTTGCCGAAAGAATGCCGTTTTCAGACTTGATCCATTCGCTTCTCTATATTCGCACTCATATCCGATGCTGTTGCATTACGCCGGCTTTACGTCATTCCGTCATTATCGCCTGTCACACGACTACAGAGAACTTGGACACGGTAAGCCTATATATTCCCTGAAATGATTTCATTTCGGTCGTGATGAATCCTGCAAATTGCCAACGAAATCATTCTAGGTTTCAATTCTGATCATAGAGTATCGTATATAGAAAAGATACATCCTGGACTATCACTCGGCTTTTAACTATCATATAGGCCATACATTTTAACATCTTCGATTTATATACTGTATAGCCTACTTCGTGCTAAGGCAGTGGTTCTTAGCTATTGTTCACGGGAATCATAGGGGTTCCCTGAGTCAGTCTCAGATGTTCCGTTGGAGGTAAAGAGTAGGGATGGTGTGAACGTGAGGTTCGCGTTCGCGTTCTGTGTGTGAATCTAAGAAATTTAGAGGTTTAGATTAACAAACGAGTCTTGGTAGGCTCTGCACTGTGAACCTTTTTCATACATTACAATTTTTCACGTTGTAAGCACATCTTTGATTGGAATTCTTTGCATTTCAACTTTGTGCCACTGTATGCATGACGCTGGCAGCATACAAAAAGTCAACACCAAACGAGCTTGCTTTGTTACAAAAACTTGCTCAAAATATCTAGCTCGCCGTTTGTGAATATTTAGCGACTCTCTACTGCTGTGCGCTTGACCCGCAATCACACAACATCAAGAGCGAAATACGCTACATTTAGGTAGTCAGCGAATGGTGCTTATTCAACCAATCAATGAAATTAGTATGAATAATTATTCAATAATATAATATTATAATACATCGTTGTCTAATGTAAATAATCTAGCAGGCCTATACAGGATCCGTCTTGATTTGATATGTTTATTGTATCTTAAAAACCAAGTCCGTGCGGAGTTGACTATTGTATAACTAGTCAATGGGGTAATATCGGTAGCAAGTGTAGAAACCTGTTTTACACTCAGCACTCTACACTCAAACGAATCTGAGCCTTTAGGAAGTTCACACCATCCCTAGTAAAGACACTCACACTGCCTGTCTTGGTCACCATTGCCTGCAATTAGGCTGTTGCGGTTGTTGTTGTGCGCAGTGGGGGGAGGCTTGGATTCCAAATCGAATCCCCTTCATTTTGAAATGACGATTCTACCCCCAATATTTATTAGATCATTTTCAATTAGGCAACTGGTATCAAGCTGTTGGGTTTCGACCTAACAAGCTACGAATACACTCACCAACTAAGGCGAAACCTCGCATTTCAAGCCGGTGTATCAAAGGAACAGAAGTCACACTGATTTGCAATATTATTGGTACTGCTTTCGTTCTGTGTGAATATCATATTTTAATGGATTTGTTTTTAAACACTCTGTCGACTCACAGTTCATTTTGTTCACCAGTGTTCTATAGTAATGTCTTAGGTGTGAAGTTATATGGGAAGACCAATAGCACAGTTGGGTCTTCCCGAGTTCAACAGTAGCCCATTCCAGCTGATCCTGAAACTGAAGTTCCCTACACATCCGCTATAGTTGTAAACAGCCATGCAATGGATGGAGCACAATGCAGCAGTGTTGGGATCAAGTCACTACTTTCGAGTCACGAGTCATTTCGAGTCATTGCACATTTTGACTCGAGTCAAGTCAAGTCAATCTATTTTCGAAGGTGACTCGAGTCAAGTCGAGTCAAGTCAAGTTGCTTTTTCGAAGTACGAGGCATGATTACGTCATTGCATTTTGCTGCCTGTCTGAAATACAGACTGAGTGGTCATTGATTTTAAACCGATGAACGAATATAGATTTAAATATACACGCAAGAAGGCGATCGCTTGCTCACATACACGTGGAACTGCTAAACTACGATTGCGTAACCTCAGTTTATAGTTAGCTACCAGTCAAAATAGAGAATGCAGAAACGAATTGATAAGATACGATACGTTACAAATTTACAAATTGATATGATACAATTCGAGCCTGCGTCAATGGTTGGGGACTGTATGAACTATATTCGAATTCAATTTCAATAAGACAGGAGGTTTGGTTAAGGTAAGAACAGAGAACAGAAATAGACAATTTGCAGTTAAATTAAGCTTAACTATGCTCTAGTCTACGACAACGTAAACTGTAAGCTTCGATCATTTCGTTGGCGGTCAACTTATTTGTGGAGAACAATGGAGGCTCAGTAAATCGCACGAACATTGAATTATTGGTCGCTCTCATGGGTCTTACCAGCGTTTCGCGAACAATCCAAACATATGCAAGATACAGTTCACAATTTTTATCGACACCGATTACTTGATGACTTGAAATTGACTCGTGAATTTTGCTCCGAGTCACGAGTCAATTCAAATTTCTGATACGCCGAGTCAAGTCAAGTTGAGTCATTTGAGCAAAGCGACTCGAGTCAAGTCAAGTCATACGAAAAATGTGACTCGAGTCATCCCAGCACTGCAATGTAGCAATCAAAATCGTGATGTTCCATAAAGTCATAGGTTCGTGTTGTTGTTGTTGTTTGTGGTATTCATGGTGTTTGTCGACTACTATGGTCATGTACACCAGGCCGATTTTCTTCATTTTTATTCCGTGGCTGCCAACTTGTCGCACGGCCGACTTCTAGGCTTAAAGTATGGGTCGCGACCCAAACATGGGTCGAGAAGGGTACAATTTTGGGACGCGACGGCACCCGAGCGATCTTTTAATATCGATGTAATATTTGTTGAATTTGTTAGAGTGAAAAAATTTATTCGCGCTTCGCGCGATTTCCTGTAAATCCTTTGTGCATATTAGAGGTCACTCTGTTGGGTAGGCCTACTATTGAAAATAAGCGAGACACGCAGAATAGTCGTTATGAAAATGTGTCGATATTTGTATCACACAAATTAGTTTGAATTCATGATAACATTTATTTGGCATTGGTTTCTCAGAAAAATACCGTCGGAGACCGTTTGAAGGCTTAGTGTAGTGGTGTGCAACGAGCGGGTGGGAGATTATGATGCACAGATATTTAGAGGCCAATCCCTTCCACGCCTATACTAATGAAGACATGGAATTTCGGCAAGCATACGACTGGGCAACGTGCGGTGCCTAACAGATCAGCGGCGATAAAACCGTGGCCACGAATGACCGTCGCTGGTTCGCCAAAACCCTGGATATTGATATGTCCGGCTGTCGAAATGGTCTGCACCCGCACAGTTCCGTCCTTGCAATCTGAGTAGCGCTAATGCAGTACAACTGCGACCGTAGAGGAAAACAATGCACCCCAATTGGAATTGGCGTGCGGCTGAAATGTTTCATAGAGTTGAGTTGGGTACAACTTGTACAACTTGTCTGCGCTGTCTACGCCCGTGAAACATAGCATGCAAATATTAAAAATACATTATTTTTGATGTGTGACGCTTGGGTCGCAAGATTCCACTAAACTCAGATTTGGGTCGCGGCCTAAAATGTTTATGAGCATCTGTGTTAGAAGTTCATACCATCGCTAGTAAATACCTTTTCCAGTTATCGACGTAGCAGTTTCGTCGTTTGGTCGACTCGAGCGAAAGAAAAGAGTCCGCGAAAGCAGCGTGGACAACTGAGTGTGCGGTGAATCGTCGCCGTTTACAGTTGGTAACCCAGTATTAGTGTGATATCAGCGATCGGTTGCGACACGCTAGACTCTAGAGCCTCGAGGTTCGAACTATGATTTCTTTGTGTATCATATTGATCTTTGTGTATTGCTCCTCTGTTCGTGTATCGTGCTTAAGCAGCAAGAAGAACTTGCAACAGTATTTTGCAAAGCTCGTAGTACCATACATTACAGTGTATAAAGTACATGAAATGCAATCCAGGAAAACATTGAAGCCCAAATATAAGCAAATTCAGCAGTTATAGTTTCAATCCAACGGATATAGCCGGCCATCGACAGGGCAGCGGTTATTGCGTTCAATTTGTGATGACTCTCTTCACTTTAATTGTTTATTAGTTCTTAGAATTACAAGGGTTTTCAAGCTACATACACATTGCGTCATAATTTTCCCCTTTGTGCTCAATAGCTATGAAACCACACTTTACGTAAGCCATGCAGTGCTTTCTTCTCGCAAGAGTTTTAGATATGTATTTTCCAGAGGTGGTCAAAGTAGTCAAGAAAACTACTAAAGTAGAAGTAGAGGTAGCGACGAAAATAATCTACTCAAGTACGAGTAGAAGTACTTCTTTCATGAGCAACCTAAAACTACTTGAAGTAGAACTAGAATTGACTGACTTTAAATCTACTCAAGTAAGTAAGTAGTTGTGAAAACGATCGTAATTCGTTCGCATGGACTGTCAAAAGCTGCAAATTGAGGTATGCAGAAGGTGTAGAGAGATTGATCCATATTGATGCATCACAGGAGGTGTCAATTTTTGACATTTGACAGGTGACAATTTTGGACAGAATAAGCAGTCGTCCACATCATGCGATGTAAATGATAGTATTGATATGGAAATGCGACACTAATTCTTTGTTTACTTGAACACCCCGTTTTGGAGAATATCATAGTATGGCGCCCACCCCCATATTATAAGGCCCCTAGTTCATACGAAGAGCAATACGGAGAAGTTGTATTGGATACGTCTTTAACACTTTGCACGAATAGTATACGGTAATTAAAAATATGGCAATTCGTGCTTTTATACTAAAACATGTATGTTATCCAGACAAAAGAACTCAAACTATAATTAGAACTCAACGCATAATACTCGTAATGGAAAGAAAAATACAAATACTACTTCTAAAAGGGGGAAAATATAGGCTATTTCATGTCTTTTATCCAGAAAGTTTCAACGGTGGTCTGCTAAAACAGGTCTAACATTTAAAAAAGTCAAAGTCCACTTTTC
Source organism: Botryllus schlosseri (assembly GCF_051294905.1). Classification (NCBI taxonomy): domain Eukaryota; kingdom Metazoa; phylum Chordata; class Ascidiacea; order Stolidobranchia; family Styelidae; genus Botryllus; species Botryllus schlosseri. The sequence continues at coordinate 17,704,500 of NC_137249.1, forward strand.
CAGATTAGGACACGTCATGGGCCGCTAGGTAAAATAGGCTACCGCTAGATTGCAAAAGGATAGTTTCAGACATAATGGCGGACCATACTTACTGTGATGAAATATTTGGTATATGCGATAATGCGGTGTGAACGGAACCACGTAACCCGGTTTCTAAATTATATTTAGCGATACTTTCGTTAAAACATATCTGTCACTCCATATCTATTGTGCGCGAAGCGCAACGAAAATTCTGGGTACTACGTGACTTTTTTGAAATAGGAAATACGTAAAAACATCCCCGAAATTCCTTAGGCTATCTTTCTTATTGGGGAATTAAACTACTTCCGCTTGACCAACTGAAAATAGCGAAAAGTAAGTAAGTAGTTCACAAAATATTACAAAGTAGAAGTAGAAGTAGCGGAAAAAAGATCCACTTTAGTAAGTACCAGAAGTAGAGTAAAGTACTTGAGTACTTCGAAAAAGTCGAAGTACTTCGTTACTGACCACCTCTGCACATAGCCATCAGAAGATGTGTGTCAAGGCTTGAGTTATAAAAGATAAGAAAGGTTTGAACCCCCTGGAATCGGTGTCATTATAGAACAGATTCCATAACTTGCGCAAATCGTCGCCGAGGCTGCGTAACTAACACGCGTTGGTAAGCACGCGTATATTTAATGTTTCACGAGAGATCAGGGACACGCTAATAGACAGCAATTCCGGACTCGTTGGCGAGCTGATCATACGCATAAGTTCATCGTCGCATAATCGGCATTTACGCATGTACTTAACCCTAATCAAGTAATACTATATTAGTAAATTCAAAAAAATCGAAAGCCCCCTCATTTTTTGGCTGGCTACGCGCCTGGTGACAGGCATGTCATTTTAAAATATTTAACTCAACCACACAATGAAACGTGCCACTAGTCACCTGCATGATATGTTGGTCACATCTAAAGTCTGGTTATCTGAGAATTTGTAAAATATGTATATAATACTAAAACGTTTAATCAAATTTTAGTTGATGATGATCTCCAACCAACAACTGTCGTCAGACTACAGTCTGAGTTTATTTATTACTGACACTTATTCAGGTTGTCACCTTTCAATCACAGAGACTTGTAGCCCTACACTATTAAATGCATTCTAATTTCGGGTACGCGCGGTCGGATTGAAAAAATTCGTCAGCCGTTTCTATCCAAACATCAATATAATCAGCTGGCTTTGTTTCAAAAAGTGGTTCAATGTAACTTATAATGCAAAACGGTTCGCTGATCTCGTAATATTACATGAGACCGTACTATAGAACCGGCTGAATCCAAGCACTGGTATACGGTCAATTTGGGCAAAATGTTTTCGCATTCCCGCATGGCTTTCTTCCCCTGACTGTCCAATATACATTGTTTTCGCAGTCGTTGAATTCGAGATGCACTAGTAAGCAGTCAGGAATTATGATAAATTACTTGGACAATATAAAAACTGATAGTCTGATACTCCGCGATGTTACCATGTGTACTGCTGAGTTTAATGTTTGAACTTCGAAGTGGTAACTATCGGCGGTGAGTTGCGGACTGAGAGGATCAATAAAGAAGTACCCTTACTTTTTGAAGCGGTCAAGTATGTTACGACTATATACTTGTGCCATTCATTCACGTGTTTGTGTTTTGTCACAACTTCCATTCATATTTGGAAAACCGTGAGATCAAACCATGGCTGTGGAGTCGGAGTCGGTGACGTCGGAGTCCGAGTTTAGCTAATTTTCGCTTGATGGAGTCGGAGTCGTGAAAACTATAATGGCTGGAGTCGGAGTCGGAGTCGTTGAAAAAATACTGACTGGAGTCGGAGTCGGAGTTTGTGAAAATGAACCTGACTTCGACTCCGACTCCGACTTCTCTATCATGAAAACAATTGCTTTCAAAGGATTTTCAATAGAATTTGTGTGTAGCACCAATCACTGTTATTAATAACCATGCAGATCCGGTGCGGCCAACCCGTGGCACAAGGGCCAAATGTGGCCCGCGAGAAGGTTTTGTGTGGCCTGCGAGGTAATTCTCGAAATTATTTATAACATCTGGTAAAATTGCAAGGCCAACCAAAATTTGATTTGCCTGAGCGCGAAATTTGATGATGACTAAAACATCAGTTCTGACGCATTGGCGTATCCTGGGGCCAGCCACATTTATCGCAGATCTTCGTATATGAACATTGAGAGAAATATGTCGTACCAGATTTATTTGACTTGAAGTTTTTCTCAGCCCTTTGCATGATTTATTGTCACTAGATATCTTGCATTCAGTATTGGAGCCCCCTTCTGAAAATTATAAATACATGTTATTTACAGAAGTGAGACAAACTATATTCGCAATTAAGAGATAACGCGTCGTCCAAAATGTGGCTTCGCTTGTGCACTAGCAGGGAATTCGCCGACGACGAAACATTTGCACAAAATCATAGAGGCATATTCACCGGAACCGTCGATATTGCTATGTTTAAACGTCGAATAATCCTGTCCTTGCCAAATGAGCCCAGTGATATACAGATGCGACCCCCAATATATGTTAGTAACATATTTATTGATATAATTCACTTATTACCTTTGAAAAAAGTTCGCTCTTCGCGCGACCAGTGCATGACTGCACACTGCACAGCCGCATGAAATAATTGTTATCAATTTTTGAGCGTCGTAATATAAGTATTGTTTGCAATGTTACCTAATTCGGTTCGCTCCCATCGGACGACTAAAAAAAGGTTATCAACATTCCAATTGCCCGCGCAATGGTTCGTAAGTCTTATGTGTCCCTTTCGCCGAAAAAGTTGCCCACCCCTGATATCGATAAAATTAGACATTACTTGCAAATTACAATTCAGTAGCACAGAGGAAGAAAATCGCTATATGTATTTTCGCGATGCAGTCAAAATTGATGCAATTTTTGGAAATATACCATGATACTGTGACAGAGCAAATGCATCGGCTGGTTTTGTATAATTGTAAAATTGATGTGACTATAACCAAACGATGCTTCCAACTAGAAAAAATTAAAAATATTTGTAGTGAAGCTTAGGTTAACAATGACTCTAAATCCTAGTCCTTGAATACTTGACTATAGTCAAGTACACATAGACTAGCCATAGGCTGTGGTATTTGACTACTTACTAAATTTCATTTATGACCTATGTTTATTAGTACTTAGTAGTATGAGTGTGTGTGCTTGTAATCAGTATAGTGCAGTGGTCGGGAACTTTTTCGGACCGAAGAGCCATATTGACCCAATATTTTCAAATATAAATCCCAAAGAGCCATAAATGTCAATCAAGTAATACGTCACAACTAGAATTTCGTGACGTAGGCTATTCACTAATACATGTGTGCGCCATATTTTCTGCGCTCACATGCGTATGTGGAGCCGAACATGGTCACTACAGTAGCAGATGCATTGAAACCTTCAACGAATGACTAGAAATGAACATTTTTACTCCCAAAATCAAGCAATTTTCAAATTTATTGTTCGAAAATAGAGCGCGAAAGGAGAGGCAATGCATAGGTAAGGTACAGACGGGCCAAGCCTCACCTGCGAAAGCGCAACTCATCGTAAATTGCTTAGAATTTACATTCACTGATAATAATCGAATGTAATTGTCGCACTCATCCCGAATATCCAAATACTGAACGACTTCTCCATTATTCGGCAAACAAAACGTTACATTTTAACGGCGGTATACGAGAAAACTACTTACCAATCAAGAACACGGATAGCTACGTCGTTGATTTTTATTGGAATTTCTAATTTTAAATCTCACTTCCAAGGCGGTCATTTCCCGGTGTAGATCAAGAAAACTGCATTGTTATTCAAGCGTTGCCATGTCTGCTATTCCCTTTGATCAATCCAAAATTTCGAGGCGCGTGATGTCGGGTAGATCGAATTCGCGAGTGATGTCAGTCGCCGCCGCGACAGCAATTTAAAAATTTAAGGATTTTGAAAAAGGAGTTACGAGACCCTAACCCAGGATACCCCACTGTCTTGACCTCTCAAAGACATGTTTAGGCTACCACGTGAATAATTATTCTGGACGTAATGAAAATTTACTAACAAGTTGCTGCAATATTGATAAATTTATTACAAAATTAAAAAATTGTTGAAGAGTCATATCTTATACCCAAAAGAGCCATATATGGCTCGCGAGCCATAGGTTCCCAACCACTGGTATAGTGTGTAATGAGAAAATTAGTGAGTTCAAGCTCTGTATTAGTTGCTGACTCATACACGAGAGCTACACTTGGATTTTTTATCTACATTTTAATTATACAGGACTGGACTTATGTCATATATGAATGATTCATATAGTCCATATTATAAATACTTGTAAAATATGAAAAAAGGAGGATATTTAGAAAATCATTCTCTCATGTTAATTGCATAGTGGATAATTTGAGCTGTGCCACAATGAAACGATTTCGCACGCCCACGTTAATCATATATGTTTGCATTTGCTTAATTTTTGTATGATAGTCATTCAACCGACGGTGCGGCATATAATTTTTGAAGTAAATTGGGAATACTGTTGGAGTCGGAGTCAAAGTTCTCTTAAGAAAATAGTTGGAGTCTGAGTCGGTACGTTTAAAGAATCAGGAGTCGGAGTCGGAGTCGGTTTATGGAAAATGTGTGGAGTCGGAGTCAGAGCCGGAGTCGGTGGAAAAATTTACCGACTCCACAGCCCTGGGCATAACTTCTGTCTGTGGGTGTAAAGCAGTGCTTGGATACCCTGCAGGAAATTTGTGAGCCTGATTGTAATTGCGTTTTGGCTCCTGCGTCGCGATAAAGAAGTGGTATGTTGATAATTCTAGCTTTATGACAGTGGTGCCAATTTTCTTTTTGCGTTAATCGCGTCCTGAATTTTTGACAACTTTCGCCGGCGATTGAGTAACAAGTCTATGACACCTGACTTCTTCAAACTACTTAATTGCGTAAATTATCTTGCAGCAAACGTTATGTTTGCGATTTCTATTAAGAGTGGTCTTGAATTTCGACATTTCTACTTGTGATTGAATAGAAATTTACAACATTACTGCTACTTCTACTTGAATGGCACCAACGACTACTTTCAACACCTGTCGTTGCATGGATTCGTGAATAGAGCTTTAGACGGATCGGATTTTCTCATTTTGGTAATTCGGACTCGTCCTGCATCGCTTATAGATTAAGGTTAACATATTTCTGCGACTGAATTTCCGGATACTCTTTAGCGCCCACTAGTGGATTTCAAAATGACGTATCAAAGGATATCAAAGCTTCGCGTATCGACCAGAGGTGGTCACGATCAATGTTGCCAATTGGCGCATTTGGGAGTCAAATTTCGGAATTTTGACGATGGTTGGCCCCCTGAAATTTGAATTTGGCACGCTGGCACTATTTCGGCGCTTTCGATTTTTGCAACTATCACAATAGAAATTTTTAACAGCACATTAGATCAGTATCAAGTGCTGTTTACTCGTGCACCTAATAAAGTCATTGATGTTCGAGTTAGAGGAATATGGAATGACAGTATATATAGGCATGTAGTTGTCTTGCGTCCTATGAATCCTTATCTTGCATTACCGTACTTCGGAAAATTAGGTCCCAGGTCACTTTATCTGCTGTCCATGGTGAAATCCAATTTGTAATGCCAACTATCACTCAACAGTTAGATTGCTAGTCATGCTCACCCTTTCTTGGGCATATGAACGCAGGCCAGGATTATATCGTTAAGGCATACATATAATTCTTGATGCCACTAAGCGAGCTGATCCATTGGAAAGTTTGCCTGGTTCGTCTTCGTAACGCTTTTGTTTTAGAATTGTGGACTTTTACATATTTAAATAAACTTGACAACCCTATTCAGAGCTAAATGAAATACGCGAAGATGTACGATCTTCTTTCTGCATCATAAATTAAGCTTTATTGGACTGTCGAAGCTCATTTCTCTTTTTATATATGGTCATTTCGAACAGTTTGGCTCTATTTTACGAAGAATTTGGCTCTCAGTGCCTTCCTGCAGTTGTCAACCCTAGTCACGATCCGGTTCACGAGTATGTGGCTTTGTGTTGTGTAACCAGAAACGAAACCCCATTTTTGAGCCCCCTCGTGCCCAAATAAACAATGATTTTGGGCCTATTATAGGGTAAGCGCTGCAACTTCTGAGGAGCTTGCTATATGCATCTGGTCGGTAAAATTTTTGAATGAATTCTGTCAATAATATTGGTTTTTCCATATATTGCATAGTTTGATCCGATCTCCACCCACATGATCAGAGTTAGCGGTAGAGCTGGTGGATGACGATGACTTCGACAATTGTACATCGTTAAGTCCTGTTCATGTCACACCGATAAGATTATTTATCAGCCTAATGCTGGTTTCCAACCTTTCATGGTCGCGACTTCATCTCCAATTTAAAAATGTTCCGTGGCCAAGATCAAAATTTGACGAGCTGATTACGTTCAACACCTTCGCGAACCCCAGAATAAAGGCAAACGACCCACGCGTTTAGAAACACTATCTTTGATTAAAGCATTTAAACGGCCTTAACTGTCTCTGAGAATATACCGTTCACCTATACAATTACGATTACAATTAGGCTCATTTCAGTAAATGAAGGTTGTTTTTATGTATTTTTTTTTTTGCAGTTTTTGCGAGGGTGGTAGTCCCCATATTAAAAACATTAAACGTGATGGTAAATCGCACGCAGCGCGAAGAAAAATTTCATGTAGCATAAATCTTCCAACAAATAATGTTAATATGTTGATTTTCGAAAAAATAATGAGATTTTTTCAAGCCTTCAAAATTCCGGACATTCGGGCATATTTTAGAAATTCCTCCCAGACGCTGGAAATTCGGGACATGTATGGCATTAAACATTAAATATTAAACAATAGACATCGAACAAACCAATATAGAGCAACGCACAAACGAAGCAGAGCTATATGTTATTTCATTTGCATTCAAACCAAATAATGTCGATCACTCGAATACGGTACGTTTTGTAAATTCACGTTTACGGATTCCGTTTATTGTAGAAAGCTGTGGAGACCCTCCCGACGTACAGCACGCAACACCGACAGTTCGAGCACGTGGCGCTGAAGCCGTATATGTCTGCAATCGTGACTTCGGATTTACATCTACGCGCAGAGCGGAATTTAGCATCAAATGTGCCAATGGTGTTTGGGAGAAACCGCGACTTGAATGCCCGCAACGTAAGTGAAATATCCACGATTCATTCAGATTATCGAACAGCGTAACTTGGATAGATTTATTTTGTGTAAACAGAGACTGATGGCCTCTTGTTTGACGGTAGAACGAGACCTGGACGTCGAAGAAGACCTAGGATTCGACGAGGACGCTATCTTGTATATAGATATATACGAGTGTTTCCGTTGCACTTCTTTCGTACGATATACGCAATATGATGATTGAATGCTCTTTATATAATGTAAGATTGTTTGATTCGTCCAGTAGAACGTATATGCTACACAGGTAGAAATAGAAGCGTGCACTGCCCCCTCACCCCCCCGCAAGTAAATGTGTTAACCGTAAACCATAAACCAGGGATGCTACTGTTTTCATTTAGCAATTGAACACACAATATACGCACTGCGCTATACAAGATACATTGCGATGTCATGAACGGATGTCGATGATATCGATTCTGTCAATCTAAGATCCACCTTGGCCTACTGGTATAACTGAGCCGTATAAGTCTTATACATATAGGATTGCATACCTATAGCTGTAGTTTATCAGCCGTGTCCGTAGCTTGTAGAATGTAGACAGGTGGTCAAAGTAGTCAAGTAAGCTATTTAAGTAGAAGTAGTGACGCAATAGACTACTCACAAACGATTATTAGTTGTGCTCACCTGAAACTGCATCACATAGAAGCAGAATTTGCATGCGGGAAATATATTTAAGTATAAGTAACGTATTAAAAGCAGTCATAAATACGCTCTTGTGAACTATCAAAAACTGGAGATTGAGCTATGCGGAAGGTGCAGAGAACTGGATTCGTGTTACTACATTCCAGAAGTTTTCAATTTTTCAGAGCATAACAACACGACCCCTTCATGGGATGCAAACGATAATTTTGCAATGGAAAGCGGTTCTTCGATTTTGTTAACCCCGCCGCTTCGTTTCACCAAATGTCATGCAAAGACACTCTTCCCCGTTGTATAATGCCCGTATGGCCGAAGCGAAAATCGAATCCTGCATTAACGATTTGCATGATTACTGCGTTAAGTATAAATATTTGAACAAGTCATTTGAGGTACAGAACTTCAGAATAACGTGAAACAATAACTTCATATTGTTAATTTATTCGCTTAAAAATTTTACGGCTGACTCTTATCAGTAGCGAAGGTCAGTGATAGGGTGAATCAAATTCGAAATGTAGGAACTATTTCGTCTGTATGACGTAATATAAACAAAAACAAACCACTCGTAGACGAGCAAGATACGGTATAGTAACGATACAAAACAAACGTTAACGAGTACGTATTCGGTTCTAAATAACCGAAAACAACAACAGCACAGAACATTAATGAAATATTCCTAGAGTGCGGAGGCGTTCCTTCTGTGGACAGAGAATCGGATTTCGCAGCTTTATGATCGTATATTCCAATCAGGGCTGTGGAGTCGGTAAATTTTACCTCCGACTCCGACTCCACACATTTTTAATATACCGACTCCGACTCTGACTCCTGAGTCTTTAAACGGACCGACTCCGACTCCGACTCCTGGGTCTTTAAACGTTCCTACTCCAACTCCCAACTCCGACTCCAGCATTATTACCAATTTACTTCGAAAATTATATGCCACATTGTCGGTTGAATGACTATCATACAACCATTAAACATATGCAAACATATGCTTAACGGTGGCATGCTAAATTCTTTCATTGTGGCACAGCTCGAATTATCCACTATGCAATTAACATGAAAGAAAGATTTGCCAAATATCTATCCTTTTTTAGGTTTTTATAACATGGACTCTCCAATATCCTGAAATGTATGAATCATTCAAATATGGCAGATATCCAATCCTGTATAATAAAAATGTAGATAATAAATCCATGTGTAGCTCTTGTGTATGAGTCAGCAACTAATAAAGAGATTGAGCTTACTAATTTTGTCATTGCACACTATCCTGATTACAAGCACACACACTCTTACTACTAATAGACATTGGTCATAAATGGAATTTAGTCAAGTAGTCAAAGACCATAGCCTATGTCTAGTCTACATAGGCCTACTTAATCAAGGATTGGGACTTGCAGTCTTTTTTAATCATTGGTTCGACCCAAACAGCTAAGCTACACTACAACTGTTTTTAATTCTGTCAAGTGGGAAGCATCGTTTGGTCATATTTACATCATTTTTACAATTTTACAAAACCAGCCGATGCATTTGCTCTGTCACAGTATCATGGTATAATTCCAAAAATTGCATCAATTTTGACTGCATCGCGGAATCCATATTGCAATGTTCTTCCCCTGTGCAACTGAGTTGTAATTTGCAAGTAATGTCTAATTTTATCTATATCAGGGGTGGGCAACTTTTTCGGTCAAAGGGACACATGAGATTTAAAAAAACATTGCGCGGGCAACTGGAATGTTGATAACCTTTTTTTAGTCGTCCGATAGGAGCGAACCGAATTAGGTAACATTGCAAACAATACTTATATTACGACGCTCAAAAATTGATAACAATTATTTCATGCAGCTGTGCAGTGCGCAATCAGGCCCTGCAAGATAATGACTGAATTATATCAATAAATATGTTGCTAACATACATTGGGGGTCGCATCTGTATACCACTGGGCTCATTTGGCAAGGATAGGATTATTCGACGTTTAGACATAGCAAAATCGACGGTATCAGTGAACATGCCTCGATCATTTTGTGCAAATGTTTTGTCGACGATCTCGCTGCGAGTGCATAAGCGAAGCCACAAGTTGGACGACACGTTATCTCCTAATTGCGAATATAGTTAGACTCAATTCTGTGAATAATATGTATTTATAATTTTCAGAAGGGGGCTCAAATATTGAATGCAAGAAATCTTGTGACAATGAATCATGCGAAGTACCGAGGAAAATTTCAAGTCAAATACATCTGCTATGAAATATTCTAATTTATGGTCATATACGAAGATCTGCGATAAATGTGGCTGGCCCCTGGGATACGTCAATGCGTCAGAACTGTTGATTTAGTCATCATAAAATTTCGCGGTCATGCTAATCAAATTTTGGCTGGCCTTGCAATTGTACCTGATATCATAAATAATTTTGAGAATTACCTCGCAGGTCACACCTAACCTTCTCGTGTGCCAAATTTGGCCTGCGAGCCACGGGCTGGCCGCACCTGATCTGTATGGTTAATAATAACAGTGATTGGTGGTACATAAAAATTCTATTGAAAATTCTTTGAAAGCAAATGTTTTCATGATAGAGAAGTTGGAGTCGGAGTCGAAGTCAGGTTCATTTTCACAAACTCCGACTCCGACTCCAGTCAGTATCTTCCCCACGACTCCGACTCCAGCTATCATAGTTTTCATGACTCCGACTCCGAGTCCGACTCCATCAAGCGAAAATTACCCAGACTCCGACTCCGACTCCACACTCCTGATTTCCTGATTCCAATACCTTCAAATGAAAAAGAGAACGGCCACGAGCATGAGCAACTAAAGAAAATTGACTGCCATTGTAATGATTTGCACATTCTGGATGGGATTTGCACATTTCGAATTTGATTCACCCCATTACTGACGTTCGCTACTGATGAGAGTAAGTCGAAAAGCTTCGAGCGAATAAATTAACAATATAAAGTATTTGTTTCGCGTTTTGAGAGATATTGCAGATCGTAAAAATTCCATTTACATTGAATTTTACTTCCGGAGAATTGGGGGCAATTCTGACCTCAATTTTAATCGTCAAGATGACTGTGACAAAACGATGAAATTAATTAAAATAATTCAAAGTCCTGATACCGCGCATAAAAATAAATACAATCTTCAAAAAGTGGAAAATATATTCCATGTCTTTTCTCCAGAAAGCTCCTATTGTGGTACTGCCGCAAATTCAGGATAGTGATGCAGATCGTCATTTGTCGCAAAATATATTTTGTACAAGTGATTTGTGGTACAGAACTTCAGAACAACGCGAAACAATAACTTCATATTGTTAATTTATTCGCTAAAAGCTTTTCGACTGACCCTCATCGGTAGCGAAACGTCAGTGATAGGGTGAATCAAATTCGAAATGTAAGAACTATTTAGTATAATTCTGACTGATGAGCGTCAGTCGAAAAGCTTTTAGCGAATAAATTAACAATATGAAGTTATTGTTTCGCGTTAATTTATTTTGTGTAGTCACAACCAAGAAAATAATACAAATTACCAAAAGTTTGGACTTTAAAAATCGTCCGAGTAGTATTTTTGCAGTATCATATAGGCTATAGCGGAAGCGCAGAGGACTAATTCGTAGGTCGGAACATCATCACAGTAGAGTTTAACTCATATCTTTGTCTGGTATGTGTTTTCCAATAGATCCTTTCTTCCGATGTTCCGAAATAATTTCCGTTCAGGTTGCTACTAGCACATGCATTATACCAAAACGCCGCTCTCATGTGATTCGCACAGTTACAGTCAGCACATTCGTCATTGTCAGAGTCACACGTTGTAAATTGATGAGTGTTGATATTGGTTTTCGATTTCAACATGAATCCATCAGTGGCATTTCCTGAATATCCACCCACTTTCAATCGGTACTTGTCAGATTTTGGCCCCACCTTGAACAAACTAAAATAAAAATTATTTTAGTTGTTGTAGTCTAGGAAATATTATTCATAATGTACGCGAGTGAATCTGAGAGTGGTCGCATGCCTATACATGTTACGGATACATGGCTGAGCGTTTAGGCCTTTGATACTCGATGGATGCTGTCTCTATGTAGCCGTTCGTCAACAATGGAAACTGACACAGTTTGCGAATACGATAATAATAATATGGGTCGCGAAAACTATAAATTTGATCGCGACCGCACTGGAACGATTTTCTCCGCGACCTTTTTCTGTGGATTGTTCGGACGTTTCCAAGCCCACTGTGTTACGTACTATAGCCAACATGTAGCACCAGCAGAAAAGTTGATCGTCAAAAATGTGCCCACCCTCATCACATATCAGTTTGCTGTCATAGAAAGATTTGTCTGACATTTGCTTTTTGTTGAAATCTCCATTTTGTTCGTGCAATATGCGGTCATGATAGAAGGGGGAAAGAGTTGGTGTCATCCTATTTGCTGACGTTGGTTAAACTATATAGATAACTAACCAACGGAAATATGCGCAACATGTGATTCACGGTCGAGTGATGCGACAACGGCAGATTTCTTGTCGCTTCATAGCATGAAACGGCAACGTAATTGCTAATCATATAGACGACGAACCGAGTGACTGATTAAATAAAGTTGATCTGATTTGAAAGCTACAGTCGTGCTGATTCTGGTTTGTTTGTTTGTTTTGGGGTATCCATTAGGGATGGTGTGAACGCGAGGTTCACGTTCGCGTTCTGTGTGTGAACCTCGGAAATTTAGAGGTTCGCGTTCACAACAGAACCTTGGTAGGTTCTGCACTGTGAACCTTTTTGGTAAATTGTAATTTGCACTTCATTATAAGATCCTTGGTTCAAATTTATTGCATTTCAACTGCGGGTCATTCTATGCATGGCGCTGGCAGCATAAAAAATCAACACTAAACGAGCATGCACCCTGACAACCTTAAAAAGTTTTACCGGTACTTGCTTTTTTGCTACCAAAAGTTGCCGAAAGCTCGTGTAACTAATAACGTTATATTCATACAAGTGGACGTCAAATAGGGTGTGAAAGCTATCCAGATCTTACGTTTATATATATCGTCTGCCATCGGCGCAACAAAGTATTCAAAAATTTCTCGAAATATCCAGCTTTCCGTTTGTGAATATTTAGTGCCTCTCTGCTGTGAGCTTGACCCGCAATCACACAACATCACGAGCGATATACGTAGTCAGCGAATGATGCTTATTCAACCAATCAATGACATTGATATCGTTTTCTGATGTAAAAAATCGATCGAGTGTACGGGGCCAATCTCGACTTCATATCTTTACTGTATCAATAAAACCAAATCCGTGCGATTAGGGTGCTGGCTACTGCTATATAACTTGTTGTTTATTATATTGGTAGCGAGTATAGAAACCCGTTTTACACTCTGCTCAATATCAATCTAGCGATACTCAGATTCCGGAGACATTGTCCGGTCTGGCTTTGACCGTTAGGGCGTAAGCTTATATTCCCTGTAAGTCCTCGTCGAAATTGTTGGCAAAGCGATGGAATGTATTGATTTTATGAGATTGTTATATCCTCTGATAACCGCGGTTAATACATTTAGCGACGTTTAAAACGCCAATATGTACTTCAGCAATGCGACATTATGTGGCCCGAGTCTTCGCTGGGTATCGTGTACAACTGTACATTAATATAGGCTATCACGTCATTGAAAGATAGGGTTGGAATTAGCAATATGACGTCACGAGGTTCACGTTCGTGTTCACACAGAACCTTTCAAAAAGGGTCGCGTTCACACGAACCCGAACCTTTCAGAGGTTCACACCATCCCTACCATCCATGGTGTTTGTCGACTACTATGGTCATTTACACCAGGCCGATATTCTTCTTATTTTCCGTAACTGCCGACTTATGGCACGGCCCACCTCTGGGCTATTGTAAAACACCGCTGACGCGGATGAGGTGGCGAGGAGGAGCCTAGGCAAACCTCCAACACTTGGGTATCGAAATTCGAAAGTCGCCTTCGGTCGGACCCGAACCCGCACCCATTGGTGTTGCAGCAGCGGATTATACCACTGCACTATCTCGCCACAAGCTGATTCTGGTAATATACATTAGAATTTCATCAAGGCAATGGAACCACCCCGAAATAACCTTTAAAGTCTGAAAATCAGCGTTGCTCTAACAATCGCAACTACGCAAGGACCGTTGTTTTGGTCATTGTGCTGAGCCGTTGCGATTGTTCCATATTCCGCATCTATATCCGTAGGTTAGTTATCTATAGTTAAACCGCCGATTTTACAGAAACGTGTTCCAGTGGGCTTGTCATCAGTTACTGCTGTAGCGTGTAACAAACCCACTCGTCGCATAACAAAAGGAAAACTAAGCATGCACCATGCACGTTGTTGTTCACTGCTGAGTTTTGCAATATATACCGTCAATTTCAATCATTCAGAGATTCGTGATTGTGAAAATATTATGCCAGGAATACTTAATCATGGCAAAAGGTTAAAAACCATTGGCATATATAGCGCTAAATACAAGAGATTAAAAATGCTATAAAGGGGAAATTTCATCAACGTCACTAAATAAATGAATTTTTGCAGTGAATCATGCTTCGTGGAGCTGCGCCGCGTGGAACTGGCTGTCTGCGCCTTCTCTATTTCTTACAGGCCGTGAAAACGTAGCATATACAACCAGTGTGCCGCGACGCGCAATATTTCAATTCTCTTGCGTGTTTTGGTCCTTGATTGTATATTTCAGGGCTTTTTACCGCAAAGACGTCATGAGAAAAGCGACGTATTTGAGGCCAATAAGCCTACGACGCTACCAAACTGGAAGAGTCCAAGAAGAGTCAAACCGGGTCGCTCAGACGACGATTTAAATTGGTATATTTCTATTCCAATTTTAAAACACAATTCACCACCTGTATGACGCGAAGTAAAATTCTCCGGTCACCGCATCAGTCATCTCTATCCTTAGCTCGAATGTTCCGTTGCGCGTTTGCATATGGAGACATTCGAGTCCTGACAAAGAGAGAACGTTCGGTCATAGATTTATTCCAAACGCTGCACAAAAATATCAAACGACCGTCGAGGGTTCTTCTAAACTCTCTTACACAGAATAACGCCGACAGTGAGTAATGGGAAATCCCTGTCTAGAGTACGCGAGTCAGGGATCGTCACTGGCATGTTCGCTTTTTTGTTATATCATGAGCTGTATTCGAATAGTGGACAAACATGAGGGCATAGAGTAGATTAAATGTCCACCGTGGTTAAACAACGATAACACCAAACCCCAGAAAATTCTTGCATTTACTAGGCTACGTAAAATCGCGGCAATAAAGTTACAGGGGAATTCCTCATTTTTTTGCCAATTTATTTCCAGCTCAAAATGCTCACTTGCACAGTGCACACAGATGCAAGGGATGACTAATAGAAAAAAAAGTAGCTAGAATACGTTCTTTACGGTATAATACGTGGGAAACTTACTAAAAACCAGTGTTGGGATCAAGTCACTACCTTCGAGTCACGAGTCATTTCGAGTCATTGCACATTTTGACTCGAGTCAAGTCAAGTCAATCGATTTTCGAAGGTGACTCGAGTCAAGTCAAGTCAGTCGATTTTTGGAGGTGACTCGACTCAAGTCAAGTCAAGTCACGAGTCAAGTCACAAGTCAAGTCAAATTGCCTTTTGAGGTATGAGACGTGATTACGTCATTGTATTTTGCTAGCTGTCTGAAATACAGATTAAGTGGTCATTGATTTTGAACCGATGAAGGGATATAGAGTTAATACACGCAAGTGAGGCGCTGTATCGCTCACATATAAGTAGAACTAATAAACGACGTAAGTAATTGCACAGCCTCAGTTTATAGTTACCAGCCAAAATAGAGAATAGAGAAACGAATTGATTAGATGTAATACATTGCCCTTTTGCAAATTGATATGATACAATTCGAGCCTGCGCCAATGGTTAAGGACTATATAAAGTATTTTTAAATTCAATTCCAATAAAGCAAGAGGTTTGGTTGTTAAGTTAAGAGAACAGAACAGGAATAGACATTTTGGTATTAAATTACTTTTCTATACTATAGTTAAGACAACGTAGGCTGTAAGCTTCGATCACGTCGTTTGCGATCAATGTATTTGTGAGAGAACAATGGAGGCTCAGTAAAACGTACGATCATTGAATGATTGGTCGCTCTCACGGGTTACACCAGCGTTTCGCGAGCAATCCGAACATATGCATTGATTTTTATCGACACCGATTACTTGATGACTTGAAATTGACTCGTGTATTTTGCTCCGAGTCACGAGTCAATCCACATTTCTGATACGCCGAGTCAAGTCAAGTCAAGTCATTTTAGCAAAGTGACTCGAGTGAAGTCAAGTCATACGAAAAAGTGACTCGAGTCTGACTCGAGTCAAGTCATGACTCGATTCATCCCAACACTGCTAAAAACCACTACTTTTTGAAGGTCAGTCTATTCTGAACAACCCTAGCGTATACCCTATACCGGTATAACATCGATTCGACTGAGCTAAGAAGTTTTCTGAAAGAATATTAGCTTCTAAGCCTATTCTCTACTGAAATGTGAACACATGCATTCATTATAGTTTCTTTTAGGTTGTGTGTGTGTTTTTTTTTGTGTGTGTGTTGTGTAATCAGTGGTCCGTTTCAGCCGAATCATACATTACGAAATGTTATGAGATCATCGAACAGGTTAGCCTTACTATGGTTACAGTCACTCACATTTTGTACCAGATCCGGCTGATAAAAAATAACTGTTTGTGATAGAATCGTACATCCACAGTGCAGATTTTGCCTAATTTATGCCGTTTTGTATTTGTGTGTATTCGTAACCTCACTTTTTTAGTTGAGGTGGTGTAAAAATGCATCAAGCCTGTCATGGAAAAGGTTTAAAACCACTCCTCAATTTTATAATCTCTTTTCCTAGCTATATGGCGAGAGCTAACTTCCATTTCATTTAACGGATCCGATTGCTCACAAATATACATTTTCCTTGTACCGACATCGATCTGATATACCAAAATTGCCATCCTCACCCAACCAAAGTTCTTCCTTCGGATCTCCAAAACCCTTTGCGTATTCGTCCCACCCTCTGTAAAAATCCACTGTTCCGTTAATTCGTCGTTGGAAAACCTGCAAAATATTAATCCAAACACGCTAGATTTGCTTCGTGGGTGTAGGCCTACTGGTTAGATCATCTGCATAACGCCTGAATTGATAGCAGCACTGCTACATTATTATTTATTTTGTTTATTGAGCACTTCCCAGTGGATTTCTCTGCATGTGATCGTTCATTCTTCGATTTGAATCTGAACGGAGCAATTCTATTCAAGTCCGATTGTAATCGACTCCTGTAAAGATTTATTTAGACTGTACGCCATCACCTGATCAGCGGTTTTTACAAGCAGTGATACAAGCAGTTGAAACACCAATAACTCTAAATAACTGTGAGGTTCGTGACAGTATTTTCAATTTGATGACGTTTTAATTGAGATTTGTAAAGTTTTATAATTCAATTTCAGCGACTAAATTCGCTGATGCTACGATTGCTGCAATTTTACTTTATTCCAGTTTACAAGTTCTTCAATAACATATTTTCAAACCTTTAAATAACCGATATAAACTTCAGACCTAATACCCACAATTGCATAAAAGCCTAATGAAGAGTCCAGAGTCGCGGTTAGCATTTTAGACTCTAGAACAGGGGTTCTCAGCCCTTTCTTGGCCGTGACCCATTTTCCAGTTTGAAAATGTGCTGTGGCCCACCTCTTATCTTGGAGTCGTAATCCTGTGCAATGCGTGGTAATCGAAGGCGTCGATACGCCCATTTCTCTAAAATATGCGCATTTTCTCTTAATTTACTGATGATATTTCAAGGTAGATCTTTCGGGCCATGATATCGCGCGAAGCGCGACGAAAATTTTCATGTCTAATAAAAGTCCTCCAGCAAACGATCAACGAAATAATCTTGGGCCCCTTCGAGCTCCCGCAATTGGAGGTTTTGATGCAGCAGTTACGGCCCTGGTAGATCACAGGTTAAAGCTATGTGTATATTATGATCGTCTGCTACTCCATTCGCGTCGAGAAACACAATCATCAAATCCATGCATCCGCTGTGTGATTGGGATTTTAGTTCCACTATTGTGGAAAATAATATAATCATACTGGGTCAGCTTCAAACAATTCATTGGTGAATGGGGTACTACAGAGAAGTGGAGAAAGATTTATTTAATATGCAAGTTGTACAATGCACATTGTATGTCTTGTAACAAACCAAATGAAGTTGCGATGTCAGAATATTCAATCCAATGATACAATCTTACATTATGTACAATGATTTCCAGGGCGGACATTTTAAACCGATTCCAAAGATTAATGCTCTCCGCTAAATTCTCAATCCATTGCAATTCGTTGCGGTGGTGCAAATACCTCCGCCAGAAGTTGCTAATAATTTCCAGTTATGGCTATTTTTATCTTACAATAATACGACTTGCCTAAGTACGGTATATCTATACCTCAATTACACTTCATTCCGAGTTTATCGGACACCCCTTTTAACGGCATACGACATACGACGCTGTCGGAATACTTGGTTACTTCAGCATTACCTTCCAGTTATTATATACTCGAAATTATTTTAGTTGCTTTTAGCCCTAGGTTGTCATAGCCGGTGGAAAAGGCTGCCGTTTCTCCCTCCCGTTTTCGACTTCAACATGTTGACTCCATACGTGCCACTACGTCTCATCAGAGTCGGATGAAAAGCTTTACGTAGCCTACGTATAACTAGACAATATGAATATATTTTTAGTGATTAATATAACAAAAATAACTAAACCTACATTTATTTTAAAAGTTTCTAAATAGCTTTGTGGCCCACTTAAAATGCGATTCGAAAACATGCCGCTGAACAAAATTCACTTATGGACATTGAGAGTCATAGCAGTTCCAACCAATTGAACTGTGGTCCTATTCGTTTATTCTGTGTCCCAAAGTTGAGCTTGGAAGCAAAGGCATACCACGAGTTGGTTGATATTGAGCCTTATCAACAACTTCCTCCGGCGATTGAGCACTTAACTGATTCAGAGTTGAAAGAATGCCACGAGAAGCCTCTGATTTTGTTTCATCCATGCCACAATCAAACAGTGGAACGACATGTAAAGCTCGTAACAGAAGCATCAGCACAAGTTTCGGGATTTCAATGACGCGACGGCCTCATTCGCCAAAAAATTAAGTCTCGTAAACTGATGAAAAAACTTGACACAAGAATGCATTTTCAATAAGTCGTTAAATGTGAGTGTTTCATTATGATGTTTTGAACCGATTTTAAAAGGACTGTGTTGTGAATATATTTGTATTATGGGCCCAATATTCGGTATTGTCAGTGTGTTACTTTTCTTTTCAAAAAAACTGATGACAGATCACAATTCGTCAGAATAAATGCTGAATTTCAACAAAAATGTGCGTATATATTGTTTTGGGCTATAACTCATTTTGTGTTCACAATAGAGAAAACTTTCTTCTTAAGACAGATAAAAACATGATGCTTCCGCAGATTTTGAGCTATATATCATGACTCTTCGACCAGCGGTTGCCGAGATAGGCCATTTTACCCCCCCCCCCCCCTACGCGCAAAAATTGGGGGGTTGCCGGCTGGAAAATGGGGGCAATACCCTGACGTCACTTTTTATTGAAGTTTTAGGTCATTTGTCAGGATTGAGGAAGCCCTTTTTTCGATTTGAAAAAAAAAAGTCATTTTCACACCACCCTAATGCCTACGACCGCAGCGCTGCGCGACTGGTGGTATTGACTGCTGAAATAGAGTTGGATGTTCTGGATGTAAGAGTTATTCTATCCCAATTTAAAATTTTACTGATTGTAAATGCTGCAGTAGCGGATTCTCTATCGTGCGGGCGGCCCGTGGCATAATTTTGCAACCCAGACCAGCTCATTTTGAATCAGTCTTTTCATATCGCTAAATAGGCTTTCCTGGCGGATGGACTATTACGCACAATTTTTATTAGAGACCCTTTCTTAATGCAATAGAGGAACGTGTAAGACTCACAGTCCAGTCTGCTTGGTAATCGACGAAGTCGCAGCTCAACCCTTGTCCTTGTCCAGGATACATATCTTCAGAAGCGTGTGTTGCTTGTATTTCAATTAGCGCAACAGAAATAGTAAGAATGACTGGAAAAGTGAAACCATGTTTAATGAAACATAGAAATAATTTTATCCCGGAACATATATTTTTAATGTTTCCTGATTTTGTATAATTCCTGGATTTATATGCAATGTCGCAATTAAAATTTCTTATTGTCGCACACGATATGTGATGTTTCAAGCCCGTCTGGAGATATGAGTAACCGAAGGGCTCTCACTCTCCAAGTGGCTGCATGTCCAAGTGGGAATTTATATTAGGATAAAAGTAATTGTGTGTGTTTTGTGCTATTGTGACTCAGATTCTCAGGTGTGCCGCGAGTCTTTCTGAAATTTTGGAAAAGGACTGTAACATATCGGCAGAAAGTCATGCCTACAGACATATCCGATTTAAAAGCGGTCGAACTTCTTCAACAGCTGATAAATAACCACATGTCACCATGTCCATGAGATCAACCATGGCATTGCCGATGCATAGAGCAATGTCCACATCATAATTGGGCTGATGTGTCACGAAGAAGCTTTTGGTTTCGTTTCGAATCAACTCATAAACAAGACATCGTGCCGTAAATAACGGACACAAGGTATGGAATTGAACTTTAACTTGAACACTACTTCTCATGATTATTTGTTAACAAATATATGTTGGTAGTTGATAGGCATATGATTGTGAACATGTTCTTCTTCGCTTTGACTCAAATTAAAAGCTGTCACCGAGCGACTCTACTTGGAAATGAATTAAATGCTGATATGTTTATCAACAATAAAAGCTCATTTCACCCTTCCTTATTGGATTTGGAACAACATATTAACGACAATCGTACTTTTTACGTCCCCGCGGTACATTAACTATGACATGCCGTGGTCATGAAGCAAAATACACAGTGTGTACTTATTTCATGAACGTCCAGAGTCTTTGTGACTTCAATCTGAAGCAACCTGTCGCATTTACGTGAAATTTTCAATGTCTGAACCATTACTACATTAGGGTTGCATTTAAGAAATTAAACAATGTTAAACAAACGTGTTTAAAACATGCCCATGTGACGTCACAGTGGGTAGACATTGACTGCAGAAAATATAGGGTATAAATATCGCTCCTTCGACGAGAAAGGCTTCCGACCACCGACCACTTTCATATGCAGACAAAAAATATCTTTAACCTGGACTACATCGTTGCGCAGCATTTTTACGGTTGGCGGTCATCATCATCCGAACACCCATTCCATACGAATGATCTATATTTATTTCTATATCTATATGCTATAACTATTGAACCGACGACGATTTCGAGGGTTCCAGCCACTTCGCATAGTATACGCCGACTATATTGGGTGCATATCGTCCGTAGGCTCAACCTAAATGTTTTTTCGAAAGTATTCTCACAATTATGGCATAATTATACCACATCTGAAGAAAAAAACATCACTTCATTTTATTTAAAAAAGCATTTTTCTTAAGCAGTGTTTGAAACATGTTCTAAACAAAGTGTTTTAAATGCAACCCTAAATACTATAGGTTTTTTACTTACCAGTAAAGAACGTAATGCTTGCTTTCATAGCATCCATTTCCCTTTCCTGCATACTCTGTTACGCTCGTAGAGTTACCGATATTGGTAGTTGTTTCCCAACCTTACTATAGGCGAATGCAGCTATAAATATCAGTCAACTTCAAAATGAAGTAATATTTCAATGTAATTATATCAACAATTGCTCTAACATATAGTGCTATCATCGAGATCACCAGAATACGATCTTCTGTGGGTATTGATATACAATCTGTCTTTTATACTCGGCTCTGCCGCAGCTTTAACCGGACGCGTTAAGCGTCAAGTGACTCGATTTTGCGTTAAAATTAGAGCAACCGAAATTAACACCGGACAAAGCCAAAGTGAAAAACTTCAGAATTCAATTTGTTCAACTCCAGGCGTTTGGCTGTGGTCTGACAAGGGCTTCTGCAGGGCCGCATGAATTCAATATCGATATAAACCAAGCAACCACGTCTTAAAACTCTACGTCCGTACAACGCCGTGCTACCTAAAATAGGCAATGGGCATAGAGACCACAACAGAAGTAATATTTTATTGAAGGAATACAAATACAACAAAAAATCGCTATCATCAATTTCATATTATTTTGAACTCTGAGCTGTGCACGATACCTGGAAACGCTTTTCAGCGACTAAGGAATCGATATTGCGGCTAGCGAGATACGTTATAGCTGAAAGAACATCTCCACGTTGAACTTGATCTTGCGGGGAAGCCCTAAGCCAGGGGTTCTCAAACATTTTTAGACACGCCCCCTTTACGATACTGAAAAATTTCGCTCCCTCCTTATCGTCATATCATGAAATGCAACCTAAATGCTAGCAATCGCAACGGATAGTTTGATGACACGGAAGGCTTTGACTGTTGATGAGAGATTTCTGCAATATGTATTCCGGACTACCCACAAAATTCGAATGTGATGTAAATCGCGCGGACCTCTAAAAACAATTTCAGTTGACCGCAGCTCCGCGCCCCCTTCAGATGCTTTCACGCCCCCCCCCCCCGCCAAGAGGGGCGCGCCCCAAGTTTGAGAACCACTGCCCTGTGCCGTTTTGTAAGCGTCTCGGTCTTAGCAGTGTTTGGGCCATTGCACGTCAATGCAATATACCCAGCACATTCATATCAGCTGATTATTCTCCCTCGATAGAATGCTGTTGCCGTCGCCAAAGCCAAAGCTAGCGACGAATAGTGATGTTGGGCACATAAGAACAGCTTATTTTGAAACAACAACAGTAATATGTTGAAACTGTAGTCAATTTCAGCATTTCAAACTGGTTTTCTTAGTTTGCCGAAATCTCAAATCAAGTCGCGGGCCGCATGCAGCCCGCGGGCCATGTGTTGGTGACATCTGTGCTACAGTCTGTTATTATCAGCGAAAATAGAGAATCGAATACGAAGCCTCTAGAACAGGGGCGGGCAACTTCTCCAGTCGGCGGGCCGGATATAGGAAAATTAAGTACTTAGCGGGCCGGATTGCTAAATCGATGTATTATTCGCCCCTTTATCCCAGTGTTGGGATGACTCGAGTCATGACATGACTCGAGTCAGACTCGAGTCACCTTTATCGTATGACTTGACTTGACTCGAGTCACTTTGCTAAAATGACTTGACTTGACTTGACTCGGCGTATCAGAAATGTGGATTGACTCGTGACTCGGAGCAAAATTCACGAGTCAATTTCAAGTCATCAATTAGTCGGTGTAGATAAAAATCACTGTATCTTGCATATGTTCGGATTGTTCGCGAAAAACTGATGTAGCCCGTGAGAGCGACCAATCATTCAATGATCGTGCGTTTTACTGAGCCTCCATTGTTCTCCCACAAATAAATAGACCGCAAACGAAGTGAAGTAGTGAAGAAATATAAAAGAAAATTATCTATTTCTGTTCTCTGTTCTCACCTTAACCAAACCTCTTGTTTTATTGATTTGAATTCGAATATAGTTTGTATACTCCTCAACCATTGGCGCAGGCTCGAATTGTATCATTTCAATATGTAAATGGGTAAAGGGGAATGTATTGCATCTTATCAATTCATTTCTCTATTCTCTATTTTGGCTGGTAACTATAAACTGAGGCTACATGTATGTGATCGATACGGCGCCTTCTTGGGTGTATAGTCAACTCTATATTCGTTCATCGGTTCTGAATCAATGACCGCTCAATCTGTATTTACGGCAGATAGTAAAATGTAATGACGTAATCATGCCTCACACTACGAAAAGGCAACTTGACTTGAATTTTGACTTGACTCGTGACTTGAATTGACTTGACTCGGCTTGACTTGACTCGACTTGACTCGAGTCACCTCCAAAAATCGAGTGACTTGACTTGACTCGAGTCACCTTCGAAAACCGATTGACTTGACTTGACTCGAGTTAAAATGTGCCATGACTCGAAATGACTCGTGACTCGAAGGTATTGACTTGATCCCAACACTGCTTTATCCACATATACAAGGAATAAATCGCAGTTAATAAATTGGAATTTTATCGACAGCAGATGGACCGACAAAGAATATAGATATTGACTATCACTTGAGAAATATATTTACCCGTATTTTACCTGCTTATTCTCAGTTCATTTCCCTTTCGTGGCCGTTAATTTCAGTGTGTAAAGTACTTTATTTGAAAAATATCTCACCATCCAAAATTACCTACTATTTCAATGAAGTGGACTGATTTCCAGCTAATCCTTGTCATATATTTTTTTTTCGTTTACGGGCAATGTCTTCATCCGAACTCCATCATATGCCGTTGTCAAGATCGAAACAAGTGGAAAAAGACATTTCTGCCTCTTCAGGCATACCTGGGACATGACTTTTAGTCATGTCGGAGTGACGAAATTTGCCACCGTAAATACTATTACTTCAAAAATGACTGAAATTTCAATTTGACTGACCTCGGCACCGACTGGTTGGAAGTGAATCAACTTTGGTGTGCAACGGTTGTTTGAGTGACCTGACGATTTGACAACGAAGTCGATGAAATTTGAAAAAAAAGGTTTCTTTTAACACCCTTACTGTGCATCGTAATGTAAGTCATATTCATGATATGGTCAAGATCAAGACCATTCATGAGCCAGAATACCGATGCCGGACTACCGTCGCACCTCCAGTTTCACACTCTATTAATACACACCCAAGTGGCACCAAGCGATATTAGGAATATACCGCGTTCTCTCATAATTGAGAACAAAGTTGGACTCATTTGTGTATTGTACATGATTTGATCTTGAAAATATTTTTGATAGGAGATACACATATTAATATAAATAGAATTAGTGACACTGTATCGCGAGAATCGCGAAGAAACATTTCGAGTTGAACAAATCTGCTATTGATTTACAGACTTATTCTGGGACCCTATTCGAGCTTGCCACCCCCTATTCGAGTGGCTGCAGAAGTTGCGGCCCCGAATATTATCATATTATTCCCGGTATACTCGAATTCTACTATGTTTCATTATAGGAATCACCGAATGAGACTTGTGAATTTTTTGACATCGCGCATGGAGATAGCTGGAATGTTCAATTAAAACCCACTTATATAGTTATAGTGTAAAACAGTACCGGTACACATCTAGCACACATATTCTCCTTGGTCATTTTGCGCAGGACTTTGCTCACTTGTGTCCACTTTACCGACGCATAGCTGTATTCATTGGCTTA
The DNA here is from genome assembly GCF_051294905.1 of Botryllus schlosseri. Lineage (NCBI taxonomy): Eukaryota > Metazoa > Chordata > Ascidiacea > Stolidobranchia > Styelidae > Botryllus > Botryllus schlosseri. The sequence continues at coordinate 17,729,716 of NC_137249.1, forward strand.
TGTCTGAAAACTTCGAGTGGTGGCATGACTAGCGATTCAAAACTGAATTTCATGCAATTGAGTGCTAGATAGATATAGATATATATGTAGCAGAGTGCTTTTGTTGGTCCTGCGTGAACTGTGCGGCGTAAAGCGTAAAATACTAAAATTCGTCAAGTTTGAGATGAGCGCTTGGCGCTCCGTGTGTTTACCTCCCTTTCAGAGTAGCACCAACAGTTATACTAAAATAGTCACATTTCGGCGGCGTATTGGGTCAGTAGAATCACTAATATGACTAATATAGGATAAATAACAAGTTTACCTAGATAGATTCGCTTTTTCATTTGTCAAATCATCGACTCTATCGAACCAAAGTGCCAGTAAATTGTGGCTGTTTCAGTTTACGGCTGTAAACGACTGGTGCTACTCTGATAGCTGCAGTAGAGCTCGTTGTATCCATGATTCCCGCGCGTGTTGTTGACGTCAAACCTAACTTTCACAGGATATGGTACAATGCATAGTTCCGCTAGACATATTCGCTTAAGTGCATAATACCATACTATGCACTATATGCTAGCTATAGATAGATTAGCTTTAAGTGCATTGGAAATGATATTATTTACTTAAAGCGAATAGCGGAACTATGCATTACATCATATCCTGTGAAAGTTAGGTTTGACGTCCACAACACGCGCGCGAATCTTGTTACAAAGAAGTAAAAATCTCATTATTTGGCATTCAAACTAGTACGTGACCTCTGCTCAATATCGTATCAGATTTCACGCATCACAATTTCCAAGGCAAAATCGGAAGCATTCTGTTTGCTTGGAAGTTTTAAGTCGTCCCACTTTTTTCTGGCCTTTATCTCATTTACTGGTCGCCCTGCTGTATAATATTCGCCCTAATGAATTATGCTTCTATCACATAAATCAGCAGTGACAATCAACTCTTGAGACCTTGCCGTACATTTGGAAAGGAAAAAATGGTCACTGAGCTCTAGCAGTCCGAGTATCCTGCGTGCAAGATTTGCCATGCTGATGACTAAAACAGAAAAGGAATAGTCTCATCAATCTACGTCATGTCACTAGGCCTGGTTACATGATCTTGACCATGACTTGAAGTTTAGGCCGTCATCGGTGACGTCACGTGAAAACTCCGAGCTGACTCGCAGAAGCACCCTGTTAACGTGATTCTTCGTTAAAATGCGTTCATACATTGTGGATATTCGGGCATCGCTGTTAACAGATGTATTCCTCCTACGTCTGGTGCTTGTTAGGGGGCAGTAAGTAAATTGCAAGGTAGTCCGACAAGTGTTTCGTCCAGCACATTGGTTCGGCAACGTGGGCGATATCGCCCCCCAGGCGGCGACTTGGCGGTCTAGGGGGACGAAAATGACGAAGGGCGCGACAGGGGGCGAAAATAGCGAAGGAGCGATAGGGGGGCGATGACGCGTCAAAATGGCTGACTTTTTTTTAGTCAACCCACGGACATTTAGTTACAAAAGTGTCAAATTCAACATCGAGCCGAAAAGTTGACCCTTTTTTTAGTCAACCCGCCGGTGATTACAGTTTGTATGCCCATTTTTCGGTACACAAAATTTGGGGGGCGATGATCGGTGTTGAGCTTGCAAAGGGGCCGATGGGTCGAAAAAGGTTGGGAACCACTGGTCCCGCACGTCTAAAACGTTTCGTTTTCTCTCGCTGTGGTCGATAGGAATAGCCTACTAATATTTATGAGATATTGCCTTGTAGATTGCACCACTTACAGTTTTGAAAAAGGCTTTTTCAAGCATCTGCAATGGTCGTGATAAAGATAAAAATCGCTCCTGACTTTTGATTGATCAATGAACCTATTTACTCGTGTACCTTTCCAAAACATTTCATGTACAGAGGCGTCAAGCTCATCATTCGCATAAAATTTATGGAACTACGTTTGAAAGTGCAAATGCGTAGTTTGTTTTGCTTCGTCTCTTCAATTGCGTAAACTTCATGCTACATTATTTTAAGGCAGTGGTTCCTACCCTTTTTCTTGCAGCGCTCCATTTTCGAAAATACCTAGGTATGCCCCCCCCCCTCCCCTCATAATATAAGAACGGTGCTAAGAGTTCGAAGTCGAGCCGGTATTTTCGGGTTGGCACTCCAATATATGAAATAGCTTGAATCGCGCCCGAGGACCATTCGCTAATTCACGCTATAATAATAGTATGTGCTATATTCCGGATAAAATCAAAGTTGTTATGACAACTATCGCGTGCGGGCTCATACCATCTGGTTCGAGCCCGTGTACACATCCCTCTGCGACTGGCAATACGGTGACTTTTGGGATTTGCTTTATCGGTTTCTATGACTAGTAAATCAACTGAGATAGTGATAAAGATCTTTGCTCACATTGAATTTAGTACTGCGCCCAGTTTTTAACTTTAACATGAATATATTCCAAACACACGACTCATCCTATTTAACGTAATGTGAGATTGTGGGTCACCGTACTGAACAGTGTCATCCTTATTGATACGATGAAGAAATACTCTGAAGATTTAATTTTGTAGCTCTCAAATACAGATATATTTAGTTCATCATTTTTACCAAAAAGCTTCAAAGCATCTTTAATGTGCAGCAGACTCTCACTCTTAAAAGTGGTAAGGTACCTCTTTCTTCGATTTCGACATGCTGTTCGCTACGGGTTAAAATACCTTATTCGAAACAATTTGTGGAAAATAACCAAAGTTAGCGTGACGGAAGTCTTTTAACGGGGAATTGGCGATCTAAAAGTACGCGCAATTAATTTTACATGAATTATAATAAACCACTGCATAGATGGAAACATGTTGCAAACATTGTCGCCATATATTTCGCGCCTAGCGCGACGAAAAATTTCGAGATTTGACAGATTTAGTTTAATGAAAATTTCAATGATAAGTCAGGGATATATGGAACTGTTGTTCTACTACTATATAATCATATGTCCCCATAGGCGCCGACTTTTATTTTTGCATGGGTTGGCGGCAGGCGCGTAGTCAGGGGGTGTCGAAACCCCCTCCTTTTAAAACGCAAAACCCCGTCCTTATGAAATGACCGTTCTGACGCTAATGTTCAGTTGCAATTCAACAAGTCGTATTATCAGTGTTACGATTACGAGGGCCACTTAACGAGAGTCGTCTGTGCATGCATATCGCATCGCACAATGTAACGCGACGCGATCTCCCGCTGAGATAATTGCGAAATTAGACCATTGATTGCCGCGAGCTCGGCATTCGTCGCTGGACTGAGCACTGAGCAGTAACATGGCGCGACAATTCTGAGACACGAAAGACAGGCAAGAATGATGATTACAAATGCGCGCAGTCAATCAGTAATTATCCCTTACCGCCAACGCAATGGGATTTTACTTGGTATTGCGTAGCTCACGTCGGGACAATTGGTTGCTGATTAAAATATATAATTTGACTGCATTGCTGCATTTCCTGATTTACGTTCGCAAAGCATAATTGGATTAATATTATGGGCACTGGAATAAATTCCAACTAGCAGGCACACACAATAAAACACTGTGCAACTTGCGCTCCGAGAATATTTATCGCAAAAATGGTTCACTAAACATTTTAAACGCGTCTTGCGGCCCTCATCGATGCAAATAATGCACTTTAATTTGTGGAAGGTGAACGGATATTTGGTCGTCAAATCGCAATAGAAGCTGGTGTTTCTCAGAGCGCGCGATGAAATCTACGTTTCTAACGATGAGGTCGAATTTGTATATCTAATAAGGATCGTTAGTTTACTGAAATCAGCATCAGTTCACTGTGCAAAATATATAGTAGTGATCAATTTTATTGGACTGCACAATCGGCCGGCAAGGTTGCGCTGATAACGAAATTGCAGACATGCCGCAAACCTGCAAAAATTACAATTACAGGGTGCGCTATAGTCATACCTAAATACCCAGATGTGGCAATGGCAACGAGCACAATTTGTTCAGACCCGGGCATAAGTTTTAATCAAAAAGATACATAAACACAAATTATTACACTCAGAGATTGTTACTGTTTGACGAAAGTGTTTCTGCGGACGGTAGTAGGCCTGCATGCGGACGCGCTAAATCAAACCACCGCCGATAGTGCGCACTGCGCATGAGATATCGATGACCCATTTCGCATACAAATGATTCTCACCAATTTGCAGTACGCAGCATCGATAATACCAATTAGTGAATTGGCATTTCAAAAGTATTGGGTTTCTAGTTTTAAATGAGAAACTCACTGGCTGCGCACATAGGGTTTTACCGACAACGCGCTGGTTAATATTAGCCACGGACGGCATACGTAAGTCCCGATCAGCCAGTCGAATTTGATCGTGAAATGGTGCGATTTTAATTATCCAGGTGTTATTGCAGCAAGAGCAATATGGGCTCATGCCGCAACCTTATCAATAGAAATACAAATCCCAATGGTTTGAAATTCAATCCGCAACTATAGAGCTGGGCGAAATCGAGTACCTGAGTGATTCGATTCTGAATCACGTGAAATGCTTCGAGTCGAGTCGAGTAATCGAGTGGCATCCATTATAACGTCACAGCATAATGTAACATGTCGAATTTCAAATATGTACTAGGGATGGTGTGAACGTGAGGTTCACGTTCGCGTTCTGTGTGTGAACCTCGGAAATTTAGAGGTTCATGTTCACAACAGAACCTTGGTAGGTTCTGCACTGTGAACCTTTTGGTAAATTGTAATTTTCAATTCAATGTAATTTTTCAATCCATTATAAGATCTTTGGCTCAAATTTATTGCATTTCAACTGCGGGCCACTCCATGCATGGTGCTGGCAGCATAAAAAATCAACGCTTAACGAGCATGCACCATGCACCTTGACCCTTGACAACCTTAAAAGTTTTAGTTGCTTTGTTGCAAAAATGTTCTCGGAATAACCAGCTTTCAGTTTGTGAATATTTAGTGACTATCTGCTGTGAGCTTGACCCGCAATCACACAACATCACGAGCGATATACGTAGTCGGCGAATGATGCTTATTCATTCAACCAATCAATGACATTGATATCGTCTTCTGATGTAAAAAATCGAACGGGCGTACGCCCGGGTCAATCTTGACTTCATATCTTTACTGTATCATTAAAACCAAATCCGTGCGATTAAGGTGCTTGCTACTGCTGCATAACTAGTTGTTGTTTGTGGTATCCGTAGCGAGTAGTGAAACCCGTTGTACACTCTGCTTAATATCAATGTAGCAATACTCAGACTCCGAACACATTGTCCGGTCTGGCTAAGACCGTTAAGGCGTAAGCTTATATTCCTTGGTAAGTCCTCGTCGAAATTGTTGGCAAAGCGACGGAATGTACTGATTTTACGCAATTATTATATCCTTTGATTACCGCTGTTGATACATTAAGCGACGTTTAAAACGCCGATATGTAATTCAGCATTGTGGCATTATGTGGACCGAGTCTTCGCTAGGTAACGTGTACATTATAATATATTATATTACAATATAGGCTATCACTTCATTGGAAGATAGGGTTGGAATTAGCAATATGACGTCACATGACGTCATGAGGTTCACGTTCGTGTTCACACAGAACCTTTCAAAAAGGTTCGCGTTCACACGAACCTGAACCTTTCAGAGGTTCACACCATCCCTAATATGTACCTTTTATGCGACCACAAAGACTATAATTCCTGTTACCCATCACATTAAAGATACTTTGGTATTTTTTCGACCAAGCCGATTTCATTGCACTTGGTGACAATGCTGCGGGATAATCATGACTTCGGAAATGCGTAACGTTCGTAGCTTTCTACTATATGTTTCGCAGTGGCGGCTCGTCCTATAGGGCAACTGGGGCATTGCCTCACCTAAAATTCTGTTCAATAACAATTCTTTACCATTTATAGACGCACACCTATCTATATAAACCGAAATCACAGCGAAAATCGTATACTTCTTGTCCTTTCGCCTGTAAATGCCCATATATAGCGAAGTCCATGCGAAAATCGAATTCTCTTCTGTGTTTTCGCTTTGCGAATGCCTAGCCGGGGCTTGCCCCGGTAGCGCTCATAACAAGCTTTCACTGTCTATTCTCTCAAAACCGCGCACAATGAAGAAACGGTGATTTACTCTCTCCTATTCATAAAATTACCGAGCAACCTGTGCCCTTAAGGTGTGATGTAACAATCGTATCTATAGCTGAACTCTGTTACCGTCATATGCGTTTAGTCGACCTTTGCTGGTATAGGTCGATTTTAATGGGGTTTCACACCATGAAAACTCTTGAAACTTGTTATGTCATGTCGTGATGTTGGTATTTAACACTGCCCCAAGTTTCAGGGTTTCTACTTAAAGTTTAGGGTAGTAATTCCGTTTCCGAAGTTGAGTGTGTGCTGATCCGTCATGTATCGCAAACAGATTTTACTCAAAAGCCGGTATTGGTATCCATTGGTTTTGACGGTGTTCAATACTGAGATCGGTTATGACATTTGGCACGGTAAGTCTTAATGTTAGTATCGAACGCTGTACCAAACTTTAAGTTTGTCACTGAACTGTGTTAGTGGTAATTTCGTTTCCTAATTCGAGTGAGAGCTGACTCGTCATTCATCGCTAACAGATTATACGCAAAGCCGGTATTGGTCTCTATTGATTTTAACGATGCTCCTTACCTAGATCCGTCATAAGCTTTTGCACGGTATGTCTTGATTTTAGTATCGAACGCTGTGCCAAGTCTCAAGGTTGACACTCAATGATTACGGCAGTAATTTCGTTATGAAGGTCGAGTATGGTAAAGATGTGCTCCGATCTGACACTTTAGCCTACAACACATTGCGGATTTCACGCAAAAGCCGGTGTATCTGCGGTAACGTTAAGTGAGATGATGATATGATTCTCAGTTTGCATTCAAATATTTACTTTGATCGTATATTCTCCAATGTCAATTTCACCGTGAAATTGTGGCCTTCAAGCCATTTGCGTACAACCCCCCCGTCACTTGATCAGCCTATTCCTCAGTAAATTTTACGCAAAATTCGGTGTTGGTCTGTTCGCATTAATTTTGACAGTGTACCATACCGAAAAGGGCCATGAGGCCACTTCTCGATAATGTCATGTAACAGTGTACCAAGTTTACGGCTTTCATCCACGTATTTATTCGGTAATATATTTTTCAAAGGCGATTTCGCAGCAGACCTATAAGACAGTAATAAAAACGTATGTGTCGTGTTACAGTCTCCAGTTTCAAGGCCAAAATCTCTTATGCTGTACCGAGACCAAATTTCCGAGGCTGCTATTCTTAATCCTTTACAATGATGTTTTGGATTCAATAGGACAGGCCCAATCTATGAGATAACAATTGCGTATCTGTCCGAATTCGTTGACCTTTCCAATTAGGCTTACGCTATCTCTCGAGTTATAGTCATTTCCATTTCTGCAGATAATTAGTCAGGTCTAATGCGAACATGAACCGTGTTGAATCTTTGTTCCGTACGCCGTTTACGCAGTTACCACACTTCAAGTCACAGCTCACCAGCGGACCTCTCGTGGCACATACGTTAAAATCACTGTTGCCGGGAAATTCATGTTACCGTACCATCATTAAGTTACTTGTTTACGTTGGAAAACGCCATTGTGACGTCATCTTGATAAAAAGTCGCTTGCAGCCCTTGCCCCACCACCCGATATTGTCACGAGCCGCCACTGATGTTTCGTGCGCTACGATACGGACAAGCAAGGCTTCGAGGCTTCAACAGTGAAAATTAGTATCGAAACTATAATTCTCGTTGATAAATTAGCTTTCAGTGGCGAAATGAGTATAATTTCAGTACTCAAAAAATTAGTATTTTACTACTCGACTCGAATCATGAAAATTAATACTCGATTCAGATTCGAGTACTCAAATCATTGTGCCCAGCACTATCCGCGACATGTTTGGGCCCGGTAGAGTCCGTCCAGCGAAGTCGGTTGGAACATAGAAGGTTCCCGCTCAAACTAATCGAATGAATTCAGAATTTCCGCCACCGAGCATCTCTTGTTGCATCAATATTTGACAACATAATTCAACGCCGTGCACTGCACAATGCGCAATAAGAATAGCAAATCAAACACTGATAAGTGTCTTCGAGGGAATACGAGTGTATATAGCAGACAAAAATAAGTAGCCTAGACATGATAGCAAACGAGAAAGCGTGTATCTAATCAGTAATTCCTCAACTTGCGTATAGCACAATGGGGTTCCGAGTCTGACATCGCGACAATTGTTTGCAATTGAATATGCGCACTTTGCGCAGAAATGACTTTCAGTTGGCAGGCATACACTAACACACTTTCCTATTTTGCGGTCCAATTAAAGAGACTATTACGAAACTAAGTCAAGAATTATTTCGTAAACGAATATACGCGCAAAGACAATTTAATTGAGAGAAGTAAAACGTGAATTCGCCGGTCCAGTAAAGAGAGCTGGTGTTTCTCAGAGTATACGTGTGTCGAAATCGACGTCGTAAACGAGGTAGCTACGATTGTATGATTACTAATCACGGATTACAATTTATTGAGGCGTTTTAAGCACTAGTTTCAGCTTCGTATTAAATTATTCGCGCGCGTATCGGTTAGCAGTAAATAGTTTGCATTTACGTGATAATCACAGACTCGCTAATTCACAGCACAGACGGCGGACGTTTAAGCATTTTGTATGGGTGGGCCGCCACCCCATAATTATGTCATGGGGAGCTGCGCCACCCCACCACCCCGTAACTCGGCGCCTATGTATGTCCCTACTGCACCTTATACTGCGACGCCATTTCTCTTCAGCCCCCCATACCGCATTGAGCCCAGTGCTCCCAATATCACTCTCTGAGCGTTACCGCCCCCTTCAAAATCCTAATCGCCCCTCGAGGCGCTGGCGACACGGTTAAAAACACTGTTTTAAGGCGTAAACCATTCGTGCAAATAAACCGAAAGGGCACGCAGCTAAAAAGGTTCGAGACGCTGTTCTAGAATCCAGATCATGGGTCGCCAACTCAAAGCGTGTCGCGGGCCACTTTTCAAATTTCATAGAGACCGCGAGCCGCATGAATTCAATGGAGTTAAAAAAGAGGACACACAGTTTAGCAATCACGTTTTCAAAACTTTACGTCAGTACAACGCTGTGCTCTCTAACATTGGTGACGGGCATATATTACCACAAAACAAATAACATTGTACTTATACATAAGAAATAAAATACAGCAAAATACTATCACGATCATCATTTTTATTGTATTTTGAACTATGAACTGCGCACGATACCTGGCAAGATTTTTCAGCGACTAAAGAAGCGATATTGGGGTTAGCTAGACACGGTACTTGCTGGAATACTATCTCCTAGTAAGGCTGGATGTTGTGAGCATCTCAAGTCTTTTTCCAAGCGGCTCGGTCTTGGCAGCAGGGCATGTTATCGTATGGAATGTGAAATTTTCGTACTCCAACTGCCTCAATCGTTCCATACTCTATACTTACAATTTTCCATACCATAGCAACATTCTTCCATACCTCATTTGGTACTTTTCCATACCATCCAATATTATATTTCTGATTTGTGGAAGTTTCCCGGCGTTTATATTATAATTACCTTGAATAAAATCATCCATTTAAACAGCCATCATGCACTAATTCTATCCCCAATTTCTTGGTGGCATGTGTCAGCAATGTAGATTGCCTAATCATCGAAGACGTAACGTAAAATATATACCAGAATATTTGCGATTCATAACAGAAGCTCATGACCTGTAACGCACTGATATCAGTAATATGGAGATATCATCTATACAGAATGACGTAGAACAAAGTTATTTCCCCATCGGAATATTTCTTGTAATACAATTTCACATCGCTGCAATCAAGAGGGATTTGGCAGTGGGCATTTGACAGGGTCACATGTGTGATTCCCCCGCCAATATGTGGGTGATACTCATTAGCTTCATTAGTTAACATCCAACCAGATTTAATGAAGTTACGATGCGTGTTGGAGGCCGGCATGTCGAAACATATTGCGCGCATCTGAGGAAAGCGCAAAAAATGATTTACAAGTTCAGCAAATTGATATAAACATTATTGTAACGGCCCATGCTACACTCTCAGAGTCTACGATTTTAAAACTCCTCTTGGTAGATTACGAAGTGGAAGGTACGATAAGTGAAATGTAAGCTGTCACCCGACAGCGGTCGAATATCGAATGATATGTTTTATGGTATTCAGATTGGAATATCATTGATATTATTTTATTTCATATTCGCGTTGCACAACATTTTATTTTCCAATAGATATCGATCGGAATAGGTGAGTCTCTGAGTCGAAATATGAGATATGAACCTGTCAGTGAACGATTTTCTGAGGTAGGCAGTCAATTTGAAAAACCGAAAGCAGGATCAATGTCATGGTTCTGTCAAAAAGTGCCGATGTATGGAATGAATGGAAAAATAATTCCATACCATACTGAAAATATTCCATACCATACCATATGGGGTTGCATTTACAACAAAATTCAATTTAAAAAAAACATGTTTGAAGCAAGGCCCTTGTTTAAAACATGTTTTTTATTTTTTATTTTTTATTTTTTACACATTGCCTCTAGAACATTCAATTGTGACGTCACAGGGGCTTGTCATTGACAATTGAAAAAGTAGAGTAAATATGGCTCCTTCGACGAAAAAGGCTTCAGATCACTGTCATAAACAGACCAAAAATATCTTTAACCAGGACTTCATTGTTATGCAGCATTTTTACGGTAGGCGGTCATCATCATCAGAACACCCATTCCGTACCAATGATCTATATATATCTCTGTTGAACCGACGACATTTCGGGGATTCCAGCCACCCCACATCGTATACATCGACTATTTTGGGTGCAAATCGTCCGTATGCTCATATTACGAGATTTTTCGGACGTATTTACACAATTATGGCATAATTAGACAACGTTCGAATAAAATGAAAAAACAATTTTGCTTTTTTTCAAAAATTCATTTATTTAAAACACTGTTTAGAACATGTTTTAAACAAAGTGTTTTGAAACACCGTTTGTTTTAAATGCAACCCTAATACCATACCATACCATGCACTGCTTGGCAGTGTGTGAGCCACAGAAGGTCAAGGCAATATGTTCATGTTCATTCATGTCAAAGAATACTCCCATCATGGAATGCTATTATCTTCGCGGAAGCCGTATCAGCTAGTGAGGAATACTGATGTTGGGCAGCCAAAAACAACAATACTTTTAAACTGCCATCAATTTCATCATTCAAATTGCTAACGAAATCTCGAATCAGTTCGCGAGCCGCGTGTTGGTGACCCCTGTTATAGATACTTTTGCGAATCAGAATTCGACAAAACCCAAAAGAAACGACAATCCAATGCTTTTTCGTTCCCGAAGAAACATCGCACTACAATTCAACATACGACTAAATCTTGAAATCCGAATCCAGTCCGGCTGCGTCAGAAATTCTGCTCATGCTGTTACGCCTGCTCGTGATCATCGCTTCTTTGTATTTCGCGATTTGCGACAACACCTAATGACTTCATTAGTGAGCTCTAACTGCAGGGAATAATTATTGTCGATTCGTTGCGGATTTTCCACGCGCTATGAAGCGTAATAAAACAGATATCCATTGTCCATCTACAACTGCTAACCAAGAAAAAATTTCGAAAAGAAGCGACACTGAACTACAGCGTTCTTATGGAAAAATAAAGTACTGTAAACATTAACATCCAACAAACAAATACTGCAACGCACAAACGACGCAGATCTGTGATATTTTATTTGCATTCACACCAAATAAGGTCGAATACTTGATACAGTACGTTTAGTAAATTCATATTTACGGATTCCTTTTATTGTATAGAAAGCTGCGGAGACCCTCCCGACGTACAGCACGCAACATCGACTGCGAGCACGTGGAGCGGAAGTCGTATAGGTCTGCAATCGTGACTTCGGATATACATCTTCGCGCAGAGCAGAAGTTAGCATCAAATTTGTCGATAGTGTCAGGGAGAAACCGCCATTCGAATGCTCATAACGTAAGTGAAATATCTATGATTCATTCACATTACTAAACAGCGTATCGCGAACAGATTTATTTTGTGTAAACCGAGACTGATGGCCTCTTGTTTACCGGTAGAATGAGACCTGGACGTCGAAGAAGGCCGGGGACTCCGCTGATTTGTATGTAAATATATACGTGTGTTGCCGCTGCTCTTCTTTCAAAAGATATACGAAATATGATGATTGAGATTTCTTTGTACACTAACCAGTAATGATACTTTTTTCATTTGATCATTACACACGCAATATCCGCACTGCGCTATACAAGACACATTGCGATGCAATGAACGGATGTCGATGATGTCGATTCGACCATGTGCCGTCTATCAATCTAAAATCCACCCTGACCTACTGGTATAACTGAGCCGTATAAGTCACCCAACACATATGGAATCCATGTGTAGATTGTACAATACATGTAGGGGAGATGTGGTACCGATGGATCACTGGGACCGAAAATACTTTGAAATTTCTCTATGATAATTCCATGATTACACTCCGTGAACTTGACTAATATTGCATGCTGGCAAAATCTTTCCTACCATACAAAAAAATTCGACGTGCGCGAGCAATGGGGTCTCTCACAGATGATTTTTGTTTTAGGGGGTGTAAGCTAAATTTAGATCGACATATACATTTTTCTTTGTAACCTTCAACACGAAGAAACCAGCAATCATTTTTATTGTGAAGTGTAGGGCTTATATCAGGCTTTATAATGGCACCTATTATTTTTTTCCGTACTTTCCTTGAGTGGACTTTTTTTCGATTCATGTATAAAATTCGTAGGGTGGGGACCGATGATACAATAGCCAAATCAAGCAAAATATAATCAAGCATACTAATCATGAAACAAATGAAACATGTCTACGTACAGAAAATCTTTATGTAATAATTGCATATGATGTTTTATCGCTATAACGAGGTATTTGGAAGTCACACTGTCGATTTTCGGACAATATGTATGTACCCTCAAATTTATAAGTCCGAGCCTAAAGCGAAACGTGATTTTATGACAACATTTGAGTTAATATTTATTCTATTTTTTGACAGTTGCGACCAAACATTCTTTTTTGGCTTGCTGTAGCTTAGATTATAATACTGAGCAAGAAAAGTAGTCACATTTGAGTTTTTTAGGGTATATGTGTCATAGGTCCCCGGGTCGTGTGTCATTGGACCCACCGGGTGGGGACCGATGACACGTTCGAGCAACAAATTTTGAACGCCCATAAATATTTTTTGAAAAGTCGGATATTCATGTATATGTGCGCGATAGGTAGAGCTTGTATCAAAGTGCTGAGCCAGCAAAAGATCTGCTGTTTTCGGCTGAACATTTCAGGGCCAGCGATCATTTTCCGATTTTTGATCCATCGGTACCACATCTCCCCTACTATATACTAAACCTAGGGCTGTATTTGAATCATTCGTGTCCGTGGGTTGTAGACAGGTGGTCAAAGTAGTCGAGTAAGCTATTAAAGTAGAAGTAGTGACGCAATAAAATACTCACGTACGAGTACTAGATGCTTAAACCTGAAACTTCATCACGTAGAAGTAGAATTTGCTGGCTTGAAATCTACTTGAGCAAGTAGTTAGTTAAAAACAGTACACGCTTGTGTGTCAAAACTGGAAATTGAGCTATGCGGAAGGTGCAGAGAACTGGATTTGTGCTCCTACATTCCAGCAGTTATCAATTTTCCACAACATAACAATTTGACCCCATCATGGTATCCAAATGATAATATTGCTATGGAAAGCGGTTCTTAAATTATGTTACCCCCACCGCCCCATTTCACCAAATCTCATGCAATGACAACCTTCCCCGTATTCTAACGCCCGTATGGCTGAAGCGAAATAGTGAGTGTGGTTGTATCGAATACTGCATTAACGATTTGCATGATTACTACGTTAAATAGAAACATTGTGGATAGTGAAAAATGCCATTTACAATCAATTTTACCTCCGTAAAATTGGGGCAATTCTGCCCTTAGTTTTAATCGTTAACATGACTGTGACAAAACGACTGATATTAAATAAAATAATTCAAAATACTGATACCGCGTATAAACACATATACAATCTTCAAAAAGTCAAAACTATATTTCTCGTCTTTTCTCCTGAAAGCTTTTATTGTGGTCCGGCCGTATAGTCAGAATTATGAATGTAGTAGGCTAACGATCGTCATTTGTCGCAATAGGTATTTTGTGGCGTCACAATCAAGAAAACGATACAAATCACCGAAAGTTTAGATTTTTTAAATCGTCCGAATAGTAGGCCCATGTTTGCTAGATCTATATATTCGAGGCGCGAAATCCTAATTTGTCGGTCCAAACATCATCAGAGTAGAGTTTAATCCGTATCTTTTTCTTTCTGCTTTCCAAAATATCCCTTCTGCCGATTTCCCGAAATAATTGCCGTTCAGGTTGCTACTAGCACAGCCATTATACCAAAAACCCCCTCTCATGTAATTCGCACAGTTACAGTCACTACAATTATCATGGTCGGCGTCCTTCGTTGTAAATTGCTGATTGTTGATATCGGATTTCGATTTCAACCTGAAGGCATCACTGATGAAATTTCCTGAATATTCACCCACTTTCAATCGGTAGTTGTCAGATTTCGGTCCCACGTTGAACGAGCTGAATAGAGATTAAATTAGTTGCCAGCTTACAGTGCCGCTCACCTCGATTAGTCTTTTCTCAGTAAAATAAAAATCCAGGTATAAGCCTACCAGGCTACATGTGTTACCAGGCTACATATAGCTGCAAATCGGGAGGTCAAATTTGAAGTTTTATCAAAGACCTACCATTGCAAATACACAGAACGAAGGTGCCGTTTGTACCTGAGCTGTAAACGAAAGAATCGTTCATGAGTATTCTTATATCGACCTCAAATCTGTGATCTGTGTTTCCAATTAGGCGATTATGCTGGATTTTACCATTTTTCATGTGGTTTAGCGATCGAAAAATACGATGTGGCGATTACCGATAGACTTGGCACAACTTCTTAACCTCTCTCTGCCTTGAGTTTGAAATGGCATATTACCATATTTCACCAAGTATAGGATGTAAATCATCAGGATCTTTATGATGTAACAATTAGTAGGAGGTATTGGTGAGCTACAGCCTTCTGGAGTTCAAAGTAGATGCAACAGACGACAAACGTGATGAAAGGATTGATATTCCCTCGTGATGACTAGAGAAATAGAAAACCCCAAGCTTCCGCATTCAGTTGAAGGCTCAGTCCTTTAAGTAGATTGATTGTTCGACTAGGAGGAAACTGGGCCACAGGCCATGCCGCATTCAAGTGTCTTAACACGTTAGCCATTGCATCCAAGCTATGCATCATCGTTAGATCATATTCACGGGCGCAGTGATCAAGTTAGGTTTGTCAACTTGAATGACCCGTTCAGTAAATCTCATGCACGTCGGGTATTGGGAATAATGTTGGTGGCATGGTGAACAGTTGCGTGCTATCATCGAGCTTCGAAAAAGCGAGGTACAAAATAGAAACTTCAACACAAGACATTATTGAAGGTTTTGATGCTGACAATAGAAATCTATCATCTGAGTGCAAAAGTTTCCCAGTAACTTCCCATGTCATTCGTAACCACATTACCGCATAAGTTTTCTGTTCTGGTGGTTCTTAAAGCTAAAAAACGAAATAGGCTCGCATGCGAAAATGACATCAAAATTCCGTATTTTCGTGACAAAGCCCTGAATCTCACTATTGGTATCTGAATAACAACAAGCAGAAGTCTTATTGATACCTGCATTATTATTATTATATGTGATAGAAATTTGTTCTGGTGATTCAATGAACTTGGGGGTTCGACGAAGCTTGCGAATTAGCGTTGGCTAAGTGCTCGGCAGGTTAGTATAGATTTGAGAACCACCGATATCAACGAAAAAAGCTACACTTCGCCGACTGGAGTTAATAAGTCGTTTATTTTTGTCGCCTGTCATTAACAATTTCAACACACAATTATTCGGGAGACTGCGTTGTCGCACTGGCGCTGCTGTGCGACGTCAGTTTCAGATGATCAGAAAAACTCTAAGTCCCATCGAATATCGAAATTTGTTGTAATTATAGTCCATACGCTCCGCTGTGAAGTAGATCTTTTTACGGTGACAGGGGGTATCTTCATATCAGTTGATTCCTCTTTATACTGTTTCTGGGCGATTTTGGAAAATAGCGCATATGGTATTGATATCACAGAACAATTGGAAAGTGCCTTAGTCGAATCGATATGTGAATCTGTCGGTTAGACGAATCTGTTTATCGAGATTCCACATTTCATAGCAAAGGCGTTGACTCAAAACATTAGAAAGCAAATTCTCAATCATATCCTGATTAGCAGACCGGAATACATGCGGCGTCAGCCGTTTGAAGCTGGATATTCTGGTGTCAGAGGATTATTGAAATCGAGGGTTTCGAGCTTTCGACTGACATGTGGTGGTCATTGAATATATATTAGAACCGGTCTTTTGAATATGGATCCTTCTGGCAGCGTCCTTCGCGGCAATTAATGTTGGCCTCAACCTGATATGCTTTGGCATCACCTGCCGCCGGTACGCCCTCAGAGCTACAAGCAATCATTGACCAAAGGATTTCCGCCTCTCATATCAAGTAACTGTGGCGGTATGTTACTATGGATTTCATCTTGAACACATGAAGCCCAACCTGTAACTTGCGTAGTAAAATTCTCCGGTCACTGCATCAGTCATCTCTATCTTTAGCGCGAATGTTCTGTTACGCGTTTGCAAATGGAGACATTCGAGTCCTGGCAAAGAGAGAAAGGTCTATATCTGTCATAATTGCTTCAAAATACGACGCAAAATATCCGGCGACCGGGTAGGGTTCTTTAAAGTTCTGCTGCACTGATTACAGCGGACAATGATCAAGTGACAAATCCATATCAACTTATTCGGATCGGATGGTGAAGAGCCTCGATCAATTTCCAGCGATCCTGGAGTCGACAAAGCTATTTTAACTGCGTTGCATAACGTATGTAGTGAATTAAATCTGTGATTGGATTAGTCCAGGGGCGGGCAACATACGGCCCGTGGACAGTTTTCCGTCTTACATGATGGTGTGGCCCGCGGCCCCAGTCTTCAGAGATTACCCACTACTTGCTTACATACGTCAAATTTTAGTGACTGTATGTCATTATACACATGTATGCAGAGCGAGCGAGGGTGGAGCTTACGCGTAAATTCGTCGAAGCGAGAAGACTTATTGCATTATCGGCATTTACGATGTACTCCACCCTAGCTAATGTCATTTGTGGTAATCATGGTGTTTGTCGACTACAATAGTCATTTACACCAGGCCGATATTTCTTATTTTGATTCCGTAACCGTCGACTTGTAGCACGGCACACTTCTAGGCTTCTGTAAGACACCGCTTATGACAGGGGTGGCCAACTCAGAACGGGTCTGGGGCCACTTTCAAATTTCGTGGAGGCCGCGGGCCGCATGAATTCAATATCGAGATAAAATAGGCCACATAGTTGAACAACCACGCTATCTCGTCACCTACTAAACAAAATACATTCATTAATTACAATTTATTCCTTGTATATGTGGATAAATGGGCGAATAATGTATCGATTCAGCAATCTGGCCCGCCAAGTTCTTAATATCCCTATATCCGGCCCGCCGACTGGAGAAGTTACCCGCCCCTGGATTAGTCGATTGTCTAGACTGGCCTTGCTAGATTTTCCGTAATGTAGTCGGTTGCAGCTTGTGCGTTCTAATACATTACTGTTAACTTGTGGGCAATCAACCGTAGAATGATTATTTCACATTTTTCGGGGTGATAATATTTTAAATACAGTTTCCTTCAGTATTCTTGATGCGTTGCTGTGATCTGCCTTGGAGCAGATTCATTCGTTTTGGACACTAGCCATATAGGTTGTGGCTCAACAAAGTCTTACCTAAATTTGATATCTTGATTGCAAAAGAGTAGGGTCAGTAAACATGAACTTTAGCCTAGACTCAAATGTAAATTATGGAATCATAATTTGGTTTGTAACCATCGTGCTCTGGAGCTATAATAGCTCCGGATCTACGGGTGGCAAGATCATTCCTGCCTTCGTTGCAATTAAATCCATCGACTCCGCAAAGTCTCCTATTGCTTATATAAATAGTAAATTGTATGGGCTCGCCGCCAGTGGCTTTTGATACCGATATTAGTTTTATATACCAAAATTGCCATCCTCACCCAACCAAAATTCTTCGTTCGGATCGCCAAACCCCTTCACGTATTGGTCCCAGTTTCGATAAAAGTCCACTTCGCCGTTAATTCGTCGTTGGAAGACCTGCAAAATATGCACGCGAAGGCGGGTGATTCGCTTCGTGAGCGTAACCCGTAAATGGAACGGAATCCGTCTGAATCTTTGCGAGTTATTTTAACCGACAGTCGACAGCATACAATGCATCCAATGCCGGTCATATAGGAATCACTGGTATGCAGCTTTTCACGTATAGCATTTTAAAATAGAATATGCTATAGTTACTATCCACAGCTGCAACACCAATAGTTTTGCAGGTGCGAGTCCAACCGATGTCGACTCCAGACTTCTTATTTAAGTGTTGTAGCTTTATCTCGGACCTCCTTGTCATCTCATCCATGTAAAGTTAACGGTGTCTTATAAAAGCCGAGAAGTGGGCCGTGTTATACGAGTCGGCAGCTACGGAATAAATATAAAGAAAATTGACCTGATGTAGATGACCATAGCAGTCGACAAACACCATGAATACCACAAGCAACAACAACAACTATCGCACAACAACTATTAATTTTAGTATTGCTCATGTTGATTTTTATTTGTTCTAATTTTAGAACGTTAACTAAACTTGGACAATGAAATAAATAATAGTTTACTATATTAGCGGGGTAGCCTACATCCTAATTGTGGGGTTCACAGGCATTTCGTAGTAACTTCGAAGAACAGTGTGCCATAATATTGGTATTTCGTCTATCAGTGCTAGTGTTGTGAGATTGAGACAGAAACTGTGCAAAGTGAGAAAAATTACTATATTATGAATGTGAGGCATTCCATATCACCCAAACAGAGTTGAACATGTGAACTCGAAAAGGGACAGTGAACACAATGACTTGGACTCGGAATCGAGTATCAACACTGTGACTCCGACTCTAACCTTGAATTCTGACCTGGACTGTTACTTGACTCGGTAGCGAATTGAAAATAACCCCACTTGACTTGAGTCAAAACTATAAAAGTAGAATTGACTTGTGACTCGGGACCTTGTCGAATACTGTTACCAATCCAAGCTTAGTGAAACTGTGAAATATTCTATCTATATTGTTGTGACATGTCCACATGCTATGTTACAAAAATAAGCCCGTAGCTTGTCTAGGGTTGTATTTACAACGCAAGTGACTTTAAAACACATATGTGTGAAACCCTATAGTCGCTCATTTAAACCATTGTTTTACTTTTTTATGGGCCTACATATGTTTTGAAAACAAAATCGAATATTGCAATAGATATGGGCTCACAAAAGAGTGAAAAACATACAATACTTTCAATTGCATTTAGACTTGTGTTTTCACGTGAGAAAATCACGCAGTTACAACTGTGCTGGAATTTCCTGTTTAATTGCATTTATAGACTTGGCGAAAAAAAAGTTAATGCTCGATTTTCAAATGATACACAAATTCCTTCTGTTGGCGTAGACTAGGTTTACTCATAGTAATGATGGTGAACTCTAGAACAGACAAATGAAATAAATTGCGACCCTTATCCAATATCGAGAACATCTCCTCATGATTATTAGCAGCACATATGTATGATTTTCCAGTAAATGTTTGCCGATAGAAGACTTTTGACCCATGGCCTGGTTATGTTCGAGAACAAGCGCATTGTTTTGCTGCGATTTCGAGATATAAGATTTGACAAACGGTGGAATGTGTTCTTTGAAACGGTCCTGCAACCGTTTGGAATTTTATAGGCTTGCGTTCAAGAAATATTTTCTCGCGACAAAATCACGCAGTCGCAACTGCGCTTGAATTTCTTGTTCAACATTTGCTAGTTGTAGACCCATTTTCTATGCGGAACGAATAAACTATAAGACCCACAATCCAGTTTGCTCCGTAATGGGTGAAGTCGCAGCACAGCCCTTGCTCCTCTTCACTATTCCTTCCTTCTGGAGCTTGTATTGCTATAATTCCAAGGATCGCAACCGATATAGTAAGGGTGACTGAAAAAGTGAAACCATCAAAACGTTATGTCATTGAAAATCGAGAAAATCTCATTTCGTAACATATATTTCTGAACGCATCCCGACTTTATCAGTGCCACCATGGTCAAAACTAGGTAGGCTGGGCATACCGACAACTGGGGATGGTGTGAACCTCTGAAAGGTTCAGGTTCGTGTGAACGCGAACCTTTTTGAAAGGTTATGTGTGAACGTGAACGTGAACCTCATATTGCTAATTGCTAATATTGCTAACCAACGACCGTTATCCAACAGAACCACAACAGTGCAACATATGATACTTTTGCTTGTTCTTCAGTTTGTTGCAGGACATTGTCGACCGTAGCGTTTGTCCCAATTCGCAGTGTGATTGAATTGTACAATATTCGAGAAATTGCACAGTATTCTACAAGGTAACCAGTAAACTATGGTAAAATGCTTATCTAGCGGACTATTTTCGGAGTCTGATTTTGATGTATTGATGTATTTAGCAGTGGATTTAGTACACGAATGTTACCGCTGATTGCGGTATGTATGCAGACTCTGTTTATCTAACTGGCATCGGTACGTATGCGACATCGATATTAGCATCGTCTACCTTCTTTTAAATGGTATTGTGCACTCTCAGCGCTGTACGAAACTTAACATTGTAACGTCAGAATCTGTTCTTCATTTTAATGCTTCTTTCATGCATTCACTTGGCTTCGTGTCGCCTATTTATTGGCTCACATCTTCCTATCTTGCTATCCCTCGCTTTAACGCACATGATTAAATATCGCATGCCCTAGTGTCGCATGCTCAAGGCTCATATGTTCAGTTCTCCAGGTCCACGTACCATTATTCGTCAAATCCTCAACAATCCGAAAATCGAAATTGATATTTGGTTTATGAAGCAGATCTAAATTTGAAGTTTGCTTGTCGGTTGTTCATTTTTGTCTTGATCGTACTTGTCAGACTCATGGTTGGGGAGTATGGGCAGAATGGGCACTTTCCTCATTTCCTATTGGATTCGGATGTACGACAATCGTATTTTGACGTCACCCTCAACGTTGAAATTTCGTGGTCATGAAGTAACATCTACATTGTGTAATTATATTTTGAATACCCACACTATAATACACTGCAAGCTTGCATCAGCCTGTCACATTCACGTGGGAATTTAAATGTCAGAACTAATATTAATTGCAGACATTTTTACTTACTAATAAGGCAGATGAAGGTTGCTGTCATATTATCCACTTTCCTTCCACACACATGCATAC
The DNA here is from genome assembly GCF_051294905.1 of Botryllus schlosseri. Taxonomy (NCBI): domain Eukaryota; kingdom Metazoa; phylum Chordata; class Ascidiacea; order Stolidobranchia; family Styelidae; genus Botryllus; species Botryllus schlosseri. The sequence continues at coordinate 17,751,252 of NC_137249.1, forward strand.
TCCGGAGCGCCGAACAGTTATCGATAGAGTATGGTAGTTCCTGACATTTATTTGACTCATAGACTCCTATTAAAAAAAAACTCAAACAAATACGACGTTCGAGACCGATTCTAACATACGTCTTCAAAATTACTCATACAGTTACAAATGCCAGCGAACCTTTATATGAAACAATATTAACATTCAATTATCTTGAAAATTGATCTGACATAAAGTCCTATATTCAAAATCACCAGACTGCGAGCTTCAAAGGGTAGCCTACTGGTTCAACCTGTGTTTTCAGACGACTTTGCCGCAAATTTGAGAGTATAGCAACAGCGGCTGATTAAATATCACATGGGAGCGTCTTATCGGCTCTACAGATTTAAGTATTTGACAAAGCCGAATTAGAATCCAACTAATCGAATACATAATGTCTTATTATATCCTGTTATAGTATTGCTGCTACTCGGATATAGACTGTCACGGGATATAGTAGTACGTTAATCATAATTGCTTTATGAGAATCATTCCATCAAACAGCCATAATATGCTATTTATGCACTCAATTTCCTCTTGATAAAGTCAACTTACAGACGCGGTCATTTGTAAAAACCGTGTAATTTGCAGAAAGAATGCCGTTTCAGACTTGATACGTTCGCTTCTCTATGCGCATTCATATCCGATGCTGTTGCATTACGTCGGCTTTACGTTATTCCGTCATTATCGCGTGTCTCGCGGCTACTGAGAACTTTTAGACCATGGGGGTCAAACTCAACTATGGTCGCGGGTTGGATTTAAAAGTTTTGATCGCTCGCGGGCTGGACCAGTCAAATTATTCTAATATGTTACCTCCAAATCCATACATTTGTTTTCCACTGGAATCTTTTATTATCAACGCTATATTCAGAACAGCGTTATATAATATATCACGGATCATGTGGGTTCTATTCGAACAACACCGTTTTTTACTGACAATGGAATTGGCAAATATTCTATGATTGGCCGAATGAATGCAGATATAAACCATTAAAACATTGGCTCTATCGATGATACAAATTGTATTAATCCCGATGTCTCGTCGGCTCTAGGTATTTGTGGTGAGGAATACTAGAGATTGTATAACGCGGGCGCTAGAAATCTATTGATATTTTCATATCACATGACCAATTCACCATTTGAGCTTCTCAGGAGACCGGCGCTGGGGCCTTTTGGCTCAGATTTATGTTAACAGAAATGAGAACAAAGATAGGCCTATTTGAATTATATTCTTCGTGTAGCTTAGTGGTTCCCAACCTTTTTGCCTCCCAATTTTTTACGGAACTCTGATGTTCGCCGCGTCGGAATCGCATTTTTAGTGGCATTTAAATGCTTTTCAGAGAAAAAGAGGTCAAATTCCCAAAAAGAAGAAATTTAGGCGTCCTTCGTGGACACTTTCATTTTATAATTTTTCGACACATACATTCCGGAGTAGTTAACTGGTAACGGCAATCGCGCATGTGTCTCCGTAAATATAGGTATCCTGTAAATAATGTTTAAAAATGCGTCTATTCCCCACCAGAAACCATTCAATTCCCCACCGGTTGGGAGCCACTGGAGCTCCTTGTATTTTACATCGGTTTTGCATTATCATTTTGGTCCATTTTACATTTTCCCAAAACTCAGTTTGCACTTTTTTGCCTTTTCATAATGTAATGTCACAGACTTTTTCCTGGTGGTTATTTGGGTCAGAACTCAACACTATCGGCATATGGTTATAATGTGGCCTATGAACATGTTCGACATTACTATAGTGAGGAATTATTTAATATTTACGTCAAATTATTTATTACTAATAATCTTAACTTCTGTTAGAAATGTGCTGGATTATACAATTATTTTTAAATTTGCTTAGAATGGCCTCGCGGGTTGGATGAAATGGTCTGGCGGGCCGGATGCGGCCCGCGGGCCGTATGTTTGACACCCCTGACTTAGACACAATAATCCTATATTCCCTGAAATGATTTCACGTCGGTCGTGATAAATCCTGCAAATTGCCAGCGAAATCATTCTAGGTTTCAATTCCTATCATAGCGTATCGTATACAGGAAAGATTTATATGCATCCTGGACTATCACTCGGCTTTTGACTATCATAGAGGCCATACATTTTAATATTTTCTATTTATATACTGTAGCCTACTTCATGCTAAGGCAGGGGTTCTCGGCACTTTCTTGGCCGTGGCCCATTTTCCGGTTTAAAAATGTGCTGTGGCCCACCTGATATACTAGAGTCATCATTCTGTTTAATGCGTGGTCATGGACAGCGCCGATATGCCTATTTCTCTAAAATAAGCGCATTTTTCTCTAACGGATGATATCAAAATATCGATATCCAGGGATATGAAATTGCGCGAAGCGCGAAAAAAAATTTCAGGTTCAATAAATATCCTCGAACAAACGACCAACGAGCTCTCCCAATTGGGGGTGTGGGTGCGGCAGTTACGGCCCTGGTAGATCATAAGCTAAAACTCCTAAGTAGATTATTTTCGTCCGCTGCTCCATTCGCGTCGCGACACACAATGATTAGATCCCCGCACTGTGTGATTGGGACTTTAGTGATACTATTGTGGTGAATATTATAATCATTCTGGGCCAGCATCGAACAATTCATTGGAGAATGGAGTACTACAGGGAAGTGAAGAAAGATTTTTCAATATGCATGATGTACTTGTATGTCTTGTACCAAAACAACTGAAGTTGCGATGTCAGAATATTCATTCCAATGATACAATCAATTCCTGTGAGTCTTTCATGATGTACAATGATTTCCAGGCTGGACATTTTACACCGACTTCAAAGATTGATGCGCTCCGATAAATTCTCAATCCATTAAGATTCGTTGCGGTAGTGCAGTATACCTCCGCAAGAAGCTACTAATAATTTGCAATTATGGCTATTTTTAGCTTACAACAATACGGCCTGCCGAAGTACAGTAAATCTGTACATCAATTGCACTTCATTGCGAGTTCATTGCATATATGCAATACCCCTTTCAACGGCATACGATGTATGACCCTGCCGGAATACCTGGTTCCTTCAGCATTATCTTGCAGTTATTATACGCTTGAAATTATTTTAGTTGTTCTTAGCCGTAGGTTGTCATAGCCAGTAGAAAAAAGCCACCGTCTTTCCCTAACGTTTTCGATTTGTACATGCTGACTCCATACGCGCCACTACGTCTAATCATAGTCGGATGAAAAGCTTTAGATAATACAAATATATATTTAGCGAATAACATAAGAAACGTAACTAAACTTACATTAATTCTGAAATTTTCTAAATATCTCTGTGGCCCACCTCAAAATGCTCTGTGGCCCACCAGTGGGCCATGGCCCACCCTTTGAGAACCCCTGTGCTAAGGCAATGGTTCTCATCTGGTGTTCATGGGAATTATAGGCGTTCCCTGAGTCAGTATCGGGTGTTCCGTTGGAGGTAAAACGTAGGGATGGTGTGAACGTGAGGTTCACGTTCGAGTTCTGTATGTGTGAGTCTCAGAAATTTAGAGGTTTACATTCACAAACGAACCTTGGTAGGCTCTGCACTGTGATCCTTTGTCATATGTTACAATTTTCCACGTTATAAGGACATCTTCGGTGGAAATGCTTTGCATTTCAACTTTGTGCCACTGTATGGCATGCAGTGTATGCATGACGCTGGCAGCATACAAAAAAAGTCAACACCAAACGAGCATACCCCTTGGCAATCTCACAAATTTTACTTGCTTTGTTACAAAAACTTTCTCGAAATATCTAGCTCTCCGTTAGTAAACATTTAGCGGCTCTCTACTGCTGTGCGCTTGACCCGCAATCACACAACATCAAAAGCGAGATACGTTACATTTAGGTAGTCAGCGAATGGTGCTTATTCAACCAATCAATGAAATGAGTATGAATAATACATCGTTGTCTAATGTAAATAATCGAGCAGGCCTATACAGGATCCATCTTGATTTAATATGTTTATTGTATCTTAAAAACCATATCCGTGCTACTGTATAACTTGTCAATGGGGTAACATCGGTAGCAAGTATAGACAGTACACTGTAAAAAATAAAAACCTCGATTTACCGCGAAATGTTTGGAAGCACGGTAGCCAGACATTTCGTGGTAATCTAACATTACTGTTAGTCAATGTAAATTTAACTTACACTCGTCCGGTAATCTCACTTTACACGCCAGACTGTAATGTTACAGTCACCTCCGGTATATCCAATCTACATGTTCTCCTGTACATTTGCGATCGGGACTGTCATTTTACCGCCTACCTACCTACATTCTGTCCCTGTAAATCAGGATTACATACCATGTAAATTCACGTACATCCATACCTATCGCAAAGCAACCCGATGCAAAAATATCGCAACATTTTCTTTACATCCCCAAAACGAAATTGGAACAAACTGTATATTCATTCATGATATCACGATGAAGTGGTTATCGATGGAAAAATATTGCTGCTGGAGGTCTAATTCTTCTTAAGGAGACATGCAGTAACACGAGTGGTCTCAAGAAAACGTGAATTAATTCCACCACCGGCCAAACTTCCAATTGTTTCTTTTTCTCGTTCTCATTTCTTCTATGTAACTAGTATCTTGCAGTTCCACTAAAAAGAATTCATGCGTAAGTCGCTATATAAAGCATAGTTCATAACCTGGACAGTGGACATGACATTATAAAGACTAAGACAAATAGGCTAACAAAAATATAACATGTTTTGAAGTACCAGTACTGGCACATTGTGTGATGACGGCTCCGCCTTTTACATGACATAGCAGAGATTCATGACTTACTTTATCTCTGTATGGAAGCAAAAGGTTCCTAATTTAAGGTGGCATGTGTGGCAAACAAACCCAGCAGTGGATGAAAACATCTCTATGCTATGGCCCGAAAATGACATTACCAAGCCAACAGTTTCAACTCCTCCGCGGCGGAGTATGTGGTCACTATATAAGTCGACAAATATCCCAAAATAGAACAGAGAATGCGGCGAATGAAATATATCAATCATGAAATCTAAGTCATCAAGGGCTGGTGTGCAGAGTCAGATATTCACGATAACAAATACTATGTAGTACTGTATTACCTTTTAAGATGCGTATTCCATTCAGCATTCCTAGGAATCTTCAACGATCGTGTCCACTTTCTTCAAGCGCAACAAGCTTCGTTCCACCCTTTGCTCAAATCTCACTAATAGCCACTGGCCAGACGACACTCGAACGATTTCGAAATAAATGGTATTCATCCTCTGACATATGACACCAATAATATTTACTGGTCACGTTATAATGTTTGATCTAGGTCGTTTTTTCCATACAGAAACATTTATCATTACATATAGTCCCTTTTTTCATCTAATTTCGTATAAATTGATATTTATTCCATGTGTTGTTCACTACTTACTGTACTTACTTAACCAGCAGGCGCTGCTTGTGATGTCACAGTTGTGCGTTCGTTGTTTACTACGAATCTCGGAAAAACCAGTCCCCTAATGTAACCTATTACATGTCGCCTTGTCCGCCATTAACAAATGGTCAGCTGAGCATGCGGTGCTGATATTTCTAGTTTCCCGGAGCAATATTATACATCCTGAACTAATTTTCTAACTAATCAGCCTTATCCGTGACAACGAATGTAACCAGCGAGACTGGCCGTACAGCCATTGCCTTATAATATAATATGGCTACGGTGTACCACAATAGCTACGATTGACAGTTATTTCTTGTATACCCTAATAAGCTTAAATTGATACTAGGGCCAACAATTTCGGTATGACAGACCCCAGTCTCGCAAACGAGGTTCAATCAGGTCAAATCACCTCTAGAATGATATATCAGTAACATTCAGTTCTACGTATACATTGGCTGCAGCGATTTTGAAGCTAATCAATTTTGTCAATAGCCCGGTAAACTGCAGTAACGAGTAACTGTCAGTAATTTTGCGAAGAAATTCTGGTAACTTACTTTACAGCTAGATTAAGGTAATATTACATATCAAAATGTAAAATTACAAGCTACGCACAGTAATTGGCTGCGACCGGTAATTCGTGGCAAAATTTACAGAGATTTCCCAGTAAATCTACCAGATTTTTTACAGTGTAGATACCGGTTTACACTCTGCACTCTGCACTCAAAAAGGTTCGATTTCACACGAACCTGAACCAGACTTGGACATCTAGAAAATTTTCAGCGTTTCCGAATTAGATTAGAATTAGAATTATAGCTACACAGTTTTTTCCAAATTAGATTAGAATTAGAATTAGAGATCCACAGCTTTTTCGAAATTAGATTGGAATTAGAATTAGAATTAGAGCTCTACAGCTTTTTCGAAATCAGATTAGAATTAAAATTAGAGCTCCACAGCTTTTTCCAAATTATATTAGAATTATACCTAGAGTTACACAATTTTTTCCAGATTAGATTAGAATTAGAATTACTGATTTCGCAAAAACTTGGAAACTGCATGAAATTCTGATTGAAAATGAATGCAGCAAAAATCAAGTTCATTTCAAATCACAGTACATTCCCATAACCATGAGAAGGGTTAATGTCTGTTCATCAAGCTTGGATCGTTTTGCACGATAACACGCGGCCGCCAGGTCACATTTTGCTGCCGGCGATCTGATTTGTGATTTTGGAAGAACGCGAAATAAAGTATTTTGAAATGCTGAAGCAATCATCCTCTTTTTCTGGGGTAGTTGACGGCATGAAAGTGAACACTGAACAAGCCTGTGTTAATTATCTCTTTTTCTTGGCTGCTGTTCTGTTTGTGATCGAATCTAGCGTGTTGTTGGCAGACTACAAGCTACTATGCCAGCATGGCTGTTATTCGTCACAATAACTATTTACTACTACGACTGTACGGTGTAAGCAATGCGATGGCGGCTTGGCACTGGATTTTCCTGCGCGAGAGGGATATTCTCGCTACAAAATGCCTCGGACAAAGAGACATCTCCAGGAAAACCGTAAATTAGATTAGAATTAAAATTAGAGCATAGGAACATGTCACAAATTAGAATAGAATTAGAACTAGCGTAAGTACATTTCACAAAATAGATTAGAATAGGGTTACCATATTGTTTTGGAGCGAATCCAGGACACTATTTAGCGCCCTCCAGCGGTTCCATACTATTACCGAGAATGCCATTACCGAGATGGACATTACCAAGAACTGACGTTACCGAGATGGACATTGCCGAGAATGCTATTACCGAGAATGGACATTACCAAGAACTGACATTACCGAGAATGGACATTATCGAGAACGGACATTACCGAGAATGGACTTTACCGAGAATGGCCAATGCCAAGAATCTAGCTTAATGTAACGGACGTTGTCGAGAAATTTATACCTGAGAATCTATACCGAATGTGGCCACGCTGTGATGTACACACACGACCTGTTCATATGCATAACATGCCTGCATTGCATATATTGCATTTTCGGTAATGTCCATTCTCGGTGGTGTCCATTCTCGGTAATGTCCATTCTAGGTAGGCTATTGTCCATTCTCGGTAATGTCCATTCTCGGAATTGTCCTTCTCGGTAATATCATTCTCGGTAATATGATTCTCGGTATTGACCGGACACCCCCTCCAGCGAATTTTAAAATGAGGTATGACGCATGATCATCACGGTCACGATCTAGATCAGGAGCCGCTACAATGTTTGGTCGGTGTATTTATGTGGTAGTGTGTTGTAACCAGGACCGAAGAAACATTTCTTCTGTTCCCTCCCGTCCAAAGGAACACTGATCTTTAGCCTACCATGAGATAATCGATGCAACTTCTGGGGGCTTAGTATATTCATCTGGTTTCTTCCATGTATCACTATAAAATTTTGATCCTTTCCCTGGACACTAGGGCTGTTGAAAAGAAACTTTTTTTTCAGATTTCACTGGCTACTTGATAAATTTGTTAGGTTGGTGAAAACAGCGCTGCACACCAACGTTGGCTTAATTCCTACCAGTAGAAGCGATTTCCATTGAAAAAAATCCAATTTTTCTCTCAACCTCATAAAATTGTTAGTCTATTAGCAGAGATGATGCACACCAAATTTGGCTCAATTCCAACCACTAGAAGCGAAGTTATTGCAGTAGAAAAATTACAATTCCATGATTTCATAATAAATAATTAAAAAGTTATGCACCGCAAATACTATTTTATTCTAATCCAAATTTTTCTACTGCAATAACTTCGCTTCTAGTGGTTGGAATTGAGCTGGTGGAGGAGGATGACTTCGAAAATGCAGGGGGCGTAATTATACATCGTAAAGTTATGTCGTGTCACACGGATAAGACTATTTACGAGCCTAAATGCCAGCCTGCGCCAGCAGGGTGCACATCCGGTAGTTTTCAATGTTTTATAGTCGCGACTCCATTTCTAATTTAAAATTTTTTGTCTCCCAGCTCAAAATTTGATAAGCTGAATACTGAAAACGGTCAGTATCTTTGCCCGGACTTACTTACGGCCTATTTTGGAAGCTGATTACGTTCAGCATCTTCGTTCAACATCTTCGCGAACCCCAGATATGGAGCCGATATATTTGACCAAAGCATCTAAATGGCCTTAACCGACTCCAGGAATATACCGTTCTCCTGTAATTGCGATTACAACTCATTTCAGTAAATGATGGGTATTTTAATAATTTTTGATTTCATGTTTTGCGAGGGCGGTGGTTCTTATTTAAAATCAATGAATGTGACACTAAATCGCGCGCAGCGAGAAGAAAAGTGTCAAGTAACATAAATCTGCCAATAAATATTACCGTTTATGTTTATTTAAAGAAAAATTTTGATCGTATTTTAAACCTTCAAAATTCCGGACATTTAGGCATATTTTAGAATTTCCTCCCGGACGCTGTTTGAACAGCGAAATTCCTGACATGTCCGGGAAATTCCGGACGTATGACAACCCTAGATTAGAATTAGAATTAGAGCATACAAGCATTTCACCAATTAAATTAGAATTAGATTAATGCCATATCGCTCTAATTTGGTGAAATCAGACAACTAGAATTATCTAGTTATCCAAGTCTGACCTGAACCTTTCGGAGGTTCACACCATCACTGGTGGCTTTTGGGGTGGGCGAGGTGGGCGGTCACCCGGGGCGCCCCCTGGTCGAAGGGCCCCCCATTTGGATTTTACGATTTTTTTCAAGGAGAATGACGAATAAACATGGAAATCCGTGCACCAAGCAAGAATATGATTCCGTACAAATGTGTCAATCATCATCAAATCACTGCATTTGTTAGAAAAGTCCCGTATCCCGATAATCATAACGTCTCTGCATGCGGTAGAATTACTTAGTTTTGATGTAGTCTATCCTTGCACACATGCAAAATAGACATGGCCGAATCCAGCACCTGGGCAAACCTTTGTGGTGGTGAAAGATAGATAATAATAACCGATGCGGAAGGGGGGTCTGGGGGGCGGAGTCCCCCATAAGTTACGGATAGATACTTATAGGGCCCCCCGGTAAGTCTAGCCCACCCCCCCCCCCCCCCCGTTCGTAGGGCCACCACCGCACACCATCCCTAGTAATAACACACACTCAACTCATACATGATTTTTGATAGCTCGCCTGTCTTGGTCACCATTGCCTGCAATTAGGCTGTTGCGGTTGTTGTTGTGCGCAGTGGGGGAGGCTGGGATTCCAAATCGAGTCCCCTTCATTTTGAAATGCCGATTCTATACCTCCAATATTTATTAGATCATTCTCGGTTAAGCAACTGGTATCCAGCTGTTGGACCTAACAAGCTACGAATGCACTCACCAACTACTAAGGCGAAACCTCGCATTTCAAGCCGGTATATCAAAGGAATATAAGTCACACTTCTTTTTTCGATATTCTTGGTACTGCTTTCGTTCTTTGTGAATATCATATTTTAATGGGTTTGTTTTTAAACACTCCGTGTTCACCAGTGTTCTATAGTAATGTCTTAGGTGTGAAGTTATATGTTGGCTTACCATACGTCCCGCTTTAGGCGGGATAGTCCCGCTTTTTAACGTCTTGTCCCGGCGTCCCGACCAGTCAGCCAAACGTCCCGCTTTTTAAGGCCGTAAGGTACTGCTGAACTAACAAAATTTTCCAAATTTTTTTTATTGCAGAATCCTAAAGTATGAAGCTAGTTCTTTTCAAAAATGTATTGCTTTTGTCTGATTTCGAATTTTGTTAAATTTGTTAAATTTTGAAGTATGTTAAAATACGATTTGAAATCAACCATTTTCGTAGAAATTCACCCCCCATACAAGTTCATTTATTTAAACTCACTCGAAATTGTTATAATCCCTCTGCCGTAAGCATTACCGGTATTTGCTACAGAAAAGGAGAGGCTAAAACGCCCTCCCTACATCTTTACCACCCCTCACAACGTGAGATGCTATGGTAGAGTTGCTTTGGACTGAGTCATATTCATGCTTCTATATCAATACCCTCTGCTTATACTATAAATTATTTTGGTAATCTTATTTCCTTATTATGGCTTTACCTTTATTTATACTTTATCTTCCCATAAGAACTCTTTATCCAATATACTCACAGATTTTATGTTACATAATATCTACCGAAAACACCCATGCTTTGAATTCTTGTCGGTAGGGTCAAGCCCGCCTATGACAGCTTACGGATGAAGATCCTTTGACTAAAACACCAGAATGTCTTGTTCACTAAATTCCTACCAATATATATATCTTAAATGTATATATTATATCATGTCTTAAATCTGAACAAGAACTGTGGTGGATCCATTGCGGAAACTCTGTACTACGCCCTTACGGGCGTAGCTATTAGTTTTTCTCGCTATGCTGCCTACGGCAGCTTAATATTGTAAAATTCTGATCTGGGCCACGGAACATTTTCAAATTGGAGGCGGAGTCGCCCAGAAGTTGCATCGATTACCCCAAAGTGTGGGCTCAAAATCATTGTTTATTTGGGCGGGAGGGGGCTAAAATATCTGCTTTCGGTCCCTGTTACACAACACGCAGCCACATACTCCTGAACCGGACCGTGACAACCTCGGGTCTATGAGCAAAGCGTTGTTAGTGTGACGTCATAATCCAATTTGAAATCCACTAGTGGGCACTAAAGAGTGTCCCGAATTTGGGTTGCTGAAATATGGTAACCCTAGTTATATGGGAAGACCAAAAGCACAGTTGGGTCTTACCGAGTTCAACAGTAGCCTATTCCAGCTGATCCTGGAACTGAAGTTCCCTACAGATCTGCCGTAGTTGTAAACAGCCAGGCAATGGATGGCGCACACTGCCTCGGCGAGATAAAAGCCTGCCTTGATTGCTGTCTACTACTTTGGCAATATATTTTACAGACAGAGACGCTAACAGGAGGAAAAAAGCGATTTGTGTAGTAATCAAAATTGTGATGTCCCATAGAGTCATAGCTTCGAGTTGTTGTTGCTGTTTGTGGTATTCATGGTGTTTGTCGACTACTGTGGTCATTTACACCAGGCCGATTTTCTTCATTTTTATTGCGTAGCTGCCAACTTGTAGCACGGCCGACTTCTAGGCTTTTTATAAGACACCGCTTACACGGATGAGATGGTCAGGAGGCGCCTAGATAAACATCTAACACTTAGATAGGTATTATGGAGTCGACCTCGGTCGGACTCGAACCCGCAATCCACTGGTGTTGCAGCTGTGGATTATACCTTTACTAAAAGTCCGGCTTCAAACGAACCAGAACCTGTTAGAACAGGGGTTCATAAAGTATGGGTCGCGACCCAAACATGGGTCGAAAAGGGTACAATTTTGGGACGCGACGGCACCCGAGCGATTTTTTAATATCGATGAAATATTTGTTGAATTAGTTGGAGTGAAAAAATTTATTCGCGCTTAGCGCGATTTCCTGTGAATCCGTTGCACAATGTGCATATTAGAGGTCACTGTGTTGGATAGGTCTACTATTGACAATAAGCGAGACACGCAGAAAAGTCTTTAAACATGGCTTCGTTATGAAAATGCGTCGATCTTTGTATTACACAAATTAGTTTGAACTCATGATAACATTTATCTGGCAATGGTTTCTCTGAAAAATACCGTCGGAGACCGTTTGGAGGTTTAGTGTAGTGGTGTGCAACGAGCGGGTGCGAGACTATGATGCACAGATATTTAGTGGCCAACCCCTTTCGTGCCTATACTAATGAAGACATGTAATTTCGTCCAGCATACGGCTGGGCAAAGTGCGGTGCCTAACAGATCGACGGCGATAAAATGACCTCTGCTGGTTCACCAAATCCTTGGACATTGATATGTCCGGCTGTCGAAATGGTCTGCACCCGCACAGTTATGTCCTTGCAATCTGAGTAGCACTAATTCAGTACAAATGCGACCGTAGAGGAAAATAATGTATCCCAATTGGAATTGGCGTGCGGGTGAAATGTTTCATAGAGCTGAGTTTCGTACAATTGTTGTCTGCGCTGCCTACGTCATATGCCCGTGAAACATAGCATGCAACTTTTAAAAATACATTGTTTTTGATGTGAGACGCTTGGGTCGCAAGATTCCACTAAACTCATATTTGGGTCACGGCCTAAAATGTTTATGAGCATCTGTGTTCGAAGTTCCTACCATTGCTAGTAAATACCCTTTCCAGTTGTCGACGTAGCAGTTTCGTCGTTTGGTCGACTCGAGCGAAAGAAAAGAGTCCGCGAAAGCAGCGTGGACAACTGAGTGTGCGGTAAATCGTCGCCGCTTACAATTGGTAACCCTGTATTAGTGTGAGATCAGCGATCGGTTGCGACACGCGGCTAGAGCCTCGAGGTTAGAACTATAATTTCTTTGTGAATCATATTGATCTTTGTGTATTGCTCCTCTGTTCGTGTATCGTGCTCAAGGAGCAAGAAGAACTTATTGCAGCAGTATTTTGCAAAGCTCGAAGTACCAGACATTACAGTGCATTAAGTACATGAATTGCAATCCAGGAAAACATTGAAGCCCAAATATAAGCAAATTCAGCAGTTATAGTTTCAATCCAACGGATATAGTCAGCCATCGACAGGGCAGCGGTTATTGCGTTCAATTTGTGATGACTCTCTTCACTTTAATTGTTTATTAGTTCTTAGAATTACAAGGGTTTTCAAGCTACATACACATTCCGTCATAATTTTCCCCTTTGTGCTCAATAGCTATGAAACCACACTTTACGTAAGCCATGCAGTGCTTTCTTCTCGCAAGAGTTTAAGGGTGGAGATAATAAAGTTGGATTAGCAATGAAGTCGATAATCGCGTTCGTCAGGATTTATCAACCCATGATTAAAGAAACCGGCTTATCTCGGCGCATAAAGTTAGAGGTAATCTGACGAGTTAACAAACTGGCACAAACTATAACTGGTTATCAATAAAAACTGCGTACACTGCGTATCATTCCTAAGTGCAAATATTTCCGATAACGGCCGTGCCGATTGTCTGTCTCCTAGGTAATGGCTTTACGAAACGATCAACGAATTATGTAGGCTACCCGTCATTGCAAAGCGATATCAATGGTCTATAATCCGTTTCTTAGCTGTACCGTACGAATTGGCCACGATTTCCATTTCGCGATGATGATAATTCTAGATATTGCAGTGGCAGTATCGTTATCAGCAAGCTGCTCTTTCGTTCAACAAATTGACAACCAGCAGCCTATAGCGAGTTTTTGCAAGGTGATGCAACAGATAACGCCACCTGATTGAAAACTCGGACACCCCGACTATAACCAATTAACCATCGTGAGTAACCTTTTCCAGTTTGCGCGTCGCAATTAGCAGTATTTAATCACACGATTAGCTTTTTTCTGGATCAGCTAACTTTATTATCTCCGCCTAAAATGCATCCCGATTAGCACTTTCTAATCACATGATAAGCATTCTCCCAGATCATCCAACTTTATTATCTCCGCCCTTATAGATATGTATTTTCACACTTTGAGCCGAGATGTCTTTAAAATAAGTAGTCGGATTAGTATAGCACTAACATATAGCCATAACGGGGGTGACTCTGTTAGATATAAAGATTTCTGCAGATTCTTTGTTTAAATATCCCTGAGGCCTACATATTTGCTGTTCCACGCGGCATGTATGGATATTGGATATCGTACATTTCTGCGTTATTAAGGCGTAAGCAAAGCCGCAGGCCTGCGGCAGCACAAATCGATTATATTGATTGCAGTAGAATTCGCAATGCAACATCCTGTAACGATTACGAAGGAAGGGATTTATACGCAGCGCATCCTGAGCTGCGCCGCACGAGCATCCTGCTCTGCCATCACACCCGGAGAAAGTGTTTTCAAACAAATAAGGAATAGTTATTTCCTCCGTAGCATTCATATAAGCAGTGCGAGAGCCGAGGTTTTCTGTTCCACCACAAGTATTTCGGAACGATCCAAGCTGATTGCTCCGACGTCTTATGGTGATTGGTGCGAGAGAGTCAGAGGGAAGAACTTCTTTATCCGCATCCGCACAACGATTTAGTGACTCTATGGGTTTTAGCGCGGTTCTCTTGTAAGCAGTTTTGCGTGGCAAAACTAGAATTTTACCAGTAGATGTATTCCGACTGTAAATCCGTGCTTTGTTCAATGTTCATGTTACTTCCTCAGTGAGAGAGGTGGCGGAAAAACGTCGTTGTTTTCCGCAACTGCAACACCAAAGCGTTATGAATTCGAATCCGGCTGAGTGTTGTGGTTTATGTAGGCTCCTCCTTGCCTTCCGATTCCGGTAAATGGCATCTTATAAAAGCCAACGAAGGTGGTCGTGCTGAAGGACGACGGCTCAGGAATCGGAATGAAAAATAGTGGACCGCTGTAGAATGACAAATGTAGTCGAAAACCGTATCCACTAAAATATGTTCCGCGGTCTTGGCAATAAAAACAACACAGCCCTGTATCAGATATATATATACAGCATATATATATATAAGCGGTAGCGAAAAATTTATGGTACAAACGACATGCCGCATCATTCGCTTTCTGAGAAACGTATAGATACTTAGTCATTTGACACTGGAAGATTTACGGGATTAAACTTGAATCATCTTTGTTCTTTATTCTCAGTTCGGAAAAGTATGAAAATGAAGTTCTTAGCTTTATTGGTAATCACTATTTTGACAATGACGTCTGCAACCGACGCACGTAAGTCGACAACATCAGAATTTGTGTGTGCTTTTAGCATCGCTGCCAGGCATCGTATGCGTTCTAGAATCTAGACCTTCTATGCAATGTTCCCTCTGCGCTGCGCACGTGCGCAAATACGCAGTGCTGGCACGGTCTTTGCGCACAAAAAATCCGAAGTGATGACCTTTTTTTTAGCCGTTACGCAGTGTTGTCCAAGGGTCTGCGCGGTGAGTCGGTGAGTGTGCGCAGACTCGTCAAAAACTTAAGGGAACATTGAGTTCTATGTATTTTTGGTATGTGATCTTAACATATTGAAAGCTGTGGGAAGCTGCTGTCCTAGATCTTTGAAAACGCGCAAATACTGACTGGAGTCGGATAATTTCTCCGACTACAACCACTTTTAAATCTAACCCAAGTGTTACGAAAAAGTACCGTTGCAGAAATTACTAGGTTTATCACGTAATGGACTGGCATTAACCGCTTAATTTCTTTCTGCGACAATGATTTTAATAAATTTTTAAAATAGGTTGAATCAGCTCTTGCTAATAATTATAAGTCGGCTTGATCAACGTTTCCAGGGTCGGAGTAGCTATATTGAAAATGTCGAGTCGGAGTTGTAAGTAAAGTGAACCGACTCCTCAGCCTGCTATATACCCACTCTACACTGCTACAGTTTACTATACTATCGCAAGATAGGCTTCGTGCAGTTTCACCACTAACCTGACCATTTGCTTTCCTGGCGTTCACGTTGTTAGATTCTTCTGTATTTGCAGAAATTTGCGGTTTATTCGGCTGTAACGAGGGACTCGAGTGTCAAGACAACGGTGAATGCGATTATCCGAAAGGTCAATGAAGGTAAGATAATATATTGAGGCTTCATGCTA
This sequence comes from Botryllus schlosseri, assembly GCF_051294905.1. Classification (NCBI taxonomy): domain Eukaryota; kingdom Metazoa; phylum Chordata; class Ascidiacea; order Stolidobranchia; family Styelidae; genus Botryllus; species Botryllus schlosseri. Next base: position 17,767,251 of record NC_137249.1, read on the forward strand.
GGATGGAGTATTGAATTAATTTCTAGGGACAGGGTATTTAGTTCATGGTATTGACGGAATCGGACTACCTGCTCGTAAGATATATGATGCGCATCGAATTGCGTTGACTGAGCCTGTCAAGTTGTGTCAGACTCATTTCTTATCAAATTCTTACTTTCAGATCTACAAATATACGCAGATGATCGATGAGAATGTGCGATTTTGGATAAAGGCTATTTCATGAAACGAATTTGTTCGCTTTGAGAATGTTGAAAAGTAATACATATCGAATCTGCAAAAACTATGATTTCTTTCATGATGAGTTGCATACAGTGAGATGAGTAAAATTGGTTTTTCAAACCGGCCCACAAGCCGCACATGTGCCTGTCTCTGTCTGAATGATAAACCGTAGCCTATAGATAGGCTACTTCCATGGAACTTCCATGCTACATCCATGGGTCATGAGCATTTCACGTACATTTGCTGGTTTTTATTGTGCTATTTATAAGCGACGTTGCGAACCCCTAGAAGCTTCTGGTTGTTGTGACCAACTTTTATAGAAAATTCATTCGGAACACGAATAATTGACATCACTGCGTCCGAGGGGAAATTCTAAAACAGGCCTAAATGTCTGGAATTTTGAAGGCTTGAAATATTATCAAATTGCTTCCGTAAATAAACGCAAACGATAATATTTTTGTTGAGATTTTTGCCACTTGAATTTTTTCCTCACGCTCCGTGCGATTTAGTGTTACTTTCATTTGCTTTAATATGTAGATGCCCGCCCTCGCAAAAATGTAATCAAAAATAAACAAAAATTGCCACCGTCTACTGAAATAACTAATTGTAATCGTAACTATAGGAGAACGGTATATTCCTAGAGTCTGTTAAGGCCATTTAGAGGCTTTGTTCAAAGACAATGGTTCTAAGCCTGGGGGTCGTTTGCCTTTATTCTGGGGTCCGCGAAGATGTTGAACGTAATGAGCTTCCAAAATAGGCCGGGAGTAAATCTGGGCAAAGGTGCTGACCGTTTTTTAGTAATCAGCTTATCAAATTTTCAGCAAGGCCACAGAACATTTTCAAATTAGAAATACAGTCGCGGCCACAAAAGGTTGAAAACCACCGGATGTGCAACTTGCTGGTTCAGAACGGCATTTCGTTTCACCAATGGACTTATCCGCGTGACATGACATATGACATGAGTTTACGACGATGTACAATTACGCTTCCTGTATTTTCGAAGTCATCATCCTCCACCAGCTCTACCGCTAACTATGATCATGTGGCCGGAGAGAGGATCAAAATTTCATAGTAATATATCGAAGAATCAATAATATAAACAGATTTCATTCACAAAATTTATCGATCAGATGCATATAGTAAGCCCCCCTAAGAGTTGTACCGTGTGGTGGCCTAAAGGTCAGTGTTTATTTGGGAGGGAGGGAGCTGAAAAAAATGTTGTTTCGGTCCTGGCTACGACACACAACCACATACTCCGGCTCCTGACCACCTCTGATGGATAGGCAAAACTTTGCTAGTGTTGACAGATAATGTGTCATACCTCATATTAAAATTCGATACTGGGCGCTAAAGAGTGTCCAGAATTTGATCCACAAAAATAGGGCAACCCTGATGTAACCAGGGATTTGGAGCAGTCGTAAATTTTTAACTGCTCCAGCTCCAGCTATGGAGCTCTCTTCCATCATAAATCAGCCCTGGCTCTAGATCCGCAGCTCATTGATACCACTGCTCCCGCTCCAGCTCCGGTTCCGGCAACTATCGAATGGTTCGGCTGTAGCCGTCGCAAGGAACCGTCATTTTGTGTGGGTATGCAAAGTCATGTGACGTCATTATTACTTCATGTCGCCTTTCGATGACGTCATAGCCGCCGGAGAACGCACTTCACTCCATGCCATTGCAATCTACACTTTACAGCAGTGATTCATAACCGCGGCTCTGATTGACCGCTAAATATGCCACAAAATATCATAGACGTTTGTTTTTGTTTGTTTCTAGGTTTCTAGGTATACAGTCAATTTCTGTATATGAATGCTAAAATGAGGTATATTAGATATGTTAAAAGCCGTCCAAGGCCGCTTCTGAAAACCGGGGAAGAGAATTCTTGCAGACTATAGCGTCCGACGCATGGATGAATACCCGTCAGACAAGGGTATATCTCGAGTTCTGCTGTCCATAGACTTTTATACATCGTCTCTATGAAGAGTAAATTTTTACACAATTTTACTAACATCAAAATAACGGGTCATGGTCAAGTATGAATTGCAATAAGTAGAATATTTCTTGGGGCATAATCCCCCGCAAACTCGTGCATTAAGTGCTGGAAAGCTATCACATAACAATATAATAGTATGTTGAAGTAATGATTGGTATTTTCAGTTTATTTCATTGTATAGCACTAAGCCAATCTGCGCCTCTCAATGCTAAAATAACCTGTATAGAATCCATACAAGTCTGTGTGCATGCTTTTGAATTAGCTGGAAGGTGAGATTCAGACGAGGTATAGGCAAGCTACATATAAATTTTCGTTACAAGTCGCCTAGTCTGGTGTTTTCATGTGGCTCCATACATACTCTGATGTTTGAAATGCGGCTCCGACATCCAAAAAGGTTGGGAACCACTGCTGTACAATGTACAATATGTAGGCTACAATGTACAATGTACAATATGCATGTGTTGGATGACTTGACTTTCAATTATTACTAGAGTTAATGATACTACCGGTTGATTATTTTGTCATTTCAATAATTCGTTTCACCGTGGTTTGCATTAATATTATTCGCAATTTTACCTATTTTTAGATAGGCTACATCTAATTAAGACGTTCAATAGAAATAGCGTGGACGGGTTGCATTTAAAACAAAAATGAATTTAATAAAACATGTTTAAAACAAGACACTTGTTTAAAACATATTTTATTGTTTTTTTTTGCGCCATGACGGGACGAATATCCAATTGTGACGTCATTGAGGATTCACATTGATATAGGTTGAATATAGCTCCTTTGACGAAATGTCCGTACTATTGCTGTTGAACCGACTATTTTGAGGGTTCCAACCATCCCATACCGATATACGTAGGCTATATCAGGTGGTAATTGTCTGTAGGCTCATACAACATGTTTTTTGAAAATTATTTACACAATTATATGGCATAATTTTACAACTTAAAAAAAATATTTTCATAAAAGGCTTTTGTTTAAAACACTGTTTGTTTCAAATGCAACCCTAGATGGAGAGAGGAAGAGAGGAGGAAAGAACCGAATTAAAGAAAGATGGCAGCAGAGACCAGAAATAAGTACGCAAGAAAGCGGAAAAGATCTGAAAAGACATGAACTTGAAAATTACTGTGTGTGCGCAAATGACCTAAATGTTCATAAGCGCCAATTGTGTCAACAAAACAAACAAACACAGGCCAATGATGCCGTTATTTTCGAATGCAAGTGTAAATTATTCTAGTGGGGCATTCACGGTATACCGAAGAATATGCACACTTACACAATGCACATTGCACACCTACCCAATAAAATTATATTCTAGATCAGAGGTTCCCAACTTGGGCAGCATCACCCCCCGATGGACGATTATGAGAAACAAAGGGGAGATGGGGGGCGAAATTATTAGGACGTCCTCTGAGATATAATTTATTAACACAGCCGAAAATAGATGTGGCAACTGATTATTCTGCATATGTAACGAAAGTAAATTACGGGTTAGGATTTATAATTGAGGCTTGGTTTAGGGTAAGGCTTGACAACAGGAGCATCTATCTGATTTGCAAACGTCACTTTTGATTATAACATAAACACGAGTATTAGCTGTACTCGAGCAGTATGTAAACCAGACAAATGCCCGATAAAAGACTTGAAATTTATACCCGTCAAATAAAACATGACGATATCCATGTCAACTCATTACTCAGCGGTTGCTGATATAAATCGTTCTCACGTGCAACGGCAGCTCGAAATATCCGTATACCCGAGCTTGTCATGTGCGCGCGCGGAGAGTTTCCAATGTTATGTAGGCTTACCATATTTTGGAAATGTAAAATGAGGACACTTTTTCAGAAATTTCCAACTTACAAAACCGGAGTAGAAATCTCAAAAACCGGTGAATTTTCCTCACTTTGCGATCGGTTGACTAAAAAAAAAAAAAAAAGGTCTTCACTTCCACTCAGAGCTCAAAATACCGTTTTTCTCTACACATTGCCAGGTGGATGACTAAAAAAAAAGGTCATCTTTTCGCTCAGAGCTAAAATCACCGCTTTTTCCTCCGAAATACCCGCCGGAGCTTCACTTCTGCGCTAATTTGCGGCATATCACTCGCAATTTGCTCTAAATCTGACCTAAATTTGCAAAAAAGAGGACAAAATCTCAAAAAAGAGGACAAATGGGCGTCCTTCGAGGACACTTTCAAAAAAGAGGACAAATCCTCTTAAAAGGACGTATGGTAAGTAGGGTTCCGGTTTAAATCATTTCAATCGAATAATTAATTCAAATCATGATTTTTTTGATTTTTTTACTCATAATAACAACAACAACAACATGAACAACAGAAAATGGGATGAATGACGACACTGTCAATCAAGGTGATGAAGGATAACGCTTGAACTTTCATAATGTGGGGCTGTGAATCATTATCCACATAGCTGTAAACGTTTAAATTATGTGGTAATGATGGGTCGTTAGAATCATTACTGATCCGTTCTAGTAGCGACGAAACATGTTGATTTATCTCGGGACCATCCATAATAGTTGCATCTTCATCTTGATTGGTCTCTGCCAGCAAACTGTTGATCTTCATGAACTCTTTACTGCTTTGTTAGTACCATAGTCCATGAAGTGATCTTTCACTCGCAGCATCACTTCAAGATTTGCCTGTGGCAGGCAATCACGACTCTTGTTTGCAGTTGCGGCCGCACATGACCGATGCCCCGCACAAGATGCAGCATGTGCAACGGACGAAAGGCGAGTCTTGAAAGTTCTGGAGGACACCGGCATGATCCATCCAGAATAATGCTGGCTGATGAATTAGATATGGTACCGAGATACTCGATTCTGCATCGAAAATTCCTAGAAATCGAAGGAAGATAAGAGACATTCAGTGTGTGTGGAGTATACACAATTATACTCACCAACTTTACAATCATAATCAATCCAATCCATCGTTCGATTATAGGTTACCAGCAGACCAATCACTGCATTCTGGTTCCATCTTCGAAACTAATCATTTTGCCAGGTCTCAAACAACTCCTTTGCGATTCATGTCCATTGTCCAAGCCACATACTCTAACTCATCTTTGAAAACAGCAGACTTTCAATCTCACGAGCTACCATATTGTTGGTTAACATATACAAGCGGGATTGTCGAATAGATCTAAGTTATGGCCTTTGATTGCTCAGCATCGAGCTTTGAGGGGATGAGGCAAAGGTGAGATTTTCGCCGAATGTCGTGCGCATGTTCTGATAAATCTAGGGACATGCTGTTTTACGGTATCCTTTCCTGTTTACGGTACACACAGATTCGTTTCTATTTTAATCTATAACCAGTATTCAAGCAGCTATATAAATATGAATCACACATAATGACATGGTATCTTACTTGCACTTGTGTTCACATCCCACAGCCACACAGCTAGTTGGCCCATCGTTCCCAGCCCACAATAACTGCAAACTGCTTTTTGCAACGCTTAGGCAACAGCATGATGTTTCTCGGTGGCTATAATAGCAGTCGTGTGTGCTTGCTAGTCCTAGATATGTGTTGTATTGTAACGTCATAAAATGAACAAGTCAAGATCATGGAACCCTACAATAAAACGGACACGTAGTCAGTTGCGTGCGAGTATATATTAGGACAATTAGATTGAAAGTAACGATAAGCCCACAACCATCAAATGTTACTGATAATGCCTGACGTGGATCAAAAATTAAGGATAGCCGAAAATTCTGAATATATCCTAACAACGAAATTTCATAAGGTGGTATTTCTAACTTATCGACAATAGGTCTATATTTTGGTATTGAATGGTTTATCCTAGTTCTCCGTAGAATTCCCTTTCTTGTTTCCGATGCTATGTAGAGAATGCTGGAAAGTTGTATTTATTCAAGTATTTTGGATTAACGATGTTAACGTGACTGGAAAATTTTGTTACTTCACATAAATGCCCACAGGATAGCAGATACCGAAGTTCTTTTGCAAACGCGAACCTCTAAATTATTGAGGTCGGTCGGCAATTATTGAGGTCGCCGAACGCGAACTGGAATCGAACGTTCGCACTATTCCTATGTAAATAGTCGAAACGGTCCATTATAATCATTCCCATTTGTATGCTTCTGCTACATACTGAGTAATTTGTGTCTGAATCAAGTATTACGCTTCGGGCAGGGTTGTAATGACTCGAGTCATGACTCGACTCGAGTCAGACTCGAGTCACGATTTTTTTATGACTCGACTTGACTCGAGTCATTTTCTTGAAATGGGAAAATGACTCGACTCGACTCGAGTCAATATTTGGATTGACTCGACTTGTACTCGAGTCATTACGCATGACTCGACCCGAGTCATTGACTCGGCTTATTTTATATGACTTGAAGATGAAGAAATTCGCGAATCGTAATGGCTAGATCAACACATCCGACGAATTCTGCCGACATCGCTATTTGTCACCACTGCTTTCGTTGCACTTGTCTGATATCAGATATGCCACCGTAAAAACAACAGAAAATGATACATAGTAGCAATAATGCATTGTACAAAATCGTCCAGTGATGAAGAGGTAATGGATCCTCCGCAATTAAAGTACTCAAGACTTTTCAATTATACAAGCAAACAATTGAAGCAAAGTTCAATTAGAGCCAATGAAATGACTCAGATGGTCAAGAGACTGATAAGCTCATGTGTAAATTTGAAGGCGATGATTCTTTGCATTTTTGGGTGACTAGAAAGAATGAGTATTCAATGCTCTTCAGTGTGGTTCAAAAATGCTTGTCAATTCCTGCATCTAGTGCACTAGTGGAACGTGTATTCAGTAGATCTGGATTCATTCTACGGCCATGCCGCTTTAACATATCTGAGGATCTCCTTTCCAAATTAGTATTTTTGAGGTGTAACTCATTGATTTGATCTGCTGTCTGTGAAAACACACAATGCCCCTCGTCCATTTGACGTTTTGTTAGGTATGTGCATTGTGCACGTGAGTATAATAATGAGTGGCTAATGTTGTGTGATGTTTGTACAATATGGCTGTTCTAAAATATCTTCTTTTTTATTTTACTGGGTGGTTACTTGATAAAATTGTTATGTTGCATAAAAGGAACACTGAATCTGGCTTAATTTGAAAAAAGTGGAATCAATGATGTGAGAGGAGAATATTTTGGATTTGAAAATAAATGGAGTATTTTAGTGAAAAATTCTTTCATATAATGTAATTACATAGTAGTAAGCCGACTATTTTTTCATATCCAAAACATTCTACTCTAATAACTTCACTTTTTCTAGTTGGAATTGAGTCAAATTTGCTATGAATCATATTTTTACACAATGTAACAATATCATGAGATGGCTGGTAAAATTCTGAAATCTCTGTTTGTAATTAGTGTAAAATTTTCTTTCATAGCATTGCTTTCTACTGGTTGGAATTGAGCCAAATTTGATTTTTTAGGCAATCTAGCAATTTTAAGAAGTAGCCGGAAAATTTGAAAAAAATGTTTTTGAACAGCCCCACTGTACAATTATTTATCCAATGCTGTAACTGCGATGTAGTCTGTAATGCAATTGGGAAAACTTTTAGTATAATCAAAAGGTATCTGTTCTGTTGTCACTGCACAATGCACATAGTTGCATACACGCTTTTACAGCATGCTGGGCTGTTGTAAATACCTCTACATAAACACGCATCTATTGATTCTCTATCAACTAGTATCTTGACGTGAATTTGTTGGTTCTCTATCAGATAGTATGTAGACGTGAATTCGTTGGTTCTCTATCAGCTATTCGTGAGCTATCGTCGATGTGCTCATAATAAAAACTGAATGCTTGTATTGGTTATGTATCAGACTGACAAGAGAGATATTTGATTTTAAGTTCTAAGATTAGTAAAGGTATATTTAGCATCGGTAAATGAGGCCAGGACCTGTCCGTTATCTGCCTAAATAAACACGTGCTAAGACTCTGATAGGGACAAAATGAGCATGTTTCGAAAACAAGGAATTCGATATCACCCAAGCAGGATTGAAAACATGAGTTGAACATGACTTCAATACTGTGACTTGGACTCGACTCGAGTCATAACACCATGACTCGGACTTGACCCTTTAAACGGTGACTTGGACTCGGACTCGAGTCTGTGATGAATTGAAAATGACTCGACTCGACTCGAGTCAAAACCACAAAAGTATGATTGACTCGTGACTCGGAACCATGTGACTTGGTTACAACCCTGGTACTAGGCCTATTGCATATGCAATTGTGCAGGCCAGTGATGATATCGTGCACACAGGGCCTATTGCAGATGCGATTATTCGAGCCAGCGGAACTAGGCTTGTTGAAGACGCGATAAATCAGGCGCGGCAATGAATGCCCTGATTTCGCAATCATCTCAGCTGGAGATCGTTTCGCGTACGTTGTGCAGTGCAATCCGCACGGACGAATCTCGCTAATTGGCAAAAACGCCTTTCGTTAATTGGGCGACGGGCGTGCTCAACTCTTATAATACGACTTATTGAATTGCAATCGAGTGGGTATTACCGGCAGAATGGTAATTTGAAATGGACGAGGTTTCGCGTTTCTAAAGGAGGGGTGTGAGTGCTAATGTTTTCGTAGCTGACTTCCAGAGACTAGTCGCTCTTATGGGTATGGACCAATGTTCCCTCTAAGCTGCGCATGTGCGCAAATGCGCAGTGCTGACACGGACTCTGCGCACAGAAAATCTAAGTTGCGCACAAAAAACCCTAAGTGATGACCTTTTTTTTAGTCGTTATGCACTGTTGTCCAAGGGTCTGCGCAGTGAGTTGGTGAATGTGCGCAGTCTCGTCAAGAATTAGAGGGAACCATGGTATGGACCCTGGTGCTTCTGAACCTATAGTAGCCTAAAGTTAGGCTTACCTTAGGTCCTCTTTTAAGAGGATTTGTCCTCTTTTTTGACTTTTTTGAAAGTGTTCTCGGAGGACGCCTTTTTGTCCTCTTTTTTGAGATTTTGTCCTCTTTTTTGAAAATTTAGGTCAGATATAGAGCAAATTGCGAGTGATATGTCGCAAATTAGCACAGAAGTGACGCTCGGGCGGGTATTTCGGAGTGAAAAACGGTGATTTTAGCTCCGAGCGAAAAGATGACCTTTTTTTCATTTTAGTCATCCACCTGGCAATGTGGAGAGAAAGACGGTATTTCGAGCTCTGGGCGGAATAATGACCTTTTTTTTAGACAACCGATCACAAAGTGGGAAAAATTCACCGGTTTTTGAGAATTCTTCTCCGGTTTTGCAAGTTTGAAATTTCTGAAAAAGTGTTCTCTTTTTAGATTTCCAAAATATGGTAAGCCTACCCATAGGCGTCGACTTTTATTTTTGCATGGGGTGGCGGCAGGCGCGTAGCCAGGGGGGTGTCGAAACCCCCTTTTTTTCAAACGCAAAACCCCGGCCTTTTGAAATGACCATTCTGATGCTAATATTCAGTTGCATTCAACAAGTCGTATAATCAGTGTTTCGCGCGGTCGCAATCAATTAGCGAGATTCGTCTGTGCACGCAACGCGATCTCTCGCTAGGATCATTGCGAAATTAGGTCATTGATTGCCGAGCACTCGGCATTCAACTCTGGACGGAGCACTGAGCAGTGACAGGGCACAACAATTCTGGAACACGAAAGACAGACATGAAATATGATTACAAACGCGTGCGGTCAATCAGTAATTATTCCTTACCTCCAACACCATGGGTTTTTACTTCGTATTGAGTAGCTCGCATCGCGACAATTGGTTGCCGATCAACTTTGCGCTCAGAGAATATTTATCACAAAAATGGTTCACAAAATATTTTAAACGCGGCTTGCGGCCCTCATCGATGCAAATATTGCACTTTAATTTGTAGAAGGTGACCGCATATTTGGTCGTCAAATCGCGATAGGAGATGGTGTTTCTCAGAGCGCGCGATGAAATCTAAGTTTCTAGCGATGAGGTCGAATTTTAACATCTCATAACGATCGTTAGTTTGCTGAAATCAGCATCAGTGCGCTGTGCGAAATACATAGTAGTGATCAATTTTATCGGACTGTACAATCGGCCGGCAAGGTTGCGATGATACCGAAATTGCAGACATGCCGCAAACCCGCAATAATTACAATAACAGGGTGCGCTAGTCGTACCTAAATGCCCAGATTCGGCAATGGCAACGAGCACGATTTGTTCAGATGCGGGCACAAGTTTTAATCAAAAAGATACAGAAACACAAACAATATTACACTCAGAGATTGTTACTGCTTGCAGACGCGCTAAATCAAATCACCGACGATAGTGCACATGAGATATCGATGACCCATTTCGCATACAAATGATTCCCGCTAATTTGGAGTACTCAGCATCGATAACACGAATTGTGAATTGACATTTCAAAAGGACGGGATTTCCAGTTTTAAATGAGAAACTCACTGGCTACGCACGTATAGTGTTTTAATACCGACAACGCGCTGGTTAATATCAGCCCGGAGCCTACGGCCTACGTAGGTCCCGATCAGCCAGTCGAATTAAATCGTGAAATGGTGCGATTTTGATTATCAAGGTGTTATTGCAGCAAGAGCAATATGGGCGCATGCCGCAACCTTATAATGCGAGTACAAATCCCAATGGTTTGAAATTTGTTCCGCGATATGGTTGCGTCCGATAGAGTCCGTCCAGCAATGAAGCCTATTGGAACATAGAAGGTTCCCGCTCAAACTAATCGATTAAATTTAGAATTTGCGCCACAGAGAATCCCTTGTTGCATCAATATTTGACAACGTAATTCAACGCCGTGCACTGCACAATGCGCAGTATTAATAACAAATTAAACGCTGACAAGTGGCATCAAGGGAATACGAATGTATAAAGCAGACAAGAATTAGTAGCCTACAGTTGTTAGCAAACGAAAAAAGCGCTCCTAATCAGTTATTCCTCAACTTGCGTTCCGAGTCTGATATCGCGACAATTGTTTGCTCATTATAACGACGTTTGAGATGCATTGCTGCATTCCCGATAAAAGTCAGCAAAGCCTTGTTAGAGTAATGAATATGCACATTTTGCGCAGGAATATATTTCTATTCGCAGGCATACACAAACACACTTTCCTATTCCTCGTTCCAATTAAAAAGACTATCACGAAACTAACTCAAGAACTAGTTTGTAAACAAATATGCGCGCAAATACAATTTAATTGAGAGAAGTAGAACGTGAATACGTTCGTCTGGTCAAGAGAGGAGCTGTTGTTTCTCACCGCAAGCGTGTCGAAATCGACGCCGTCAACGAGGTCGCTTCGATTGTATGATTAGTGATTAGTTGATTACTAATCACGGATTACACTTTATTGGGGCGTTTTAAGCACTAGTTCGTCGTCGCCGACGAAGCTGAGTATCCGATTATTCACGCGCGTATTGGTTAATGGTAAATAGTTGGCATTTACGCGATATCACGGACTCGCTAATTGACAGCGCAGACGGAGGGCGTTTAAGCATTTTGCGTGGGGTGGCCGCCACCCCATAATTGTGTCATGTTCACCCCATGTGTTCACCCCGTAACTCGGCGCCTATGAGCCTACCTAAAGTGCGCTTTTGTGACAGGGCTGCCGATCGATGTGTCGTGGCAGCCAAATTCTCTTGCTGAAATTAAGAAACTGAAAATTGATTAATTGGTGATAAGAGCTAGAATGATTTATATCACCAGCCGTATTAATGCTTCGTTGTAGAAATGGCCATGTTTTATTTGATAAATAAATTTCAAATCTTTGTCCGGTGCCCAATACTCATCTCAAAACAGCTGCGTTCAAGTTGTGTTTCGCTAACTAAGCATAACCAGACATCAACAAGTAGGCTACATTGCTGTTTGACATTAGGCACAGCAGCGATTATTATCCTCCTTCCGCGATCTAGCGGTGTCTGGTGCGTATGTGATAGCTTGACAAATAGCATGGCGGGGGTTCTTTCAATCAGAGTATAATATTTATGATTACATCAAGTATCTAATTACCACCTCTGGATAATTCGTTTCGCAATGAGGAGCAAAGCGAATACTTGCAATATAAGAATGAGCAGTGGAGTTTAAAAACCTGACGTTTTTGCTAACATGAACTGATATATTATCGCACTATGCCTTGTTCACGAATGTTCAGTATATTATGTCATCGTCCATGTACAAGTGAAAAGGAAATCGTTCTTCTACAACAGTGGTTCTCAACTTTTTTGTCTTCGCGGACCCCTTTCGTACCGTGACGGACCCCGCGGACCCCCTCAAATTTTATTTTAAAGGTAACTCAATTATCGTGCAACTGTTGTAGAATACCAATTGTGCGAATATCAATTCAAGGCCATTGATAAACAGCAACGAAATGACCGTTCTTGAAAACAATATCATACTATATGTAGAAATATGGATAGCGACTTTTATTATTTCGAAGGGACTTATGCAGCTGTATTTCTTACTTCTTCCCAGTCAACAAAAGTGTGTACATTCAATGCCGAAACGGCGAAGAAAGTGCAGGAGAGAAGTGAACGCAACCGTTTGGACACTACAGTGAGGCGGCACCTTTGATGAACAAAAACTTATCGCTCTCGAATTCAGAAGATCGATTGTTCTCCTATCCATCGGTCGGCCAGCGAGATTGGCGTCAGTATACGGCTTGAAACCGAAAGTTCGTTACCTTGCTTCTGATTGGTCAGAATTTGTTGTTCTTGGTGATGACTGACAGCGTCGTCGTCAAGGGCATGCTGACTGCGCTATAGTCCAGAGGGAGTGTAGACAAAAATATTGGAACAGTGGTTCGCAACCGTTTCAAAGTTCCAGGCCTTGTCAGGATGAGTCTGTTTGGTTATAACCTGAGATACAACATTCTATCGGTTGCAGTAACATTAGGCTTACCATATTTTGAAAATGTAAAAAGAGGACACTTTTTCAGAAATTTTCAAGATGCAAAACCGGAGTAAAATTCTCAAAAACCGGTGAATTTTTCCCACTTTGTGATCGGTTGACCAAAAAAAAAAAAGGTCATCTCTTGCGCTGAAATCTCAAAATACCGTTTATCTCTCCACGTTGCCAGGTGGATGACTAAAAAAAAAGGTCATCTTTTCGCTCAGAGCTAAATTCACCGATTTTCACTCCGAAATATCCGCCGGAGCGTCACTTCTGTGCTAATTTGCGGCATATCACTCGCAATTTGCTCTAAATCTGACCTAAATTTTCAAAAAAGAGGACAAAATCTCAACAAAGAGGACAAAAGGGCGTCCTCCGAGGACACTTTCAAAAAAGTCAAAAAAGAGGACAAATCCTCTTAAAAGAGGACGTATGGTAAGCCTACGTAACATCACCCCAGCAGGAGAAATACCATGCTTTTCAGGAATTTCCAAAGTTATTTTTAATTCTAAATGTTACCTTAATCGTAAATAGGGATATTATTGGTAAGACACATATAATTTGTTGTCATCCACTATGTAGCTCTTGGAGGTACAAAACTCCAATTCACAATTTAATGGTATATTCTTATTGAAATATACCCGAATCTTTTAGTCATACACTCTTCAGGGGTAATTGTCAGCAAAGAGAAGGGTGCTGTAGAGCTGTGAGAAAACTCCAGGCATTGTCAGGATAAGTTTGTTTGGTTATTCGTCTTGATATTACCTAATATACAGTATGATATTATTTCGATTGCAGTAATATTGGAAGCTATTCGTAATTCATGGATTCAGCGGTAGTCACCCTAGCAGGAGCGTTATCATTCTTTTCTGAAGACCTGGCTGTAATTGGAAAAGCAGAGTTGAAAATCAAATCCAATCATGTTATCTCGCTGAAGATAGAAGACTTTCAGATTATTGCAAAGATCTGAGCATCTTGGAAAGACGCTGTATACAAAGTCACCATCAATTTAGATAGAACTGGGGGCATTAGTAGTGCAACGTGTGAAAGCCCGCGGGGCAAATGGATTTGCAGCAACATGGCCACTGTTGCGATCTATGTCAACAAAAATGGCAGGTCTAAAAACCGATCTGCCGAATTCGTGGATTACACACCCAAGAAGGGCGTGTAAAGAAATCGTACAGCCGATGAAAGAGTTATTTCCTTCATCCAAAAAATGTTACAGTGCCTTGCCAAGAAAATTTGACATGGAAGATAGAAAATCCTTCCAAACACATATAATGAAAGCTGACACTACGTGCCCAATAAAATGGATTACAGGTCCGGAGCCACCATCACATGTATCTTCATTTGTCAGCATAACAGAAAATATATCTGATCTCTTCACACTATTTAAAATTGAGAAGAATGAATTTTTGAATAAATGTCGTGTAGACCCGGATCAAATTACCATCGTTGCTGAAGAGACAAAGCTACAATCTCGATCACAATTACGGGGTCAAATGCGCAGTTACAGACTGACTGGAAGCAACTTTGGACGGGTGATAAAAGCTTTCGACAGACATGGTCGCTCTGGTGTCTACACCGAGTCCCTATTCAAAACGCTTTGTGGTGAATCCTGCAAAAGTGCAACAATGTGGGGTCAGATGCATGAGGATGTCGCGATAAAAGCATATGAAGACTAAACCGACGACTCAATGAAGGTTGGATTGCTTCTATTCCCTTGTGGTTATCTTGGGTGCAGCCCAGATGGAATTATAAGCACTTCCAGTGGCGAAAGAGGGCTATTACAAATCAAGTGTCCATGGATTCGCCGCAATAAAACTTTTAATGATATAATGTTTGAGAAACGTGGAAGAGATACTTCTCCATATTTGGATCAATGTGGTTCATTGAAAATCAACCATGAATATTGGCATCAAATCCAGGCCGGAATGGAAGCAGCCAAGACTTCATGGGGTCATTTTGTATTATAGACCACAAAAGATATCCACATCATAAAGGTGGCAAAGGACAATCGTTGGGGCGAAACCAACTTCCCTAAGTTGACTGAATTCGTTTCTGCAAAACAAGTTTTATAAAAACATCCATTGCAGGAATACGTATAATATATTTTGGGTGCTTCTTATCAACAGTAATCGGCACATTGAAGAGATTCAAACATATTCAAAAAGTAAAGTAGGCTATAGACTTTTCGAAGTACAGAACTTCAATATTGCAGCAAACAATACGCTCATATTGTTAAATTTATTACACTGGAAGCTTTTCGACTGGCTCTCTTCAGCAGTGAACGCCAGTAAATGAGGTTAACCAAGTTCGAAATATAGGAAGAATTTTGTCGTTGTGACGTAATTATCACAAGTACACAAGTCGCAAACGGCAGTAAACAGCGCACGGTTACGGTACAGCACACACAAAATCAGCTGTAAAACAGCCGAATGACAAAACAACACTGACGGAAGATTCCCAGCGTGTAGAGATGTTCCTTCTGGCGGCAGAGGATCGGCTTTTGCAGCTTTATAATGGTTGATTCAAGGACCGGCTTAAGGAATTCCACCATCCACTTCGCGAGTTTGTGGTACGCCGATCCAACCATCGATAATATTGGGCGAAGGGGCACGTCTGGCTTATGGATTTTCGGGAGACCATACATTCGTGGACGGAGTGAACCAGTCGGTCTGACTTCATCATACGTCGCCGATGAAATCTTTCCAGCCTTTTTCAAGGTTTGGAGCACGCGTTGAATACGCGATTCGATTTTAGCCGAGCTATCATGATCGCAAGCTGGACCGATAGTTTGGAATTTCGTTCGATCGTTGAGAATAGTATTCATCTTGGAAATGTAGTCCGATTTGTTCAAAATAACAACCCCGGATCCTTTATCAGGTTTCGTAATGTGAATGGATTTATTAGTCTTTATTGACCTGATACAACGATAGCAGTCCTTGTTCATCAAAAAATCGCTCTTGTCTATCGGTGTGCCACAGAATCCATGCGCCAAACTACTTAATTTCGCTTTAAGAGCAGTAAGTTTAGCCGAGTACTCCTTAGCTTCAGTTTCATCATCATACGTTTGCCGGTGATGATGTAATTGACCGAGAAGTACTTCAAACTCTGCGAAAATCTCCTCGTGATTCACGTCATTCGGAGGGATGGCAAAATCGAGCCCAAGTGATAACACAAACTCCTCGGTGTCATTGAGGGTATAGTCCGATAAGTTTGTAATCACTTTCTTACCGCATAACGATTTACTGCCAAACCTGTAAGCGATGAGCAACTTAATATTGCGTTCGTTTTTGGCAGCCATGATCTTTTCTTTGCGAGAGTCGATCTTCGCCATGTATCGACAAAAATGAATAAGATCAAAAAACGACAGAAAGTGGACGGCCGCCTTCTTCAATTGCGCGCAATGACGAAGTGTTGCACCGAGTGATCTGATATTACTTTCTATCTCGTCCCGAAGAAATGCGCGTTCGATGTTAGGGTTCATTCGGGCCCGCGACTTGTCAATTCTTTCTTTTAGAAACTTAGGAAGTAGACGCTTGTTCAAGCATGCCTTAAAAAAGGCTATACTTGACCTCAGATTTCGAACTTTTCCTCTCGTTCTGACCAACTGATTCAAGATCTTAATCTGTTGGTCGCTGTACCTTTTGTGGAAGTACTTGAATAGACTTTTCGAAGTACAGAACTTCAATATTGCAGCAAATAGTACGCTCATATTGTTAAATATATTCCACTGCAAGCTTTTCGACTGTTTTTTTTTAACAATATGAGCGTATTGTTTGCTGCAATAAAAAAGTAAAGTATGTAACAATAAAATTACACATCATGAAGTTCGCACTGTAACAATGGTAACAACATACTTTGAATTAGCATATATGCCTAAGGTAGAATAATGACAACGCATTCAAGAAAGAAAAACTTCAGTGTCTCAATCCTTTCCAAATCCAAGCACTATGATTATTTTGAATTAAAAAAATCTATATCTGTGCTGGCTCATTCGATTTTAGGTATCGATCAAATACGCCATCAATAGTTGGAGACTGAAAATTTACTAAAGCTCCACATAATTGTACTAGCTGATCGACAAATGGTCTCTTCTTACTAGTGATTGTAGCTAAAATTTTGTAATTACGGATTCTTTCCATTGCTCTCTCCACGTGTATTCGACAACTTGCTATCTGTTTGCAGAACCTCGCCTCAGTCTCAGTAAATTGCTTTTTTCCAGCTAGAAATGGTGGAAGATTCAAGGACACTCCACTTGGCATCAATTCATGAATAAGAAATCCTTTGTCTGCCAGAACTAAATTGCCAGCCTGTTATAAAGAAGTATAATATTATCCAGGGTTGTAAGTATCAAAGTCACAAGAAGTGCTATCACACAATGGGACTTCGATCGGGTCATGTCTAATTTCTTGATCTATAATACTTGGTCCAAGTCGAGTCAATGAAAACAACGACGAAAGTCTATTCACTAGAAAAATTGTTACTCAAGTCATTACAAGCCTGATAATTATCATCTTATAATAGGTTTACCACTGATTCTAATGCTGATACAGACCTGAAAATGTTGTAAAACCCCTGACAGCTTAGTAATCACCCAGAGGTGGTCAAAGTAGTCAAGAAGGCTACTCAAGTAGAAGTAGAAGTAGTGACGAAAAAAATCTACTCAAGTACGAGTAGAAGTACTTTTTCCATAAGCAACCTAAAACTACTTGAAGTAGAAGTAGAATTAACTGACTTTAAATCTACTCAAGTAAGTAAGTAGTTATGAAAACGATCGTAATTTGTTCGCAGGGATTGTCAAAAGGTGCAAATTGAACTATGCGAAAGGTGCCGAGCTTGATTCATATTGATGCAAACCAGGAGGTATTCAATTTTCGACAGCATAAGCATTCGTCCGCATCATGGGATGAAAATGATAGTATTGATATGGAAATGCGATACTAATCCTCTGTTTAATCGAACAGCACGTTTTAGAAAATATCATGGTATGGCGCACTCCCCCATATTATAAGGCCCGTAGATTAGTCGAAGAGCAATACGGAGAAGTTGTATAGAATACGTGTAAACACTTTTGCGCGATTAGTAAACGTGAATAAAAAATATGGTGGATCGTAAAAATTCCATATTGTGTAGTTTTATTTTCGGAAATTAAAGGCATTACTACACTTGCTTTTATGCTTCAACATGTATGTTATCCAGACAAAAGAACTGATATTAATTAGAACTCAAAGTATATGATACTGGGAATTGAAAGTGAAATACAAACACTAGTTCTGAAGGCGGAAAACGTATGTCATATCTTTAGTCCAGAAAGTTTCAAAGGTGTATGCTAAAACAGCTCTAGAACTAAAAAAATGTGAGAGTCCACTTTTCCAGATCAGGACACGCCATGGACTCCTAGATTCGATCTGATAAGTATATGCTGGATTGCGAAACATCAGTTTCAAACATTATGATGAGCCATATATATTATGTTGAAATATTTCATATTGGCGAAGGGCGACGATGCGGTGTGAACGGAACCACGCCAACCCGCTGCCTAAATTGTATTCCCCGATGGCCTACTTTCGTGAAATCATACTGCATGGTTACTCCGTAACCACTGAGCGCGAAGCACGACGAAAATTCTGGGCTTTACTAAACTTTTATGAAAAATAAATGTTGACACTCCTTGAAATCAGCCCCGAAATTCCTCAGGCTATCTTTCGTATTGGGGATTAAACTACTTTTACTTGACAAACTGAAAAGAGCGAAAAGTAAGTAAGTAGATCACGAAATATTACGAAGTAGAAGTAGAAGTAGCGAAAATCAGATCTACTTGAGTAAGTACCAGAAGTAGAGGAAAAATACTTGAGTACTTCGAAAAAGTAGAAGTACTTCGTTACTGACCACCTCTGCCTATACCTATTTACGACAAAGAGAACATTTAGAATTAAAAATGACTATGGAAATTCCTTAAAAGTATGGTATTTCTCCTGCTGGGGTGATGTTACTGCAGCCGATAGGATGTTATATCTTAGGTTGTAACCAAACAGACTCATCCTAACAAGGCCTGCAACTTTGAAACGGTTGCAAAATACTGTTCCAAGATGTTTGTTTACATTCCTTATGGATTAGCGCAGTCGGCATACACTTGACGACGACGCTGTCGGTCATCACCAAGGACAACAAATTCTGACCAATCAGAAGCAAGGTCATGAACTTCCGGTTTCAAGCCGTATAGGACACTATGGTACCAGCGTAATTTACCAATCAAATTGCGTTACATTATCACGCGGCTTCAACGTGACGTTTCTTCTGCCTGGCTTTTCCGGGTTCGTGAGCACTTGAGCGTGGAGTGATTGTGATGCCATAAGTCATCGGATGTTGTTTACCGCTGCACCATAGTGTCCTATATGGTGTCGACACAAGCAAATCTCACGGCTCAGTGAAATTGTATCACGTCACAATTTCCATTTGGCTACAGGCAATTTGACGGTCATTTTTGACCGGCTTGCCGAGCATTAAATTTGGTAAAACGGGTATCAATCGAAATCTGACTCTGCACTGATTACGAAAATATAAATTTTATTCCGCTCGTGACCCTGGAACTCCCACAATCAGCCTCGAATTTTTCATTGTTATTGAGATTGGCATTGGGACGCAACAATGCTGTCTGGCGAAACGAGAGAGTAGCTCAAGAGAAAAAGGTCCAATAAGCATGGCTTAGACCTTAGACACACTGGTTTTCGAGCACTGCTGCAAATGAGTGAACAAATGATGTCTCTTCTGAAAATAAAGTAGTGTTCCATGGTTGAACTTTGAACCTTGAAGCCGTAAACAACCAAAGTCACTCAACTATGTTGGCGAAGATGCGGTGTGAACGGAACCACGCCAACCCGCTGCCTAAATTGCGACAGAATATGCGATCAACGCTTTCTGAATTCCCGCGCCTGACAAACCATCGAGCGCGTGATACCGCATTTCGTTTGTGAGTTTATGTTAGGAGATATGTCGCTCTCGCGAAAACAGACCTCGCTCTCTCGCTTGAACGGTGTTCACTTCAATATCACGCAACTCGAGAGAGGGAAAAAAGTCATTTCGTGTTTTAATCTAACGCTGGGAATTTAGAGTGTAGCAATTTTAATGTTCTAACTATACGGTACAATTCTTTCCTTGGTCGGTGATAAAGTACCTGAAACATATTTTTAATCAGATTTGTGCATTTACAGAAAATCAACATTAACGGGTATTTCTGCTTCTTCCGTGTCCTCAGAGATCTTCTCAATTTTTTCTTCTGCTACCGGCGTCGGCGCAGCTGTGGAAATCGACTCCTCTTCTTCCATACTCGGAAGCTCGGGAACTGGATGAACATCAATCAGCCTATCCCGCATTGCGGCTTCCGCATTTTTCGATTGCGACTTGATTCTTCGGTTCAGGCTCTTGCTCTGCTTCGTCAATTTTTTCCTCGCCTCGTTTATCTCAGACAATTCTTTTCGCAGTTCTGATATCTGCTGCGCGTGTTTCTTCTTTATATCGGCGACGGCGTTATTCCTCGCTGATGTCAACTCTTTGATCGTTCTTTCGGTGAGTTTACGAGACTCCTGCAACTGATCTTCAAGCAAACTCTTGTTTTTAACCGATTGTTCGTACATTTTTGTTACTTCCTCCAGTTGCCGCTCAGATTCTTGACACATCTTTTTCAATATATTGGGATTAATAATCTTTTGTTCTAACGCAATGAAATTGGATAACATCTTTTCTTCAAATGCATTCGCTAAGTTTTTACAGGAGGAACACCAGTTATTACTAGCTGCAGCATTCTGACTGGATGCTGAAGATCCTGCCGCCAATGGGGGCTCGGAGTCTTGGCCCCCAATAATGCTTTCCCATTCTTCCATCGTAATCCGAAGTACAATAACAGAACAAGATGTAACTGCTAAAGATCAGCCTCTCTTCATAACCACAACAACAACCGACCACAAAGTTCCTATATGTGCAATGTATAGATTAGAATGAGTATCAGTACTCACCATTTTTCTTGGAAATTATGTACCTATGCATTGCCAAACATTTTTCGTAAAATATTATGCATTTTTACCCGAAGCCTATCTAGAACTCCCTTACGAAGATCTGTTTTTTACGTTTTTATGAACACTGTATCATTTATTGACTTGAAAGTGATTTTGTAATAAATTTTACGCCATTTCAGCCTACAGTGGTCGTCTCTTAGCCATATTACGATGACATATATCACATGCAACTGACGTAGGACATTAGAGCTGTAGGAGGACTTGCATGTGATAGAATTGGCGTATACCGTTGAAAAGTTCGACTTCCCTGAGGAGTATTGAGTTTTTTTAATGAAGCAGTTGCATTTCGCCATTGCGCAGTATCTGAGTATGGATAACTAACCTACGGTAGGTTAGCTATCTCTAATCTGAGCATGTGACAATGAAGCATGCAACTCTAAAAGCAAAACTGAACGGCAGTGACCTTTCGAGGAAAGCGTAGGTAGACGAAGACGAAACTGCGTGACAGCTTTCTAGGTTTTTATTAACTGAAATTCGGCTACAATCAACTTCACGGAACTCGGACATGCACTCGACAACACAGATGTAAGCAACTGAGGTACGAAAGGAATGAACAGAGCGAAGTGAACTAATTACAGTAATCAGCACTTATACAATCACCACATTCACCCCCACCAAGAAAAATAGGGACTAGCTTTCACGAGGTACCTTGCTCGTACCGTTCAGGAGCGCGCCTTATGCGCGAGGATCGACGCAGTGGAGGTTCTTCGACATCTACGCTGCTACTGGGCTGCACTACTTCGTCGCGACGCGGAGAAAATGTTTTACAAGCAACGCCATCTTTTTCGCTGCTGGACGACGTGGTAAGTTCATCGGAAGACGGCTCCGTTGTGTCGCAGACAGAGGAAAACTATTTTTCCTTTCTTTCAAGCGCCTCAGACGACTTTGTAGAAACGGGGTGGGGTGCGAGATCTTTAACGGAAACCGTCGATTCTACGCCGTTTCTGTAACGTATTAAGGCGTATTTAGGATTGGCATCCAATAGTTCTACCTCATTAACGAGGGGGTCGCCTTTGTTCCGCACAAAATTTCGTAGCAGTACTGTGCCGCCATGAAGAAGCCAGTCGGGAATGGAGTCGCCCAGCATGGATCTCCTTTCAAACTTTAAGAACCTTGGGGAGAACAATAGGCCATTTGCAGGACTTCGATCACGTGACTAGATACGCATAGCAACCACAAATTGGTTAGCAAGCCACTTTCTCGCGCACCTGCTTCAGTGCTAAATATCGCATACTGTACTGTTGATTTCTGGTTGTAAACGTTTCAGAAATTTGTTGTGAAAGTAATTGAGACGCAACAATGCTTTCTGGACCTTTTTCTCTTGAGCTACACTCTCGTTTCACCAGACAGCATTGTTGCGTCTCAATGCCAATCTCAATAACAATGAAAAATTCGAGGCTGATTGTGGGGGTTCCAGGACCGCGAGCGGAATAAAATTTATATTTTCGTAATCAGAGCCGAGTCAGCTTACGATTGATATCCGTTTCACCAAATTTAATGCTCGGCAAGCCGGTAAAAATGACCGTGAAATTGCCTGCAGCCAAATGGAAATTGGGACGTGAATCAATTTCACTGAGTCGTGAGATTTGCTTGTGTCGACAGTCGACACCATAGGACACTGTGCTCTGGCTGTGTTTGTTTCCAACAATTCTATGTGGTGGTGCAGTAACACGCAATTATTACGTAACAGGGTGCGCTGTGAATCCGTGCTCATGATTGAAAGTCTCTAAAAAAATGAAGAGCGATTTCGCTCTGATGCTATGTCGTTTCTTGTTGAACTCAGTCTGCAGATTCGGGCAAGATTTTCATTTGCCGAGACAAACAGACAGACAGACAGTTTTATTGAACAAAATTGCAATAAAAATATAATTCATGCTGCAGCGCTACGATCATTGATGGAGTGCTAATTAAGCATTGTTCAATTCGAGTCACGCGTGGAACGGAGGTAGTATTAGGTATTTGAATAGGGCGAAATCTAAAGAGTGTAACGACCCTGGTTCAAAAGGAACCCTAAAAACCCACAAAGGGTATAAACATAGAGCCGGCCAATTCGTGGCTCGCAAGGAGATTTTGAGTGATCGTGAGGTGGTTTGCGAAATCAGTAATAACTGCACAGGTTGTGAACTTGCTGGGCCAACTGAAATTGACTAGTCTGGCCGCCTCTGTTGGGGTGTGGTGACTGGAATACCGATCCCGACGTAGTATACTAGATACACTGGTCGGTCACATTTTGGTGGATCTTTGTACAATACTATAAATAAGCAGAATGATTTGTGATGGATTTATCAAAAAATAAATAAATTTTCTACACGCTTTGCGCAACATGCCCCTTTGTAAAAATGAAAATAACGCCAAGGCATCGAATTGAGCCAAACTGCATTTACGATTACGAGACAGAGTGTCCTCCACCGTTTGCGCTCCCAGAAGGATCGTCGGCTGTGAAACCTGGGCCTGGTCAAAGCTTTCGATAATAAAGGTGTCCAGGCGCCGAATGGTCAATCCCTTTCGGACTGGCCCGCGACATAACAAATAATTATCGCAAAAATGCGGCATTGCCACGGTATAATAGTAATTTATATCGACAAAAATCAGTTACGCTATGCCTACACGAGTGTATGAGCCGAGGTATGAAATGGCAACTTTCCTCGAAAACACAAATATCGCCGACGCATAATCTTGTAATCGAGAATGAGAATTTCATCTTGCTTTCCTGGTACATTTAACGCCACATCTGAACAAATTTAATTTGCAACTCCAAGGGGAAGAACAACTAAACGCGTGGGAGGTCGAGGCACATTTAAAACAAATCTGTAACTCTGGAAATGTCGACAATACAAAGAAAATTATGCTCACTTTCCTATGCTGGAGGAGGTACTGTGGTGCGACATTTAACTACTGAATATTCACCCGCGTTTCCGACATTCCTTCTCCACAAAATGAGTTCTGACTATTCAGTGCTCTGTTTAATGCGGACGCCGATACCATTGCATGAAAATTTCAAATAGGCCTTTCTGAAATGCGATGCAGTTGAATTGAATGACAAAGTTTATACAAAGAGCATATCGCTGCATGATTTTGACAAAGAGTACGTTCTCGAAATTAGTCTTTATCCCAGCTTAACCAACAATGCAAAAGAAATTGTATCAAATTTTGGAAGCACTTACGCATATGAACAATAGTTGCGAACAATGGAATTCACGAGGAGCAAGCTAAGATCACGTATTTCTGACGTCCATCTTGAATAGGGTCTGATTCTAGTTTCATCTGACTTGTTACCGGAAGTTGAAAACCTTTCACAGAGCAAACTGCGTCAATTGTCACAATGATTCTGTGTTATAGAAGTGTAAATACATGTGTCTTCTGATTTGTATGATCGAGATTGCAACAATACAGGCTAACATACCGAAGTGAGCGTATAATATAGTACTAGGGAAAATTCCGACCCGCAAAGTTTTACACCTGAATTTTGGCCCGCGGCTAGCAAAAGGTTGCCGACCCTTGCTGTAAGGGTCATTTGACTTGATTCGAGGCATTGCGACTCTGCACTTTTAGACCAAAATTTGTTGAGCCCACCATCAAAATTTATGCTGGATGGGGGAGACAAAAAAGGGGTTGACCTGCAATGGCCTGCATTGAGGATGTAATTTTCGGATCTTTATTTGGAAAAATAATACGACTTGTAATATGGGCCAAGTTTTCGTCCCGCTAGTTCACAATTGACTAACCTGAAAATATTTGCACACCCCTGATTGAGCTAGGTCAGAGCCAGCCAACCCGTGGCCGCGGGAAGGTTTTGAATGGCCCGCGACGTAATTTCTTAAATTAGGAATTGTGGTCAAAAACGGATCCCACAGAATGTGATGGTTATAGCTATTCTGGAACACAGTGCAACTGTATAAAAAGTGCTAGTCGTTTTGAATTCAAATAAAGGGAACGCTGAAAGACAGAGAGGGTCCGAATTATATGACAATTGCTAAAGAAAAGAAAAACTGACTTATGGATGATATCAGCAGAGGTGGTCAAAGTAGTCAAGAAAGCTACTCAAGTAGAAGTAGAAGTAGCGACGGAAAAATCTACTCACGTGCAAGTAGAAGTACTTCTTCAATTAGCCACCTAAAACTACTTGAAGTAGAAGTAGAATTAACTGACTTTATATCTACTCAAGTAAGTAAGTAGTTTTGAAAGCAGCCTTAATTCGTTCGTATGGACTGTCAAAAGCTGCGAATTGAGCTATGCGGCACGTGCAGGGAGCTTGATTCGTATTGATGCATCCCAGGAGGTATCAATTTTCAACATAATAAGTATTGTTTCGCATCATGGGATGCAAATTATAGTACTGACATGAAAATGCGATACTTATCTTTTGTTTACTGGAACACCCCGTTTTTAGAGAATGTCATGGGATGGCCCCCTACCCCATATTATAAGGCCACAAGTTTAGGCGAAGAGCAATACGTAGAAAATGTATCGGATACGGTTACATCACTTTACGTTATTATTATACGTTAATTAAAATGAAATACCAATACCACTTCTAAAAAGCGGAGAATATATTTCCTGTATTTTGTCTACAAAGCTTAAAAGGTCATCTGCTAAAACAGGTGTAACGTTCAAAAAAGCTGGATTTTTCAGATTATCAAGACAAGTAACGGGCTGCTAGATTACAATATGATAGGTAATTGCTAGATTGCGAAACGGTAGTTTCAAATGTTGTGGTGGGCCATATTTACTGTGATGAAATATTTGATATGGGCGACAATGCGGTGTGAGAGGAACCAAGCAATCCGGTACCTAAATTACATTCACTGATACTTTCAAGAAAACATATTTGTCACTCCATCACTACTATGCGCGAAGCGCAATAAAATTTCTGGGCTTTACTTGACTTTTATGAAAATTAAATGTTGGTACTCCATGAAAACAGCCACGGAATTCCTCATGTTATCGTTCGTATTGGGGGATTAGACTACTTCTACTTGACAAACTGAAAATAGCGAAAAGTAAGTAAGTAGATCACAAAATATTACGAAGTAGAAGTAGAAGTAGAGGAAATCAGATCTATTTGAATAAGTATCAGAAGTAGAGGAAAACTACTTGAGTAATCCCAAAAAGTAGAAGTACTTCGTTACTGACCACCTCTCGCTTTCAGACATATTCTGTTGTAATTCGAATGGGTGATGACATATGAAATCCTTCGCGAATATTGCCGTTTGTTCTCAAACATGCGCGGTATATAGTCCTAGTCACCATGGATGAAACAAAGAAGGCTACACTATATTAATACGTTTTATCGATAGTATTCAAAACGGATCATGCTTAACGGTATTGATCCATATCTGCAGAAACCCGCTCGAATAATCAATATGAAAAGTATTTACGCGAAAATTTGAGTAGGACAATTAGTATAGTTTAATTAAAGTCCAAAGATACTAATGTCTATAGAGATATAAAAGCAGGAAATGACGAGTGCTTATGCCGCGTTTAGTCAATCAGTTTTAATAATATTTTCATCATTTCAAAACACCACGAAACTGCGATCCATGGCAGTCGTACTAACTATCCTGTCGCGTTTAGTAATTGGCTGCGACAGATTTGGCGAGATGAAAGTGTCTAGTTGAAAGTGAGCCTGACTTCAGTCAAGATTTGAATATGCCGAAAAACACCCTATGATTTCGTGTAAGCTTACATGGGCTGAACTAGGACCAAGAATTAGTGAGGATGAAAAATAATCACTAGCATCGATAAAGTTTCCGTAGGGTATGTTGCGGCGTTGTAAATGTGTAGTATCGCAGTGCGTCAATAAATATGTGCCGCTCGCTGTGCATATTCATGCCGACAATAAGGCGGCTGCCTTTGTACCTAGATATTCCATGGTTTTGTCAGCATTTTAGAGCATTCTTGTTTAGTGTTTTTGAGGACAATTTACCTCGCTGACGTAAGATGAAACGCACTAACTAAAAAATAGCTTCAGAAATATACCCACTTGTCGCATTAAGTAATAACAAGGACAAAGTCAAATTGGATTTATTATTGGTACTGCAAGCAGGCGACTCGAACCAGGCTTGGACAACTAAATAATTCTAGTCGTCTAATCTCACGGAATTAGAGCGAAATGCCAGTAATCTAATTTTAACATAATTTGAAAAAGCTGCGTAGCTCTAATTCTAATTTTAACATAATTCGAAAAAGCTGCGTAGCTCTAATTCTAATTTTAACATAATTTGGAAAAGCTGTGTAGCTCTAATTCTAATTTTAACATAATTTGGAAAAGCTGCGTAGCTCTAATTCTAATTTTAACATAATTTGGAAAAGCTGTGTAGCTCTAAATCTCATCTAATTCGGAAAAGCTGTTGTCTAGTCTGTAGCTGTAGTCTAGTTTTCTGGGTCTGACTCGAAATAAAAATATATTTACCTATATCTGAACGTCACAAGCGCTACTATTCCGGCAAGGTCAATACACTCAATACCATTCTTATCAGGACGTCAATGTCCCTTTGGAGACGCTGTAAATGGTCACGGAGCAGCGAGTCAGTTCGTTGGCTACTGTGTCCATTTTGTGTTGTCATGTATATCGGGCCTCGTGTCGATTTTACGTCGTAGCGCAGAAGCGCCAGTATAGTTGCCGACTATCTAATCGCACACAACAATGTCAGCGGATTTTAAATTGCTAAATCGGTACCTTGGTGGTAGACCCTGGAGAATACCGACATACTTTCCAAAACGATTAGGGCTACTAAAACTAATAGACATCGATACCTTGGTGCTAGACCTTGGAGAAAATCGACTGATATTCTAAAATGTTTAGGGCACTAATTAGGATTAATAAAGATGAATATTGTAACCGGAATTACTAGGCTTATAACATTAGGAATACTTCAGGCCAGTACTGCTAATATAAAGACCTTAGAAAAGTAACACATGGTTGAACTTATCCACACATCCGTTTTTCGAAACTGATGTGTCGATGATGGAAAATGACACTAGCCTAAAACCCGCTTTGTCCGCGTATTCACTTTACGAAGTGAATGCGCCTGACGAGCGCCATTTTGTCGTATTGCAATCATTACGTGTATGAACTATGAAGTTTACTGTATTGGCAAAAATCAATCTGCTAAGGGGTATTTCATGTGAGGGTTTACTATGATGAATTATTGTATGGTGACGCCAATATTTCCTATTGTGTTCAAGTACTGCATTCACCGTATCTTTGATATCTACCACCCTGTTGCTTTAAAATGACACTAACATTTTATGTCTTAGATATGGGTATGGGTTAATGACCATTTATTATGTGAATTTGGTTGTTACTAGGCCTACACTTATTTAATAGCGAGTACCCTACTACATCTGTAGGCATCAATAAGGCATCATAACTGACCCCGCCCCTATACTAGCGTCAGGACCCTTCACCCCAACGGGACAAAAGTTTGAAAATTTGATGTGTAATGGACCATAGGACAATAGAAACATGGGTATTTAAAGACCTCTTGGGGTAAGGCATTGGAGCATATGTGAGTTCGAAATTCGCGATAAGCCTAGTCTATTGCCTATGAAGCACGATATATACGAATGAATAAAAAAGCTTAAGCACACCAATACTGGAAATTACGGAATATAGCATGATTACAATTGGGATATTGGTTCACATATGACTATTATAAGTGAGATGGTATCATTTCGGGCTTGTCTGGGACTGTGTCGTATGCATGTTAAGTGTTAGCTATACCATCAGTTTGCTTTACCAAAAATGGCGCCACCATTTTTTCATGTATGCGAGCTTTTACAGTGAGCCGAAGTATGACTGATATATGTATGCATATCTATGCCATGTATGATGTCCACATGAATTGTACACTCAGTTGTAGTATCCAATTATTGCATATAAAGACGACATCGGTGCGTCCGCTAGTTTCGGCGAACTTGTGACTCTATGCCAATGTAAATCCGCCAGTCTGAAACAGAGCCCCAAACGAAGCATCCAGTAGCAGACTATATCCAGAAAACCGGACATTGACCGAGGCATTGCGGAAGGGTTTGACGTCTTTTGAGATTGAAGGGTGATGTTCTGATGTCCCTCTGAAAAATCTTGACATGCTATGAATTGGATCGGCTGCTTGCTGCAGTTGCAAAGTATACAGAAATAAAGCAGTGCGATGAAATGGGAGCGACTGCTAACCGGAATTGCAATGTATACATAAATGAAGAAGCTCGATTAAATTTGCTGGAATCGCTCCATAAAGCCGATGAGCTAAAGATGGAAAGAGCCAGGAGCATAGAGGTATTGCATTCGGAATATCGTTACAACGAACCCTCAACAAACCCCGCGTTCTGTTGGACTTGGAATGCCCGATCTCCGAATCGACAGCACGCAAGTAGGCTACTTGATGATCCTAAGTAGTAACGACTCAAACAAGGGGTCGGTTCCTGGAATAATTGCGGTTTGATATCTGCATCTGGAAGATTGGGGAACTCTTATAAACAAGGTGGTCGGCAAATTGGTCAACTTGAACTCTGTGTGGCATTGTTTTTTTGTGGCATCGATTGGCATATTTCTTGTATATTATATGCATGTATATTGTCGGCAGGAAATACCGTCACAATTATGGTGTAAACACACCTTGGAGTATTGAACTGTTATTAATCGTGCATGAATATGAATAGGTTAAATCTTGACTCGTGTTGTGATTGACGTATGTTCCGTGTGCCAACTTAACCGAGTTTTGCATAGATACTTCATTGCTGTCTGCATGATAATTATTGGAGTATGTTGGTTGAATTAAGCCGAGGGGCTTGTCTATTGTATGAATAGTTTGAGCCGCTGGACCTTCCAAGGTCACTGCTTCGTTCGATCAA
Organism: Botryllus schlosseri; assembly: GCF_051294905.1. Taxonomy (NCBI): domain Eukaryota; kingdom Metazoa; phylum Chordata; class Ascidiacea; order Stolidobranchia; family Styelidae; genus Botryllus; species Botryllus schlosseri. Next base: position 17,797,262 of record NC_137249.1, read on the forward strand.
TCTACAACCAATGCTTCAATCAACGTCGACAAAACCGGGTTGTATAAGGGGTGTGGAAAAATGTGGAAAAGCCAGGAGATGGGGTTGAGCTCTGTGAAGTAAATCGAACCAAGTGTGGAATACTTGCATGGCAAGCGCCATGAAGCTACACTATAATCAAATGGAGGCACCAACTGAAGGTCTTCTGGGGCTCAGCGTCATTTCTTGGCAATTTCAGTGGACGGGGGAGAGTCTGAAGACGAACACATCGATTACCTCCTTACTATCTGCGAACGCCAATCTATGAAGAAAAAAAGATCGTCGAAGGATCACAACTGGGGTTTTCTGCGCCGACACGGGAAGCGTCCTCAAATTGAAAAACGTCGTAGAAACCTAATAGGCCTACCCGCCAAGCTGGGAGGAGCGACAACCTAGAGACATGAAACTACGTGATATAGGTGACTCCTCCCACGTTGACTCCTTAGTAATAATCAATTTCGACGGACTATCGGCTCCATTTGCGATCGAGAAAGGAGACCTCTCGATATTGTAGGTCTAAAATGGATTGATCATGTACAACAATTACCAAACACAGCGACTGAATTTGAATCTCCGCCTAATGCAAACGAAGAGTTGTCTTTAGTAACGCTTCATGGCGGGATCTCGTGTGATCAACGGGACGGGACCAAAGTCGGAAGCAGTCTTCGCGACACTGTAACCGATGATGGGTTGATGGAAGCTGCAAATTAGATGAGCGTCGAGCCGGCACGTTGTCTGCGTCGCCGCAGGCCGTTGCCGCTGGCGCAAGTGTCGAGATGGTAATCACCACTGGCGCGAAATGTGTCGAGACAGGAATCCCTGCTGGCACCAATCATAAATACGCCGATCTTACGACGGCAACTGTCTTACCTTCTTTCCCAAAAGGTCAAAAAATATGGGAAATCCCTAGTGTTGGGTCAAGTAGCCCCTGCTGGCACTAGTCGAGAAAGTGTCGGGTCAGTTAGCACTACTGGCACTAACGAAAGATGTGTCGAGTCAGGAATCCCTGACGGCACCATTCAGTAGACGTCGAGCGTGGAATGCCCGCTGGCGTTAATAAGGACCTGCACGAGACTACTGGTCCTGAAAGCTCTCGTGGATGCACTTGTCCGAATAACTGTAACAATTCGGCCCATAGCTTGCATGCGACAGCAACAGAAGACGTCGAGCGTGGAATGCCCGCTGGCGCAAAAGAGGACCTGCACGAGAAAACTGGTCCTGAAAGCTCTCGTGGATGCACTTGTCCGAATAACTGTAACAATTCGGCCCATAGCTTGCATGCGACAGCAACAGAAGACGTCGAGCGTGGAATGCCCGCTGGCGCAAAAGAGGACCTGCACGAGAAAACTGGTCCTGAAAGCTCTCGTGGATGCACTTGTCCGAATAACTGTAACAATTCGGCCCATAGCTTGCATGCGACAGCAACAGTAGACGTCGAGCGTGGAATGCCTGCTGGCGTAAATAAGGACCTGCACGAGAAAACTGGTCCTGAATGCTCTCGTGGATGCACTTGTCCGAATAACTGTAATGATTCGGCCAATAGATGCATGACGACAGCCACAGTTATGAGTAATTTCCCAAAAGGTTCAAACAAAGCAGCTGTTACCGGCTAACCGGACACATGTCCGGTCATGACCGGCAAGGAGTCTGGGGATTTTTAGATGCACGTCTCCCCAGAAACGGGCCCCCGGCGGCGACCGAGTCCGCCGGCGTGACGGTAGGCGTGGGCACACGCCGAGATCAGAGGTCAGATTGAATAGGTCGGGAATCCCCACTGACAACGAAGAACTTCGCCCTCTCTGCACCAACACCAAAACCCCATTCATCACGAGATTCGCATTGGGCCAATAACTGGCCCAATTACTATGTAACCTTACAACAAGACACCAGTCCCAGCGTGAAGACGGAACTCGAAAGTATCTGTGCACAATCGGTAGCACTGGCGAAACTGTCATACAAAACTCCTGATTTTTGACTAGCCTAGAAAATATCGCCATTCCTGAAGGAGTCTTGACAGCCGTTTATGATCCATTTACTTCCGAACTTGATGACCTGCGGGGCCACCTCAGCGCCCCCCAATCCATGAAATACCCATGCGACATCGAACGTAAGAACCCCTCGATCAAGCCTTTCGTTTCTGGCCATAATAACCTGACGCGGGAGGGTCAGGCGAAGGCACTAAAGGAAGCAATAGATAATACCTGATTTTGGTATTATTGAACAAGGTTTTGCCGAATGAAAATTGGCTATTTTTGTTGTTCCTGAGAAAATGAATGAATCACTACAAGACAAGGCGAGCCGCACTCGATAGTAACAAGAAAACTCCCTTCCCAAGAAGTGTACATGATCGCTTACTACAGTCCGACGTGGGTAACTCCAGCGGCGAAAGACTATGATCCAAGCACTACATCGCTGAAACACCTGCTACCCATAACTTTAGGATGGCGGATGGAAACGACGCTGGCGCAAGTTATACATTCGCAACCGCTGGCTGAAGAAAAGGGGCAGTATAAAACTGTCAAACCAACTGATGTGACTCATGGGAAGCAACAATTGCCAACTAGCGTGCGTAACCGACCCGAGTGAACGACGAAAATCAGACTCCAGAGATGATGACGGAAGCGACATCGGAACGGACTACCAAACCCCGGGCCACAATCGTAAGGTAAGTACCGAAACAACTGTTTTGTATTCAACAGGAGACGACAAAGACGACTCGTCCCCGAGGAGTGTCGAACTAATAAATACTACCTTGGAGTCAACGATGGCTGACGCATCACCACTGCCTGGGCAGAAAAAACAAGGGTTTGGAACACCCGCTCCTGAATATTCCCCAGTATCAAGAACCACCGTGGGGAAGACAGCCACAGATTTCGTTGACTATACAACTATACTCGATGGCTGCACGAACTGGTGATGATGGAAGGTGGATATAAGGTAAGAGGATTATCCTTGATCGATAGGATGATTATGGAGGGTGCGAATCTGATACCTATCGTGGAACCAGTGGTTGTAATAATGGTGGTAACAGGGTTGGTTGCTCTGTCGATTGTGTTATGGGTAGGTTCTATAAGGTGTCGTCGACGTAGAACCTTAAGTCGCATGAGGAACACGAGGAGACGAAACGGAACAAGTCAATGGATGGCGATAAGAGTAATACGGAACACAACGGAGAATAACAAGATTCGAAGGTAAGAGAATTGATTTTTAAAAAATTTAGGTGTAAGTTCGTTACGTAGTTTGAATAGGGAAGTGTAAGATCTAATGTTATGATTTTAGAAATTTGTTAAGTAACCTTGTGATAGGTATAAGGAATACAAAAATAATCCCGGCGATGCATTGTTTGCGATTGGTTTCAAGTGAAGTATTTTACGTAATGGGAGTAGACGGAAAAAACTGAAACCTCGTAACTAGAAATATGCTAAGTCATGGTAAACTAGTAATGTAACGTAAGAAATTAAGAAAGACAGAGTATCGTTTATAAATGGTATCAAGTGAAGTATTCTACATAATGGGAGTAAACGGAAAAAACTGAAACCTCGTAACTAGAAATATGCTGAGTCATGAAATATTAATTCGAGAGAATGGTAAAAGAAAAAGGTTGACGTGTAAAGGTACTTAGTCAATAAAGTGATCACCATGAACGGGTAATGTTGGTGTATAGTTCACTAGTTCCAAGAAACCCATGTATAGAGAGAGAGAGAGAGTCTTTATTTTCATCCAACCAAAATACATAACACATGGCAGTGATGGTGGAATAGAAAATATGCATGCACAGTATTCGGTATTAGATAGGAATGATCGATAAGACCGTGAAGGTCATCTAGTCTGATCACACCAGCATCAAACAGATACACTTGACTCTAAACAGTCTGGCTGTAAAAAAGGTTATAGTAGTTAAAAAAAAATAATATAGAAGAAAATCAAACGATGGTAGCAAATGATCAATGAAGCAATGTCTGGGCGAGGTAGGGCAACAGTGTTAGTGTAACGACAAGAGGTGATCAAGTAGGGCTTTTTTTAATCTATTATAAGGCAATTCAGGGATATGTGGTGGTAATGCATTCCAGATGATAGGTCCCGAGTAATCGATAGATCTCTTAGTTAGGTTGCTATTGGGTGGGGGTAAGTAGATATTTCCTTTAGACGAGGATCTCGTGTAGTGGGAGTGGACATTTTTGGCAGGCATGAAAAAGTCATCAAACACAGGAGGCAAACTATTGGAAAAATATTTGTGAATGACTTTTGATACTTCGAAGAGATATAGTTTGTCAACTTGCAAAATTCGGTGCTTACGGTAATAAGGCGATAGTTTGGTACGTAAAGGTACAGATGAGATCAGCCGTATCGCACGGTTTTGCAGGGTTCGAATTCTGCACAAAAATGTTGTGCATGTATTACCCCATACTACGATTCCATATTGCAGGTGGGACTACTTTAAGACAAAAAGCAAAATACGGTACTATGGTGTAAACCCAATTGATACAAATAGCATCACCATATCGAAGAATTGTAAAACACAAAAAGTAGCTTGTGAGCCTTGGTCATTATTAATCATCGAGTTTGTACTTGAAAATCTTGGAAGGTTGTAACAAAGTTTGTTACAGATACATATCATATGAGTCCAATCAGTCCATCCATGCAGTGAGCAGCCACTGTTTTGTTGAAGTCATATGAGATAGTTGTCTTACAACTAAGCCTAATTTCCAAGCCGAGCTATGGAGGACTGTTATCAATTCTTAAATTCCGACGTACCGGAGTACCCTCGTAACGATCCACATTCCCCACACTGTGATGAATATCAGAAATTACAGCAAGCCCAGTCAAGCACCAGTGTCTCTATGAGAAATAGAGAGAAGATGAGGCCAGAGGCCTGGCAGGACTATGTTCATGCTGGCAGACAACAGGTTTATGAGTAGATAGATATAATGAATGGAAACTGTGATAAATATTTGAGTAAGATTATAAATGGAAAGACTTTTTCGGAACGGTGGGAAACCATTCAAAAGAACAAACTGTCATCCAAACATTTGTGGATATGGAGGGAGACTTACATCAATGCCTATTTCAACAACGAGAACCAGTGCCTTGATATACTGGAGTACTTGAAGCAATTATTATTCCGACGTAAGGGACAAACAAAGGGACAACATCAAGTGTCCCTATTCATCGAGCGAGATAGTGTAATGGTGACGTGTCTGGCTTCTTGATCGATAGGTCGTGGGTTTAATCCCTGGCCGGGTCAGACCAAAGAATCGAAAACTGGTATCCGCGGCTATCCTGCAAGGCGCTCAGCAATCACGCATAGCATGGAGGAGAAAAAATGGGGGTGCAGACTAGATGACCTTACTATAAAGGCTGTATCGCATCTCCGTCGTCGAAGCATCTCGATGGTGCAGGGGAAAAAGAATAATGACCATCTCTCTCTCTCTTTCAGTTGGAAGTACAAAAATGAGGCCATGCTTTCAATATGCTACAGTGTTGAGTTGTTCAGGATTTATAATTGCAATGATGGTTGCTTTTCACAATCAACTATAGAGTATGCTTCTTTCAATAAGGGGTGAATCACTATAGATTCAGCTATCCACTTTTCCAAATTGGTGAATTGTCAGAACAAGATGCCGAGACTGATGACTCGTACGGTTTATTCTTTTGCAACAGCTTTTGACACTGACATCTCTTCTGCAACCTCTTTCATGTAAAATAGAACTGATGAGGCTGCCTTTACTGAAGTTTCATCAGCTTCATTGTAATTCACACGCATGATTTTTATGTTGTGGGACCTCACAGCAGGAAATGCACAATGTACATAACACACATAATTTTACATAACAAATATGGGGGAACTGATTTACTGCAGGGGAAGCAGGATAAATCATGTTGGTGAAATGATATTCTGCAGACAACTTTTCCAGGAGAGGACCAGGCATCCATACCTCTTCGTAAACGGAACCCATCCTCCCGATGACTTTCTGTTTCAAATTGATGCATCTTCTGAGATCAAATGACCGTCATCCTTACACAATGAGGCATATAACACTCCCCATATCATACGACTCTCGGGAAATTAACAGCAATGTACCGGTAAGCTGCCACCTGCCGTGGTGCCAATGTCCACCACGAGGACAAGACGCCAAGAAATTGCATCATTTTCGTCGGCTAACAGCTATTGGATATCCATATGGATTATTTATATTGATATGGATACTTTCACCATCCTTGTTGTACGCCAATAGACGAAATTGGGCCCGTGTTCAGTCCATTCCCATAGTCAAGTTACTCAACTTTGCCCATAGTAAGGCATATAGCAGGGCCGGGCAACTTTTCTAGTCGGCGGGCTGGATATAGGAAAATTAAGTACTTGGCTGGCCGGATTGCTGAATCGATACATTATTCGCCCATTTATCCACATATACAAGGAATATATCGTATTTAGTGAATGTATTTTAACGACAGCAATGTCACTTCAAAGCCATTTCTCGCCGATAGTGACGAATACAATGTGGATTTGAGAATAGCATTGTCATACAGGCGCCGCCATGTCTGCTTCCATCTCATCAATTAACACACGGTGCAATCCTTAATTTTGACGTAGTAAACAAGTAGTGGGGAATCTCGGCAGACTTGGGGCCGCGGGCCACATTATCATGTAAGACGGAAAACTGTCCGCGGGTCGGATCCGGCCCGCGGGCCGTATGTTGCCCGCCCCTGGCATATAGCAACAAAACAAAATAGATTTGGGTTAAAGGGGCACTGCACTCTAAAAATGATGTGCATGGTCTCAGATTGAAGGGCAAAACGAAAGAAAAATTTTGGCAACAGCCGTTTTCTTCAGAACGCCACCGTAATGGAGTTGTAATGAATTGAAATTTCCATAGTTGCAGCACGCTCCAGCAGTCACGCAGAGATCGAACTTTATATAGTTGTCAGCCGATGTTATGAAGGAAATATGTCGTACACGCCAAGGTGGTTTAGATACCGCGCGTTCAACGGAAGATGTCCAGTCAGGAGATTTATGTCAAAATCGGGCCTAGTGTATTCTATTTCCTTCATAACATCGGCCGACAACTATATATAGTTCGATCTCTGCGTGACTGCTGGAGCGTGCTGCAACTATGGAAATTTCAATTCATTACAGCTCCATTACGGTGGCGTTCTGAAGAAAACGGCTGCTGCCAAAATTTTTCTTTCGTTTTGCCCTTCAATTTGAGACCACATCATTTTTAGAGTGCAGTGCCCCTCTAAGTTGCCTTTGTCGCCTCCGCGTGTTCAAAATGAAGTGGAACAGAACAACCCCATTACTCATGGAGATAAACTTGTGCCGCAGATGGAGTGGCATTTCCCGACATCCGTCTTAATCACGCAAATTGGGGTACTACGCATGGCATTTGTACAGATCCGTAAAGCTTTACTCTGGATGACCTGAATCTGCTTCAGATGCGTGGCCGGGGCAAAGAAGTACGCCGGCATTACGTAGGCCTACTCGATAATGAAGCGAACGAGTGATCGATACACAGTTCACACTAGGCTTTACCATATTTTGGAAATCTAAAAAGAGGACACTTTTTCCGAAATTTCAGACTTGCAAAACGGAGAAGAATTCTCAAAAACCGGTGAATTTTTCTTTTCGCGTAGAGCTCAAAATACCGTTTTTCTCTTCGCATTGCCAGGTGGATGACTAATAAAAAAAAAAGTCATCTTTTCGCTCAGAGCTAAAATCACCGTTTTTCACTCCGAAATACCCGCCGGAGCTTCACTTCTGTGCTAATTTGCGGCATATCACTCGCAATTTGCTCTAAATCTGACCTAAATTTTCAAAAAAGAGGACAAAATCTCAAAAAAGAGGACAAATGGGCGTCCTTCGAGGACACTTTCAAAAAAGAGGACAAATCCTCTTAAAAGAGGACGTATGGTAAGTAGGGTTCCGGTTTAAATCATTTCAATCGAATAATTAATTCAAATCATGATTTTTTTGATTTTTTTACTCATAATAACAACAACAACAACATGAACAACAGAAAATGGGATGAATGACGACACTGTCAATCAAGGTGATGAAGGATAACGCTTGAACTTTCATAATGTGGGGCTGTGAATCATTATCCACATAGCTGTAAACGTTTAAATTATGTGGTAATGATGGGTCGTTAGAATCATTACTGATCCGTTCTAGTAGCGACGAAACATGTTGATTTATCTCGGGACCATCCATAATAGTTGCATCTTCATCTTGATTGGTCTCTGCCAGCAAACTGTTGATCTTCATGAACTCTTTACTGCTTTGTTAGTACCATAGTCCATGAAGTGATCTTTCACTCGCAGCATCACTTCAAGATTTGCCTGTGGCAGGCAATCACGACTCTTGTTTGCAGTTGCGGCCGCACATGACCGATGCCCCGCACAAGATGCAGCATGTGCAACGGACGAAAGGCGAGTCTTGAAAGTTCTGGAGGACACCGGCATGATCCATCCAGAATAATGCTGGCTGATGAATTAGATATGGTACCGAGATACTCGATTCTGCATCGAAAATTCCTAAAAATCGAAGGAAGATAAGAGACATTCAGTGTGTGTGGAGTATACACAATTATACTCACCAACTTTACAATCATAATCAATCCAATCCAGCGTTCGATTATAGGTTACCAGCAGACCAATCACTGCATTCTGGTTCCATCTTCGAAACTAATCATTTTGCCAGGTCTCAAACAACTCCTTTGCGATTCATGTCCATTGTCCAAGCCACATACTCTAACTCATCTTTGAAAACAGCAGACTTTATCGTCCGCACAAAGAGCAATGGTCTTTTTAATCTTGAGCTTGAGCCACATCCAGCTTGATAAGAGAAGGGCAGCAGAGGTATTGTCCAGAGATGGCTGCAAAAATGCAAGATTTTTAATTCAGACATGCGATTAGTCAAAAAAAGTTTTGAAATCACTGGTCGAAATCTTTTCTTTCTATATGTTTTGATGTCGCTATCAGTACTTACAGTTATTCTATGTAATTGGAGCTTGCTTGCTTGTGCTGAGCACAGCATGCATGTTTAAGTTAAAAATCAAGTGCCATATTGTCTTTCTCTTTCTGAAGTAAAATTAAATGTAAATGGCAATCTCACGAGCTACCATATTGTTGGTTAACATATACAAGCGGGATTGTCGAATAGATCTAAGTTATGGCCTTTGATTGCTCAGCATCGAGCTTTGAGGGGATGAGGCAAAGGTGAGATTTTCGCCGAATGTCGTGCGCATGTTCTGATAAATGTAGGGACATGCTGTTTTACGGTATCCTTTCCTGTTTACGGTACACACAGATTCGTTTCTATTTTAATCTATAACCAGTATTCAAGCAGCTATATAAATATGAATCACACATAATGACATGGTATCTTACTTGCACTTGTGTTCACATCCCACAGCCACACAGCTAGTTGGCCCATCGTTCCCAGCCCACAATAACTGCAAACTGCTTTTTGCAACGCTTAGGCAACAGAGATGAAGGAATCTTTCGATAGAGACTCCGGATTGCGCTTCCTTTTCGGTATCCCGCGAGTGCCTCGGAAATAGCAGCAGCATGTCGTAGACAACCAACTATCCACAGCACAAACGCTAACATATTGATTGACTACGGCTCTTTGCTCTTTTCCCGCCTGCCTACCGAGCGAGATAGTGTAATGGTTATGCGTCCGGCTTGTCGAGCGGCAGGTCGTGGGTTCGATCCCCGGCCGGGTCATACCAAAGACTCGAAAATTGGTATCCGCAGCTATCCTGCTAAGCGCTCAGCAATTACGGATAGCATGGAGGAGAAAAAAAACGGGGGCGCAGACTAGATGACCTCATGGGGCCGTATCGCAACTCCGTCGTCAAAGCATCTCGATGGTGCGGGCGAAAAAGAATGTCATATCTCTCTCTCTCTCTCTCTGTCTGTCAAATAGCTGAACCATAACGGTGCCGGTGTCGAAACACTACGTCCGGTTTATATAAAACGCACATGATTGTCCGATAATAGACCACATTCACGCATCTCGTCAGAAAATTTGAAAAAATTAAAAAAATCATTAAAAGCAAAATGGTGAAATTAAAATCAAAAATCAACGAAAAAAACCTGATTCAAATCACACTGATTTAAATCAGCCTGATTTAAACCAGAAGCCTAATGGTAAGCCTAGTTCACACGCGTGATTCGGAGCCTTGTGACTTGGTGGATGCTAGTCTAAAAAGGATCGCGACTGCGCGTCGTTCGATATCCTCCTGTTCATTACATCGCATTGTAAAGTGTGTGTAACTTGTTCAGATGAAAATTATAAGCCAAGGATTATATTATAACCCTGGATACTTCAATGACTTCTTTACCTCTGAATCAAAAGGCCAAAAGCGCACAAGTACAACACACGCGCGTCCACGTCGTCCAAATATCATATAATCGACCGAATATGCCGGACCTGATGTGTGGAACAGTATCCCGTCGGCCATCAGGCAGTCGACGAGCATGTCCACATTCAAGTCGAAATACAAGCAATTACTACTAAATAAATACAGTCCATCCTCAAGATTACCGGACCACGACTAACCTATCGATCTCGCTTCCCATGACATGCCGCCCTATTTCTTGTCGCTTCCTTTTTCTATACTATCTACTTAACTTTCATTCAGTGTGCATGCCTCCTCTTTACATCGCCTAGGCCAAGGTGGGTGTCCGATTCCATAGACAACTCCTCTAGTCGCTTCGACATCTTCCTTTCTTTTCATTGTATCGCATTTTTTGTGGTGTATTGAACTGATAAAATTGCTAATAAACCAATGATGATGATGATGATCCCGCCGGCCATCCGGCAGTCGACGAGCATGCAAGGGCGTAGCCAGAAAAAAAAATTTGGGGGGGGGGGGCGAAATTTTTGATGAGTCAAAGGGAGCTAAAGAGCGTTTGTTTTGAGATACCGCCATCTGATGTAGAAGCATATAGACAAATATACCTCCCTTTTGAAATCTCCTACTTTCCCCCGAATTTGAGTCGGTTCACTAAAATTGCATGCTTCATCGCGGCGTGTATGGTGTATCGTAGTAAAAAAAAGATTAAAGATATCGCTCTCTAGAGTATTACGCCATTGAAACAGCCAGCCGCAAGAGGTATCATCGGGCTATGGTCTGTTTCGCAATATTTAGTTTTCTTTGGTAAGTTTGTTTTTATGACTTCGGGTGAACTTTGATTGAGGTCTCGAAAATGTTGCTACTTGAAAAGATAGTGATCGTTCTTCTCAGTAAAACATCAGTGATTGCTTTAGTGCTATTCGTCTCATAATAATCTGGGAAATTCTGACCTGATGCCGGCCAGTCTACCATACAATAAGATAACTAGGTATTTTATGGTTGATTTGAAGTTTGGAAAATATTACTGACATTACATACCTTTAAATAATATCTTCTGGCTGAAAACTAGCAGGTAATATCTGCATTTGTTCTCGACTTGCAACCCTACGGCGCTTCTTTAATGTACGATCCAAAACAAATCGATGTCAACCGTGCGACCAATACATGCTTTGCATGATATACAGGTTGTGCAGAGCAAAATGAAGATGCATATGGCACTTTATAGGACTGCATTCAAGTACAGTATTGAAAACATATATATTTTATTGCAAAATCCCATCTCCACGCGGCTGTTTTCAACTGATAACGTCACAAAGCAATAAACCGGCGACATGGTCAACACTACATATCACGCAGTAAGGAGATATGCCCCCTCGATCTTTGGGGGCTTTGAGCGGAAAGAAGATCAGGACGAGTGTTTTTATATATTAAACTATCATTTCGAATACGGCGAACGAGGATTCCAGAAAAATTTTCAAATCTGAACAACCCGCTTAATGCGCACTGCGTAGCGAGCGAGGATGAAGCGTACGCGCAAATCCGTCGAAGCGAGAAGACGTATTGCACTAGTGGCTTTCACGATGTACTCAACCCTAATGTCATTTGTATGGTAATCATGGTGTTTGTCGACTACTATGGTCAATGGGTTGTCCATAATTTGGAAAATCTTACAAATCCTCGGTTGTAATGTCTTATTCGATAGATTATTGATAAAAAACGACACTGAGCCTGAAAGAAGCTCACAGAAAGGCCGTTTAGATTTCGTACAAAGCGTTTGAAAGTAGCTGCCGAAGAATGGGCGTGCCACCGACCATAGAACGGCGAGAAGACTAGTAATCAAGAAACCACGGCTCTTGATTGGATAATCGGCTATGCTTCAATGACCACGTCAGCAGCAGCTTGCTGATTAGGTGAACAAGGAGTCTGCTACTGGCGGCGATTCTGAAAGCGCATTGTATGTAGGTTGACAGATAATGATTTAGGATTGATTAAGGGTATGTTGAGGTACGAAATACATGATGAACAAACAACAGCTGCTTCACAAAAACGTCTAAAGCATGACTGCTTTATTGTGAAAGAAACCGCCGTAGCCTATATGCCTTGTTTTCAACGAGGGAAAGCATAGGCGCTTATGCAAGTGGCGACGGATTCCTAGTTTCAGAAATAATATATCATTATTGAATACAAAGATAAAGCTTAACAATGACACTATAGTTTGTGTGATCTCATTGGGTTCAGGTTGTAGTACATAGTTGAAGTTTTGAAAGCTCTAAGGGTCGGCTGAATCAGCGGGTTATGCTTGGCACTTGTCAGATGCTTGCATCAAACTGTATTCACTTGCAAGTGTTGTCAGAGTCCTTGATGATGACGCAGAAAAGAGGCGTAAAAGTAAGCACATAATATGCCGGATATGATATGTCAAATTCCTTAATAATCGCGCAGAAAAGGGGTGTAAAGGTAAAAACAGACAATGCTGCATAGTGCATAGTATCCAGCGTAGTTTGCATATCATATCAAGCAGGGCATGTGCATGCATTTAAACCTCGTTTCTGCGACATCATTAGGGACTTTGAAAACATTTACAAGTGAATTCAATTTGCTGCAAACATCTGATGAGTGCTAAGCCTAACCGTCTGATTCAGCCGATCGCTAGAGCATTCAAAACTTCAACTATGTACTGCAACCTGAGCCCAATAAGATCACCTAACTTATAGTGTCATTGTTAAGCTTTATCTTTGTATTCAATAATGATATATTATTTCTGAAACTAGGAATCCGTCGCCACTTGCATAAGCGCCTATGCTTTCCCTCGTTGAAAACAAGGCATATAGGCTACGGCGGTTTCTTTCACAATAAAGCAGTCATGCTTTAGACGTTTTTGTGAAGCAGCTGTTGTTTGTTCATCATGTATTTCGTACCTCAACATACCCTTATTCAATCCTAAATCATTATCTGTCAACCTACATACAATGCGCTTTCAGAATCGCCGCCAGTAGCAGACTCCTTGTTCACCTAATCAGCAAGCTGCTGCTGACGTGGTCATTGAAGCATAGCCGATTATCCAATCAAGAGCCGTGGTTTCTTGATTACTAGTCTTCTCGCCGTTCTATGGTCGGTGGCACGCCCATTCTTCGGCAGCTACTTTCAAACGCTTTGTACGAAATCTAAACGGCCTTTCTGTGAGCTTCTTTCAGGCTCAGTGTCGTTTTTTATCAATAATCTATCGAATAAGACATTACAACGGAGGATTTGTACGATTTTCCAAATTATGGACAACCCTAATGGTCATTTACACCAGGCCGATATTTCTTATTTTTGATTCCGTAACCGTCGACTTTGTAGCACGGCACATTTCTAGGCTTCTGTAAGACACCGCTTATGCCAGGGGTCGCCGACTCAAAACGGGTCGGATTCCACTTTCAAATTTCTGGAGGCCGCGGGCCGCGTGAATTCAATATCGAGATAAAATAGGCCACACAGTTGAACAACCACGCTATCTCGTCACCTACCAAACCCTAATGAATTGATATCTTGGTAAATTTGGGGTACCGGGCTTATCGAACGCCTTGAAATCTTAATTAAGAATTGCACCGTGTGATGATTGATCAGAGAGAAGCAGACATGGTGGTGCCTGAATGACAATGCTGTTCTCAAATCCACATTGTCCTCGTCATTATATTGGCGAGAAATTGCTTTGAAGTTACATTGCTGTCGTTAAAATATATTCATGAAATACGATTTATTCCTTGTATATGTGGATAAATGGGCGAATAATGTATCGATTCAGCAATCCGGCCCGCCAAGTTCTTAATTTTCCTATATCCGTCCCGCCGACTGAAGATAATGTTGCCCGCCCCTGGTATAGACCAACCATATGAAATATCTATCATCATCATCAAGCCACACTTTAAACTTGCGACGATATTATTGCCTCATGGTATCAAGAAGTGGCACGTTTCTCAAAGCGTCAGAAGTCTATATCTCTCAGCATCGCGAAGCTGCGAATGGTGGTCAAGAATATATTTAATATCGTTTGCTTTTCCCACCTCATATGATTTTTGGGGCTCTTGTGTATCGGCAATTATATCTGCCGCTTCTACTAGCGAAGGAACACAACTTACTATTCCTTCTGTTGGCTGTGCATCTCGACTCCTTGCAGGGAAAAAGCTGTCTAGTCTTGCTTGTTTCGATTTTGACATTGAAACGTTATGCGGAATCCAAATCAATTACAATCCTTAAGGCCTCTCTACATGGCAACGAATACTTCACACCTCCTATATACACGGCAAGCAAGTTGCTTCGTGATCTATTGTAAACAAAATACCCCGCCACAACAAACCCACCATTTAAACTGCCCATCAGATAAATGTACTAATATGTGTGAGAGAGAGAGAGAGAGAGAGAGAGAGAGTCTTTATTTTCATCGAACCAAAATACATAACAAACGGCAGTGATGGTGGTACAGAAAATATGCGTGCACAGTATTCGGTATTAGATAGGAATGATCTATAAGACCGTGAAGGTCATCTAGTCTGATCACACAAGCATCAAACAGGTACACTTGACTCTGAACAGTCTGGCAGTAAAGAAATGTTTAGTTAAAGGAAAATAGAAAAAAAATAAAACAATGGTGGCAAATGATCAATGAAGCAATGTCTGGGCGAGGTAGGGCAACAGTGTTAGTGTAACGACAAGAGGTGATCAAGTAGGGCTTTTTTGAATCTATTATAAGGCAATTCACGGATATGTGGTGGTAATGCATTCCAGATGATAGGTCCCGAGTAGTCGATAGATCTCTTAGTTAGGTTGCTATTGGGTGGCGGTAAGTAGATGTTTCCTTTAGACGAGGATCTCGTGTAATGGGAATGGACATGTTTAGCGGGTATGAAAAAGTCATCAAACACAGTAGGCAGACTATTGGAAAAATATTTGTGAACAACTTTTGATACTTCGAAGCGATATAGTTCATCAACTCGCATAATTCGATGCTTACGGTAGTAAGGCGATAAATTGGTACGTAAAGGTACAAATGAGATCAGCCGTATCGCACGGTTTTGCAGGGTTCGAATTCTGCACAAAAATGTTGTGCATGCATTTCCCCATACTACGATTCCATATTGCAGATGAGAGTGGAAAAGAGAGAAGTAGATGGTTCGTAGCACTGATCTGGAAACCAAAGATTGGAGACGGGTCATTATTCCCACACACCGAGCTAGTTTTGATATTGTGCATTCAATATGCTGCTTCCAAGACAATTTGGAATCAATGGTGACGCCGAGATATTTTGCTGAGTCACATATTGAGATTTGTTTATGTATAGAATGTATTCAGACTGATTTCACCGCAGCTACTGTAGTAATTCTGGCAATCCAGACGTTGTCTTCCAGAGCTCAGAATTTACTGAATCTGGTCTTGATCGAAAGCTACTGTCGCACTGATTCCGAAAATTTATATGAAAATATGATCAGGCACTGAACCGCTCAGAATTCACCCTCCAAGTCCGAATTATCGGCATTGTCCGAACAATCGAAGAGCCGCAATGGGTCATTGTTATGGTCATTGTTTTGCGGTCATCCAATTGTTCTGAACAATGCAGATTTTAGATGTTGAGGGTGGTTTTTCATCCAAGTACGGTGCTTCACCATATTTTGATCGATATTTTCGAAATCAGTGCGACAGTAGCTTTCGATCAAGACTGGATTCAGTAAATTCTGAGCTCTGGAAGACAACTTTCGGATTGCCAGAATTACTACAGTGGCTGCCGTGAAATCAGTCTGAGTAAAGCTTCAGCGAAGCGGAACGGATCTGCAAAATCGGTCGCTGCCATTCCATGTTTCCATTCTATAGTTTATGATTGATGTTCACAGTGAAATTATGACTGGCATTATTTAAAACGAGCATCTCGGTCTTATCTGCATTCAAACTTAGTTTGTTTGCTTGGAGCTATCTCGACACTTCATCCCATACCCATCCACTTCAATATAACCTATAGTCATTACCAAAGTCACTCAACTAGTTGAGTGACTTTGGTCATTACGTAGCATTGTTGTGTGTAGCTCATTGTACAATGTATGTCTTGAGTGGGTTAAAATAATAGAACCACCAATTATACCGATTATACCCAACAAAGATCCCCATCTCTAAGAGTCTGCGGTCGCGCTCAGCGAACCATATGCATACATAATTTAATAAACTATAATGGCATCGCTGTAAAGGTGCGGTGGCATGTGGCCTGTAGAGATTCCTTTAATATCGTACCTCGCATTGGTATAGTTATATCAGTAATTGCAAATCTGCCTCCGAAAATCGACTTTATTTATATAAAATCTACTTTCATTCAGTGTGCATGCCTCCTCTTTACATCGCCTAGGCCAAGGTGGGTGTCAGATTCCATAGACTACTCCTTGTCGCTTCGACATCTTCCTGTCTTGTCATTGCATCGCATTTCTGTGGTGTATTGAACTGACAAAATTGCTAATAAAAACTAATGATAATGATGATTACATTACTTTATGGAAAATTTGGGGGGGGGCAATCGCCCCGTTCGCCCTTCTCTGGCTACGCCAGTGCGAGCATGTCCAGTGTCCACATTCAAGTCGAAATACAAGCAATTACTACTAAATAAATACAGTCCTTCCTCAAGATTACCGGACCACTACTGACCTATCGATCTCGCTTCCCATGACATGACGCCTATTTCTTGTCGCGGTTCTTTTTTCTATACTGTCTTCTTTACTTTCATTCAGTGTGCAATCTGTGCATGCCTCCTCTTTAGATCGCCTGGCTAGGCCAAGGTGGGTGTCCGATTCCATAGACAACTCCTAGTCGCTTCGACATCTTCCTTTCTTTTCATTGTATCGCATTTTTTGTGGTGTATTGAACTGATAAAATTGCTAATAAACCAATGATGATGATGATGGATAGAATCCTACAATCTCTATAATTTCACCATGCAATAAAATTTATTTCCGTTTATATTAAAATTGTGCCGCGTTGACAGGAGTTAGTTTTCTGATTGCAGCCGCAGGATTGCAGTATAGAATGTAAATGTTTACATTCTATAATTGCAGTATAGAAATTGCTGAATTTGTCTAGTGTTTAGCTGTTTACTTTCATACGATGATCACATCATACGCCGACTGATTTGATTGGTATGGCCGGTATGGGTAGATTGGATGCAATGCGCAATGGTAGGGCCGAGTATTAATGTACTACATGAATGTGATAAATACAGTCGAAGGCTCTTACTTCAATCGAGACATATTTCACCAGTATCTTCGCTCTGATCAATAGACGCAGCGTCAGTGTCGGGTCTATAGATGTGCGTGAAATTGAAGTGAGAACATATAGTTTCGCTCATTAATAATTAATATAGCAGACAAACTTCCGGTTATCTATATGATCTTGTAAGGAGGATGGTGGATATAGGAACAGTAAATCTCAACAATCTTAAAGCTGAGCGGAAGTGTAATGCAGTGAATAAGGTCGATTAACCGGTCGATTACCTTTCGTCGTTTGCTTACTACCATACGTTGTTACCCGTATGTGTGTTTATTGTGTGATGTGTGCTTCCAACTTATTCTTCTGTCGCAATTGGGCTCGGGCTGGGCCACTGATCATAGACCCACGCTCAACATTATGGTAGAATGGTACGGTACTTGCTATAGGATGGCTGCTGTAGTATTTTTATGTTTTTTTAATTTTCATAGTATCGCAAACTTATTGGATTTGTGATAGAATATGATAAATACAGTGGTGATGCTTTATTGAATTTTGATCTTCCAATATCTGAGAAATATGGATATAGCAAACAAGAAATCACTCT
This sequence comes from Botryllus schlosseri, assembly GCF_051294905.1. Taxonomy (NCBI): domain Eukaryota; kingdom Metazoa; phylum Chordata; class Ascidiacea; order Stolidobranchia; family Styelidae; genus Botryllus; species Botryllus schlosseri. The sequence goes on from NC_137249.1 coordinate 17,815,469, forward strand.
GGATCTGGATTGAAAACAGCTCTGTCAGTGATGATGGTAAGTGTTATTTAGAGCAGTGTGAGATATGTTCGTCATTTTATTGGGGCACTTGTGTTAGTGTTAGTGTTGCTAAGTGTTGAAAAAATTTGTTTGCATCATTTCTTGCATAGTTCTGAGACAACTATATACAGTGATCATTTAGGATATGCCGTCTCCTTCTCCGTAATACTGTTAATAGCATAATAACCTATATTCTACTATTTACCTCTATGCTTTGGACCCAGACTGGAAACAGTGGTTGTTTTCGTCAATAAGTTGCGCGTGACAGAAGGGTTTCTTTCATAGAATAATGAAATAATTAAACGGAATGTTGCGTGTGACGTTACCACGAATTCCACTCTGGCTTTGGACCTATTGCTTTCGTTCAACTTTCTTTTGCTATATTAGTCATAGATTTTGTTTATTGCAGCAAACAATAAGTTCATATTGTCATATTTATTCCACTGGAAGCTTTTCGACTGGCTCTCTTCAGCAGTGAACGCCAGTAAATGAGGTTAACCATTTAACCAAGTTCGAAATATAGAAAGAATTTTGTCGTTGTGACGTAATAATGACAAGTACACAAGTCGCGAACGACAGTAAACAGAAAACAGCGCACGGTTTTTTCATATTTGCACATCATGTAGGCCATGACATTGTAGGCTATTGGCCTATATAGGCTATTGTGCAACTCCAGCCAATTTGACTTGACTCTAAGTACGACAGTTAAGGTTGCCAATAAGTAGTGGAAGTCTATCCAAGGGTGGAGTGAAAAATGAAAAATTTTGAATTTCAAAACGGACACTTGATATGTGGTGCCAAATTTCTAAAAATAATTTCTATAATAATTTTGGGCTCGTGCACCCTCTAGTGGTCATGCAATTTCACCGAACGTGCCAAAAATAGCCAATTTCGCTATATATGGATGACGCTTACGCTAGAAAGCTTATTTTGGGCTTTAAAGATGCAGAAGCAACAAGTTTCTATCTCAACTTTATAGAACTTTGTCTTAAAAATGAACAGAAAAAAAGTTACAAGCAAATTATTGATTTTTAGACTGTTTTTCGGGAATATGAGACACTGAAGCAGTGGGTACGAGGTCAAAAGCGTGTAGTGATTGAACTTATGACCGTCAACTCCATATTGAAGGCAGATAAATTGCAAATCCAAATTGAAAACTTAAAAACATCAATTCTATATTGAATAAAGATAGATTTCGAAGATGGTTGAATAAAGATAGATTTCGAAGATGGTTTCACTACCAGAGTATTAGTCTGCACAAACTTTGAAATCTTGTTTCGAATTAAAGGATTTCATCTGCCTTCGAGACTTCAGTTTTTGTCTGATTAAGCCATCTCTAGCTACGTTTATATCCGACACATGAGCATATGCTACGGTCAACGCGTTAATTTCACTTTCCACTGCCTGACTGTGCCATGGATGATTGAGCCTTAATGGTGATGGCCTTAGATTTTCCAGCTCGAGATATGACAAATTTTTCATTGCTGGTGGCTGTTCCACATCTATTAGATTCAAGTTGACAATTTGGTGGTATGATTTGGCCTTCATGTTTATGATTGGGATTTTAAACAATCTGATCCTAGTGTCAAGGTTGTTTTTAGGTTTTTCTTGATTAACATATCCTCTTTCTAAGTAGCCAATCGGGGTCTGGTATTCTGTTCGATCTGCTTATAGTTGTAATCTTATTAACTGCAAGTCTTCTGAGGCCTTCATCATCATCATCGAGCATTCCCAGAAAAAAAACATTTTCTAGATGTGCAAAATATGCGTTTCGTTGTACCAAAGATAGTGCAAGGTTACGAAATCATGTATCAGAAAGCTTTGTAACATAGGAAACTATGTTGTAGAAGTTTATAGCACCATCAACAATGAAAATGTGCATTTTATTTCAAACAATGACCGAAAATAAACCTCCATGCAGAATTTTGAGGTTCTATGTGCGACAGAGTCATCTATCAAGCAATCTGAAATATCTTGTTCAATTCTGCATGGAGGTTCATTTTCGGTCATGGTTTGAAATAAAAATGCACAATTCCATTGTTGATGGTTGAAGGCCTCAGAAGACTTGCAGTTAACAAGATTACAGCTATGAGCAGATCAAACAGAATACCAGACTCCGATAGGCGACTTTGAAGGAGGATATGATAATAAAACGAAACCTAAAAACAACGTTGGCACTAGAATCAGATTGTTTAAAGTCCCAATTATAAGCATCAAGGCCGAGTCATGCTACTAAATTGTCAACTTGAATCTAAAAGATGTGGAACAGGCACCAGCAATCAAAAACTTGAGCTGGAAAATCTAAGGTGATCACCATTAAGGCTCAATCATCCTTGGCACAACCAGGCAGTGAAAAGAGACGTTAAAATGGTGACTGAAGCATCTGCCCATGTGTCGGGATTTAAACGTAGAGATGGCCTCCTCAGACAAAAACTGAACTCTCGAAAGCAGATGAGATTCTTTAATACGAAACAAAACTTTGAAGTTTGTGCAGACTGATACTCTGGTAGTGAAACGATCTTCGAAATCGATCTTTTTTCAATATAGAATTGATGTTTTTCAGTTATCAATATGGATTTGCAATTTATGTGCTTTCATTATGGAGTTGTCAGTCATAGGTTCAATCACTACACACTTTTGGCATCCTACACACTGCTTTAGTCCCTAATTTTACCTAAAAACAGCCAAAAATCAATAATTTCGCTTGTAACTTTTTTTCTGTTCATTTTTAAGACAAAGTTCTGTGGAAGTGAGATAAAAACTTGTTGCTTCCGCATCTTTTAAGCCCAAAATCAGCTTTCTAGCATAAGCGGTCATACATATATAGCGAAATTAGCTATTTTTGGCTCGTTCGGTGAAATTGCACGACCACTAGAGGGTGCACGAGCCCAAAATTATTATAGAAATTATTTTTTTCGATTTGGCACCACATATCAAGTGTCCGTTTTGAAATTCAAAATTTTCCATTTTTCACTCCACCCTACCATGACGAATGACGTGCGTATCCTTTTAATTTTGGTTTTCCGTTACGATTACAGAAATGTCTTGTCATGTATAGGCTACCTACATTCCTACAATATTTAATAGATAACGATGCCATTCATACGACCCCGGTTCTTCGGCTTGAAGATGGAACAGTAGAGAAGTATGCAATTGGTGAAAGCTTTGGGATTTTGGTGTCAGAAGATGGAAGATTTTACCAAATTGGTCAGCATGGAGATGAGACTCTGTCATTGCCCAGGTTCGATATTGTAGCCTATATGAATTTTCAGTTATCACCGGAACTCTCTCTCGTCCACTATTACCGTAATTTCGTTGTCGAGGAGGTGATAGTAAGGCTTGAATTTTTTATTTTATTCAAATTTTCCAGCATTGAATCAAGTCTTTGCGAGGTGTCCCTCTTAAAATCTGTCATCATTGCCGAGGTAAGCTGTGGCCATCAGCATTCTGCTGCACTCACCCAAAATGGAATGGTGTACTGCTGGGGATCGTCTAAAGATGGCCAATGTGGTGCTGTTGCTGGTTAGTATATTTGTACTTGCGCATTGTGAACAATCCATCGTAATCCTTGATGTGACAACCTACATTAATTGAACTCTTGTATTTTGTGTGGATTTGCAGTTGGTCTGAACTCTGGGGTGGATCTAGATCAATGTTTCTTAACCTTTTCAGCACATGTACCATACCGGTACCACTTGAGTTTTTAATGAATGCTCTTATAGCCTACCCCCTGGACCCTGTCCATTTTTAACACAATTGCTGATGGTAGATTATATATTGACACGAAATCACACTTGCAAAATTATTTTAGTCCCTAATTTGCTAATATGCCTAATTCCGCAATGCATCTTGTACCGCGTGATTTGGTACTTCGTAACCCCAAGGAGTCCGGGAATCCCTGGCTTAGAACCTATGATCTAGTTTAAATTTTGAACTTTTCTGATCAGAGGAGAAATGATGGCGAAATTTTCCATATTTGTCAATTAGCTGTCTCAGTTTGAGACCGAGTTTGAGTGGCATCCTCAGGGTCGTAACTTTGACCATGACAGTCATTTTTGACCATTCAAGCAGTATTGTTCATGTGCTTGACCTCTTGACTTCTATTTTCTGATCGTTCACTTTTCTGTTAGCTATCCACAGCCATCAGACATCGTTATTACTGGGCATTTTGTATTTTTGAATAGTTTGCATTGGTACTGAGTAGACTGCCGTATTGTATACGATTGTCTGTGATTTTTTGTCATCTGTTTTGAACTTCTGCATGGTCTGTTGTGTTTAGTAGTTGCTTTATATTGCTATCGTAAGATTTACTATCAGCGTTTTTCAAGTCGTGATAACTTCTATCTGTTTAGACATGGTTTCGGATCCGATCCAAATCACCGCCCATGCACTTGGAGAGCCTGTCCATTTCCGTACCGTCTCCTGCGGTAAAAGTCACACAATGGCGATTTCCGGCAATAGCGAATTGTGGGGTTGGGGTTTGAGTCAGATGGTGGGCGGAAAAGTGGGGTTAACAAGAAACACGCCAGCACCAAAACCGGAATTAGTCAATCGACTTACGGGACGGAGAGTGTTGCAGGTTTGAATTTGATTTTTTGTCTTTTTCATAGTCATAATACTAATTCCACAGTTCTGTGATTAGGTCTCCTGCGGTGCACATCATACTGTTGCTGTAACGGAAGAAATGATTGGCAAATCGCAGTCGGGTTCATCTGCAGTTTGCAGTGTGTGTAAGAAAGAAACGTTTAGGTTGGTGACATGGATTACTGTCGTATGGATATGTGTATTTATGAAATATGTACGATTCTGACAAGTCTTTACTCATCCTGTAGCATGTTACTACATAGCTTGTGAGTTAAAGTAACTGGTGGTTTTGTCTGAGTGCCTCGTGAAGCGCTTGTTCAAGGGTGCTCATTCAAACAGATGTCCCCTATAACAGAATAATTTGTTTGTCTTTCATTGTGTTAATGTATGTTGCAATTGCTGACCATGAAATGGTAATCTATTTGCAATTTCAATTCAATAATAATATTTATTTTCTTAGAATGTTTGACAGCGCGGATCATGTTATCATCACAGATGCACATATTTGCTCGGCTCAAGAAAGTATCAATGGGACACATAGGGTAATTCAATTGCTTTTTATTACATAATACTAGGAGTATGGACTGCGTCTGATATGCTACCGCACCCTACCAAGTTTCACAACACAATTAAAACGCGATTTTGTTGACATTTATAGCCACAGTAGTTGTGCTACTTCTTGAGCCTTGTCAATATTCGAATATAGAGCCAATACCATTATAGCGTACCGGCATTTTTGCCGTTAAAAGCAATAATTTTTTGCCGATACCGGTATCAAAATCTGCTATATCTCAACTGGAACTTCACATTGTGAGCAGTAATTTGAAAAATATATCTCCATCATAGAAACTTCACTTTTCTGCGCCAACCACTGAGTAAGAATCTAGTACTTCCGGTCTAGCCGGCGTAATTTTAGTTCAGGAAACACAAATTCTCAGTGTTTTCAGCAAGAAGTCAACTCAGTTGTCCTCATAAATCAATCCAACAGTACTGCACAGTGCAGACGCACTTGGGAAAATTGTAGGAGTGATTACATCATTGGACACCTCAAATTGTCCGGAATTGACAGATGCCAATATCTCTACAGACACATATATTGGTCCAGCTCTAGCTAAATCAGGTGATCTTTCTAAGATGTAAAATATGTCATTGCTTTTTTTATGTTTCTACCCCTGATTTTACACTGTTCAATTCACTGTGTGGTGGTGGGGGTGTTGTTGCAGTGTCCCCTTGAATTAAAAACAATGATAATTTATATTGAAAAGCTGATGAAAACATGCTATCCACTGGTAATATCTCAACGTTCGACATGTCACGCTTATTGGTGAAATCAGGAATTGGAAAGTAAATATATCAATTCATTATAATACTACAAAAGTAATCCTAAACTATGCACATTTTTTTTCATTCAAAGACGCTACGTCACTGATGCGGAAATAGCAATCAATGATATAACATGGCATGCTATTTGTGTCAATTGAATCAACGCATTGAATATCACACTAAACTACAAAAGACCATGCAATGCAATGATGTGATTTTCACAAATGTAGTAAGGAGAAACCTCGCTATGATCAGCTGATCACTTTTATGTTTGTTGATTGTTTTATCAGATAGGCCTATCTTGTGATATCCATCAGAAATTTTTAGTAGAGTCTTGGCCTTATATTATTTATTCGGTCTTGAATGTGCTGAAAAATGATTCGGTTGCAAGGTGATTTTTGTCCCGTCTCTTTGTTTGTGATAATGTGACAGGTCAATGCTTGTGCATCAGGCTGGCAAATCGTAACTTGTCACGTTTCGAGACACACTTTCCTCACAAAGCGTGTCTATTCGGGAAGAGGCGCGTCATATACACACATGATTTAAATACTTTTTCAACGTTTCAGTCACCACATTATTAGCGTGCCACGTCCTTGATAGATTTAATGTGCCAGAAAAGTGTGAATACTCAGAGTATATCCCTTCTTTGTTTCACATTGAAACGGAACTCTGACTCCGACTCCAGACATTTTCAATACACCAACTCCGACTCCCAAGTCTTTAAACGCACCGACTCCGGCTCCTACTATTTTCCTCACAGAACTCCGACTCCAAGAGTACAAAAATTTACTTCGGAAATGATATGCTACAGTGATGGTTAAATAACTTTCATGTAACCATTGAACACATGCACTCCAAAAAAGTAGAAGTGTTTCATTACTGACCTCCATGGTTGTGATGACTCGAGTTACGATTTTTTTGGTGATTTTTGTGTATTGACTCGACTTGTACTCGTGGCATTGTGCATGACTCGAACCAAATCATATGACTCTAGACTAGGACGGCCAAGACAGACATTTCGTTGTAACTTCGACGAATTGTAAAGTTACCACATGATTGGTATTTCGTCTATCAGTCCTGATGCTTGAAAAATGAGGCCAGAGGAAAATTACGATATTATGAATGCGAGCCATTCTACATCACTCGAGCAGAGTTGAAAAACGTGGGTTCAGCCGGAATGAACTCAAAACTAAACAGTGAACATATTGACATAAACCCGTACTCGAGGCATAACACTATGACTCGGACTCGACCATCTACTCACTGACTTGGACTCGGGCTTGACTCGGTTGTGAATTGAAAATAACTCGACTTTACTCGAGTCAAAACTATGAAATTGAGATTGACTTGGTTACAACCCTGCTGACCATCACTGCACTTCAAGAGACTGTTAGAGGTACCGAACGTCAATATAGCCTACTATGGAATAATATATTCGTATCGAAATAGACCAGAATATTTTCAGCTGACACTCGTCAGGGGTAATCGTCAGGAACTAGTAGAGAATTCTAAAGAACTTTGTTTATCACCAGTCGTATCATCAAGCATAAAAACGTATACAAACCGTGGCAAGCAGATGGCTTAAATTCAATGTACTATTTTTAGATTATTTAACAAACCCGGCCAGACAGAGGTCTTACTTTATTTTCTGCCTATTCAGAAAAATTTTCAAACCCACAATCGCTCTTCATCGCTGCCATTCTTCAAAAAGTCCAATTCTCTGGCGGCCCGTAGACAAAACGGTAGCGGACCTGTACATCCACCCACCTCGCTGGCCATTCCCATCACCAAGTCAGCGTCGAGTCGTAGCCTGGAGATGCGGTCTGATATCGAAAAAGTGGAGTTGACACCAATCGCAGGCAACGCCGCGAACGCAAATCCTGGGAAACGGCCGTCGCCGTCGAAAAGTCTAGATATTCACTTTGATAGCGGACGTGGAAATGGATCACCGCAAAAGCAGGAACAGGCTACGGACCGACCACGTAACGGTGATGTTTTCTCGTTATCGGATTCAACTGGGAGCTGCTCGTCTTTGGTGTCTATGGATAATTGCAAGTCTAGGATGACGCTACCAGTGTCTTCAGGTGATTGCGTCATATTTCCATTTTTTTTCAAGTGATATTCTGGCGGGGCTGTTTTTAAATGGGGCTTTGGGTAGCGTACAACTGAAACTCGGTCAGTATAACGATAAAAGGATTGCAATGAGAGTCTGTGTTGTTGCACTAAGTAGATGCAAAGCGGGAGATGCATCACATATTTTCGCAAAGGGTTAAGGAGCGAAGACGCGATATCTCGATGCTGCATAGTTGTATAACTGAACTAGAGTGCAAAAGTGCATATTATAAAAAATATTTCAGCTGCAGTTCGAATGCGGTGACGTTCTGGAGGAAATGACTGTTGCCAACTAATTGTACGTTGCTGTTATGTTTTTAATGAAAAATGCCGTAACTGCCAACTGGCATGTTTATGCTTGTAGATATGTTAACATGAGCAAGACTATGTAATCCTTGTTGCATTGGCATCAGTAGGCCTACGTAGATTTAACCCGATAAATTAATTTGAATTTGGAACATTGTCAGTTTTCAAATACTCCACCCTCTCTCCCCTTCTGTTTTATCCCGCCCCTCCCTTTTTCTCGGCTGGCTACGCCTGCTAGGCTGCTGCTACCTTGGTAAATTTTGAAAATATTCTTCCCACCACCTGCAGATTACCAGACCAGTGGTATAACCCCTGAGATTTTCTCATGCAAATTTATTCCTCGGGACGTTACAAGCTGACTACGAGCACTGAAAACCCATACCGTTTAATAAACAGTCGGGAAGGAATACCAGCAATATTGTTAGAAGCCTTTTTATACTAGAACAAATTGATTTTAAATCTATTCTTCGAATTTTCAATCGCTCATTTTAATCATCCTACGTAAATGTCAGTCAGCGGCTTGGAAATTGAAGACACGGAATCGGCATTGGCATTTTTGAAACAACTCTCGCCGGACGAGAGCTCACTCGATTCAATGCCCATCGTTAACTCAAAGGAACCACCGAAATCCAGTGAGAATCTGCCAAAGATTGACGAAGGAACAGACACCGTGAAGAAAACACTCTCGGAGAGGGTAAGTGAAGTTTGCAGCTACAAGAAAAAATGCACAAACTGCACATGTTACTACCAGTGTTCAAAGTAGCGAGTACCATAATAGTAAGGCATTCTGGCTGTAGGCCATAGGCTATATGCTACTTGAACTGATGGGTCTGTGTCCTGCACTTCTGAACACTCGATGTCACATTATCCTTTTCTACACATGCTGGCTGGAGCGGCATACTTCCAGATCCATTCCAGCTTCCTGAAACCTGGGTCCAAATTCAATCCAGCTCCACTGTCGGCTTCCAGAATCAAACATGACACAGATCCACAAAACTCTGATAAGTCGTGTGTACCTAGCAAACTACAAAAATAAGGTAGATCCAAGGAATATGATTGATTTGATACTTATCATTGGAACGAAATAAACCGCCAATGTCACCAAGCTACATGAAAGCTTTTCATCATGCATGATTCCATGGGTCTATTTGCTCATTCGCATTAATGCAATTCACGCAATTTCTGAAGCCATGCTTCACACTGCAATTCTGTCATAATCCTATTGTAGTCTGGAATTTATGAGAAATTGCATCGTTGTGTTTCTAAATAGCTAACAGCATTCGATACCCACTATTTTGAGCTTACTGGAAATGAAATTGGACATTTTCCAGGATATATTGCTTCGCTAACTGATGACATGTGCAAATAAAGAAGTCACAGATTGATGATTCGTATTTCCATTTTAATTCAATACTATTCAACTTAGATTACCGATTCCTTAACGGACAACCAGCTGCTGTCGCCTTTGACATCCTATTCGAAAAACGTGGTCAGCGGCGTCATGGATCGTATCGAGTGGATCAAAAGCTCGGCGATCGAGGGTGTCACCCCGATTAAAGATTTTCTTTTGAAAGGTAATCTCGCGTTTTGTCTCGATAGCCCACGGTGTTCAATAAAAAGTGCTCTCCGTCTTTGCAGAAAAAGCTGAAGACCGAAACGGAATCGAAGGTGCGTAATGAGGAATGTTCTTAGGACCTGACTTGAGTTTGGTCTGAATCATTAATAGTGTGTGTGTATCACATCCATGAGGTGTAAAAAGTGACCCGCTTAGCCGACCGACTACCCCTGTTTTTGAATTGGTACCACGGCCTTGTCTATGAATGGAGAGATCTGATTTTGCTGATGGCTATTGAGGTAGTTTATGGTAGTCTACTTTGTGAAGTAGATGGGACAGCAGATATGGAGTTGCCTAAAATTTGTTATCCCCAGAGCTGTCGTTTTGTGCAAAGGTTGTATCGCCGACGATCTTTCTGCGAGTGCCGAATTTCACAGTCAGACTAATAAAATTAAACCTCGCAGGCCACAGATTGGCCGGCCCTGATCTAAAAACATACTCTGAATAAGTAGAAATACTTTGTTACTTACCACCTCTGGTCTACGTCCCAGTTGCTTGTGCATGGTAAAGTAGAAGTGCCAATCCTTTGTTCTAATCCAGACGCAAGTTTACTGGGAGATCCATTGAGATACAACAGCCCCGCCTCACATCAATCAGACAAATCTGACGCTGTCCCGCTCACCCTACGCACCGAGGTCTGGACCTGGGGAAACAACGACGACGGACAGCTTGGCATGGCAGACGCATTGGACAGGTAGAGCATGCCTTTGTCAACAAATTTTACGTCTCAAAAATATGAAATGCATTCAGATTTCAACCGACGTGCGTGAAATCTCTCACACACCGCGGTGTAGTCAAGGTCGCGTGTGGCTCGTACCACTCTTTGGCCCTCACAAGTAATTCTGAGGTGTTTTCGTGGGGGCGAAACCTACAAGGTCAGCTGGGACGCGAAGATTCTAACAACAGGCATCCTGTCAAGGTATGGTTGGAGGTCTTGCAATGGATTTTTATTCCGGGTATGAGCTGTGTTGATAAATTTTCGTGAACGGCATTGAGAGTGTTGACTGTTTATGGCAAGATTGTTACCAGCAGTCTACTGCTTTCCCTCAAGGTTTTCCTGAATGTGGTGTGTGCGGTTTTCAAGCATTGCCAGGCCAAAAATCGAATCAGGCAACGCTATATTTATGCATTAGAACATTTACAGGGAGACTGTATGTGTCCTGAGTGTGGTGTAAGTGCTGTACTGGTTATGTTTGTACGCATGTAATGTTGGAGGAGGTCACGTTTCCATTTGGCGTGCTTCTCATTTTAGGGAGCGTATAAAAGCAGTTAACTAGATCAGCATAGATATCTTATGAGTAATATATACCTGAGTTTCGGTGCACTATTCAGATCGACTGCAAGTACTGCGTCTGGGACATGGCCGCCGGTAGAAGCCATTCCTTGTTTTTAACGGACGGAATATCCGAAGAACCCGACGTTTTGGCTTGCGGTTCTGGACCCAGCGATACGTCCCAGTCTCATCCGCTGAAGGGTAAGCCGCGTCTCATTTTGCGTCTGGTGCCTTGTCTAATGGCTTGATGCTTTGCAGGTGGTATGGGTGGAGGCGTGCTGGAGCATTGGAAATTACGGCCGGTCCATTTTTCGAATAAAATGGGATTTCAGTGTCACATAGCAGCCGGGCCTTCAAATGTTTCGACTTGCCTGAGCGAAGAAGTACCTTCCGGTTGAGATATTTTTAATTTCGCTGGTCATTACAATCTTAATCTGAGTACAGTATCAATTGTACTGATTCCATCACAGTAGTGAGAGTTAATTTATTCTAGTAATGAAATTATGCGCCCATTGGCTCTACAAATTATTTTACCAGCGAGATGTATAGTTCCAAGACATTCTTCCTGCCTCTGAAGCCTTGAAACCTCGGTTGGTCGTAATACAGCATCCAATTCATTTTGCACAGAAGTCTGAATATTCATGGAAACAACATCTTGTTAAGTACTTTATTGATCCTCGTGCTACGAAATGAAATATTAATAGTCAAGAATTACAAATGATGAGATGTATCTGGGAATATTTTCCTTGTGCCCATAAAGAGCATACATTACTACATCATCTTCACAGGTATGTTTTTGTAGTAGGTCAAATACTCGGGTTAGAATCGAATCTTTCTGACCCGCGATTTTGCTGTTGTAGCGATGTCAGACCAATTGAACCTTGCTTTGAGAGTGTGCTGCAGTTTTGGATAAATTTGAGTCTTGGCCCTGTTTATACTGATTGGTTCTTAACGATTTTGCCTTCCACCTTTTCAGACATCAGACTGTCTCTACGTGCGCTGGCCAAGTCGGAGAGAAGCTTTTACCGTCAGATTACTTTGATCAAGACGGATTTTCTCAGGCCTTTGAAGTTTTCTGGTGAGTTTTTGTGCCGGTGGAATAACTTTCATTTAACACGGAGTGTTTATATCTCTGTGTGCTCTTATAGTTGGTATTGTATTTCTGTTCGCTCTGCTTTAACTTGTTGTTTCAGTTATTTGTAATTGTTTGGGTTTTGTAATTACATAATGCTACACTCCCAAATCCCAATATTTAGATCCCATTCATGTAATTGTGTAGCTTCTGATAATGAAGATAGATGGTAATATAGGGACACTTCAGTAGTAGTTCAAGTAATGTCTGAAATTTCTACGCAATTACTAGTGGAAGTTCGGACAGGTTGAAACCGCTTGATGTAGTAGTAGAAAACGTGAGGACTGAAAATTACCGAAGTAGTTTAAAAAAGTGTATTGGAATTAACATATTGTCAGTCAGCGTGTAAATATGGAACGTGGCTTTTGTTTTATCGTTGTTCTCTCTTCAGATCTGTATAAAAGTCTTGAGAGCACCAAGTACGCCGGCGTCCTGGCAAGTCTGCTGGAATTTTTCGGCCGTTTATCATATCATATCGGACTCAACACTGTGCAAATGAATCGTTTTGTCGTTTGTGGAAGACACTGTGACGAATCAACTTTTTCTTATATGACTCATAATCTGCTGCAATCCTTCGAAAAGTGAGTGCTCTGGTTCGTCGAAGGTTAGCTCTTAGCTGTGTGATCTGGGGTTTCGGGGATTGTTTTCTTGCACACTGACTGTCGCGATGTGCAGGGATGCCATCTCCCGGACTAATGACTAGTGAAAAATTATCTGTGAAGAGGGTCGAAATATCTGTGATGTGTTCTGTGTTGTGATATCCCATGGAGTTGTGTAAAAGTTTAGATGTGTCGCTACAAAGCGTTAAAATTGTTTCATTTTTTCTTGTAACTTCAGGTACTTCAAATGTTTAAACGACTTGATAGCTTTTGGATTTTTTGAGCAATGCGAAGAATTGAGCGTGAAACAAGCCAAATTTCTTGTCAAAGACAATATTGCACTATTATTTAAGGTGAGTATCTCTTCGTTCATTACATTGTAGCGGCGACTGAGCCTTTCCGGCAGAATCTTCTGGGAGAGCGAAGAGTAAGCTCGCTTGCATCGGAAAACTTTCTGCAATTGTTGCAACTCCCGGCGTTCAGGCTAAGGGAGTATGCGTCGATATTGAAGAACTTTGCGAGTCTAACTGAAGAGGTAGGTGCAAAAAGGATAATATTATTTTAATTTTGCGATGTAGTGTCCGATACAAATTAGTATTGTTAGATCGTGAAAAATCCAGTATTACCATGAACCATTGCAACTTGTAAATAACTTGATCGAAAAAATTTTCGATTATCAATTGGTGTGACGTTAGTGCTGGGAAGGATTCAAAGAAATTGAGTAATAGGAATAAGCCGTTGGTATTTCAATCAATACTGAAAATCAAACAGTAAAATCGTTGTGCTCAGCCCTATGTGTATATTCGGAGATGGTTAAACTAGCCACAGCTGCTACTCAAGCAGAACTCAAAGTAACTTTGTAAATTTGTACTCGAGTGCATGAGTACTTTGAAAAAGTACAAGTACTTCATTACCAACCACTTCTGAATATATTCGCAAAATCATGCATCCGAAGTGTTGTTGGACACAGCGTTATTCACTCTATTTTCTCTATCTGATGCTGTTCTCTCTCGCTCAAGAACATTCCCCTGTCAACATTTGTGGAAGGCCTCGCCGGAAAGTGGAACACTCTCTGGACCGGAATTAATAACCAACTTCAATCGGCAAACGACACAAGGTAGGTTAACATCGCTTGTCGCGTGCGGCACCCGCGGATCATTCCGTTCTTCGCGACAGGCGCCTTTGGAAAAACGAATTCAAATCAAACAAAATGAAGCAGATCGCCGATAACTTGAAGAAACGCGGCAGATATCTGATATTACACAGCAAACAAGTGCCGCTCGACAATCTCAATTCAAGTAGGGGGTGAAACGTTGATGGTTTGGTCACAGCGAAATTGGTCCATGATAACACTACCGGGAATATTTTCAGCCGGTGTATCGTTTTGAGGATTTTATTTCACATTTCTTTTCCGCCATTGATGAGCTTACCTCGTTCGTTTCTACAAGACTTGTGTCTAGGATTGTGCCTTGGCTTACATAATGTTTGTGTCAATGAAATGAGATGAAGTGGTGACAGTATAGTCAAGATTTCTCTTGATGACCACCGACTAGGTTGATGTCTGAGAATGGTTTTTCATAGAGGCATAGAAGTTAGGGTAGCGTTACGTTCCATAGCTGCAACACCAATAGGCTCGACTCCAGAATTCCTACCTCAGTGTCGAAGGTTTATCTGGGCTCCACGCCACGAGACCTGCAGAAGCGATGAAAAAGCCTCGAAGTTTTATAAGATTTGTAAGATTTAGATTTTCTGCACGTCTATGCTGTGACATACTCTGAATAGCTGGGCTCATCCACACTGCCAATTTTCAAAAGCTTATCAATCGCTAATCGAATTAGTCCTGTTTCTTCATTCGTATTGTACCTATCTCGTGTTACTACATCAGAATTTCCACCCAAAAGATTATTTTCCATTGGCTGCTAATACTCCAGAAACATAGGCGCCGAACCTGGGCATGCAAGGCATGCCAGGCATACCTAGACATTTTTCTAGGCATGCGGCATGCCTAGAATTCGGCTTGGCATGAATCGGCATAAACCCCGATTGTGTTATTTAGAACGAATCGCAATGTATTTCCGTTTACGACATTACCTGCTACCGCTTATGTGAGCGAGGTAACCCGTTGCGCACGGCCAATTAGCTACAAGTGCGTTGCCAATTACCGAGATTTGTCTGTGCACAATGTAACGCGACGCGATCTCCCCCGCTGAGATGATCGCGAAATTGTGTCATTGATCGCCGCGCGCTCGGCAATCATCGCTTGGGACGCTTGCCTGCTTTATCGCGTCTCCGACAAGCCTAGTTTCACTCGCTTGAGCATGATTAACAATCACATCAGCAGTAGGCCCGGTGCCATCGCTGCCAGCACTATCGCATCTGCATTGGCGCACACGATATTATCGCTTGCCTGCACAATAGCATCTGCAACAGGCCTGGTACGAAAGATATCATCGCTGGCCAACTATCGCGTCTAGAGCCGAGCATGCGTTGGCTCCCATCTATCGAGCCTAGCATGCGTTAGCTTCAATCTTTCGATGGCTTGGTGACAATGCCGTTAGGTGTTTGTTGGTTAGCGATTGTAATTAAAGAGCGACATCGCTGACCTGAATGACATCGAATGTCCGCAGACATGTGCGATTGTGAGTGCGCCGTGCATGCGTAAGTGAATTCCGCTAATGTACCTAAACATAATCATCAGAAGATGTGTGTCAACTGTCAAGGCTTGAGTTGTAAAAGACGAGAAAGGTTTGAACATCCTGAAATCGGTGCCATTATAGAACAGATTCCATAACTACTCTGACATTTTGCCTTGCGCAAATCGTCGCCTAGGTTACGTAATACGCGTTGATAAGCGCCGTATTTAATTGTTCGCTAGCGGCAGGGACTCGCTAATTGACAGCACTTCCTGACAGCTTATCATACGCGCAAGTTTGTTAACACGAAGATATTGCATAATCGGCATTTATGCAGGCACTTAACCCTCATGAATTGATGCTATATTATCCCTAATTATCAATTCCGTCGGATCATGACGTCATTCCTTTGTGACGTCATCGAACTCGCATGCCTAAGGAAAATTAGCGTTCGGCGCCTATGTCCAGAAACACCCAAGGCATATTCATCACATTTTAAGTAGATCCATTTAATTTTGATTTCAATGTGGGGTTAGTTGGAATTCATATTTCTGCGAACATAAAGACAGTAAGAGAAATGAGCTATTACCTGATGACATCAACAAGCAATTTTCATTCCGAAACAGCTATATCGCCTGTAAAAAAGCACAGCATTTCTTAATACGCAATGCATTAGAATTATAGGCTCTGAAAGGGCCCAATCGCTATCACTTTAGACGAGTGGTTCTCAGGCACCGGTCCGTGGCAAGTGTCTGATCTGCCAAATATCTTGGACTTAAATGCAAGAAATCGGGTGCTTGTCCATTGATTAGAAAAATGAAACATCAAATTTTAAATTGATTTCGATTTCTGAAGCATATTTTTCTGCAGGGGGTCCTAATGTAGATTTCATGGTCTGCTTTCATCTCAATGCTGTGCAGTGTTGTACGGACTGTTTGAAAGTAACTCATATGGAGACGTTTAAATGAAGTTTGTTAAATTTTAACAGTGCAATTTAGCGACATTATGGAGTAGAATAGAGGCTAGCAAACAGAAAACTCTCATTTCTTTGAAAAGAAAATGAACAATCGGGTTGCAATTTGGGTTGATTTTGATCACTGATGGTTTGTCGGTCTGCAACATTTATTTTGATGTTTTTCCGGTATGCAGGGTCAAAAAGGTTGACAACCACTGCGGCTTATTTTGTTTGGAATTCGCGCAACAGACTTGACGTATTTTTCTGTCCTGCTGATGCTCTGCTTTGCAACAGGTCGCTTCAGCTCAAACTGGTTTCTTCTCTTCAACGACGCGTTGGTTCTAATCAACAACGGATCTATATTTACGCACGACCTACAAACCACTTGGTGCTCGCTGATAGCGGACGAAACGGAAGTCAAGTAAGTATCACGCTCTTCCTGATCGGGAATGCTGCGCAGAATTCTAAAGAGAGCCATTGTGCAGCTACGAGATAAAGGTCGTCACTCCTGAGGAAGAGTTTACCGTGTCCGCCAGGCAGAACGACTTCAAGACGCAGTGGATAACGACAATAAACCGCGCGATCAATTCAGCACTCCGTGGCGATGAGCAAATCTCGCCTAGCCACGAGAGCAAGCAATATCATAGGTGAGTTTTGGCGCGCCGAAAAGCACACCCCATGGTCATGACCATACGCAGTTTTACTATAGATAACTAACTCGCGGATATGGTAATGATATTCTAGGAATGATGTTGATGGCGACGTGGCCGCAAAACATAATACGACTAATTTCGAACGAAAGCTACCGTAGCGATAATCCGAAAGTCTAAATTATAATCTGATCAAGAAACTGCAACTAGCGTAAAATTGCCTAGAAAAGTCTAAAATCAGCATTGTTCCTAATAATCTGAGTGCAGGGTTAGCTCATTGCTACAGTCATTGTATTACTATGCTCTGATTCTTCGGAACAATGCTGATTTTCTGATTCTAAGGGCAAATATTGGGTCGTTATATTGCGCTGATCATATTATAATTTATAACTTGGGAAGCCTAAAAAATGTAGACTGTGGCAGACAAAACCTACTCGAGTGCTTCGAAATAGTAGAGGTGATTCGTTACTGACCCCTTTTTTGATGGCAGACCGCCGCCCGTTGTTCGGCACGCGAGTTACACGTACGCCAAGATTGTGGAATTGAAAGGCGCCACTTACGACGGTTCTTGGTTAAACGGGAAACGTAACGGCAAAGGCGAGATGTCCTGGGAAAACGGAAAATCGTACAAAGGGAATTTTAAAGACGGCAAAGAACACGGGTAATGGTTCCGTTCGTTAGCATTGTTAACCCCACTAAGTTTCACATCTTTTTCGAATAATATAATACAGCCCGATAACCATCTAACATTTCTTCCCCTACCTCATCAAGAAGGTGCAACGGTGAAGAAATTCCTTTGCGTAATTTCGCAAAGGGACTCAATATCACAGAGATCGATTACTGGAACGGTACTTTCCGTGAATATCTTTTAGCTGCAGTTCGGACACGGTGGCTTTCTGAGGAAAATGACTGCCGTCAAAATGTTTTTCGCACTTACATTATTGATTTGAGACCTAATCATATTGAAAGAGTACTGCCCCTTTGATACTATATTTTGAAATGTGGCTCACGATGCGATGAGATTTTGTCATAAATCTTTTAGTGAGTAAACTAACAATATTCGGTTTTTATTTCCTGCACTTCCAAAGCTCATTACCTGCCGATGGCTTTGTTAAATCTATTATTGCGATTGAACGTTCGACAAATATTTCCCTCTAATGAAAGGCAATTCTCCCGCTAGGTATGGAGAATGGAACGCCGGTGCCAACGACCAAACAATGTTGCGGTATCACGGCTGGTGGAAAAACGGTAAAATGGACGGACGAGGCAAATTATGGTACAGCAAGACGCAGGTTTACGAAGGTAAGTTGAAATGCCGCAAAAAATAGAAGAATTTCTGTTCTCTGTTATATTATTTCAACGAATTAGTTTGGAATTCTATATACTATTCTTCACTCGATATAACCGTACCACAATCTGACTTATCAACTTCACATACCGACACATAATACTTGATTTTCATGGCGTGTTCTTTTTATGTTATCTTCTGTTAATTTACATTCGGTGTGTACATCTCTTAGGGTGAGGTGGGTGTCTGATTGAGAGAGTACTACCAAGTTAATTTGACTTCTTTCTATGTTTTCATTTCATCTTGTGGTGTTTTGAGGAAATTTTAAATCAACTGAATTGACACGAACTCGAGTAGATATAAATCGGATCCAAATCCGATAACGTTTCACTTGTCCCCAGGCTCTTTCAAAAATGGTCTTCGCGACGGCCATGGTGTTTTACGCACTGGGTCGGTGACAGAAGGCTCCGTGTACGTCGGATCATGGGACAATGACCAAAGAAATGGGTTTGGCGTGGAAGACAACATCTCAAAGTACGTAAACTCGGTTGCGTTCACCTTTGAAGTCATTTAAATGGGTTTTGAATCGCAGAGGTGAAAAATATATCGGTATGTGGACTAAGAATGAACGGAACGGTTCTGGTATCCTGGTTACTCTCGATGGCCTTTACAGTTTAGGTATGTGAATTTGTACTCGAGATTGTGACTTTCTGACTTTCATAACCTGACTGAGACAAATTTCGTTGTTACCAACTTCTGCGTAGGTACGTTTTCTCACGGGCATCTCAGCGGCGACGCGATACTCATCGAAGGACAATACGTGTTGGAAGGGGTGGTGTCGCAAGGTCTTACGCTCGCTGGAAAAGGTATAGAGATATAGCAATGAAGTCAGGCTGTTAGTTTAGTGAATGTTGCGGTCGCTCAACTGCTTATATGGTACTTGTTGTAGGTACATTCCTTTTCAACTATCAGCATCTCAATGTCCTGCCAGTTTCACGAAATAACTAGACGCGATCTTAAGATAGCATAAGTTCCAGATCCAGATGATCACACAATACTGTATGAAGTTTGTAACGTATTGAACAACATCATTTCATAGCGAACAACATTGGTAATGCAGTGGGGAATGTTCAATTGAACCACCATAATAAGCATCTGTGCAGGCCTATTGGCCCATTTTTATTTGTAGTGAGGCTGCGTTGTCGTATTTGAAATGTTTGTGGAGAACCTTTTTTTAGCGCTGTGGACCTGTTTCAAAATAGATATCTTTTCTGTACCAATCGTTGTAAACACAGACGTTCAACATTACAAATATATTGCAGTTTGTACACCACCAGGCGCTAAAGGGTGCCAAGAAAGTTTGCAACACATAAGTTTCGATTAAAGGGATAATTATTATCAGTGATCTTGACCACTATCATTCTTAACCTTAACTTGCGAAAGTTATACAATGTTTTCGAGCAAACTTTCAACGGCCTGTTAAGCATTGTAAAGCTAAGAGCGGCCGTACTTATCGCAAGAGTACTGATCTCGCAATGAATCCGACAGGCCGGCTTACGATGCCCAACGGAGACAGGCTGGACGGGGTGTTTTCCGGCAGCTGGGGTAGCAGCATTCGAATTTCAGGCCACATACACCGAACTGAAATCGCTCATCCTGTCCCGCACACTCCCGAGAGTCCGAGAACGTCGGTCGATTCTGGATTCGGGTTCGGACCGCACAAGGACCGCGCTAAGACTGTGCTGAGGTTTGATGGCGAGTGCAAACCTCCTGTGAAAATCTGTATATGAATTTTTTGTATCGTTTTAGACGTTATAACAGGCAAATCATGAAAAAACTGGTGGCGAACAAAGGTACAAAGACGTTTCCTATCAATCTTCATCCGGACATGAAGTGGACTGATGTATTTGCGAAATGCCGTGCTGCACTTAACTGCCCCGAAGAGGTTTGTTTATGTCTGTTGGCTAGTAATTAGTAGTGTGCAAAACCGAGTATCGTCTATTATTACGTCCTACCAGTATACAGCAGTGAATCCCAACCGCGGCTCTGATTGACCGCTAAATATGCCACAAAAATATAACAGACGACAGTTGTTTTTTGTTTCTATGAATAGCTATAGTCAATTTCTATATATGAATGCTAAATTGTGGGATATTAGTTATGTCTAAAGCCGTCCAAGGCAGACTTGAACAACTAGAAAATTTTCAGCTTTTCTGAATTAGATTAGAATTAGAATTAGAGCTCCACAGTTTTTTTCAAACTAGATGAGAATTAGAATTAGAGCTACACAGTTTTTCCAAATTAGATTAGAATTAGAATTAAAGCTACACAGCTTTTTTCAAATTAGATTAGAATTAGAATTAGAGCTACTAAGCTTTTTCAAGATTA
This sequence comes from Botryllus schlosseri, assembly GCF_051294905.1. Classification (NCBI taxonomy): domain Eukaryota; kingdom Metazoa; phylum Chordata; class Ascidiacea; order Stolidobranchia; family Styelidae; genus Botryllus; species Botryllus schlosseri. Next base: position 17,836,366 of record NC_137249.1, read on the forward strand.
GATTAGAATTAGAATTAGAGCTACTTAGTTCGCAAAAACTTGGAAATTGAATGAAATTGTATATGGGAAATGAATACAGGAAAATGCAGTTCACATCAAATCACAGTACGTGATGCAAAAGGCCGTAAGGCGATAAGCGCCACATATTTTTGTTTAACAAACAACAACAACACGTTCGTCAAGAATAGAAAGGGCCTATGTCACATTTCATAGTTCTGAGAAAATTCAATTTAAAGATTCTTCATATTCATTATGGAAGATCTCAAAGCCTTTTCTGTTATTAGTTCTTTGATCCTTCTCCTTTTAAATCAACTTACTCTGGGAACAAATGTCCATTTTCAAGTCAATGGGCATGTCGGGTTTTTCCTCCCCGAATGTACATAGGCCGTGATTAATTCTCATTAATATACCGGGACAAAGGCCCATTCGACTCAATATTGGGACATAGGCCCGTGTGTCAATCCTTTTCAATCCATCTTTTTAGACATTATGATGCCGTATTTTGTGAACAATGACAGTTAACTACTGAAACAAACGTATTTTCGCATTTTTCAACCACAAGTGTTGTAGACAACAGGTACCGAGTTCATTGGAATGTCGCAGTTTTATAGGTCTTGAAATTGAAGCAAGTTCAGCAACCACCGTTTTTGTTTTCTACAAACTTGAAACTGGGAAACGACTAAAATATAGTTAATAACATACATCATGATTCCATTTACAATTTATGGTGAAGACATTTTACCTATTCCAAATAAATCTCCTCACTGTTTCACCTCAAATGAATATCTCTTCAAGAAGCTGTATCCGTTGTGGCTGCATAAGAGTCTTTGAATGGACTCAAGTTAGCTTGTAATTACTTTCCATGTCATGTTTTATCCTGTTGCCTTCTGCTTTCTGTTTGCTATGCTTACTATGAGAGTGGAGTATGATAGATTCCTATTGTACGAGGGTGGAAGTCTTCTTATAGATTCTTTTTCAATCAAAGAAACTGTAAGGCCTAGCGCAACCGGCATTAATACTGATAGCTGGTGTTTTGAAGGTTCATTTTTCCTGGAATGATTTTAACTGCTCAAATCAATGCGAGTAGTGTGTTCCTAACCCTAGCTAGATTGCTCTTTCTGTAACTGAAAAATTAGATAGCGTTCATTGTTCCACATGAGCTGAAATAAAAATTTCGATTGTCCGTCACAATGCATCAACAATAAAATGGGCCTATGTCCAATTCCTTACTTCAAGCAAGGTGATGGAAAAGGCCTATATCCAAGAATCTTGGACATAGGCCCCTTCTATTCTCAAATGTAATCAAAAGTATTTGGCCTATGTCACATCAAGTCAAGGAACAGGCCCAATATATGAGAAGGTCTCATTGCCATCTGAAAGAGCTGTATCCTTATACCAGAAAAAGAAAAAAATAGTGAAATTATGATAAATGGACATAGGCCTTTTCTATTCTGGGCGAACGAACTGTGCATTCCCATAACCATGAGAATGGTTAACTTCTGTACACCAAGCTTGGCTCGATTTTTACTATACTTTAATAAAGTCCTATTACTTCTTATGGTAACGGTGGGCATCGCCCATGTTATAGTCAGAATGGCGATGTAGGCCTACTAACGTAAAGTTTTAGAAACTAGAATGTTGTTGGCAGACTACAAGCTACTCTAGCAGGCTATATTCGTCATAATATCTACTATGACTGCAAGGTGTAAGTAAGGCGATGGCGGCTTGGCACTGTATTTCCTTGCTCAAGAGGAGATTTTCTTTTTAACTCACTGCAATAGTGCAATATGCCTCGGACAAAGAGGCATTTTCAGGAAAACAATAATTAGATTAGAACTAGAATTAGAGAATACGGAGATTTCACAAATTAGATTAGAATTAGAACTAGAGCATAAGGACATTTCACAAATTAGATTAGAATTAGAATTAGAGCATGGAAGCATTTCACAAATTAGATTAGAATTAGATTACTGGCATTTCGCTCTAATTTAGTGAAATTAGACAACTAGAATTATCTAGTTGTCCAAGTCTGGTCCAAGGCCGCTTCTGAAAACCGGGAAAGGGAATTCTTGCAGACTAGCGTCAAACGCATGGATGAATACTAGGGATGGTGTGAACCTCTGAAAGGTTCAGGTTCGCGTGAACGCGAACCTTTTTGAAAGGTTCTGTGTGAACGCGAACGTGAACCTCATGACGTCATATCGCTAATTCCAACCCTATTAATGTACACCATACCTAGCGACGACTCGGGTCACTTAATGCCACAATGCTGCAGTACTTACTGACTTTCTAAACGTCGCCAAATGTATCAACTGAAGCAATGCAATTACATATAATCCCGTAAAATCATTATCTTCCGTCGCTTTGCCAACAATTTCGACGAGGACTTGAAAGGGAATATAAGCTTACGTCTAAACGGTCTAGTCCAGACCGGACAATGTATTAGGGGTCTAAGTGTTGCTACGTTGATATTGAGCAGAGTGTAAAACGACCTTTACCGAATCAACAAGTTATATAGCAGTAACCAACAGCCCAATCGCACGGATTTTGTTTTTATGATACAATAAACATATGAAATCGAGATGGACCCCGTACGCTAGCTAGATTTTTTACATCAGACAACGATATCAATTACATTGATTGGTTGAATAAGCATCATTCGCTGACCACCTTCATGTAGCGTATTTCGCTCTTGCGGGTCAAGCTGACAGCAGAGAGTCACTAAATAAACTGAATATTTCGAGCAAACTTTTGTAAAAAAGCAGGTAAAATTTTTGAGATTGTCAAGGTGCATGCTCGTTTGGCGTTGATTTTTTATGCTGCCAGCGCCATGCATAGAGTGGCCCGCAGTTAAATGCAATAAATTTCAACCAAAGATGTTATAATGACGCAAAAATTGTTATATATGTAAAAGGTTCACAGTGCAGAACCTACCAAGGTTCGTTTGTGAATGTGAACCTCTAAATTTCCGAGGTTCACATACAGAACGCGAACGTGAACCTCACGTTCACACCATCCCTAATGAATGCCCGTCAGACAAGGATATATCTTGAGTTCTGCTGGTCATAGACCTTTATATATCGTCTATGTGAATAGTGAATTTCGACGCAATTTTACAAACATCGAAATAATGGTCAAGTCTAAATTGCAGTAAGTCCAATATTACTCAGCGTATAATCCCCCGCAAATTTGTGCATTAAGAGCTGGAAGGTATGAAGACCTATCGCATAACGAAGTAATAGTATCTTGTAGTAATGATATGCATTTTCAGTTTATTTCAATGTATAGCACTCACCAATCTGCGTCTATCAATGCTATCATAACCGATCGATATACTACAATCTATAGAAGTCTATATGCATGTTTTGAATTAGCTTGATCTTGAGATCCAGAGGTAGGCTAGCTACCTTTAAATTTTCGTTATAAGTAGCCTACTCGAGTCTTTTCGTGGCTCCCATATACAAAAAAGTTTTGAACTACTGGTATACAGTGACCGAAAGGTTCAAATATATCTATTTTCCGGCCACAAGGAATACGGTACCAGTTGCACGTCGTCAAAAGTAATTACCGGTATGTATTTCTGGCCCATGAAATTTCATGGTGCTTGTGACAAATGCGTGAGTGAATACTACTTGAGAGAAATGTTGTTACATGAATGCGCAACATGCCAACGTTGCTTGCTAGGCTCCAATTGTGGAAGTATTGCAGTATATCAGGTACATTTTTCACTGACACAATGTGAAACAGTAGATTGATATTCCATAGCCATCATAGCATGATGAAGTGAGTCTGCTTATCTTCCTTCAACATTTGATACTATCCTCATGGTTGGGATTACGTCACTGTTTCGTATATAAACATCATTCGCACTAACTTTTTTTTATTTTTGCTACGCTATTGTCATTGGTTAGTTGAAACCTTTAGATGATGTATTTCATGATTGTGCTCTGTGATGATTCACCAATTTTTCGCTTACGATTTCATAGGAGAACAACATCGTTATCCCGGAGACCAAGAGTATATGGGATGCCCTCTCTGTCTCCATGGCAACTGCCAGGCGAATGCACGAGGAGAGAACGCGCTCTGCTAATTCATCACCACGGTAACCTTGCATGTTTTATGGTCCTGGTTTTATGGTCCAAACTACTTCAGTCTACTTCCATTCCTATTTCCTAATATTCCCTTTTGTTTGAATAAATGCTTATAGGGTATGCCCGATGTATACTAATGATGTAATACTATGAAAAGCCAAACTCCAGATATATTTCGCTAAGCAACCATCCAGGCCGGACAATTTTCACTACAGCATCAAGTTCCACATTCGAGCATTTTCAGACATTTAATTTTCCACATCTGCTTAAACCCCGCCCATGTCTTGTTCTTCCACAGAAAAGGCGAGGAATCGCGGCTAAACTGGTTGGAACATGTACCTGCGGTTGTTACCGAAGATCGAGACTCTCTGTCTGCGAAAGACATCGAAGATATCAAGGAATATGTTGTACAGGTGCTCGTCTACCTCGAGATATTTAAAGTATTTTCGGGATACTTTGCATCTCAGTTGTGTGTGAAATCGCCATAAGAACCTCCTGAAATAGCTGTCATAGGAACTGCCGAATACATTTTGGAACACTTGCATCTATTTGCAGTGTCATTTATCATTTTGAGCTAGACGCGAAGATACACCATGCAATTTCAAACGTAGCCACCACAACCACTGATTAACTGTCAGAACTATGCGACCCCTCAACCAAATCTACATTTTGAAATAACTCACTTGAGTACTTGTCACTTTATCAGACCTTTCATTTTCTACTTCATTCGGAGCAGTTTTGACAAGTCTTGGAAATCACATCATCTACTTTTAATTCAATAAAATTTACGGTATCACTACATGATCACCTCTAGTTTTGGCGATATGTGATACGAATGTGCCTAGCCCTACCATAAAATGTTGAATGTGTGCTAATCTAATGCATACTATAATGTCCTATGCTAATAAAATATGTGTGCTGCTAAAACCTGTGCTATAAATACACTACTGTTCAGGCTTTTGACTCGGCGATGCATCCGCTGGGGGAATTGGCCGAGTCGCTGAGCAGCGTGTTTCGCGACTCCTACTCTGGTGCCGGGGCGCACAAATGGCTTCTCTCGCAAGCTGTCGGGGACGTCCGATCGTTTACGAGGAGGAGTTACGATATTTTGAGGTAGATCTCGTTGAGTTCTTGTTTCATCGCCTCTTCCGTGTGATTAGTATGTTTGGAAAATATCGTGTAGAATATTTGACTCGCGATCTGATCTTTGTATTGGAGATTATGGTATTTGGTAATCCAGAAATCATTATTGTTATTGATTAGCCTTGTGTTGCTCAGTTCAGTGATTGCTTATGGTCACTACTTCATTCTATCCTATTCTGGTCTTTTTTTTCCGTGGTGCCACATTGCTGAAAGCCCCATCGTTTACTTTCACAATAATAAAGAAATACCGTAGTCAGTTTGCGAGAGAGATTCACAAATTTCTCAATCAGGACTTGCTCTATTCCACAATATAATATTGCCTTCCGTGTTTGTGAAGCCTGTCTGCGGGGTGAACCTGTACAAGTGTACATACAGGACGTGTGTAATGTTCCTACAGCAAATCTCTGTCATGATTTGGTCTTGGTTTTGCTGTGGCTGGATTACGTGGGAGCTGTGGTCAGTGGCATAAGCTCTGAGCAACCGTGAATGTCATTGAAATAATAGATAAGGAAATTCTTATTGGCTTGATGAATGTTTTTTTTTTCATTTCAGATGTCTTTTCCCGAAGCTGGACAAGGAAGAGAACGCGTCCCACATGAAAATCGTGAATGAGGAGGATGAAGGAGAGAGCTACAGTGATCCTCAGGTAGCGTGTTGTCGATATCACGTTACTGCACGCAAGTCTAAGTCATATCTCGGATTTCTGCTTGCCAATTTGATGTCCGTGCGGTTCTTTTACTGTATTCACCATATTTTGTGATACGATTGTTGATATACAATGTTCTTTCCGATTCTCTGCTAGTTGCTGACGATTACCCCTAACGAGTGTGGAAAATATTCAGTTTCATTTCGATATGAATATACTATTCAATTCTTATTCGGTCTCCATCGTCACAGGAAAATGAACACTCTTCCTTTCACCTGATACTGATTTCGGCCACAGGAAGCATGACATCATGAATTTTGTAACAAAACCAACGGATCATTCGAAACTCGCATCTTGGTTTTGGTTGACCGAGTTTTTATTTAATTCGTAGGCGGTGTCCGTTCTTGAAACGGTACACCCATGTCGCTATTTTGTCACTTCTCCCGCTCATACACAGGATGTGATCGGGAAAAATAACTTGGTGACTTTCGAGCTGATGTCAGAGGCACATTATGGGGTGGCCATATTTTTTATATATACCCTATATCGGCCGATGACATACTGATTTGTCTAGTGTAACGATAACTATGGCTGGGCAAATCAAGTACCTGAGTGATTCGATTCTTTATCGAGTATTCTAATATCACTCATTATGACGTCACCCAGTATGAATGATGTGGAAAGCTCAAATATGTACCTTTTATGCGGCCACAAATAATATAATGCCAGCTCTACATTAGAGACTAGCTATTTCATTGCGCCACTTTGTGGCAATATTGTGGGTCGATCATGACACAGATATGTCATTACCACTGACCTGCATATCTCTGTGCTGCATGTGTCGTATTCTGCGAAATAACCAATCGAGGTTTACAGCCTTCTACAGTGAGAACGTCACTCATAGTTGCAAGGAGTGTATAGCGTATAACAGAGATAAACGCGTCATATTTTCACTCAGGTCACCGCCGGCGATCTGCTCCTGCCCGTTCTCTTGCCACGCGTCTACCCGAGTCTGTTTACGCTGTACGCGTTGCGACACGAACGCGAAGATCAGTCGTATTGGGAACGAGTCACGAGATTGAACAGGCATCCGGATATCGCGCTGCTGTCTTTTCTCGGAGTCAAGCCGTGCGTTTTTGAATATGATTATTTGAAGCCGGTGACGTCATATTTGTTGATGCGACAGTTGATGTGCAAATTTATTGTCAATTCTGAGCTAGTTGCTGACAATTACCGCTGATAAGAGTCAGCAAAAATATCCTGGTCTATTTTGATAATAAGATGTTATTCGATTGCATATTGATGTTCTGTACGTCCAAGAGTATAGCCACAGTTAAGTTTGAAGCATCTTCAGTATGAAAACTCAAGTTAAAAAGGCCACGACGCCAATCGCTTGTTCTTGTTCTAAGGAAGTTCTGGTTGCTGGACGAAAGTGTTGTTCCGCCTCTTGAATGCCCGCCGGACAACGGTCAATTGTACGACACTGTCGGTGAGTCTGCGTTGTCGTTTTAAGTCGATTTCTCGCTGAGATATACTTTATGAAACTTGCAATTGTCAATACTCTAATTTATCGTGAGCTATACTACGGGAATTGAATTTTGCCATCGAATCTAAACAAGTCTTTTCAACATCCAATAGGCCTGTATGGTAAGCTATGATCCCTTTTCCCTTGTGTAGCTTGTTTGTTACTCAGTTCCAGTTCTACTTTATTCAGTCACAGTATTCGTGTAGGATTTCTTTGCTTGAGTGTTTTATTTTGTGATTTGACACTTTTGCTGCTAAATTTTGGCGTGTGGAAAGATCTGGGACTCATTTACATCATTGCCGTCACAATAACTTTAGAGGCGCTGCATCGCTTTCGTAGATATAATTCTGAAATTTCACACTTCTGCAGTGCTTCTGGCTTGCTGCTGGACTTTTGAATTGTGAAAATCTGCCGGAAATGCATTTTTAAACTATAAGGCTATTGGTATGCCTATCGATTTTGACGTGTCTAATGTGCCCAAAAATGAATATATTTGACGATATTTGCTCGAGAAACATTGATGATCATTTTGGCTCTAACCGTGCTATCGATGCAAGCCTATGAAATTGTGTCACACAGAATAAGAGTTGAAGAAGCACTGGTGAATTTTCTACAAGGTTTTCTCCCTCCGCAGCACAGTTTGACCTGGGTGTGTCACATTGACAAAATATGTACACGCGTTAGATCCTGTAATAAACGTGCCGACGTACCCTATCTTAATATTTGTATCATTTCATCTCTCAGATCACGCCGAGTCCAGCAGGTGGAAGCATCTTCTGATCGCCGCCGCGAAAGACTGCAGTTTTCTGAGCGCGATAGAAACCTTACAACTCATCAGCACCACGTTCATTCCGGCCGAGAAACTCAATATCATACAGAGCACTTTCAAGGTGAATTTCTGCTCGATGTTGAGTAGCAGTACTGATTCTCATGGCCTACCAAAACAATTTGCAGTTGAAGTAGTGAGACTCGAGTTGTGCGGAGTGCTTGGATGAATTGTATTCTGTATATTACTTCCTACCTAACAAAATTTGTAATATAATGAGTCAGTGGGTTGACTGCAAAAGTGTTCTAGTAGAAATGGAGGTAGTTCAAAACGTAACCGCGTATCATAAGTAGTGAAAATATACAAAAAAGACCTCGAGTACCCTAAAAATATAGTACCTCAGGAAATATGCTTCAAAGATATATAATGCGCAGTGTACACTCTTTCACGTTTGTTGTGTACAGTTGCTACCGTACCACACAGCCTTCTGGGTGTGTACATTAGTGTGCCGCCACAGATTCTCAGGAACGCCACGAACATTTTTGGAGTTTTGGAAAAGAACTGTATGAATATTTTGAAAAAGGCCTGAAGACTAGCATATAGAACGTAAAGACGCTTCAACTTCTTCAACAGCTGATAAAAAAGCACAAGTGACAATGAAATCAATTATGGCATTGTAATAAATCAAGCAATCTTTCCGCAGAAGAACATGTAATTGATTAACGAAAATCCCCATTTAAAACTAGAAGCTATTCCTTCAAAAGAATTCGGATGAGTTTTAGCTGTCTGCTAGCAAATCCTATTCCATGACCTTTGTAGAAAATAATCCATATTGTGCTAAAATTTGCATCTTCATAGCAAGGTGGACATGACTTTTCTTTCTTGAGTGAAATGAAAAGCTGTACACGAGAGGCACCGCTTGGAATTGATGGCAAAATTGTTTCTGAACGATTCAACCACCTATCTGTTGCATATGTTCTGCTCATATAATAATAACCATTGAATTGGTTAAAAGCATCTTTTCTCGGCCTAAGCGTGCCGCAAGAGTTTCATAATTTTTCTAGTGTGCCCCAAGCCGAAAAAGTTTGAGAACCCCTGGTCTGAAAGCTTCCAGTGAATAAGATAGCAATATGAAATGAAGTTATTGTTTTGTGGAATACGGCTTTCTGCATCCTCCTTGGTAAGGTTACTCTCGACTTAGTTGACGGAGTGAAGCCGTGAGTGCGAAACTGAGCCTCGTTCAGGGTGTTGCCACCGCATTTTTTAGTGTTCCCTTTGACCTCTTTCAGAAAATTAACGAGACCGTGTTGCACTTTCATAAAAAGAGCCATTCGTGGTGTATGGACGACCTATTTCCGGTCTTCCAATACGTGGTTGTCAGAGCAAGGTAAGTTTTGCCAACTCATACTGCTTAGCTGGTTTTGAGGCGAAACTACTTACCGTTATTATGCACTTTGTATTTTGAAAGTAGATAGTATCGTTCGGATAGGTTTGCATCAATTTTACCAGTGAAAAATTCATGACAACCAGGCGAAATAGCTCATGTATCTAGAGGTAGTGAAAGTTGTCGGCATTGCTACTCCAATAGAAGTAATGCTTTAATTCTACTCAATTAGAAGTACAAGTTATGATTTCTAAGGCACTTCGATACTAGTTTAAGTGAAGGTAGAAAATGAACGCCTGGAAAAGTACCCAGATAGTATAAAAAAGTAGATTGTCTAAGAATCGCATACTTTACAGTTAGTAGGAAGTGGCTATTTTTGCATAAAGGTGATACAGACAAACCTCAAAACTATTATCTAGGTTTCAAGTTCAAACTACTTCTACTTTTGGGTACTAAATTAGGCTTGCTTACTAGCTCTATTTACTTGAATGGTTACTATCTTAGAGCACTGCTACTTCCAGTTGATAGTTGTGAGCAAAACTAAATTACTTGTAGCTTGCCTTGAAATTGCTACATGTACTTAGATGCCGGCAATTTCTACTTTGACCACTTATGGTAGTAATTAGGCAAATCCTACTGAAGTACTCTGAAAAATTAGCTTGTGAACTACCATTTCTGCTATTGTGAGAAGTCAGAAATGCCGTTACATGAAATCAATATTGATATAATATAAGCCACACTGTTTAGTAACGGCGTTTTGAAACTTGACCTCAGAACAGCGCTGTGCCCTCTAACGTAGGCGATGGGCATAACACAAGAAGTAATATTTTAATAAAGAAATACAAATACAGCAAAAGAAGTCATGAATAATCAATTTCATTTCATTTTGAACTCTGAGCTGTACACGATACCTGGCAACTCTTTTCAGCGAGGGACTATATTGGGGCTAGCGAGACACGCTACCGGCTGAAAGGCCATCTCCTCGTACATCTTAATCTTGTGGGGAAACGCAAAGTCGTTTTCTGGGTGTATCGGTCTTGGCAGTGTGTCGCCATTGCACGTGAATACAATTTGCCAATTCATATCAGCTGTTTCTCCACCGATGGAATGCTGTTGCCATCGCCAAAGCCGTTTCAGCCAGTGATAAATAGTGATGTTGCACACAGGAGTTAGCTTGTTTTGCAACGACAACAATATTTTTTAACTGAAATCAATTTTAGCATTTCAAAATGCTTTACTTAGCATTCTTCTGATATCAGGTCGCGGGCTGCAAAATATCGCCTAGCAGGCTGTGTGTTGGTGACCCCTGCATAAGACTCTCTTCATCTCTCTCTCTCTCTCTCTCTCATTACCCAATGTTTTGCAGAATCAGTCACTTGGGCTGTGAGATTCAGTTGATTGAAGACTTCTTGGAGCCTGACATTTGCAAGGGCGAAAAGGGCATCATGTTCGCGACGTTGAAGGCGTGCTATTTTCAAATCCGCGTAGAAAAGAATTTGTGATGAGACCTTGCCAAACTACCATTAGTGATTCTGTTTAGTCCACTCTGTGATTTTACTTTCGAGAATCGTTTTATTGCAATAAAAGTGATTTATTTCGTGCCGTACTTGTCGAATGTGTGGAAGTGTAGCTAGATTATTGCTTGATGATTATGGTAATGGGATTAATCATTAATGTATTTAGGGAAAGTTGAGTTTTGCTGACTCATAGTTAGCGGGTGACGAAAACCCGATACTAGAGTTGTCAAAGAGGCACTATGTCAGGGGTGGGCTCGCAAACCTTTCAGCCCGCGCGCCGCATTCGAAATCTGAATCCATTCGCGGGCCGTACTATATTAAATTGAGATTATTAGCTGAAGCCAGGGCTTTGGAGCAGTCGTAAATTTTAAACAGCTCCGGCTCCGGAGCTCTCTTCTATGATGAATTAGCTCCGGCTCCAAACTCATTGATACTTTTGCTTCGGCCGCACAAACTATGTTTCGGTTGTAGCCGTCGCGAGGAACCATTCTGTTGGGGTATGCAAAGTCCTGTGACGTAATAATTTCTTCTTGCCGTCTGTCTATGACGTCGTATCCGCAGGAGAACGCGATTTACGCCATACCATTGCATGTAGAGGAGATGTGGTACCGATGGATCCAAAATTGCAAAATGATCTCAGGCCCTCAAATCTTCAGTCGAGAATAGCGGATCTTTTGCTGGCTCAACACTTTGATCCAAGCTCTACCAATCGCGAACATTTACATGAATACCCGCCTTTTCAAAAAATAATTATAAACGTTCAAACTTTGTTGCTCGAACGTATCATCGGTCCCCTCCCAGTGGGTCCAAAGGCACACGACTATGGGACATATGAGACACACCTTCAAAAACTCGAAATTTTCAACTTGTCTTATTTTGTATAATAATCCAAGCTACAGCAAGCCAATGAAAAATATTTCGTCGCCCCATCAAGAATAAAATAGATTATATCAACTCAAATGTTGGCATAAAATCACGTTTCGATTTACTGACAAACCTACAAAATTAATGCCACATACCAGCATATCGACATTTTGACTTTCAAATACCTCGTAATAGCGACAAAACACCACAGGTACCTATGTTTTACAGCCTCTATATATGTAGACGTATTTCTGTTGTTAAACGATTAGTTGGTCCAACTATTTTGCTTGATTTGGCTATGGTACCATAGGCCCCCACACTATAAATATGGTAATTGAATTGAAAATAGTTCACTCGAGGGTGTTATTGAATTGAAACATATGTGCCATACCCTGAAGCCCCATACTTCTCATAAAAATTATGACTGGTTTGTTAGTGTGCAAGGTGATATAGAAAAATATAAATATCGATCCAGATTTATTTTACACCCCCTAAAACGTAAATCATTTATGACAGACCCCATACCTCACGCAGGTCAAAGTTTTTTTTTGCATGCGAGGAAAGATTCTGCCAGCATGCCATCGTAAACAAATTCGCGTACTGTAATCATGGGATTATCACAGATAATTTTTCAAGAATTTTCGGTCCCAGTGTCTCATCGGTACCACATCTCCCCATTCTACACATGATACAGCAATATAGCAGTGACGTGATGTTTTAAGTAGCCTACCGTGCTCGATAATATCAAGCGATACGGTCCAATTTATTCTTGAAAGGGTGCGATTTGTTCAGCTGTAATTGCAGAAATGAGCGCAGGTTGCGACCTTATCAGCAGAAATCCACTATTTACCAAATATACCAAATGGCTTCAAATTAGATATTTGTGCGCTCGTTTACCAGTCCGTTCGTCGTGGATTTAAAAGAAATCAAACAATGATTTAATGATAACGTATACATGCATTAGAAACATTGACACGATGTTTTTAAGCTGGTCATCCCTAATAACCAATTTGGGATGGAAAGCGACTGTGCTGATTCTTAGAAGCGGGTTTAAATCTGAATATGTGAGAAACGATCTGTTCATAGATTTGTTGATTCTACTTTTAGTTTACCTGCAGGACAGACAACGCTGACTGCATCATTACCTTGCTACCTTAAATATACGCTTTTACCATAGATGTTTATACAAATATGGTCTCTCATTGTCGTATACCAGAATCAACGTTGGAAACAATTCACCACCTTTCAGTCACAAGTGATTTCGAGTCTGTCGAGTCGAGTCAAGTCAACATTGTCAAGTCAAAAACCTTATTTCAAAACCTTTCAAATCAAGTAGTCGCATAAATTCTAATTTGACTCGAATCAAGTCAATTCCTCTCAAATTTGACGATTTTGAGTCATATTCAAGACACAAAATAGTTTCAACTTGAGTCGTGAGTTTTAATGTGTGGTTGGCGGGACGTGGGTGCAAACGCAGATATGCTAATTGTTGTGTGGTCAAAGTAGTCATCGTTGCTACTCAAACAGAAGGAAAGACATAAATTTCTACTCAAGTAGAAAACTATGAAGTAGAAGTATAGTCTTAACTCATAACTACTTGAGGAAATAGTGAAAGTAGGCAACTGACCACCTCTGGTTCGATGTGTATTGTGTATTGTATTTGTTTTTATGAATCAGCGAAAATGTGGGGTGTGTTTACGTGTGTGTAGACACTAGACAGAGAATCGCCCTTCGCCGTAAAATAGGCATACACCTTGTAGCGTAAAGCCCACAAAAACTACTGAAGTTGCATTAGCCAAAAGATTAGCTAAATATATTGGTGATGCCAGCCTTATAACCGTAGATGCACAATTAATAGTATAGCGAATGCGATCCATATAACACTGGTGTTCAAAGTGCATGGTTCCTGATATCGCGAGCGCTGTTCGCAGCTGTGCGATGCTGGGTTTCACGTCCCAAAGCAGTATACATTCCCCAAGGAGAATGCGTGCTAAGGTATTCGAATGCTTGCTCTCAAGCAACCTTTTGGATCCTTTGCTGATAATTCTCAGGTTGATGGAGCGCGATTGATGTCGATCGAATTCGATCACGTGAGTCCAATGGTGTTAATTTGTAACGGTTAGATTTTAGTTTGGGAAGAGATAGAACAACCAATCAAGTTTAACCAATATATATGTTTTATAATCCGATGGAGCACCGTTTGTATATTATTAGCAGTCATTTCTGATTGCAATAATGCACAAATATATGTTTATTCCTCTTACTAATATAATACCGTCTTCGCGCAACTGGTAACACACCCTAGTACTTTTGTGGTACTACGTGACGGGTTGCTTGTATAAATGCAGCAGTATCAGGTGCATTTCTGCAAGATGCTGATACAAACGAGGTTTCCAATTTGGTTTGGAGTAACAGTAGAATCGTACCCAAGTTGTCGCAGAAGCAAAGCGAGGCAATTTATGATATAGGAATGTGTGCTTTGGTAAAAATATGTTCCTCAGTTTAATTACCTACAAAATGAGCAATGGGCAGGAGCAGAGAGCAGTAGGGATCGTGCGAACGTAAGTTCCACGTTCCCGTTCGGTGTACGAACCTCAGAAACCCAGAGGTACGCGTTCGCAGACGAACCTTGGTAGGTTATTCTATAGAAAACTAACCTACTTAGGTTAGTTATTAGGGATGGTGTGATCCTCTGAAAAGTTCAGGTTCTTGTGAACGCGAACCTTTTTAAAAGGTTCTGTATGAATGCGAACGTAAACCTCATGGCGTCACGTGACATCATATCGCTAATTCCAACCCTACATTTCTGTGAAGTGATAGTCTATATTAACGTACGTTTGCACGATACGTTACGACGACTCGGGCCATATATTGCCGTAATGCTGACGTACATATTGACGTTTTAAACGTCGCCAAATTTATCAACTGGGGCAATCAAATGATATAATAATTTAATAACATCAATATCTTCCATCGCTTCGCCAATAATTTCGACAAGGTATTGGTATGATGATATTGAGCATAGCGTAAAACGGGTTTCTATACTTGCTTCAGATATTACCCCTTTAACAAGTTATACAGGAATAGTCAACACCACAATCGCACGGATTTGGTTTTACAATACAATAAACATATGAAATCAAGATTAACCCCGTACGCCTGCTAGATTTTGTACATCAAACAACTATATCAATTTCATTGATTGGTCGAATAAGCATCATTCGCTGACTATACCTACATGTGGGCAAGTGCATTTCGCTCTTGATGTTGTGTGGTGGTGGGTCAAGCTCACAGCAGAGACTCACTAAATATGCACCAACGGAAAGCTGGATATTTCGAGTAAACTCTTGTAACAAAGCAAGTACAATTTTTGATATTGTCAAGGTGGATGCTCGTTTAGTGGTAATTGTTTTTATGCTGCCAGCACCATGCATAGAGTGGCGCGCAGTTGAAATGCAATACATTTTAAACAAAGATTTTATAATGAAGCGAAAATTGTAATATATGAAAAAGGTTCACAGTGCAGACCTATCAAAGTTCGTTTGTAAACGTTCACACACAGAACTCGGACGTTGACCTCACGACCACACCATCCCTATTAGTTATCTGTAGTTATATACATATACACTGTGAACTTTTTTCATTATTACACTTTTTGACGTCATTATAAAATCTTTAGTTTAGATTCTTTTCGTTTCAACTTCGAATCACTCTCTGCGTGGCGCTAGCAGCATGATAAGAAACTCAGCACTAAGCGAGCATGCACCTTGCCAATTTCAGAAATTTTATTCGATTTGTTAGAAAGTTTGCTCGAACTTTTCGTGAATATTTAGTGACTCGCTGCTGTGAGCTTGGTCCGCAATCACACCACATCAATAACGAAATACATCATATGTAGCTAGTCAGCGAGTTGTTTGTTTGTTTGTTGTTTGTTTGTTTGTGGTCTTCATGGTGTTTGTCGACTACTATGGTCATTTACACCAAGCCGATATTGTTCATCATTTTCCGTAACTGCCGACTTATAGCACGGCCTATCTCTAAGCTTTTTGTAAGGCACCGCCTAGTAGCTAGTCAGCGAGTTGTGCTTACTCGGTCGATCAATTAATTATTGTCATTAACGAAATTGATATGAAGAATGCGCCGTTTTCTAACATAAAAAGTCTAGAATGCGTGCGGGATCTATCTTGATTTGCCATGATTATTGTATCATAAAAAGTAAATCCGTCCGATTGAAGTACTGTACAACTAGTTTTTTAGGTTTATCTGTAGCAAGTGTGCCGATTTTTAACTCCGATCAATATATATTGTACAGGAATGGTCGGATGACGCGTTGAGAATACATTGTCCGATCTAACATCGACTGTTAAGGCGTAAACGAGTTCTCGTTGAAATTGTCGGCAAAGCAGCTGAAGATAATGATTAGATGGAATTACTGTAGCATTTGATTGTTCCAGTTAAGACACGTGGTGATGCTTAAAAAGTCGGCCTGCACTTCAACATTGTGATAAAATGTGGCTTGGCCTGAATAGTCGTTAGGTATCGTGCAAAATGGACATCAATATATTACTTTACGAAAATGTGCTGTTTGAACTTGGAATTGGCAAGATTACGTCAAGTGACGTAATGGGTTCATATGCACGTTCGTGTTCACGCATGACCTTCGAAACGGGTTCGCATACCAACGAACCAGAACTTTTCTGGGACTCGCACCATCCCTATTGAGCATCCATAACACTTAGGCTGGAATGTTTCTTCGTGTTGCTCATTTAATACTATTGTTCGTGTAGTGTTCATTATCGTTTTTCAACTGACTTTCATTAAGTTCCAATTTTATATTCTGTATTTCGTTCCGTAAAATAGACGGCAAGTTAACATCGCTGTAATATTTTTTTAGATTTATACAACATATAGGCTGGTTGGCGACTATGTAATCGAGCAGACTCGTGTTTGACACCTGTAAAAATGACACGAACGGTACTGCTAGACCCTGGAAAGGGGAGTTATGAACGACTGAAAGTTACCAAAGTAGCTTTAGAAGATGTGTCCATCTACGAAGATCCGAGCGCTGATAAGCCTGTCGTGGTTGGCAAGGCAAAAGTCGTGAACCTTGCATTTGAAAAAACGGTTTTTGCCCGAGTCACATTTGATGACTGGGCGACCTATCGGGATTACAAAGCATCGTACTTAGAAACTTGCATCGACAGCGACGAGCATTTCGATATATTTGGATTCGGTTTCTCAAGAAATGATAACAGGTTTGTGATGATCATCCGAAGTAGGCTATATCTTGCATGCTTGTCGATTTCGTGCATTCGCCACCGTATATATATTTGGGCTGTTTACTGTTGAATATAACTGATATTGATCCAATAATATTCTTCTTCATCTTACGATGCAGGTAGGTTTACTGCCGTATTTCCCTTTTAGTCAGTAGTGACGCTCGTGAAAAGGCGAAACGTGGAAGTAAGATTGTGACATTTGGCCACGGCTCTTACATGATTGCCGTGATAGTATATGCACATTGCACATTGCACATTTATGAGAATACATTACCTAAATGAAAG
The DNA here is from genome assembly GCF_051294905.1 of Botryllus schlosseri. Taxonomy (NCBI): domain Eukaryota; kingdom Metazoa; phylum Chordata; class Ascidiacea; order Stolidobranchia; family Styelidae; genus Botryllus; species Botryllus schlosseri. The sequence continues at coordinate 17,853,866 of NC_137249.1, forward strand.
GGTCTGCTAGTGTAAAGTTTGAATCGGACATGTGGCACCTTCACACGCCCGAGCCTTTGACTTTGACAATGTAACATATCGTTGTCAGTGTCATGCGTCCGGATTCGTCCGGACATGTCAGAGATTTTGGTGATTCAGGTTTGTATGTAACTTAGCACACTTTCATACGCGGGCGTGAACACACTGAACTGCCACCGAGCAATGAGCATTCTCGACTCATAAACACTGCTGTTAATTTGTCATAAACTAGGGTTACCATATTTTTGCGAAGCAAATTCCGGACACTTTTTAGCGCTCACTAGCGGATTTTGAAATAAGGCATGACACATCGTTTGTCGATGTGACGTCACGCAAGCAAATCCTTGCCTATTGACAATAGGTGGTAACGATCGGGATCAGAAACGTTAGGTCGGTGCATTTATGTGGTTTTGTCTAGTAAACAGGATCGAACCAACATTTTTTTCATCCCCCTCCTGTCCAAATAAACACTGATCTTGAGTCCACCATAGGGTAATCGATGCAAATTCTGGAGCCTTACTATATACATCTGGTCGTAAAATTTTGTGAATAAAATCAGTTTATAATACTGCTTCTTCCATATATAACTATAAAATTTTGATCCTTTCTCCGCCCATACAGCGGTGGAGCTGGTGGAGGATGATGACTTCGAAAATACAGAGACCGGGATTATACATCGTAAAGTCATGTCATGTCACACGGATAAGACTATTTATGAGCCTAAATGCAGATCTGGTTGTACATCCGGTGGTTTTTAACCATTCATGGTCGCAACTCCATTTCTAATTTGAAAATGTTTTGTAACCCAGCTCAGAATTTGATATGCTGATTACGGAAAACGGTCAGCACATTTGCCGAGACTTACTCACGGCCTATTTTGGAAGTTGATTACGTTCAACATTTTCGCGAACACCAGAATAAAGACAACCGACCCCCAGTTAGAGTGATTCCCAACCGCGGCCCCCAGCTAGCCTTGTTGCGGCCCCCCAAAACTATTAAGAAATTGAGTTATGACATAAAATAAAATTTATATTTATGAAATACACTTGCTTGGCCTGGAGTCTGGAGTTTTTAATTAGGATTGCAGGAAAGTCGTGTTAGACTGCTATGGTTGCGTCACTGTTGTTTCAATGCAGTGTGCCATAACTTTCCCGTTGAACGAGCAGTAGCTATAGATATAGGGGGAAGCCAAGCTCGAACAGGGCCCAAAATTATTTTGTGAGAGCATAAAAATTGATGGCAATATATATGCAATTCCCGATCATAGTAACCGATTCAATAATGAATTACAGAAAATTTTCGCGCTTCGCGCGTCTATGGCCGATAAATGTTGACCTACTAGACCGCCCCGAAAGCGGCATCATTGGTAATAGTCCTATAGCTCACGACCGAAACGTCCGGATAATTTGATGGGTCCGGTCTTTATCGAAAGCTAGTGTCGCACTGATTCCAAAAACTAATTGAAATCTCGCCAGGGCAATAAAACTACTCCGAAATAGCCACCAAGAGTCGATTGTTCTGAACAATTGGAGCGCAGCAACACGATGACCATGGCGAATGGCGTCCAGCGATTGATCGGAACAATTCTAATTTTCATATTTTGATGACTATTTTGGGTCCGTTTCATTGCCCTGGTATTCGTGCGGCCCCGACCGTAATCTGAAATTCTAAATTTGGCCCGGACACCGAAAAAGGTTGGAAACCACTGGACCAAAGCATCTAAATGTCCTTACCTAGGGTTACCATACGTCCTCTTTTAAGAGGATTTGTCCTCTTTTTTGACTTTTTTGAAAGTGTCCTCGAAGGACGCCCTTTTGTCCTCTTTTTTGAGATTTTGTCCTCTTTTTTGAAAATTTAGGTCACATTTAGAGCAAAATGCGAGTGATATGCCGTAAATTAGCACAGAAGTGACGCTCCGGCGGTTATTTCGGAGTGAAAAACGGTGATTCAAGCTCTGAGCGAAAAGTTGACCTTTTCATTTTAGTCAACCAATCACAAAGTCGGACAAATTCACCGATTTTTGAAAATTCTTCTCCGGTTTCGCAAGTCTCAAATTTCTGAAAAAGTGTCCTCTTTTTAGATTTCCAAAATATGGTAAGCCTACATTACCCGGCTTTAGTTCTCCTATAATTGCGATTACAATTAGACTTGTGTCAACAAATGATGGTTATTTTTGATAATTTTTGATCGCATATGTTTTGCCAGGGTGGTGGTTCATACATGAAAATCCATAATTGTGACACTAAATCGGGCGCAGCGCGAAGAAAAATTTCAATTGGAATAAATCTGCCTAAATATAATATCGTTTCTGTTGATTTACGAAAACATCTTGATCATATTTCAAACCTTCAAAATTCCGGACATTTAGGCATATTTTGGAAATTCCTCCCGGACGCAGTTTGAACAGTGAAATTCCGGACATGTCCGGGAAATTCCGGACGTATGACAACCCTAGTATAGTTGGACTCAATTTTGCAGATTAAGCGTATTTATAATTTACAGGAAGGGTTCCAATACTAAATGCAAGAAATTTGACAATAAATCATGCGAAGTGCTAAGAAAAATTTCAAGTCAAATAAATCTGCTACGCAATATTCTACTTTATGGTCATTGGTCATGCACGAAGATCTGCGATGAATGTGGCTGGCCCCAGGTTACGCCAATGCGTCGAAACTGATGCTTTTGGCATCAAATTTCGCGGTCAGGCTAATCAAATTTTGGTTGGCCTCGCAATTTTACCTGATGTTATATCTAATTTCGAGAATTGAAAAACCTTCTAGCGCGCCACATTTGGCTTGCGGGGCACGGTTTGGCCGACCCTGATCTATATCGTTACAAATAACTGTGATTGATGGCACATAAAAATCCTATCATATTTATTATTAGTAATTTAAAGATACCTTTCGTGATAAAGAAATTCGAATCGGAGTCGGAGTCGAAGTCAGGGTTATTTTCACAAACTCCGACTCCGACTCCAGTCAGTATTTTTTCCACGACTCCGACTCCAGCCACCACAGTTTTCACGACTCCGACTCCAACTCCATCAAGAGAAAATTAGCCAATCCGACTTCGACTCCACCGACTCCGACTCCGACTCCACAGCCCTGAATTACTGGATCACCAACCCATCACTGGTCAGATCAGTGAAAACCAGTGATGGTAAGCCTCACGATAGGCTATTTTTTCGGAATCAACAAGGTACTATTTACGTACTGTAATTAGTACTAAAGTGGTTTAGTACAGTTTGTCAAATGAAATCAATACTTATTAATGCTTTCATATCTTGTCTACTTCAAGTCGGCTGGTATTAAGTCACAAGCGTCGACTCCAAAATGTTTTCTAGTCACTGCAAATTCTGACTCGAGTCAAGTCAAGTCAAGTCTTCTTAAATTTTCCAATTTGAAGTCAATTTAATGTCATCAAATATTTCCAGTTTGTTTTGTCGCCCAGATGTAAATATACCCTACCGAGCTAGTCAAAATTGAGGCCATCGGATTTCTCTAGTACTTAAACGATATGAGGCACTGCGGTTATTTTTGTAAATTACATGAGGATGCAACCACAGATGCTTCATTCAAAATAGTATGGGATCACAATTCAACTTAAGTTGAAATGGTGGAGGGAAGCTACAAATGCAGCGCCAACCACATTATTGTGTACATGAAAAACAATGTTTGAGCGTGTAGGAAAAAATTATTATCACATGTAATGACCAACTTTAGTTCTTATACACCGGGCTGAATATATTTACGAATGATTGTAATGATACTAACGCCAACAGTCAAAGCCCTGCCGCAGCTGTTTTGTCTTCGATGTCGCTACCGATAGCAGGCCTATGGTACTAACCTTATCGAAAACGGAAATGGAATCCAGTAAATAATGAATTGATCCTTTTGCTTTGCGAAGTATAATAGTTTACGAATTGAAAATTGATTCGAATATTTGTTTGTGAGTTACTGGCATTCCATATTTTTTATACTGTCACTTCATCAATTCATACTATTAACCAAGTGACATCAAAAATAAATTGTCCGAGATTCTGCCTTCTCAAATATGACTATCCTAATCTAGCATCATAAATACATTATAATGGATATACAAAGAGAACTAACGTATCGATCACGCATATTTTGACAGCGCCAAAGACGTGCAATTCGTTCTGTCGTGCGTCCAAAATGGGGTTCAATACTGGGACAACAACGGTCAGTGTAATTACCAGTTCCATTTGAGCGAGGTTCTAAGCGCGGAAGAAGCAGCCGATCTTCAAGCAGCGGACTGGCGGGCTAGCCAACAGGAAGAAATTATATTAGAAGAATGTGAGTATCCTCAATTCCAGCCGCATCCTCTCACGCCCACGAAATTGCGATTCTACTCATCAATCCGGAATGCTCCCGAAAAGGATATCGTACCGGCTAAAGCCAAAGATGTGAAACACATGTACATACACGAAAGCCTGGCGTTACAGACTTTATGGGATGAGTCGTCTAGCGAGCCAGCGGAAGAACTTATCGCTAGCGTCTCACAACAAGGGGAATGCTGCGGGCCTCCTAGTGGTGATAATGACGAAGACGAAGTTCAGGCGATTTCAGTCGAGGCTGAAGAATCTACGCCTGAAAATGCTGGTGAAGAGGTGACCACAATAGAGGAAGACCTGGTGGAGCCAACACGGGTGGCAAAGCGCGAAGAAAGCGAATCTGAACAGGACATCTTCACTAAGCTTGAGAAACTGTGCCAAAGCGGAAATCCTGAAGATTTAGAAAAAGTTGGAGACCACGAAATATCGCAGGTAACCAATAGGGTCGGGTAAAGTCCAGTATACATGGGCGATTCAATTCCAAACCGAGTATTAGGCTTAGGGACGACTCGAATATCAGAGTACCACTCGATCTGACATTGTAATAGTATGGTTGAATAGGAAAGTTCAAATATTTTACTTTGATGAGACCACAGATATAATAGTGTCAGTTACCCCACATTGCCGATAATTTGGTATTTTCGGCCATATCGATGCCGGTCGAACACTACCTTACCGAAATATAGCTTCCGCCTATAAGCACAGCCTTCTGATACATGTTTTGGATGTTGGGATGGTGTCAAAAGTTCCACGACGAGAAGAAACTATATAAGTCTCGTGGATAAAACAACTCGCAGGGACAGCAGGAGGCGTATAATTTCAATACTCTACTTGCATCCGAGATTTCGAATAGGCCTGCTCGTATCTTTTTCCCATCCTATTATCACATAGCCTAATGAATCTACGTTGAGCTATAGGCCTATGTGTACCGCATCACATTTCCAACTACGACTAATGGTAATACCTGACAACTGGCTGGGTAGACCTACTACAAAATCTGTCCGCTTGTCTTTATATTGAAGCTGAGGCTCGCGCCGCTATGGGATTTGGGTATGCATTGGATTTATGGTTTATGACTATAGGATAAATTATGTGGCTCGGTTAAAAAGTTCGTTGGTGGTATCTTTATAGGTTATTCTAATCGCATTTCAATCCGTATGCCGATAGCTCCATCAGTCAAACTTGATAGATATATACGTATGACCAATGGTGCTGGCCCATATTCACACGGTTGCTACGCGATTCTGTATTCTCTACACTCGCTATTATAGAAATAACTCAGGATTTGCAACGTTGTTTTTTTGTCGTACAGGTGAAGGACAAGGACGGTAGCGCTCGCGGTACCAGTATCGTTGAAGCGGAAGAAGGGCAAGCTTCCGAAAAAGAGTAAGCCATTGCATTACTCTTCTAGCGGCGTTTCCTTTGATCTGAAGAAGAAGTACAACACCTTTAGCAATCGCTCCTCTATATACCTAAATGCAATATAGAAATAACCCCACTAGGGTTGCATTTCGTTACAGTGCTCAAATCGCCGTTAAAATGCAAGTTACAGATTACCAAGCTTTCGCTTGCTATTACCGAGAATGCTATTACCGAGATGGACATTACCGAGAATGCTATTACCGAGAATGGACATTACCGAGAACATACAGTCTCGAGAATGGACATTACCGAGAAAGGACATTACCGTGAACGGATATTACCGAGAATGGCCAATGCCAATAATCTAGCTTATACTGGGACGAACGTTGTCGAGAAATTTATACCTGAGAATCGATACCGAATGTGGCAACGCCGCGATGCACACACACGACCTGTTCATATGCACAACATGCTTGCATTGCATATATTGCATTCTCGGTAATGTCCATTCTCGGTATTGTGCTTCTCGGTAATAGCATTCTCGGTAATAGCATTCTCAGTATTGACCGGACACCAGCTTTCGCCACTCAGACCCATGCACCCTAACTCCACCAACACAATTGTGGTCCCACAAAACAGGAAAAATAACGACTTTCCATTGGCTATTATCATCATATAAATATTCTATCAGGGGATCGGCAACCAACGAGGCTGGAGATCAGGAAAAGCGCGATAGCGAAACCAATTCGAACCTGCGTGAGGGGGAGTCATCTAAGGAGATAATTGGTGAGAAGAAATATTCCTATTCAGTTCACTGACCAAGTAGAAGTTTCTGTAGAAAAAAATAATCCCCATATCATGCAATTGCTTTTTCGCAAGGGGACTTTCTCACAATACGCATGTCAAATAGAAGTATTTTCTTTGGTTGTATATATTGGGTCTTTAGTCACCACTTGTATCTCTGTCGTCATCATCAGGTAGTTGGCGGTATGTAAAACAAACCATTGATGCAAGACCGATCGATGTGTGAACATAATTGAGTAATTAACATAACGCTCACTGCTCGTCAGACGTTAAACGCAATGCTGGTGTGCCTGTATGTGTTTTGTGGGGATAGCATCGCCTCTATGAAGTGTGGGCCTAATATTAATATTTATACAGGAAACGAAAGTACTCCGACGAAGAAGAAGAAAAAGGGGTTCTTTTCCAAACTATGTTGCGGAAATGCAGAGTACGATTAGTTATGAAATCGGATGTAGTTTTATCTCATTCTGAATATACTATATCCATATCATGGGGAATTGAAAATACAATTTTATGAAGACGACCCATTGAGAAATACATCAAAACCTGAGTATATTTGATTTATTTCTGTATAGTAAGGTCGAGATCCGATTGCTATACCTCGAACTACGTGAATATTTTGTAATCAGAGTTCAACCATATTTTCTGAACGCGACGCTGTCCTTGCGGCAAAGTAAGTATTGCTTATATGTGTTTCGGGGTTATCTTCAGTTGGTATTTATAGATTTATGTAAAGTACGGTCAAACTTATAAATATACTATAATTTCCCCGATCCATGCAACAGAAGCTAATCATCAATGCAATTGAACAGTGTTATATCTATTCGGTTAAGATACGATCTTACGGATCATCTGATGTAAGTAAAACGATTGGTGATGGTATCAGTTGCCAGCTATAATGAGAAAATAACGATTTGAATCATTGAAAGGATTAGACTCTATTCGTCACTCCTATATTTTGTGTTACAGACGACGACAAAGTACGATGTAAGTTTGTGATGTTGTATGACGTAAGTCCAGTCCAGCCGACAAAATATCATTAGTATATATAACTTTGTCAATATCAACTGATGGAGAAATCCAGGGTAGGCTATATTATAGTTAGTGCAGGCTTAAGCAAACACAGAGCAGGAGGATGCTCAGAATGAACTTGATGGGAAGTCATTCACAGACTTACTGCGATTAACATGCAAATTCCATGCAGGTTTTCCATCGTCATGCGAATCAAAAACGAAGGCGAGCCAAAGACTCTGAGTGGCCGCGGAGTTTTGTATATTTGCAAATTGAAGGTGATCACTTTCGTCCAATATCACATGCATTGGTGAACTGATGTCGCAGAAAACGTCATCACTTTTGCCCAGTCCTATAATCACGGCCTCATCGCCGAATATCCGAAAATAATATAAATCAAGGACACAAGGAAAAAACAAGGAAAAATCTCAAAGACATCGACATTGCATGTCAATGATAGCAGACCATCGAATCTAATTGTGGATAATCCTGTCCTTTGCTTACCCGTTGTTTGCGGATTGCTCCAGTGCATCTGAATAAGTTTACACCGAAAAGAGTATGTATTTCCATCCGTGTACCACCCCTGATATACTGGTGTGAATATACACCCACGGCACACGAAACCAGAACCTATGCCAGACTTATACCGCGGTTGAAATCGAGTACAACATTTTAATCCAAGTTATATGTACGATTGCACGTATTAAGGCAGGAAGGTAAGGTGGGCACGTAGGGTTCGTGACCGCGATATAATTCCGACTTGGGTTCTGTCTTCGTACACTGCCCTTTACGACTTTTTGGGTGTGAATACACATTCTTTTTTGCTAAGATTGTTTAAGCTCGCGTTTCCTGACATTGTCTAAGTGAGTCATGGTTCATCCATGGATCTACCTAACGATTTCGGCGGATCACTTGCTGTTGAAAGTTTGATGGTGTACTACCGAGCTACAATATACCTCCCCTGAGAAAAATTCGACAGCATAATTTAGAGCAGTGGTTCTTAACCGGGGGTCAGCGAAGCCTCGAAAAGTAATTTTGGTGCTGTTTATGACTAACCTAAAGTTGAAATTGCAATTGCACAAGACAGATGACGGTTAGATGATAATTGAGCAAAATTTGAACTGAAACTTGAGGGGGTCCGCAGGGGTCCGTGACTGTCCACAAGGGGTCTGCAAAGAACAAATGTTGAGAACCACTTATTTAGAGGATTTTAAAAGATCCATCTATCGGCTCGAAATGATATTGAAACCGCATCGTGTACCGCGGGGGAACATGAAACCATATAGTTATACCAGGGGTGGCCAAACTTTTGAGCTCGCGGGCCGCACTATATAAAATTGGGATTATACACCAAAACGCAATATTGGTATTTGAATATATAGTGATGACATGGAGATAATATATATACTTATTTAAAACAAAAACAAAAACATTACTTTGATGATATAGTACAAGCGTGAGAAACAGTGGCGAGATTTCATGGGCTGGTCGACCTCAATAACCAATTTATCAAAACTACAGAAATGAGAGTCGGTTGTCCCGATTCTTAGAACGGGATTGAAATTTAAATCGGTGAGCAGCGATCTGTTTATAGACTTGCCGATTCCACTTTTAATACAGCTCCAGGATAAACAATGCTCACAGCATCATAACGATGTTAGCTTCAGACACGCTTCTACTATGTGTAGATAAAATAGAACGAATCCATACGTAAGACTCGTGCGAATCGTTTTTATAAGCACACCACTGAAATATACAATTGAACAGCATATTCATATTGAAATGAACCCGAATATTTTCGGCTGACACTCGTCAGGGGTAATCGTCAGCAACTAGTAGAGAATTGGTAAGAACATTGCATATCAACAATCGTATCACAAAATATCACGTCACCAGTATGAAATTTCGTGAATGAGAGAGCGTTCGATGTACTATTTTTAGGTGGTACACGAACTCCTTTTGTTGACAGAGCTTTGGTTGGTGTATTTTGATAAAAGTCGACTCCAAGGCACACAAATGGAATTGTGAACGGCCTCGCCCAACGATTCGCAGTCGGTCGTCTCGATAATTATACAACCACTGAAATAATTAAAACTGGAGTGGCCAATCTGAAATCACACTCGTGATCCGAATTATGTCAATCGCGTTTAGGATTTCTGTGATGTTTAGCGGTTGAAACCTATCAAACTGCGTGGACCTTGAGATCGGGCTGTCGCGCCAGAAATTGAACATAAAAGTAATAGGAAGTATTTATCCTGGATTTGTATGTAAATCGCGCGCACCGCGAAAAAAATTCAGTTGAGTCCAGCTTCGCGCCCCCTTCAGATGCATTCACGGCCCCCAAGGAGGGCGCGCCCCTCCGTTTGACAACAACTGTCTTAGAATTATTATGGTGAAATATACTAAAAAAGTTTAATCAAGTCTCTGCATTAATTCGATATTTAGTACGCATTTCATCATTATTTTTAATAAGTTTCTTTAGACTCTCGCGGGCCGCATGCGGCCCGCGAGCCGTAGTTTGCCCACCACTGAATTATACTGATACCTATATGTAGCGGCAGATGCGTGACCAATGACCATATCTGCGCCACTCTACGACAACCACTCGACGGGTGTGGTACGGTATTTCACTTCCTGAATTACGTGTGACCGACGTTATCAGAAGTCATATTATAATATGTTGTACAAGAGCCTACCACCGAATCGATACCAATAGGTCATACTAAATACCCATATCAAGTAAAATTCTGTTATGATATATTTCAAGCAAAAATCGTCAACATCGACATTTCTGAAATTGTAACGCCATTCATCCAGTCCTTACAAATTTCCGCTCTGCCCGATATCACAGACCAGTATCTCGGCCCGCAGAGAAATATGGTTGTGCCAGCTGACAGGCTCCAAACGAATAAATCTCGCCGTGAATGAAGGCGCGAAATGGTTGGTCACCATCCCATCGTTGTCACTGTTGCCCTCAAATATCTAGAAAAAACTCATGCGTCAGTTAATATCTGATCATCGTAATTCTGTTTGCTTCACATACCTTCTCCTTGCCACTGCTGGGTAATGCGTAAAGCCACGTGCCATCAATGTCCATTCTGTACTTGATCTTGTACTTGGTAATGTACTGCGCAGATCCATAGCGACTAGATCCTTGCGTGATAATTCCGTGAACGTGATAAATATCATCCATGTCAAGCTATCGTAATAACAAGTCAGTTATTATCAACAGCAAGTAGCCTATACTGGCAGACTCAGCAAGGTTCGACATACTGTCTATCAAAATGACTGAAGATATGAAGTAGACAATCGACTTTTACCACGTGACACCGGGTTACCTGCCGTTGGCTGGGCTTTTATCAATGGGTTATCGCTCGGTAATATTTGTAGCTAGAGTGTTGCAAAATGACCAAAACAGGCCCAAGTACTAGATATCTAAGTTCTGGTGACCAGAACGTGGTGTTTATTCATCCCAAGTCGAGCACGATTATACAGTACCTGCCACCATTGCTCTTGATTGTCAACCGCTGGCCTCCATGCATTTACCAGCGAGGCGCTGTCCAGAATAGCCAAGTGAGCGAACCATTTAGCCCCGAACCATGTGCGATCGACCACGGATGATTGAAAATGCTCTTGGTCAAAAACTTTTCGTCTCAAATCCAGAGTATGCACACACTTTTGTGATTCTGTTTACATATATAATAGATGAGGTTGGAAGAGTTTAATATAATTAAAAACGTCAAAAGTATTTGAGGAGTCAGATGATCTAAATACGAAATCACAAAGGCGGATGTTCAAGCAACGAGGGGCATGATGCAGTTGGAAAATTCACCCTTATTCACTCAGAATTGACACGTGCCGGAACAACTTTATATTATTGTGTCGTGATTACTCAGCAACCACTTTGCTATCGGTGTATGGGAACTGGGAACTGACAGAATAGAATCTGCGGTTGTCAAAAGTACTGAGGCCGTCTATAAACATGAGGTACTCTTTGAGATGTAGTCTACTATAGTGTAACTCGAATTGAGTTCATCCAAACCAGGGTTCTCAACCTTTTTTGCTGTCGGGCCGCATTTCAAAGTTCAGAGTGCTTATGGAACCGCATGAAAATACTCAAGTACTTATAACGAGCATTTTAAGCATGCACCTGAGGATACCTCCATCAAGCTAATTCGAAAGTATGCACAATCGAACATAGACTTCCATAAAGAGTCTACACCGGTTATTTTAGCAATGTTATCTGCAGAGTGACGAGTGCTATTAATTGAAACAATCGGCAAATGCATAGCATCGCTCACAAGATGCCATGAGATAGCTCTTTATAAATGAGCATATGCAGCAGAGATGAGCGGATTTGGAATTTCTATGTCCAAATCCAATCCAAATCCGAACATTCAGATCCAAATCCAAATCCTAATCCATAACTTTTTCATATTCAAGTCCATGTCCAATCCTAATCCGATTCCAACTGGAAATTCAGAAAAAATACTAATTTATGCAATGGAGGGATTCGAAAATTTTCTTTCACAACCAACGATTCACTTGATTCAAGATAGGTTACTAACCATAATTACATTAATAACTGATCTTAAACAGTTGGTTCGTGGTACAGTACTTGAAGATCGCTTTAAATACAACATCCATTGTAGTAAAATGTTTATTCAACTCGAAGACTTTTCGGGTGCCTCTTTTCAAGAGTTAACGGCACACTGAAGGGATTTAAACAGAATGAAAAGCAAAACCAGAAAAGCGAAGTATGACGCAACAATCAGAAATTACATACCATGAAGTCCGCAATGTAACAATGGCAACAATAACAAACTTGAAGTGTACGGTACTATAGTAACGGTTGCCAGTAAACTCGCCTCAAAGTAAATTCGGCCCGTCGAATTCGGCCCTCGGTCACTTCGGCCCTCGGTGAATTCGGCCCTCGGTAAATTCGGCCAGGGCCAGAGTAACAACAACAGTTACAATACCATTATCTAACCTGAACCCTAACCCTAATCCTAACCTAACCCTAACCCTAACCTAACCCTAATCCTTACCGTAATCCTAACCTAACCCTAATCCTAACCCTAACCCTAATCCTAACGCTAATCCTAACCCTAAACCTAACCCCTAACCTCCAAATCACTTGATAATATTATAATTATGTAATATAATACACATTATTAGTTATTAGTTATTAGTAGGTTTAGGGTTAGGATTAGCGTTAGGGTTAGGATTAGGGTTAGGTTAGGGTTAGGATTAGGGTTAGGTTAGGTTTAGGATTAGGCTAGAATTAGGGTTAGGATTAATGTTAGGGTTCAGGTTAGATAATATTATAATTATGTATTATAATACACATTATTAGTTCGTAATAAAATTTCACACAATGTTCTCCGAGGGCCGAATATACCGACTGAATTCGGCTGTCGGTAAATTCGGCCCCGTAAACATCGGCATATATATATACATATATATATTTATACGCATACCCTGTTCTCCAAATCACTTGATAATAATATAATTATGAAATTAATTCACATTAATAGTTGGTAATACATTTTTATAAAAAAATTCTCCGAGGGCAGAATTGACCGAGTAACCAGTGAATTGACCGGTGAATTCGGCCGTCGGTAAATTCGGTCCCCGTGAATATCCGCGCTATCTCCCGTGATTACGCGATCTACGCATACCCTGACATCCAAATCACTTAATAATAGTATAATTATGTAATTAATTCATGTTAACGGTTGGTAATACGGTTTAATACAATATTCTCGGTGGGCCGAATTTACTGATGTAATGGCCGAATTTGCCTGGGCCGAATTTACTTTGGGGCGAGTTTACTGGCAACCATAGTAACATAGCAATTTGAAACTAAACAATAACAAACACGAAATAGAACGCACTAATGGGAAATTTGTTATACAGAAGTTGTAGAGAAAATCTTTTTGTCTACATAAAATAGGCTTGGTCAATTGGATGATTGTTGATTCTAGGGCTTTCAAATGCAACAAGGATCTGCCTCGCGCAATGACAGTAAACATCTGATCTGAACTGATCTGATCTGAAGAAAGTTTGTCGCCATTCGCCACACGACATTTCAATCTCCCAGAAAATCGGTAAATCCAATCCAAATCCTAATCCGTTCTGAAAAAAATGTCTAATCCAAATCCAATCCAAATCCGACAAAATCTCACAAATCCTGTTTTTTCAAAACCTAATCCTAATCCATGCTCATCTCTGATATGCAGGGCCGAAACAACACTTCGTCAGCCCCCCCCCCAAAAAAAGGCATTGGTCTTGGGCCCCCCGTATGGTGGTAAACCAAACTTAGGGGGACCCCTCTATGGTCTACGTTTTCCGCGTTACTTGTGAGCGGCATTTCTTATACTGAGTCATTGGTTACCCATTTTGATCTAGTCGCGCGAAGCGCGAAAATGTTAAATAATTCATGATGGAATCGGTCAATATTATTTGTAAATGCATACATATTGCTAGAAATGTTTTATCCTCTTTCAGTACACGTAGTCAGAAACGGCAGAGCTTATTGAGGTGTTCTCTTGGAAAATTTAGGGCCCGTATAATATTGATTAAACATATTTGCGTGGGCCCGTCGGCATATTTACTTCTTTAACTGTTGTTGTTTCATGACCTCATGTCTGCAATATGTGAATAGATATTGAAATCGCCCGTACGTACTAAACTAAAAGACGTACACGATTACAAATTGATAATTCTTCACTGTCAATCAATGTTCCCTCTACTTTTTGACGAATCTGCGCACACTCACCAACTTACCGAGCAGACCCTTGGACAACAGAGCGTAACGACATGTTCAATTTGACTTAAAGTTAAAGCTGTCTCCGGTGACGACATGTGAGCGACTCGCTAAGTGCGAGCTGACTCGCTGACCGCGCAATCCGTACGCTCATTCGTTCTTGATTCATTAATTTTGTGGATGGCAGTTATCGCTGTAATCAGGAGTTTTCGTGCGGCGCATTGTACTCATAGCAGGCTACGTCTGGTAATGGTGGGAAATGAGCAAGATAGCTCGACAAAGTGCTTGGTCCTACTACAAAACGCTTCATCTCTGGATGATGTCGAAGAGAAGAATATTATTCCAGTCGGCGCGGTCGGGTTTAATCTACGACCTGCGGCGCGAAATTTGTCCATGTTTATCAGGGCAAGTCAATTTTTCCTCGACTCAGCACTCAGCAGACACTACCGTAAAATCAACTGAATACCATCATAAACATATTTAATTACGAACAAAACCTTCGAAATTTCACTCCCTATAGTACAGGGGTGGTCAACCTGATGCAGCCGTAAAAGGAAATTTGTGCGGCCGTGGAAATGAAGATTGAATTTACGAATTGACTCCCGAATTTTTGAGATATTTTGCTTAACCTTGAAATTTTCTTCGCAATGCGACTTCATTTTTCGATGTGAATATAGTCGTAGCGCCCTTCACAATCCGAGCCCCACACAGATGCGAACAGCGGAGGAAAATGAGGCACACCATATGCTGGAAATAACAATTTGGAATCGAGCACTCCTTACGAAAAAAATTTGTTTCTGATACGTTTGGGAGATTCAAATATCTGTCCACTATATACCGACAATCCTGATGGGAGGTCAAGAAATAACAACACGCCCCAAAGTGACTATACTAACAATTGGCCAACCCGAAGATGCATCATCATCTGCTCTACATTTTCGACAACACTCCCACCATCAACTTTACCGATTAATCTGATCACTTTGGTTGAGAAAGGATAAATATTTGTTAGTAATATGTGAAACTACGAATATTAATGACGAAATTCATTCGTGAATATGAGAAAATTTTCGCGCTTGGCGCGACCATGACCGGTCCCTGTCATTATTCATAACATGACCACTATATGCTGATTTCGATGCGTATAGTAAGACGATATGAAAAAGTAGATTAGTCCGGAGTTCACCAGAAATGGACATGGACAGTTTAACATGGGCATTTGGTGTCCAGTTAGTTCATTGCGAATATGTCCTGGAATGCGGCCGTAGGCCATATAAGTAATCGAAATGCGGCCGTGAATAGCAAAAAGGTTGACCACCCCTGCTCTAGTATCATACTTGCAGAAAAACGGCTGCATACATTACATTTGGGGGTTGATTTCAATTTTTAAGGTCCACCGGTCCGCCAAATATCTTTTGAAATTTACCGGTCCGTGAGGTGAAAAAGGTTGAGAACCACTGGCCTAGCAGGATAGCTGCGGTTACCAGTTTTTGAGTCTTTGATTTGAGTCTGACCTGCTCGTGAATAGAACCGACGGCACGATCAAAAAACCGGACGCACCACCATTACACTATCTCGCTCAGCTCTCTGTTACAAGTGGAAAAACTGTTGCAACGTTACCAGCCTCGGACCTTGAACAGAGTAATGATTTCATCTACAGATACCAGTTTTGAAACAAAGTATGATGTGGCTACATCTCAGCCAACAGTCAACTGATGACGTGTCATGTCTTTCACAAATGGTGCGCGGTCATTTTAATCTCAAACGTAAGTCCGTTACGGCATATTGAAATCTTGATTTAATTTGAATCCTCGATAGATTCACCAATGTTACAGGAGAATTGGCGAGAGCCGCAGGAAATCTTATTTCAATTCGTATGTGGTGAACCGCTCTTGAGAACCACTGATATAGATTTACTCTGGCCTACTTTCACGTACCGAAGTAAAACGTGTAATTGCTTTGCCATTTTTGAGTGGCTTGTGATGTTACGCCGTTATGGCGGGTAGAAGGATATGACTGTCGCCCGGACGAACGGCGCATCTGTTAAAATACCAACATTCAATACCATATAACCTGCCTACAGGACATATGAGAAAAACAGCATGATGTTTCGCTATGCCTATAATAGCAATCATGTGTGCTTGCAAGTTCTAGATGTGTTGTTGCAACGTCATAAAATGAACAAGTCACATTGCTTTGTATTAAATTTGGAGATCATGGAACCCTAAAATAAAACGGACACGTAGTCAGTTGTGTGCTGGTATATATTAGGAGAATTAAATTGAAAGTAACGATAAGCCCACAATCATCAAATGTTTCGGATAATGTCAGGCGTGGATCAAAAATTAAGGATAGGCGAAAATTCTGAATATATTCCAACTACGAAATTTGATGAGGTGGTATTTCTAACTTATCGACAATAGGTCTATATTTTGGTAACAAATGGTTTATCCTAGTTTTCTGTTGAATTCCCTTTCTTGTTGCCACTGCTATGCAGAGAATGCTGGAAAGTTGAATTTATTCAGTATTTTTGATTAACGATGACGTGACTGAAAAATTTTGTTATTTCACATAAATGCTCACAGGATAGAACAGTGGTTCCCAACCTTTTTCGACCCATCGCCTCCTTTTCAAGGTCAATACCGATCATCGCCCCCCAAATTTTGTGCACCGATAATTGGGCATACAGACTGTAATCACCGGCGGGTTGACTGAAAAAAAAAAAAAAAAAGGTCATTTTTCTCCGCTCAGAGCTGAAAATAACGTTTTTTCGCTCCGCATTGCTAGGTGGATGACTAAAAAAAAAAAAAAAAAAAAAAAAAAAAAAAAAGGTCAGCGGTTTTTACGCGTCATCGCCCCCCTGTCGCCCCCTTCGTCATTTTCGCCCCCCTAGATCGCCAAATCGCCCCCTGGGGGGCGATATCGCCCACGTTGGGAACCACTGGGATAGAAGATACCGAAGTTCTTTTGCAAACGCGAACCTCTAGTCTAAATTATTGAGGTCTGCTTACCGAATGCAAACTGGAATCGAACGTTCGCACTATTCCTGTGTATATAGTCGAAAACGATCCATTATAATTGTTCTTATTTGTAAGCTTTTGCTACATACTGAGTAATTCGTGTCTGAATCAAGTATTACGCTTCGAGTAGAGAAAGGTAGTGAGTTATCAGTCATTATGACGTCCGCCCGAATGATGAGGGAAGCCTAAATATTCAACTTTTAGGCGACCAAAAATAATTAAAATATGTCAGTCATCACATTGGAGATTATTTGGTATTTTTCGAACATGCCTATCTCATTGTACTTTGTCACGATGCTGGAGGTTGATAGCGACTTCATAGAAATGACATTTCCACAAACGTGCGTAACTTTGAACTATCCTACATGTTTCGTACGCGGCGATATCACCAATCGAGGGTTATATCACCCCATCGCTTCCAAATGCTTATATGATACTTGAATAAAATACTTACATGTACGGCGCCGCCATTCCTATTAATGGCCCCTGCATGCAGAGCAGATCGACAGATACTGGAGTCGTCAGTATAATATCGCGACGAGCCGCTGACGGTTACGTTCTTAAAACTCGCGCAGCCCGACATGCACACTCCGTAAAGGGTCCTGTTATAAGTTCATAGTGATTGGTGGTGCAGTGAAGACTGAATTTGAATATAAATGCTTATGATCTGAATTTGTGAAAATCTGGGTAGGTTTGTCGTTTATACTTAGAATTTAGCCGCGGATATTGAGTTCATCATTGTCAACAAGATTTCTAATTTTCAGATCTCTGATGCGTTGACGGAGGTAGGATTCTTATTGCAATATTTACAGATCCGTTATGGGAATACGTGCATTGTGCATGTGCAGTAGCCTACAGTTCCGACGGCCCGACTTCCATGTGCAGTGAGCACTGAGAAGCTGGTAATATGCATTAGTTTTTGCCGAGTTCCCGATATACTGCAAGCGTACTGACAACTGGAACCGTATATGTCGGCACGCACTGTTCATGTTGGAGTTCATGGATCAGTTAACAGAATTAAAGTTAAAGTCATCAGCTATGAGAATCGAGCTTAATCTATATCACGCATAAAACATGATGCTCTAGGCCTGCATTTTTTTTCATATGCATACCCAAAATTGAAACTGTTATTCTTATCCGTTGAGTTTACATAAGTTAGGGTTAACATATCCGGAAAAAACGACACATTTTGGAATTTACAAAAGCTATAATAGCGGGCGAGAAATCGGATAATTGGAAAAATTTCACGCTAAATACTACTGCGTTCACAAAAAACGTCATTTTTTTCAAGTCAAAGAAAGAAGAGAGAAAAAGGGAAGCTTTTTTAGTCAACCTTGCCGTCACTTCCGTCGCAATACACGTTTCGCGTCATTTTTGGCGTTTGTTAATTGTCCCTGTGTAATCGCCAGGTTATCAGGGCTATAAAGGTGCCAAAAATGCAGATATGCGGGCGTCCTCGGAGGATACTTTCGTTTTCTGGAAAAATTAGGAGAAATCATCCTAAAGGAGGACGATAGGACATACCGTAACCCTACATAAGCACGCTAGGTATATTGGATATGTTTTGACATCCATTACAATCTTCGTTTCACATTTGAAAATACTAAAATCATATCCACCTGATTAAAACTTACCCATTCCTGCGAAACTCACTAAACTCCCTCGGCTGATTATGGCAGGCGAACTGGAGAACGCGACCGGCAAGTACTGAAACACCAGTTGTAAATATATCTGCCCTTGAATTATATTTATTGGAATATTACCCACTTCCGAGGATATCAGCAGAGTCAGAATAAACACCATTTCGTACATTAGCTGACTACTGCTGAGGATATATGAACATTGAACACTGACCAGGCAACTATGAAATATTGTACTTCGAATGGGAGACAGACTTTCAGCATTCCCGTGGCCACTTACTGGCCACGGATAATTTCGTGGCCGGCCACAGATATTCCGTGGCCGGCCATGAAAAGTGCTATTCTGTGGCCGGCCATGGTGATTTTCATGGCCGGCCATGAAATTTCAGTATGGCCGGCCACGAAATTTCCATGGCCGGCCATGTCAAACTCATTCTCATGGCCGGCCATGACTAAATTTCATGGCCGGCCATAGCCAAATTTCATGGCCGGCTGCAATATATCAAGTTAGTATCGATGATAAGTACTGTATGTGGCCCAATCGTGGTCAAATGCATGATCAGTTATGTTCTATTATGGGCATACAGTAAATAGAACTAGGTGAGAGCGAGAGTTTAGCTCAGTTTATATGCATTTTCACCCGAAATACCAGAAGAATAGCGATACAATGAAACGATAGGAAGAAGATGAAACGATCTGAAATAGTCTCTATATATGAATTAAAAAGACAAAAAATGATGTAAAGAATGCAATAAAAAGGGGGATATCCGCTAAATGAAACAGGAAATAATGGTATAGAAAGCTAGAAGCGATGAAGACATTATCAAAACTGGTAACTGGTAAGTGTTGATTTATATCTTTTTTATAGAAATAGACCTAAATATTCGGCTGACACTCGTCACAGCTAATCGTATACAACTGCATAGAATTGGAAAAAACAATGTTTACCATATATCTGTCGGAAAATCTCTATAAGTTCCCCAAAAGCTGTGAGATTCACGTGACATTCTGTGGCCGGCCACAGAACAGATAAGAGCTCGCTGTGGCCGGTGCTTCCCCCGTTCTGATATTGATTTTCAACCGTAAGATGTGCATTGTGCAATGTGCATTGTGCAGTTGCAATCGATTGTATAGTTAGTTTTATTTTGTAAATATGCAAACCTACGATTAAACAATATGATGATGGTAATGTCCTTCATTTTTCAACCATGTTTATCGTTTATGATGAGTCTGCGATGCGAATAAGTAATACATATATATTTGATCATGCAGTTTAAGGATGTTTGTAGGGGCAGTTTAAAATCTTTCGTGGATTGCCCTGATGAATTTATGAATAATACAATACTGTACTGGGAATTTGTCTTAATTCACTGCCGACTCTCGATTTACGCTTAAGTAGACTCGACTATATATACCTCCTTGAATGCATAATCTGTTCCATCGAGATACTGGATCGGTCAATATGCGGTCATTTTACCTGTTTTCTTGTTTTAAGTAAGTGGCCACGGGAAAGCTGAGACCCCTACTGTCGAATGGGAATGTTGTACCGGAAACATTGGTCCTCAGTGAGGCGATTCATAGCTGATCTTGGCGTATGATGCCATTGCCTGCCACTTGAGGAAGTTACGAAAAATTAAATAGCCTGCAATTCAACTTTCGGTTTTATCTGCAGCTTAAGGCAGATCACTGACAAATCCGCCAATAGCTTAATAATCGTTTTATGGATGCATAATTTTCCCCTTTTGCTAAAGTGGTGAGAAGATTTATCGTCAATATACGTAAATCCTAAATAATTCAACCAAATAATTCAGCATCTCAAGGGGTACGCGACTAACTTCAGTGAGCCTATAAATTTATGTATTGAAAATAAAAAATGTAGATCAAGATTTATAATTGCCTTTGTATCCAAGTAATGTTGGTCCTACGAAACTGTGCAATAGGGCTGTTCAAAAGTATCTTTTTCTCTGGATTCCAACGCGTACCTGCGAACCCGGGATTGGATTCTTTTACAGAACATCAGTGACGTGCGGTCCAATGAGGCAGGTGGGGTCCAAGTCGGCAAAATTCCGTATCTGCCGACTTGTAGCACGGCCCATTTCTATGCTTTTCGTAAGACACCACTCACGCCGATGAGATGGCGAGGGGGAGCCTAGATATACCTCTAACACTTAAGTAGAAATTCTGGAGCGTGTTGCAGCCGCGGATTATACCACTACGCTATCCCGCCACTCGTAATGCCACTCAACAAATGAACGAACTCGGCAATCAGGAGATGGAGTCGCTCCAAGTAACTTTTCATAAGCAAACCCATCGAAGCCGAAGAGAGAATTCGATCTTGACCCGATTGTACACCGGTCATGTCAGGTTAAACAAACACCTGCACAAACTCGGCTTACACGAAAGTGGACTCTGTGCGGAATGTGGTGTGCCGGAAACGGTGGACCATTTCGCGCTATTCCGTAGAACGGACCGATCTGAGCAGAGACGCACAAAAGTATCGAACACCTTACACAGTATTTTCTCTCATAGTTAATCAGAGAACGATTCAACTGTTAATCGACTATGTTATATCGACCGGAAGAGACATATAACAAGGGATTTAAGGAATAAGCAGTAAACGCGGTTCTGGTGCACAAAGCCTTAGCAGCTAAGCCCCACTCATGACAAATACCCACCCACCCGCCACTCGGTGGGCCAAATGTGAAACACCAACAACGTTGGTGGGAGAAACAAAAGTTTAGACCATATTCTTCGCCTTGGCGTTCTAAATTGAAAGCAGGTCTCCCACATCAGCCGAGTGTGGGTATTTCACCGCATGATTTTTCTCAAATTTTTGTTAAAATCTTGTTGAAATGACGGCTATCAGCCCCATGTTTCATTGCTTGACATAACATCGTTTATGAAGAAGGATGCCCGCTAATCACATGCAGGACCGTAACAGGACTTCGTCAGTTTTCAGTTGAACCTGCCCATTATCCAAGCTGTAAAAGAGGACATTTTCAATTTCCTGAAAAATATCTCGCGGCCGGCCACAGTGAATTTCATGGCCAGTTCGTGATTTGGCACATCTAGTTGGATCAGAATCCGCCCTTTGCATCCTCTTTGACTGTACTCCAGTAGATCTTCTTCTTTCGCACTACGAACTGGCTTGGTTGCTGGCGGCTAGGTTTTTAGACGACGTCCACTAATATTGCACGTACTTGAGTTACATTACCACGTTATTGAGTTGTTCGGGTATGGTTTCAAAATTACCATGGTTTTACACATGTTTATCTTCTGTGTTCGCCGTAGAAATGAATTTAATTCCCTCTGACTATTGAGAAATTGCTCTGGGGCGGTGCGTTGTAAACTAACACCGAGACATATGTGTTCCTTAAACTTCCTAGATAGTTGATCTAGTAATGTTAGAGCGAACCAGGGATATCCTCGGAGCGATCATGTTATTGCTCGGTAAGAAAAACGACTTTACATTAAAAACTGGTGTACACAGCTTCCACCACAGTCGCT
The DNA here is from genome assembly GCF_051294905.1 of Botryllus schlosseri. Lineage (NCBI taxonomy): Eukaryota > Metazoa > Chordata > Ascidiacea > Stolidobranchia > Styelidae > Botryllus > Botryllus schlosseri. The sequence continues at coordinate 17,876,351 of NC_137249.1, forward strand.
CAACGCACTGGGATTGGGTGGAGAGGCGAGACCGTGATGCAGACTCGATAGCCTTGCAGTTTCTTCGCATCTCCATCGCCCAGGCCCATTAGTGATTGGTTTGGTTTGGGGTATTCATGGTGTCTGTCGACTACTGTGGTCATTTACACCAGGCCGATATTCTTCTTATTTTCCGTAACTGCCGACTTATAGCACGGCCCAACTCTAGGCTTTTGTAAGACATCGCTGACGCGGATGAGGTGGCGAGGAGGATCCTAGGTAAACCTCCAACACTTAGGTATCGGAATTCGGAAGTCGACCTCGGTCGGACTCGAACCCGTACCCATTGGTGTTGCAGCCGCGGATTATACCACTGCGCTATCTCGCCACTCCTGCCCATTAGTGATGCAAACGTAGGTAATCTGACTCCCTGCCCTCCTTCCTTTTTACGTAAAGATACCGTCATATTTTGCTTCAAAAAGTTCGCTTATTCCGTTACCAATTTCACAAAATCGAAAGCAATTGAAGATATGATTGCAATCATTCATATACAAGTAGTTGAATGCAATGTGTCGATCAGACATGGGGTAATCGCGATTAGTAATCGTAATCGATTACGACGATTACAGCATTTTGAAGTAATCGTAATCGCAATCGAGTACATTCGAAAAAATCCGAAGTAATCGTAATCGAATACTTCCCATATCTAATCGATTTCTTTGTGAAAGAACGATTACTTTTTATTTGCACAAGGACTATGACATAAACTGAACATTCGTGTACGTACAAGGAAGAGATATTATACCAGGCTTGTGATAGCACAAACGCCTGATTCTCAAACGACACTACTCATTCTTACGTTGGAAGTATTAGCTTTTGCTCGTCATTGCGTAAGTAGTATCCACAGTCCACACATAGTGAATGGATATTCAATGGACATTGTAGTGTAACTGTAAGAGCACCCACCGTGGTGTATATCAGGTTATCAATACACTACAGACGCCACTACCTCGCAGCAGGATATTGATCACCACTCTGCCTATAGTTTCAAATAGTAACTTATGTATTGATGTTTGGTTATTCTTAGTTAAACGTAGTTTTACCGTTGCTGCTTGACGAGCAGTAGGCCTATGTAGTAGGCCTACGTACGTACGTACGTACGTACACCTGACAATAATTCGGACTTTGGTACTCGTCGCATAAAACATTACGGTTTCCACGACGAAGGATTACAAATAAACAGCTGCTGATATATATCATAACCGAGCCGTGCCTATAGCCGTTTCTCGTAACAGCAGGTCGCACTATCTGTATTAAGTTGAAGGCAGAATTTTTATGTTCGCTTCATCTTATTCTCATATGACTACTTGAAACGGGGGCCAATCGTTATTTCACAGTTCGTTACTCAGCATTTGGACCTGCCGCCATAGCCATCCGCTTGTATAGCCTGACATTTTAGCATAGGTTGTACCTATAGAATCAGAATCAGAACAGCAATTCGTCCTCTAGTCCAAACGTTGGTCAATTTTCAAAACTGAATTTCGTCAATAATATTGGTAATTGCATTATTTTTTGATTCATTTTTAATCCTCTCCCTGTCCCCGAGTGTCAGATGTACCTGTAGAGATGGGGCACGTAATTCATAATTATAGCATCTGATATGTTGTTATAATTATTTTATTGCATGTTGTTAATTCGTGGGATTATGAATAAGATAGTATTTACGGTGACCAATTCTTCAATTATTTATTAGAGTGGTGCCCACCGTAAATACTATTTTATTCAAATCCCAATTTTCGACGGCAATAACTCCGCTTCCACCGACTGGAATTGAACCAAATTTGGTGAACATGTTTTCTATAGACAACCTAACACTTTCATGGGTGAACAGTAAATTTTCAAATTTTTGTTATGTATTTTTATATAGTAAATATAAACTTTCTTCTCCTGTAGCAATGCGGCTACTGGTTGGAATTGAACCAATCAATCAATCAATCAGGTTTATTATTATTTTCATCGTTTCAAAACATCACAAGACTGCGATACAATTAAAAGATAGGAAGGTGTCGAAACAACTTGGTAGCCATTAAGATCAGACACCCACCTTAGCCTAGGCGAAGTAAATAAGAGGCATGCACACTGAATGTAAAGTAATGCAGAGAATATAAGACGCAAGCGACAAAATGAGGTGGCATGTGGCGGAGGGCGAGGTCGATGTTCGGTCGTGGTCCGGTGATCCTAAAGACTGGCTAGTATTAATTGAGAAGAAATTGCTTGTATTACGACTTGAATGCGGACATTCTCGACGACTGTCGGATAGCCGGCTAGATGCTGTTCCACAATTGGGGTCTGGCATACTTGATAGAGCAATGCGTTTTCTTGATTCAGTCCTGATCATATCGTAGTTGTTCTTCGTTGAAGCGCGTGTGCTGTACTTGTGCGCTTTTGTCTCCGAGGTGAAGTAGTCGTTGAAATTTGAGGGACATTGACCGCAATGGAACTGATACATAAACTTGGCAATTCCTAGCTTCCTCATATCGTCTAAGTTTAGAACACCAAATCTTTTGAGAAGCGATTTATCAGTTGCACATCCAGGCCCCCGTGGGGCTTTGGCAATGATACGGATGATCCGATGTTGAAGTTTTTGCAGTGGGTCAATTGTATTCTTGCAGGCAGCACCCCAACAAAGAATTCGGTATTGAAACTTTGATAGGAATAGAGTGTTGAAGAGTATCAACAGCACGCTGACTGGCAGAGTGTAGCTAAGGCGGCGAAATAGACCACATACCTTCGATAGTTGTGGTTTGAGTGACTGCATGTGACTCTTCCAGGACATGTCCGAATCCAATAAAACACCAAAATATTTGACATTTTTAGTGTTGGAAATTGGTTGGCCAGCGACGTTAACGGTTAGGTTGTCACAGGAGTTCACTACCAATAATTGGGATTTCGCAGCGTTAACCCGAAGGCTATTATGGGACGTCCACTCATGCACTTTGGGCATTTGATCGCGGGTGACGGCATTCAAGCTTGCGGTAGTGGGTGCGTGAGATAGGAGGTGAGTATCGTCAGCGAAGAGTGTGGTATTCAATGATGAGGGTTCCGAGATATCATTGACATATAAAGTAAAAAGGACAGGTCCAAGAACAGAGCCTTGCGGAACACCACAGGTAACAAGGTGGGGGGAGGACAAAGTGTTGGATATCGAAACCATTTGATATCTCCAAGTCAGGTAGCTTTTCCTGAGCTCTAGTTGTGGACCCCGGAACCCGTAGCGCGCCAATTTCGAGAGAAGAATACTGTGATCGACGCAGTCAAACGCTTTTTTTAGATCAAGAAAAATGCTTCGTCCCACACTTCGTTTCTCCAAGATGTCATAGTACTGTTCAGCAACTGTTAGCAGGGCATGCGAGGTTTGATGCTTTTTGCGGAAGCCGAATTGTTGTGGAGAAATGATAGACATCTTGGCGAGGAACGAAGATAGGCGGGAGAGGAGCCATTTTTCGAACACAATTCTAACGCACGGTAGGACAGATATAGGTCGGTAGTAGGTGACATTAGTTCTATCTCCGGATTTGAACCAAATTTGGTGTGTAGGCTATATATATCGACTTTTCAATTAGATAAAATAAAATGAAAAGGGCAAAAGAAAACAGGAAACAAAAAACATCAAGATAATCAGTTTTAGGCTCGTATTAAGCGTCTCCAACGTAGGCGGTCGTGGGCGTCTTCAAGCGACAGCCCGCGTTGCGCTAGGTCAGTAGGCTGTGTAGACACTTTTATCAAGTAGCCAGTATGATTTAAGAAAAAAAGTCATTTTTGAAGGCCCCTAGCAGTACGATAATCAAATATGTATATAAACGTATATCGCGGACTATCATAGACCTGATACAGAAAGGAAGGATTGTATCGGCCCGTCATTATTCAATTCACAACTATTCCGCTGTACGAAATATTACAAACTATAGACTTGTTTGCAGCTACATATCCTATAGGCCTACCCAGAGTTGCCATACCGTCCTTATTTCTAAGATTTGTCCATAATTTGAAGGACCAGGTCTTAGAAAACTAGACTGTCCTTATTTCTAAGAAATGTCCTTGTTTTCGACTTGCGTCACCATGCCGATATCCTTAACAATGAATAGTTTGGGGCTGATTGTACGGGTTCCAGGGCCATTAGCGGAATAAAATTTATATTTTCGCAAGCAGTACAGCGTCAGCTTTCTATTGATACCAGTTTCATCAAATTTAATGATCGGCAAGCCGGTCAAAAATCAACGTCAATTTGCCTTTGACCAAATGTAAAATATGACGTCGACCAGTGCTTTTCAACCTTCTTGAGCTTCATTCGCACTTTTTTTGAAAAATAGATTTCGTTCGCACAAACTATAACCGAAAATTGTTATACAAAAAGAAGATGAAAATACAACATTTATTTGTTCAGATGTGCGACAAATTGACTACTATGTATAAAGCTATCAAGTGTCTGCTTAAAAAGGCTATACTAATTTCGCTCATTTTGATTTCAACTATTTCACTAAATCCCTTCTCGGCCAAACAAGTTGTTGGGTTTTTTACAAGAACGTCTACTAGTGATTGGATGACCAGGTATTAAAATATGTTCGGCATTCCTATCCAAAATACAACATATATTTTTCACGAGTGAAAAATGCCTGCTGGAAGAAATCGTTTTCGAGAGCTGACAAACAGGTCTAGGAGGCTCCAGTGGGTGAAAACTCACTTGTTTGTGTTGAGGCTTTTGCCTTATGTCTTGGGAAATAAGAGGTGGCCCCCGCAATAGTTCGTCACTCGAATGTGGCCCTTTGGTTGAAAAGGTTGGCCACCCCTGTTATAAATTGAGCTAAACTCTCGCTCTCAGCTAGTTCTATTGATTGCAGACATGATGGTGGTTACTTAATGAATGTAATCGATTGCGATTACGATTACTTCTGAATCACGCTATTACGATTACGATTACAGCAAAATCAGGCAGCAGTAGATTACGATTACGATTACGTTGGAAAAGTAATCACGCGATTACTGACGATTACATTTATTTTGCTTCTAGGAACTTATCTTTGAACACATATTGGAAGACAATATAGCGATTGGGATGAGAATGCCTCATGAGAGAACAACTTTCTTTTTCAATGCGAAGTCATTATGCTTGTTACGTCACAATATACCCATTGCTCAACTTTGTAGCTGACGATTTCTCGTACCAAAACTATCTGCCGTTCGCGACTCTGTGTACTTGACATTATTACGTCACAGCGACATAATTCTTTCTATATTTCGAACTTGGTTAACCTCATTTACTGGCGGTCACTCCTGAAGAGGGCTAGTCGAAAAGCTTCGAGTGGAATAAATTTGCAATATGAACGTATTGTTTGCTGCAAGATTTGCATTCTATAGCCAGGGCCGTAACTGCCTCATCTCAAACCCCCAATTGGATAGGGAGCGAGCTCGAAGGGAATACAAAAATATTTCGTAAATTATTATTTTCGAGTATTTTCGAGAGATTTAATCAACTTTAATTTTTTTCCCAATGTAATGTAGCTAGATATCGTGATTTTGGAATGCATACCGTTGTCCCCTCAAGAAAAAAAGAAGCAAAATCAATAGTCATAGGCATTTCGGTGCCTGCCTTTACAGCGCCACGACACTCCAAAACATATGCAGTTTTGGCCAACATGTCACGTTGGATGGGCGCGACGGTTAGTCCTATTCTCCTAATCTGAATCCCACAATTACTCGTGACACCCACAGACGGAGATGAGGCGCCAGTGAAGAAATGACATTTTATGTGTGCATCTCACGAGAGTTTTTCGTTGGACATGACCTGCCAGAAGTTCGATTTATCACCCTATTGGGGGCCCAAGACCTACGTTTAGGGGGGTGAAGTGCTGTTACGGTCCTAATTCTGGCTACGAGTCACGCTAACATGGTGTATAAGCGGATGGCTATGGCGGCAGATCCAAAGGTGTAGTAAAGAACGGCGAAATAACGATTAGTGCACGTTTCAAGTAGGAAAATATATGACAGGGGCGGGCAACTTCTTCAGCCGGATAGAGGAAAATTGAATACTTGGCAAGCCCAATCGCTGAATCGCTACATTATTCGACAATTTATCCACATATATACCAGCGGTTCTCAGCCCTTTCTTGGCCGTGGCCCATTTTCCGGTCTCAAAATGTGCTGTGGCTCACCTTCTATCTTGGAGTCATAATCCTGTTCAATGCGTCGTAATCGACGGCACAGATATGCCTATTTCTCTAAAACAGTGGTTCTTAACCTTGCCTTCAGCGCCCGCCTAAGGGGCGCTGGTGATTTTGAGGGGGGCGGAAATGCTCAGGGGGCAAAATGGGGGGCGCTGGGCTCAGGGGGCGGTATGGGGGGCGCTGGAGAAAAATGGCTTCGCAGTAGATGATCTGGTGGTAGGACATATCCTTAATGAGTATTCAGAGCAAATTAACACCGAAAACTTCGTTATATATAGCCTAGGTTTAATTGTCCATGGGCGCCTAAATGACTGGCGTCGAATGTTCCTGTCTTGGCAATCTGAACCCAGAAGAGGAATCCCATTTGGCGGAGAAAAATTATATGCCAGTGAAGAAATACCAATTTGAAATCGTGTGCGTCGTTTAGTTTAGTACGATTGGGCGACAGGGATATCTAAAACTAGATATTCCTGTTGGCCAATATCCCTGTTGGGCGATTCTATATTTTTTGATATATAGTAGACAGGAGGTCACGAAATAACATCATGCAACGAAGTCATACCAACGGCTCGCCCGCCAAAATATGTTTAATTGTTAGTTACGGGCCCTATAGTTTCGAAGACACCTCACAATGTTCGCTCTACGTTTTCATGAGTCTGCGCACACTCAACAACTCACTGCGCAGACCCTTGGACAACAGCTAGTGCGTAACGACTAAAAAAAAAGGTCATAACATCGGATTTGTTGTGCGCAACGTAGATTTTCTGCTCGCAGAGACCGTGTCAGCACTGCGCACGTGCGCAGCTCAGAGCAAACATTGCACCTCACTCAGCTCTACCGGTAAATCTGATAACGTGAGCAGAGAGGACAAGGAATTGATAGCAATATATATGCAATTTCCGATCTTACTGACCGATTTTATCATGAATTATCGTAAGTTTTCGCGCTTCGCACTGGCTCGCTAAACAGTACAGCTGATTTCGTGGCAAAAGCTAGCAACGTGATGGGGGGCGGTCGGTTTATCACCCTATGGGAGCCCAAGACCCAAGTTTTTTCGGCGGGCCTGACGAAGTGCCATTTCGTTCCTGCCAACGGGTATACGCCCGAAGATGTATAATTATTATTGAGGGGTCCTACCTTTTCAATCACACATCACTCAGCTCTACCGGTAAATCTGTTTACGTGAGAAGAGAGAGCATAAAAATTTATATCAATATACATGCAATTCCCGATTATATTGACCAATTTAATCATTAATTATTGAAACTTTTCGCGCTTCGCGCGTGTATGAGCGTAGCTGGCTCAGTAAATGGACAGTGGACACCCAATGTAGATAACTAGTATCAGCAAATAGCGGATAGCAGAATGGGGGTCTGGCGGCGAAGCCCCCCCGGAAGTTTGGTTTATCTCCCGATGGGGGCCCAAGACCAACGTTTTTTGGGGGGGCTGACGAAGTGCTGTTACGTCCCTGGTAACGAATTAATTGTACCTACGGGCACGCCCGAATATGTTTAATTATTAATTACGTGCCCTTTATTTTCCCATACAACAGCTCACTCAGCGCTACTGGTAAATCTGATTTCGTGGGCTGAGAAGATAAAAAATTGATAGCAGCTTATATATGTAACTACCACCTATTCATTCATGCATTATAGAAAATTTTGGTACCTAGGGCGACCAGGCCACACGAACTTTGCTGACCATCGAAATCACGCTACGGGGCTCTTGTGGGCGAAGCCCTCAGAAGTTTGGTTTATCACGCTATGGGTGCGCAAGGCAATCGTTTTTAGGGGGTTGACGAAGTGCTGTTACGGCCCTCCTTCTTACTCATTGTCGTTATTACATTCCTTACAATATGAGGTTGGGGGCGCTGGAGCACGATAATTTTTGAAAGGGGGCGCTGGAGGAAAAAAGGTTAAGAACCACTGCTCTAAAATATGCGCATTTTTCACTTAATTTGCTGATGATATTTAAATGTAGACCTTTCAGCCCATGAAATCGCGAGAAGCGTGACGAAAATTTTCAAGTCGAATAAATGTCCTCCAACAAACGACCAACGAAATAATCTTGGGCCCCTTCGAGCTCCCGCAATTGGGGGTTTGGGTGCAGTAGTTACGGCCCTGGTAGATCATGGGCTAAAACTCCTGTGCATATTATGATCGTCTGCTGCTCCATTCGCGACGCGAAACACAATGATCAAATCCACGCATCAACTGTGTGATTGGGATTTTAGTTCCACTATTGTGGGGAATGATATATTCATTCTGGGTCAGCTTCAAACAATTCATTGGTGAATGGGGTACTACAGAGAAGTGGCGAAAGATTTTTTATATGCATGCTGTACAATCCACACTGCACATTGTATGTCTTGTACCAAACCAACTGAAGTTGCGATGTCAGAATATTCAATCCAATGATACAATCAATTCATGTGACTCTTACATTATGTACAATGATTTCCAGGGCGGACATTTTAAACCGACTCCAAAGATTAATGCGCTCCGCTGAATACTCAATCCATTACGATTCGTTGCGGTGGTGCAGTATTTCTCCACAAGAAGTTGCTAATCATTTGCACTTATAGCTATTTTTTATCTTGCAATAATACGACTTGCCTAAGTACATTAAAATTAATACATCACTTACACTTCATTCCGAGTTTATTGCACACCTTTTTCAACTGCATACGACATATGACCGCGCCGGAATACTTAGTTACTTCAGCATTAGCCTACCTTCCAGTTATTATATACTCGAAATTATTTTAGTTGCTGTTAGCCGTAGGTTGTCATAGCCAGCGGAAAAAGCAACCATTTCTCCCTCCCGTTTCCGACTTCTAGACGCTGACTCCATACGTGCTACTACGTCTCATCAGAGTCGGATGGAAAGCTTTACGTAGCCTACGTATAATTAGATAATATGAATATATTTATAGCGATTAATATAACAAATATAACTAAACTTACATTAATTATAAAATTTTTGAAATAGCTTTGTGGCCCACCCTTTGAGAACCCCTGACATATATAATGAATGAATTTTAACGAAAGCAATGTCACTTCAAAGCTATTTCTCGCCGATAATGACGAACCAAATGTGGATTTGAGAACAGCATTGTCGCACTGGCGCCGCCATGCCTGCTTCTCTCTGGTCAATCAACACATGGTGTAATCCCTAATTAAGATTTCGAGGCGTTCGGTAAGCCCGGTACTCCCAATTTACCAAGGTATCAATTAATTAGGGTTGAGTAGGTGGCGATATAGCATAGTGGTATAATCCACAGCTACCAAACCAACGGGTTATGGGTTCGAGTCCGACCTAGGTCGACTCCATAATTCCTACTTAATTGTTGAAGGTTTATCTAGGCCCTCCTCTCCATCTCATTCGCATAAGCGTATGGTTACCATATATTGGAATCAGGAAAGGAGGGCATTTTTGCATAATTTTCAGACTTACAATACTGGAGTAAATACTGGAGGACGTATGGCAACCCTACATAAGCGGTGACTCAGAAAGCCGAGAAGTGTGCCGTGCTACAAGTTGGCGGTTTTGGAATTAAAGATAAGAAATATAGGCCTGGTGTAAATGACCATTGTACTCGACAAACACCATAATTACCACAAATAACATTAGGGTTGAGTAGCCCACATCGTAAATGCCAATATTGCAAGTCTTCTCGCTTCGACGAACTTACGCGTAATCTCCACTTTCGCACGCTGCGCACAGACGTATATAATAAAAAGTCGCTAAAATTTGACCTAGCTATAGCAAGTAGTGGGGAATCTCGGCAGACTGGGGCTGTTGGCCACATCATCATGCAAGACGGGAAACTGTCCGCGGGCCGGATCCGAAGATGGAATAGGATTCGAAAGTAGACAGTCAAAACTCAGCCAATTTTATTTTATAACGGGTCCTTTCATAAATGAATGATCTGTTCTTCTTCAGCAAAAAGATTTGAGGATCTATTGTTTTCCGATGGATTACATACTCCCAAAGTTGCTAACAGTAGGGTTACCATCAATGTTCCCTCTAATGTTTGACGAGTCTGCGCAAACGCGCCAACTCACTGCGCAGGCCCATAGAAAACAGTGCGCAACCAGGCTCCCCATATGGTGATAAGCCTAATTTCTGGGGGGCATCGTCCCCCAGACCACCCTCGGGCCTTACGCTTTTTGCCGCTTCTTATCATCTATATTGGGTGTCCGTTTAGTGGGTGTTGTATAGCCTGGACGCGCGAAGCGCGAAAAATTCATATAACTCATGATTGAATCGGTCAATATGATCGAGAATTGCATATATATTGCTATCAATTTTTATCCTCTCTCTGCTCACGTAACCAGATTTACCGGTAGAGCTGATCGAGTAAGGAGTGTTGGAAAAGGTAGGACCCCTAAATAATAATCAAATATCTTCGCCCGTACCCGTTGGTAATGACTTCGGTACATGATGCTATTTCGTGTCCTCCTATCTGCTGTGTCAAAAGATATTGAAATCGCCAAAAACGTACTAAACTAAGACGTACACGATTTCAAATTGTTATTTCTTCTTTGAAAAAGTTGCATAAATTTCTAAAAAATTACTCCATGATTTATGTTTATTCACGAAATAATTTTGGTTCCCCTTCGAGCTCGGGCCGCCCAATTGGGGGGTTTGGGGTGCGGCAGTTACGGTCCTGTGCGTTACACCAGACGTGCGTGTATTCAGTCGAGTCACATGATTCATTGATAGAATCAAAATACAGCATTTACATTTAGTACTATTACACCAGATAATCACATTATGAGTGAAGATGGGGAACTAGGCTCTAAACATGATGTTGTCTCGACTTGAAGTTAAGCCATTTAGGGCATTTTTTTTCTTTAGAAAGCCGTCACGTTTGGGCTTCTGCTGAAATATTTTCGGGATATGCATCATAGCACACGTTCGACTCTGTGGTGTCGCAAAGGGCTAAGAAGCATTCACCCGCAATTGCGATAAACCTCGACATCATGGATATCGCACGTGTTCTGCGGTGTATATTTTCATTATTTTGAGGGTGTTTTGGCTACAGTTCGAGTGCGGTGGCTTTCTGAAGAAAATGAATGCTATTTTTTTCCATATTTTGCTTCTCTACATATTTTGCAGAGCGCACCTTTATCGCTCGAAAAAGAAAAATTATCACCTAATTTTACAGTTTTTTCTTCCGTTTTCACATGCCTCGACAACAGCTATGTTAAACGAATCGCACTTTTTTGCTAATTTGGCTTGGTGAGGAGATGAGAAACTACCCATTCGTTTTGCCATTATTAAAAGCGGTCAGTATAAACAGTAGGGATGGAGTGAACCTATGAAAGGTTCAGGTTCGTGTGAACGAGAACCTTTTTGAAAGGTTCTGTGTGAACGCGAAGGTGAACCTCATGACGTCACGTGACGTCATATTGCTAATTTCAACCCTACAATCAAGTGAAGTGATAGCCTATGTTAATTTACACGATGCCTAGCGAGTAGCGCCTACTCGGGCCACATATTGCCACTATGCTGAAGTACATATTGACCTTTTAAACGTCACCGAATGTATCAACTGGGGCAATCAATATCTTCCGTGGCTTTTCCAACGATTTCGACGAGGATTTGCAAGGAAATGTAAGCCCACGCCTTAACGGTCTGGCCCAGACCGGACAATGTATTCAGCGTCTGGGTATTGCGACGTTGATATTGAGCAGAGTGTAAGATGGGTTTCTTTCTATACTTGCTACCGATATTACCCCATTAACTAGTTATATAGACATCGGTAGCCGATACCCCAATCGCACGGATATTGTTTTTATGATACAATAAACATATGAAGTCAAGATTGACCCCGTATACCTGCTACATTTTTTAGATCAGACAACGAAATCAATTCCATTAATTGGTTAAATAAGCATCATTCGTGACTATATGTCCTGTATTCCGCTCCTGATACTGTGTCATTGCGGGTCAAGCCACAGCAGAGAGTCTCTAAATATTCACAAACGGACAGCTGGATATGTCGAGCAAACTTTTGTAGCAAAGCAACTAAGATTTTTGAGATTGTCAAGGTGCATGCTCGTTTATTGCATTGAGTGGCCCGCAGTTGAAATGCAATAAATTACAACCAAAGATGTTATAATGAAGTGTAAATTGTAATATATGAAAAAGGTTCACAGTGCAGAACCCATCAAGGTTCGTTTGTGTACGTGAACCTCTCAATTTCCGAGATTCACACACAGAACGCGAACGTGAACCTCACGTTCACACCATCCCTAATAAACAGTGCAGAATTAGCGAATATTCACTCAACGTTGGCCACACAGGCAAGCAGCTATAGCCAAAACACTTGTGGCGACACAAATGGACGCCTGTAACCGCAAGTGCTGTAGACCAGTGGTTCCCAACATTTTTCGGTGTCAGGGCAAAATTTAGAATTTTAGAGTACGGTGGGGGCCGCACGAATACACTCATCAAGTAGAGCAAAAATTATAACGAAGGGTTACCATACGTTCTATTTTGAGGGTAGTTTGTCTTCGTTTTTGATTTTTTGGAAAGTGTCCTCGGAGGACGCCCAAATGTCCTTTTTTTTAAATTTTGTCCTCCTTTTCAAGAATTTTGGTTAAATATAGGGCAAAATCGACAGAGATACAGTACATCATCAATGAAGTAACTCTCCCGCGGGTATTTCGGAAACTGAGCAGTAAAGTTGACCTTTTTTGTAGTCAACCGACCACAAAGTGGGGAAAATTTAGCATTTTTTCAGAATCTTCCACCAGATCTTTAGGTCTGAAAATTTTGAAGAAGTGTCCTCTTTTCAGATTTCCAAAATATGGTAACCCTATTATAAAGCATCAAAGTAGCCTACGTACCAACCAAATGATTGCAGCTGTATAGAATTTTTGTCTGCTTTCGATCAATAAAAGTTCAGTAAATAAAGTAATATTGAGCAGAACTGGACAGTCGCTGCCGGGTTTTGCCTTGACCATAGATTTCTAACATACGGATTGACGCACACTGCACAGCACATCACACACGGTTTAAACGCCGAGAGGCCTACTGCAGCCGGTAAAAGCAGCATAATTGGTTGTCCTATAACTGGCGATCCGAGCGTCCAAATTTAATATGTCTAATATGTCTGGTCTTAATCGAAAGCAAGTGTCGCACTGATTCAGAATACAAATTTAAATATGGCCAAGGCAATGAAACGAACCCAAAATAGTCATCAAAATATGAAAATTGATATTGCTCCGAGCAATCGCTCAACGCCATTGGCCATTCTTATGGTCATTGCGTTGCTGCGCTCCAATTATTCAGAACGGTCGACCTTCGGCGGCTATTTTGAAGTGGTTGTATTGCCCTGGCGAGATTTCAATTCGCATTTTTGGAATCACTGCTGCACTAGCTTTCAATAAAGACTGGACATATTAAATTATTCGGACGCTTAGGTCGCGAGCTATAGGACTACCAATTATGCTGCCTTTAGCCGGCTCAGCAGTACGCATCTCGGCGTATTCAACCGTGAGTCACGTGTTGTACATCTATCCGTAGATTAATTATCAATACCTATATCTATAGCTACTGCTCGTTCAACTAGAAAGTTAGGGAAAATTGTATTGAAACAGCAGTGACGTAACGTTAGCAGTCTACTCACAACTTTCCTGCAATTTTAATTAAAAACTCCAGACTCCAAGCCAAGCAAGAGTATTTTATAAACATGAATTTTATTTTATGTCATGAATCGATTTCTTAATATTTTTGTGGGGGCCGCAAGAAGGCTAGCTGGGGGCCGCGGCTGGGAATCACTGCTATAGACGGCGAATCGGGATTTTGTGCGATCATCTGTGACGTCACAATAAATCTGTGTAAATGGTGACATAGGCTACTATAGATTACTAGTGGACATACACGCACGAGAACGCACTTCAAATCAATAAAGCGATCGATGTAAATTAAAACACTGATGTGACGTCTTAATACCGGCAATATGCGGTCATTACTATCAAGACATAAGAGTCAGATATAATGATACGAATATTCAAGTCTGACTGAAGCAAGAACAATATCAGCGTATGACCTTATCGACGTTCAAGCGAATCGAATAAAACCAAAATTTGTGCTGCTGAGAAGCTGATGTAATTCAAAGCCCTTCGGTGCACAGTTGTAGCATTTCCCGATCAACGTTTGCAAAGAGATGGATCTTTTAAACAATATTGGTGCTTGTACTTGCATAATCTGCATATTATCATATCTCACCATACATGATCAGATTCGCCTGATGGAAGTGATGACTTCGAAAATTCAAGGCATGTAATTGCACAGTAAATCTTACGCAATGCTCATGCCACGCGGAAAAGACTATTCGTTAGTTTCTCGCAGATTAACTTCGAGCTAGCCCATTGTTATTTATAACTTTGTCAAACCATGTTATTTCGCCATTCCCAGAAAAGATTGCGCTTTTGAAATGATATCAGTATCTCTCACGCGTACGGGAACATACTAAAAGAGACATCTCTTTCGTGAGGCGCACGTGATTGCAAATTCTCGTTTCTTCACGGAGCGCAATATCTACCTTTGCGCGCGGGCAGCACTTGTACCTCAGTTTCAGACTTCAGCGATAGCAGTATTTGCCCCTGGCAATGTTCCTTCTAATTTTTCACAAGTCTGCGCGACTGCACGGTCCCTTGGACAACAGTGCACAACGACTAAAAAAAAGTCATCACTTCGGATTTTTTGTGCGCAGCCTAGATTTTCTGTGCGCAGAGACCGTTTCAGCACTGCGCATTTGCGCACGTGCGCAGCTTAGAGGGAACATTGGTTACCATACGTGCTCTTTCAAGAGGATTTGTCCTCTTTTTTGACATTTTTGAAAGTGTCCTCGGAGGACGCCGTTTTGTCCTCTTTCTTGAGATTTTGTACTCTTTTTAGAGAATTTTGGTCAAACTTACGGCCAAATTCGACTTAGATGCCGGAAATCAACAACGAGGTAACGCTCCGGCGGGTATTTGGAGAGCTGAGCTATTTTTTCAGTCAACCGACCACTATGTGGAAAAAATTTACCATTTTTTTCAGGATTTTCCACCGGTTTTGCAAGTTTGAAAATTTTGAAAAAGTGTCCTCTTTTCAGATTTCCAAAATATGGTAACCCTAGTTGACAGTGGTTAATGTCCAGTATTGCCGCAGTGCGAGAAGAACTCCAGATAATATTCTTCTAATTTGCCGAAGGATTTTTTATTTATGAGTTGACAATAAAACATATAACAATTATTTTCTAAAATTGCCAAAAATTTTGCGGCACACCTGGGGATATGTGGTTGCACAAGACGCCCGTTATGAAGAAATGCAATGATAATTTCGAGATCAATGCATGAAAAGAATTTCTCAAGCGCCCTTAGAACGAAAAGCGTCACAAATCTCGCTATAGTGATACCAGCACATTCATCGTTTCACGAAGTACCTCGACCGTGACGTTTTATGGCGTAATTAGCTGCTGGGATTCGGGTAGAATAGTAGATGCGAGTTATCATCGTATAGAAAAATTCATTATTTACATTGTAGCATCTCAGAGTAACTGATACATGCCAAGAATACGGCCCCACTAAATACGAAACTATACATACCCGAGCTAGTCGTAGTCGGAGAGGGTACAATACCATGCCAAGTTGCATCTTCTAGGCACGTTGCGTTGAAGACAGTCTTGTCAGAATGCAGCGTGAAAACTCGCACACAATTATACCCGCAGCAAGAGACGTCGTCTGCATCTGCACTCGCCACAGGCTCGTAAAACGTCAAGTTACAACCTGAAAACCACATGGTGACACTATTGCAGAATAATTAACGTCCCCACAAATGCGCATGTTATTCTATGGCTCAGTATATAGTTTGTTACCGTGGCTCGCGGGCTGAACAGCAAGGCTGTTGTGACAATTTCGCTACAATGTAAGACTGTAAGTGATGGAAGTATATCCAATCACTATACTTTCTACGATATCTTAAAGGAAAAAAGTAGGTAGTTTCACTTCACATAAGGTTAAAGTAGAAATGAAAGTAGTCTGAAGAAAAAACACATGAATATATATTTGAGTACCCCAAACCGTAGAACTACTTTTCCCTGTCTGTGCAACACCAATCCACCAGTCTTCTACAAAATTCAATCAGTTTTATTGATGTCAATATTTGGAATAAGTTACCACCTAATCTCCGTAATATAAACTCTTGTGGGTTCAAAAAGCAATCTTTAGATTTCCAGATCTCTAACTACCGTATTTGCAATGGCCATGTTTAATTGTTAATTGTTCCGTGATGCTGTGCGTTGTTCTTTTGGTTCCAAAATTTTTGTTTTCTGTTTGTTTTTATAAGTTGGTCCAATAATTGCGCCTCTCCTGGGTGCCTCCCGTCTACCTTGCATGTCGCATTTCACCGTGTTGTACTTCTGTTGTGTTGTGTGTGATGTTGACCTCATGAACTGTAATGTGGACAAAATACGTTGTCTCTCTCTCTCACTCTCTCGTGGGTACTTGAATACTTGGCTGGACGTTTAGTTAATACGCGATTTCGATTCGAACCACCCACATACCCGATTCTACCTAATACCCTTGGCTGAGCGCACAATTCCGAGGATACATGTCTTGTCTAGCAAGCGATTATCATAATACTCGATTAGAATTGCGTACCAACTCACATTTGACTTGAATCGTAATGGCTGGTGAAACATCATTTACGGTACAGCCTCCGCTAATCACCGTGATTTGCTGACCGTTGTCGCGTGGAGTGACTGAAGGAATTGTTAAACTGTGGCTACCTGTTGAGGAACTGAAAATAAAGCAGAACTCATATATGCGGTACTGCGAATAATATTGTCGGATGAACAGACCTCGGAATTCCTCGTGGATTCGATAATATTTCTTTGAGCTCACCGGCGCTTGAGTATCGACCAATGGAAAGGTCAGTCTGGAATGTAAATATGATTTATATCCGATCCCCGAGCGGAATAATTCAATGTGTTTATTTTTCAGGAACGTCCAAGTCAGCTCGATCTGCTTCAACGTATACATCAATATCTTTCCAAGCTAACGTACTTCTCATCGGTTATAGAGCAGGCTGTATTTATAGAAAACTTACACTTTTACAGTTTTTCAATTGAAGTAGATAATCGTCACTGTTTTCTTTTCTCAAGCTGACAAGTAGAGTAGAAGGTATCGGTTTTGGGTGAATTCGCGTCACGTTTATGGGTTAAATCGTCATGGCTAGACGTTGCACTGTTTTCGTAGCCATCAAATCATCCCGGGAGTTCTCAGTTCTCACATGCGATTGAATGATGATAGTCAGCAACGCATCGCCCAATATCAGAGATGAGCGGATTTGGAATTTCTATGTCCAAATCCAATCCAAATCCGAACATTCAGATCCAAATCCAAATCCTAATCCATAACTTTTTCATATTCAAGTCCATGTCCAATCCTAATCCGATTCCAACTGGAAATTCAGAAAAAATACTAATTTATGCAATGGAGGGATTCGAAAATTTTCTTTCACAACCAACGATTCACTTGATTCAAGATAGGTTACTAACCATAATTACATTAATAACTGATCTTAAACAGTTGGTTCGTGGTACAGAACTTGAAGATCGCTTTAAATACAACATCCATTGTAGTAAAATGTTTATTCAACTCGAAGACTTTTCGGGTGCCTCTTTTCAAGAGTTAACGGCACACTGAAGGGATTTAAACAGAATGAAAAGCAAAACCAGAAAAGCGAAGTATGACGCAACAATCAGAAATTACATACCATGAAGTCCGCAATGTAACAATGGCAACAATAACAAACTTGAAGTGTACGGTACTATAGTAACATAGCAATTTGAAACTAAACAATAACAAACACGCACTAATGGGAAATTTGTTATACAGAAGTTATAGAGAAAATCTTTTTGTCTACATAAAATAGGCTTGGTCAATTGGATGATTGTTGATTCTAGGGCTTTCAAATGCAACAAGGATCTGCCTCGCGCAATGACAGTAAACATCTGATCTGAACTGATCTGATCTGAAGAAAGTTTGTCGCCATTCGCCACACATTTCAATCTCCCAGAAAATCGGTAAATCCAATCCAAATCCTAATCCGTTCTGAAAAAAATGTCTAATCCAAATCCAATCCAAATCCGACAAAATCTCACAAATCCTGTTTTTTCAAAACCTAATCCTAATCCATGCTCATCTCTGCCCAATATATATATATTCTATTAGTTGTCACTGGTCAGACCTAACATTTTCGATTGCCACAAAAAGCAATTTTGGCATGTAGTGAAAATCTCTCGTGCTGCAGCAATTAGAGCTTATTGTCTCTGATGATCTGTATAAAAGTACAGCTAACCAATCGTTTTGGTGCTTGGCTATACAATACTCATCTCGAGAAGCTGTTGCCTTGGGTGAAGTTCTTCGTATCAGATATATGCTCAAGCTCAATACAATGGTTTATTCGACGTTGATGCAGTAGTAGCGTATAGAGTCTCAATCATAATCCTCTAAAACACTTGTTACAGACACTTATATACGAGTCTCGACTCTCGAGTACTCAAAACAAGAAGCAGTTTCTTATTCCAGACATAGCGAAATATCATGGGCGAGTGATCACAGCTGGATAGCTGCAGTGCTACTCACACCCGAGTAGATATTCACGGCAGTACTTTTAACATCTACAGGATAGTGAGGTTGAAATAATTAAAAATATAAGAAATAATTCAGTAGTTATAAGGTGTCTCCATGTGTTGACATCTTATCGCCGTGTTGTTTCCGGATGCATCGTGCTGCACTTGTGCGTGTATGTCTCGCGTACTCTTCGTGTACTTGGAATCGTAAATCATTCTTGAAGTTTTTGAGTTGCAGTCGACCAATTGTCTCGTAAACGTGCAGTGGGCTCAGTACTTCTAATTTTGACTAGAGTATAGGATCGATGCTACTTCAACCACTTCTGTTCTGTAGTCTCAATTAAAGGGATATTAATAAGTCGTTACTAATCTTACTACTCCGCTTGACACACACATTGCTAGAACTCGCGAATACACGTGACATCTTTCCGTTCCCATAACACATATACCAACAATTCAAGGCAAGGAAACTCTATCACCGCTACTTGAAAGAGAATGGACGCCTCACGAACAATCACCAACATAACTGCTTTCCCCCATTTCCATAGCTCAGATAACTCAGGGTCTCAGTCCATATCGATTCCTTAACTTCTGTAACGGCGGAAGACAATATTAAGAGGCGCACACGTTTTTGACGAATTTACCATCACTCCTTGCATGGTATCAGGTATCAGGAACGATTGAAACGAGAAGATTTGCTACGAATAGTTACGCGGTATAGATAACTTTGTCACAGTAATGGAAGTACTGATTCATGCAACTTACGTCGTTCAATTTCCACGTGACCCGATCAGCAGTAGTTAATACTTCACCCGACACCGATACATTGAACGTAGCATTGGCGTCGGTAGCTCTTGTGTATACGAATGGTTGCGATGGATCCCATGTGCATGCTGTGCAAAAATGATTTATTAACGAATGACATTCAATAAATTGCCTAACTAACAAAACTTTATTTGATATCAGCTTTCAAGATTATATCCCGAAAACGTACGGAAAAGTTTTACGTTTCAATAGACCAGCAAAAATTCCATCCGGCCAAACTCTCTAACCAGCTGCGTCGTCAACCACAACGTTGATTTACAAGTGATGAACATTCCATATAAACTTCATTTATACCTGGCATGTATACATTGTAGTTCGGGTTTTGTTTTGTTTGGTATTCATGGTGTTTCGACTACATCGGTCATTTCACACGAGGCCGATATTCCGTATTGACCGACTTGAAGCACGGCCCACTTCTAGGCTTTTATAAGACACCGCTCACGCGGATCACGTTGCGAGGGGGAGCATAGATAAACGTCCAACACTTAGATAGGAATTCTGAAGTCGACCTCGGCCGGACTCGAACCCACATCCCATTGGTGTTGTAACTGTGCAGTGTGCATCATACCACTACGCTATCCAGCCACTTCGCAGTACTGGTATTCGGAAAACATCGTTTTTCGATGGGATTTTACCAATAAGTGAAGTAATCATTAATTCATTAATCAATTCAACATTACTAAAGGAAAAGCCTTTTACTTCGAACACTTCTATACGAGTGGTTTAATGGTGACGTCCATGGATTAGGCCAGTGGTTTCGAACTTGTGGGTCATGATCCAGTACTAAGCCACCAAGACATTTTCTATATGGGCCACAGGCCCACAGAGTCACTGGAACAAATCTTACTGTTTCGTTATAGCCTACTGCAGATATTCTGCTCTTTGTTTTCAAATACATATTATCTTCAAAACAATAATTATTTAGCAAGAAGATCATTGTCTCCTAACAATGGTTTTGGCTGCTGTGTTGGTAATTACCTAACCATAGTGTCCTATATGGTGTGGACACAAGCTCAGTGAAATTGGTCAACATCAGAGGTCTCAAACACGCGACCCGCGAGAACATGTTAAGCAGCCCGCGACGGCATTTTGGAATTTCAAGTATTCGACAATATATTCAAGTTTCGCATATTTTTTTAGATATGCGAACTTCAAGTTCACCCTAAAACTACTATAAAATCACTGAAATCTCAACAAACAACAGTACTGCACCAACACATCACTTTTAAAAGCTACCATACGGTGGAAGATCAGCTATTACGTCACATTTCTAGCTCATGGTAATAAAACATCAGGCGTTTATGATTCGTGACTGAAAATTGTGATTTGGTTTGGCCCGATCTTTCGTAAAATTACTCGATTTCGGCTTGACTTGGTGATTAAATAAATATAAGTCTCGAGTTGAGTCGGGTCAAACGTTAAAATCAGGAAAGGAATTGCGACTCGGAACGGTGACTTGGTAGTCCTAGTCGCAACAATCTATGAAACTGTCAAGAGGAATTGTAATATATCAAAAGGTCGTAGCTAGCGTTGCGTAGGGTATATATATAGCTATCTAATCAGGTCAGTATGGCAACCATCGGCATTATGCGACCCTCGTGACGTATAGTTCGTTGCATGCTGAGTGTTGTTTGTCCTCTTTAACCATGTCATTATCTGTGGCGAGTAAGGTAGTAGTACGCTCCACTGCTGTAACACCAATGAAGTCATCGGCGATTGGACATCTCTATTCCAGGGGTTCTTGAACAGGGCCCGTAGACTCTTTCGGCGTACGAAGCACCACGTCAGGGAGTACGAGATGCATTGTGGAATCAGACCTATATGCTGTGGAATACTTTTTGGCTAATTGGACAATGGCCTTAGCGTTACGCGCGATTTTATGTGAATCGGCTTTCTGATATTAATATACGTACCATCAGAAATTGTGTTGAAAATGAAAAGGGGCTACAAGAGATATTGCAGGAAGCACGAGAGGTACGACCGCTAAGGTTAAGAAACAATGCTATTACTATGGCTCAATAATGATTATATAAGATTTTGTGCAACGCATTTGAAAGTAGCTGCCGAAGAATGGGCGTGCCACCGCCCATAGAACGGCGAGAGGACTGATAATCACGAAATCACGGCTCTTGATTGACTAATTGGCTATGCTTCAATGATCACGAAAGCAGCAGCCGGTAGCCGCGAAGGTCATCTAGTCTGATGACACCGGCATCAAACAGGTACACTTAATTTTGAACAGTCTGGCTGTAAAAAATGTTTAGCTAAAAAAGGAAAACAGAAGAAAAATCAAACGATGGTAGCAAATGATCTATGAAGCAATTTCTGGGCGAGGTAGGACAACAGTCTTAACGAAGTCTTAACGGCTTTCCTGTGAGCTTCTTTTTGGCCCATTGTTTTTTTTTTTATCAATAATATATAGAATAAGACATTTCAACGGAGCATTTGTAAGATTTTCCAAATTATGGACAACCCTAATGTTCAGCTCCTAGGCTACATTATAATCACCCTACTGCGGCGTTGTGCCTTCTCTCTAGTTACCACTAGTAACAAGTCACATTGACAATCAACAACACATTGGCATCCAATTTCTGTAAGGGAAAAAGTGCACATTGAGTTCAGAGTTTTATGGAGAATGGACGGAAACGCAGTTATTCAGCCCGTTACCTAGGGTTACCATATTTTGGAAATCTGAAAAGAGGACACTTTTTCAGAATTTTCAGACTTTCAAAACCGGAGGAGAATTCTCAAAATATGGTAAATTTTTCCCACCTTGTGGTCGGTTGACTAAAAATAAGAATACAGTTTTTTCCTTCACATTGTCAGGTGCATGGTTGACTAAAAAAAGGTCAACTTTCCCCTCAGCTCCCGAGATATCCGCCGGAACGTTGCTTCGGTGCTGATTTACGGCATCTGATTCAAATTTTGCTATAAATATTACCAAAATTTCCAAAAAAGAGGACAAAATCTCAAAAAAGAGGACAAAAGGACGTCCTCCAAGGACACTTTCAAAAAAGTCAAAAAAAGAGGACAATAGTCTTCTTAAAAGAGGACGTATGTAACCCTACAATTACCCCTTCTCAATGAGATAGCGGGCCCGACGACTACTAGAAAGCTCATGTGGGACCCCAACTTGAGAAGCCACAGCCTACCCTACATCATTAAAATTTGCGGATATTGCTATTATTCTTACCTTGTCCATGAACGCGACAATGAATCCCAAATATGACAACCAATGAAATAATCAGGACACTTCCGCGCATTTTCCCCTCGTCTTATCCGCATAGATTCAGCACAGCACAGATATGAGGCTATTAAGATCACTGTAATGCACTTTCAATAGTATGTTTCGAGTGCGTGGTAGGGTTATGTAATAACGAAAGAAAAAAAATCTAATAAATAATACACTGTTGCGTTACAAGCCAGAAGCCACAACACGTCGTCATACTTCTTATGGCGGGAAATTAATTCTTTGTGAGCGCAAGAGCCGTGTGTTACGCCTTGAGCTGCACTCGTATATCGCAGGGATATCTAAAACTGGCATATCGATAGACATTCAACAGCTCAGAATTGATATAATTGGACAATGGACATAACGTGAGAAGAACGTGTGATCTATTTGCCTGTTTTAGCAGGAGCATTCATACATTACAAATTTCGCGTCGCAACTAAATCATAGTCAAGACACTCGAATTATGCACGCTGCATTGTACAAAATACAGCATGGATGTGTGTAGTACACCGCATCGTGGGGTGTCTTTTTCTGAATGGCTTGACGTATTAGAAATACGGAATAACTCAGAAATATTTCCGAGTTAATTTTCAAGTCATCACATATATAGGCTACTGCTTTGGAAGAACTCGGCACCTCTCAGCCTCAATAGTCGTGATCACGTCATCAATAGCGATTCTTTATTTATTAGATTCCATATTTTCATTTGCGTTTTCGATATGGGTAATTCCATCGGCGGTGACATCGACGACAAAACCACTGCGGTATGCCTTTGACCGGCATCATAATATCATTGCAACCAGCGTATACAAAAATTATTTAAGAATCGTTTGTGTGGATTATGGCAACTAGCTCAGATATTCTCGCAGTTGAATATCTATACTACCATACAGACTTGTACAACTATATAATTCTAGTTGTCTAATTTCACTAAATTGGATCTAAATGCCAGTAATCTAATTCTCAATCTAATTTGGAAAAACTGAAAATTTTCTAGTCGACCAGGCATGCTACCATACATCGCACATGTATGAATGTGAACCCATCTTGGGCTTCGCAATGGTGCAGGTGTTGTGTCACCAAAAATGTAAAAGTATAACCTATAACTCGCCTTAGACCAGTTCTAGAGAGAGAGAGAGTCTTTATTTTCATCCAACCAAAATACATAACAAACGGCAGTGATGGTGGTACAGAAAATATGCATGTACAGTATTCTGTATTAGATAGGAATGATCGATAAGACCGTGAAGGTCATCTAGTCTGATCAGACCAGCATCAAACAGGTACACTTGACTCTGAACAGTCTGGCTATAAAAAATGTTTAGTTAAAAAAGGAAAATAGAAGCAAAATTCAACGATTGTAACAAAAGATCAATGTGAGGACAAAGTGCTGTGCATGCATTTCCCCATACTACAATTCCATATTGCAGGTGAGAGTGGAAAAAAGAGAAGTAGATGGTTCGTAGTACTGATCTGGAAACCAAAGATTACAGACGGGTCATTATTCCCACACACCGAAATAGTTTTGATATTGTGCATTCAATATGCTGCTTCTAAGACATTTTGGCACCAATGGTGACGCCGAGATATTTTGCTGAGTCACATATGGAGATTTGTTTATGATTGATGTTCAGTGTTCACAGTGAAATTATGATTAACATTATTTAAAACGAGCATCTCGGTCTTATCTGCATTCAAACTTAGTTTGTTTGCTTGCAGCCATCTCGACACTTTTGGGAGTTCCCTATTTACAGATGCATGCAAATCATCGACAGTGCTGGAGGTTATAAAGAGGTGAGTATCATCAGCAAATAGGGTTGCGCGGAATAAAGATGCATTACCAATATCATTCATATGAATGAGGAAAAAGTCGGTCCAAGGACTGAGCCTTTAGGCACCCCACAAGTTTTATCTCTGGTAGTCGTTCTTAATGTCCCCAGTTTAACAAATTGTTTGCGGTTTGACAGGTAGCTTTTAAGTGGAGTTGCTGCAATACCCCTTATTCCATAGTGTTCTAGCTTGTATCTTCATATTCTGTGGTTAACTGTGTCGAAAGCTTTGCGGAGGTCGATGAAATGCTGCAGCCACTTTTTTGCTTGGTGGTTTTGTAAAGTCCGTTACAATTGATAGCATTACATGATTGGTGTTGTGGTTTGATCTGAAGCCATGCTGAGTCGGAGACAGTACTGCATTCAATTCAAAAAAATTCGTGAGTCGGCAGTCAATCAGTTTCTCTACGTGAAAGCTATGAGAACACTTTTTAAGGAAAATTCGTCCGCAGACATACCTCCGCAGTATATCCGCACAAAGACTGCTGGGACATAGATAACACATCAACTGTGACGAACAGTAAGTTCAGACTAAATTGGAAGTCAGCAATCCATATTCGTATCGCTTGTCGCACCCAGGGCCGTAACTGCCGCGCCCCAAACCCCCCAATTGGGGGGGGCCGAGCTCGAAGGGGGCCCAAAATTATTTCGTGAATTAGCATAAACTATGGAGTATTTTTTGAAAATTTATGCAACTTATTCAAAAATTTTTAGCGCTGCGCGCGATTTCACCTCGCCAAATATCTTAATTTTTGGGTCCTCTTCCTCCAAGAAAAAATACCCAAGATTTATAGCAATGGGCATATCGGTGTTGGCCATTACCGCGCCACGACGCACCAAGACATATAAAGTTTTAGGACATGTAACATGCGATTCCAAGAAGTGTGCCAAACTTATCGGCAGCGAGAAAACCTTTGCTGTAAAGGACTGCCCTTATGCTGACCGAAAACTTCGTTATATATACAAAATACATATAGGTTTAATTGTCCATATAGGCACCTAAATGACTGTCGCCGAATGTTCCTGTCTCGGCAATCTGAACCTCACAAGAGAAATAACATCCCGCAGGAAAAAATTAAATGCCAATCCGAAATCGTGTGATCTTTCAATTTAGTACGTTTGGGCGATTCTATGTTTTTTTGATATAGCAGATAGGAGATCACGAAATAACATCATGTAACGAAGTCGTACCGACGGGGCCGCCCGCCCGCAGATGTTCAATTATTATTTACGGGCTCTACAGTTTTAAAGACACCTCACTTATCTTTACCGGTAAATCTGATTACGTGAGCAGAGAGGAGTAGAAATTGATAGCAATATGTATGCAATTCCCGATCTTATTGACCGATTTTATCATGAAGTATCGAAAATTTTCGCGCTTTGCGCTGGCTCACTAAACAGTACAACTATAATTTCGTGGCAAAAGCGAACAACGTGTTGGGGGTCAGTTTCTCACCCTATGGGAGCTCAAGACTCAATTTGTTTGGGGAGCTGAGAGCCTGACGAAGTGCTGTTTTGTTCCTGCCAACGGGTACTATACACCCGGAGATGTTTACTTATTATTGAGGGATCTACCTTTTCAAACACACCTCACTCAGATCTACCCGTAAATCAGATTACGTGAGCAGAGAGAGGATAAAAATTGATAGCAATATATATGCGATTCGCGATCATATTGTCTGATTCAGTCATGAACTATAGAAATTTCACGCGCTTCGCGCGTTTAGGCGAGAAAAGCTGACTCACCAAACGTACACCCTATAGGCTATAGCTGACAAAGATGGATAAACATCGTATAGCCTAAGGGGGGTTTGGGGGGCGAAACCCCCCCCCCCAAGAACTTCGGTTTATCACCATATGGGGGCCCAGGACCAACGTTTTGGGGGGGCCTGACGAAGTGCTGTTACGGCCCTGGTCGCACCTTACGCCTATTCTGTACAAATGTAGATCTACGTGACCTCAATATTGCCTGGTTAATGTCTCAATACGATCACTTTGCCCCTTGCATAATATATGCTACACGAGATACGTAAGTTAACTGGTTGCTTTCCTTGGGTATGAGGCTCAACGAATGCGTGCAGCGTACGATTACCGTTCATAACACTTCCATTACTTCCAAACGCGATATTCTGAATGACTCACAGTACAAC
This sequence comes from Botryllus schlosseri, assembly GCF_051294905.1. Taxonomy (NCBI): domain Eukaryota; kingdom Metazoa; phylum Chordata; class Ascidiacea; order Stolidobranchia; family Styelidae; genus Botryllus; species Botryllus schlosseri. Next base: position 17,903,224 of record NC_137249.1, read on the forward strand.
TATGCGTTCGATGATCGAATGACGCATCCGAATGATGTAATTTGTGATTGCTATTTCACCAATATTTCCTCAATACTCAATGTTTGAAGAGGCTTTTGATGGTACGAGGTACACAATTCAATAATATATTATAAAATCATGAAAGCTTCGTGGGCACTGGGCACTCTCCATTGGCTGCGATGAGTCGAACAACAAGGTTTCATATGACTCCCCCAAAAGAGCACGCTATACCTTGATTTGAGGATCGATTCCCATCGGTTGTTGGATTTCAAGGCAGCGCTGAAGTCACGAATGGGTTCCATCTTCTTGCCATACAATTGTTTGCTCTCTCGCACACGGGTAGTATATGCTGATCAATTTATCAAGCTCATGGGCGCTTTGCGTTGTGATTGGCGCATGAAGTTGATTGGTTCATCAACGGATGGAGCTGGAAATATTACAGGCCATACCGCAGTGTTCTCGACCCTAGTAAGGAATGAATCGTTGTGCAAGGAAGCTTTTTATCGTTTGTGCGCATCAGCTGGACCTCGTCACAAAGAAGGCAGTGACTAATCTCGACGAGAGAGAGAGTTATGATATTCTTTTTCGCCTGCACCATCGAGATGCTTTGACGACGGAGTTCCGATACGGCCGTGAGGTCATCTAGTCTGCGCCCCCGTTTTCTTTCTCCTCCATGCTATCCGTCATTGCTGAGCGCCTAGCATGATAGCGGATACCACTTTTCGAGTCTTTGGTATGACCCGGCCGGGGATCGAACCCACTACCTATAGATCGAGAAGCCGGACGCATAACCATTACACTATCTCGCTCGATAATTGTGTATTAACATTCATGAAGCCGTTGACTGAAGTTATCGGGTACCTTCGTCGGCAGAAGACGCTTATACAAAGTATGGGCAGTACGAAGTGCCCGTACTATATCACGGTTTGGTAGAAATCTTTGGCGAAGGTTTCAAAATGGTTATTAGCGAATCGTGAGAGAGTATCAACTTACATGCAACAGAAGTCTTTCGCTTACAATCCTCTTTTGGCATGGTATGCAATGCTACACTCGTTTATAATTGTGGTGAACTGGTGATTGAATCGTATTCATGTTTTGCAGATGGCTCATTCTTCAAGTCGTGGATCATTTCTTGGCATTATTTATGATCACATTTGATGCATTGCAACTCAGCAATGCAACAATGTCGCAGCAGATGTCCAACATTGAAATATGGGCAGGTAACTCGTCCATAGGTGTGGAGTACCCGTCGACGAATCCATCACCAAACCGAGCGACGTTGCTGAAGTTGTACCACCTGACAATGCGACCAAGATGGGGCCCTATTCAGTCACTGCAGAGAAGTTGAAGGACTTTATCACGTGCATGGGTGTGGCAGCCTTGCAAGATTTCGAAAATCTCGCAAGCAATGCAGAAAGGAATTCAGTGCCTCACCTGTCGTCAGAGTGAGTAAGTGAAAATTGTGAAAACCCTCCATGATTATGGATATTTTACATCGATGTTCATAAATAACTAAATTTGAACATTTTTTCACCCAACATCATCAATTTGCATAATTATCATTCAGAAATACAGCGCGAAAGGAGAATTGAGGCACAGGTGAGGCACGGGCGGGTCGTGCCTCACCTGCGACAATGCGATTCATCAAAAATAGCTCGAAATCTATAACGACTGGTATCTATCAAATGCTATCGTCACACTGATTCCGAAAATCCAAATATTAACAGTGTCAGAGCACCAGAAGCCGCCGAAATCACCGAGGAAGGTGACATTCGGCTTTATTACAGACAATGCTATCGCAGAGAAACAATAGCCAGGTGAGGCACAAACGAATCTGCCTCATGTACTATTCGCTAACAATTGGACAATCGCAGCACAGTGAAACGCGCTATCGATATCGCAATACAACAGTCCTGTAGGAATTATATAGTACCGACGGCCAATACGTAATGCGGAGCAAATACATTCCCTTACTTATGTAGCTGTTATGTATTTTCCGTTAAATTACTTGCATAGGCTGCATTGCCGTTGTTTGTGACTTTTATGCTGTGTTCAACTGCCATACCTATAACCAGGGTTGCCATACCGTCCTTATTTCTAAGATTTGTCCTTATTTTGAAGGGTCACGTCTTAGAAAATTCAACTGTGATATGTCCTTATTTTCGACTTGCGTCCTTATTTTGTCTTATTTTAAAACGCTAAAGAACTTCGATCGTTTTTCTCTGGTAGTGTGGCATAATATTCTAAAATAATGCTTTTACATTGAGATTTTATGACATCAAAAATGATAGGAACTCTCGTGATTTACACACCACAAGATTTGACTTCTAACTGGTGCGGGCTAGGGCAGTGAGTGGCATTTCGGGATTTTGGCTCATTTTGACGTGGGTTGGCACCGGAACTTCGAGTTTGGCACGTTGGCACTATTTTGGGGCTTTCGACTTTTTTCAACTATCACAATGAAAATTTGGTAAAAGTTCATTATATCATTATATCAAAGTGCTGTTTGCTCGTGCACACTAGGAAGTAATTGACGTTAATTAGAGAAATATATAAGTTCAGTAGGCACATATATGTCATACGTCCTATTATAAATCGTTATTTTGCACTGCCATACGTACAATACACACTACACATGGCCTACTAAAAACTGCCATGCTGTACATGGAAATAGGTCGAAGGTCATTTTATCTGCTCTCCATGGAAAAATCTGGTTTGTAATTCCAACTATCATTCAGCAGTTAGGCTACCAGACATGGTCTCCCTTTCTTGTACGTACATAATTATGAACATTGAACAATGAACACTGGCTAAGATTAGATCGTTAAGGCATATTTATAATTCGTGATGCCTAAGCGAGCTGATCCATTGTAAAGTTTGTCCAGCTCGTTTTGGTGCCGCTTTTGTTTCCGAATTGTGGACTTCTGCATATTTAAATTTACTTGACAACCCTATATACGCAGGGCAAAATGAATTCCGCCAAGGTGTACGATCTTCCTTCTGTAGCCTAATTTAAGCTTAAATGGACTGTTGAACCTCATTTTTCTTTATATATATGGTTATTTCGAACAATTGAGATAATTTGTCACTTTTTCAGTCAGTTTGGCACTATTTTACAATATATTTGGCTCCGAGAGCCTTCCAGTAGTTTGGCAACCCTGGTGAGTGGCGGTATATAGCAGTTTCGTCTGCACCAAGCTACCGCAGCGGGCGTCATTTTAGCACTTAACAGCAGTACCAGGTTCCTGCTGTTCGGTCTACAGCAGAATAAGCTCAAGCTGTGGGGAAGGCAGCATTTATTGCACAGTGAAAAAAGGCGCAGTGCGGTCGACAAATTGGTTAAAAAGTAGTAAAGCTATAAATCATTGGTAAATTTTCCAAATTATATTGCACTTGTGCATATAGTTTTAGCTACTAATAAGGCTAAATCTGGTTAGTTAAAATGAGCAGACGCAAAAACTTTTTTCGTGACGATTATGAGAGATAATTCAAATGTATCTAACGAAACTTGAAAGGTTTCGCACGTTGTAATATCTGCAATTGTGACATTAACCTGGGGGCCATAGGAAAGACCGCTATTTCAACTCACATTGATACCCCGAAACACAAGAAGTGTGTCATAATGATTAATTTGAGCCAGTCTATGAATAATTTTTCCACAAGTCGATCAGCACCAACGACCACAAACTACAAGGCAGCTGCTGCAGAGGGTACCAGGGCATTCCATACTGTCAAACACCAGCTATCATTCCTCGCCAACGATTGCACATCGCAATTGTCCAAAACAATATTCCCTGACTCCAACGTCGCAAATAAGTTTTCTCCGGCCAGGACCAAGAGTACAAGCATTGCACTGGGGTTCTTGCTCCATGCGCCCAAAAATGAATTTGTCTAAACTTGGTGTACGGCATTTTTCCATCTTGGTTGACGCCTCTTATCACAACGAGGTGAAGAAGTTTGGTTTATCACCCTATGGAGGTGGGGGTGAAGTGCTGTTTCGGCCCAAGTAAACCTAGACCTATAAGCTGTCGTGAGATCCATGAAGCACTTTCTAATAACAAAGGTGTTGCTGGAGCAGATTGTTTCTGGCGAAAAGTATGGAATGTGATATGTCACGGCTCGAATAAATGCAACGTATGTACAAAAACGCTTTTTCATGCTAATATAATTTTTCGACTGTCCTTATTTTTGGGTCCATGTCGATGGCAACCCTGCCTATAACCCTTAATTGGTGTATGTGATAGCTATACTTAAACAAAGCCTGCGTTGTCGTTGTTTGTGACAGTGGTGCCACTCCTAGTGTTTTTACACTATAGATCTGCTGTATTTTGACTTGACCTAGTGTCCTGGGTATTTTCTTTCGAAATTCGGCAAATCTAGTGTTTTTTTACTGAAAAAATATTTGTAAATGAGGATGCTACTTTCATGAGCTTCGAATAATTTATACCGGTAATTGAAGAGATAGTAATTTTTATCCGTCTAAACTTGCCCATTTAGGACCAGTCCTACATGTGTTGTAGAATATGGAATTGCAACGGCTATCTGTGCGCAAAGAAAATGCTCTTTATACCCGCTGCTGCTGTTGTTATTCACATTTTTGGTACCTTCCTCACTTTACGTGCGTACGTGTTTGTGTGTGTGCGGGGGGTCCGTGCCTCACCAGCCATGAACCTCACCGCACGTCACAGCCCCACACACACCTTTGGCCTTGATTGAGACTTCTACAGTTGACTTCGGGCATCTCGCGAGAAAGCACAAGCCTCGCATCTAGCATAGTTTCGATGACAACTTTCTCCAGAGCATCACAGATGAGCACGTTCTGATACAAGAGGCCGTTGCCAAGGAGCCCAGATTCAAGGCTTCGTTGCCGAACGGGGGGAACAGTGCGTTCAACAGGGTGTCGGCTGCCGCTGGACAGCGTTTTGCATCCTTACGTCAGTTTGCTGCCGGTTTAGCAACGGTCATGCCCACCACATCTCGTGTGGAAGCAGACTTCTCCTTCATCAACTACTGCAAAGCAGGGTTGTAACCAAGTCACCTGGTTCCGAGTCACGAGTCAATCTTAATTTTGTGGTATTGACTCGAGTCAAGTCGAGTCATTTTCAATTTATCACCGAGTCGAGTCCAAGTCCAAGTCACCGTTCAAAGGGTCAAGTCCGAGTCATAGTGTTATGACTCGAGTCCGAGTCCAAGTCACTACATTGAAGTCATGTTCAACTCATGTTTTCAATCCCGAAGTAGCTTATAGCTTATAGAGAATCAACGAATTCACGTCTACATACTATCTGATATAGAACCAACGAAGTCACGTCTAGATACCAGCTGATAGAGAATCAACAGATGCAATGTTTATGTATGAGGTACAGTTTTTCTTTCACATTATCAGGTGGTTGAATAAAAAGAAGGTCAGCGTTCCTGCTCAGCTCCCGAAATAGCCGCCGGAGCGTTACTACTGAGAGAAAATTTTGGATTAATTACAAATAGAGTTTTCGAATTTTACCGGCTACCTCATGATATTGTAATATTGTGTCAAAATATAATTCATAGCAAAATTGGCTCAATTCCAACCAGAAAACGCGAATTTATTAGAGTAGAATATTTTGGATATGAAAAAATAGTCGTCTTACTACTAGTATGTAATTATATTATATGAAATAGTTTCTCACTAAAAACACTCCATTTATTTTCAAAAATAAAATTTTCTCCTCTCATATCATTGATTCAACTTTTTAAAATTAAGCCAGATTCAGTGTTCTTTTTATGCAACATAACAATTTTATCAAGTAGCCACCCAGTAAAATAAAAATGAAGTTATTTTTGAACAGCCCTATTGTACAAACATCACACAACATTAGCCATTCATTATTACTCACGTGCACAATGTACAATGTACATACCTAACAAAACGTCAAATGGACGGTGGGTATTGTGTGTTTTCAGAGACAGCTGATCAAATTACTGAGTTACACTTCAAAAATACTAAAGTGGAAAGGAGATCATCATATATATGTTATAGAGGCATGGCCTTGGAATAAATCCACATCTACTGAATTCACGTTCCACTGGTGCACTAGATACATGAATTGACAAGCATTTTTGAACCACATTGAAGAGAATTGGATACTCATTCTTTCTAGTCGCTCAAAAATGCAAAGAATCATCGCCTTCAAACCTACACATGAGCTTATCAGTCTCATCCAAGTACTTGACCATCTGAGCCATTTCATTGGCTCTAATTGAACTTCGCTTCGATTGTTTGTATAATTGAAAAGTCTTGAGTACTTTGATTGCAGAGGATCTATTACCTCTTCATCACAGGATGATTTTGTACAATGCATTGCTACTATATATGTACCATTGTCTGTTGTTTTTACGGCGGCATATCTGATATCAGACGAGTGCAACGAAAGCAGTGGCGACAAATAGCGATGTCGGCAGAATTCGTCAGATGCGCTGATCTAGCCATTACGATTCGCAAATTTCTTCATCTTCAAGTCATATAAAATAAGCCGAGTCAATGACTTGGGTCGAGTCATGCGTAATGACTCGAGTACAAGTCGAGTCAATCCAAATATTGACTCGAGTCGAGTCGAGTCATTTTCCCATTTCAAGAAAATGACTCGAGTCAAGTCGAGTCACAAAAAAAATCGTGACTCGAGTCTGACTCGAGTCGAGTCATGACTCGAGTCATTACAACCCTGCTGCAAAGACGAGTTCAACTCTGCACTCTCTGATTTTTTTCTTGGTGGAGTGTTGTTTGCTCGACAAAGAAAGGACCTCGATTCGTTGTTGGCGTGTTGACACGAGAAGTGCATTTTATGATATTTTTCCTTACAAAACCATTGCTTTCAATGCTTTTGGATGGGTTTATATGGGTACGATATTTGCGATATATTAAGGGCTCCAATCTGCGATATTTTAAGTAATATATCGCAATATCGCATTGCGTTATACTAAATCGGCCTGCCCATACAGAAATAACAGTCATCTATAAGGTTTCGAATTTCCCTTCAGCTTCATTAATACCAAATGACATTGAATGCCAATCTCCCCTTAGCCATCCATCCATATTTCATCCGCATGTTTCGCAGATTACATGAAATGCCGAGTTTTTATTTTTGTCCCCAATCCTCGTGCCAAGTAAAGTTAATAAGTATAAAAACCTTACTTCTGACTATATTTTTTTGCTTTACTTGTTTCAAACTGATATACAGACCACAGATATATCATAATCAGCCAGCAGGCAGATTACATTTGTGATGTTGACATTAATGATGAGATTATACGCACTAGATCCACAATCAGAACAAAACGAAAAGGAATTTTAGCTTGCTTGCTGTAGCCAATACTGATTAACTGAGACTGAGAAGATGATTGTTGCTAACAACCAAGAACCAACTATGATGAATTGAATGATGGATCAATGTGACGTCACAGCTAATAGGAATTTCCATAAAGCAGCTTGAAAAACATGGTGCGGTCAGCTTAAAAAGCTTAAAATTACATTTTTAAACGACACTTGAGGCAAATAAATGCCAGAAACATGTTTTACTAAGGAATATGGTATAGGAAATATCAAAATATCGGCCCAACTAAATTTTTGTTACATGGTGGTATTAATCACCATTTGGGTACTCTGGAGGCAGGGGATCTTTTGAGTCGGAAGTAATACAGCAGTGCGACAACGGATTCTTTGTGAACTGCTGTTATAATATCCGCATAAAACCCACATATAATGGTTTCGCACTGGCACTTCCGTTTTTGTGAATCCATGTGAGTCCATTATTTCATAAAATTCTGAACTCAGTGTGCCCATTCTGCCCGCGCGTAATTTGATGTTAATCCCACCGACTTGTTGCTAATGATAACCAGAATGAAACTGCAAAACTGTCGTTGGATGGGGCCTATGAATATGTTCGACATTTGCTGTTTTGAAGATCATATAATGGAAGGAAGTATTTTTCAACATTTGTTAGAAATGTGCTGCAATATACAAGCATTTTTCAATCTACTCAGAATTAATTCGTGGGCGCGATGAAATCGTCTGGCGGGCCGTATGTTAGACACCCCTGACCTACACTCTCAGCGAAAAGAGTATGTATTTCCACCCGTGTATCACCCCTGATATACGAGTGTCAATCTGCATACACCCACGGCATAAATAGAGTACAGCAATTTCTTCCAAATTATACATGCACGATTGCACGTATGACCGTAGGAAGGTGTGCACGTAGGCGCGTAGGATTTATGACCGCGATGTAATCCCGAGTTAGGTTCTACTTTTGTGTGCCACCCTTTTCGCGCTTTTGGGTCCGACCTTGCCTCAAGTAAGACCTGGTTCAGCAATGGACCGACCTAACGATTTCGGCGGATGACTTGCTGTTGAAAGTTTAATGGTGTACTACCGAGCTATAATATACCTACCCGGAAAGAATTTCCGACTGCCATATAGTTACTGATGCCTATATGTAGCGGCAGATGCGTGACCACTGACCATGACTAGGCTACGCCACTCTACGGCAACCAGTCGACGGGTGATGTACGGTGTTTCACTTCCTGATCTCCGAGAAACCTACGTTATGTGAAGTCATATTATAATATGTTAGCCTACCCACGAATCGATGCCCATTGCCCATGGGTCATACTAAATCCTCATATCAAGTACAATTCCGATATGATATATTTCAAGCACAACTCGCCAACATCGACATTTCTCAAATTCCTATGCCATTCATCCATTCGTTACAGATTTCCGCTCTGCCCGATATCACAGACCAGTATCTCGGCGCGTAGAGAAATATGGTTGTGCCAGGTGACAGGCTCCAAACGAATAAATCTCGCCGTGAATGAAGGCGCGAAATGGTTGGTCACCCTCCCATCGTTGTCACTGTTGCCCTCAAATATCTTTAAAAAAAATCATACATCAGTTAATATCTGTTCATCGTAATTCTGTTTGCTTCACATACCTTCTCCTCGCCGCTACCAGATAATGCGTAAAGCCACGGGCCGTCAATGTCAAGACTGTACTTGATCTTGTACGAGGTAATGTACTGCGCAGTCCCATAGCGACTAGATCCTTGCGTTATAACTCCGTGAACGTGGTAAATATCATCCATGTCAAGCTATCGTAATAGAGAGAGAGAGATATGCTACTCTTTTTTGCCTGCGCGATCGAGATGCTTTGACGACGCAGATAAGATACGGCTTTTTATAGTAAGGTTATCTAGTCTACACCCCCGTTTTTCTCCTCCATAATAGCAAGTCAGTTATTATTTACAACAAGTATATTGGCAGACTTAGCAAGGTTCGAGATACTATGTATCAAAATGACTGAAGATATAATGAAGTAGACATGCGACTTGTGGTTAGGCGTCTTATCGGTAATATATGTAGCAATAGCAGAGGCGGGCAACCTTTTTGCTAATCACGGCAGCATTTGCACATGTAGCCTACGGCCGCATTCCAGGGTATTGTAGTAATGAACTAACAGGACGCAAAGTACCTGTGTTAAACTGTCCGTGTTAATTTCCGGTGAACTCCTGGCTCTTCTACCTTTCATATCGGCCTATCACACGCACCGAAAGCTCGAGTGGTAATGTTATAAATAGTTACTGAGATCGGTCATGCATGGTTGCGCTAAGCGCGAAATATTCTCAGATTTTCGAATAGATTCAGCCATAATTAGTAACAGTATCAGCTATTACTATCAAATATTTATCCTTTCTCAGCCCATGTGATCAGATTCATTGGTAGAGTTGATAGAGGGAATGCTTTAGTAAATTTAGGGCCAGTTATAAATGATAATGTATCTTCGGGTGGGCTAATTGTTATTCATCACTTTGTTGCATGCTGGTATTTCTTGACCCCCCCCCCCCCAGCAGGATTGTTGGTATAGTGGTAATATATTGGAATCGCCCAAAAGTACCAAAAACTAATTTCGTTCGTGGGGAGCACATGATTCCAATGCCGATCCCGGCTTAGATTGCAAAAATGAAGCGGCATTGAATCGCACGCATCGCGAAGACAGTTTCAAGATTGATTAAATTCACTCAAAAGTTCGGGAGTGAATTCATAATTTCAATTTGCATGCACGGCTGGTAACACATAATATTTGAATTACGTGTCGACGGCCGCACAAATTCCCTTCCACGGCCGCAGGTTGCCCACCCCTGGATGAGTGTTGCAAAATAACTAAAATAGACCCAGGTAGTAAATATCTAAATTCTGGTGACCAGAAAGTGGTGTTCATTTATCCCAAGCCCAACACGATAATACAGTACCTGCCACCATTGCTCTCGATTGTCAACCGCAGGCCTCCATGCATTTACCAGCGAGGCGCTGTCTAGAATAGCCAAATGAGCAAACCATTTAGCCCCAGACCATGTGATGTCGACCGCGGATGATTGAAAATGCTCTTGGTCAAAAACTTTTCGCCTCAAACCCAGAGGATGCACACACTTTTGTGATTCTGTTAACATATGCAATATATTTCCTCAATAATAACGCGGATATACATTACAAAGGAATAGATGAGATTTAAATATTTCAGTATAATAAAAAATGTCAAAAGTATTTGAGGAGTCGGATGATCAAAATACGAAATGACAAAGGCGGATGTTAAAGCAACGAAGGGCATGATGCAGCTGGAAAATTCACCCCTGTTCACACAAAATAGACACGGGCCGGAACAAATTTTATAATGGTGCCGTGATTACTCAGCAACCGCTTTGCTATCGGGGTGGGAGCTGACAGTATCGAATCTACGGTTGTCAAAAGTACTGAGGCCGTCTATAAACACGGGGTACTCATTGAGACGTATTAGTGTGGCTCAAATTAAGTTCATCCAAACCTTTAGTGCTGTCGGGCCGCATTTCAAACTTCAGAGTACATATGGAACCGCATGAAAATGCTCAAGTACTTATAACGAGCATTTCAAGCAGGTACCTCCATGATACCTCCATCCGGCTTATTCGAAAGCATGCACAATTGCATTTAGATTTAGACTTAGGTTATTTTAGCAATGATAGACGCAGAGTGGCGGGTGCTATTCATTGACACAAACGGCAAATGCATATCATCGCTCATAAGATGTCATGGGATAGTTCTTTATACATGCATATATGTGAAAATTTGCCATGGAATATACGCGGAGTAATATTGTATAGCTGTTGCGATTTATACTTGACTGTTGCCGTTATTTTTATGCTAGTAAAATTGTATTGGCACGTGCGCTCCATAGAAACAATGTGTAAAGGTCAATCACCAGTAGGACTAAAGACATATCCCGCTATGAGACGTCCATGCGTTTGATCAATGACCATACTCTCCTACCATGGTGTGGACACTGGACACGAGCAAATCTCACGGCTCACTGCTCACATCACGTCAAAGGCAGGGCTAAATTTGATCAATTTTGTATCAATCGAAAGCTACCGCGTTACTGATTACGGAAAGATATTTTTATTCTGCTCGTGGTCCTGGAACCCTCCAAAATCAGCCTCGAATTTTGCATTGCAACGGAGTTTGGTATTGTGACGCAAGATTGCTGTTTGGAAGCAAGTGAGGAGCGGCGCAAAACGCAAGCGCATTGGCCCATGTTGCGCAAGGGATTGAGCATTCTCACTCTCGCTGCGCACTAGCTCTCTCCTAAACTGCGGTATATAATTCCAGACGGCATTGTTGCGTCACAATGCAAACCTCCGTTACGATGCAAAATGATTTTGCAGGGTTCCATTACACCGAGCACGATTATCTTAATACAATACCGCGGCAGCTTTCGATTGCTGCCAATTTATCAAACTTCGCGCTTGGCAAGCCAATATAAATAGTGCCTTGAATAACCTTTGGCCAAATGGAAAGAATGACGTATCCAATCGCAGTGAGCCGTGAGATTTGCTTGTGTCCACACTATTGTAAGACACTATGGTTTGACCCTAGTGAGCAGGAATTCTCTTTCCTTTTTTTAGCAGCGGCCTTGAGACATAACAAATATCCGTTATTTTAGCATTGATGCACAAAAATTGACGGGTATTTATTGATACAAACAAAAACTGTCTATGGCTACCTGTTATAATATGTGGGATTTTCAGTGGTCAATGAGAGCCGCAAGAAGGCCAGCTTGAAGCCGCGGTTGGGAATCACTAATAATCCACACCTATTTAATCATGAAACTTCCAAATCACGAGAAATGATTGATAACGATTTATCAAGTGTCCTCTTTCAATTGTCGTATTCGACAGGATAAGTGTTGCTACGCGTATTAACGTTATAAACGATTTTGCACAGCTTATCCTGGCAGTCCGCAGAAGACATTTGTGTCGACAATCTACGACATTCCATTTCAAAGTACAGTGAAAATTCAATATTACGAGCAATGTGAGGTGTTTATTTTACGCAGGTCCGCAAATCGGTCATCTATTGCGGCACCAAGACGATCAACCAGCTGCCGCCATCATCAACCACATTCCGACGGAGCCATGGCGTAGAGCTGGCTGAAATAGAACCGCATGGCGCTCGACAATAGAGACCGAACTAGCGCAACGTGGGCCGAAGACGCCCACGACCGCCCACGATGAAGGCGCTTAACAAGAATCCAAAACTGATTATTTTGATGTTCTTTTATTTCCTGTTTTCTTTTGCCCTTTTATTTAATTGAAAGTCGATATATATAATATACGCAGGTCTGCCCAAACGCATCGTATTTTTACTGGTATTGATCGAATAGTTTACCGACTCCGGGATAAGAAGCAATGAACCGTCAAAAGTCATGACATCTAAATTCCTTCCCTGTCACAAGTGTAAATTGCTAAATCTCGTTCAGCATTATAGGACTGCAACATTACTAGCCTTGGACCAAACAGAGTGATGATTTCGTTTACAGATACCAGTTTTCAAACAGTGTATGAAATGGCCCAATCACAGTCAATTATGGCTCGTCGCCAACAGTCAACTGACGTGTCATGTCTTTCACAAATAGGCGCTGCCATTTTAATCTCAAACGCACGTACGTAAGGGCAGATTGAAATTTTGATTGACTTTGAATCCTGGATAGATTCACCAATGTTACCTGAGCATTCGCGAGAGCCGCAGGAAACCTTATTTCATGCCATATGTTGAATAAGTCGCTCTTGAGAACCACTGATATAGATTTACACTGGCCTACTTTCACGTACCGAAGTAAAAAGTGTAACTGCGTTGCCATTTTTGGGTGGCCTGTGAGGTTACGCCGTTATGACGGGTAGAAGGATATGACTGTAGCCCGGACGAACGGCGCATCTGTAACAATACCGACATTCAGTAGCATAACCTGCCTACAGCACATATGAGTAAAACAGCATGATGTTTCTCGGTGGCTATAATAGCAGTCGTGTGTGCTTGCTAGTCCTAGATATGTGTTGTAACGTCATAAAATGAACAAGTCAAGATCATGGAACCCTACCATAAAACGGACACGTAGTCAGTTGCGTGCGAGTATATATTAGGACAATTAGATTGAAAGTAACGATAAGCCCACAACCATCAAATGTTACTGATAATGCCAGACGTGGATCAAAAATTAAGGATAGCCGAAAATTCTGAATATATCCTAACAACGAAATTTCATAAGGTGGTATTTCTAACTTATCGACAATAGGTCTATATTTTGGTATTGAATGGTTTATCCTAGTTCTCCGTAGAATTCCCTTTCTTGTTCCCACTGCTATGTAGAGAATGCTGGAAAGTTGTATTTATTCAAGTATTTTGGATTAACGATGTTAACGTGACTGGAAAATTTTGTTACTTCACATAAATGCCCACAGGATAGCAGATACCGAAGTTCTTTTGCAAACGCGAACCTCTAAATTATTGAGGTCGGCTTACCGAACGCGAACTGGAATCGAACGTTCGCACTATTCCTATGTAAATAGTCGAAACGGTCCATTATAATCATTCCCATTTGTATGCTTCTGCTACATACTGAGTAATTTGTGTCTGAATCAAGTATTACGCTTCGGGTCGAGTAAGGTATTGAGGTATCAGTCATTATGATGTCCACCCGAAGGATGAGGAAAGCCTAAATATTCAACTTGTAGGCGACCACAAATAATTAAAATATGCCAGTCATCACATTAGAGATTATTTGGTATTTTTCGAACTTGCCTATTTCATCGTACTTTGTCACAATGCTGGAGGTTGATTGCGACTTCATAGAAATGCCATTTCCACAAACGTGCGTAACTTTGAACTAGCCTACATGTTTCGTACGCGGCGATACCACCGATCGAGGTTTACAGCACCCCACCGCTTCCAGATGCGTATATGATACTAGAATAAAATACTTACATGTACGGCGCCGCCATTCCTATTAACGGCCCCTGCATGCAGAGCAGATCGACAGATACTGGAGTCGTCAGTATAATATCGCGAGCCGCTAACGGTTACGTTCTTAATATTCGCACAGCCCGACATGCACACTCCGTAAAGGGCCCTGTTATAAGTTCATGTAGTGATTGGTGGTGCAGTGAAGAGAGAACACAAAGGCTTATGATCTGAATTTGTGTACATCTGGGTATGTTTAGTGTTTATTTACGTATAATTTGGCCACCGAGATGGAGTCCATTGTTGTCGACAAGATTCCTAATTTCAGATCTCTGATTCGTTGACGGAGGTAGTATTCTTAGTCCGAAATTTACAGATTCGGGATGGAGATATGCTCATTGTGCAGTGTAGTTCCGATGGATCGAGATCAGTGAGCACGGAGATGCTGGCAATATGCATTTAGCTTTTGCCGAGAGTCGAATATCCATTTCCAGCAGACACGGCTTTCACAAATATAGCCCTATATACTGGAAGTATAGTGACAGCTGGAAACTTATATGGCGTCACGCACTGTTCAGTGTTCACTGTTCATGCTGAGGTTCATGGGTCAGTTGACAGAGTTAAAATTAAACTCAACAGCTATGCGAAGCAAACTTAACATATATTACGCATAAAACATAGTGTTCTAGGCAATGTTCCCTCTAAGCTGCGCCGTGCTGACGCGGTCTCTGCGCACAGAAAATCTAAGTTGCGCACAAAAATTCCGAAGTGATGATCTTTTTTTCTTTTTTAGTCGTTACGCACTGTTGTCTAAGGGTCTGCGCAGTGAGTTGGTGAGGGTGCGCAGACTCGTCGAAAATTAGAGGGAACATTGGTTCTATAGGCCAATATTATTTTTCATATGCATACCATTACCCGAAATTGAAACTGTTCTTATCTGTTAAGTTGGCATAAGTAGGCTAGGTATGTTTGATCTGTGACGTCATCCATTACGATCTTCATTGCGCATTTGAAAAGACTAAAAACATATCCACCTGATTACAACTTACCCATTCCTGTGAAACTCACTAAACGCCCTCGGCTGATTATGGCAGGTGAACTGGAGAACGTTACCGGCAAGTACTGAAAAACGAGTTGTAAATATATCTGCCGTTGAAGTATAATCATTGGAATATTACCCACTTCCGAGGATATCAGCAGAATCAGAATAAACCCCATTCCGTACGATAGCTGACCACCGCTGAGTATATGCAAACACATTGTACAGGCAAATATGAATCATTGTACTTCGAGTTAAGAAACGTTGTACCGGAAATATTGGTCCTCAGTGAGGCGATTGATGGCTGATCTAGGCATAGGATGTCATTGCCTATCACTTGGGGAAGTTATGATAAATAATATACAAGTCAAGTTCCAGCTATATCTGTAGCATAGGGCAGGTGACTGACAATCCCCCTAATGGCTTAATATTCGTTTTATGCATGCATAATTTAGCCCTTTTGCTAAAGTGGTGGCAAATTTATCGTCAATATACGTATATCTAAATAATTTAATCCCAAAACTGATATCTCGTATAAAAATAAGGGCAATATTTTCAACCGATATCAGAATGTGATGATCGAAGTTCTTCTATGGATCGGTGGTTCCCAAATTGTGGTACGCGGGAACATTGCAAGAGGTAGGCTACGCGAGTAACTTCATGAACCTATAAATTTATGTTTTGAAAATAAAATATGTAGATCTAGATTTCTGATTTCCTTTGTATCCAAGAAACCTTTGGCCTACCAAAACTAGGTTTCAGATATCGGAGGGAAGTTCGCCATGTCCCCAATCCATGTTCCATTGCTTGCGGCTCAATTACGGTCAGTGGTTGAAATTAAGCTCAACGGCGGGGTAAACCGGGAAATATCCATTAGGGATGGTGTGAACCACTGTGAGGTTCAGGCTCGTGTGGACGTGGACCTTTTTGAAAGGTTCTTTGTGTGAACGTTACGTCATATTGCTAATCCTAACCCTGTACATTTCAGTGAAGTGATAGCCTATATTAATGTACACGATACCTAGCGACGACTCGGGCCACATAATGCCACTATGCTGAAATGATATGATAATCCCATAAAATCAATATCTTCCGTCGCTTTGCCTACAATTTCGACAAGGACGTGCAAGGGAATATAAGCTTACGCCTTAACGGTCTAGGCCAGACCAGACGTATTCGACGTCTGAGTATTGCGACGTTGATATTGCGCGGAGTGTAAAACGGGTTTCTATGTAGCCTACTTGCTACCGATATTACGCCATTAACAAGTTATACAGCAGTAGCCAACACCCCAATCGCACGGATTTGGTTTTTATGAGACAATACACATATGAAGTCAAGATTGACCTTGTACACCTGCTAGATTGTTTACACCACACAACGATATCAATTTCATTGATCCCCCCGCGGGCCGTATGTTGCCCGCCCCTGCCATAGGCCATAGGACATAGGTCTCAAACTCAAATGTGCTGGCGGGCCAATTTCCTAGTTTTCGATGACACCGCGGGCCGCAGCATCAATAGTAAAGGCATTCGATGTGTTTCGAAGTATAGGCCTCATTTGACGGGACCATGTATACCAGTGGTCGGGAACCTATGGCTCTTTTGGGTATAAGATATGGCTCTTTGCCGAATTTTAATTTTTGTACTTTTAATTTATCAATATTGCAGTGACTTGTTGGTAAATTTTCATCACAGCCAGTAATTCTTCTCGTGGCAGTATAAACACGCCTTTGAGAGGTCAAGACAGTAGCGTACTCAGGGTTAGGGTTTCCGACCCCCTTTTCAAAATCCTCAAATTCAAGTTGCTGTCGCGCCGGCGACCAAATATCACTGGCAAATTCGATGTACCCTCCTCGCAATCTTCGATTGCACGATACGTTGATTGATCAAAGAGAATAACAGACATGATGACGCCGGTATGACTATAGATAACTAACCTACGGAGGTTAGTTATCTATAGTATGATAATGCAGCCGTGGAAGTGACATTCACAATTACAAATTCAAATCACAAACAACGCCTTAGCTATCCACGGTTTTGATTCGTAAGTATAGCTTTGTAGTACTGCCGGTAAAATGTATGCGTGTAGCGCAACGTTTTGTTACTGCCGAATACTTTGAGATTTGAGTAGTCGATCAATATCTAGATTTTCGGAATTAATACGAAATTTAGTTTACATTCGATTAATATCAGGTATATTAAAGTCGAAGCTAATTACCATGAATTGCGCTATCACAGTTGACGCTTGGCCCGTCTGTATCTCACATGTGCCTTACCGCTCCTTTCGCGATTTACTTTCGAACAATAAATATGCAAATTGCGTGAATTTATGAGTAACAATGTTCAAAATTAAGTCATTCAAGAACATCGATAGAAAATAACAATAATATAACCATTGAAAGTTTCACAAATTTCGTTTACTCATGTTGAAAACAGGCGAGGCACTGCCTCACTTCACTTTTCTCCCATGACCCCATCACGTCATTGACGTATCACACCTTACGGTGGGTATGTACTGCTGTAGTGACCATGTTTGGCTCCACCTACGCATGTGATTAACTGATCATTGATCCTCGCATCAAAAAAGAGCATCAAGACCAGGAATGGCTAACCTGCGACCGTACAACTATAATTGTGCGTCAATTTGCGCGAGTCGGCGGCCGTCAAAATGCAATTTGAATTTAGGAAGTTTGATTAAACTTAGAAATTTTATTCGCGCGATACGCGATTTTGAGTGTCTTGACTTTCCCCTTTAAAAATACAGTGGTGTTCTTGTAATCGGAACCCCGCACTGTACAAATGCGAACCACAAAGGAAAATGATGCGCCTTGTCACGAAATACCAATTTGGAATCGCGTGGGTCTAACGAATGAAGGTTTTTCTGGTACGTTTGGGTGATTCCACAATATATTTTGGCTTTTTCCGAAAATTCTGATGGGAGGCCAAAATACAACGATATGCAACACAGTGATTAATAAAATAACAACCCGAAGATGCATCATCATCATTATCATCACATTCAAGTCGAAATACAAGCAATTTCTTCTAAATGAATAGGCTACTGGTCTATCCTCAAGATTACCGGACCACGACCTGACCTGTCGATCTCGCCTTCCATGACATGCCACCCAATTTCTTTCCGCTTGCTTTTTTCTATACTATCTTCTTTACTTTTCATTCAGTGTGCATGCCTCCTCCATAAATCGCCTAGGCCAGTGGTTCCCAACCTTTTTCGACTCATCGCCCCCTTTTGAAGCTCCACACCGATCATCGCCCCCCAAATATTGGGAACAGAAAAACAGCACTTCGTCAGCCCCCCTAAAAACGTTTGTCTTTGGCCCCATAGGGTGATAAACCAAACCCCAGACCCCCCTCAGCCAGTGGACTCTTTAGTAGTATAGTCGATCGCTCGCGAACGGCCATTGTGGCTTATGGGTGCGGCGGTGAGGTGCCGTGAAAACTCGTGGTGGTGATGGCACCCTTTTGACCCCCCCTCTCGGCGGTGAGGTGCCATGTGTTCTTATGGATGCGGTGATGATGGTACCCTTTCTGGTATAGGCTGCGGTGATGATGTGCCGTGAAAACTCGTGGTGATGATGGTACCCTTTCAGACCACCATGTGGTGATGATGTGCCTATGTGGTGATGATGGTACCCTTTCAGATATATGCTGTGGCGATGATGTGCCCACGGATTCTTGTGTCGTAGTGAACTAACGTTGTGGATATAGGCTGCGGTGATGATGTGCCTGTCATGTATTCTTACGGGATCTTTGGTGATTCGCCATGTGTTCTTATGGGCGCGGCGGCGATTCGTACTTTCGAGTATAGGCATCTCTCGACCGGTGTTGAATATGTACGAGTCAACAATAACCACGCGGACGGAAACGTGGCTTGTTGCGAGGATTAAGCAGTGCGACCTATATTTCGAATGACCTGTGCGCTGAATTATTTCTCGTCCAGCCGCTACTATCGATTATTACACTATTCCATTCAGTGCGAAATAGTTTGATCGTAAATTATGATATATGATGTCGTAGTTTAGTCGTGTCAAATGACCGATCGTGTTCTCTTTCCTCGCTATTGATTGCTAGCTGAATAATACTTCGGCTTATTCGCTGTTTCACGCCTACAAAATAGTCTGCTGTTCACAACCACAACAAGAATCACAAGTATACACATTTACACATTCGTTTATTACTCTGAAATCAAACTCTTCACAAAAGCACGCACAATCGTATCATTCACTTTTTATCATCCCCAAAATTATTCAAGTATTCCTTGGCTGAAAATCCTTGTGCTCTTTTTATCAAGAATGCAATAGCATGATCTCCACACACATCCGAAGTTTTACTCTGTAGCTGTTTCCCAGTCACGGAAAATTCATCCGGCTCCAGGAATTCGATTATCTGAGGTTTTAGCGGTCCGAACCTAGCGAATCATGAAAATGAGTATCGTCATCTCTGTATATACACACCCAGTGAGACCCAGGCAAACTCGACTCGTCGTAATTAATGATGATAGCGAATTTTCCGCTAGTTGGTTTCTTTGGTAATTGGTCTACTGGATAAGTTCCTAGATATAGACTTCGCGTATCAGGATGGTTATAGAGAATATCACTAATCTCAGACAGAGCCGGCGTAGACGGTGATTCCAATACCAACAACATGCTAACACTCCAAATAGGTGTGAAATAGTTTGCAAAGCCCCGCAATCGCTGACAACATAATGTCTCGGTCATAGCCATCTTTTGCGACTTGGCGCTACAGACATCGATCGCTCAAGCGTTGAAATTTTCGTAAGCAGTTTGTCACAGAACCGGATTTCACTGGTAAAATTTAATAAGTAACGAATAACAGAACCGTCGCAGCGGGTGATTGGAATACCGACAAATTATCACTTATTTCTGATCCAACCCTAATCCTTTGGGAAGTTGACGCTTATTCAAAAAGGTGTGAAATAATTGTAAAACCCTACGTCACTGACATGACAATGCATCAGACATAGCGATCTAGTTATAGCACGGGGCGGAATCCATTCGCGAGATGTTCTATAGGTAAATTGAGATAATCCGAGACCGAATATTTTGACTTTGGCGTAGTGTGAATTGAAATAGGATTGACAAACATGACTACCATCTTTCCAAGTACCATTTCGATATTATACACACATTGATTTGAAACAAGTAATGGAACATTACAACTCTATTCACGATCCGACTTTCGGTTTGTCAAAGAGACATTTTAACATCTTACCATACTCAAAAGAATTATTCATAATATTAACCGATGTTAAAAATATAGTTTTCACTTACTTGATTATATTACTACAACTTGTAAACTTTATTAATTCATCCTGGTGAACACGAATAGTGTTGCTCGCTTGTAATATTCACATATTGATCTGAATAATAACAACTCATGAGAACCTACAACTTTATTAACGAACTAGTTATTTTTTACGAAACTGGAAATGCAAACTTTATTCGTCTCGACATCTCAACATCTTACAACACTCGAAAGAGTCAATTATGAAAACACTGCCAAGTAAATCCGTTGTACTGTAAAAGCGATTGATAGTTTTCACGACGCGACAACTACAAATCAATGCTTGCGACTTGCGACTAACATTGAGTGTACGAGATTTGAATATACGAAAA
Organism: Botryllus schlosseri; assembly: GCF_051294905.1. Classification (NCBI taxonomy): domain Eukaryota; kingdom Metazoa; phylum Chordata; class Ascidiacea; order Stolidobranchia; family Styelidae; genus Botryllus; species Botryllus schlosseri. The sequence goes on from NC_137249.1 coordinate 17,924,220, forward strand.
ATAACCGAGAATTAATTTTTCGCAGATGAATCCGTATACTTTAATGTAAGCTATCATAAGACAAGTAAGTCCTTTACGATGACATTGATTCACAATCCGATATTCTCATTATACACATTTTGAAATCCCATCATACCCATTTTCGAAATCAACTCTTAACGAAAATACGACTAGTCGTGGCAACTCGATTATAATCAAAGTAATTCATGATTATACAGATTGTATTACACCCAACACCAAAACAAAAAGACTTTTTAGTTGATTAAATTCATATCATTCGTCTTCAACTTGTGTCTTTTCTAGATTGCACGGACCAATTCGTTACGAGCGAGTTGCAACCAAAGTTAAGAAATCTTTGTGAAATCTTTGGATGAATATAGCTAACACAATCACTTATCGCTGTTTCAAGTATTTCACAGGTGTGTCGCCTATCTAAAAGTATGCATGCGTTCGATTCCCGTACCGACTGTCGCGGTATTTATGAATTAAGGTAAAGATGAAGCACCAGTGTCGTTGCTGTCGGAATTCGTGACGGCGAATTGAAACATACACGCATTACACAGTGTGAAAATATCACTTTGGATATCGAAGGGTGATTAATACTTAATCCGTCCACACTCTCTATAGAACGCGCTAAATGTAAAATATCGTGAGGTTACACTCTAACACTTTGATCATTACAAAAGCAAATTGGTATATGTTTGCTAGAAGCATCCTGTTCAACTAGAAGTGTCTAGTACACAACACTCGTAATATCAAAGAAATACTTGCTACACTGTAATTCACTTAACGTGTTTTGCATTGTTGTTCATTTGTAGTATTGATTGTTTTTGAACCCCCAAATAATAATTCCCGACATGAAACCAAACCGCTGAAAGTCGTTACCATCACAACGAAACAATTTGTACGATGTTTGTCAAATGCATCCTATAGTTAGGCGTACTAGAATTATTTGTGTAACACATACGCCGACAATGCAATCGAAAATTTTTCCGTTGTCATTCGCTAAAGTAAATGTCATCACAATACTCATCAAGCTGTCATCTGTAAATCAAGATTACATCCAACTTGTAACTGTATCGTTTAACTACCGGGTTGCATCAGTTTGCTATTTTTGTCATTTAGTGACTGCTGAACATACCAAACGATACACATTCACTTACGAAATACTGTGTTGGTCGTAATTTCCATCATCGTGATAATCGAAGTACATTTGTTTCGAATTCGTAACAGCCGACTATGACACGACGATCTTTGGAAAAGTTATGCTTGGAAGATTGGTTGTATATCGCGAAAAATAATTACCACTCATATTGATACTGTTATCCCTTGATCGGTATTTTCAAACGAGTAAAATTTATTACTTGAGTTACTCCGCTTACTATATTCAAATGTAAACACAGCTGTCTTTCAACATCACAAAGACATCGATATAAAGTATATAATCAAACGCAACAAGTTGTACTTTTGTAGGACACTAATTATTATTCCACGCATCTCATTTCATACTAAGTGTATATGAAAGATGTTCATGGTACACGAATATATTCGCTCATGCTACGAACATACGCAATGATTGGTGACGCTTTCACACTATTTCGATTTACTGTAACAAAAACAACAACAACAATTTTCACTCTCTTGACTTACGAAAACAACAGACGAACCTTCATTCAATATTTTGTTTTTGTCAACAAGTTACTTTTTCATGAGACCCCCACTACTCTTACAAAAGTACGAAAGATATTTACATCACACAAAGTAATCAACTTTACTCGATATTCTCACATTACGAAACTAAAGAATGGTTGGTTTGACTCTACAAACTGTTTCGTTACCTCAAGACCTTTATTGTCTGAATGGTTGTCCATGTGTCTTAAGAACCGAATAGTTCAACACAGCACTAGTACCAACAGAAACATCAGAGTTGTTTACACAAAAGTTTGTATGTGTACAGTATGCGAATACCATGTGTAAGTCCAGCACAATTGCGGTATCCATCCGAGTTTAGTTAACACAAATTTATTACAACGGAGCCACGTAAACTTTCGTGAAAGAAAAGCATACTCACTTCCAGAGGGTTATTTCAACGCCATAGCAGTACTCCAACAACAAAGTACATATGTTTACTAGTCACCGTCCTTACATATTTCACATAGATCAATCTACTTTGCTAACGAAAAGTGCTGAGTCACCACATGATTACCCTCACAACAAAACAGCTAGAAGATATTATCATACAAAAATATTCCTAACCCTTTGCGCACCAGTGACAAATCATACAACAAACATTTTTTGTGAGGTGAATTGCTGTTCAGTGTCAAGTCTACCTGTTGAAACGTACATTAAAACAACACAGTCACAATTCAATTAAAACCACGAATCTATTTTCATTTCGTTGCATACAGAAAAATAAATTTTAATTTCCCAAAACATACTTGTAGTCAAGAAATATTTTTATTAATCAAAATCATCGACTTCTGTTTACGGTGTTAGTGTGCGCATGTCATACACGTGGGGACCGTATTAAAATGGACACGACACGACTGAATGTAAGGAGATAGAAGTCTATCGCATAGATTTACATGTGGTCTTCGCTATGGTTTCAAAAAACGAATCATCTCTTTTGCGTTGATCTAGACCGAGCAAGTTAGTTAATGGCCATGATTGTGTTTGTCATATGCGAATGATAGGGTTACTGTCAAATCTACATACAACAACCTTCTGGTACTCAAAATAACAATTTCATTCTCTCCCTTCGTAGTCATATACCGCCAACTCGGCTTTTTTGTTCATCGACAGCGGCGTTTAACAAGACCAACTACACTGAACCCACGACGTTTACCTATGTAAAATTACCACTTTCACTTGACAGTCCGTCGTTTACCTGGCTAAACATATCATTTTCCTTTGGAGATCTGATGTTTACCCAGAGTAAGAAACCTTTTTCACTTGGAAATCTATTTTTTCCCTGGGTAACAAACCTTTTTCACTTGGAAATATATTTTTTCTCTGGTTAACAAACCTTTTTTCACTTGGAAATATATTTTTTCTCTGGTTAACAAACCTTTTTCACTTGGAAATATATTTTTTCTCTGGACAACAAACCTTTTCCCCGGGTAACAAACCTTTTTCCCTGAGCAACAAGCCATTTTCACTTGGTGGTCCGTCGTTTACCTGAGTAAAAATATCATTTTCCTTTGGGGATCTGGCGTTTACCCAGTGTAACAATACATTTTCTCTTGGTCATCTAGCTTTTCCTAGAGTAACAAAACCATTTTCATTTTGAAATCTGACAAACACACCTGACAATTTGGTATTTGTTGTATTGACGATAGTTTGAAATAGATTACAACGAACAGTGACGGAAATATACACAGACTACCGGTTTCAGAGTATACCCCCCATCAGTCGTATCACATCAATATCATCGGTTAACCACATACAATATGCTCTTGTACACCGAAATACATGTTTTGGAAAATTGGACAATAGGCTTCGATAGTTCTGTGATGTCCGGGTTCGTGCTTTGGATTTTCCAGAGTCAAAATGTCTGAATAAAACACCTCCTTGACGATGGTTGGTATGTGGATAACGGTGTTCGGAAAACGGTTGGATTTATGTCACCCATCGCGATAACAACTCCAGGTCGAGTTTTCCTCCCGCACTTTTACTATATTGTGTCTTTATTGGTCAATGTATGTCTCGACATTCAGTTTGAAATCGGAAACCCTGATAAAGTACGTAACCGGATCCGGATATCAACTGTGAATCGATAAACCAATGAACAATATTCAAAGTAAACATGTTACACCCTGTGTTTCCACGACAAAATACCATCCAGACATACGTCGCGCTTGTTTGCCCACACCAGTATACGCGCAAATGGAGGTGTGTGACATTGCATGCAATGTGTTGGTATACAAACATCGATCCACAGACATTATCATAGCCGGTAATTTTGATGTAGATCGAATGTCACTCGATAACATTACCAATAAGCCACATTGCAATGACTCTGAGTCCGCACTATTACATCGATATTTCGACACCGTTCACTGATTTAGTCGATGGTTTTATCCTGTTGTAACATTACAAGATAGTCATGACCCTATCTCCAGACAGTCACCCAGGCCAATTGGATACATCGGGCAATATCCAGCGTGTTGTCGACACCGAAGTTTTCTGCTGAGACTGCAGCGTTTGACCAATGCGAACCATCGAAGTACGGTGCTCGAAATGATTGCGATCAGTCTTTCACTAAATCACGATGCATGGATGTCGCTACTCCCACATAACGACTCCAGATAAATATCGTTAACAGTGATTCTGCAAATCTCGGACTGATACTGTGATCCAATAAGGTGTGTTTCTGTGGAATGAAGACTGCAATCGTACACCACAATAGAACACTACCTCGCGATTTCACACGCAATCATAAAACACATCATCGTAAGGGTCCAGTTCGTTCGGTGACATTTCGAAACGGTCATCGCTACAAGAGATCGGGTTGGTCTCGTCATATCGGTAGCATTTTGACGCTGTCATCACCACAAGGCTATTGACGTTGGTTTCAGTTGGTCATGTCAAGCCGTTTTAGAATGTACCGTTTTTCAACTCCCCACACTATAGTGTTACGACACAGACAAGAAGCGTCGGTGGAAATGATAAAACACGGAAGGCATACTTTGGTGTTATTTGATATGGATTTTACACCAGACGAACCTCACATTCGAGCGATGTATTGGAATGGCGATTGTATTATTGATGTCCAGGGAAAAGAAATGTATCGATTTATCGGTTTCGTACATATCCAACAAAAACCAGGGTATATGATTGTGCATGGTTCGCATATTTGACTGTGATCACAATATTGGTATGTACTGTACAGTTCACTTTCACCATCGTGCGAATACCCATGTTACGGTTTCTATGTTTGTGTGTCTGTATGTCATGCTTCAGATTGACTCAGAGTCATTGCAATGTGGCTTATTGGTATGCCATTGTTATCGAGTGACATTCGATCTACATCAAAATTACCGGCTATGATAATGTCTGTGGATCGATGTTTGTATACCAACACATTGCATGCAATGTCACACACCTCCATTTGCGCGTATACTGGTGTGGGCAAACAAGCGCGACGTATGTCTGGATGGTATTTTGTCGTGGAAACACAGGGTGTAACATGTTTACTTTGAATATTGTTCATTGGTTTATCGATTCACAGTTGATATCCGGATCCGGTTACGTACTTTATCAGGGTTTCCGATTTCAAACTGAATGTCGAGACATACATTGACCAATAAAGACACAATATAGTAAAAGTGCGGGAGGAAAACTCGACCTGGAGTTGTTATCGCGATGGGTGACATAAATCCAACCGTTTTCCGAACACCGTTATCCACATACCAACCATCGTCAAGGAGGTGTTTTATTCAGACATTTTGACTCTGGAAAATCCAAAGCACGAACCCGGACATCACAGAACTATCGAAGCCTATTGTCCAATTTTCCAAAACATGTATTTCGGTGTACAAGAGCATATTGTATGTGGTTAACCGATGATATTGATGTGATACGACTGATGGGGGGTATACTCTGAAACCGGTAGTCTGTGTATATTTCCGTCACTGTTCGTTGTAATCTATTTCAAACTATCGTCAATACAACAAATACCAAATTGTCAGGTGTGTTTGTCAGATTTCAAAATGAAAATGGTTTTGTTACTCTAGGAAAAGCTAGATGACCAAGAGAAAATGTATTGTTACACTGGGTAAACGCCAGATCCCCAAAGGAAAATGATATTTTTACTCAGGTAAACGACGGACCACCAAGTGAAAATGGCTTGTTGCTCAGGGAAAAAGGTTTGTTACCCGGGGAAAAGGTTTGTTGTCCAGAGAAAAAATATATTTCCAAGTGAAAAAGGTTTGTTAACCAGAGAAAAAATATATTTCCAAGTGAAAAAAGGTTTGTTAACCAGAGAAAAAATATATTTCCAAGTGAAAAAGGTTTGTTACCCAGGGAAAAAATAGATTTCCAAGTGAAAAAGGTTTCTTACTCTGGGTAAACATCAGATCTCCAAAGGAAAATGATATGTTTAGCCAGGTAAACGACGGACTGTCAAGTGAAAGTGGTAATTTTACATAGGTAAACGTCGTGGGTTCAGTGTAGTTGGTCTTGTTAAACGCCGCTGTCGATGAACAAAAAAGCCGAGTTGGCGGTATATGACTACGAAGGGAGAGAATGAAATTGTTATTTTGAGTACCAGAAGGTTGTTGTATGTAGATTTGACAGTAACCCTATCATTCGCATATGACAAACACAATCATGGCCATTAACTAACTTGCTCGGTCTAGATCAACGCAAAAGAGATGATTCGTTTTTTGAAACCATAGCGAAGACCACATGTAAATCTATGCGATAGACTTCTATCTCCTTACATTCAGTCGTGTCGTGTCCATTTTAATACGGTCCCCACGTGTATGACATGCGCACACTAACACCGTAAACAGAAGTCGATGATTTTGATTAATAAAAATATTTCTTGACTACAAGTATGTTTTGGGAAATTAAAATTTATTTTTCTGTATGCAACGAAATGAAAATAGATTCGTGGTTTTAATTGAATTGTGACTGTGTTGTTTTAATGTACGTTTCAACAGGTAGACTTGACACTGAACAGCAATTCACCTCACAAAAAATGTTTGTTGTATGATTTGTCACTGGTGCGCAAAGGGTTAGGAATATTTTTGTATGATAATATCTTCTAGCTGTTTTGTTGTGAGGGTAATCATGTGGTGACTCAGCACTTTTCGTTAGCAAAGTAGATTGATCTATGTGAAATATGTAAGGACGGTGACTAGTAAACATATGTACTTTGTTGTTGGAGTACTGCTATGGCGTTGAAATAACCCTCTGGAAGTGAGTATGCTTTTCTTTCACGAAAGTTTACGTGGCTCCGTTGTAATAAATTTGTGTTAACTAAACTCGGATGGATACCGCAATTGTGCTGGACTTACACATGGTATTCGCATACTGTACACATACAAACTTTTGTGTAAACAACTCTGATGTTTCTGTTGGTACTAGTGCTGTGTTAAACTATTCGGTTCTTAAGACACATGGACAACCATTCAGACAATAAAGGTCTTGAGGTAACGAAACAGTTTGTAGAGTCAAACCAACCATTCTTTAGTTTCGTAATGTGAGAATATCGAGTAAAGTTGATTACTTTGTGTGATGTAAATATCTTTCGTACTTTTGTAAGAGTAGTGGGGGTCTCATGAAAAAGTAACTTGTTGACAAAAACAAAATATTGAATGAAGGTTCGTCTGTTGTTTTCGTAAGTCAAGAGAGTGAAAATTGTTGTTGTTGTTTTTGTTACAGTAAATCGAAATAGTGTGAAAGCGTCACCAATCATTGCGTATGTTCGTAGCATGAGCGAATATATTCGTGTACCATGAACATCTTTCATATACACTTAGTATGAAATGAGATGCGTGGAATAATAATTAGTGTCCTACAAAAGTACAACTTGTTGCGTTTGATTATATACTTTATATCGATGTCTTTGTGATGTTGAAAGACAGCTGTGTTTACATTTGAATATAGTAAGCGGAGTAACTCAAGTAATAAATTTTACTCGTTTGAAAATACCGATCAAGGGATAACAGTATCAATATGAGTGGTAATTATTTTTCGCGATATACAACCAATCTTCCAAGCATAACTTTTCCAAAGATCGTCGTGTCATAGTCGGCTGTTACGAATTCGAAACAAATGTACTTCGATTATCACGATGATGGAAATTACGACCAACACAGTATTTCGTAAGTGAATGTGTATCGTTTGGTATGTTCAGCAGTCACTAAATGACAAAAATAGCAAACTGATGCAACCCGGTAGTTAAACGATACAGTTACAAGTTGGATGTAATCTTGATTTACAGATGACAGCTTGATGAGTATTGTGATGACATTTACTTTAGCGAATGACAACGGAAAAATTTTCGATTGCATTGTCGGCGTATGTGTTACACAAATAATTCTAGTACGCCTAACTATAGGATGCATTTGACAAACATCGTACAAATTGTTTCGTTGTGATGGTAACGACTTTCAGCGGTTTGGTTTCATGTCGGGAATTATTATTTGGGGGTTCAAAAACAATCAATACTACAAATGAACAACAATGCAAAACACGTTAAGTGAATTACAGTGTAGCAAGTATTTCTTTGATATTACGAGTGTTGTGTACTAGACACTTCTAGTTGAACAGGATGCTTCTAGCAAACATATACCAATTTGCTTTTGTAATGATCAAAGTGTTAGAGTGTAACCTCACGATATTTTACATTTAGCGCGTTCTATAGAGAGTGTGGACGGATTAAGTATTAATCACCCTTCGATATCCAAAGTGATATTTTCACACTGTGTAATGCGTGTATGTTTCAATTCGCCGTCACGAATTCCGACAGCAACGACACTGGTGCTTCATCTTTACCTTAATTCATAAATACCGCGACAGTCGGTACGGGAATCGAACGCATGCATACTTTTAGATAGGCGACACACCTGTGAAATACTTGAAACAGCGATAAGTGATTGTGTTAGCTATATTCATCCAAAGATTTCACAAAGATTTCTTAACTTTGGTTGCAACTCGCTCGTAACGAATTGGTCCGTGCAATCTAGAAAAGACACAAGTTGAAGACGAATGATATGAATTTAATCAACTAAAAAGTCTTTTTGTTTTGGTGTTGGGTGTAATACAATCTGTATAATCATGAATTACTTTGATTATAATCGAGTTGCCACGACTAGTCGTATTTTCGTTAAGAGTTGATTTCGAAAATGGGTATGATGGGATTTCAAAATGTGTATAATGAGAATATCGGATTGTGAATCAATGTCATCGTAAAGGACTTACTTGTCTTATGATAGCTTACATTAAAGTATACGGATTCATCTGCGAAAAATTAATTCTCGGTTATTTTTCGTATATTCAAATCTCGTACACTCAATGTTAGTCGCAAGTCGCAAGCATTGATTTGTAGTTGTCGCGTCGTGAAAACTATCAATCGCTTTTACAGTACAACGGATTTACTTGGCAGTGTTTTCATAATTGACTCTTTCGAGTGTTGTAAGATGTTGAGATGTCGAGACGAATAAAGTTTGCATTTCCAGTTTCGTAAAAAATAACTAGTTCGTTAATAAAGTTGTAGGTTCTCATGAGTTGTTATTATTCAGATCAATATGTGAATATTACAAGCGAGCAACACTATTCGTGTTCACCAGGATGAATTAATAAAGTTTACAAGTTGTAGTAATATAATCAAGTAAGTGAAAACTATATTTTTAACATCGGTTAATATTATGAATAATTCTTTTGAGTATGGTAAGATGTTAAAATGTCTCTTTGACAAACCGAAAGTCGGATCGTGAATAGAGTTGTAATGTTCCATTACTTGTTTCAAATCAATGTGTGTATAATATCGAAATGGTACTTGGAAAGATGGTAGTCATGTTTGTCAATCCTATTTCAATTCACACTACGCCAAAGTCAAAATATTCGGTCTCGGATTATCTCAATTTACCTATAGAACATCTCGCGAATGGATTCCGCCCCGTGCTATAACTAGATCGCTATGTCTGATGCATTGTCATGTCAGTGACGTAGGGTTTTACAATTATTTCACACCTTTTTGAATAAGCGTCAACTTCCCAAAGGATTAGGGTTGGATCAGAAATAAGTGATAATTTGTCGGTATTCCAATCACCCGCTGCGACGGTTCTGTTATTCGTTACTTATTAAATTTTACCAGTGAAATCCGGTTCTGTGACAAACTGCTTACGAAAATTTCAACGCTTGAGCGATCGATGTCTGTAGCGCCAAGTCGCAAAAGATGGCTATGACCGAGACATTATGTTGTCAGCGATTGCGGGGCTTTGCAAACTATTTCACACCTATTTGGAGTGTTAGCATGTTGTTGGTATTGGAATCACCGTCTACGCCGGCTCTGTCTGAGATTAGTGATATTCTCTATAACCATCCTGATACGCGAAGTCTATATCTAGGAACTTATCCAGTAGACCAATTACCAAAGAAACCAACTAGCGGAAAATTCGCTATCATCATTAATTACGACGAGTCGAGTTTGCCTGGGTCTCACTGGGTGTGTATATACAGAGATGACGATACTCATTTTCATGATTCGCTAGGTTCGGACCGCTAAAACCTCAGATAATCGAATTCCTGGAGCCGGATGAATTTTCCGTGACTGGGAAACAGCTACAGAGTAAAACTTCGGATGTGTGTGGAGATCATGCTATTGCATTCTTGATAAAAAGAGCACAAGGATTTTCAGCCAAGGAATACTTGAATAATTTTGGGGATGATAAAAAGTGAATGATACGATTGTGCGTGCTTTTGTGAAGAGTTTGATTTCAGAGTAATAAACGAATGTGTAAATGTGTATACTTGTGATTCTTGTTGTGGTTGTGAACAGCAGACTATTTTGTAGGCGTGAAACAGCGAATAAGCCGAAGTATTATTCAGCTAGCAATCAATAGCGAGGAAAGAGAACACGATCGGTCATTTGACACGACTAAACTACGACATCATATATCATAATTTACGATCAAACTATTTCGCACTGAATGGAATAGTGTAATAATCGATAGTAGCGGCTGGACGAGAAATAATTCAGCGCACAGGTCATTCGAAATATAGGTCGCACTGCTTAATCCTCGCAACAAGCCACGTTTCCGTCCGCGTGGTTATTGTTGACTCGTACATATTCAACACCGGTCGAGAGATGCCTATACTCGAAAGTACGAATCGCCGCCGCGCCCATAAGAACACATGGCGAATCACCAAAGATCCCGTAAGAATACATGACAGGCACATCATCACCGCAGCCTATATCCACAACGTTAGTTCACTACGACACAAGAATCCGTGGGCACATCATCGCCACAGCATATATCTGAAAGGGTACCATCATCACCACATAGGCACATCATCACCACATGGTGGTCTGAAAGGGTACCATCATCACCACGAGTTTTCACGGCACATCATCACCGCAGCCTATACCAGAAAGGGTACCATCATCACCGCATCCATAAGAACACATGGCACCTCACCGCCGAGAGGGGGGGTCAAAAGGGTGCCATCACCACCACGAGTTTTCACGGCACCTCACCGCCGCACCCATAAGCCACAATGGCCGTTCGCGAGCGATCGACTATACTACTCTCTTTGTCGCTACATATCAGCTATACCCTATTTCATGTACTGTTTGGTGAGTCACCGTATTTTGCCTAAGCTCGCGAAGCGCGACAAATTTATGTAATTCATGTTTGAGTCAGTCAATATGGTCAGAAATTGCATATATATTGCTATCAATTTTTTATCCTCTTTCTGCTCACGTAATCAGATTTACCGGTAGAGCTGAGTGTGGTGTGTTGGAAAAGGTAGGACCTCTAAATAATAATTAAACATCTTCGGGCGGAATCGTTGTTATATTGACTTCGTTACATGATGCTATTTCGTGACCTCCTATACTGCTATGTCAGAAGATATGGAAATCGTCAAAACATACCAAACTAAAAGACGCACATGATTTCGAATTGATATTTCTTTACTGGCAAATAATTTTTTTCCTTGCGGGATGGCATTTGTCTTGTAGGGTTAAGGTCGCCAGGACAGGAACATTCGACGCCAGCCATTGAGACACCTATGGACAATTACACATATATGTATATATATCGAAGTTTTCGGTCAGCGCAAGGGCATTCCTTTGCGACCAAGGTCTTCTCGCTGCTGATCGTTCTGGCACACTTTCTCGGAGTCGCATGTTACATGGCCTCTAACTTCATATGTCTTGGTGCGTCGTGGCGCAGTAATGGCCGACGCCGAAGTCTCCCATTTCCATAAATCATGCGTATTTTTGTTGGGTGACAGGTACCCCAAAATCTAGATATATGAAATTGTTAAATCGCGCGCAGCGCGAAAAATTTTTGAAAAAGTTGCATGAATTTCTGAAAAATTACTCTATAATTTATGTTAATTCACGAAATAATTTTGGGACCCATTCGAGTTCGGGCCCCCCACCCCCAATTGGGGGGTTTGGGGTGCGGTAGTTACGGTGCGGACTCCAACATAGCCGTTTTAACGCGCCATCGCCCCCTATCGCCCCCTTCGTTATTTTTGCCCCCCCTAGACCACCAAATCGCCTTATAAAGATGAAAAAATGTTCGCGCTCTGCGCGACTAGGCGTCTATTTCCGGTAACTTTTCATATCCATAATATTGACGATTTCGGTGCGTATAACAAGCCTGCTGGGGCGTTCCGCCTCCACAATTAAAATCTTTCTTGCGCAAGGTATTTCACAAGAAAACTGTGATGGTGTAGAAACCACAAGTGCTGCCTGTGATACGAAATCGCCAGGTAGCCTATTTGAAATTGATATTTGGCGTCCAGGTGATATATTACGACTGTACCCTGAAATGCAGCCGTACGCTATATATGTAATCGAAATGCTTCCACTATAATACAAATAAAAAGACGAAAGTTGCAAAAGATCTATGTAACTCAAGTCTCGCATACTCGAAGAAGGTAACCAGCATGATTAGGACCCATGAGTTTTTACAGAAAAAATATGGCGCACACGACGAATCCCATGTGACGGTGTGCTCGAATTAGTGCTATTATGACGTCATGAGTTTTCCATTGTGACGTAACCATTGATTGACATATATGGCTTTTTGGGAGTTAAAATGGAAAATATAGGGCAAATATGGCTTTTCGGACGAAAAAGGTTCCCGACCACTGATGTATACTATCATTCCACACACATCGTGCGAGGTAATATTGTAATATTTACGCCTGGCATGATATATATTTGAATATTTGAATAACATTGTCGTTGTACTTGGCATAACTTGGCAAAATAATGAGATACAGACACAATGCAAGGGGACAAATTCATCATGACACCTTAAAAACTGTGGCGTGACAATTTAGCAGCTAGCAGACATTTCATGTGCCACAGTTATAGGTAGAATGTTTCAGAATTTACCAAGGATTGATATGATGTCAGACCATTTGAGCAGTGCAGCGCAATCCGGGTTTCGGGCATACTCCCGATAAGTAGGCTTTTGATCATGTCATTGCAAAAGTCAAATTAAAACAGCGTCAGATATACCTTAGAATATTGGAACAGATAAGTAACATCATGAGTACAAAATAAATCTGTTATACTAATGAAATGTCCAATCGCTTTACAATCCATCTGTGTTACACCTGTCTAGCGTACCGCTTTGTTACTCGCCGCCTTCAATTGGCGAGAGCTACATTTAATTGGCGATAACAACTTGGATAGAGAGACCCAAAATGTAACTAACTATATACATCTGGGTGGCAAAAGCATGCGAATGGTTTCCATACCCACCTGATTATATAGCGAAATCCGCTACGCTGCGCAACGTTCGCTACGACCTTTTATTATAGGCTATTACAATTTACAATTCCTCACGACAGTTTGATTGCGTTTGTTGCATCCACGGCTTCACGAACTCACGGCGTTTCTAGTCACAAGTCCTTCTCTGATTTTAACGTTTGAACCGACTCCACTCGAGTCATCTTGGTTTTATCACCCAGTCAGTCCAAGTTCGAGTAATTCAACGAAAGATCGCGCACCAGTCAAAATCACACTTTTCATCATCATCATCATCATCATTGGTTTATTAGCAATTTTATCAAATCAATACACCACAAAAATGCGATACAATGAAAAGACAGGAAGATGTCACGAATCATCAACGGGCCATTTTTTATCATCATGAACAGGTAATGTGACGTGATAGCAGATCTTCCACCGCATGGTAATGTTGCGATAATAAAGTTTGATGAGTAGTTTGAGGCTTTTGGAGCAGTTTTGGGGTGAATTTTAAGTTCCCAAGTATAAAAAAAGATAAGTGACAGTTGACTATTGTCGAATACTTGAAAATCAAAAATGCTTGGGCGGGCCGCACATAATGATCTCCCAGACCGCGTGTTTGAGACCTCCGCCATAGGGCATAGAGGTCATACGCAAAATATGTGAAACGGGCGATATAAACACTAATTAGTGTTCAGCGTGAAGGACATGTCAACTTGCTACAGCCGAAGTAATAATTCGGACAGGGCGAAAGTGATGACGATGACTGAGAAAACATTCGCAGCCCTAATAAAGCGCACGAAACTCGGTTGATCGCAGCATCGCAGGCAACGGGTAAGCACATCGCAGGCTGCAAAAGTGTGAATAGTGATCACTGACCACCGACCATAGTGACCAATGCTCTTTAAAATGCATCACCACACCATTTTGATACCTAAGCAACACGATTTCTCAGCAATAAAACCGTAAGATCTGATTACTTACAAATCAAGGGCAAGTAAATTTTGCGGTAATTTTCGAAATTAGTTTCTCTCGCTTAGATAATTTATTGTGAACTTGCATCGGAACAACGTGTTCGTAAATTAGCATAAATTGACATAAGGCAGATATTTTTTTTCTTCGCAATCGCGCGAATTAGTGTCACGTTATTTATTGATTTCAATATCGGTACCCCCTCCCGGAAATAAAAATATAATTAACAGAATTTATTTCAACCGTATACTCGAAATTATGGGAGAACGCTATATTTCCAGTATCACTTGTGGGCGTTTCGAAGCTGTAGTTTAAATATGCGCGGCCTGCGGCCGCATACAAGACTATTACAATAGTCCTATAAGCACATATAAGTGGGATTCTGGTTTAAATCAGGCTGATTCAAATCAGAGTGATTTAAATCAGTTTTTTCCGTTTATTCTTGATTTTAATTTCACCATTTCGACTTAATTGACTATTTTTTTTTCAAATTTTCTGACGAGATGCGTGAATTTGGATTATTATCGGACAATCGTGTGCATTTTATATAAGCCAGACATAGCATTTCGTCACCGGCACCAGTATAGTTCAGCTATTTGACAGACAGACCGGAAAAGAGCAAATAACATCGGTATCGATCAATATGTTAGCGTTTTTGCTGCAGCATGCTGCTACTATTTCTGAGGCACTGGTGGGATACCGGAAACGAAGCGCAATCCGAAGTCTCTATCGAAAGATTCCCTCATCTCTGATGCCTAAGCGTTGCAAAACTATTATGGATGGTCCCGATATGACTCAACATGTTTCCTCGCTACTAGAACAGATCAGTAATGATTCTAGCGACCTATCATGACCACATAAGTTACACTTTTCAGCTATGTGGATTATGATTCCCGGCCCCACATTATTAAAGTTTTAGCGTTATCCTTCATCATCTTGATTGACATGGCCGTCATTTATCCTCTTTTCTTTTGTTCGTGTTGCTGTTATTATGAATAAAAAAAACTAAAAAATCGAAAAAATCTTTATTCAATTAAAATCGATTTTAATCAGGGGAAAAATGGTTTTAACCGGAACCATACCTATAAGCCATATTTACGCCAGGAGACACAAAGACGGATAACGTTTCGGCGAGCATGCGACTTTGCTATGTTCGCTTCCGGACAAACCAAAACTAACCGACGCATTTTGGCCGAGACCTTCGATTTTGATATGTCCCGAGGTCCAAATTGTAGGCGCGAAATAGCACCGTTCCAATGGCTTGCGGTGAGAATCATGACTATGGTGAGACCGCAAAGATATGGTGTGAATGCAATTACCGTGTTGGGCGCAAATAACCTTATAAGAGATAAGCGCCAATGTTGTGAATAAAACAAACAAACAAACTAGCATCAAGCTTATATGGTTGAAGATATCATTCAGACCGTCGAAAATCAAGGTAGATTCATGATTAGGGATACAGAATCCGTTAGAATAAGATTCTCAAATATATAAAATGTAAAATGTTAACTGATTGAGTCGCCGCTATATATTTTATCACATTGTTAGCGAATAGTGAGTGTTGCAGATCTGTGCCTCATCAGGCTGTTGAACGGAAATGAAGTTATGTATATTTCCATGATGTTTTTGCAGCATATAGACCGGTACATGATATACAACACACACACACACGATATGTGTATCCGCATATGCATACCATGAGTGCACGATGGGCATGTGCTGCTGGACAAGGAAGGTGCAGATTAGCCCTGTAAGGCTTTCTATAATAAGTATTGAACCATCTCTCCACCCTATTCCTTTAATGCGGTGTGCCGAAACGGGGAACCCATAAATTCCAGTGTTACTAATCAGGTTTTTGGTCTGACCCGGCTGGGGATTGAACCCAAGACCTACCGATCATGAGCTGTCATTATAGCTAATAGAGCTGAATTTCACATTCATTGGTGATTTTGAGGGAGTTTCATTGCTCCGAGAGTGCTAATATTCGGATACCAAGTATTATGATCTCTGAGATATTTCTGATGAATTGCATTGTCGCAGGTGAGGCAAGACCTGCCTGTGGCTCAGCTGTGCCCACCTCTCCTTTCGCACTGTATTTTTGAACAATAAATATGAAAATTGGTGTTTGATGAAAAAAAGTTCATTTATTTATTCATGAACGTCGACGGTTGATATCAATATCATTGAAAGTTTTCACAACTTTACTCTACTCAGCCTGGCGTCAGGTGAGGCACCGCCTCACTCACCACCTCACTTGCCTCCCCTGACCGCACGTCAATACGCCCCGTCCTTACAATCTGAGCTCTTTGGTAAAACTTCGATTGGTAGAGGAAAATATTGCACCCCGTGAAGAAATGTCAATTTGATAACGCACCAAAGAATCCAATATTTATTGCGAGGCGACAACCTTAACAATTCGTGCCCTAAATTTACGAAGACAGCACTTCCATCAGCCGGTAAATCCGATTACGTATATATGCAACATAACCAAGAAACAATATTATTGACCAAGGTCATTCATTAACTTTGAACATTTTCCACACCCTGCGCGACTGGAAAATATATTCACATTGACTTTTCATGGGTGATTTTGGTGCATTGTATGTATACAGCACGGGTGTCAAACATACGGCCCGCCAGATGATTCCATCCGACCCGCGACGCAATTTTGAGTAAATTTAAACATGCTTATATCATTCAGCACACTTATAACAAATGTTGGGATTTTTTGTAAGAGATACTTTCAATTAAATAATTCCCCGAAACAGCAAATGTCGAGCATGTCAATAGGTCACATTATTACCACCCGACTGCGGTGATGTGATTTCACCGTAGTTACCATTAGGAGCGAGCCCGTAACATTGATACCCATTTCCGAGAGGGAAAAAGTGCACTCTGATTTCGGAGTTATGTGGGAAAATGGACCAAAACGTAGTTATTCACAGAAGAGAAAACGCTGCTATATGCGGTTACCTTGGAAAAGATATTAGTCATACAAAATAAACGATTCAAATATGGTCGCACTGCGGCGTCACTTTCGACTCAAAAGATCTCTGGACTAGTTTTATAACTTGATCAGACTAGTTGACCTCCAACGTCGTATCGATCATTCCTATCTGATACCGAATGCTGTACATGCGAATTTTCTGCAGCACCATTATTGCTGTTTGCTTGTTACACTGTAAAAAATAAAAACCTCGATTTACCGCGAAATGTTTGGAAGCACGGTAGCCAGACATTTCGTGGTAATCTAACATTACCGTTAGTCAATGTAAATTTAACTTACACCCGTCCGGTAATCTCACTTTACACGCCAGACTGTAATGTTACAGTAACCTCCGGTACATCCAATCTACATGTTCTCCTGTACATTTGCGATCGAGACTGTCATTTAACCTCCTACCTACCTACATGCTGTCCCTGTAAATCAGGATTACATACCAGCTTGTAAATTCACGTACATCCATACCTATCGCAAAGCAACCCGATGCAAAAATATCGCAACATTTTCTTCACATCCCCAAAACGACATTGGAACAAACTGTATATTCATTCATGATATCACGATGAAGTGGTTATCGATGGAAAAATATTGCTGCCGGAGGTCTAATTCTTCTTTAGGAGACATGCAGTAACACGAGTGGTCTCAAGAAAACGTGAATTAATTCCACCACCGGCCAAACTTCCAATTGTTTCTTTTTCTCGTTCTCATTCCTTCTGTGTAACTAGTATCTTGCAGTTCCACTAAAAAGAATTCATGCGTAAGTCGCTATATAAAGCAAAGTTCCTAACCTGGACAGTGGACATGACATTATAAAGACTAAGACAAATAGGCTAACAAAAATATAACATGTTTTGAAGTACCGGTACTGGCACATTGTGTGATGACGGCTCCGCCTATTACATGACATAGCAGAGATTCATGACTTACTTTATCTCTGTATTGAAGCAAAAGGTTCCTAATTTAAGGTGACATGTTTGGCAAACAAATCCAGCAGTGGATGAAAACATCTCTATGCTACGGCCCGAAAATGACATTACCAAGCCAACAGTTTCAACTCCTCCGCGGCGGAGTATGTGGTCACTATATAAGTCGACAAATATCCCAAAATAGAGCAGAGAATGCGGCGAATGAAATATATCAATCATGAAATCTCAAGTCATCAAGGGCTGGTGTGCAGAGTCAGATATTCACGGTGACAAATACTATGCAGTACTGTATTACCTTTTAAGATGCGTATTCCATTCAGCATTCCTAGGAATCTTCAACGATCGTGTCCACTTTCTTCAAGCACAACAAGCTTCGCTCCACCCTTTGCTCAAATCTCACTAATGGCCACTGGCCAGAGCCAGACGACACTCGAACGATTTCAAAATAAATGGTATTCATCCGCTGACACATGACACCAATAATATTTACTGGCCACGTTATAATGTTTGATCTGGGTCGTTTTTTCCATACAGAAACATTTATCATTGCATATAGTCCCTTTTTTCATCTAATTTCGTATAAATTGATATTTATTCCATGTGTTGTTCACTACTTACTGTACTTACTTAACCAGACGCTGCCTGTGATGTCACAGTTGTGCGTTGGTTGTTTACTACGAATCTCAGAAAAAGCAGTCACCTAACGTAACCTATTACAGGTCGCCTTGTCCGCCATTAACAAATAGTCAGCTGAGCATGCGGTGCTGATATTTCTAGTTTCCCCGAGCAATATTATACATCCTGAACTAATTTTCTAACTTATCAGTCTTATCCGTGACAACGAATGTAACCAGCGAGACTGGCCGTACAGCCATTGCCGTATAATATAATATGGCTACGGTGTACCACATTAGCTACGATTGTCAGTTATTTCTTGTACCCTACTAAGCTTAAATTGATACTAGGGCCAACAATTTCGGTATGACAGACCCCAGTCTCGCAAACGAGGTTCAATCAGGTCAAATCACCTCTAGAATGATATATCAGTAACATTCAGTTCTACGTATACATTGGCTGCAGCGATTTTGAAGCTAATCAATTTTGCCAATAGCCCGGTAAACTGCAGTAACGAGTAACTGTCAGTAATTTTGCGAAGAAATTCTGGTAACTTACTTTACAGCTATATTAAGGTAATATTACATATCAAAATGTAAAATTACAAGATACGCACAGTAATTGGCTGCGACCGGTAATTCGTGGCAAAATTTACAGAGATTTCCCAGTAAATCTACCAGATTTTTTACAGTGTATGTATTTCGGTGAGACGAAAATAAAAACTCCTCATACACAGGGCTGACGCTAGATGACGACTGAAGAAAAGGGGGCATAGAAATATGCCAATTTATATCGTCGTTTGTGCCACTGTTTTAACGGCTCATATCGATATTAAACCAGCCAATCATCGTATTTTTGCCAATTCGATTGTTCGCGAATAAAGGAGTTGTTACACTTATGATCTTCGGCCCTATGATCTTCGGTACTATCTAACTCACTATTACGCTGGTCAACAGAATGAAAAAAAATTGCAGAACATCTGAGAGCCGTTTATGGGGGTTTCGAGGTTGCTGATTATGAATATCACATTACTTTTGCCAGATTGGCTCTTGTTCAGAAGATATTTATAGCCCTAAAACAGCCCAAAATCACTGTATTTACCCTTGAATATTTCACTTGATAGGAAAAAAGAGTATTTTTTCTAATTTTAAACTGCGCATAAATAGATAATTGACTATGAAGAAACCTCATGTCGTTCTCAGTCATTCTATCAGTATCAACATTACCTGGTGCGAAATATTTGTTTGTCAAAAAAGCAGTTTGTCAAGCCTAAACATCATACTTTTGCACAACGGAAATACATATTCTCCTGTATCAATTGGTCATTCTACCAAGATTAAAGAGCACTATAAAGCTATAAAATTTGTCCTTGAAAAGCTTAACTACAATACTCATATGCGTCTCTGCGACTTGTAAATGGATAATTTTCCGTTGAATCAACAAAGTGGGTATCCCTATAGTATCTCTATCAAACGAGAAGCTTAAATATGGTATTTTTGATAGCTTTCAGATTCGAATACGGATGAAAGATTCCAATTTCTCATATTAGGAAGGATTTCACTGCATGGAATTTCTCCTAAGATGTAGGCCTACTAAATAAAACTTTTTAGATGATCACAAAGCACCCAACTACAAACAGTTGGTCCGAAAATTTGTATCTGTAGATGAAAAACTTGGAACAAACATGAGCATAAAAGTTCACTTCCTGTTCAGTCATCTTGATATATTTCCTGATGATCTTGTTGATTAGCAAGGGAAGAGGTTCCACCAATACATCCAAACAACAGAGGAAAGATATTAGGACAGATGAGATGAACATATTATGGCAGACTATTGCTGGAACCTTGAAAATAAATGAATAATATTATATTCCAACTGATTATTTCAAATTTACAATAGGTGGTTGACGTAAAATTGATTGAAATAATGCCACGTTATTTGAGTATCTAAGTGAATACCTATATACACGACTGAAGTTTATTTATGTACATGATAGGGTATCCGTGAAAGGCCATAACTATGATAAATCTAATACCCCTAAATATAGTGCTGTTGCTGTATCTTGATTAAAAAGAGTCTTCTGTGTGTGAAAATAACAAGTAGATTGAATTTCTAAACTTTATGGTGCAACTGAGCCGATTTTCTATCAAGCCCAGGGGTTATCAGCCGTTTTTTGCCTGTGGCCCATTTTCCGGTTTGAAAATGTTCTGTTATGCATAAGCTCACGCCGATATCTCAAATCTGAATCTGACACAAGTTCGGAAGAGACAGTGGGTCTTATATCAAAGACCGCAGGGTAAACAAGTGCGATATAGACAACATCAATTGTCATTATGTGGAACTTCAGTGCTGATAGCGAACAACATCTATCTTCTAACTCTTCCTGCTCCATTCTTGCCAAGTCATTCTTAAGGACAGACAGTTCGTACCAATTTCGATAAATCGCAGTCTTGAGGTTCTTTTGAATCGTTAAAATTTAAATAAATGGTTGACTTCCAGGAAAATGAAGCGAAGTAGGCTACCTTTAGTAGCACTGCAATAAATTTCGAATTATTATGCAAAAGTCCGTTCTTAACTACTTGAGCTCTTCATTACTCAGTCAACTTTTATAGCAACAGTTATCGTTTTTGAGATTAAAAGAAGGTCATCACTTTCGCCCAGTCCACTGTCATTTTGCTAATTGACCCAATAAAAGCTGACTGGTGACTAAAACAGGTCGTCAATAATCAAGTGGCATTACACACTGGTTTGCTATTTATAAACTTGAGGTTATCGATGGTCATTGGTCGATATCTCATTGAAAAACAAAATGCTCTGACTCACGCAATACTCCAGTCGCGGCCTGCCTGCTCAATTGAACGCTCCATCCTTGAAGAAATATATGCAGAATGAATAGTAGGTAGGCTGACAGCAGCATCCGAGTCAGCTCCTACGATGCAATTCGTATCACATGTCACGAATAAGTACAATACGACATCGTGTCCACCTAAGAGGTTGAGACTATCTACGATATCTTTTCACTTCTGCGTTCAAATTTATACTGTGTGCAGTTTGACGGGTTGCTCAGAATTTTAACACTTCGCTAACGTTGCAGCATTTAAAATAGCCCGTTAGTCTATCACTACCATACCATCTGTTGGCTACGAAACAAAGACTGTAAACCATTGCTTCCCGTTTGCTACGAGAATTTCGTGCGTATGGAGTCGAAAATTCGCACCGATGTGAAGAAATTATGAATGATCATGACGAGATTTGAACTATAAAAAACAACTATCGAAACAACATGTTCTCGAAGATGAGAAGGCTCCAAGGCCCCGATCATTCGAAATTTCATGTCGGTGACGCCATATTTTGTGATACGATTGTTGATATACAACTATCGTTCCAATTTTTTACTGTGTAGATACTAACGATTACCCCTGACGAGTGTCACCCGAAAATATCCGGGTTCATTTAAATATGAAGATACTATTTAATAGTGATGCGGGGAACGTGAGGTTCGCGTCCCGTTCGGTGTGACTGTGAACCTCCAAATTTGGAGGTTCGCGTTCGCAAACGAACCTTGGTAGGTTCTGCACTGTGAACGATTTTCAATATTTCACGTCATTATCATGTCTATGGTTGAATTTATTTTCATTTAAACCTCGGACCACACTCTGCATGGCGCTGACAGCATGAAAAGACATTCAGCATTATACGAACGTGCACCTTGCCCTTTCAAAAATACTATTTGCTTTGTTAGAAGAGTTTGTTCGAAATTTTCAGCTTTCCATTTGTGAATATTTAATGACTCTGTGCCGTGAGCTTGGCCCGCATTAACAAATATTATCGATGTTTGACCTCAACAAAATTGATATAAAGAATGCATCGTTGTCTAATGTAAATAATATATCAGACGTACGGGGTCTATCCTGAGCTGATATGTTTGCCGCCCGATTTGGGTGTTGGCTACTGTATAACTTCATTTTTAGGTAAGATCGGTAGCAAGTATAGAAACCGATATTTCACTCTGATCGATATCAATATAGCGATATGCTGAATACATTATCCGGTTTAGCCTAGACCACTAAGGCTTAGCCTTACATTACCTTGTAAGTCCCCGTCAGAATTGTTTGCG
Organism: Botryllus schlosseri; assembly: GCF_051294905.1. Classification (NCBI taxonomy): domain Eukaryota; kingdom Metazoa; phylum Chordata; class Ascidiacea; order Stolidobranchia; family Styelidae; genus Botryllus; species Botryllus schlosseri. The sequence goes on from NC_137249.1 coordinate 17,947,301, forward strand.
AAGCGAATTATGATAGTATTTCATTGTTCTACTTGATGCATTTGGTGATGCTTAAAGAGTGACCTGAATAATTTCTAGGCATATTTGGTATATTAATGAATACTTTGGAGCAAATGTAGGGTTATAGTTATCAATATGACGTCACGTATCTTCTAAACTGAAGTAAACCTGAAAAAACTAATGTGATATTCGTCATCAGAAACATACATTACAAACAATATAAAACACACTTTCGTGTTATGCCACGTCTCATTAACATTTTGTTGGTCAGTGTTTGCAATATGTGTTTAGCAATCTTAGCACAGACGGTCGCATATGCTTACAACCTTGTTTCTTTTCTGCATTGTACATTTTTCCTTTCGCAGATAACATAAATATGCATTACGTACGAAATTGTCCTAACTCTAAAAGATCGAAAGCTGGAGTATATAAAGGGGCGTTCTGGATACAAATACGAAGCAAAACGCATGTTCTCCGTTGTGCAGTTATAGAAATAAACTAATGATGAAATAACCAGATAAACGCACGATCCTTATTGTATTTCCTGCGCTCGTGCACAGAGCGGCACGACGAATGAAATCGCATGTTTTGATTAAAATTGAAACGCTTTGCAACTTCCCTTGATGAGGGAGCCTTGAAAACTCACGATCTCTATTGTATTTACTTCGCTCATTTCCTCGCCACCTTATCCGCGTAAGCGGTGTCTTACAAAAAGCCTAGAAGTGGACCGTGCTATAAGTCGACAGTTACGAAAAAAATGAAGAATATCGACCTGGTGTAAATGACCATAGTAGCCAACAACAAAAGAAGTTTGACATGGTACGGCAGAAAAGTAATCGCTAATACCGTCATAATACCAAAGATCCTATACCAAGCGAAAACCTGTCCGCCACAACAAAAAACCGTCGCCCAGCTTCATAACTTAATTAACAAATTTATGTGGTTCCCTGAAACCATCGAAGTCATAAGGCGGGACACAATGGCAAGAGAGATTAAAGAAGGGGGTTTCAACCTCCCCCATGCTAAAAGCAAGATCCAAGCATGCAGAGCCGAAAAATTAAAAATCTTAGCGCAGCTGGAAGAGCCGGGGCAGTTTTGGCACCACCACTCCCTGTACTGTCTTGGCTCAAAAATTAAAGAGATAAACCCAGGCCTGCAAAACAACAGCAGGCCCAGCAGGGACCTCCTCAACGAAGGATGGCAAGAAATGACGGACATCAAAAATGTCCTAAACTGGACACGGGAACAGTGGAAGAAGGCCACTCAGAAGCAATTACATAAAGCCCTCAGGAATAATAATACGGAAGCTAACCCAGACACTCCTCAGGCACAATAGTCAAAGATTCTTTATGACCAGCCCGGGGAGGAACAGCTGACCAAAAACTTGGAAAAACAGTGGGCTTTAGAGCTGCCCACGAAGGATATCTCTTTGGGGCCTCGAGGAAAAAACACAACATCAAAACAACAAAAACAGGCGAAATGGCAAGGCTGCACTGTAGACAGTGTGGACACCACCTCGAAACCACTGCCCACATCCTGTGAGAATGCAGTGCAGCCAAACCAATTATCTCTCTCTTGGAAAACTCCTGAAAAAAAAACGGAGAAACAACAACCTTGCAGAAGAAGAATATAATTTATGCGGAACCCACCCAGATAAACCCGAGACAAGCAAAATTCCTACTCGCGATTTACAAAAGCCAAATACTTGAACACCGAATCGAACTGGACCGAACCAATGAAAACCAAAACAACAAAGCCAATTTAACAAAAACCATGTATACCAGAATATTATCAACGACAAAGAAAAGACTAGCCAACAAAACCTTCCTCTGTAATGAGTTGAAAAACCTCCAAAAGAAGATTCTAAAGGAGACAACATGAAACCCTTTCAACCCATTAATCACCTTCGGCAAGATATTTAACTATACGGTAAAAGTCAGAAAAACAACAACACCATGAATACCACAAAACAAACAAATTTCGCTTATTTATCGAATGTCATCAAAATGACATTAAATGCATTCTGTCGATGAATGAGTTCACAGACACACTCTCAAATGCTGTTGCTACATAGTTTTTATTATTATTATTATTATTGATGAAAAGGGGAGTGACGCTTTTCGCCTGTGAGTCCAGGTGCGTCACGGTCTAGAACAGTGGTTCCCAACGTGGGCGATATCGCCCCCAGGAGGTGACTTTGAGAAACAAGGGGTCGAAAAAACCAAAGTGGGCGGCTGGGGGACGATGGAAGGCGAAAATGCTGGAACGTCAAGTGAGATATATTTAATTAACACGGTAAAAAGGCACACGAAGACGGCTTGTTCTGCATAGGACGCGAAAAAAGTTCAACTCAAAGGAAAGTAGACGCGGAAACCGGTTTTGCCAGCACCTACCCAGGGCCGTAACTGCTGCACCCCAAACCCCTCAATTGGGGGGGGGGCGGGCGAGCTCGAAGGGGGCCCCAAATTATTTCATGAATTAACATAACTCATAGAGGTATATTTTGGAAAATTATGAAATTTTTTCAAAAATATTTTCGCGCGAGGCGCGATTTAATGTTGCCCAATATATTGATTTTGGTGACCTTCCCCCAACAAAAACAATCGCAAGATTTATAGAAATGGGCACTTCTGCGTCGACCATTACCGCGCCACGACGCATCAAGACATCAGAAGTTATAGGCCATGTAACATGCGACTCCAAGAAGTGTGCCAGAACGATCAGAAACAAGGCCGTGGCCGAAAGGACTGCCCTTGTGCTGACCGAAAACTTCGATATATATACATAAATGTTTAATTTTCCATAAGCCCCCAAATGGCTGCAGCCGAATGTTACTGTCCTGGCGATCTGAGCCCCACAAGACAAATGACATCTCGAGGGAACATTCAGTAAAAAAATACCAATATGAAATCGTGTACGTCTTTTAGTTTAGTACGTTTGGGCGATTGCAATATCTTTTGACTAGCAGATAGGAGATCCCGAAATAGCGTCATGCAACGAAGTCATTATACGAACGTATAAATATTATTGAAGAGCCCTACCTTTTCCAACACACCTCACTCAGCTCTACCGGTAAATGTGATTACGAGAGCGGAGAGGGATAAAAATTGATAGCAATATATCTGCGATTCCTGATCATATTGACGATTCAATCATGAATTACGGAAATTTTTCGCGCTACGCACGTTTAGGAAATACAAGTTCTCTCACTAAACGGACAATGTAGACGATAAGTAGCGGCAAAAAGCGTATAGCCTACTGGATGTCTGGGGGGCTTCTGTTTATCGCCCTATGGAAGGCCCAAGACCAAGATTTTTGGGGGGCTGACGAAGTGTTGTCACGATCCAGCTCCTACCACCTCGTAAAATGGCCATTTTTCAGTAAATTCACCAGCAATCAGACTTAAGGTGAATAATTTTTCAGATTATATGTCATCTTTTTCGGATCCGTAAATATTGGGGGGGCGAGCGAAAATTTGTGTCGAGGTTGATAAGGGGGCGATTAGTCGAAAAAGGTTGCGAACCACTGGTCTAGAATGTGCCGTCGGTATACCAAAATGTGGGCAAGAACCGATTTACAAGTATGTATCACACGATAGAACGAACTCTGCAACATGAGATAACATTTCGGGGATGATCAGTAGATTTTCGAGTGTTGCAGCGATTTTGAGCTGGCGCGCCCTGTCGAATAAAAAGTTTCGATGAAAATCATACCGATGACAGTGCAGCAAAAAATGCTCGACTGTTTCAGGCAATGTACAATGGTCGCATAGATCAGTATCGCTACATCGAATTTTGTATAAATGCGCTTTCAGGCGGCAATGACCTGAACGAAGCCGAAATATTAATCGTTCGTAGTGCCTTTGTCGATGCATAGATGGAAAGGGGCAATCAGTCAATGTTCTATGGAAATTTCGATAGTGACCTCCTCGCTCATTTCGCTGATATTCGGCGTTCCAGATCGCTCTACAGTAGTGACGTACTTTGGCTTTCGCCTCAGTGTGGCTAATTACGTCTGAAAGTGTCTGAGAAGGGGCATTTTCGATCTCGGTCCTGTCAGCTTGAAAAGTCAATTTGTCGGCTAACTCATTACCACCGATATCAGCGTATCCCGGTACCCAGGACAGGACAACGATGGCGCCTTTCCGAATCGCTTCATTCAGCGAGCGGCCACGTTCAAATATAACACTCTGGCACACTGGCAGATCCATTTTAGAGCGTTGAGAATGGCTTGTGCTTCTATGGTTGTTACATAGTTGGAAAGTAACACGAATGATGAAATCATGTGTTTTGAGTACTGTCGATATATATCCGTGCGAATTAATACACAACTCACTTTAAACTCGTTCTACCTTAAGAAGCGACACAGAAAGAGATTTGTATGTGGTCTTCAACAACGTAGATATATTGTTAATGTGGGGTGGGTGTGTTTGGAGATGACTTATTGTAATACTGCATATATTTTCTGATATAGACTACAATTTTGGATACCAAAACTGAAGATGCTTCCCCTAAATAAATTTGTGTTATTGGCAGTCATCGGGGCCATGCTGCTTCTGACATCGTCTATGGGGAATGCGAGAGAGACGAGTAAGTATATTAGGAATATAACGAGGCGATGCAAAGACTGGCTAAAAAGCAACAATTAGTTATACAAAAATTAAATTGACGGTATGATTGGATGTTTTGATATTGTGTATGAGATCGCAACACATCAAGTCCAATCTTTTTTTGCCATGAATCTCTGTGATATCCTTCTGAAGTCTAATTCGTATCATTCATGGATAAGAAGAATTGCATAATCTTTTACCATCCTGTTACTAACAAATGAGATCGATTCAAACGCAGCGTACTTTTTCCCTGAATAAATTCTATCGTGTCTGCATGCCCGCTCATTTATTCACGCTTTAAGGTTAGCATTGTCCGCTGCACGTCGCGCAATATACTTTGAAACATACGTATTACAAGCAGGGAGGTACGTATCGTTGGCGCAAGATACGTTATCGATAGCATACTCACATGGGTGTAACTTAGTGCTTATTATGAAATCCGGCAATATTCCCAATATTCACCATACATAATATGTTTTGTGGTATTCATGGTGTTTGTCGGCTACATGGTCATTTACACCAGGCCAATTTTATTCATTTTAATTCTGTAGCTGCCGACTTGCAGCATTGCCCACTTCTAGGCTTTTATAAGACACCGCGGCTTACGATGTGGCGAGGAGGAGCCTAGATAAACCTCCAACACTTAGGTAGGAATTCTGGAGTCGATCTCGGTCGGACTCGAAGCCGTAACCTATTGTTGTTTCAGCTTTGTATGATATTTGATACCACTACGCTATCTCGCCACATATCATATATAATGAAATCAGCACTGTTGAATGTATGTTTAGCATACATAGAATACTGTGCCGATTGATGACCAGAAGTTGTCAAACTAGTCATCGTTGGTAGGGGAGACCGGGGACAAATGTAACTATAGGGGCAAATGTAACAATCGACCTCACCGCTAGTAGGGTGGAGAAATCGCCTTGATATTTTGAATGCGCCATTGCGCATGCGGTAGTTATCTCTCCATACATACCTGAAGTTACGTTGAGCTACTACGCGAAAACCCGGAATAATTTTTTAAAAATGAAATTTTGGACCCTTGAGTAAATATTTTCTGGTCTAGAATAATTTGTTCAGACGAGTAGTACCTCAAGTGGTTACAAGCTTACAACGTAATATATAGCTGGAACAATGTTACCATATTCTACAATGATCATAGGAAAGCTAGGACTTGCATCGCCGGAAAGGTATATACTGAGACAACAATCATGGCAATTGTAACACTCTATTACTTTTGCCCCGTTACAATATTTTTTCAATGCTGAATATCATGTTCATATGTTGGTATAACCATTTATCTACTGCAGGTGAATCTTGCAACAGCTATAGAAGTTCAATACCAGAACAGAAACTACCTTGCCATACCAATTCTGACATGATCATCTGTCTGAACGGCCATACAAAAGTGGTGATGTGAATCTTACGGTTCGATTATTTCCGTGGTTCAGCCTCCCTTTCTCATGTTCATCGACTTTTGGTGTGTCGACCTTCAATGGCCACTTGAGCTTGTCCGTGACTGAATCCTCATCCCCTGAATTTGATCATGGCCCACTTACATTTTGTAATTGGTTCTGAACAATTTATTTTAATTTTGTGCTGAACAGAAAAATGCTATATAATAGCTTTGACGCCACACAATGTTTTGTCCTCGTTTTGATACACCATCACCGGCCCATTCAACCAAGAGATGCTAGCCAGGTCGGTTTCGCACCTTCGCAGGTGACCGATTGACCAACCCATTATGGACGCTGAGCAACAAAACCGTGGAAAAAAGGCGGAATATGTGTAGGGATATGATGGAATGAATGTGTTTCTGGTACACTTTATGCTCATGAAGAAGGCACGACGGGTAATACTGTATTCAGATGCCAAAATGCGATGGGGCGTTGCCTGGAAGCGTTTATACCTCTCTTTTTTTAGTTTATTGCAATAATACAATTTGTAGTCCCGTTTTCGTTGCTCATTTCGTTTGTTTTTAGTAATAAACAACACTGTTATAATTGCCGCACATGGGTGGTACAATTGTCCCTGGATACGGGGCGATTGTAACATTGGAGCGGTGATTTTCGCGACTCAAAATTTCCATGATGGATTGTTATATGAGTTCCATTTTAGTTTTTCTACCAACTATCGAGTTGTTGGATTCTTTATATAAAACTTTGGAAATGAAATTTCCTGAGAAAAACACGCAATGTTTGAGAAACACGCAATGTTAGAAAATACAAAAGTGTTACAATTGTCCCCGGTCTCCCAAGTATAAAAGTGGAAGTAACGATTTCTAAGATTGTACAAAAGTACGTATTTCCAGGTATAGTTGTGCCTAAAAACCGAATACTGTTAAGTAGATGTGGAAATGGTGTAAACTCATAAGCAATTGAGTAAGTAGTGCAAGTCGGCAAAACCTGCTTGAGTACTCCGAAAAAGTGGAGGTGTATTTTGTGCACCACCTCTGTTGCTAATTCAGCGCATTGATTGATGTCCGGGATTGACTGCATTGATTATTATCAAAAAGTGATATGAAATATTCTTATTTTTATTCAACAGTAAGGTTGCGGAGATCAGGGTGCGTTGACGGCGAGGAAAATTGTCAGGCCCTATTTGACGCTTATGGATGCTCGCCGTATTGGATGGAACATTTTTGTCAGGTGACCTGCGGAACATGCTGAACAGAAAGTAAGATTGCCATTATACATATTCAACTGTGCTACCTCCGTTAGAGTTAAGATAATGACACTTCGAGGTTGCGATTTCTATACCACCATATATATAGGCTACCGATCATAGCCTACATTATCTACCGTCACTCAGTTTCTATGCGTGTAGAGAATTCGCTTTTCTACTTCGGCAACACAATCTCAACAATCGCACAAATATTTCATTTCATCACCTGAAAGCGGAATCAATATCTGATACCTCGGGAAAATTAAAAAGGAGATTAATATCATACAAGTGGAGAAGCAGCTATAGGCTTAGCAAGTTAGCATTCATGCTCTTTAGTTATGTTTTATTCAATCATTACTTTTTCAGATTCGTGCTCGAGAAAGATCACTTGTGTCTCTCATGAATCAGTGTTCGAAACCTGCTATATAATATAATCATGTATAGACTATGATATTCAGAACCGCAAATAAACTCGTCACCTGAAAATCCAGAATTCGTTCTTTACGCAGCAAATAAACTTGTCACATGAAAATGCAAAATTCGTTCTTTACGCAGTTCGTGTTATCATGGCTCAATATTACTATTATGAAGTGTTCCCGCGTACCATGCTATATACTACGATTAAATTCGCACAAACCAAGTGCAAATTACCGCCTTCACAATCACAAGTACTGCCGGTGTCTCTCATGCTCTATGATTTAGAACAGTAGTTCCCAAAGTGGGCGTCAGCGCCCCCTGGGGACTTTCGAGTGCGTGAAGGAGGCGCTGGCCAGGAAATTGGCGATTGGGGGGGTGCTGACTGTAAAATTGGGCGGTAGGGGGGAGCGCTGAGAGCAAATGGGGGCGCTGTAGGTTTAGACGGTAACTGCTGCGTAGTGTTGAAACGATTAATAAATAAAGCAGCTAAATTCGTAGTAAACATGCAGAATCCATTCAGTCAGGGCAATTTAGGGTCGTCCGTATATATTTATTGAGCTGTACCGGAAAAGTCCATTGTTACTTGACAATGTTGATCCTGCTCATCAATGGACTAATTTTTAGGGATGGTGTGAGCCTCTGAAAGGTTCAGGTTCGTGTGAACGCGAACCTTTTTGAAAGGTTCTGTGTGAACGCGAACGTGAACCTCATGACGTCTCGCGACGTCATAATGCTAATTCCAACCCTACATTTCCGTGAAGTGATAGCAGCATGTGATAGCCTATATCAGGGGCGGGCAACATACGGCCCGCGACTGGATTTTGTCCGACCCGCGGACAGTTTCCCGTTTTATATGATCATGTGACCCGCGTCCCAAGTCTTCCCCACTACTTGCTTAAACGTCAAGTTTTAGTGACTGTTTGTTATTATATAAGTGTGTGCGCAGCGTGTGAGAGTGGAGCTTACGCGTCAGTTCGTCGAAGCGAGACTTGCGATATCGGCATTTACGATGTACTCAACCCCAATGAAATTTGGGGTACCGGGCTTAACGAACGCCTTGAAATCTTAATTAAGGATTGCACCGCTCGTTAATTGATCAAAGAGAAGCAGACTTGGCGGCGCCTGTATGACATGCTGTTCTCAAATACGCATCGTCTAAGTCATTGTCGGTGAGAAATGGCTTTGAAATGGCATTGCTGTCGTTAAAATACATTCATTAAATACGATTTATTCCTTGTATATGAGGCGAATAATGTATCGATTCAGCAATTCGGCCCGCTAAGTACACTAATTTTTCTATATCCGACCCGCCGACTGGAGAAGTTGCCCGCCCCTGGCCTATATTAATGTACTCGATGCCTAGCGACAACTCGGGTCACATAATACCACAATGCTGAAGTTCATATTAACGTTTTAAACGTCGCCAGATGCATCAACTGCGGGGCAATCAATTGATATAATCATCTCAAAATATCAATGTCTTCCGTCGTTTTGCCGTCAATTTCGACGAGGACTTCCAAGGGAATATAAGCTTACGCCTCAACGGTCTAGGCCAGATCGGACAGTGTGATCCGCGTCTGAGTATTGCTACGTTGATATTGAGCAGAGTGTAAAACGGGTTTCTAGACTTGCTACCGATATTACCCCATTAATAAACTATACAGCAGTAGTCAACACCCCAATAGCACGGATTTGGTTTTTATGATACAATAAACATATGAAAACATGATTGACCCCGTAACGCCTGCTAGGTTTATTTACATCAGACAACGATATTAATTTCATTGATTGGTTGAAAAAGCATCATTCGCCATTGATGTTATGTCATCGCGGGTCAAGCTCCCAGCATAGAGAGTCACTAAATATTCACAAACGGAAAGCTGGATATTTCGAGCAAGCTTTTGTAACAAAGCAAGTAAAATTTTTAGATGGTTAAAGTGCATGATCGCTTAGTGTTGATTTTTTTTATGCTGTCAATGCCATACATAGAGTGGCCAGCAGTTGAAATGCAATAAATTTCAACCAAAGATGTTATAATGAAGTGAAAATTGTAATATATGAAAAAGGTTCACAGTGTAGAACCTATCAAGGTTCGTTTGTGAACGTGAACCTCGAAATTTCCGAGGTTCACAAACAGAACGCGAACGTGATCCTCGAGTCTACATCGTCCCTAATATCGATATAGCCTACTCTCAAAAGCTCACTAAGCTTATTTTATAGCAGCTGCAAGAACTTTTTTGAACAAATATATCAAATCCCTAAAAATGGTTTCCAGCGCTTCACGCGATTAGCTAGCTGTCTGCCTGCTGGATTGTTAGCCTAATTATTATCAAGTCTTGCCACAATTTCAAAAGATTCTACCATATTGTTCCACTTCGAGCTAATTACCTCTGCTCCGGTCGATATAACGAGGACATCAAGTGGTACGTGAGCTCGGTAAAATGTTCGAAATAGCAAGCGCATAGAAAAAGTTTGGGAAGCACTGATCTAGATCAGTGGCTTCAACCTTTTTGGTGTCGGGGCTCAAGAAAAATTTTAAAGCATGAAATTGGAAAAAAGGTTTCCAGTCCCTTACGGTGGAACGACGTACTAATCATTCGGACGCTGTTTTACGCTGCTCAAGAACATGATGAATCCGAATTCTTTTATCTGAAGTCTGGTTATGCTTTACCCATGAAGAATGAGAATAAAGTTCGGCCCAGCGTATTCTCAGACGCTGTGTTGCTAACATTATAGAAAACGTGGCGTCGTACTGAATATATGACAGGGCTGGGCGATTATTTCTCCCTGTTGGCCAAATGTGAAACAACAACAGCGTTGGCCGGCCGAGACAAAAGTTTAGACTATATTATTCTTCGCCGTGCCGTTTTAGATTGAAAGCAGGTCTCCCGCATCAGCCGAATGTGAGTATTTCGCTGCATGATTTTTCTCAAATTTTGTTGAAATCTTGTTGAAATGTCGGCCTTCATCCCCACGTTGCAATGCTTGACAAAACATCATTTATGAAGAAGGGTGACTGCTGATCACATGCACTGATTGCCTTCTTTTACGAATCTTAGATTTGGAAACGTATATAGCAGTTTAAAGCAGAGACCTTGTCATTCCGGCTGTATATGTCCTCTTTGAAGAGGATTTGTCCTCTTTTTTGAAAATTTTGATTACATGTATGTTAAAATTCAACCGATATATGGGAAATCAGGGTCTTTTGGGAGTTGAGCCAGAAAGTTGACCTTTTTATTAGTCAACCAACGGAAACTTCAATGAAAGTGTAAATTTCTGAAGTAGAGTCGGAAAATGACCTCTTTCTAGTCATCCAATGGAAAATTCAATGAAAGTGTGGATTTCTGAAGTCAAGTCGGAAAAATGTCCTTTTTTTAGTCATCCAACTACAAACTCGCAATAAATTTACCATTTTTTCCGGATTTTAAAAAGTGTCCTCTTTTTAGATTCCCAAAATATGATAACCCTAGAATATGGAAACTTGTATAACTCTATTATAGTTACGGCATACTATTGGTATATTGGCTTTATTTTGAGCCGGGAGAATATACTGTAGCAGACCGCTGGTCCTTAACGTAATGTCCCTAGGTAACGCCAGGTATCTGTTACAAGGGAACTATATTGTGCTAGCAGTACTTTGCACTAGGATTTCCACGGGACCCGCATACAATTGCATAATATCATGGCAAGCATACTCAGCCTCGCAATCCATTGTCGCGTATTCCACCATCATAGTCCTTTGGCGTATTGCGCAATATTAATTACCCCTTGCGCATTGCGCAAGCTTCGCTATCCTGTCGCGCATTGCGCAAATCCACCCTTTTTCACGCCAACCACAACACCCTTTTTGGTATCGCTCGGGTATAAACACCCGATCTCTTTCGAATATCATCAGACCGATATCTATTGGAGTATTTGGTTGCATTAAGACTAGCATCGTCTTGTGAGCTGTGAGCCCCTGCGATGTGTTGATCCTCACATATTGATCTAGATTCTAGATAGTCCAATCAATCACTGTTCACACCCAGGACGAGTATGGCCGCCAGGCCTTGATAGTTCGACCGGAATTCGTGCCGTTTACCGGCTCGTGATCCCAGGCACAAGTGTGGTAGCGGAGGGACCATGGCGGCCACTGACGCCCCCTCCAAAGCCTGCTTGAGCCAACTCTTTGGAACCAACAGGGCAGGGTTTTTCGCCGGTCGCTCCAGTTTTTCCCGTAAAACCCCTGTTGGACGCACCCCAAACCGAAGAGTAAACTGAGAAAAAAAAGAAACCGAAGTAACGATGGGTTCTTCGTGTCCTTATGACACTTAGTAACCCTATTACCATCGGGGAGTGCCTACAGCTGGGTGGAATATCTCAGCTGTAGGCACAACTATCCCCACGGGGGGAGGTTGGCTATGGCCCCTCCAGACCCCTAAAAAAAGATGTACCTATCTCTGCTGCAACATCCGTACCGAGTGAAACTGTGGGTTAAGAAGTCGCAACCTCATGACAGCTAGTCGCCAGTTACGTATTGGAACAGCCCGACCTTCATATCTGTTCACCTACCTATTACTCCTGGCACGACACAGCCGTCAGTTACAATACTCATTAGACGCAGCCTACGTAGATTACGTAATCGCGGTACATAAATAAACTAGACTTCACAGTACCGAATTTCCGGTTCAGTTTTTACAGCCTATAGTTTTAGTCCACGCATTAACATTAATGGATTTCGTGGTCTAAATTGCAAGGAAATTTTCGCATTTTCGGGTGGCGGTCCTAGTTACCAGAACATCAATGTCGTTCAAGTGATATATAACTAATGGGCCTATGACCAATGTTCCCTCTAAGCTGAGCCCGTGCGCAAATGCGCAGTGCTGAAACGGTCTCTGCGCACAGAAAATACAAGCTGCGCACAAAAACTCCGAAGTGATGTTTTTTTATTCGTTGCGCACTGCTTTCCAAGGGACCACGCAGGCGCGCAGTCTCGTGAAAAATTATAGGGAACATTGCCAGGGGCAAATAGTGTTATCGCTGAAGTCTGAACCCGAGGGTACAAGTGCGGCCAGCAAAGGTAAATATTGCGCTCCGCGAAGATATGAGAATTTGCAATCATGTGCGCCTCACGAAAGAGATTTTTCTTTTGGTATGATCTCGTGAGCGTGAGCGATACTGACATCATTTCAACAGCACATTATTTTCTGGGGATGGCGAAATAACATGGTTTAACAAAGTTATAGTAACAATGGGCTAGCTCGAAGTTAATGAGAAACTAACCAATATTCTTCACCGCGTGGCATGAACATTGCGTAAGATTTACTCAGGACCGTAACAGCCGCACCCCACACCCTCCAATTGGGGGCCGAGCTTGAAGGGGGCCCAAAATTATTTCGTGAATTAACATAAATCATGGTGTATTTTTTTGAAATTTAAAAAAAAAATTACGCGCTGCACGCGATCTAATTTTGTAAAATTGCTTGATTATTGAGTACCCTTCCCCCAACAAAAAATACTCATGATTTAAAGAAATGGGCACTTGGGCGTCGGCCATTACCGCGCCACGACATATGACACCAAGACATATGAAGTTATAGGCTGTATGTAACATGCGACTCCGAGAAGTGCGCCAGAACGATCAGCAGCGAGAAAACCTTGACCGGAAACGACTGCCCTTATGCTGATCGAAACCTTCGATATATATACAAATACGTATATGTTTATTTGTCCATGGGTGCCTAAATGGCTGGCGCCGAATGTTCCTGTCTTGGCGATCCGAGTCCCACAACAAGACAAATGCCATATCGAGGGAACTTGATTTGTCAGTAAAGAAATACCAATTTTAAATCGTGGATTTCTTTTAGTTTAGTAAGCTTGGGCGATTTCAAATCCAAAACCAAAACTCTCGTGTTTCATACACAAGTGAATCGAAATGAGATTATTGTGAATAACCCACTTCTTGATACACATGAAACTGTTAAATATCTTGGCGTTATCATTGATGATCAACTCGGATGGTCTGATCAACAATATAAAAACTAAAATATCTCGCGTGGTGTCGGGGCCCTCTATCGCCTTAAAAATTTAATTCCTCATCGAACTCTCAGATCAGTCTACTGCTATGCCTTAATTCACTGCTATCTCATTAATAGGATCCTAGTTTGGGGACCTGCTGCAAAAAAAACATCTGCAGAAATTGCAAGTCTTGCAAAACCGAGCCATACGACTCTGTCGGAAATCTAGATATGAAAATTGTAATAGCATGTATCGAAGCGTTGGAATGTGGAAAGTGGAAGACATTTTCAAATTTGAGGTAATGAAATTTATGCATAGCTATAATCAGGGTGAACTGCCACTATATTTTGATAATCTGTTCAAGATACCTTCAGATACGCACCAACATCATACCAGATTTTCTTGTAACTTGTCTCTGTCTGTGCAACACCACTCTACCAGTCTAGTGCAACATTCGATCAGTTTTATTGGTGTGAATGTTTGGAATAAGCTGCCACCTAATCTCCGTAATTTAGACTCTTGTTTATTAAAAAAACAATGTTTTCATTCTCCTATCTCGAACTACGGCTAAATTGTATTTGCATTGTATTTCAAATTGGTCCATGATACTGTGTCTTATTTTTCTTTACGTTCGTTAGCTAATTTTATTAACTGTGAAAATTATCAACTGTGAACTGTGAATTATCAACTGTGAAAATTGCTCCTGTCCTGGGTGGCTCGGCTCTGAAGACTTTGTCATATCGAGCCTCCCGTCTACCTTGCATGTCGCATTTCACTGTTACATTTTTGTAGTGTAATGTTGGTATGTAATGTATACGAATAAAGATTCTCTCTCTCTCTCTCTCTCTCTCAATATCGTTTGACATAGCAGATAGGAGGTCACGAAATAGCATCGTGTAACGAAGTCATTATACCAACGGGTACGCCCGAAGAAGTTTATTTAATTATTATTTAGAGGACCTACCTTTTCTAACACACCTCACTCGATCATCTCTACCGGTAGATCTGATTACGTCAGCAGATAGTGGATAAAAATTGATAGCAATATATGCAATTCCCGATCATATTGACCGATTCAATAATAAATCATATAAAAGTTTCGCGCTACGCGCGTTTAGGCGGCACCACCACTAAACGGGCACCCAATGTTGATGATAATTAAGTACCGGCAAAATAGCATAGCCCTAGGGGGCCTGGGGGCGAAGCCCGCCAGAAGTTCGATTTATCACTTTATGTGGGGCCTGGTTGCGCACTGTTTTCCAAGGGCCTGCGCAGTGATTTGGCGTGTTTGCGCAGACTAGAGGGAACATTGCCTATGACCAGTGCCGTAACTGTCGCCCCCCAAACCCCCCGATCGGGGAACCCGGGCTCGAAGGGCCCCGAGATCATTTCGTGAATTAACATGAATTATGGAGAATTTTTTTGAACATTTATGGAACTTCAGTCAAGTTTTTCTCGCGCTGGGCGCGCCTTACTGTTGCCAGAAAATACGCATAATTTATAGAAATGACCATTTCGGCCATTGCCGTGCCACGACCAAAGGTGGTCAATAACGATGAGTAGCCTACCTCTACGTTCTTAAGAAGATTTTGCCTACTCATCGAGTAGGTACGATTTTAGACTCCTACTTGAAAATTTTCAGTTTTTTAGGCAAAAATAGGCGTAGAATACCTAGTTACTTTCTTGTGAACAGTCACTTTACTACTTCTACTTGAGTAGAAATTCCATCGTTACTTGTACTTGAGTAACGACGGTGACTACTTTGACCACCTCTGCCCACGACGCACTAATACATGAAGTTTTAGGCCATACAGGGCCGTAACAGCACTTCGTCAGCCCCCCCCCCCCCAAAAAAAAACGTTGGTCTTGGGCCCCCCAAAGGGTGATAAACCGGACTTCTGGGGGGCTTCGCCCTCAATAATAGTTAAACATCTTCGGGCGTATACGCGTTGGCAGGAATAAAACAGCACTTCGTCAGGCCCCAAAAAATTGGGTCTAGCGCTCCCATAGGGTGATAAAACGGGACCCCCCCATCATGTCGTTCGCTTTGCCACGAAATTAGCTATACTGTTTAGTGATCCAGCGTGAAGCGCAAAAATTTTCGATAATTCAGGATAAATTCGGTCAATAAGATCAGGAATTGCATATATATTGCTATCAATTCCCTTGTCCTCTTTGCTCACGTTATCAGATTTACCGGTAGAGCTGAGTGAGGTGTCTTGGAAACTGTAGGGCCCGTAAATAATGATTAAACATCTTCGGGCGGGTGGACCCGTTGGTATGACTTCGTTACATGATGTTATTTCGTGACCTCCTGTATGCTATATCAAAAAATATAGAATCGGCTAAACGTACTCAACTAAAAGACGCACACGATTTCAAATTGATATTTCTTCACTGGCATATAATTTTTCCCAGTGGGATGGTATTCGTCTTGTGAGGTTCAGATTGCCAAGACGGGAACATTCGGCGCCAGTCATTTGGCGCCTATGGACAATTAAATCTATAGGTATTTCGTATATATACCGAAGTTTTCGGTCAGCGTATAGAGCAGTCCTTTTCGGCCAAGGTTTTCGCGCTGCTGATCGTTCTGGCACACTTCTTGGAGTCGCATGTAATATGTCCTAAATCGTTATATGTCTTGGTGCGTCGTGTCGCGGTATTGACCAACGCCGATATGTCCATTTATATAAATGTTGCGTGTTTTTTTTTCTTGGGGGAAGATTACCAAATAAACAAGATCTTTGCCACCATAAAATCGCGCGGAGCGCTAAAAAATTTTGAAAAGTTGCATACATTTTCAAAAAAATACTCTATAGTTCACGCAAATTCACGAAATAATTTTGGGCCCCCTTCGAGCTCGCCCCCCCCCAATTGGGGGGTTTGGGGTGCGGCAGTTACGGTCCTGAGGCCATATGTAACATTAGGGTTACCATATTTCGGAATCGGAAAAGGAGTTGGTCGAAACTCGACACACACGATTTTGCAATATTTACTGGAAATTTTGATGAGTTGGCTAAAAAAAGGTCATCACTTTCATTCGACTCCCGAATGACCCGCTCGGCCGTCTGTATTACCTATTTCAGGTCATTTATGCCGATGAACCTGTCCATTCTCCTAGCTGCCAAGGACGAATTGCCATGTTTAAATGTACATATATAGGCGCCTAAATGGCTAGCGCCGAGTGTTCCTATCCTGGCAATCTGAACCCCGCAAGACAAATGCCCTACCGCAGAGAAAGAAAAAAATCCAGTGGAGAAATACCTATACCAATGGTGCGATTTCAATATCTTTCGACTAGCATACAGGTCACGAAACGACATCATGTAATGAAGTCAAACGGGCCCGCCCGGATGTTTAATTTTTAGTTACTGGCTAGGGATGCTGTGAACGTGAGGTTCACGTTCGCGTTCTGTGTGTGAGCTTCAGAAATTTAGAGGTTCACGTTCACAAACGAACCTTGGTAGGTTCTGCACTGTGAACCTTTTTCATATATTACAATTTTCACTGCATTATCGAATATTTGGTTGAAATTTATTGCAATTCAAGTGCGGGCCACTCTGTGAATGGCGCTGAATGCGTAAAAAAATCAACACTAAACGAGCATGCACCTTGACAATCTGAGAAATATTACTTGCTTTGTTACAAAAGTCTGCATGAAATATCCAGCTTTTCGTATGTGAATATTTAGTGACTCTCTGCTGTAAGCTTGACCCGCAATCATACACAACATCAACAGCGAATATATACTACATGTAGGATTGTAGGCAGTCGGCGAATGAGGCTTATTCAACCAAGAAATTAATTTGATATCGTTGTCTGATGTAAATAATGTGGCAGGCGCGCGGGGTCAATCTTGACTTCATATGTTTATTGTACCATAAAAGCCACATCCGTGCGATTGAGGTGTTGGCTACTGCTGTATAACTTGTTAATGGGGTAATGTCGGTACCAAGTATAGAAATCCGTTTTACACTCTGCTCAATATCAACGTAGCAATATTCAGACGCCGAATACATTTTCCGGTCTGGCCTAGACCGTTAAGCCGTAAGCTATTATTCCGTTGCAAGTAGTCGTCGAAATTGTTGGCAAAGTGACGGAAGATATTGATTTCATGGGATTATCATATCATTCGATTGTACCAGTTTATACATTTGGAGACGTTTAAAACGTCAATATGCACTTCGGAATTGTGGCATTATGTGTCCCGAGTCGTCGCTAGACATCGTGTAGGCTACATTAATATAGGCTATCACTTCACTGAAATGTAGGGTTGGAATTAGCAATATGACGTCACGTGACGTCATGAGGTTCACATTCACACAGAACCTTTCAAAAAGGTTCACGTTCACACGAACCTGAACATTTCAGAGGTTCACACCATCCCTATACTGGCCCTATACATTTTCCAATACCTCAGTCAGCTCCACCGGTAAATCTAGATACGTGAGCAAAGAGGATAAAAATATTTATGGGGATATATATGCAATTCCCGGTATTATTAACCGATTCAATCATGTATCGGAGAACTTTTCGCGCGACACAAACCGACTCACTAACGGTGACAAATCTTACTCACGAAGTGCGCGACACCAACCGACTCACTAACAGTAAAAAATCCAACTCAAAGTAACGGCGAACGCGTATATTCAGATGGGTGTCTTGGTCACCCTGTGGGAGCCCAAGATCAACGTGTTTTTTTTGGAGGGGGTGGCCGATGAAGTTCTGTTCCAGCCCTGCCTACAACTCGATTACTACCCTGATTAAAGCCTCTGAATAATTTCAGCCCAATCCCTACACATCAAAAGCCAGTCAGGCCCGCGAATATCGCTTTCAAACTCGACCACGAGTTGATATATATTTGGCAAAGCCCCACACGTTACACAGGAACAGACACTACGGAACGTCCGTCACAGCAAGACACCCCTCATTTGAAGACCTTGGTGTCCTTGATCTCGTACTCGCCGTCGGTCTCGGGCCCGTTAAAGTAGAACTCCACCATTTTCTTTGCCTCGTCGCTGCCAGGGTCCAGTTTCCTCCAATCGAAGCTCTCGTAATCGACCTGCCAGCTCTCGTTACGGAGGAAAAGCAAGTCTTGTCCCTGATGAATGTACGTGAGGTCATATATCATATTAAACATGGCTATTCAATTTGTTTTGCCGTGGTGAGTCTAACATTTCAGATTTGAAAAACAACATTTACTATAGGAAATTTTATCAGTATCAAATATAGAATTACCCACCATAAATAAAATGTTTTCAATTTCAAATTTTCCATTTCCATTTGATAAATCCCACGTTTCTCTAACAGCTAGGCTTCTACACTCTAATCTACAGCGTCTTAGTCAACCGAACAATTTCATCACATAGTCAGTAAATTTGAAAATGAAGTTATTTTCGAACAGCCCAACCCTGGCAGTCAAGAATTAACGATCAGTCTCACCCGCCAGAACCAGAGACCGGTGAGCCGGTATTTTGGCTTCTTGTCCCTGCCGTAAATCTGTTGCCAGGCCATACAGTGCTTCCTCGTGCCTTCAATACGCTGGTGCATGCCCTCGACGAGATTGCCCGCCATGAATCCGAGGGCAAACTCTTCGGGAAACTTGTAGGTCGCTGAAACACAAGCTCAAAAATAAAACGGGAAAAGACTGAAGTGACATCGTTTGTGAAAAACAGCACATTCTTTCTGGTGCTTAGAAGTTATTAGCGACAAAGATTGACATGAGAGACCGACCAATATCAGATTGCTGAGCCGATACCGATAAAAGCGATAATTAGCTTCATCATCAAAAACTTGTGCGGGGCAAATCAACAAATTCCCTGGTCCGACTAAGATCCTTTATCTAAATTCTCAGGTACAAAACGGGTATAGTATAGGGTACAGGTTAAGGTGATCTATTGAATATTGCAACAAAAAACAAGACAATACAAACTCAGTTTTCGAATATTACATAATTGATCCATCTAAAACGAGCAGTGAGGAAAATGTTTCCATACTAGCTTAGTCAACCGAACTGGCATTCAAGAGACTTGCACGGAATTTATCAAGGTATTCTGTGAAATTGTGTACATCGAGTATGACAGTACAGCACCTGCCAGAAAAAAGATCAGTAACACTTACAAGTCCAGAGGGAATACTTTTCTTTATCAAAATGTTCCCAGAAATATTTGATTGATTGTAGATGGCCAGTACTTTTGTCGTTGGAATATTCTCTTTTGAAAGCGTCCATATCAAACGTGGTTTCCGGCAGTCCCGCCCATGGATCTTTCTTGGCTATCACAAAAAAAATACGACACGAATAATCAGACAATAAAACGAGCGACAATAACTAAAATCCGCGTACGCTGAACGGCCATAAGTGTCCAATACCTGTATCACCATGCATAGCCGCCGAACCTGCGTATGCAAGGTATGCCACGCATACCTAGGCATGTATCGGCCTAGGTTCACTTGTTTGAACAATCACATCAGCAGCAGGCCCGGTGCGCACTATACCATCGCTAGCCTGCACAATCGCATCTGCAACAGGCCTGGTATGAAAGATATCATCGCTGGCCAACTATCGCTTCTCGAGCCTAGCATACCTTGGCTCCTATCTCTATATGGCTTGGAGACAATGACGTCAGGTGTATGCTGATTAGCGGTCACCTTAACGCCAGACTGGATGACATCGAATGTCCGCAGACATGTGCGATTGTGCGTGCGCCGTGCATGCGTAATTGAATTCCGCTAATACTTAAACATAACCATCATAAGATGTTTGTCAAGGCTTGAGTTGTAAAAGACGAGACGGGTTTCAACAACCTGAAATCGGTGCCATTATAGAACAGATTCCATAACAACTCGGACATTTTGCCTTGCGGAAATCATCGCCGAAGTTACGCAAGACACGTTGATAAGCGGCGTATTTAATTGTTCGCTAGCGATCACGCTAATTGACAGGGCTTCCGGACTCCCTGACAAGCTTATACGCACAAGTTCGTTAACACGAGGAGATTGTATAATCGGCATTTATGCATGCACTTAACCCTCATGAATCGATGCTATATAAACCCTAATTATCAATTCCGTCACATTATGACGTCATTCCTTTGTGACATCATCGAACACGCATATCTAAGGAAAATTAGTGTTCGGCGCCTATGTCACTCACCATGACATCGAGCATACATGTTCCTGAACTGGTAGCGATACTGGTACAATATTTTGCGAGCAAATACAAACCGATGGCATTCCTCAAAAAAAATGAGTGTGTCAGCATCACGAGAAAAAATACCATGTTAGACATGACACGGCCGATAAAAATGAAGATTTTACAGAAAACTTCATTTTCGTAAATCTAAAATATGGATCTCAAAATTTGAAAAAATGGACATAAGCCTCTTCGATTTGGGTAGTGAATAAGCCATCAAATGCACAAGACACGGGCTGCAACCCACCATTTTCACAAGTTACAGAATACCGGCATCTCGAGGCCAGTTGAGAAATGTGACAATGAGGATCGAACATCAAACAAGATTAACCAAAACCATGGTAAAAAAATGAAAATATGAAACAGCATGCGTTTTGCTACGTCTACATCAAAATCGAAAAATATATTTTTTACAACTCATCATCACATTCATCACAAAACCACTAACTCTATAACGGGTTGGTTGTGCTATGCTGTCATAGTACAGCCTACGCGCAGTAGCAGTAGTATGCAATTGCAGACAGGGGACACAAGATATGTAAAGGAATCTCATAGAGGTCCTTACGCTTTGTCTGAGCGGGCTGCTCTTCCGCTTTCGGCTCGCTTTTAGGTTTGGGTTTACTGTCTCCGGCCCCCGTTTGTTGACCTTTGCCTTTCTTATCCTCGCCTCCTTTCTTACCGCCCGCTACAATGGGAGAAGTCGATAAAGGGAGTGAAAAAAATCGAGTGTAGCGAAAATACCTTTTCCGTGGATCTCGTCAAATTTTTTCTTGTCGAATTGCGCCATCTTGCTGCAGAGTTTCACCTCGCCGAGAACAGATTTGAATTCCGGCTGATTGACTAACGTGACAAACCATCTGCAAAAAACGATATACAGGGAATTACAAAACCATTTTAGAACACAATACAGGACATGATATACCGTCGATGACACAGTCGTCAGCAAGGTTTGGACCAACGCGAGTTACAAGCAGCTAACAAAGTACAGACTACTCCCATTCCTTTTTTTGATAACTGCTAAACTGTTAAAATTGTCAGAAACGAAAAGAACAGGCAAGTTAGCCCCTGTATCGTAGTAACTCGAATATTATTTTTTAGATGGCTTCACATAACTCATAATTGAGTCATTAGTCATTTTCTCAGGGTTGTAATGACTCGAGACTAGGACGTTCAAGACTGGCCTTACATTATAATAGTTAAGTTCCACATTCTTGGTATTTCGTCAATCAGTGCTGGTACTTGAAAAATAGGTGACAAAAATTACTATATTATAAATGCGAGCTATTCCATACCACCCGAACATAGTTGAAAAAAGCGGGTTGAACACGACTTGAACTCGACACTGAACAGTGAACACAATGACTTGGACTTGACTCTGTGATAAATAGAAAATTAATCCACTTGACTCGAGCTAAAGCTATAAAAAGTGAGATTGAATAGCGACTTGGAACCTCGTGACTTGGTTACAACCCAGCTTTTTTTTATTTGACCTGCAATTTCTCAAATAGTCACCTCTTACCGCTAAAAACGTACAGCGCTCTGCGTCGTATACTTTTTGAAACTACTTACTCCATTTTAGTTTGTTTGGATAGGTATCGGACATTTATACTTCCACTTCACAACAGACTCTTGGATGTACAGAGTTTCAATATACAATTGAAAATGCATTCGTATTGAAACACGGCCAAATATTTATGGCCGACACTTGTCAAGGGTAACCGTCAGGAACTAGTAATCCTTTTCTGATCTATACTTGTTGGCAACCATTGGCCCCGACGAGTATCGGCTAAAAACATTTGTGTTAATCTCAAAGAATATATTATTCAACTATAAACCGAGCTTCTACTTCTCATCGAGTAGAAATTTACAGTACCGACTTTTTCTATTCACGTACCAGCACAGACTACTATATCACCTCTGATTGTAAACATCCAATTTGCCGAACACAAGATGACACAGATGCCTTCCTTCTGTTATTCAAATGAGGAAGGCGTCTAACAGATTTCGCCCCACCTGTTGACATTTCCGTAGGCGTCACGGAACGCCGGCTCCATAACGTGCTCGTAAAGCATGCAAAATGTGCAAGCAAGGGTGATATCGGCCTGGGTCACGCGTTCGCCGACAAGGAACGTCCTCGTAGACAAGTAAGTGTTTAACGTCGTGAGGGCAGCTTTCAAGTCAGATTTTGCCTTTTCAGTATTCTGCCGAAATGTGATCGAAAACAATTTACAAAGATGTCCGTAGTTAAATCTATGGCCGGTGCAGGCAACACGGTGAAGAGCCAATTTAACACTCAACATCGCCCAAGTCATTCAATAGACCCCAGTCTTGCACAATGCACATGTTATCTGTATTGAATTATAGACCAGACATGGGGCGATTACTGTATCAATGTAGCCAAGGCAATCCTAAAACGTTTAATATTCGTTCTTTTCCAAAGCAATCGATTTTTAATGCAAAATAGTATATTTTGGTTACTTGAAATTTCTCTCAAATGTAACTGATAATAATTACTCAAGGGCCTAGATAACAAGATTGAATCGGAGCAAATTTTTACAACATGCTCTTGGACCAAAAATCTACTAACTGAATATCATGGACAGCTCACTGTGATAGCCACCTAAAATCGGCACAGGTTGGAACATAAAATGAAGTATTCCTTGCCGTACCTGTTTGTTAAACTGCATGATGCCCATTGTAGGATAGACCCATGTGCAGGCGGCAGGCTGAACGACATTGTCGGCGAACGATATCCATTGCAATACCTGGAATATTCAGAACAAAGATGGGCAGCATTAGAGGCATTACAGTTCACTTGATATCATATTAGACACAGTATTAATGGCACTATCATTGTCATTAATTTTCCAATCCAGTAATGAGTAAACAAGTGTTAACAATAGCAAAATGGATGTAACGGGTTACATGTTGTTATGTACACAACTTCAATCTCTTATTTGGAACAGAGGTAGTCAGATTCACTGCTAGTAACCTATATCAATCGCAAAAGTTATCCCTGCTGATTGTAGATCATATAGTATTTTTAGTATAATTGATACTTTGGGGATAGCAACCGTCAATTTACATTCAAGGTGGCTATTTAGCATGGCGTAGTACTTTAACTTTTTCAGAGATTCTACTAATATACTATAATTACTCACCACTTGAGTTTTTAGGTAGAACTTTTTACTTTTGAAAAGTAGGACTTATAGCTACGAGAAGTTCCATCTCTTATGAATGGAACTGTCGTGAAAAACTCATTAAATAGCGTGTGTTTGACGTAAACTGGATATCATCATCTATTTAACGTGCAAAAGGTTATTTTACGATAGTCACCAAGATATATCTCAATTTCAAAGGCATGCAAGCTTCCTGGAAACAAAATCTAATTTTTCAAAGCATTCTTTGTCCAGATTACCATTCAAACCTTCACGGAGTAGTTTGATTTTCCATTCTGATATATATTTTGTAAATTGCTACTTCTATTTGAGCAATATAGTAGAAATTCACAGCTACACTCCTACTTCAATTTCTATACTTAAGTAGCAACCGTGACAACTCCATAGACACCTCTTCTCTAAACTCTTCACCATATCATTATTTTTTCCATGATATAAGAAACTATACACAATAACAATTAACAGGTATGTTCAAACAACTCCCAAGGCGATTTGTTGGGTTTATTACAACCCATTCTAGGCTATACTGGCTGGATAAAAAATAAATTGTCGTAATCAGCAAGATATTGGCTTTCCATTAAAATAGGAACAATCACTTTTCAAGTGAAGTAGGAGTATCATTACCTCAGCTTCTTTATCAGCTCCTCGCGTTTGAGCATTGCCTACATAATACGCAATAGCATTTGTTTCAAATAGTCTGATATCTCCTGATTCATATGCTGGTACCTGAAAGCATCGAAACATTATTGTCGTATTTTGATATACATGTTGACTTCTATTTATTCAATACGATCGTCTAAAATACCTTTCCAAAGGGAAATTTCTTCAAGAACGCTTCGGACTTGTCCGTTTCTCCAACCACGAAAGCTGGATCTACAGTTACCTTATGGCCGCTGTATTCGGCAGCGACGAGGATCTTATTCGATCGAAAGCTATTAGGAAATGTATATAATGTTCCTGACATCTCGCAGAACGTTTACTGTAGGTGTAGTTCAACTAAATACTGTCTGCAACGTCCAACCAAAGTGCACGTGGGTCACGCTCGCCAGATCACCCGAGAAAAGGATCGCTACGATTATCGGCTTCAGGAATCGGAGTTTGCAACGTCAGCAACCGAATAGTGCCGGATAGATACGTATAAGCCATAAGGTATACATAATCTGTGGTTCTCCTCCGTCGCCTTTCGAAAAAAAGTGTAAAGGTTATAGTTAACTGCAGTTGGATTATAGCCATTATAAAGGCTATGGTTGGATCTTTCGTATTGCCATGAATAGGAACATAATTCTAGAGATTACAAATTCGCGGAGGCAAGTTGGACGGGCGGCAGCGGCTGTTTGTCGCACAGGTCAACTGGAGCAGAGGTTCTCGAACTTTTTAGACACGCCCCCCTTTATGATAGTGAAAACATAGTGTCCTATATGGTGTCGACACAAGCAAATCTCACGGCTCAGTGAAATTGTATCACGTCACAATTTCCATTTGGCTACAGGCAATTTGACGGTCATTTTTGACCAGCTTGCCGAGCATTAAATTTGGTAAAACGGGTATCAATCGAAAGCTGACTCTGCACTGATGACGAAAATATAAATTTTATTCCGCTTGCGGCCCTGGAACCCCCACAGTCAGCCTCGAATTTTTCATTGTTATGGAGGTTGGCATTGGGACGCAACAATGCTTTTTGGACCTTTTTCTCTTGAGCGACACTCTCGTTTCGCCAGACAGCATTGTTGCGTCATGAGCTTCTCTCTCGTTTCGCCAGACAGCATTGTTGCGTCCCAATGCTAATCTCCATAACAATGAAAAATTTGAGGCTGATTGTGGGAGTTCCAGGGCCACGAGCGGAATAAAGTTTATATTTTCGTAATCAGTGCAGAGTCAGCTTTCGATTGATACCCGTTTTACCAAATTTAATGCTCGGCAAGCCGGTCAAAAGTGACCGTCAAATTGCCTGTAGCCAAATGGAAATTGTGACGTGATACAATTTCACTGAGCCGTGAGATTTGCTTGTGTCGACGCCATATAGGACACTATGGTGAAAAGACTGAAAACCATGGAAAACTGAATGGGATGGAATGGTGACTGCGTGGCCTGTCAATCAGATACGGTTGAATGACAAGTCATCGAGCAAATTAGCGCAGGCGCGAAATCGTGTTTTGCTCACTATGGCGAGAGCCGTGAGACCGCCGAGACTTCGGCATCCACAAAGTTTCGTTTGTTAGCTGTGATCGGATGTAGCATTTGACCTACTATGTATATAAATATATATGTTTTGCAGAACTATATTGGTACTTATTTACAGCTATCGGATATTGGAAATTCCTGCGAAGAATTGTGCCGTCCCTGGTTGTAATACTATAAGCCGAAACAAATAGTAATTCAGCACTCTTTGTCATTTACAGGGTGGATCTCGCAAAGGACGAACAGGAAACGCAGCACCGATCGCAACTACGTTGTTTTATATTGTCCATGCGTGATTCTACGGATAAAAGAGATAATATATTCAGTCAGCTTGATAGAGAATCGTGAGTTACGGAATTCCTTTTCTGTTGTGACACATTATGATCTGTAAATGGTATGGGAGGTGTTCCGCCAGGCTAGTGCATGCCGGTATGATATCAAAGCTGGGTATTTATATGTATTAAGCGCAAACCAGTGACCGATACGTTGTTACTGGCATCATGCAATTATTATTTTATGGACCATTTATGGTGTTTCTAAGAGCCACAATATGTGATCTACATTTCCGGCCAGAAGATATCATAGCGGCAGGTGCCATTCAGTTTTCCATGCTGAAAACATAGTGTCCGATATGGTGTCGACACAATCAAATCTCACGGCTCAGTGAAATTGTATCACGTCACAATTTCCATTTGGCTACAGGCAATTTGACGGTCATTTTTGACCGGCTTGCCGAGCATTAAATTTGGTAAAACGAGTATCAATCGAAAGTTGACTCTGCACTGATTACGAAAATATAAATTTTATTCCGCTCGTCGCACTAGAACTCCCACAATCAGCCTCGAATTTTTCATTGTTACGGAGATTGGCATTGGGACGCAACAATGCTGTCTGGCGAAACGAGAGAATAGCTCATGACGCAACAATGCTGTCTGGCGAAACGAGAGAGTAGCTTAAGAGAAAAAGGTCCAAAAAGCATTGTTGCGTCCCAATGCCAACCTCCATAACAATGAATAATTCGAATAATTCGAATAATTCGTGGGGGTTCCTGGGCCGCAAGCGGAGTAAAATTTATATTTTCGTAATCAGTGCAGAGTCAGCTTTCTATTGATACCCGTTTTACCAAATTTAATGCTCGGCAAGCCGGTCAAAAATGACCGTCAAATTGCCTGTAACCAAATCGAAATTGTGACGTGATACAATTTCACTGAGCCGTGAGATTTGCTTGTGTCGACACCATATAGTACACTATGGTGAAAAATTTCGCGCACCCCTTATCGTCATATCACAAAATGCAACCAAATGCATTGCTTTATCAAGTATGGCGGACCCCAATTGTGGAACAGCATCTCGGCGGCTATCCGACAGTCGTCGAGCATGTCCGCATTCAAGACGAAATACAAGCAATTTATTCTAAAGGAATACTAGCCAGCCTTCAAGATTACCGGACAACGACCTAAAATCGAACTCGCCTTCCGTCACATGCCGCCTCATCTTGACGCTTTTGCTTCTTATATTCTATGCATTACTTTTCATTCAGTGTGCATGCCTCTTCTTCACTTCACCTAGGCTAGGGTTGCCATACGTCCGGAATTTCCCGGACATGTCCGTAATTTCACTGAAAAGTCTGCGTCCGGGAGGAATTTCTAAAATATGCCTAAATGTCCGGAATTTTGAAGGCTTGAAGCAGGCTCAAAAGTTTTTCATAAATCAACATAAACAATACAATTTTCAAGCTGATTTATGCTATTCAAAATCCTCCTTCGCGCCGCGCACGAGTTAATACAAAGTATAATGATATTAGTATATGGGCACCATGCACCACCCTCACCGAAACCTGCTATCAAAATAAATATAAATAACCATCATTTACTGAAATAAGTTTGATTGTAATTGCAATCATAAGCTAACGGGGTATTCCTAGAGTTGGTTAAGGCCGATTGGATGCTTCAGTCACAGTCAGTGGTTCCAGATCTTGGGGTCGTTTGCCTTTATCTGGGGATCGCGATGATGTTGGACGTAATCAGCTTCCTAGGCCGCGAGTAAGTTTGGGCAAGCTGAATTTTTTTTTAGTAATCAGCTTATCAAGTTTTGCGCTTTATTGCCACGGAACATTTTCAGGTTGGAAATGAGGCCGCGACCATAAATAGTTGGAAAACACCGGCGAAACCTGCTGGTGCATTTTATAGTAGCCTAATACATGGAATAATCAATATTATTGACAGAATTCACACATAAAATTTAATAACCAATTGCATATACTAAGTGCCCAACAAGTTTCATCGACTACCCTATGGTGGGCCCTAGATCAGTACTTTTTGGGCGGATGGGACAGAAAAATGTTGTTTAGGACGTGATTAAACACACAACCAGATATAGCCACACTGACCAAACAGTATAGCAGCAGGGCTGTCAAACACAATCCCGACAGGCCAGACACAGCCCACCAGACGATTTCATCCGGCCCGTGAAGAAATCTATTGTAGACCCTAGCAAGTAGCAATCAACAGAGATCACATTACATATGGCACAATTCATGACCTATGTTACACTCCATTCTTGAGTATTATACAGTCGGTGGGCAATGCGTGGCTAGTGTGACGTCATATTGACGGATAATGTGCTACACCTCATTTTAAAATCCGCTAGTGGGCGCTAAACAGTGCCCGGAATTTGCTTCAAAAAATATGGTAACCCTAACCTAGGCCACCAAGGTGGGTGTCTGATCTTAAAGATCTTAACTCGATGAAATTAGGGAGCAACTTTGGAATTGCCGCGGTCTCGATACAAAAAATGGTGTCTGTATATCTGAGCTCGAAATCGTCACGGCATCTATCGCAGTCGAGTCTTCTTACGCTATACAATGTTCTCAGCATAGAAATTGTCCAAATGTCCATTGTTCCATTCAATCGTACGCAGAAGGAAAATGCACTCGTACCTTTTCTGCAGCCTAGATCGATTAAAATATATGGTTAGCCAGAAACGAGGGCATAAGGACGCCCAGTTTCTTCTTATTACTGTCATCGACGCCGCCGGTACCATACAGAGGTGACGCCAAAAAAGCTTAAATTTGAGGGCCAATTCGTAAATTCAAACAGCATGTTGACGACCGCCAACACATGTTAATTGAGTTAGGCTACGTGTAAACGACCGCATAATTATACTTCTACGCCCACGGAATTAAAAGTAGGCCTACCCCTGGTTCAAAGGAACGAATTAATGTTTATTGTGTCCTAATATAACGATAATAATTGCGAGCCTGTGTCCGACGCAGAATTGCATTTGTACCACGTTACGTTCCAGGGCATTTCAGCCGAATAAAGTAATTGTCTGGATTATTCGGTGTTCGAATTAAGCGAAAGAATTGCTAATTTGGAATAGCGTGCGTTTCATGATAGAATTTTCTCTTTTAGTTTAGTCTGTTACGTTTGGGCGATTCCAATATATTTCGACTATGTAGCGATTATAGAGCGACAATCTTGGCGTGAGGTCGTATATAACAATATACCCATACGCGACTAACGAATTAGTAACAATTTCATTTAAAACAAAAATCAATTTAAAACAAACATGGTTAAAACAAAAGGCCCTTGTTTGAAGCATGTTTTTTATTGATGTGTTTTTTAATAAAATGACGTCACGAGTATTCAATTGAGACGTCATAGTGGATTGACATTGACAATAGAAAATATAGAGTAAATAAGCTCCTTTGACAAAATAGGCTTCCATCCCTGTCATATATAACGACCAAAAATATCTTTAACCAGGATTACATCGTCATGCAGCATTTCTGCGGCCGACATTTCGCGGGTTCCAACCATATCCCATATCGTATACGTCGACTATATTGGGTGGTAGGCTCATAAAACATGCTTTTGGGAAAATATTTATACAATTATGGCATAAATACACAACTGAAAAAACACATTCTATTTTTAAATGCCTTGGTTTAAAACACTGTTTAAAAATTATTTCCAACAGAGTGTTTTACATGATCATTTGTTTTGAATGCAACCGTAATAACAATGACAACGCTCGAAGATATATAATTAATATAACTACGCGTCCTAAATGTTCGAAGACATAGGCATATACCTCCGTCAGCTCTTCCGATAGCATAAAGTACTCCGAATCATAGCTAGGGCCCCAAAGGGGCCTGGCTGCCCATCCAATAAGTCGCTGCTGAAGAGATTCGGCGTCCTAAAAATAGAAGATATGCGGAAACTAGAAATCGCCAAGTTTATGTATCAGTTTCACTGCGGTCGTTGCCCCGAATTCTTCAATGACTTTTTTACCTCTGAATCAAAAGCGCACAGCAGGTACAACACACGCGCGTGCACGTCGTCCAAATATCATATGATCGACCGAAAAGATCATCGCTCTATCAAATATGCCGGACCTGATGTGTGGAACAGTATCCCGCCGGCCATCCGGAAGGCGACGAGCATGTCCATGTCCACATTCAAGTCGAAATACAAGCAATTACTACTAAATAAATACAGTCCATCCTCAAGATTACCGGACCACGACTGACCTATCGATCTCGCTTCCCATGACATGCCGCCCTATTTCTTGTCGCTTCCTTTTCTATACTATCTTCTTTACTTTCATTCAGTGTGCATGCCTCCTCTTTACATCGCCTAGGCCAAGGTGGGTGTCCAGCAATTCCATAGACAACTCCTAGTCGCTTCGACATCTTCCTTTCTTTTCATTGTATCGCATTTTTTGTGGGGTATTGAACTGATAAAATTGCTAATAAACCAATGATGATGAAAATAAATGTCATCACTGGGGCTGAGAGACGAGAGAGGAATAAAAATTAATATCGAAGTATGCAATCACCAACATTATTGACCAAATTCATTCATGGATCAGATCGTCATCTCCAATCAAATTTATGATTATTTTGACGGGTGTTTGTCTGATTGTCTGGATTCGAGCTGATCTAATGGCGGTGGCTCGACGGCGAGTACGCTAGTTAGTCGCTTTGTAAAGATACAATTGAAATTTATACAGAGGCCACTACCGCTACAGCCCATTGGCTACTTCTACTACCATAGAGTTAGTGCATTCACTAATCACAGAGATTCGTCGATTCATCACGTCAATTCATCCGTGGACAGGGTTGTAATGGCATGGCAATTTTTCGTTGACTCGATGACTCGAGGCAATTTGTGAATTGACTCAACTTGTACTCGAGTCATTACTCCGAGTCATGTATCATATCTATCTCGCCTATCGTCACATGCCACCTCATTTTGTCGCTTGTCCTATTATATTAACTTATTTTAATTTTCATTCAGTGTGCAATGTGCATATACCTCCTCCTACATCGCCTAGGGTCCTAGGCCACGGTTTGTGTCTGATCTGAAAGACTACTCCAAGTCGTTTCGATACCTTCAAGGATATCTATCTAGTTTCTAGATGTCCATGGATATCTTCCTATCTTTTCATTGTATCGCAGTCTTGTAGTGTTTTGAAATGATGAAATTATAATTTTAAACTGAACTTAACCAGAGAAATTGTCGATCCGTCCCCCACACTGTGGAATGTGAATCTCGAAATTGGCGCGTTACGGACTTCGGGGCCCACAACTTGAGCTCACGAAAAGTTACCTCTCACTAGACGCAAACAAATGATTGCAATCTCAAACACCTTGTCCTCTCATCACCTGGTGACCTGTAGTGTACCCCAAGGCTCAGTACTTGGAACGGTCCTCTTCACCTTATATGTCAACGACATTTTTTATACCTCCTCATTGATCACCAGTCTGTTCGCTGACGATACTCACCTTCTTTCCTCCACATCTTCGACGGCAGAGCTGGATGCCCTGACTAGTGACCAAATGCCCAAAGAGCATGAGTGGACGGCCCAAAATAACCTTTGCATTAAGGCCTCGAAGTCCCAATTGCTGACAGTAAATTCGAAAAATAACCTAACCGATAACATCGCTGGTCAGCCCGTTTCCAACACGGAAAATGCCAAATATCGCGGGGTTTTACTGGACTCGGACATGTCCCGGAAGAGTCATATTCAGTCCCTATCACCGAAGTGCGGCCTGTTCTACAGCCTTAGCCACTTCGTGCCAGCCTGGGTTCTTCTGATACTCTTTAAATCCTTAATCCAGTCGAAGTTACAATATGGCATCTTCTGTTGGGGGGCTTCCAGTAAAACTGTCAATCCTCAAGATTACTGGACCACGACTGACCTATCGATCTCGCTTCCCATGACATGCCGCCCTATTTCTTGTCGCTTCCTTTTTCTATACTATCTTCTTTTCTTTCATTCAGTGTGCATGCCTCCTAGCTGTTACATCGCCAGGCCAAGTTGGGTGTCTGATTCTATAGACTACTTCAAGTCGCTTCGACACCTTCCTATCTTTTCATTGTATCGCATTTTTGTGGTGTATTGAACTGATAAAATTGCAAATAAAACCAATGATGATGATATTACTCCGCGTATATTCCATGACAAACTTGCACGTAATAAACCAATGATAATAATGTGAATAAAAATATAGTGACATGCGTCATTAGAACGTACTCGCTACAGCGACCTGCAGCTATCGAATGTTTACAGTCGGGACTGCCACTCTTCATTCTGCATTATCTGCATTTTAGCTATTGACTCTGTCCGTTAGCGGTGGTCTTAGTATATTGGAATTGTGTATGTCATGTGAACGTGACACATGAATCAAGGGAAAATTTCCATAAACAATTATTACTGATGCTAATTGTTGACACTACTGCTAAAGTATTGATGTTCTCATGTTCGAGGCCTACTGGTTGTTTTCATGAAACTGAGACAGCTTAACTTACTTCAAGTTCAAGTTGTTGTGGCAAGATTCTTTATATTGCATATGAACAATGTACATACTGGCATCGTCTTTCCTTCATAATGGAAACTTTTTGATAGATTTGTAAATGCTGGATATATATAAAATGCAATTCTTACTCTGGGAAGACGTCAATTGATTTCAATTAGCAATGGACACAGAACCTCTTACCACAGAGGCAAATAACGAACGGGAGAACAAAGACACTCTGATGAATCACCGAGTTATCAAAACGCTTAGCATGATCATTGTCATCATCGGTGTTGTGAGCGTACTGGTCGGAATAAGTAGTTTGACTTTCTCACTAGTTGTGAAATGTGAATTCCTATACTACGATGCATCGTCTTCAAAACTATCTAACACTACTCGTATGTGTTCTTACTCCCGGACGTTTACCGCTTCTGGTATATGGTGTGGACTTATGTACATTACTACCGGCATTATCGGGATATTTGCATCAAAGAGAAGAACTGTATGCTTCATTGTGACTCTGATGGTGATGACCGTTGTTTCGAATTGGGTTTCGCTTTGTGGAATGGTGCTGAGCATTGGAAGCCATTTTGACCATGGTTACCAGCAGCTGAATAGCTTCCCTCTGACGCTGCATATTTTGAACAGTTTCATAACGCTGACTTCCCTCGCAGCATTTATCATCCAGTGGATTGAATTTGGTTACACATCCCGTGCCGTATGTTGCAATGGTAAAGAGGGTTACCCAAAGATAAGAGAAAATACACGCACATACGCAACCCTAGCTTCTCAACCTAATTCGTTTTACCATCCACTGACCACGCCTATGGCAGACACAACCCCATTGTCCGCTCCGCCGCCAAATACAAATTACCAAGCACCACCCGCTGGACCAATTAATATCCCGGACCACAATCCAGAAGCCATCTACTTGGTCAAAGACGGACAAGTAATAGGTGTGCTGCCGCAAAATTTGTTGACCACACAAACGCAAGTGCCTGGAAGTTCTCTCGGTTGAGCAGTCTTTGTTGTCAAATCCGCATAGAATCCCTGTGAAATTCCTCATTCTTCAGACTCCATATCTTCATAATTAGGGCTGGGCAAAATCGAGTACCTGAGTGATTCGATTCCGAATCACGTAATATGCTTCGAGTCGAGTCGAGTAATCGAGTATCACTCGTTATGACGTCATAACATAATGTAATGCGTCAAAGTTTAAATATGCACCGGTTATGCCACCACTAAGAATATAATGCCTGTTATCCATCTCATAAAATATGATTTGGTATTTTTCGAACATACCATATGCTACGATACCGCCAATCAAGGTTTCTAGGCTTCAACAGTATCGAAACTATAGCTGTCATTGATAAATTAACTTTCAGGGGTGAGAAGCATGTAATTTCAGTACTCGAAAAAATCGCCTTTTGCTACTCGACTCGAATCATTAAAATTAATACTCGATTCAGATTCGAGTACTCGAATCATTGTGCCCAGCCCTATTCATAATCCAGATCCAGTATGGTATCTGCCACAGCGAAAGTTAGTGACGCTTTCTTCACAGATGGAACTTACCTGACAGTTGATGACTCAGAGAACAATGATACCGTAATCGCTGGATGTCCAGCAGTTTCATATGTGGAATATTTGGTACTATTGTTTGATCAAGATTTGTGAAAACCATGTAGTATTGCTGTGTTCAACATGGAGTTGTGACATGTTTGCATCATAGACTGTATTTGAAAAGCAAAATTACTTCTCCTGTTTAGTTCGTGTCTTAAGAGAATTCTGTCTTTCTACATCATATTAGATCATATTCTTCATGATTAATATAATTGTATAAATGGTTTGCTTGAAAAAAACTTGACAATCACCGTATATTTTCTTATTCTTTTTGTCATCGCATGCAATTACTGTATATATCCGTATTGTTTTCGTCATCGCGTGCAGTGATCTCATCACCTGTTGGACTCCCGTGGCCAACCATAAGGTGTGGTCCTGGATTGGTGGTATTAGGTATCGCTGCCAATCTTTGTCGTGTCCATATGGTGATCTTGATTTGCATAGTTCCTTGCCTCTCTGTCTGCCCATACCACATGTATATTATGTATGTAATTATATTATGTAATTTTTTGGCATCTTTTTTACAACAATGCTTAGCAGGATACTCGTCACAATTATTTATTTCTCAAAACTTTAACTAACAATTGGTCCAAAACAGGAAGTAGCCTATCATTGAAATATTTGGGCAATATGTGCTATTGCGACGATTTTTATCCCATGTGATTTGTACCTAAATGTCACTAGGAAGTCTGAGCACATTATCATAATATGACTTCAATGACTAATAAAGCTTGTAGCAAAGTTCAATTTAGAATTGTATGTGTTGCATATTCAAATCGACATCTCCATAGTCATTGCTGATTCATGCATTGTTTCAGATCAATACAGCATACGAATTGTGCGTTTATTTGAATGCAGAAAATAAGATAGAAGGCATGACAACATTAGCTGGAATTGGAAGAAACTGATCACTAGTCATTACGGAAGACACATAACTACCGTACTCGAGGCAAATTCTTGAGTTTACTCCATTCGAGCCAGCTCCACAAGGTCCTCCAAACCGTCAAAATGATCAGATGCTTTTGCTGCACACAAAATGTGATGATCAGTTCCCGGCAACCTGCTCTCAAGTGCCCTCTTCTGTTTTTTCTTGTTAACATATTCCAATATTTCATGAAGAGCTAATCGCCACAATGGTGATATTTCCAACCAGGCATGCCGGTACCTGAAAGAATAATGGTGGCCGTAAATCACGTCTGACAAACACTTTTCTAATGTACAGAAAATATTGTGCCCACAGTACCATAATTTACTGATAGATTCATCGGTATCGATTAGTTGAATGGTGACACCCACAAGCCACATTTTAAGATGGTGAGTGACGTGGGTGTCTGTATCATCACAAATATGGCCCCTCCGTCTACGCCAATATCAATCACAAGTCAGGTTATACGGGGAATCACAATGAACGCCTTGAAGCCGACTGTAACTCCAAGTACATTAAACTCAAACCTAATGTCACATGAAAAGGCACATAGGCTAACAAACTATTTACAGTAAGTGTACAGCAACTTTGAGTCGGAATTTCACGAAGAAAATATCGGAGTTTGAGTAATTAGGGATGGTATATTGAAGATATCTGAAGGTTAAAGGTCCCACATTCCTTGCTATCAGTTGTGATTAGGCCTACTACTCACCGTTCATTCAGCTCCACTTTATGATTAGTCTCTGAAACTTGAAACGCTTCGAAAACAAAATCTTTGCATTCACGAACCACTTCATTGGCGGAATTCCCTGAAATTGGCAGACGGTTCAGCCACCGTGCAAACAAAGTGAACAGGTAGGCTCTGGTATTCAAACTGACAGTCTGTGAATGCAGCTTTTCCATTATATCATCAATGAAATCGCAACATTCTGCGTCACTTTTGCTTGTTTGGAAGTCTGACGTTATCATGCCGACCATGCATTGTAAAACAAGATGTAGCACCAATGCGTCGTCACTTCCAGAAACGTATGAGTTGCTGGACTTGACGAATTCCGTCAATATATTGCACAGAATTGAAAAAATCTCATCATTCGAAGAGTCCATCGAGCCGGAAGACAACATTATAGCAGGAATAATGAATTTGATTAAATGAAATCTCTTGCTGTCCCTGATAAACAACAGTAAAATTGGCAGTAACTTTTGTCCTTCAAGCCCCTGTGAAGATGATACATTATATTCAATATTCATCCATGCTCCAAACATCCTTATGCTGGATTCATGCAATTCTGCACCTTGCTCAATGTCAAAGTCTTCTTCCACTGTCTTGCTTAGATATTCAATCAGAGAAGTTGCCATATCTGACAATGTGGGTTGAGCGAGGCGTATTTGCTCAAAATTTAATGCGTCCCTTGTACCTTCTTGCTCATTTTGTTCGAACTCCGCAATTGCTTGACAAAACAGTTCAGTCACTTTGAAGCACGACGCTATTAATAGCATACTCTCACAATCGACAGACCCCTGATGTTTATGCTCACGAATATCTCGGAATACAAGTCCAATTTCGATACAAGCAAGTCTAGTTAAAACAACTATCAAGTTCTTTTCATTGGAAATATCAACAAACAATGGTAATCCAATTAACGAAACCACTTCGGAAGCAAGTTTTATCGCGTCTTGTCTGTGTTTTTGTGATACTTTACTGCATAATATGTCACCGAGTCCAACAATAGCATTGTTAAGCCAATCATCACAATTAGGCAGTAGCTCTCCGTTTAGGTTGCGTATTGCACGAAACAAAATTTTACAAATGTCAAACTTTAATGGCCCTTTTTCATCCCTGAAATCCTTGGACATCTTGCCAATCCATTTACTGTACTGGGAATCTCTAGCAAGTTCTGGATGACTTTCAATCAAAACTGTTAGGACTGGAAATACTTTATCCATCCAACAGTAAGGACATGATATCAAAGCTTGGAAGACGTCTTCATAAGGTAAATCTGTTCTTCTCTCCAGTAAAATAACCAAAGTGGCAAGGCAATCTGTAATAATTTCGTTGGAATCGGTACAGTTGGAGAATTCCCTCATTGTTTTTAAAAGCAGAACTATTGTCTTTTCTGATTTCGAATCAAAACCGTCAGGCCCGGTCAAATAAAATAACTTGATAACGGAAATTGCGATGGATCCATAAGCTTGCTTCACCCCTTGGTCTTCATTCAATTTGCAGGCTGTTGCCAGAAGCCTGTGGGGAAACTGTAACCCAATACAGTGCAGGAGTCGATGTAGCTTTTCCAACGGTAAATTTTCCGGCTTGACAGTCTCTGTTACGATTAGCATCGCAGCAAACTTTTCATTGTCTGTTTTTGCACGCTTCATCATGCCCAGAATCGCATTCAACTTTTCATCGCTAATTCCTGACATCTTATTTTGTAATCAAGGACCAATATCATCAAATTGTTTTCTAATAAACAAAAACAGATACACAATTAGTGATGTTAAAATGAACAGGTGGCTGTGAAATATAAATTTTTGCTGCAACATTGCGTATTCAGAATATACTCCTAGGCGCGGTGGAACCAAAAAGATGCTTCCATGATTCCGGTATTTTCCATATCAACTGATTTTCACAGTCCTGGTGCTTAAATTTCTGCCATCGGTTTACCGTGTTCAACAATTCTAACGATTCCGGCAAATTATCACCCTCCGAGCAATATATCATGAAAATAGTTGCCTCAAAATTGCAATCATCTTCGAGGCAGAAGTCGTAAAATATTTTAGCAACACCGCTGCCGGGCATGACAAATGACGTGGAGCCAAATGCAGATTTGCGTTCACTCAATGCAGTTATGTTTTCAGCGGTAAGCTCGTGTTTGAGCTTCTCTTTTGTGGTTATAAATCGCACATTGGTGCCACGAATTTCATCGTCCAATCTTTCATACGCATGACAGCTAGTCAACATGATAACACGAGATATGCTCCGTTCGGATATCCAAGCAATTAGTTCTTTGGCAAACTGACGTAATCTTCCAGGTACTGCCGGAGCTCTCTGTTGCAATACCGCAAGGTGCTTTGTCTTGTCATAGTAAAGCTCAAGAGACAATGTGAGGACGTTGTGCCGACTTGATCCAAATGGATGTGAACCAACGATTGGTAAGACACATTCAGTGAAAATGTGTCCCAACTTCCTCATGTCGAGAGAGTTGATCAGCAAATCGCAAGCCAGTTGCCCGACGTTGCCAACTGACACACAAGGCAGTAGCAAGGTACAGCCGCTAAGTGCAGCAATCTCTGTAGACGTACCAGCAGCTCCGTGAAACTCCATATTAAATGTATGCTTCCGTTGTATCAATTGGTTCCGATGTGAAAAATAGTAAGAGGTGACAAAAGCTATATATAAATGACTTTTATAACAAGAGAGATTCGATAATTCGTTGACCATCCATTAGAAATAACAATATTAAGATATCGGCATGGTATGAAAATCCAGTTTGAATGGTACAGACTGGGAAGCCCGATAATTCACCAATGCCAGTGCAACATTGGGCTGATGAGGGATGCGTAAATTAAGGTATATGAATCATCGTAAACATAAGTATGTACTATATATGTATTATATACCGTATGTAGTGGTGGTCATAGTAGTTCGATAGCTGGTGGATATTCAAGTGATAAGTACGGTATAAGTTGCAATTACAAGATATGTCAAAACTACTTCAGTTGAAATCAGAAAATGAAGATATCAAAAGTACTCAGGTAAGTAGTTTGAAAAAGTAGATTTGGTCATGGATCGCATGTACTTTCCAAATTGAAACGCGCATCTTCGCGGCTAAAGCATCATGAGTATAATGACTCTAAAAAGAGAGTCAGAGGCGCAGTTCTCATAAAAGTGATGCAAACATCAAAAAACTGCTTTCTGCTATATAAAATCCAAAGTGTCAAATGTTAACAGTATAAAAATATAAGCACTTGATAAAGTATAATACAAGTATGGCAAAACATATACATGCGTAATACTTCGCTACTGATCGCCCCAGCGGGATGATCACCTCTGACCATATGCTGGCCTGGGAATGACAGGACTCAATGGCATACATGAACACCAGATGAGGTGTGAAACAGATATAAGATTTGTTGATACCTCGATTACCAGAGAACCCGTCCCTTGGAGAACCCGTCCCTACCAACTCTGCCCTCGGAGAACCCGGCCCTCGGGAAATTTTGCTTATCAAGCACGCGTGGTCTACTTGTTGTGGTATTCACGGTGTTTTTCGACTACTCTGGACCTCGGAGAATGCGGCCCGCGAACAATTTTGCATTAAAAATGCATTAAATGTGAAGCCGGCCTCGGGAAATATTGTATTCACCGGCAACCCTAATATCCCACCTCCACCAACCCTAATATCCCACCCCCGGCAACCCTAATATCCTAACCCTAACCCTAATATCCTCCCCCAACCCTAATATCCCCCACCCCTAATATCCCACCTCCGGCAACCCTAATATCCCACCCCCGGCAACCCTAATTTCCCCCTCCCCCAACCCTAATATCCCACCTCCGGCAACCCTAATATCTCACCCCCGTCAACCCTAATATCTCACCCACGGCAACCCTAATATCCTACCCCTAACCCTAATATCCTCCCCCAACCCTAATATCCCCCTCCCCCAACCCTAATATCCCACCTCCGGCAACCCTAATATCCCACCTCCACCAACCCTAATATCCCACCCCCGGCAACCCTAATATCCCACCCCCGGCAACCCTAATATCCCACGCATGCCCTGACCTCCTTACAAGACCGACAAATCAGTTGATAATAACATTATTACTTTATTAATTCATAATAATACTTGTGAATACACTTAATTTCTAAATTTCCCGAGGAATTCACTGAGGGCCGGGTTCTCCAAGGGCCGGGTTCTCCGAGGGCGGAGTTGGTAGGGACGGGTTCTCCAAGGGACGGGTTCTCCGGCAACCGATACCTCTATCAATATCAGCTATAGTTCCCAATATTTGAAATGTTTTTGAAATATTGAGAACTATGGCTGATATTGATATAGGTATCATGGTCTGATATATAATTGAATTGGAAAATAAATGGAATCTAGATATTGAATGTAAACCATTATGACCGTTGCGCTATCATTACGCTGCGGCTGCAGATATTCCAATGAATAGCGAAAACTCACTCAACAAACGGAATAGATTACATATATACACTATAACGCCATAAAAATACTTGAACTAATTTAAGAAATTCTACAATGTAAAATGCTGAGTATATGATACTAACTAGTTGTTATATGTCCGTATTCTGCCGACGAACTCATAGCTCAGTGATGCAACGCAAGCTGCTGCATGGCTGTGGTGTGGCTGAAGTAAAAGTAAAGTAAATAGACAAGTGCTAATGTAATGCATGATTGAGCAATGGAGATTATCGGATTCTCAAATGACTCCGGAATGTCCGGATGCGATTGACAGATCTCGCAAAAAATCCTTCTGTATCTCTGGTACCTAAAACCCTATTTATTATATCTATTTCAGTAGAAAAAATATCTATATTCCTAAGCAAATTCAAAATCATGCTCCTTGGACCTCAACCGGAACATGATCACTGATAAATCGGACCAGTAGTGCGGAACAGCATCTGATCAGCAAATGATGATGATGATGATGATGATAAATCAATACTGGTCAGCCCCACTAAGCTATCTAAACAGCCCCCAAGATTACCGGACCACAATCTGTCACATCGACTTCGCCTTCCGACACATGCAGCATTCATTTTGTCGCTTCTTTTATATTATCCTTTATTCCCGGTGAACATGCCTCTCATTTACATGCTGTAGGCCAAGGTGGGTGTCTGATTAAAATACTACTCCAAGTCGATTCGACACCCTCATATCTTTTCATTATATCGCAATCTTGTGTGCATTGACTTGATAAAACAAATAATAGAATGACGATGATGATGATGATGATGATGATTAGTTATCACCTCTGACGCTACCTTAATCTAATCCTAAACTATGAACCGGTCACTGATTTCAGATTTGTCAATCTGTGCAGCAGAGATGCTCATGGATTTGATGATATTTGTCGGATTCGGTCAGGGCAGTTAGCGTTTGGATCAGGGATATCTAGGTAGGGTTACCATATTTTGGAATCGGGAAAGGAGGACACTCTTTCAAAATTTTCAAACACAGAATACCGGTGGAAAATCCTGAAAAAGTGGTAAATTTCTACCACTTCGTAGTCGGTTGACTAAAAAAAGGTGATCTTTCTGGTTCGGTGCCCAAAATACTGTTTTGTCCTTCGCATTGTCGGGT
This sequence comes from Botryllus schlosseri, assembly GCF_051294905.1. Classification (NCBI taxonomy): domain Eukaryota; kingdom Metazoa; phylum Chordata; class Ascidiacea; order Stolidobranchia; family Styelidae; genus Botryllus; species Botryllus schlosseri. The sequence goes on from NC_137249.1 coordinate 17,989,220, forward strand.
GGCTGACTAAAAAAAAGGGTCAACTTTAGCTCAGCTCCAGAAATAACATAACATAACATAACATGGTTGGGTTATATTTTTGATCTGAACAAGTCACACACAATGTACAATGCGATAAGACACAATGCGATGTCATGAACAGATAAGAGGATGTAGAACGACACGCATCAGTAGCGATCGTTTACTCTTACATCCACCTCGGCCTAGAGTGCCCGATGTCACAGTTCTTTTTCGATGTTGATCCCTTTGAAGCCGCGTCCCTTCCAACTATAGTTCTTTTCCATTCATTGTTAGTGCTTTCAAATACCCGCCGGAGCGTCACTTCGGTGCTGATTTACGGCATCTCAGTCGAATTTTGCTATAAATTTGACCAAAATTCCTAATAAGAGGACAAAATCTCAAAAATGAGGACATTTAGGCGTCCTCGAAGGACATTTTCAAAAACCCGAAAAAGGAGGACAAATCCTCCTAAAGAAGGACGTATGGTAAACCTATATCAAGGTATCCCTGGTTTGGCTTTATGATTTTGTGTACATAGCAGAGATGAGCACGGATTAGGATTAGGTTTTGAAAAAACAGGATTTGTGAGATTTTGTCGGATTTGGATTATACATTTTTTTCAGAACGGATTAGGATTTGGATTGGATTTACCTATTTTCTCGGAGATTGAAATGTCGTGTGGCGAATGGCGACAAACTTTATTCAGATCAGTTATTAATGTAATTATGGTTACTAAGTTATCTTGAATCAAGTGAATCGTTGGTTGTGAAAGAAAATTTTCGAATCCCTCCATTGCATAAATTAGTATTTTTTCTGAATTTCCGGTTGGAATCGGATTAGGATTGGACATGGACTTGAATGTGAAAAAGTTATGGATTAGGATTTGGATTTGAAGGTTCGGATTTGGATTGGATTAGGACATAGAAATTTCAAATCCGCTCATCTCTGGTACATAGCTCAGTGGTTGTAAGCTTGTAACAACTGAATTTGGGGCAGCGAGCAGCACTTATGACGTCGCCAGACAAACTCTGGGTTGTGGATTTTGAAAACATGACGACGAAAAAAGAGGTCCCATACGAATTACCAATTTCTATCGCGGACCAGCCAAATATGTTCCACTATAGAGGGCTAATCTAGTTTTTTTTTATAGTTATCTTTAGTTTCCCAAACGAGGAGTTGAGGAGCACCGATTCGTGATACGTCTCGCTATCATTGATTGCGCACTGGCTAACAAGTCACGGTTAAATGACCTTCGTTTGCGACAATCTGAATTTGGCTTTAGATTGCTATTTACCGTACTAACGTTGGTTATGGTTAGTAATCTATGTGAATTTCGTGTGTGTGAGTGTTTTCTCAGGATACTGCCTGCCTAAGATTGAATCCAGTTTGAAACTCAGGACCGAAATGCAGTTATTTCCCTTCACCCCATGACCAACCCCCAGTAGTCACATTCGAAAATATATTGAATACCTATACGTTACGTAGTATACGTGTACGAGTCACTAGTAAGCAGTGTTGGGATCAAGTCACTACCTTCGAGTCACGAGTCGTTTCGAGTCATTGTACATTTTGACTCGAGTCAAGTCAAGCAGGGGAGATAGTGTAGTGGTTACGATAAGCGCCCAGCACGCAGGCGAACCGCGTTCGATTCCCGTCGGAGGTTTATCTGGGCTCCTCTTCCCTTGCCGTTGCCGTTCTTACGGCGACAAAAAAGCCCAGAAAAAGACCCGGCGAAAGAAAGCACTCACAAAGAATGGAAAAGAACTAGTAGAAAGGGCCGCGGCTTCAAAGAGATCAACATCGAAAAAGAACTGTGACATCGGGCACTCTAGGCCGAGGTGGATGTTAGAGTAAAGGATCGCTACTGATGCGTGTCGTTCTACATCCTCCTATCTGTTCATGACATCGCATTGTACATTGTGTGTGGCTTGTTCAGATCAAAAATATAACCCAACCATGTTATGTTATGTTATGTTAAGTCAATCGATTTTTGGAGGTGACTCAAGTCAAGTCAAGTCATGAGTCAAGTCACAATTCAAGTCAAGTTGCCTTTTCGCCATTGCATTTTGCTATCTGTCTGAATAACAGATTGATTGGTCATTGATTTTGAACCGATGAACGAATATAGCGTTAAATATACACGGAAGAAGGTGCTGTATCGCTCACATGTACGTAGAACTACTAAACCACGTAAGTAATTATATAGCCTCAGTTTATAATACCGAACCCAGCCAAAATAGAGAATAGATACGAATTGATAGGATGTAATGCATTACCCATTTACGAATTAGTATGATACAATTCGAGCCAACGGCTGAGGCTATATATAAACTATATTCGAATTCAATTACAGTAAAACTAGAGGTTTGGTTAAGGTAAAAAAGAGAACAGAAATTACTTTATTAAACAAGTTTACGACAACGTAAAGTGTAAGCTTCGATCACTTCGTTTGCGGTTTATTTATTTGTGTGAGAACAATAGAGGCCCAGTAAAACGCACGGTCATTGAATGATTGGTCGCTCTCACGGGTTACATCAGTGTTTCGCGAACAATCCGAACATATGAAAGAGCAAGATGCAGTGATTTTTATCGGCACCGATTACTTGATGACTTGAAATTGACTCGTGAAATTTGCTCAGACTCACGAGTCAATCCGCATTTCTGATACGTCAAGTCATTTTAGCAAAGTGACTCGAGTCAAGTCAAGTCATACGAAAAAAGTGACTCGAGTCATCCCAACACTGCTAGTAAGTATAATAAATAATTACGTCTGTTGCTGACGTTGCGTTATGGTGTTATTTAAGACTTCGATAGAGACTATTTTCTCTCCCCAGTCACTGTCCTGTGAGTTTGCGACTGCAAATCGATTGTCTAGTCTATGGTCCTCAATATTGGCTATTAACTATTAAGTGGGATTGTTTTTCACGTCTGTTAGTTCAAATTATAGGTATCGTATATTATTCTTATGGCTAGTGTTCACTATTCAGAATAGCGATTCTCATGAAGTGAGTGTCAGAACAGGCATTAAAGCAATCCGCAATGAGTGTCATTATAGCAAGGCTTTCAAACTGTTGAATGTCACAATGGTGAGGCATTCAAAATAGCCCAAGTTAAACCCTCCTGAAACAACTCACAAGTAAACCTGACCCCAAAATCACTTGTAATATATCAGTATTTCGAATGCTTAGCTGTTATGGCACTATTTATTTTACGTGGACGGGGTTTGCTTATTCGATTGATTGTGGTTTGATTGTATGATTTGGTCCATGATACTGTGTCTTGTTTTTCTTTCTGTTCGTTAGTTTCTATCGACTGTGAAGATTGCTCCTGTCCTGGGTGGCTCGGCTCTGAAGACTTCGTCATATCGAGCCTCCCGTCTACCTTGCATGTCGCATTTCACTGTTGAATTTTTGTAGTGTAATGTTGATATGTAATGTATAGGAATAAAGATTCTCTCTCTTTCTGATTGATGTGGCTGGTCCCTGGCTACACCATTGCGTCGGAACTGATATTTTAATCATCAAAATCCCAAATTTCGCGGTCAGGCTAATCTAATATTTGGTTTTGGTAATTTATTTTTTGATAATATAGAACTATAATTTCCAGAATTCCCCCGCCGGCCACGGGTTGGCCGCCCCCGAGCTATGATGATCTGTATAAAACGGTTTTATTTTTTCTTCACGTAAATCCAGGTGATTGTGATTGATACATGCTAATCAAATGAAAGGCGCTGATCATTTGAAATTGAGAGTATGGGCCCCAAACTGGGGGCTTCCATCGATCGACCCGGATTGTCTGACGGTGTTAGCCTACTCAAAATTCACAAATGCACCATTGGCAGTTGAGGAAGTGGTCCCAAAGTCCACCGTGACTGGCTGCCTTCCAGAGCTGCTTGTTGAAGAGAGTGTGTTTTCATCTCCTATGAACATCATCTCGGTATTTCGCCGGGAACAGTATAACGCCGACTTCAAACTTGATGATATTCAACAGGCAGACACTTTGGCATATTCGGCGATGGTGGAGAATAAGCTGAAACCAGGATTGCAGTCGATCTTGTGGTTGAATTCTGCAAATTATATCAACGTAACTAGGAAAGCTTTGGTCAACAGTTTCGGGTTTGTGAATAGGTATTGGGAACTACCACAAATTCGTAACAGAATCATAGCTGATTTACATCTTCGTACGGGAGTTGCTATTACTGACATTGAAGCGCATTGGAAACAAGAGGCCAAAATATGCATAACGCAGCTATCGAAACGCCTCGGAAACTCTGAATTCTTTTTCGGCGCCGCCCCCACGACCTTCGACGCGATTGTGTTCGGTCACCTGGCCGTGCTTCTGAAAGCTCCGCTGGTGTCCACGGAATTGAAAAATCATCTTCTCGCGTGCGACAACTTGTGCAAATTCTGCGGCAGAATTTCCCAGAGATATTTTTGGGAAGACGGCTCTTATAATATGAAGGACACTCAGAAAAAAAGTGATTTCGATGGAGCTCCCGACGAGGAAAATAACACTCGTAGCTTTAAATTGGCGATAGCAGTCGCAGTTGCTGTTAATTACATTTTCCTATTGAATAGATTGAGACGTAGATCGATGGTGCGAGGATGATAGTCGATGATAAAGCAGAGAAAAGTAACAGTATTTTGTGCTGATAAAACTGCATGACGACGAATTTATGCTGATTAGGAATCTCTGTCACGTACAGGCACTAGCTGGCACAGTTGTGAACATAATGTCTTCAATTGATCTAATGTCGTCCGATTTCACAGCATTGTTCCTATAGCTATCTCATGTGTATCGTACACAGTGGTTCATTCACTGCTTGAGGGACTTTTGGTTTTACATGCTCGAAACTATATCTAAATTGAAGTATTGGTAAGATATACAATTTATGCTTCCTTCTTATTTTGGTCATTTTTATCGCTGTAGTCCTATGACCTTCTGTCCTAAAGAAGTGACTCATTTCATGTTGATTGACTTTTCCTTTATATGCATCAGTTGGTATCTTACTTTCTGATCAAGTTTTGACCACGTTTCAAATAAAACGCACAATTTTGTCTGCATTTTTCACGTAGTTGATCTTTCTGTTGGCATTGAGGGTATTATGCGTTATTTTAAATGAAACTGATCAGAGCTGGAACCAGAAATGCAGTTGCAACTCACCCTCAAAATTATGATATGAAATGAATCATTGTTGTGTATTGTACCTATATTAATAACGCTGATATCAAGGAGAGAGATCGTTGATAGGTCCATTACTCGCAGTAACCAGATCAATAGTCATAAAACACATAACTAGCTGCAGGCACTGAGTAACAAAGTACATCTGCTTTATCCTATTTCTACTAGAACAGTTTTTGGGCAAAACTATCTAGTTTGCAGAAATTGGAGAGAGATAATTTATTCGGTTCTATCAAAATCTGACGAACACAACGGGAAATATTATTCAATGTAGAATCGGCCTGTATCGGAGGGATCGGGAGATCATCATCGGATTTGGAAAGTAGGTTTGTAATAATTTGATATCGTTTCACGAGTGTACCGTTTGAAATAACCACGCATCTATCAATTTGCATTAGTCGCGAAAATGTATCTTGCATAATGCAATCGAATCCCCCGACCGAATCTACGATTTGAATTGAAATAACTTGTAATGAAGTATAGATTCACGGCGTTCTTCTACTTACGTAGAAACGCTGACTGGGCCTAGTTTGACCACCTCCCTATCTGTCGGCAGTAGGCCTATGTTGTTATGGTATTCAATATAGTAATGTTTCGCTAATTCCCAGCGACAGATTCTGAATCTTCGCTTCTCTTACCACAATGCCATGCATGACATCACTTCAAAATAGATTGTGTCTTCTAGGGACAGAATGCATCCCGCCAATTGAGCGAACATATAGGGCAGGCCTGGGCAAAGTGCGGGCCGCACAAAATCGCTCGACGGGCCGCACTTTGCCCAGGCTGCTTGAAATTTAAAATATCAAACCTACTTTTTATTGTTGCTACGTGGACTAAAACCATACGATGTATAAACTGGACCGGAAATTCGTTTACTCTCAAGCCTGTTCATTAACATACCGTGATTACGCAGCCTATACGTATCTCCTATACCTAATCCAGATTAAAACTAAAGTCAATGTAGCAAGTTATGCCGTTAGACTTAAAGTCACAAAAAGTTACCAAACCTTCTTTGAGGTCTGTGTTTCAAATTGTTACGTGATGTGTTTCCAAATCCATAATTCATGAAACAAGTGAATCAATGCCCATGATTTCTATGAATATATCACCACCCATGAAGGATGTCAAAAAAAGCCGAAAGTTGAAATTCAAAGATGGTTAATAACTGCAACCTTGACTAATCAACAAGGCCATTTCTGCAAGCTGCACACTTCTCAGAAACCAGCTACCAAGACAATAAGCTATATATTATCCTTAGGACCGTAACTCCCGCACCTCAAACCCTCAAATTGCGTAGCGAGCTCGACGGGCACCCAAAATTATTTCATGATTGAACAATTTGAACATATATCAGAGGGTATTTTTTTGAAAATTGATGCAACTTCATTCAATGGTTTTTAGAATGGGCATTTCGGCGTTAGCCATCACCGCGCCACGACGCACCAAGATAGATGAACTTTAGGTCAACACGGGATTCCGAGCAGGCACTGCAATTGCAACTGCTGATCAAATTAACTAAGTAAAGGGAATAAAGCTCGACAGCGATGAAACCTTGGCCGAAAAGGATTGCCCTTATGTTGAACGAAAACTACAAAGTTCAATTGTCCAATTGGCAATATTTGTCAGTGAAGAAATACCAATCGGGGTCGTCTTTTTAGTTTGGTACGTTTCGGCGATTTCAATATCTTTTCACATAGCAGACGGGAGGTCACGAAATAATGACATGTAACGATGTAATTGTACCAACGGACCCTCCCGAATATTTCCAAGACAGTAACTCACTCAGCTCTAGCGGTAAAACTGAGTAGGCCACTACGTGGGCTGGGAGAGGTTAAAAAATATAGCAATACATTTGCAATTACCAATATTATTGACCGATTGAAAAAATCATGAAAAATTTCCGCGCTTCGCGCGATTAGGGCACAAACGTTCCTAATTAGTGTATACAAGACATCTCGTGCATCGTGTATCTCGATGGGGGCTGGTATGTATTCATAGAAAAACGCGGATAAGGGTTTAATGAGAGTTCAAAATGTATCATGTTTAACATTGTTTCAAATGACAGCAAATAGATATTTTTACGGGTCATTAACCGTCACTTTGTCATTCCTCAATATTAAAAGCCACTGAACACCAATTCGTGTAATACACTGCTTCCAATTTAGATATAAAATCAATACGTTGGATATTCTAAAATTTCTGACTCGGCCCGCGAACATATTTCTTCATCTCATTTGGCCCACGAAGAAAAATAATTGCCCACCCTTGATATAGGGGTACACGCTGGTCTGAAAGAGCACTTTGGAACCCCCCCCCCCCAAAAAAAAAATAACGTATTGTCTTATATAGGGTATTCTGAGCGTGTAATTTCATCAATGATGCTGTATATTCGATATCCAAACAAGGACGATATTTCTGCAGTGAACTTGTCCAGTCTTACGCGATCCACACAAAGCGCAGAGCGAAGGGAATTTGAAGTCGAATAAATCTGCCCCAAAATACTCGACTTTTACATTGATTCGCGAAATTAGTTTGGCCCCCTTTGAGCTAGCGCTCACAAATAGGGGGAGTTGAAATATGTCTGTTACGGTCCTGGCTGCTGCAAAAGTCACCACTCCCGCACATCAGCGGGATCCCAATCGATACCTGTTTATCGTAGAATCGCGGTTTTAAAACATGCGATTTCAGGTCTTGCTTATTCCAGCCCAAACGTGGATTTGTGGATGTTTAAGTCATCCTAATGTCGGCAGAAGAATTCTCTTGGTGCACAAATTCAGACTCGAATTAGGTGCAAAGTTACTGGTTGGAACGAACGAATGAATTTCAACTTCGTACAAATTCTTTCACGGTGGATAAAACTAGCGAATTTACATATTGTCTGCTCCTCGCCACCTCATCCGCGTTAGCGGTGTCTTACAAAAGCCTAGAGGTGGGCCGTGCTATAAGTCGGCAGTTACGGAAAATACAAAGAATATCGGCCTGGTGTAAATGACCACAGTAGTCGACAAACACCATGAATACCCCAAAAACAAAACAAACAAACATATTGTCTGCAGTCGCCTTGAAAGGAAGACGGTAGGTGACGCTGTGCGTTAGCGGAACAGAAGTATATTCAATCGTGTTGCTTGATACAATTAGCACTAGCTGTCACGTGCAGGGTGCAGGCATGTCCTATCCGGGGCTGGAGAGTAACTATAGTCACCGTCGACTGATTGGGCGTATTTCGTGCTTGTGAGTCGCAGTTTCGCAGAAATATAATATATTCTGCAAGTCATTTTTAGTCATTGCGAGTTGCAAGTTCGAGTCAATGATGACTGGAGAGGCGAAATTTGGAGATGCAGAGAGAGAGAGAAAGATATTTATTGATTCGTTCAACCGTAAAGAAAACAACATTGGCACATGAAACAACAATAAATGAACTTAACGGTATAGGACAGGGTGTGACCGATATGACTCTGGGAATTATGTAGAATCAGGAGTGGAAGCCGGAGTCGACACTTCAGAACTAATTGAGTCGTGAGCGCAGTGTCGTGTACGGAGTCGCTACTCGGAGTCAAATTCGCAACCTCAGGATATGAGAGCCGGGGATGAACGTGAACATTGCTTCCCAGTCCTGGACTCTCGTTTGCTTCGCCATATACCCTAGTCCAGTGATTCTCAACATTTGTGGCCTCGCAGCACCCTCTCAAAGGGAAAAATAGTTCGCGACACCCTAGCGAGTGCCGTAGTGGCGAGTAGTGTCTAGGTGCAGTGGTTCCCAACCTTTTTCAACTACTCGCCCCCTTGTCAAGCTCGAGACATATGTTCGCCCAACCATATTTACGGATCCGAAAAAGAGGACACATAACGGGAAATTTATTCACCTATAAATCTGATCGCTGGTGAATTGACTACAAAAGGCCGAGACGGTACTCGGAAAAGCGGTTTTCGGATTACTTTCCGTTGGGTTAACCTTTTTCTAGTCAACTTTCGCGTCATATGCAGAATAAGCCGTCTTCACATGCATTTTTTTGGCCGTGTTAATTAAATATATCTCACAGGACGTTCTATTATTTTCGCCCTCCCTGTCGCCGCCCAATCGCCCTTTGAGTATATTCGCCAGCTTGTTTTGCTATGAGTTGGCATTTCAGGAGTCATAATAAACCATATCGGTCAGTCGAAATGCCATAAACACACAAAAATAAAAACGAGTACCACGAGTGCAAGACTTGGCAAGAACAGGACTAAAAAAGAAATAGAAAAATGTAGCCAACCAATGCCGTTTCACTGTTCAGCCCTTGCTTGCGATGGGAGTAAATAGAAAAAGGTCAACATCCACGGTCAAACCTCAACATCACGGTCGAATTGCCCGAGTGATGGCCTTTTGTTCAGTTATCACCTTCCTGATGCTATTATACGTGTGCGAGATGGCGTTCCAACGCCATTGACGGTGGATGCCAAGTGCTCTTGCTAAAAAAGTCCAGAAAAGGGCCCGATCAAGGACGAATTTAAGGAATAGAATGAAAAAGAGCGGGGAACCCTAAAAAATATTCTCAGGCTGGAATAACGTACGTAGTTGATCGAGATACGGGTAGGGCCCACATTGTAGGTCAACTGCAAATATTCGACACCCTGCTATCATTCTATCAACTCTTCCTACTCCACTCGCAAACTACGACGATTCACACGCCCAGAAATCATTCAGGAATAACACCGGATAAAAAATCGCTGGAGATCTGCAGTTATACCCGCAACAGCATCATCAAAAATCCTGCTTCCTTCAGCAAGTTCAGGATGTCGAAAGCTAACTTCATCTTCAAACTCTGTGCCAAACCACAACAGAACCAGATACCCGTCGCATGAAGCCAAATCAGTGTCGTTTATTGTGCAACGAGTCGACGAGTATCGCCGAAGTGTAATTATCCATTGCGTAATATATCATTTGTTCGCAATTAGAATATACAGTACATCACAGCACGACCCAGGTAACATGATAAACGATCCGCAACCAGTACAGTCGCCCACAAGTCAAAAGTCGAGAACACCAGTATATTTGAACCGCGAGAGGAAATACGCGGGAAAACCAAAGCCCCTAAAACGGCGCGACAAAAAACATCGAACAATATGAAATGAGATATAACTCACGCGGACTCCATCCGAAAATACTTTCTTATACTCTTAAAATTGGCAAGCATACATAATAACTAAACGCGTACTGCAATGACGACGATATATTTTCCGTAACACGATAGAAAAGAGTATGCAAAAATGAGCGAAAGTGTGTGTTTGAAAGCTAGACGGGGGCACAGTGTCACATCAATTACATGCGGGAGTGCTGCAGCGGCAATTGCCGCGTGCAGGGGATTTTAAACCGTTCGTATAGCCTATGTTTTCACTTGATTTGACCGCCGTCCTTGCATAGCTCCCTGGACTTAACACAGTAGTTATCTCCGTTGTTATTGTCCCAATAATCGGTCCCGTTACACCAATACCGAATGCAGAACACGAAACTCGACGCTGTTTCGGGGAGTTGAATTCGAAATGAAAAAATGTCTACTTCCGCGGACTCGCTGTGCAAGAATTTTGCTTCGGTCTCCCGATACGATTTCCATTCGTCGGTGGTGTTGCGCAGGGCCACGCGCTTTTCGAAGCCCACGTTTTGCACTTTGACCGTTCCTATGAGGACGTCTCCCGATATGATTTGGGCGTTTTCCAGGCTGACTTTCTGGGTGCACAGCTGCCGCATGAAGTCCGAGTAGTTTGCGCACGGCTGAGGAAACGTTGCTACGTATTTCGGACAGGTTACATTCCTGAGATAGAGAGAGATCAGAAGGCTTTAAAATTTGAGATTAAAGCCTTACAGGGCTATTCAACACGCGACACTTGAGCAATGAGCATGTGGGTAAAAGATAGAGCTGGATACAGGAGTCGGCATACGTATGGGTTTATTTGGAGGTTACGAACTCACTTGCTCAAGTTTGCGGATGCTACTGAAGTGGCGGAATACTCAACTCTCGTTATTCATTGTCGCCTGCTCAAATGTCGGGAAAACGTTGTAGCTTACAGACTTATATACTAGGCATTACGAAGTGAAAAATGAGCTCAGCGAAATATCGCATCAATGGGACAGTGGACGCGGTTTGTGGACTTATCTTCAATATATAAGGCAGTACAATAGGCTGAATAGTATCAACAGTCCCGACGCATTAAGTATTGTAGAAGAAACGGTAGGGGCACAATATCATAGGAGTTTCGTACATGAACTGCATTGTATACCACAAATCATCGAACATTTGGGCTATGATTTGCTCACAGATTACTGCGTGGCCCGCACAGCTCCAACGCAAATTCAAACCACCCCGTTCACGATGTACTCCTGTACAATGTCACTGCACGTTAGTTGGTTTCGATTACTACACGGGTAGATCTCTCAAAATTGATGCTTCAGCCGTCCGTTTATTTCCCTATGCCACGCAATTAAAGTGACAATATAGCTTTTAAAATAAAACCGGTTTGAATCTATTTTCATTTCGGGTCGCACAGAGTTGCAGTAATTTTGGCATTGTCCTGTAATTACTATGCTCAAAGCGTTGCTATACGTCTCAAGGCGTAAAAGAGTTTTGTAATATTAGTTCTTCTTACGATAGAAATTTAACATATTATTATTGCTTCATTATCAACCCAAGTAATGATTTGCACAAATAAATGAGATTATGGACACGAGTTAAGCTTATTTGGGGTTATTTTACATCGTTCTTTGAAATGCTGAAACCCCATAAAGTTGATCCAGCGTTGTGGTGCCGCGAACTATTTTTCCCCTTAATATAGGGTGCTGTATGGTTAGAAAAGGTTGCAAACCACTGATTTAGAGACATGCTAAGAATCAGGCCGATATGGGCAACTGTCAGGATAGCGCTAATCATTATAGCCCCGGAGACCGAGCATGTAGGCCAGTAACGCCTCCGTAACGCGGCAGCTTCCATGGATATTTGGTTGTTAGTATATCTGGATAGTTGCGTTACGATATCCGGATACGTTTGCACGAACTAGAGCAAGCTTGTTAGATATTATGACTTTTTAAGTGATTCGATGACGTATCAGTAAAGTAACTGGCACGGACTTGGATTATACGCACCAGTTAGAGACGGTTCTACCGGAGAGACAGTTCCGCAGCGGATCGACGGTGTTATCAAATTCCCGCACTTGAACCAGGTCTTTTCCTCTCGTATCCGCGAATGTGACACTTTTCCGTCGCCGTAACGGGGACAGGAAGCCCGATTTTAATAACTTTCTCTTCAATAATATTCCGTTTTCTGACAGACTCTTTTCGAGTACATTATTGTTAAGGTCTTCTTTAAATGTGAAGGTGTCTTCGTCAGAGTTCGCTCTGTATATGTAGTGTCTTCTCGCCATTTGCACGTCTTTCATACTAGCTACCCGGCCTAGCGTGGCTGTCAGAGCCGTGTCGTCAAATATCCGTTCGTCGTACAGTAGCATTCGGGCGAAGGCCTCTTCGATAGCGGGCCCACCGGACATATTGCAGTAGACACTACACATACCTGTGACATGATGAAAAGCGTATACTTTTTAACGATTTCTAGGAGACTAGGATTTAGGCATAATCTTGCTATAGAACTCGGAAATCGCACAAAAGACGAAAAAATTGACAAAGGCGCGTGGGCTTTGTGACGGAACAAATGGTTCAAGGAATTGAGTACCCGCGCGATTGAGCGTAGGTTAGCTAACAACCTGTCAAAGAGCTAATTCCTATTGACCTCTGCAAATAGTCTCGGTATACGTTACCGAGAAATACTAAACAAATATTTATATGTTGCTTATTCTATTCCAGCTGCAACGCTGCTGCTGCGAAAGGCCAGCGCATCTCAACTTAGTACGACACGTCGTTAACAAAACACAGATTCACACTAAGCAGTGGCAATATTATGGCTTGCAGACGAAATGCAGAGGTCACTTCGCACCCAGCCAATTAGCACATGTCATTAGGCATACATCGCTAAAGCGTGGAAGCCATTCCAAGGACAATAGATAGTGATGCGATCGCACACCACACCTTTACGTTGAATCGTTGCTGAATAAATAGCACGTATGCCTTCGCTCGCGAAGCGCAGAGAACAGTCCAATATATTTCACTCATGGTGAATCCCCCCGAAAACCGACAGCCATGAATACTTGAGCGTTCCGCACTAAGCAGTCTCCTCGACCTATTTCCACACAACTCACGAGTTGTGGCATCACTTCGCAAAATAGGCTAAAGTTCTGACATCTTCCACTCTACAGATAACATATCAATCCGCGCAAGTCAGTTCTGTATATCGTCGACATGCAGCATTCCAAATCGCTGAAGCACAAAGTTCGTATTGCACACTGCACAATTGCACATGGATTCCGTGAGAGCCAGAATAGCGTTACACGGTGGGGGCGCAGTCTATACAATTGTACATCCTCTCAATGACAGTGACTAACCGAACATGTTGGCTAACATCAATGAATTAGACCGTGCTAGAGGAAGTGACCAACATCAGTGCGTTGAGTGGATACACGTAGGCGATTTGAATTTTCACATGGATCCATCGATCATAGTGAAACCAAATCGCCGCATCGAAATCTTGCGCAGTCTTGCACAGACCCCATCGGTGAGCACACCAATTACTACAACAGTGTGCCGGAACATTTGACTTGGCATTACCGTGGCTTAATTTGAAACTTTTCAAGGTACGAGCGGTTCGCAGAATTCGCAAAACCGTAACTATAAATCGACCCGACATTTCGGAGTACTTAGTCGACATTCGTTCCCCGTCCATAGTTATTCATAATGGGAAATGTTTATTATTCCACATAGTAAAGCATACATCTATATTATGCATTTGTAGAGATAAATATTTAACAGTATTGAAATTGTCGGTAGACTGTTCAGTTCAGTGTTCAACTGTTCATAGATAGGCGAGGCGCATACTTCCTCTCACAATTATGACTCGTCATAAATTACCACCAGTCATTATTATCACGGAATGCCGCATATGAGATATAATATTGTATACGCGGCCGAAGGTATTTTCTCAAGAGTGCAGTTTGCCGTACGCCCGTAACCTTTCGAGTGGATAATAGCGACGCAATTGATGATCATTTCTGCGACAGAAATACCAGCACGATACAGCTGTAGAGCATGTCATACTGCTCTTCCCAACTCCGCCTGACGATATGAGCGCTATCATTTATTACATCCTATTAGGATTTTCTGTTCGATCACGACTACGATCAGCCAGTATCGTTAGAGGAAACTCTTGAACCAATACTGAAATTTACCAATTTCGGTTCTTCCGTCACGACAAATCGAAAGTTTGCCAAAGAAAAACAGGCCATATCTCAAGTGTTTGCGCATTGCCACACTCCGATTCCGATGTGGCACGCACGTTTGCGATGCTGTCTGAAAGGGTCTTTATAGCGCGTGAATGGAACACGTGACTAGCTTACCCACGGATGTGATCGATAAGAAATATAAAACCGAAGCTTAGGTGAATAGCCTCCCGTGTCTGAACAAGGTTCGTGGAAATGGAATGGATTCTTGAATTTTCGTCACTATAGTTGAATACATATCAATAAATATAATAGTTTGCCTTTCCGCACAAACGGGACTCTTCCCGTCAGTCAAATTTTAATGATGACTTTTATTTTCAAGACCTAAGGCAATCCCCGAAGGGCATTCAAATTCTTCAGACTGCTGCTTGCATAGGTAAGATAGTCAATCCTAATTAGAGAACCGGACTAGAAAGCTGTTTTATGTCTTTCATAGCGGTGACACGATACTACGATTTTTTCAAATAATAACCCGTAAACCAGTTTCCATGTAAATTCAATATGTAATTATAGGTACTGTACTGTACACTGTTCGGCTGTTGTGGCGATAGGTTCAAGTAATCAATGACTAGTGCTAGTCTGTATCTGGTGTCTAGGACCTCGATAACAGCTGACCAGTGACCACTATAGCCGGTGTGTTACATCAGGGGAAAACCCTAGGTCGTATCCAATTTAGGGTCCAGTCGGGGAAAGAGATACCGATTTTCAGAAATTCCAGTACCCAATTGAAGCATTCAAGGCGCGGGGATAAGCACTTGCCCAGCCCGTGGTTATAGTGACCCGCTACCATAGTGACATACAAACGCAGGCGTGAAAATGGGGGACCGGTGAATAGCTGTGACTGTGGGCCGCCACTGTTTTAACTTTTAAGGAAGACGTGTCACGAATTCACTATTGCAAAAGCAACGTGTTCCGCAAGTGAATCATAGAAATTAAAGCAATGACCAGGGTAAGCGAAAGCCCGTTTGTCTAACCCGACTTGATAAACCAACCGCGACCACGGCGACGTTGGAATCCTAATCTTGACACAAACCAGCTATTTTACCTTGCAAGCGAGTCGAACGAGAGATTCATACAAACCAGACAGCTGCTTGCAGCAGCATAGTACCAAACTTTCAGTACAACACCCGGTCAAATCCGAGGCGGGTAATAAACACATAACATGCAAATACGCCGATACGACAAGGGAACCGAGTCACGGTTCATTGAATTTTTGTACTCACAGCTAACAACAACGAATAAGAATTTCCCTCTATGCTAATTAAGCTCCTATAACAATAACTAGCCGGAGAATAAGCTTTGGATAAGCTCATTCGCTACTTGATCCAAGCTATCTGCTATAGAAACCGTCTGGCTGTCGCATGTTTCCCAACTGATTTTCACTACGACGAGGAAGACTAGTAAATGACATATTTCATCATACCAAAGACCTCGAAAAACCTCAGACCGGCTCCTTCCATGCGGAAATCACGGGCTTGGCTCGAGTAAGACGCGTGATACAGCGAATCAGTGCGTGTTCGGGTAGCCTCTCTCGGATATATTCTGCCGGTATTCGAGAGACAGCGTGCACATCGCACGATACAACTCTTCGGCTTTGGGTGAATTGACGTAGCCCATACGTCAAGAGACCATTTGTAGCTAGTTCAACAACATATCAGGCACAGACTGCGTGCTGCGCTAAGTCGTCGGGGTGGTACTGAAATGTTGCGTAACATTCCCACGTTGAAAGTTCGTCTCAGTGCAAGGGAATCGTATTCCGAGAAATTTGCGAACTGGTGTAAACCGGAACCGATGCGCGCAATACACACGCTCACCGCGTGCTTTCTATAGAATTGAGACTTTTGCGAGCATTTTTTTTGCATCGAAAGGAATTGCGAAATCACCCAAGTATGTGCAATAATGCTCGCAACAACTGTAAGGGATGATTTGCATGATCGCTGGCATCGTGGTTATGCATATTATATATAGTCAGCGAGATATGTCCACCACCCAAAATGACTGTTCGTTCAAAGGAATTATACTCCCCAAATTTCCATCCCCACTCCGGCTGCCTTTTTAAAGACATAGACCGGACCAGGGGTTTGTTTGAGGTATTCACGGTGTTTGTCGACTACTATGGTCAATTGGTCATTTACACCAGTCTATTTCTCTTCTTTTTATTCCGTAGCTGCCGATTTCTAGGCTTTTACAAGACACCGCTTAAACGGATGAGATGGCGAGGAGGCGCCCAGATAAACCTCCAACACTTCGGTAGGAATTCTGAGTTGACAATCCGCAAACCATTGGTGTTGCCGCCGTGGATAATACTACAACGCTATCTCGCCACACCGGACTATGGGTCATTGAAATCGTAGGCCAGCGGCAATTTAATGCACGGTGGCGAAACACTAATAAAACGTTTTGTAATACTTGAGCTACGTTTGGCAAATTGAACAGTCCTGCATACAATATGAATGCAGTTGTTGAAGTAACACCCCGTTATCTCTCGGTATGTCATTAAAATCGATAAGTAGCGTTGTTCAGAAACTGATATACCGCTAGGGCCATAATTAAACATACAACAGGCTGATTCCATTGCAAACTAGCCACATACAATACACAGATGCACCCACAATCGCACATTCTCGTCTGATCTGTCTCCACCACAACGATATTCAAATTCGCTCACATATACAATTGTACATTGTGCATTATACACTTTGTACACTTCACCATCGTGGACTGTTCGTAATTCGATAGATTCTGCTCGGAGATTCATGTTAAGTATTATGAAAGAGCCAGGAAATAGGCAAATTTAATTGGAAAAAATGAGAGGAGGAACAGTTTACCCCAGCCCTTCGTATGCTGTAAGTCACGCGGCGAGAGTATGGGGATAGCTAGAACCTTTTTTGTCAATATCGTTACCATAATATGTGCTCCAAAGACACTGACACACTATTTCGTCTTTAGTGGGTCGTCTCGACTAGCCAGGAGAAGTGAAGCACCAGCCACGCTCTGTTTACTATTGTAATAATTATCCCAATTCAACTACCCGCGTATTTATATTGGTAGCGACGCAGAGCAATTAAAAACGAATACGACATTCCTCTATTTAAAATATTGGCGCTGCTATATCGTACTAATAATATCCGAAACCGGTTTACCCATCACAACTGACAGCAAATAAAATCACGATCCGCGTCCACGTAACTATGCAATTGACGTGGCGAAACTTTGTATTAAATATTACTGCATTACATCCCGTTTAATTACAAACGTAACACGTATCAAGCGTTTACTTCCATCTCATGTAATATTGTGAACCCACACGCCTGCAGCAAAGAAGTCAAACTGAATAAGATTTCAAACTGATCTGAGACTAAATTAACTCAAGAGTAGTGACTGTTAACCGGCGTCCCATTGTCAGTTGGGGGGTCAGGGGAGCATTTACAGCTGGATCGGGGCCTACGATACTATTACGATAAGTATCGTAGGCCCCGGCTGGACCATATAGCAATTTGGATAATTAAAGTTGATGAAAAGTCTATTTTCCCTCTTACTGTCCTATTGTTATTGCATATCTATTCTGTGTATCCGACATGTTCCCCTGATGAGCAAAGCTCAATAAATGTGCTGACCGGAATTTGAAATGCAGTGTGAATTTTGCCGCCGTGACACAGCGATAACAAGGCTTATGAATTTAATATGGTAGCTCACCGTTAACAGCAAAGAGAAGGAATTTATGTTACAATAAGTGGGAACCAACGCGACGGAGACGATGCATTCCTAATTTCATATGCCATGTGCTGTTCAAAAAGTAATCTCCACCAAGTAAACTCGGAGGTAACTTGGATGCTGGGTTATATTGTACGATAGGGCAGTCATTTATTATACTATTTGAACATAAACGTGCTGTAGCATCAATTTATGGTTGAACAAGATAAATTATCATCGACAACTCGCCCAAAATACGGCGCATTTGCACCGAAACGTAGCAACTCGAAGGTGCAGTGTATTCATTCAAGTATAAAAGTATCAGAACGCATGACGCAGACAGTCCCATTCGTCCGTCGCCTGATGGCAATATTTACCAGAGAACACAGCCAATCATACAATCGGCGCTTACTTCCGGAATTTTGAGTACGGATACTAATCTATCCGTTTCAGACTATCAATTTTACTAAGTGATTGCCACGTATATATTTAATACATACACGAACGACTATGGTCGCGTCGAAATAAAAATATTCAGTCAAAATTTACTTCCTTCGGTTTACTGACAAACTTTTGACTGCGTACACTTGGATATACTTGTAACTACTATGTAGCAAAGACAGGAATCATTCTATATTACCAGCAGAATATCGAGAGGTGGGCCGCGGAGTACTTTCAAAGCGGAAAATGTGATACTTTTATAAAAAGGTCAAGAACCACTTGTATATAGCGTTATAACATCAAATATGTAGAGAGGTTATATATGGCTGAGTATAAGCTCATTATGCATTATTGCGTTCTCCCGTCGTGTCTGCAAAACTACTACGTCATGAAACCAAATTTTCGCTGATGGATTATCTGATCATATGCAGAATCTGATAAATCACTAACACGTGGAGATTATCTCATCAATAGAAGAGCTATCATGTCGATTAACTGCGCTACTTCGAAGGCAAAATCCCATGAGACTGCTGGATGAATTTCGTTGCGCGGAAATTGCCACCAACTACGCGGACATGGAAGTAATCGTTCAATCAGAAGACCCAACGAAACATATAGATGTAGTCCGAGAAATACCTCCACAGCAGACTGTTCAATGAATTGAAATCCCAGGTTTTGTATTGAATCACACCCAATCCACATTCTTTATCGCCCTTCCATTTTTTATACAATTTTGTCCAAGATGGTGTCAATTGGCGTGCACAGCAGTCAGTCACATTGCGCAATGATTCCTAAATATGTTTATACACCATTTCGTGCTTGAACAGTTCGTGTTGCAGCAGCAGCAGCACCTACTATCTTCCGTCAGGCACATCAAAACCAATGCTTACACAAATGCACAAGTACGGTGAGTATAACCACATGCACGTTCAACGTCCGTAAGCCCATGTTGCCCTATAGGCAGGCCGTGTTATTTTTGGCATATGCCAAAACTGCCAAAAATAACTTATTTTTGGCATTTTTCAATTTTTATTTTTAGCAGTTTTGGCATCGTCCTCTAAGTAGATAGTTTCAGCCTTGAATTAGTCACAAAAACGCTCTATTCGGGCTAGTTTGTCAAAAGACACCACAAAATGTGCAGCATCCACGTATAATCAGTGCCAACAAACAATAAGAAGAAAAAACCAAACGGTTTCATAGGTTAATAATTCAATTGAACAGTATATTCATATTGAAATGAACCCGAATATTTTCGGCTGACACTCGACAGGGGTAATCGTCAGCAACTAGTAGAGAATTGGAAAGAACATTGTATATCAACAATCGTATCACAAAATACGACGTCACCAGCATGAAAGAGAGAGCGTTCAATGTACTATTTTAGGTGGTACACGAACTCCTTTTGTTGACAGAGTTTTGGTTGGTGTATTTTGATAAAAGTCGACTCCAAGGCACACAAATGGAATCGTGAACGGCCTCGCCCAACGATTCGAAATCGGTCGTCTCGATAATTACTCGCGCACATCGGATTATTTAACAGATGTTTGCCGATGGCATGCTGGTGACGTCATATTTTGTGATACGATTGTTGATATACAATGTTCTTTCCAATTCTCTACTAGTTGCTGACGATTACCCCTGACGAGTGTCAGCCGAAAATATTCGGGTTTATTTCAATATGAATATACTGTTCAATTGTATAATGAAGTTCTGTACCTCCAAGAAGCTCTTCAAGGTTAATAATATCAAACGAAACCACAAAATGTGCAGTATCCATCGGAATCGGTGCCAATAAGCAAAAAGAAAAAGAAAAGTCTAACAAACACGCTGAACAGCTGATTGTTACAGCTGTTGAATAGACTTAAATCGTTTGCACTGTAACAGTGCTTCCAAACTCAGTTCAGCTAAGTTTCTCCTAAATTCATTTCTCGCCCAGCGAACCTGGGAAATATCGGCTTCAACAGTAGCCGTTTAGGGAAAGAATGTGGCCAGTCATCCACAAAAAGGTTTCAGAGCTTCAAAATCTTTGGAGGGCCGAACCGCCTTCCATGCATCATAAAAAGAGATCACTTCGCCAGTGCCATCGATCTCATCGCAGAAAGAATTTTCTTCCCGATCCTTTTCTATGAGTTCCCTGTGTTGTCTCTCAACACATTCTATCTAGTAGCCCGACTATCATTTCTCTTTCAGTCTACCCATATATTTTCGGAGGACTTTTGTCACTTCAGGTGGCTATTACCAACTCGCATGGAAGAGTCCTGGGAAGGTTAGCTTGTTTAAGAACATTGACGAAACAAGACTGTCTGGCAAAACGAGACTATGCAGCTCAAAAATAGCCAGACAGTTTGTTGCGTCACCATGTTCAACTCGATCACAATGCAAAAATTGTGGTTGACTTTGGGGGTTCCAGTTCCATGAGCAGAATATAATTTATATTTTGATAATCAGTACTGCGACAGCTTCTCATTGATACCCGTTTTATCAAATTTAGCGCTCGATAAGCCGGTCAAAAATGGTCGTAAAATTGCCCTTGGAAAAATGGAAAGTATGACGTAAACCAAATGCAGTCAGCCGTTCAATCTCGCTGTGCCCACACCATTTAGGACAGTATGCTTCCACCCCTAATGGGTGGGCTGGACCCAGATTAAGAAACCTGCCTTTCACAAACGCTGTTCTCGCTTTTAACGCGGTCCTGTTAACACAACACCATGAACGAAATACACTATTTGGCAAGCCGTGGTATTTTTGGCATATGCCAAAAATTGCTTATTTTTGGCATTTTCAAATTTTTATTTTTGGCAGTTTTGGCATCTGGCTCCTGAAATGCCAAAAATAACACGGCCTGCCTATAGGCGGGTTGCGCGATACCATGTTAGGTGTTGGCTGTGGGTGTGGGCTGACGTTAGCCTAAGATACGCAACCATGTCTTGTAGTTTTATGTCATCACAAACCTTTTCAAGCAGCAGATATCGGTATCTTGGGCTCATTGATCGGATATATTAATCGCGCGCACTACAGTTGTACATAATCCTAACGCTATTATATCTACGCTGTCTTGGCTTCTTTCGAGCTGTAGCATACACTAGTATTCCCTCTGTGCTTCCCTCTTTGCCTCAGCTATAGTTTCGAAAACTCTTTACCGAATTTCAATTGCTCGAACTTGAATACATGAACGGTGAGAAATCCCTTAATATGTTCCTAACCAAAATTATTCGGCAGTAGCGACTAGCACTTCCTTAAAATATCAGCGCTACTGCAACAGCATTCTTGAAGAGTCACCTTCGGAGCTTTTGCGATTGAAAGATGGCTCTGTATGTGTTCAAAGGAGCGCAAACGCCATTTTTCAACCGAATATACGACCGCCAACGTATACCATGGTACGCGTTGAATCATCGCCGCCATTTTGTTTTGTGGCGACGCGGTTTCCGTAGTATGTCAACAGATGCCGGATTTCATAATCTCTGCGACCTCCTATTAACGTTGAATAGCAAAAACTGAACATTTATATAGACCCCATCACAATATAATAACTCTGGTTTACCACACTAGAGTAAATGAGACGTGATAAGTGATAACCACACGAACTGCTTGTAGCCTATTTCGACTTGATGTGATGGACATGCTCGACTACAGTCGTTTTAGCTGTTGAATTACTGTTCCACAGGCATCCAACAGTATTCGAGTAGAGATACATGCAGTTTTTAACAAATAAATACTAGTTTCAGTCACCCCTCAATATTACCGCACCACGATCTGACATATTGACATCACCTACCGACAAATGCCACATTGATTTTCATCTCATTTCCTTTTTATAATATCTTCTGTTACTTCATTTTGTATGCACGCCCCTTATTTACATGCTCTATAGGACAACTCCAAGTGGTCCTATCCTTTCATTATATCGCTCGTTTGAACGGACAAAAATTTTAAAAATGACTGACTGACTAACTGACCTAATCATACAAGGAAACCGACAGGACTGGAAACCTTCCATGAAATATTACACCAATAAGATCCCTTTGGTCACAACTTTACGAAAGATTTTCCTGTCCACTGTGTCTCGCCAACCGTAAAACTTCTCGAGCCCAGCTACTATATTAATTCCGGGTTAGTTTTGCGATACTTTACCAGAACAGACCTGACGCGACAGCTTCACCCGCTGACGAAATGAACTCGGTGCACTCCGTGTGGATTCAAGTCGTAAACACTCGAAAATGGAAAAAAATGTAAGCTCGCAAATTGAAAGCTTGCAGAAAAGGCGATTTCCAACCAATATTTCGGTGTACATTACTGCAATCATCACGATCGCAAAACATTTTCACAATTTTACAAAACAGTTTTATCCGAAGGAAACTAAATCCAAGTTAAACAGAGCAGTCACAAACTCATACAAATATCATAAAATAAGATCCTCTACTAAAGTTACATATCTCTCTTTATATATAGATGTGCGCAATTACGATTATTTTTGTCGCAACGTGCCCTAATTTTTTAGTACTACTTGCTGGTTGCTGCGGCTTTTGAAAGGTATAGACCAGGGCCGGCCAACCCGTGGCCCGCGGGCCACATGTGGCCCGCGAGAAGGTTTTGAGTGGCCCGCGAGGTAATTTCCGAAATTTCTAATATCATCGAAAACGGATTGCACAGATTGTGAACTTGCAAGGCCAACCAAATATCTGATTAGTCAGGCCGCAACACTTGAGATGTGATGACTAAACTATCAGTTTCGACTCATTGACAGATCCATCAACCATTCATATATTGGTATATCTTCGTACACTACAATAAAGCAGAATAATTTGCGATAGATTTATCAAAGGTAAAAATTTTCTACAAGCTTAGCGCAATATGTTGTCACTCGATTTCTTGTTCTTAATATTGTTGCATTTTTGTGAAAATTGAAGAACACCCAATGACCAATGTATCAGATTGAGTCGAACTATATTAGCGATCATGAGACAAAGTGTCGTTCAACATATGCGACCTTGCGTTTGCGCTCGCAGTAAGACCGTCCACTAGACCTAGGCACGAAATGATTGACGCATGTTGGTCGCAGCTTTCGATATCGATATGTCCATGCGCTGAATAGCCCAGTCCTCGCAAACTTAGCTCAGGGATACACAGCAGGCCCGCAATATAGTCAAGTGACAATATTATTGACCTATGAACTTCAAAAAAATTTCGCGCTTCGCGCGGATAGTGGCCCGCGCAAAAGTTCGCCAATCGAATGTGGCCCTTTGGCTGAAAAGGTTGGCCAGCCCTGGTATAGACCGTTGCCGACCGTTACCGTAGCAATGTCATCTGCTGCGTTACGAATTAATATGATACTTGAGTCCTGGCCCCGGCGCACCAGACCGACAAGCTGGTAAGCTCCACCAGTGCCATTTTCAATATCAATTTAATATCAATTATTATAATAATACTAATATTTATAGTAATAAGGCATAAGTATAGCATACAAGCAAAGAAATCACAAAATCACATCAAAATGCGCAGATATCAAATTGGAATTTGCTAAAAAAGTGTGCTGGTGGTCTTTGGGCTACATGAGTTGTAAGCCCAATAAGAACTCATACAGCATATCAAAAAGATACCCGGCCACGTATACGATTCTACGTGATACGAATTATGATGTTATTGGGAACCGAGCGGTACATACCCCACGGTAGATCTTGGACTCACCATGGGACTAATTTATACTCCGATTAAAAAATAATACTACAACTTCCGAAATTTCGATACTTCATTTTCAATCTATCTCTACCTTTTGCCAACACTTCATACCTCAATAACCAACCTATTCATGTATTGCATCGCAGAGACAATTTGACTTGTCTGAAAGTTTAGAAGTATACCTCAATGTCGCCATTTTCCTTACGGGACGGGTTGCTCCCCAGATTGTGTGTGTATTTATCAGTTTTACTGTGAATACAGAATATAATAATGCTATACAATACTACTCTATTAACATCGAATTTTACATCACGATGTCTATAGTTAGTTATCATGATATTACATCCACCGAGAAAGATACGACGCCACACGCCACCATAAAGAAACAAGGTATATATATATATACTTTGCAGACTGCGTCATCGAATAAAACGATTGCTGTTATGGAGCAAAATAGGCGTTTTGTGTGACGTTTACACTTTTCTATATCCGCAACGCCGACAGCCCCTTCAAGATGTCTTTGTAGGATGATCATTTGAAAATGTCTAGGCCTATATATATTATAGCGCAGGGATGTCACACATACGGTCTGCGATGTCGATATCACAGACTCGTAACTAATGGTGACTAGACCGAAAACGCAATATTCTCATCAAACAAGTGTACTTATAATGTGGCATATCAACATTTTCGACATGCTTGCAGTCTTGAGGGATTATTTACGGGGAAGTATTTCTTAGAAGTAATCTAAACTTATAGTACCAATGTGCTGGGTAATACAAGCATTTTTCAGTAACTCGGTATAGATTCACGAGCCAGATTAAATCGTAATGCGGGCCGCATGTTCGACACCTTGCTTTACGACATGCGTCACGTAATAATATTTCAACAAATATAGTCCAACACCATTAATCAGGGGTCGGCAACCCCCGGTACGCGTGCCATATGTGGCATGCGAGATGATTTTTCATGGCACGCCAAATTGTTTGACGAACTAAACATATTATAACCATATAAGGTTTCAAAATGGAAAAGCTCGCAGACGACCCAAAATTATTTGGTAAATCAACGTAAATGATAGTATATTTGGGTCAGATTTTACTAATCTTGAATTTTTTTTCGCGCTTGGCGCGATTTACCGGGACCTGATTTCTTTATGATGTATATATGCAGCAACTTGAATATATGGCTGGCGTTATTGCAATGAATGTAATGAATGTAGTTTTGAAAGCAATACTCATATACGACAAACTAGTATCGTATGAAATCGTTTGGATCCTTTAGTCTAGGAATGTGGACTGTGCAGCCTGTGGGGGTGCGACTCTTTTATGAACCGGCAATTCGGCGCTGGCCATTTTCACGCTAGGAGACATACGTTACGTTTCCGGAAACATGCGACCAGGCGACTCCGTGCGCTGCCAAAATGATTGGTAGGAATGAAACCATGAAATAAAATAACCGCCGCATGTTGGTCAAAACGTTCAACGTCGATATGTACAGCGTACACCGTCCAGGCGCCGATATGACCGGGATCGAATAGTACAGCCCCGCAGCTTGAGCTGCACAAAGTGCACATGTCAAATAGCAGCCTCGGAGGAAAATAACGAGTGCCGTAAGAAATGCGAATTTGGAATCGTGTTCGTCTCACGAAAGGATTTATTCTTTTAGTTTCGTTTGATACGTGTTAAGCGACTCCAATATATCTGGAGCAACGGCAACCTTTATCGCTTTACCGCGATCTTTGGAGCTTTCAGACAAATCTAGTGTCAGACCAAGCTGCATGTGACATCAAACCGACCCGTATTATACACGGGAGGGTACATTTGTCATCATCAGGCCATATCATCGTAACATCCTTGATGGGCCTGTCACTTATTGACCATGGTACCGAACGCAGTTGACATGGAAACCACCATGGCAACCACAGAAGATCGATCATTACGCGACTAAAATTAAATGATACAGATATTGTGTACATTAGGCGATAGGTCTAGTGCGGTAGCGACCTCAATTTATATCCTTCGCGACCAACACTGTAAGAATCACTGGCGTAACCGATGCCAGCTGCAAATAAGCGTTTGGTGGGATTCCTTGCTTGAAACGCTAAATACGACCAAATGAAAAACGTTTGGCGCTCCAATTGGTAATATTTTGACATTTTGGCACGCTGCATATACGATAGGTTGCCGGCCCTTGCCATAAACAGTTCCAGACGCTCTCTACGACACCGCGTTATGGCCGTTGACAAATTGGACGATTCGTGCTGAAGGAACGATTATAATAACTAGGGCTGGGCAAAATCGAGTACCCGAGTGATTCGATTCTGAATCACGTGAAATGCTTCGAGTCGAGTCGAGTAATCGAGTATCACCCATTATGACGTCACAACATAATGTAATATGTCGAATTTCAAATATGAACCTTTTATGCGACCACAAAGACTATAATTCCTGTTTTCCATCACATTAAAGATACTTTGGTATTTTTTTGACCAAGCCGATTTCATTGCACTTGGTGACAATGTTGTTGGATAAATATGACTTCGGAAATGTGTTATTTCTAGTAACGTTCGTAGCTTTGTACTATATGTTTGGTATGCTACGATACGGCCAATCAAGGCTCCAAAGCTTCAACAGTGAAAATTAGTATCGAAACTATAGTTCTCGTTGATAAATTAGCTTTCAGTGGCGAGGAGCGTATAATTTCAGTACTCGAAAAAATCGTATTTTACTACTCGACTCGAATCATTAAAATTAATACTCGATTCAGATTCGAGTACTCGAATCATTGTGCGCAGCCCTAATAATAACCGATTTGTCGGGGATACATCTGATTGTAAACATGCAGGCATAGGCGTCCTTCTGATTGCATTGATGAAAATCTATACAGAGTTGATAGATCATTTGGATAGCAGTTATGTCAAGACCCCAACGATAGATGGTAACAATTGTGGTGGCGGAACGGGAGAAAATCAATGGAAATTATTCCTGGTCAGGTCTTGATCATTTGAGAGCCTCTTTAGTCGTTAGGTGTAAAGCATCGATTGAAAATAGGGTGCAAATAATATCACGCGTTCAGTGCCTACAAATTCGTTGTATCACTTCGGCTTAACTTTCAATAGCAACACATGTAGCCAGTTACATGGGTTTATGACTACCGAGTACCGATATTGGAATCTTTGAAGGGGTAAGTAAGGTAAATATTTTAGTCTTGACTATAATGGCCAGCAGAACTGGGTCGTAAAAGCGTCAGCCATATTATATAATATAGGCCTAAATACGATCCGTGACTAGGGCTGGGCACAATGATTGGAGTACTCGAATCTGAATCGAGTATTAATTTTAATGATTCGAGTCGAGTAGTAAAAGACGATTTTTCTCGAGTACTGAAATTATACGCTCCTCGCAACTGAAAGTTAATTTACTAACGATAATTATAGTATTGATACTATTTTCCACTGTGGAAGTCTTCAAACCTTGATTGGCCGTATCGCAGCATACCAGACATAGTACAAAGCAACGGACGTTACTGGAAATAAGACATTTCCGAAGTCATGATCACCCCACAACATTGTCAAGAAGTGCAATCAAATCGGTATGGTCAAAAAATACCAAAGTATCTTTACTGTGACGTATACCAGGCATTATGTACCTTGAGGTAGTATAAAAGGTACCTATTTGAACTTCGACATAGTATATTCTGTTGTGACGTCATAACGAGCGATACTCGATTACTCGACTCGACTCGAAGCGTTGTACGTGATTCAGAATCGAATCACTCGGGTACTCGATTTTGCCCAGCCCTATCCGTGACCTGAATGTAAGCGTTATAGTTATATATAGTCATAGTTATCGTGTATCCGGTGATTTGCGCTCCCCAGTTGTTGGTCGTAAATCCAAAAATACAGCTTCAATTGCATCAAGTAAAAGCATGAATGTGATTTTAAACATAGAAATTGTAAGCTATATCCTGACATAAAGGTTCGCACAGGAATCCATATAACCTGACTGGCAAGCGGTCATCACTATTTACAGCGGTTTACTCATAGAATTTTTGATCTTTTATTTTCAGAGAATTATGAATAGTTATCGCTTGTGCTACCATATGCTAGCCTTTTCATAAAACACCATCCTCACCCAAAATCCTGACTTACGTAATCACTGATTTGTAAGCAGCGACGTAACTATGGCAACACATCAAGTTATTGAAATAAGGTAATTTGTTTCAAGACCGACGTATACCTGGCATCTAAAAGCTAATATACTCGCTCAGTCTGGCAAAATTGAACAGACAAATAATTATAACCGTAATTGGAACTATAGCTGAGAATGAAATATTTGTAAGGTCTCATCAGACTGTGCATTTAGAGGGGTACACAGGCGACCGGGCGCACGACGCAACTAAACAATTTCATTTCGATCGTCCTGCGCGACCTCTGCATGAAGAGAAATGCAGTATTGATCTCGCGAACCGCTACAAATGAAGTACATCAAATCAATATATAGGCTACAATGCATAATCGTAATGAATGGTACATTGCAAGTGCATAAACAATAAACACGCACCAATCGCCTTACAGGAACATATGTCACTAACTGCTAGCATCTCTTTATCTATCAACCTTACTTCACTGACCGACCATCACACCATATTCTACACAACATCAACTAACCTGTGAATGCTCTTGTCATCAAAGTCGATTTTCGCGTTAATTACTCTGATTGCTGATCATTCCTAATCAATGCACCAAGTCAGTAACAACAAGAGAATAATTGTCACGATGAAGTCAGTCAAGACAAAATGATGTGTGAAAAATGCTGGAGTCTTTTATGGACAAAATGTGAGTTAACCTGCCCTGTGCGCAAAATTTCTCCCAGAAATCCAGCTGATTCTAAAAAAACCTAGATCTGGTGGAAAAACCCAAACGTGGTAATTCTGATCAGTCATTATCATATTCATTGCGGCAGATCATATCCTCAAATTAAATAGCATTTCTAGCTTTCTCGCATTGCAGATTCTGTACAATTGTATTCATCATATAGCTACAGTGACTAAGTTTCAATGAATTTATTACCCTTCACCTATACTTATAAACTATTCGAATTGCGTCACATGTGGTTATATAACTCTTACGGGTGTTTAGTCACGTACCCAAAGTCTGCATTCCACTCGTGGATTTTGCTAGTAAGCCAAAGAAAATTCTCAAGTCCCCTAGATGGCGTGCTTGTACAAATCCAGACAGCTTCGTCATCGACACAAAACCAGACCTCAGTCACGTACGCAACACGTGACAGATTTGCTGGAATAGCATTGAACGGCAGAAGAGCGTCTGGCATAAACTCGGCCTTAGAGGTCATGAAGTGTTATCGACGGAAAGGGAATAGCATATTGCGAGCGTAGCACCGTATTGCCGCAAGTGTGTCAATGGCTGATCATGAGATTTGCTGCGAATACATAATACATATCCCTTTATCGAGAATTAGCTAGTGAGTTGCGGTAAGTACTGCACCAAAACATGCACCGGTGTATTTATTTCAAAACAGTGGAAGATAATAAAACTAATAACACATCAATAAAATACATATAACTGCCGAAGCTGATTGAAGAGGAATTGCAACTGTCTGACTCAATGTCCAATATCAATATGCAATATTAAATATTCGTCAGATTATATTTTCATCTGCTCAAGACATACACACAATGTACAATGCGATATACAAGACTCACAATGCCATGTAATGAACAGGTAGGAGGATGCTGAACGCCCATTTGCGGTCTTTTAGACTGCCATCCACCTCGGCCTCTGATCACATAATGTGGGTTAAAATTTAACAGGGAATTGGCCCGATGTTTTCGGTTCAGTTATAATGGCAATAACAATCGTAGGTGACAAAGAGCATTATTCACTATTGGTGTTTACGTCTTCGTCACGGTGAAGAGCGAAGCATAATTTCTCCTCTCCCTCTGATCACAAAATTTCATTATTTCCAGTCGCCAAACATTTAAGTTTGTAGACAGATGATCCGATATGTTTTTATCATTCTGACATTAGCAAGTTTTTATCATGTCTTGTGCAATCCAGTGTTGGACGAAAAATTGGTTTTTGCGAATGCATACGGCAGTCGTTCTGCTTTTAAAGACCACAGCTCCATCCGCGATTAATATGTACCCAACATGGACCAATTCATCAAACACATAAGTAGCGAATTGATTGTCTATGTGGGAAGTACATGAGAAGCAACGGGGACGGAGTGCGGTAAATTCACTGGGTGCACCATAAATTCTGTTGTTTTGTGACATGTTCCGTAAGTTTCTGGTCGCAGAAGTCGGCCAATGGGGCATGGAGAAAAACCTATCCAGGTAGTTGTATCTATTATCATCACAAATCGTTCGCACTGCGCAGATTAGGATTAGAATTACTGAATTCGCGACAACATAAGCATAAGAATAACAGATGTCTGTGCACCAAACGTGGCTCGTTTTGCACTATACAAGTATAAAGTTCTCCTGTAGGAATCCAGAAATTGAATTATAATTAAAATTGGATTAGAGCATAGTAACGTTTCATAAATTAGATTATTTTCGGTACATCGATCTAATTCGTATAATTAGACATGTTGAATTATGTTTATTTCATTGATCTATCTTGAAAACTTCAGCAGGCTGTTGTCGTTTGACGCGTGAATAGCCCCATATTGCACAAAGTGATTGTTATGAGTTTAATGGAGAAAATTTAACATTGTCTGTGAACGGAGGGATGAAACAAGCAGTCTGGTACAGATATATTGGTTCCATAATTCTTTGAAGTATGCCGACATGACCAGTATTTAAAATACGTAATGCATCTGGTATCAGTCCACGCACCACGGCATTGACTTCATAATGCGCGATGTGAGGACTGAAACAGTCCACAATTATACGAACAGATTCAGCCCATAGCCGGTTGAATACTGCGCTCGATAAGATACACATCCTGAACAGCAGACGAAAGGAAATTCGGAATAGACATCACGTGTTAGTGACTTTCTCTTAAGCCTGAGAATTCAATGTTTGCTTGTAATCAGTGATCGTGCGCGAGGAAGCCATTCAAGCACGCGACTGAGTATTTCGATGAACCTGTCTGACTTTTGTGCAAGGATATATGTCTCACGCCCCCTTTTCGCTTCAAATAGCAACACCCGAAATATATTACCCCTAAATACTTTTTCTTCTTCAAAATACTCGAATACGCTTCGCTTACTTGCAATACTTACTCAAGTGGATTTGTTTCAGACTACTTCCTCTCTACTGACCTGTTTTAAAGTCAAAACTACATACTTTTTAGACTTTGAATTTTGAAAAGTAGAAAGGGATTCAGAATAAGTTTGCATCGCTTTTGTGTGTGAAAACTTCATAAGAACCGCCTGAAATAGTCACCACGGTAACTGCTAAATCTATATTCGAAGATTGCAAGTATTTGTAGCGTGATTACTGATTATGCATCTGCGTTTGTCGCGAATATGCATCTTGCAATCTCGAAAGTATAACCCCCTCCCAACCGCCCAAAGTATGCGACCCCCCGTTCAAGTCTTATTTTGAAAACTATTAGAGTATTGTTTATCGGGTTGCATTTAATACAAAAATCAATTTAAAACGAACATGTTTAAAACAAGGCCCTAACTTAAAACATGTTTTTTTTTCAATTCAATTCAATATTCATTCAATTGTGACGTCATAGTAGATTGACATTGATAATTGAAAATATAGGGTGAATATAGCTCCTCTGAAGAAATATCTGCACTATTAATGTTGAACCGACTATTTTGAGGGTTCCAACCATTCGATATCGATATACGTCGGCTATATCGGATGGTATTTGTCCGTAGGCTCATGCAACATGTTCTTTGGAAAGCATTTACACAATTTCGTTTTTTTTAAAATGACCTTTGTTTAAAACAGTGTTTAAGACAAGTTTAAACAAATTGTTTTAAAACACCGTTTGTTTTAAATGCAACCCTAATTGTCCAGACCTTTCGTTTTCATCCATTTGAAGTAATTTTGTCTTGGAAAGATAGCTACTTCTACTTGTAATTGAGTAGAAATTTACGGCGTTACTTCTAATTTACTTGAGTAGCAACGTTTAATACTTTAACCACCTCTGCCTTTACGTGTAACCCTCAATAAGTTCCATTGTGGTCACAGTTTCACAAATTTCAACTACTTTACCTCGGAATCAAAAGCGCACAACTATAACACACGCGCGTCTTCGAAGAACAACAACTATACCACGTGATCAGGACGGAACAAAAGAAATCGCATCGTTCTATCATGTATGCCAGACCTGTAGTGTGGAACAGTATCTCGCCGGCTATCCAACAGTCGTCGAGCATGTCCACATTCAAGTCGAAATGCAAGCAATTTCTACTGAATCAATACTATAGACAGCCCTTACGATAACCGGACCACAATCTGACATATCGACCTCGCCTACAGACGCATGCGGCATTCGTTTTTGTCACTTCCTCTCCTGTTATATTTTCTTAGATCCAATATGCATGCCTCTTATTCACATGTATTAGGCCAAGGTGGGTGTCTGATTAAAAGACTTCTCCACGTCGTTTCGGTGCCCTCCTATATTTTCATTATATCGCAATCATATGGTGGTTTGAAGTGATAAACTTGAGGTGTATTGATTTGATAAAAATTTTAATACCAAAATGATGATGATCGACAAATTGGTACGCCTCTTTCATGTTCCTTTCTATATAAATGTTGGTAATGATGAGCTACACTTGTTAAATAAACAAAATTCCTTACAAACTACAAGGCTTTAATTGCCTCGCACAATGTTTATGATGACGCTTGAGATTAGAGACTTGACCTTGTAAGCGTTTACCCGCAGGAACAGTGATGTCACATTAAAACAAATTTCGGAACCGGAGTTAGATCGGAATGAGCAGAAATGACTGCCGTTCAAGGAATTTATGGTTTCGGATATGTTAATTAATCCTATACGATGTGATGTCGCTATAACAAAACGTTAACCGAAATCAGAATGACTTGCATGTACGTTCGAAACATGAACAATAACTCATGCTGATATATAGTAGGTGTTACTTATTGGAGTGGTTTTAGTACGAATGTGTTTTTTATATCACACTACTTTTTATCATTGTGGAAATGATGAACCGTACAGAAACAATAACCGAATGCCTGTGAGTGTGTGTGTGCCGAGAACTGTGACATCATATACGCTTTTAGCATGCCCGTTGCCCAGAAGTTCCTGCAGCGCAATACGCAGTACAATCGTGTAAACGTACGCATCAATATCAAAATTTCCCATAATGAAGAAGCTCAACAATCTATTGCGACAACCTAGCAAGCACTGGTACTTGAACAGCCTGAACAGATTCAAGAAGGCATAATATATATTATGCAGTGTCAGCTATAAATGTTACCTCAATGGCATGTAATGGTTTGAATAATCACAGTATGGTTACATGAATTAAATTCCTACGAACATTACGATAATTGCATATTTTGATGAATCTATACAAAGTGGTCAGCACTCTGCATATACTTGCTAATATAAACAACCATGTCTTATTTCAATGCAGGAGGAAGTTGACTCATCGCAGCTCGGCTAAATCATAACGAACACTACGCTATACTCTGTACAACATCTACTTTTAATTTCATGTCATATCGCTGACTGTAACAGCTTGCTACTAGCAGCGATGAACGCTCGCTCAGCTATGCGCTACATCTGATATTACGCTTAGTCATTGTCACACGAAGCCTTCGAATTATACGTTTAGCCTTCACGCAAAACCTTATTGCATGAATTTTACTATGCGCGCGCCATAATGGCCATACATCGCTTCAGAAGGAATTGAAAGCAGTTAGATATATCAAGTATTCTAAGGTATAATTTTATCATGATCTCCCGGATCTATGTTGATACGAGTATGCGACCAATAAACACAAACAGCCCCATTTCGCTCACCAATATCAACATCTTGTATCCCTTTCTCGTGGTATCGATACTGAGAGCGACCAAGATATTTCACCAAGATATATTTGTTTAACGACCTTGACTTCTCGAGAGTCGAGATGACACACGACATGATAGCGCGAATGATATCCCGTCAATTGATATGCGGATGGACGAGGACATTACCGATCAAACCTATACACATGTCGATCCGCGATATTGAAATCTACTAAACATAATGACTTGGCAGTAACTTCACGGAAATGTCGCTTCGGTAAGTAACCTTGTGCTACAGAGCTAGATCGGCTAGATGTTTCGGATTGTGTGGTCTGGTAGAGGTCATTGGCGTAGCCAGGAGGGGCCAATGGGGCCATGACCCCAAAGCCTTTCAAAAATTATTGTCAATTGACATAAGGTTGAGTATTTTTGAGCAGAGGTATTCAACTTTAATTTTTTCTTTGCGCTACGCCCGGTATATAGTGCCGCTAGCTTTTTAATTGTTGTGTACCCGACTCCAGATAAATAAAATGAAAAATGAAATACTAGGCCTAAATAAAAATACGCATGATGCACAGAATTGAATCTAACTGTATTCGTATGTGTTGCATGCGGTTTCGGGTCTATTAGGCACCATCTTTTCGGCGCAAAAGACACACCAAGGCAGATAAGGTCTTGGCCGACACGAAGCACCATCCCAGAAAGATTGCCGGCGATAGAACTGAGCCGAATATCGCGCCTGACGGTCCTGTCTTTGGAATCTGAGTCCCGCGAAACAAATGCGAGTAGCAGGGTGAAATAGTGCGTCACTTGAATAAATGGACATTGGGAAACTACAGCATAAAGTACTCCGAATCATAGCTAGGGCTCCAAAGGGGCCTGGCTGCCCATCCAATAAGTCGCTGCTGAAGAGATTTGGCGTCCTAAACATAGAAGATATGCGGAAACTAGAAATCGCCAAGTTTATGTATCAGTTTCACTGCGGTCGTTGCCCCGAATATTTCAATGACTTCTTTACCTCTGAATCAAAAGCGCACAAGTACAACACACGCGCGTCCACGTCGTCCAAATATCATATGATCGACCGAAAAGATCATCGCTCCATCAAATATGCCGGACCTGATGTGTGGAACAGTATCCCGCCGGCCATCCGACAGTCGACGAGCATGTCCACCAGGGATATCTAGAAGTTCTAGATATCCCTGATGTCCACATTCAAGTCGAAATACAAGCAATTACTACTAAATAAATACAGTCCATCCTCAAGATTACCGGACCACGACTGACCTATCGATCTCGCTTCCCATGACATGCCGCCTTATTTCTTGTCGCATTCTTTTTCTATACTATCTTCTTTACTTTCATTCAGTGTGCATGCCTCCTCTTTACATCGCCTAGGCCAAGGTGGTGTCAGATTCCATAGACTACTCCTTGTCGCTTCGACATCTCCCTGTCTTTTCATTGTATCGCATTTTTTGTGGTGTATTGAACTGATAAAATTGCTAATAAACCAATGATGATGATGATGGGAATCGTGCGCGTCTGAAAGAAGTTACTCTTTTAGTTTGTTGTGGTAGGTGCCAGCGATCTTTCGCCGGAGGTTAGGAAATAACAGCGTGCTTCAACTAAGTAATGAAGCAGGGTCGATACAGCCGTAAACCAAAAACGCCCCAATTGGGAGGGGGGAGATCGAAATTATTTCATAAATAGAAACCTGAGAAGTCTGGTTGATCATCCTATGGGGGACCAAGACCAAGGCAAGTAACAACATTATTGACCAAATTCATCGATTTACTCTGAAAGTTTTTCACCCTTCTTGCGGAAGTACAGACACACAGATTCTCATTCTCATACCATTATATACTGTGACTTAAACATATGTATAAATACCCCCGAATGTCTAGTTGAGTTAATCACCAAATAAGGGCCAAAATCCACCTTTTTTTACTACATTCTTCTATTTCTTTTAGGTAGGGATTTTGCCCCTCAATTCCCCCACCCTATTTTTCTTACTACGCCCTTGGTCGAAGTTACAGGGTGGTTAGACAGTAATGCTACGATAATCCCCATTCACAAAGGGCGCATAATTTTGCAACTTGAAAGAAAATTGCCTTTCACAACTCGACCCTTATAATTAATGTCTGATTCGGATATATGAGTACTCGAATCGATGGGCAGAGCACGGATTAGTCAGTGGGCAGTGGTGTCCAATGTCGTTTCCCTGTCACCGATCCCTTGCAGAATATTTTCAAGCACAAGGTTATTGTAATTGAACGCACATCGAACAGCAAGGGGCGTCATTCGCATACGAAATTGTTCCGGGGTTCGGATCAGGGTCTCTCGAAGTTTCTTGCTCTGCATTAAAAATGTCCTTGCGACCTCACAGTAATCGCTGACATGTGGATTACAGGTGATCAGCTATTTGGCAAGCGTGACAGTGATCCCGTTTAAGCTCATCAGATCCACGTGGGGCACTGTGTTTCTCCTGACTGCAGATGCAAGCTAAAGCTTTCTGGAAACCAGACATCTGACCAACCATACAGCGACAATAAACCGTACGCGTAAGCTACGTAATACGTGGAATAAATATTTGCTGACGGCAGTATCCGCAACAGAGATTGCTCGGCGAATTACTGTTTAATGAGTTTAAAGTTTAAACCCCAAATAATTCGGCAAAATGTATAGAAATTCAATGAATATGTAGTCTTCCCTTGATTTATACCCTCTTCTGGTGAGGTATTTAAGATGTTACTAAGTAGCCCACTTCAAAAACAATGTGACGTCTGGGAGGTTCGGTTTCACAACTGACGTTGCAGTGGAGTTCGCGTTCTTACGAACTGGAACATTTTGGGTATTCATACCATCCCGCGGCAGTGATGACATTAACCCGTTCCGTAATTATTTTGCCGAATTGAGCTATGGTTTAGATTGGGACTTGCTGCAGTCCATATAGGCTCACTGCGATCTACATCACTGTAGTATTGCGCCGATAAGCGGATCTTGGCCTATGAATTGTATCATTACAAGCGTTGGCGACGAAGTCAAGTCTGCTGTATAAAAACACCAATACTTGCTTCGCTTCCGGCAACTGCAGTTCGTGGTGGCACGCAGTGGTGGGTTGGGGGTAGGCGGTCGCCTAGGCCCCCTTGGTTGATTTACGCGCTTTCAAGGGGTCCCCCTTCCCGATTCACACGCGTTTTAATACTATCTCTCAGGTTTACGATTTTTTTTCAACTATTACCTTTTTCTGAATAACCGCGGAAATCCTTGTATCCATAAAGAATATGGCACGGTACCGTAAAGAGGGGTTAGTCATCAATTCTCTTTTTTCAGTTATAATTTTGCGAATAACCGTGAAATTCATGCACCCATGTAGAATATGGTACCGTTAACAGTGGTCGATCATTAAATTTCTGTACCAGTTACAAGAACCTATTACCTTGATGTTATGATCTCTATCCATTTTGCGATTAGTCGAAGGGCATATACATTATATAATTGAGCAGCTTTTTAATTCTCAAACTTGCACCCGTAAAAGCGGACTAAAAGTTCCAATATCTTGTTGACGGTATATGAACGATGATTTCTAAGCATGTGTGCCAATTTTGAGAACCTCTGCTGTAGAACACCAGTACCCGCTATAGCTTGAGTATTTCATCCAGCAATTCCATTGCTTAATTATAATATCAACTGCGAACGGAAGTGTCCAACTACCCGTATAGTGGAGGTCCTGTCTTCCTTCTGTGATTGGCCTAGAAGAGATACGTACCATCAAACCCCGCGCATTATGACATCATTATGACTAAGACAGCGTTATATACGCGTGCCATCCCCAATCGCTGATATTTAGTTAGCCTTTCCTAACTTTCATTCCGAATACACTGATGCCTTATACCGTAATAGCGTGCGACGCATTCGGGTAAGATGCGATTGAACGTACCAAAACACATAGAAGGCACGATACTTGTATTTTACCGGCGTGGTAAGTTACTAAAGATGTTTCACAATGTCAGGCGTAAAAAACATAATATATGTAATACGGATAACACAAAACCGGCATAATACGACTGTCGACAAGGACGGCTCATAAAAACACTGCGGGTCTAAAATAATTGCGGAAAACCAAAATAATAGGTCAACAATTTGCACCAACAGCTGCAACAAGCAACCGCACACCAATATTTCCGGAGAAGAAAATCGAACTTGTTCAAACTCTGATCAACTTGAACAATTCAATTACGTTCAATTACAGCATGGAGGATGTAGAGGACTACATCTTCTATAGCCAAAGTGTGCATTGAATGTGCTATACCCACACACGATCGCGCGCAGCATACTCAATATTAAGACTGTAAGGCTGGTGAGTGTACGCCACGAAAA
The DNA here is from genome assembly GCF_051294905.1 of Botryllus schlosseri. Classification (NCBI taxonomy): domain Eukaryota; kingdom Metazoa; phylum Chordata; class Ascidiacea; order Stolidobranchia; family Styelidae; genus Botryllus; species Botryllus schlosseri. The sequence continues at coordinate 18,027,915 of NC_137249.1, forward strand.
ATAGGAATGCTCGGAAGTCTTGAATATGAAACTATCTACAGCGCTGGTGCGTGTCTTGACCTTTCATATCGATTAAATCATACGCAGGGCGAATGGCAAAGCCGTGAAATCGAACTTCACGATATTTTTGGAAACCAGAGTATCGATTTTTGCTACTGTACCGCACGTCAGAATTCGCGAGCGTCATCGCCTAACAATACTCGCACGCAGAATTCGATATGAAAGGATGTAACTGGATTTAAGCAACAGTCTATAAATCTTAATACTTGCGATGTTGCAGAGACGTAAACTACAGCCTATGATAAATGTCGCGACTCGCGAAAACACCCGATGCGACATGCAATGTTTAAACACTAAACGGAGATTACAATGCTGAACGCGTTTAGCGTCGCTATAGATTTTACAGAATAATAAGAAATCAACGAAAAAGTGGTTCGCGTAACTATAATTACAGATTTGCAATACTCAAAATACTTGAAAAAGGGAAACAAATACAGGCGACGCGTTACAGAATCGGGAAAAGTTACAGAAAGAAGAAAACAAACACGCAATAACGACCCGCGGCGCTAGCTTTGCACCGCGACCAGAGTCTAAGAAGGAAAGTCGCGTTTGCAAAGAATCTGAACTGAACAGTAAAACATCGGTAGTGTTATAAGGAAGTTTTATGGCCCTAATCAGGGAGCGCCAAACTTGAATGATGACAAGTTGAGGCTCTCTGAATAGTGCCATAAAACGACATTATGACACTACTTACGTTTCCGCCCGGGCAAGCAGGGTTTGGCAGTAGGTAAGTTGTTGGCACCGTCAATGTTTCTCTCTATCAATGGTACATAGTTCCGGTGCTTTTCGGCTGTTACAGCAGGGTTGAAGGGATGGGCTTTGTCCTCAATTCGGGGCGGTTTCGCCGTTTTAAACTTCGGTTCACGCCGTCCGATCTTCGGTATGGTTCTGATTTGATATCTGTTACGAAAACGGAGTTTGCCATCAATTGCAGAGGATGCGTTGTAACATACATGCATCGTCATCGTCGTTAAATCACGTTCCGTACATGCCGCGAGTAATGTGTGATTCATGGCATTAGTGTGCGTATCTTGCAAAGCCGTGACAACGCCACGCGTACAATCATGTAACGTTCAGAATAAGTTCAAACAATCCGAATAGCGGATATGGTTTAAGTAGTCTGTGTTGTTACCCGATTAGAAGTAACTCCCAAATTTTCTACTCAATTACACGTAGAAGTAGTGGTTTGCAAGACGTTTCAAAATGGTTGTTAGTGATTTCGACACTTGATGGATTTGTCATTAAAATATATTAAATAATTATTATTATTTTCTTTATTCACAGTTAAACTGGTTCAAATACACACATCATCCGGGAAGCAACGTGTCCCCTAAGGAAAATCGCGAGATTGAAGTAAATTTTTAATATGTCAGTAATACAGTCAAATCGTCATTCCTACGCGGTGCACGAAGAGGTCAGATTACCGAAGAATTGGCAAGGGAGCAGAGGTAGAGATGATTGAAAATGAAGAATCGAAATTGCAGAAATTATGCTGTTATTTAAGCGCACAAGTGTAATTTTAGGCCAGTGGTGCATTCAAGGCCTCCCAAAGAATATGCACAGCGGTTATTAAAGTGATCTGGATCATGTCGAATCGAACGTTTCCCGGAATCTTTTGGATATGTCTCATGAGTTTTTTGCTTACAACCACTGTAGCGCCAATGACTAACGGTGCAATGTTTATCTTACACCCGTATCACCGATGAAAGCTTATCACACTATTTACACTTTTAAAAATCCGATTCTTTCAAATTATGATTAACGACGACCAGACACGTGCGAAAACGCTGATTACACCCATTCAGCAATCAATTGACGCAACAATGCTCACAGTGGATGTTGTCTTCGATCAGCCCGTCTTTGCTCTCCACGGCCCGCCTGTCGCGCAATTGCTTGGCTCGCAATTCCTTGATAACGCTTTCCTCTTCTTGCTGCAGCTGAGCCTTCGCGTTGTTGTTCCCATTCTCGTTGCGTTTAGCAGCCTTTTTCTGCTTGAGCTTGATAGATTTCTTTGCCTGGCGGAAATTCAAGGTTCGCAATCAACATTTGTTGTCCATTCGTTACGACAATTTAACCCACATAGGCAATGAAAACACCAAGTACTTCGTCACTGAACACCTCTGCTGATTTATCGGTAACACTAGGGTTACAATATTTTGGAAATGTAAAAAGAGGACACTTTTTCAGAAATTTGAGACTTGCAAAACCGGAGAAGAATTCTCAAAAATCAGTGAATTTTTTCCACTTTGTGATCGGTTGACTGAAAAAAAAAATAAAAAAATAAAGGTCAACTTTTCGCCCAGTCAGAGCGTCACTGCTGTACTAATTTATGGCATATCACTCGCATTTTGCTCTAAATATGACCTAAATGAGGACAAAATCTCAATAAAGAGGACAAAAGGGCGTCCTCCGAGGACACTTTTGAAAAAGTCAAAAAAGAGGACAAACCCTCTTAAAAGAGGACGTATGGTAACACGGCAAGAAGAGAGCTTACCTCCAGCTTTCTCCAGTCGGCGATGTCCTTTTCGGCTTTTTGGTAGGACTTCAAAAATCGGTCTACCATCGGAAAGAAGGTTTCGGGCGGCATGGTTTTGGGCGACTCGCCGAAGTACTCTACGACAGCCTTGTAGGCTTCTTCGGCAGTGACGGAGTCGGCGTATACCTGGTCGAAAATAGCAAAGGTAAGCATGGATTTGGATCAGATGCTATATTGCGATTGGAGCGAAGCAGAATTTGGATTTAGACAGGTAAATTTTGAAGGTTCATCAATTCTTATGCAACATCTGAATAACCGTAAGTCATTGCCGGAGTCGGACTTGATTTGGTCATGACGGGTGCTTAAACAAGACTTGTATTTACATTTCGATCCTAATCTCGAGTCAGGAACAATATTAGGATTTGACACTCTCTTAACTTAGTAGAGAAATTGCTGCCGGCTGAAAACATCGTGAACTCAGCGCGGTGGAGCGAAAGGTTCACGGCCGTGCTGGTGATTTATTTTCCCAAAATCGGGCCTGTTTACGCCGTCACCGTCGCGCAACGCACCCATTAATCATCAAACATACCGTTTTAGATAACTGATGGAACGTATGCGCAGTGCGCACGCGTCACTAGTTAATTCCATGAACTGTAGTTTTGCAATCTCGAAGCGGAAGGAACAGTTATATAAACCGAAGATTTAATTGAGTGATACTTAGTCACCAACTCTCCTGTTGTGTTGTAGACAGGCCCTAACAGCGTCGGCAAAATCAGCCTTTACATAATCCAAAATATCTCTACCGGATGTTACGATATTCTGAGGCCTAGGGATGTAGGAATGGGCATGGAGCATGCAACACATAAACAGCGTATCCAAACGATATTGACAAGTCCACGACCGCGCGAAAACCAATAATACGTGATGGTAAAACAAAGGCAAACATAACACAGACTGACGACACAAACAAGGGTCGATCGACAGGGCGGTGACAAAGGATGAGAGTCGAAATGCACTTTGATGCCGCGAATAATATTTGATGAGCGACCACAGGAAGACTCGGGAACAGGTGTTGTGATTCCGGTAAATAAAATTGAGAATACGCTATTACAAGGTAATAAACAGTACCTAAAATGATACGGACGTACAATGTAAACGAAAATCGTGTATTTCGGCGATATCCAGCATAGTGCAGGGGGTAAATCATATAAAATAAATTGGGTTTCACACGTATTCCGATGTGTGAAATTGAGTTAAATATGTCTATTCTTGTGGAGATATTGCCCGGAGATAAAGAATGTTCCGGTTTCGCGCACCACCCCATGAAGGTGAAATAATGTGTTACATGAAAAATTATAATCTGCGGAGAAAAACACACACGCTTCACAACCACAAAATATAACGAGCCCCTACCTTTTGCACTTTCGATTCGGCTTTTTCCAAAAAGTCCTTCAGCAGAGGATGGTGGTGAGTCTCGTGCTCGCGGGACGTCAAATTCATTCCTTTCCGAATGCTGGCGACATCGCTCACAATATTATCCAGCGACACTGTAAACAGACGCAACGTTATAAGCGCCTGGAAGTTGTGCCAAGTCGAAATAGGCCTTCTTGTGAATATGAAACAAAATTTTGTCACTGGAATGAAGGTATCAATCAGAAGTGGTGAAAGTAGCTTTGGTTTGCATGCTTTTAGCAGTTTATGGGGGGGGGGGTCTATACTTGTTAAATTGCAGGGTGCATCTTCACGAACCACTTGATAGCATTAAACCGCACCGCAATTAGACGCAATTTTCGAAACAAAATTCAGTTACGATGATAGAGGGGATATTTCGCCAGATTGTTATGACAATTTCACTCACGAAGGCGACGTAAACAAACCCCAAAACAATTATCTACCTAACAAAATATTGAGTCCATTCAGTAAGTATTTTTTCCCAAAGAACTGTACGGTTGAATTGGAAGTGCTCTAAATACGTAAACACTTTAGTAGGTAGTGAAATTAGTCAAAACATACTTGAGCACTCTGGTCCAGACACTGTCAAGACCGAGTTGCTTAGAAAACGGCTTGAGGCTCCCCACCATTTAAAGTTATACGAGCAAATAATCTTTCAGCTAGCACCATGAATCGCTGACCCAAATATCGATTCCTTAGTCGCTGAAAATCGTTGATGATCATGGTCTTTTTGCTGTATTTGTATTTCTTTCATAAAATATCACTTCGTTCGTGGTAACTATGCCTGTCGCCCATGTTTGAGAGCACCAGTTTTGGGATGACTCGAGTCACCTTTTGGTATGACTTGACTTGACTCGAGTCACTTTGCTAAAATGACTTGACTTGACCCGGCGTATCTGAAATGTGGATTGACTCGTGACTCGGAGCAAAATTCACGAGTAAATTTCAAGTCATCAAGTAATTGGTGACGATCAAAATCACTGTATCTTGCATATGTTCAGATTGTTCGCGAAATGCTGGTGTAACCCGTGAGAACGACCAATCATTTAATGATCCTGCGTTTTACTTAGCCTCCATCGTTTTCTCACAAATAAATTGACCGCAAACGAAGTGATCGAAGCTTACAGTTTACGTTGTCGTAAACTAGTATAGTAAAGTAATTTCTGTTCTCTGTTTGTACCTTAACCAAACCTCTTGTTTTATTGAAACTGAATTTGAATATAGTTTATACAGTCCTCAACCATTGGCGCAGGCTCGAATTGTATAATATCGATTTGTAAATGCGTAATGTATTGCATCTTATCAATTCGTATCTATTCTCTATCTTGGCTGGTAACTATAAACTGAGATTTAGCAGTTCAACGTATATGACAGCGATATAGCGCCTTCTTGCGCGTATATTTAACTCTATATTCGTTCATCGATTCAAAATCAATGACCACTCAATCTGTATTTCGGACAGCTAGCAAAATGTAATGACGTAATCATGCCTCATACTTCGAAAACACAACTTGACTTGAATTGTGACTTGACTCGTGACTTGACTTGACTCGACTTGACTTGAGTCATCTCCAAAAATCGAGTGACTTGACTTGACTCGAGTCACCTTTGAATATCGATTGACTTGACTTGACTCGAGTTAAAATGTGCAATGACTCAAAATGCCTCGTGACTCGAAGGTAGTGACTTGATCCCATCACTGGAGAGCACAGTGCTGTACTGACGTAAAGTATTAAAACGTGCGTGCTAAAGTGAGTGGCTCATTTTGTCTCTATATTGCAGCATTCCGACCTGCAGACTCTACGAAATTTGAAAAGTGACCTACAACCCGTTCTGAGGTGGCGACCCCTGGTTTACACGCATACATTGTACGAAATTCGGCTGCATTCATCGAGATTTACCCTGAAATCCAGGCGGTGTCTAATGTGCCATGTTGCAAAAACAACGATGCTTTCGCACGCGGCTCCCTCGCCACCGTGCGTTCAAAAGCTTCAAATCAACAAAAATCCACGCCTTATGAAATATTAAAACTCAGCGAGTACGCACTTGTAATTGACCGACTGATATTCGTGAAGATAACGGATCGGTATTTGACACGTTCGCAACGCTGCGACGCAAACAACGTTCGAATACGGATTACATTCGACATGAATATACCTTTGGTAGCCCGATCTACGTAGCGCAGTTCCTGGTAAAAGTCCTGTACTTCGGGATAATAACTCTGGATCACGCTAACGATATAATGCAAGAGGGACTGCTTTCTGTCGGTGGATTTGGTGTCGAGGAGCTGATAAAAGGAAAATTATAGTTAAAGCCAGTGATAAAGTAGGCATATAGCGTCACCACGTCATTAGCACGCTACAAAATACGACAGGCAATAACAAATCCTCAAATATAGCCACCAGAGGTGATTAAAGTAGTTAGCCTTGGTATTCGGATAGAAGCAGGAGTAACCCCATGAATTTACACTCAATTACAAGTAGAAGCAGCGATTTCTAAGACTGGTCAAATACATCTAACGGAAGTAGAAAATGAAAAATTGAGTAGTACTCACACAAGTAATTTTAAGAAGTAGATTTAATGGAGAAGTCGCATACTTTCAGCGATTAATCATATGTGGCTTATTTTGGAATTGTAACGTGTAACTATAAATCGGTGCACTTACCGTGATACCGGGACTATTTCACCTAGTAGTTGAAGAGCTTCTTGGAGGTACAGAACTTTAATATACAATCGAATAGTATAGGATATTAATATTGAAATGAACCCGAATATTTTCGGCTGACATTCGTCAGGGGTAATCGTCAGCAACTAGTAGAAAATTGGAAAGAACATTGTCTATCAACAATCGTGTCACAAAATATGACGTCACCAGCATGAAATTTCGAATAATCGGGGTGGAGAGAGCGCTTAACCTCCATGTTTTATTTTTAGATGGTACACGAACTCTTTTTGTTGACACAGACTGGCTCGGCGTATTTTGATGAAAGTCGACTCCAAGGCACCCCAAATGAAAGTGTGAACGGCCTCTCCCGACAACCCGAAATCTGTCGTCCCAATAGTTCTGTTTGCGCGAAAAATTATTCAAACAACAGATTTTGTTGCCAAATTACCGAAAAGGAGGACATTTGACTGAGTGAAGGTAAGACATTTCTTCAAAAAGGAGGACGAATCCTCCAAACGGAAGACGTATTGATAACCCTACATTACCTACCGAATCCAGACTCTGCAACTTGAACCCGTACACGGCGCCACGCTTTGAGCTGTTCATGTAGTTTCCCAGCGCCAGGATCACCTCGAGCACTTTCTTCAGCTTTTGCGATGACTTGATCGACATGGAGGCGGCGATGATCGCGGCTATCTGCGGGGTCAAAGAGCGTACGGTGTCGCCGAAGTTGCCGATGAAGATCATGATAGACAGCCGCTGCTGGAGACGCTCCACTCGGCCGAACTGGACGGAAAGTTTCAAGTTAAGTCGCGGACAACTCGCCGAAACCAAACTGGATTTGGATTCACAAAAAACAGATTTCATTGAGTTTTGGATTCGCTCGACACTCTTGATTCTGCAGTGGAAAATCGAATGTCAAAGGTAGTCAAGGCCAGTGGCAAAGTAGTTCTATTTCTTCAGAGTAGTCGTGTATGTTTTGTGTTGTTGCACTACTCCCTGAAGTGACGATATAGTTTGACGAGATACCTTTCCCATTTGAGGATTTGTTGGGTGTTTGAATCGATTTGCATCATTTGTGAGTGAAATCGATATTTAATCCTGTATTATGGTTACAGAATATTAATTCGAAACTACACCTATTCGTGACGCTGTTAAAGAGTTTGATCAAGTAGTTGATTTCAAACCATTCATTTGATACTTCATCTTGACACACTGTGGTATGTCTTGGAAATCACCTTATTTACTTGTAATTATCGCCATTGCATTTATTACAGCTGAGTAGCACTACTGACTACTCTTATCATCTTTGCACGCCACATATTCAACACACACTCAAAGACAGCATTCATGACCTTAGGTTAATTACAATATCTGTGGCGACAAAATAACACCTTTGACAAGCAAAAGTTGATGGGATAGGATGTGACAGCATAGTGAGCATTCAAGGTTGAAGGGCCAATATGTTATACCTTCTTTCATCCATTTTGTAATCCCACGCCTTTCAAGGCGGCTTTGGCTCAAAATTTCGGATTTTTGGTGTTGTGAAGCCGTTTTTGATGGTTCTAATTTTAGACTACTGCCACTTCTACATAACAGTTTAAAGTTTTTTTTAGGCAAAACTATGCCGAAAATGGTCCCCTTTTACTGACTTGGAAATCACTACTTCCTACTTGATCTTGAGTAGAATTCCCACATGTTACTTCTACGTTTACTTGAGTACCAAATATTACTTTGGATCACCTCTGCCAATCGCTATTTTGAACATAACATGACATAGAATATTTCATTGAAAACCGGGCGCATACAAAGCGCAGGGTGGCCAAAATTTTGATGATAATACCGAGTCTAACTCTGTAAAATGCGCTACTGGACTAACGGAGAACCCATTTCGATAGACATTCAAAATTCCATTTATTTCCCACAATTACAGCAATGCCACACCCAACTTTTACCATACCAGCCACATGAATTTGTCCTCCGACGCCAAGCTGTTGAAAGATTTCCCATCTTTTTCATACTGCTTGAACGCTTTGAGTTCCGCTTCGTTAGGTATGAACCTTGGCAGCATCTCGACGTATTCCAGCGGCAACGCGTCCAAATCGTATCCATAAACGGCACGGCAGATCTCGTCCGTGCTCAAACCGATCTTACGGAGCGTGATTGCTGTGCGAAATATGGAAGAATGTTGTGAAAAAAGGCATGGGCACAACATGACCCATTGAAATGATGAGGTGTTTGGGATATGAGAAATGTACCGTTTTACTGGTAATTATTGTAGCGATATCAAAACAAAATACCTATCGTGACATATTTGAAATGTGTAGTGAAAATGACTTTACTTAAAAGTTTCATGTTGGCTGTAGACACCTACCGAACAAACCAGGGTTGTAATGACTCGAGTCAAGTAATGACTCGAGATTTTCTGATGACTCGACTTGACTCGAGTCGTTTTCTCAAATTACGGAAATGACTCGACTCGAGTCAATCTGTGCGCATGACTCGAACTAAGTCATATGACTCGAGACTCAGACGGCCAAGACCGACATTTCATTGTAATTTCGAAGAATAGTAAAGTAATCACACTATTCGGATTTCGTCTATTGGTACTGGTACTTGAAAATGCGATCAGAAACTGCCAAAGTGAGGAAAATTAGTATATTATAAATGCGAACCATTCGGTATCACCAAATTGGACTTGGACTTGACTCGGTGGTGAATTGAAAATGACTCGACTTGACTTGAGTCAAAACTATAAAAGTGAGATTGACTTGTGACTCAGAGCGTTGTGACTTGGTTACAGCCCTGGAACAAACTCTCGCCAGTGGAATCCTGACCATTCACACAAAATAATTACTCAGGCTGGGAATAGCGATTCGATTACTTGAGTCCGAGTTGAGTATTAATTTGGAAGTACAGAATTTATACGCTCCTTATAAATTTATGAACTTGAATTGTTGTCGTGATACTTTCTTGCCACTGCAGGAGCCTTGAAGCCATGATAGGAGGTGCATGTCATAGGATAAATACATATGAAACGATATGCATTACTCGGAAGCTTCCAGTAAAATAGTCAAGAGTAGAATGGGCTTGGAAATGATAACTAATAATCTACTAGGACAAGGGGGAGCCAGGAAGGAAAATGGAGATGTTCCGAGTGAAATCACTGGCAAAGCTTGATTTACGGATGAACGGACTCGATTTTTGGCACAGAGCACGATGATTTTGAACATAAAACAAAGCTATAAATAATTCTATCGCTCAAACTGTTTTCTCCGCTGATATTTTTTATTCGATGCCGCCATGGTCTGCCGATTCCTAACCTAAACCGTGATTAATTTAGGGCAAGTTTTCGCAACTTTTTTTACAACTTCCGGCAGCTTCCTAAATACTAAGAAGTTATGCAGTATGGCGTTTTAAGCTGCTTGGAGGAATTTTATATTGCAACTTTTCTCCATTTTTTCATGCAACTTTTTTCGATTTTTCATGCAGCTCACTTTCTACTGGAAATATTTGGCCCTATATGTAAATAGATCGCTTGATTATTTCATCGTCGTTTAAATATGAGGTTTTTTCTGATTTGACGTGCATTCAGGCTAGACCGCCGAAAATCATATTTTCCCTGGGTCAATTTTTTCAGGCTATTGATTTTGTTGAAGTCGCAAACACTGAGTTTTGCTACAGTGTCTCATACCCCAATAATTTCAAGGAAGTTGTCCATAAATAAAAGCAACTTTTTACTGCAACTTTTGTGAAAAACAGGCGCAACTTTCCACGGATTTGACTGCAACAAAAACTTGCCCTAGTGATTACGCATCACCCACATAAATTTCTGGCCCGGTTGACATCAATTAACGACGTTCCCCGTTTTTCCTGAGCCTGTGCCAGCTTCTTCAAGCGAAGCCTGTCCGCTTCCGTATCTTGGGCTTTTGTTTTGAACATCTCTTCAAATTCGTCCATATTGAGCTGTGACACAGAAAACAAACTCAATGGTCAAATTCTTGAAGGCTATGTTCACCAGACTTGGAAAACTATGTAATTGTAGCGTCTGATTAGACTAAACAGAGTGAAATATCGGTACTCTAATATTAATCTAATTCTTGTAGTGTTCCTACAGTCTACTTTTAATTATAATATAATTTGTGGTTTGTTGGGAAATGCTACAGGAGAACTGTAGTGTGACATGAGCCAAGCTTAGTCTACAAACATGCTCATGCTTACAAGACAGAGCTCCGGTTTGATATGAACTGAACTAGATTTTTGTTGTCTTTCTTCTCTGGCATAGACCAGACATAAGACTTACAGTCAGATTGGAGAAGTAGATCAGAGAGTGAGAGAGAGGGGTTATTTTTGCGATAACACGAAAATGCTGTGCCAAAGCAGTATCATTATCAATCTTGTACGTAGGACAAGAAAAAAAATTTGGCAATTTAGAAATTAGAGGAGCGATTTTATTAGCAGCCCATTAAATTCTGGGCTTTTCTTAAAATACCGACATATATTAGCTCATGAAGTGCCAGAAATCATAATTAAAGTACGTATCATGCATCAAAAGCCACAGGTCCATACACAATATCTAGGTCCTAGTCAACAAGTCAACATGATAGGCGGGCAGCCGAAAACGTGCTATCAGTATCAGTATCAGAATCGCAAACAGGCAAAATATTTGGCATTGACACAACACCAACAATCAGGATTGCCATCGACTTGAATTAAAAGGTAAGGAAATAAGGACAGCATCCTTACAAATTTCCAAGTAACAGCATTCTGACTGTGATATTTGGGAAGCAGTTACCTGCAAAGAAGGTCATCAGTTTCAATGAAAACAAGGACACGTGGGAGAACGAATCTTATAAATAAGGAGAAAGCAGTTTTACAAACCCAAGTTACCCTAACCCCGAAATCAACACTTATATATATCCTAACCCAATCCTCAATCGAAACCATTACCAGCCCTAACCCCAAATTTTACCCACATGCTAAAGTCTCGCATGCCCGATCGTCGCATGCTACTATGTCGTATGCTCATATGTCCACAGACCAGTTTATAAGACACTGCTCCTCAAAATAAGGGTACGAATAACCAGGGCTGGCGTCATTAAATTTTCTCTTGATGGGCTCAGAATTGGGGAAAGACATACTGGCTGGTGTTAGAGTTTATTCATATGCTGTGACACCAACTCCAACCAAACCGAATGTCCTCAAATGTGCCGTTGCAGTTACATAAGTTATGGTATCAGGTTTTTCATGTAGCACGACCTTCACAAACTTAATTTATTTCTGCGAGCACAATTTGAGAACCCTAAGAATAACAACAGTGTGGCAACCCATAATTATAATCCACCATGTATATTAGTAAAGCTGCCCGTGGTAAATAAGGAAATTCTCACCTCATTCAAAACTGCGTCATCGTCCAGCTCGGTGAACACGGTTCCTTCTACCTGATTCGGTTTCAATGCTTTCCAATTGAGTACTGGCAGGCGATACTTGGTTTGGTGCCTCGGTTTTGCACGCATACCACCAGGTAGACGTGCAACACCCGGGAAGCTCGGCATACCTACAACGAAAAGAGACATTTGAAAGTGCAATGCCAAGAAAGCACCATAAAGTGTTACAAGTGGCTTCTACCAAAGGCATAACTGATCTACAATGTAATTTAGTACACTTTCTGATGTGATAGATTAATTCTGACTTGCCCTGTTAGAATATGTTGTCTGTGGAGGCTAAGATAAGTTTCAAACAAAATTTTACAATATTTTTTGCTTTGCAGAAACTTGAATAGAACCTCACATGACAAGGTGTAATATCGGAAAGACAGCAGCAAATCACACATTAAATCAAAGTTACAATTCTGTTGGTTTGAGTTGCATACTTGTAGTACTTGTATCTTGGGCAATTTGGATTTTTGAAAATCCCCCACCCCAAAAATTAGTTTCACAGTTGCAGTTCTATTCCGAATCCAGTGTTCTTACAACCCGTTAAAGTTTGCGAAAAAAGGTACTATTCTATCTGGCCTTCTTCAGATTTCAACGATACAAAAAAGTAACAAGTTTTGCACGTTGGCCAAAATTACACTCACTTGCTAAAATCATAACAGTTTAATGCCACAAACATTTAGATGACATTGGACAAATAGTGCTTTGGGATTCACAAAACATGCAGGAAAAGAAATCAGAGGCAGCCTGTCTTACGACTCATGCAGTGCTGAAAGTTGCGCATCAAGTTCAACTGTGGCCATGGTCATTGGTCATGCATCTCACAAAAGTGTTACAGCAAGCCTTTTTAGTATGGTGAACGCGTTGTGACCCAAATAACAGACTCCGATTCATACACATAGCCATTGTAAGCATGACCTGGAAAATTCGGATAATTTCTACCAGACTCATATTTTGGGGAATGACACTGACCATACTGTGCACCATTGCATTTTGATCATCACATTAAAATACAATACTCATAGATTATTATTTATAAATATTTCGAGTACCATCTGGGATACCATTGGTAATAGTTTGTCCACTGGGATGTCAACAAAAGACTTGAAATGATAGGCATTAGAAAACTGGTGTGTGGGTAGAAATTTTCAAGATTTTGGACTGAGCAGAATTATTTCAAATAAAGCCCAGCAAATGCAGTAGTCCTTTTTGGACCGAATTAAAAACCAATTGCACTGTTGATAGATATCAAGTTAGATACACTATGCTGGATTCCCTATAAATATAGCTCGGTACACTGAACCCCCTTAAATGCAACATCCATGTACAGAAAATTCTATTCACAAACGTGCAGTACCGGTATTGGCCGCATTGCCCAGTCGTACAGGCAAAAACGATCATGCCACACAACGTCAAACGTGAAATTACCGATGTTCTTTAAATTATCGAACTTGCTGAGAAGTGGAACGTTTCGGGCCCGCAGAATTTCTTAGTGGTGAAAAGTCGATTTAATAACTAGCGGAAACCATCAATATCCCTATAAACCTCATAGGCTATTTTGGGTGCGGTGCCGTATGAACCATCCACATGATGCCCAATGCTAATATGAAACAGGACAATCAGCTATGACATGATGTAGCGTTCCTTCATCCTTGGAAATCTCGAATTGGGGATGATAAAATGTTAGCGGATAGTTATTCGTTGACAAGGCCGTAAGACGACACTAATGATTTATCAAGGGTGTGCTACAGTCACTGTTGCATTTGATTATATGGAATTGAATGATGGGTAATGATGTTTTCCGAGACATAGGTCTATCTGTGTTAGATGACTATACAGATGTACTGTACTTATCGATGCAAATAGCCAACGATTACATTGTAAATATGCATTGAATCAACTTGACTCAAATGCGGATGACCATTGACAAATAACTACTAAGTTTTTAGACTAATTTCATTTTGACTCGACAGTTTTCTGGACCAAACTACTAAATTTTTAGACTTTGAATGTTGTAAAGTAGTAAGAAGTTTTGGGATATGCTTCCATCAAATTTATGCGAGAAATAGTCATTATGACTGGACGAAACAACCCCCATAGGAAATTGCACAAATTTGCAGTGTTGTCAGTCATTTCGCATTAGTCCCGAAGATGCAGCTTCAAATTTTCAAAGTGACCACATGAGATTGACTACTATACGACTTGTGTTTGCTACTTCCTTCCACTTGGGAAACATCAGGAATTTTAACTACCGCCAATACAGATGTAAGTAACCAGACTTCATTGCCATGTCTGCACGGGAGCATAGCTTTACTTACAGAAAGTAGAAAGTTTGAACTGTCTAAATCAGGGGTCTCCAACACACGGCCCGCCATCCGATTTGAGATTTCTGGAGAACGATTCGTAAAGCATTTTGAAATGCTAAAATTGATTTCACTTCAAAAACATTGTTGTTGTTGTTCGAAATAAACTATTCTCCTGTGCCCAACATCACTATTCCTCATTAGCTGACACCGCTTCGCGATGGCAATAGCTTTCCATGGAGGGAGCATTCGCTGATATGAATGCGCAATTGGGCATATTGCCTAGACGTGCACTGGCCCATACACTACCAAGACCGAGACGCTTAGAAAACCAGTTGAAGCTTCAACACCAGATCAAGCTTTGCGAGGATATAGTTTTCCAGCAAGTAGGCTGACCGTGTCTAGCTAACCTCAATATCGATTCTTTAGTCGCTGCAAAGTATTGTCAGGTATCGCGCGACGCTCATAGTTCAAAATAGAATGAAAGCTGAGGTCATGATATGTTTTGTTTCATTAATATTTCTTAACAACATATTATTACTTTCCTGGCAACTATACCCGTCGCCCACGATAAAGAGCATGGTGTTGTACGGACGTAACGTTATAAAAATGTGGTTGTCAAACTGTGTGGTCTATTTTTATCTCAATATTGAATTCATGCGGCCTGCCGCCTCTAAAATTTTTGAAATTTTTGAGTTAGTGACCCCTGGTCTAAAGGTTTTATTATTTTAATATACTAGGACTTATTTCTATTGGACCGGGCTTGGTTCGGAAATATTCAGAGTGTTAGTATCGAGCGTGTTAAGAATTAAAAATACATAACAAACTTACCAACTGGAGGTGGGGGTGGAGGAGGTGGAGGTGCCCCTACGCCGGGTGGTGGCGGGGGCGGGGGAGGTGGTGGCGGCAAAGGAAGATCGTGGGTTGGTGCAGGTTGCGTCGAGGCCGACTTTTTGTTTAGTTCTCCGATAGGATCCTGCAAATGATGAATCGATTAGGTTTAATTTTAACTTACATGATAACTGATTAAACAGAGTATAACAGAACAATAGATCGTGTTTACAGAGATAGGCTACTGGCGATAGCTAAGGAAATTATTTCGATAATTGGGCTAGTATAACAAATAGTTACAACTATTCATATATAAATCAGTCCTACGAGATATCCTTCAATACAAAAAAGTACTTTGTCGGCCCGAACAGCACAGAGGGTGCAGCGATACGACGAGTTAGAAATCAATGAAAAGTGAATGCTTTTACTAGTATGGTAAAAAGAGCTCGAATACATCTTGTAGGTTTATATAGTGGCATTTTGTCGCACCAAGTCTACAAACTCACCTTTGTTTTAACTTTCAAATCAGACACTTCGTCGCTGTTACCTTTTGGCAACCTAGTTGCTATTTGCATATTCCTCGTCAAGGTGTTTTGCTGCAAGGTGGTCTAGAAAAAAGCGAATGTTTTAATTGAGGTCAGATCCATTCAAACCTAGTACTAGCCCACTGGATGTTACTTGATCTCACAATCAAATGAAAGGCTAGACTTCAAGGTGTGACGTTATTGACTAAGTAGCCTACAATTTCAAAGACCCGTGCACAAAAGAGTAACAAAAGCAATTCAATTGCTACACTGCCCGTCATCTGACATACAGTAAACTAAGTTCAGTAAACGACATTGCTCTAAAGATTGGGTTATTATTCGATCTTCTGTCAATTTTCCTTCAGTGTGCAGTGTGCACGCCTCTTATTTTCACATCATGGGTGTCTATAACAATCATTTCGACTCCCAGGTTTTTTTTCATTGTAATACAATCTTGTGGTCTTTTGAAATGATCAAATCAAGAGTTATCGATAAATCTAGTCATGATCGTCATCAATTTGAGAATTTTGGCCGTGAAATTATTAAAAAGACTATCCGTAGCCCACGGTTTCAATGCGTTAACGATATCTGGCCTGCTAGTCAAAAAGGTTTCACAATCGTGAGCTAGAAAACCAGTAAACAAATGCCTACAATTGAAGAAGAACAAAAAGAAACAGAAAACTAATTTGGATTCCATAAGTGAAGGGCAGGAATATCACAAACGACATGATTCAATATCAGGATCAGGAATGAGTGATGTTGGCGGCATTTCAAAAGGTTGCTTGTCCAGTATCGAAATCCATGAATTCCTTATCGCCTGTATTGCAGATGCCCTAGGATCCTCATTCAGAGACCTGCCAATTACTAAGAGCTAACAACAATATCGATATTATCGACTTCGGATCAAGTCGATTACATCCTAGTTACACGAGATGAAGGACAAAGAGGCTGCAAAATACTGAGAATTATATGGTGGACTGAAAACCAAGAAGTCACCGGCCAGAAAATGCTATAGTCACTTCTGTGACTTTCTACACCAAGACGTTACGCCACAACAACACATTCAACCTCATCGTTAGCGGCCGGCTGTGGTTCGGAATCGACTTCTCTTTTGACGGAAATTTCTTCGTAAACGATGCTCAAACGTCTGTCTACGTTGTCGTCATGCTTTGCTGCATATGCGTTTGAGGATTTGGTTGGTTTATTGTCAAAATTTGCTACCCCACCATCAAATGCGTTCGATGACGGAACATCCACCGGTGGTCCGTAGTCCAAAAGCTTCTCTAATGGTAAGTTGTCAGTATTTGCCATGGCAGGTAGGATTTGATGTTTCGTAAAAAGGAAATTGTCAGGTGGAGGAGGTAGATTGTCCAGATAATTCGATTCGGAAGTCGCGTAAGAGACATCAGGAGCGTTTTCACCCAAACTCGGAAGCTTGTTACTGTCAACACGCAAATTTCTTTCGGGAATACGATCATATGTACTATTGCCAGCTGTGATACCGGGCAGTACAGGATAGTCTTTTTTGGTGAAGCCTTCTTTCTTGACTGTCTTTTGCAGACCGATGCCATGTCTATGCAAGAAGACGTGCTCGTCATAAGTCTTGATTTCATTATCTATCGGACTATATTCCATTTTGTTACTGTCAGCTCGCAAATTTCTTTTGGAAATGCCACAGTTTGTGCTGT
The DNA here is from genome assembly GCF_051294905.1 of Botryllus schlosseri. NCBI lineage: Eukaryota > Metazoa > Chordata > Ascidiacea > Stolidobranchia > Styelidae > Botryllus > Botryllus schlosseri. The sequence goes on from NC_137249.1 coordinate 18,045,349, forward strand.
TACTATTGGCAGTAGGCAGTGCTGGGTTGTCCTTTTTGCCGCAAACTTTTTCTGGAAATGCGGTTCGCATGCTGTCACGATTTCTGTGCGATGATACATTTTCGTCTATTTTCATTCCATTTTCAATCGGGCAAAAATCCGTTCCATTTTCAGTCGGCAAGTCCACCTTTTGTGGTGTCAGATATTCGTTATCGGTTGCACGGCGTGCACCCGTATTTTTAAAGTCGCTATGATTCACAGAATCGTCAAAATCGATGCGGTCTTCTCCATCGATGTAGAAACGCGGGTACCGGTGACGGCCTGGTTTTCTAGGCAGGGACACGCTGTCCTGATTCTTGGCATATGATTTTGGTCTGGAGGATGTCACGGAGCCTTCGCTGAAGCTGCCCCAAGCCGAGCTTCGGGAAGGCAAATTTCTCATGTATTGAAACGAAGCGTCTGTTGTAAACCCGCTGCTGCCCGTTGAACACGATTGGAACGACGCTAAAGATGATGAATTGTAAATCCCGGCGTTTCCCTTTCCGAGATCTTGCCACACGTCGGAAGGGATCAAAACCATGTCGGCGATACGATCGTTCCGAATCGGATGCACGCCTGTAGTTGTGTCCGACACCCAACCCAAGCCCGTGGGAGACTGTACATCGCGCACCAGCTGAGCTGGGACGAGAACTTCAGAATTTAACCTCGGCGTATGACGGGACAGGCTTCCGCTCGACAAGTTGGCGCGACTATGCAAAAGCCTTGACGATAATCGGGACGGAGCATCCTGCCGTGGCAGCGTCCAAACGAAGGCAAACAAAAAGACGCAATGTCGTGAAAATAATAGAGAGGGTAAAAGATGAATAAAAAATTAGGTGATGGCAAATATGCTCTTCTTGTGGTGTCACAAGAGTCGTTTTTTTCTAGTAACAAAAATACACGCATTTATATCAAGTCCCAAGAGTACTATATGATCAACAAAAACATAGTTTCAATAGTGTGTTTTGCATTTTCACCTACGAAACCTTGACTGGCGGCAGTACAGCATCACAAAACATGTTGCACAAGGCTACTATTCATGGAACGACATTCCAGTGCAGCAGTGATCGACCCACCCAATAATCATGAAGCAGTACGAAATAGTCACGGTCCAGACATACAAATTATTCGGGATGACATGAACCTGGAATAATCTTCCTTGCGGCCGCAAAAAGTATACATATGTGAAACTTCCGAGTCATTATCATTTTATAATGAAATAACAGGTGGTAATGAAAGACTTGGCTGAAGGTTAATACTTGACTGGGAATCAAATCAATCAGATACGTGTTTTGAGCAGACCACACTTCGAGGAATTACTGTTGCAGCATATTTTACCTTTATTTCCGTGATTTCTTTATCCTTGGCGGAAAGTTGCTTCTCCAGCTCGACTATCGTGGTCATGTTTTCATATTCCTGTTCTTGAATCTTTTCGTTCAACTAAACGCGAGAAGAGAACGTTTTAGGAATGTTCCTTGCGCACATTTCCGTTTTCGATAACGTTTCATACGAGATCGAGCTATGTGTTATCATCTTCACATAATTCATATTTGAGAATTAGAAGAGCTTCTTGGAGGTACAGAACTGCAATTAACAATTGAATGGTATATTCATATTGAAATGAACCTAAATATTTTCGGCTGACACTCGTCAGGGTTAAGCGTCAGGTACTAGTAGAGAATCGGAAATAACATTGTATATCAACCATCGTATCAACGGTATAAAATGACATACAATGTTCTTTCCAATTCTCTACTAGTTGCTCACGATCACTCCTGACGAGTGTCAGCCGAAAATATTCTGGTTCATTTCAATACGAATATACAATTCAGTTGAGAATTAGCGTGCTCCTGAGCAAGTGTGCGCTGTTAAGCCTTCACGAGCTTATGGATCAAAGCACCAGTTCCTTATGGCAAAAATCTGGATAGCAAGCAACAATTTCTGTCAAGGCTGCTAGCTCAAAAGCTATAAATAATGCTTGTCAGTGCAAGTAGCATTCCATTCGGACAAAATTCTGCATTTATGCTACTGAACACATTTCCATATTACTGTCATCGCCAACCTCCACCTTGAATATACCACTATGTCGAGGAACACAAAAGTGAACTTACGTTCAATACTTGATTTTCGAGATTCTCGACTCTTTCCTGGGACGATTCCTTCATTTCCGAATCTTCCAGCAGCGAGGAAACATCAAACATATTATCGAGATAGGCTTGAATTTGGATTTGTAAGCGGTCGCTTTCAGTTGTGCGCAGCGTCTGAGAGCAAGTGAGAAACATAAAAGAGGATCGGTCGAGTTGTCAGAATTTAATGAGTAGGAATGGACAATACAAACCACGGACTTGAAATTGATTCAAATTGCATTTGACGCGATGAGATTGCGAATCAGGGATTTTGAATATCAAAACAAACCATTCAAAGCAATTCAAATGCGAAAAATCAAATTGCATGACCAAAGTGATTGAGTGACAGCTACCAACTGCCATGTTATGCAAGTCAATGAAGCACAATATCTTAACACTTTAAGAGACATACCATACTGTATACCATAATATTAGCAGCGTACTGCATGCGTTCATTCAAGGATTCAGGGCATCTTAGCACTACCGGTATTTCATGTGAATTTAGCAAACATCAAGTAATATTGATTTGATCTTGGATTTTAAGGCTGATTTGAATAGGTTGCCCTTGGACAGAAATGATAAGGTGTTTTCTTGAAGCAATACAAAAAAATTGCTTCTACTTGAAATATCACCAATCATTTCAACCCCGTAATACAAAATTTCATTTCGATAATGTGAAGAAATTGATTTGTTGTGCCAATGTTAAGTAAGCACATATCGATCAAATAGCCATCCATTTCACAAGACAAAAATCAGGAAATATTTATGAAGAGTGCCATCTTAAAAGTCATCTGTGTAGATTCCGCAAAACGAACTTGGTTAACCTATAGTCGATACCTACCAAAAGGTATTCGTCCAAGCCGAGCATGGTAAATTCATATTGCAAGTGTACTCGGAAATTCATATCTTCAACGGAATGTACCACAATATTGATAAACTGCATACACATAACCTGAAAAGATCAATGTAAAAGGAGTTAAGGTGGAAATGCCACTGAATCTTTGAGATGTTCCAAGATAACAAAGTACTGATACAAAGTCTATATCTGCATTATGTCGAGATAAGCCGAGAAAACTTATAATATCAACTGATACCAGAGATTGTGGGAATGAATGTGACACGCGTTATAAGAAAGACTAGATTTCATATTTCTGGAAATTAGCCAGCATATTCTCGACTCACATTTCATCTGAATATTCAAGACATAGGCTTTTAGCTTAGAGTAGTTTTGATCACTGCTGTGCTGTAACTTACCATAAAATCCATATTTTCGTTCTCCATTTTAAAATATTGCATAAGCCTCGAAAACCTTCGCACTTCATTGCATGCAAATTTGAAGTTGTCGAAGGCTTGAAGAATAATATCATGACCCCCTCGCACCAAACAAACAGCGGCGAGGAGTTCGAGTACAAGAACTTTTGTTCTAAAAAGATACACGTAATTTTGAAATCCTATAATGAGAGAATGCTGGAGGATTGATAATTAGGAGAAAATATAAGGCGTGTAATTGGATGATAGCTATTATTTAACATACTGATCATCCCCACAACAATGCTAGACGTGTGTTTAGTGTTAGTGAAGCGCATTTATTACCGACTAGAAATAGTGCATAACAATCACCTTTAATTAGTTTAGTATATATTCAAATAAGTGGCATTCCGATATAAAATTGATCCCAGTACGGTTAAAACAGTTAACTGGTATTGATCTTTGCTGCGCCTGTTACGACCTGGCCTATTTCTTTTGATAGCCACTATCAAAAGTTGAACTGATAGTGTAAAGAACTAGTATCCAAGTAGAGGAATTTCAACTCACTGCAAGTACTGACATTGTGGCACTTAAGGAGACGGACGAAATGGGACTTGAAGCAAATTTCAATGGGCGAAGGGTAGTCTCTCGATTTTAAAATCAATTATAAACACATCGAATTAAGTACCCGACTATTAATGCCACTCAAATTCACTCGATTTACCGTACACTGCTCTCAGATATTCAATCAAAAACAATTCGTAGAACATAATTCCGGTCCACAGTGGGATCAATACTACATTAGGACGGGTCATTCAGATATGGCCATTGTGTTCATGAATTCAGATTCTGGCTAAGGGTCTTGTGGTCCAGATAATGCATGCTGCAAACATTGATTTCGAATGGTGGTTTTACAGCTTCCTCATGACGTGACACAAAACTGATATTGTATTAATTGAAGTGCATAACGACATTTCATAAAGATACTAAGAAGTTTGAAACAGATGACGAGAAACCATCACATCATAAGCAAAGTGGCATACCTCAGTGTTCTGTGATTTAACGCAAGTGCAACTTCGTTAATGCAATCCCTGTGCTTCATAACCAAGTTGAAACCATACTGGTAGTTCATAATGGTCCGTAGACAAGTAATGCAAACGTGAACATCGTCCCTGTTGTACATAAACAAACACCATAAAAGCACCACACACAGCGATAATTAGCGGTTCAAACAAGAAGAAAAGCATGTAAATTAAAAGGCAAATGAAACCAGTCCCAACAAGAAAAGAGTATGTAGGAGCTGCGTACACACGATATAACTATTATGTGTGATCTTCTTCAAACAATGATGAAAGACTCTCATGACGATTAAAATCTTGTCCTAATGCAGTGGGAGCTAGATTATTATCACTCGCCATGTCAGAAAAGCATACCTTTCGACGATTGTTCTGGAATTTTTCAGTGTCCGCTTGTTTGGTAACGTTCGATTGTGGCGCCTAGAGATGGTCGACGCGATGCTTCTGCGTTTGTCGATATCGGGTAAGCTTGTGTATCCCTGTGATAAAATAAGTCAAGATCAGGCAATCACCAGGGCTGGACACAACGATTCGAGTACAATAATTTCCAAGTCGAGTATTGATTTAACTGATTCGAGTCGAGCGGTGCGAGTCAATTTTTTCAAGTATTGAATCAATACGTCTCTTGAGACTAAGAATTATTTATTCGAGCATTATTCTGTCAATATGTTTTTTGCGTCACGTCCAAAATAACTGGCAAATGGATAGGCATATTCATAAAAGCTACATTTACTACGGTAGTGATCAATCCGTGGCATTGTCACAATGCTTATGCCATATTTATGGTAGACATATGATGAAGTTGAACTGGCAATATTTTATTTGTGAACAAATAAAGAGTACATATTTTAGCTTTTTCCTATGTGCATGGCATAATCATCATCATTATTTGTAATCCTTCATTCTAGTCACCATAATCCTAGGCCGATTACCAGTGAACTAGGCCCATGGTGAATTCGGCCAATTCCGCTCGGTTTATCAGCAATTTTAATCAGTTCAGTGCACCACAAAAATTGCGATACAATGAAAAGATAGGAAAGTGTCGAAACGACTTGGAGTAGTCCTTGATATCAGACACCCACCTAGGCCTAGACCAGGGGTGTCAAACATACGGCCCGCGGGCCGCGACAATTTCATCCGGCCCGCGAGGTAATTTTGAATAGATTGAAAAATTCCTATATTTTCCAGCCCATCCGCGACAATTTCATCCGGCCCGCGAGGTAATTTTGAATAGATTGAAAAATTCCTATATTTTCCAGCCCATTTATACCAAATGTTAAGATTTTTTGCAGGAAATCCTTTCATTTTCACAGGCCCCATTATAACCAGCCGACTATACGGCGCTGTGGTTTCACTCTAGTTACCGCTAGTGACAGCAAGTCGATGAAATTGACAACCAATTACAAGAAGGATACAAAGATGGACCAAAACGTGGTTGGTCACAGAAGCGAAAACGCAACTGCGGAACCTTTATATGCATTCTACGTGGAAAATATATTAGTTGCAAAAATGTATAATTGAAATAGCTATGGTCGCACTGCTGTGTCACTTTCGACCTGAAAGATCCCCATCCCCAGACATGAGAAACCGGACTCGGTGTAATAATAATAATCTAAATTCCAACGTCCGCTTCTCCGACTAAATATCTTGTATTCCTCACAGCACATATGCAGGGCTAACGCCAGATTACGACTAAATATAAGGGAGCATAGAATATGCCAACTTATATCGTAGCTACCGCCACTGTTTTAGCGGTCCTGAACTGTATCCAACAGGACAATCATCGTATTTTTGCCAATACCGTCGTTCGCGAATAAAGGTGACTTGTTCGCGACTTGCTACTTTAAAAACCCTATGTCTGTATGATCCGTGTATTATCTATTATATATGCTTCTGAAGTATCCGAGTGGAAAGCAAGAGCACGAGGTAACATTTTGGAGTCAGGTGACTGGTCCGGCCCGCGAGCGATTTGAAGGCTTGAATTCGGCCCGCGATACAATTTGAGTTTGACACCCCTGGCCTAGACAATGTGGAGAACTCAGCCTTCGGTGAGCTCGGCCCATAGTGAATTTGTTGGTGTTTCTTCATCTTACGATCATAACAAGCCCGTGTTCCCACATGACACCAATAAATGTTTCCCAGGAACGTGCCAAAATTTATAAACGTCAAAATAAATTGTTTTTCACCTTGGGAGAGACGGATATTCAGGTTGGGGAGGGCGATATTAGGGATGTATGTGGGTGTGGGGGATATTGGGTTGGAGGGGGGTATTAGAATTGAAGGTGGGAGTTATTAGGGTAATATCCGTTACCCCTAACCCTAATTGTGGGATACCCTTACCCCACCTCCAACCCTAATATCCCCACATCCACTCCTTTTATCCCCCAACCCGTTAACCAATCACAGCGAGCCATGAGATTTGCTTGTGTCCACACCAACGTAGGAGGTAGGACACTATATAACATTCATACAACATACGATCCCGCCCCCACCACCGAGTCCCCATTGTAAACAATTCACGACGTTTATAATAATGTTAATCTACAAATTCACCATGTGCCGAGTTCACCGGTCAGTGGTCACTGGTCAGGCTAGGGCCTCTACAAGTCACCACAAATATTATATTATTGCATCAAGCAGGAAGTATATATTCGGCTGGTGCGAAATCAGTGTCTAGTTAGAGAGAATTTTATTTTCGCGTAGTCATGAGATTGTAATAGAATCCATTGCAGATGGAAGAGATTGGGAAGAAAGTAAAACAATAAATGTCATTGAACACGAACAGTAATGAACACCAACGTGAAGTCGCGATTCCGCTAAGAAACGCGGTAGAAGGAGAGCTCATAGCGATTCAATTCCTGAGCGGCATAGAAAAGCAACGAACTCATTCTCGAGAAAGTCGGCGATAACACTGTAGGTCATTGGATAGGAATGCTTACCACATTTATTTCTCCCGTACTCCCCGTTAAATGTAAACTTTGATTCAAGCCAAACGGGTTGCCTTCGTCGCCATATCTGCAACGGGAGAGTAATCTGCGATTATGATGAACTTGTAAAATTGGGAGGAGTAATTTGTAAACGTGAGAGTTTTCAACAAAATTGAGTGGATCATAGTGAAACTAGACAAATCAGACGCGAGGCGTGGCGAGATCAAGAAATTCCGAGATTTACCGCAAACCGCGAACACGGCTGGTTACGTTGCAATATATAACGGTACATAGCACACGTTGGTGTATTCAATGAAACTGAAGGTGATGCGATGATAAATCACACTAAAGCACAGCGCTATGCGCACATTCATACCATGTGTATTGTATGTCGATGTCGATATAGGCATAGACACCAATCGACAAAGATTTGGTAAAATATGCGAATAACACACAGACCCAAGATCCGTTAAGTCACAATACATCGAATCTCAAATAGTAAACTCGTAATAACACGAAGACACCGGTACCGACACAAGCTAAAATACACGCTTCCACGGAAATTCTCGAGCTCAAATTGCTTCGCAACGCTCAAGAAACGGACGCACATATTAGTCATGTACTCGGATAACTCGTTTCGTTCAAGGTCACTTGAGGACTCCAGGAAATTCAACTTGGGTTTGCGAATATCTGTGCACAGCAAGCTTACGTTTTACTTTCGTCCGCTAGCTCTGTGTGTAATTCAAATTCTTACGCGGTCATGACGCATCAAAAGCAATTCCGAATGCATATAGCGATATTGCAGGGTTGAGGGAATCCCTATTCTCAACTTGACGACGATAACGTTGAACCCATACACTTTAACGCCCGCAATACACTGACATAAAAAGACGTAGGCCTGGGTTACTCAGCCAGCGTACTCGACGTGATCAGGATACCAAGTCGTCTCTTTCCCAGTTTCTCAATCAATTGCAATTTAGCGAAACTCGAAATGTTGGAATTATACATAAACTGAACTCAAATCGCACACAGTGACGTAACTGGTGCTCGAATAACCCCAAATTTATTTCGGTAATCAAAATATTGTAGTGTATTCGTCAACATTTCTATATATTTACCGCAGCGGTTCCCTAACTTATCCAGATTGCGCCACACTCGAAATGTCGCTTTACAAATATTTCACGTTTTGAAAACGATGGCTGCGTGCCTGTTTATACCAACATAGATTGAAACGAGATTGCATTGTTGAGAAACATTACCGCATTTCGTCATTTTCGTGGTGAATTCCGAGCAGTCTGTTTCACTCAGAATAAAAAAGTCATGTTCATATATAATAAGATGGTTACAATACGTCCTCTTTTAAGAGGATTTGTCCTCTTTTTTTATACTTTTTTGAAATGTCCTCGGAGGACGCCCAAATGTCCTCTTTTTAAAAAAAGTTTGGTTAAATATAGGGTAAAATTCGGACGAAATAAAGGAAATCAGTAATCAATAATGTTCTTTAGTCAACCGACCACGAATTGGGAAAAATTTACCATAATTTCAGGATTTTCTGAAAATTTTGAAAAACTCATCTTTTCAGATTTCCAAAATATGGCAACCCTAATATATAACCATGAACATGCAAATGGCATATATAATCTTGATTGCTTTTGCATCGATTATGGTTTAGGGATGTAGACGACAAAAAATCATCTATTTTTTCTGTAGAAGCAGCGTTATAAGATACGGTCGTCACTTAAATCAATTAGATGTTCTTCTTCTGCGGAAGATTGGTTGGTTCATTGCTTCCAGATGGTTCAACTACCCAACGATACGGATAAAATTATATTGATATTTCGGTAGCCTATACATATGGACTAATTGTGATATAATATAAAATAAATTTATAAATAATATTTCCGACATCAATACCATAATGCTGCGTTTTACTAAATAGTTAACGTCACAGCACATCAAAAAATGTGGTGGATGAATATCATTTGAGCATGTCAATCTGTCGTCACTCCGATATATGCTTATTTATCAGCTAGTGAAGCAGATGGACCCGTTTAGTTGTATATTCAGCATGTTCTATTACAAATATTTATGAAGGTCCTTCCATAATTCCAAAAAAGTTCAGCGGCAAACCTGAGAATCAATCTGTGACGGCGCACGGCTTGGGAATCGCTTGTCTAGGGGGTTGCAGTTGCAGCCCTCGGGCGCGGGATTATCAGACGCCAGCGATTCAGGTCACAGGATACACCAAGACATATCAAGTGGCGGTCAACATGCGACTGCGCAAAGTTCGCAGCTAAAAGATCGGCAGCGATAAAACCCGAAGAGGCCAACACTTATGTTTATCCCCCCATGGGGGATAGACGCTTTGGCGGTGGGGTTGACAAATTGCTGTTTCAACCCTGCTTATACGTTATGTGTAATCAGCCAGGCCATGGGTCTACCCAGCACCGTAACTGCCGCACCCCAAACCCCCCAATTGGGGGGAGGCGAGCTCGAAGGGGGCCCAAAATTATTTCGTGAATTACCATAAATTATAGAGTATTTTTTATATAATTTTTGCAACTTTTCAAAATTTTTTTCGCGCTAGGCACGATTTCAAGGTGCCAAATATCATGATTATTTGGTACTCTTCCCGCAAGAAAAGAACACGCAAGATTTTTAGAAATGTACATATCGGCGTTGGCCATTACCGCGACACGACGCACCAAGACATATACCGATTTAGGGCATATTACATGCGACTCCAAGAAGTGTGCCAGAACGATCGGCAGCGTAAAAACTTTGGCCGGAAAGGACTGCCCTTACGCTGACCGAAAACATCGTCATATATACAAAATACATATAGCTTTAATTGTCCATAGCCTAGGCGCCTAAATGACTGGCGCCGAATGTTCCTGTCTTGGCAATCTGAACCTCAGAAGACGAATTCCATCCCGCAGGGAACAACTATACGCCAGTGAAGAAAAACCAATTTGAAATCGTGTGCGTTAGTTAGGTATGTTTGCCCGGTTTTATATTTTTTGATGTAGCAGACAGGAGGTCACGAAATAACATCATGTAACGAAGTCATACCAACGGGTCCGCCCGCCGAAGATGTTTAATTATTATTTACGGGCCCTACAGTTTCTAAGACACTTCACTCAGCTCTACCAGTAAATCTAATAAAGTGAGCAGAGAGGACAAGAAAATGATAGCAATATATACGCAATTCCCGATCTTTGACCGATTTTATCATTAATTATGGAAAATTTTTGCGCTTCGCGCTGGGTCACTAAACTGCACGGCTAATTTCGTGGCAAAAGCGATCAACACCAATGGGGGAGGGGGTCGGTTAATCACCATATGGGAGCCCAACACCCAAGTTTTAGGGGGACCTGACGAAGTGCTGTTTCGTTCCTGCCAACGAGTATACGCCCGAAGATGTTTAATTATTATTGAGGGGTCCTACCTTTTCAAATACATCTCACTCCGCTATACCGGTAAATCTGATTACGTCAGCAGATAGGGGATAAAAATTGATAGCAATATATATGCAATCCCCGATGATACTGACCGATTCAATTATGAATTCTTGAAATTTTTCGCGCTTCGCGCGTCTAGGCGAGAGTGGAAGGCCCACAAAACGGCCCCCCAGAAGTCCGGTTTATCACCCTGTGGGGGGCCCAATACCAACGTTTTGGGGGGGGGGCTGACGAAGTGATGTTGCGGCCCTGGGTCTACCCTATGTTAGAGATATATAACGTGCTACAATCACGATGAATTCAACCTGACTGGGCCCTTTACAGTGGCTTTGTAGCTTACTAGCACTGCCGCCGTTACATGTTCCGGTTTTGATAGAGCATTGTCCGTAATATCAATTTTCACATTCGACAGCGAATTCTAGAGATGCTGTATAGTAACAGGTAAAATGTTGCATTGTCGGAATCCATGCGGTCAGGTTTTGTCACAATTCGCAGCAGTAATTACAAATGGTTCTATAAAATCCGATGTTCATTATTATACGGATGACACGCTAACATATGCTGCTATTGATGATGAATTAAAAAGCATCCGCTACCCATAATGAAGGTCTCCTGGGCTTGAATTGGGGCGTGGTGCGAATGCGATTTATCTACAATTGACGAATTACTGCTGCAGTAGCTTACACGCTTTCGCTTTCATAGCATACCGAAATTCGCAGATGTAGAAATCAGGCAAAGGTTGCGCCTGAAAAGCGTTTTGGCAATTTTGAGATTCTGGGCAACAGACGATTCAGAATTTCTTCTATAATAAGTAGGGCAAGTTTTTGCAACTTTTGCCACTTTTTTTACAGCTTCCGGCAGCTCCTAAATACTCGTAAGATATGTAGAATGATGTTTTAAGCGGTTTGAAGGAATTTTATAGTGCAACTTTTTGCAACTTTTGTCCATTTTTATTCATGCAACTTTTTGCAGCATTTTGCAACTTTTTCGATTTTTCATGAAAGTATTTTTGATTTTGGTGAAATACACGGCCAAATTCGACTGAAATGTGGTAAATAAGCACTGAAGTAACGCTCTTACGGGTATTTCGGGAGCTGAGCCGGAAAGGTGACCTTTTTTTTAGTCAATCAATAGAGAATGCGGATGAAAAACTGTATTTCGGGAGTGAAACTGGGAAGTTGACCTTTTATTTGAGTCAACCGAGAAAAATGTGGTCTTTTAGTGCAACTTTTGTGAAAAAATAAATGCAACTTTTTACTGCAACTTCTGTCAAAAATCAATGCAACTTTCCACGGCTTTAACTGCAACAAAAACTTGCCCTAATAATAACCATCGCATACATTAATGCCCGGGTGAAGCATCCTAGCACCATGGAGTTGACGGGTTTGTCTATAGTTTAGAACTCCTGCTTCATTTACAGTTTCACTTTCGAATGGCAGTAGAAACGTTTTGTTCACAGTTGCTTGAACAAGCGTTACGGAAAGTCAAGTCCCCCAATATAGCGTAGACCAGCGGTTGTAATAAAACGTACACCACATTATAATTACCCCGATTTCGCGCCACGGTCAAATTTAACGAGAGTCGTTGACCGAACAGCACCACTATAATTAACCGTTGATTTTCCATGGATCTTGAAGGCGCCAGCGAGGTAACAACCGAATGCGTGCTTCGTCACAATAACATTACAGTGGGTCAGTAGGTTGCCTCGAGTGTCGGGTGTCTGAACGGCGCAATAAAACGCTACATTATCACGTCATTATCAAGACAAATGCGACTGGTTAAGTTGAGTGAGATGCATTCATGATTATCAGAAATGCGCATGAAGCAGACTTGGACAACTAGAAAATTTCCAGCTTTTCCATATTCGATTAGAATTAGATTACTGGCATTTCGATCTAATTTAGTGAAATTAGACAACTAGAATTATCTAGCTGTCCGAGTCTGGCATGAAGCTTATTGCTATCTACAGTACACAGGTATTCGTTAAACCCGGCTACAACTCTCACGGCGACTACATTGATTCCTTCGAGACAACGCTGGGACATTTGTTACCATAGCGCCACAAAAATGCATCAATGTGTCACGATTAATAACTGCGAAGCTGGTACATGTATCACAGGAAGCAAAGCTGGGAACAAATGATATTTTTGTGCTTACTTGAATGCCAGATGGGCGAAAGAAAGATATTGCACTAAGACATCGAGACCTCTGTTTTCTTCATTCAGGAATTCACGCACCCACCTGCAATAAAATAACGATATAGATAAGCGAAAATTTATACAGCGCGAGTTCAATCGCCCAGTAGTATGAAATTTAACTTACAATAGCCCGACGGAAGGATCATTTTACAATAGAATCACATTCATAGCGAACTCATCCGCTAGACATGTCAGATGAAACACATTTTGTCTTTGACAATCGATAAATATCGAGAAATTAGGCCGACCATTAAAAGTCAATGTATTATAATTGAATTTGCAACCCGCTATTGTTTAGTAACCATCGCGTCTAGTCATGTAGATTTCACCTAACGAATGTAGTTAGATGATGCGCCCCAAGCTCTGATATAAGAGACAATTTCGTACTAAATCAAGTCTGCCCGAAACACAAAATCTTCGGTATAAGAATATTAATATGCATGATCAAGTTGCTAACAATATACCCAGTGGCGAAAAGGGCCTTTAATATGGAATCCCCTTTCTTCGATATGTCAGTTCACAAAAACTGCAGGAAATTCTCAATGATTGCAATACTGGCTTCGCAATACAAACATGAACGTGAACGCTCCTCTGTAGTAGGCCTACACTTCCCACTCTGCAGTTTACGGTGCATCAAACAGATGGATAAACAAACACTTTACCGTTCTTGTCAAAACAACGCAATAGCAGACTGTCAACTTTTAACACGGAGGTTTCAACTTTCAAGTCTTTGCAGTAAACCCTTTTTAGGGGTGCATTTGACGGCCGTTTACAATTCAGCGGCAGCGAGTTACGCACCGCTCAAGAATATGAAAATATAAATATGATACTTTCGGGGGCTATAGTGCCTTATCAAAGCAATATCGCTATTTACACATTTTGGACACCGGTGTGTTAAGTTGGGCTCAGCCATAATGATTCATATCTATTTTATTAAAATTATGTATGATGTCTGTATTGGTTTAAATTCGATAATTTGTGGGTTATTCTGTCTAGAGTGCAGACATACATGCATGAACTGTACAATTAAAATGCGTCATGTATTGTGCTGCCGCATCTCAAAAGTTTGAAACATAAGTAACGGAAGCGGTAATTGCATGTCTTGAGAGGTGGACTCACATTAAATGTTACAGATCTAGTGCAGAAGTCACAATTGCTATCGAGAAATTATAATAATTTAGACTTAGACGCAAAAAATTCAATATTATTGACCTCTAAAAGACCAGGTTACTTCTGTACTTGATATCATCAAGACAAAAGAATAACATTAATGTTCTACCTAGACCATGCTCCATACACTTGACTGCTCATTGCGTATTATATCGTATTGTAACTAGTTTTGTACAACGGTTTCAACTATATGGACCATCGACATTGGTATTCAACAGAGATGGAATCACCATTATCAGACAAACACAACAATATATTGACGACTTATTGCTAAAATACCTGTGTTGAGATAAACATTCAACTCATGTAGCTCTTTGTGAAACGCAAAATTATGAATGGACCTAAGATGACAGGCTTGGGAAATTTGTGTCAGACAACAATATTTACTATACTCAGTCAATCACGCGACTACTTTGTTCCTTGGAAATCTCGCATCGCTTGGAACGTTTATACGCTAATCTTTTCTCAGTGATACCCGATACGATCACAAAAGTGAATATCGCGTTACTGCCGTTGTTCCAACCCGAAGTTGCATCGTAAGTTTGGGCTGCACACAATTGTAGGAGTACGGATGTTAGTAATACATGGTGGCTTGGTGGCAGTGATAAGGGTAATGAATACTAAAATGTTAAGAATTAAATAGAACGGAACATGACAAGCAAAATTCCGTCATACACGCATCCACAGTATGCTATAGAAAATATAGCAGTAATATAGCGTTATGTATTGCGATTCAATAATCAGGCGGGTCATGCGATAGCAAAAATTCGCATGGTTCGTGACTAATTAACACTCATTCAAATATTATAGTCATCAGGTGCCCGATCAAATTGTGGGTTCCAGACATTGTGAGGAAATATTCGTCTGCAACTTCAGCGTATCCGCGCTGTCAATTCAATGTTGCAAATACAGAACTTCGGCCCTTCCCAGCATCTATTCACGGTACGCCTGTAACGCCTCTTAGCACACCGCAGTTTCAGTGGAACATCACCAGTTAAGCAAATCCATGGGTGGGGTGTGCATCAGGATAAAAGGCCCTTTCAGTTACTAAATTCTGCTCCCAGTCGTTCCAATGGGGGAAATGAGTCAAATACAGCGATCCTCACGGAGATAGAATCCACTGTATATCTCCATAGGAATATGACTCGCTTTCGCCCATTGGGAGGATGTGAAAGAACAATTTGATACTGAAAGCGTCGTGTACGTGATTTACACCATACGACAGGGTGAAAATGGCGAAATGCACGAAGTTCGCTTGCAGTGTGCACGTCGCGATGAAGCGAATGAAAACATGGCTCGACTTAAATTATAGGGAGGGGGCGTAAGCGAACACAAGTGATGGTGGTATTTCAGAAACCATTAGGTAGAGGGCTTAGAATGACATATTGTCGCAGGGGCCTAAAGACACGCTGTGAACGCGGTGGTGTCACATTGCATTAATTGGTATTTTTCGACATTCATTTGATAGCGCATAAAATGCACCTGGAGTATATGATAGGCTCAATCCTACTGCTTGTAACAGGGCACTGACGTATGTTTTGTTCTGTCGGTGCATTCGTCGGCGCAGTTGCCTCTATCAGTCGTACACTCCTATCGGAAACACTGCGTTTTCCCACTCGTGTACCGCCCCTGATATACGGGTGTGAATACACATTACACCCACGACACACGGAACCGAACCTACCTAAGACCTTGCTATAAATCGCGTGCAACATTTTAATCCAAATTATGCATGCAAATAGGAACGGACCTATCCCGGAAGATGTTTACCCTGTCCTTCATCGTCATTATGTAAGCGATGTTTCAAAAGCCTAGAACGAGAGTGGGCCGACCCCTATCAGAAAAGATAGCAATACCATTATTACAAGCTCGAAATAATAAAATCGTTGGTGACGGGGACCGTCAGTTATGAAAACTTGAGCAATCGCACATATGACATACAAATAGAACAATGCCACGCGTAAGAATGGGTCAACTGAAGTCAAGGCAAGGCCCCTTCGAGCCCGATTCGATTACGCCAGGGGCGGGCAACTTCTCCAGTCGACGGGCCGGATATAGGAAAATTAAGTACTTGGCCCGCGGGCCGGATTGCTGAATCTATACATTATTCGCCCATTCATGCACATGTACACGGAATAAATCGTATTTGATGAATGTATTTTACCGACAGCAATGTCATTTCAAAGCAATTTCTCGCCGATAATGACGAAGACAATGTGGACGAGAACAGCATTGTCATACAGGTGACGCCATATCTGCTTCTCTCAGATGCCAGTTTTATCAAATTTAATGCTCGACAAGCCGGTCAAATATCACTGTCAAATTGACTTTAGCCAAATGGAAAGTGTGACGTAGACCAGTTACACTGAGCCATGAGATTTGCTTATGTCACCACCATATAGGACACTATGGTGCAATCCTTAGTTAAGATTTCGAGGCGTTCGATAAGCCCGGTACCCCATCTTTACCAAGATATCAATTGATTCGGGTTGAGTAGGCCACATGGTAAATGCCGATAATGCAAGTCGTTTCGCTTCGACGAACTTACGCGTAAGCTCTGCACTTGCACGCTGCGCACACACGGATATAATGACATACAGTCACTAAAATTTGACGTTTAAGCAAGTAGTAAGGAATCTCGGCATACTGGGGACGCGGGCCCCATTATCATGTAAGACGCGAAACTGTCTGCGGGCCGTATGTTGCCCGCCTCTGGATTATGCAGATCACCATTCGAATCTATAGTCGAATCACAAAATTTTCCAATTCCGGTAATTCGTCAGTTCGTACGCATGACCAGGTAAATCTAGCCGAACATGAAACCATCGCTTCGTGCCATGAAAATCGCGCTCTGAATAGTGAATAGCCGCTATATATTTATCTCTGATGAACATATTTCTGAAAAAACTGGGTAATCTGGTAACAAAGAGGGCGATTACGTAACTACCTCGACTAATAATAAACAACAAAAATGCTAGAGCTGTGTACGTCGCCGAAGCTCAGCATGTGGTTTCAACAATAACAATGACTTACGACATAATGTAGGGGGCTATAGGCAAGTTCAAATACATATCTTTTCTGAGGCCACACTGAAAATGCAGCCAGTTACATACCATCCAATTATATTTCGTACCTATGGACCATGACTACATCGTATCACTTTGCGACCGTTAAGACGGCCGATAACTACCAGACCAGTGGTTCGCAAACTTTTCAGACACGCCCCCTTTATGATATTGAAAAATTCCGCGCGTCCCTTATTGTCATATCACAAAATGCACCAGGATGTAAGCAATCCCAACGGATAGTTTGATGGCATGGAAGGTTATGACTGTTAATGATAGAATTCTAAAATATGAAATTCAGACTATCCACAGAGCAAAAACTATGAATTGGAGGTAAATCGCGCCGAGCGCGAAAAATATTAAGTTGACCGCAGCTTCGCGCCCCCTTCATATGATTACTCGCCCGCCCCCAAGGGGGCGTGACCCCCAGTTTGTGAACCACTATACAAGACGGAAATTTCGCTCCATGCATATTGGTAGCTTGATGCAACATGTGCTTTGATGATCATAGTCATGTACGAATTTAGTTTCGAGAGACTCCGGAGGTGAAAATGAGGTATTGAAACTACATTTTGTTGTTGAAATAGTATTGAGATTGTCGGAGACGTATATTCTCGTTACTCAAAAAAATTGACTTTAATTTCGCGACTCGAATTATTACAACGAGAAAATGTTGCGCGCAGTCCTATTTTACAGCAAACAATACATTCATATTGTCATATTTATTCCACTGGAAGCTTTTCGACTGGCTCTCTTCAGCAGTGAACGCCAGTAAATGAGGTTAACCAAGTTCGAAATACAGAAAGAACTTTAATAATTTCCTATTTTAATAAGAAGCAAGGTGCGTGTACCTTACAAAGTTACGAGGAAACTCAACTTACCCGATATGATTCGTTCTCAGCGATATTTCTAGTTCCCGCAGCGTGTGCGTCGAGTTGGCAACACGCCTCCTGAACGACTTGTTTCTCCGCGAGGAATTGATGTAACCGAGCAAAATCTGGATGTAATAGCTGGGCGGGTTCTTCACCAAGACCTTTTCCTAAAAGCCATCAAGACGCGACTAAAATTGCTTTCTGATTTCAATGACATAATATCACACCGTTGGAGAATCGAACAACCTACAGCGACGACATAGGTTAATTTTAGAAACGGAAGCTTACAGCTACGCGACACGAGTGGGTGTAACGTAATCTACATCGGACATTATCATTATGCAATATGCATTAATATAGTGAATAGTGATTATACGTTACTAAATGAAAGGAACTCCTTCAGTGTTATGCGCTCAATAAGCGACTACTAAATATCAGTTTATGCTTGAATATTAGATCTCAAATCGGCAGGAGTAGTTACTAGTTATAATCGGAAATGTTATGTACCTTGTGCACTAGATACATATAAGGAAGGTAACGTAGATACGATCACTCATTGCGCTGTAATAGGCAGCCTCGAGTCCTCATAGTACAATTAGTCAGACTGTAACCAGCAGTTTGAAGTCGAATAGGCCCATTTGGCTCATGCTTTATTTTATTTAGATGATGAGTTCACGTCGGGTGTTTGCAAAAGGGTCAATCGCGGAAGGGCGCTGATCGCACACTTGTCATTGCTGGTTTTTCATCAAGATGATGATGAATCTATCAAGTCTTGCAAACATGATATTACGGTCACAATGAGCCAGTGATAAACTAAATGAATACTCAATGCGATGTAAGTTTGTTAGTTCAGGCGTGGAATCGAAATTGAAGATGGCAGTCATTTCTATTACCAAAGGATGTGACGTTAGTAAGGAGAATCGCGTACCCGGCTCGAATTCAAGAAGTTACTCGTGTCTTATAATCATTACGGCGAAAGCCTGATAAGTACGACAGAATAAACTATTGGCGGAAATGTGTACGTTTCAGGAATATTATAATTCCGGTTTGCTTTCGCACGACCCTCACGTCATATCCCACAAGAACAAAAGACCTTGGGCACTTCACATATTCTGCTGCAACAGCAACAATTTATTACGATAGGATTTTTTCTATTCCCGACTAGGTCGACAAATATTACACTAAGGTTACCAATTACCATGCGTCCTCCTTCAGGAGGATTTGTCCTCCATTTTGAGGTTTTTGAAAATGTCCTCCGAGGACGCATAAATGTCCTCTCATTTGGCAATTCATCCTTCTTTACAGCTTTTAGAGCTTAAGAGATCGTGGTTAGATTCGAGTGAAAATGGGCATAAATGACGCTTAATAGGAAATTCGTGGTTCGAACGAAAGGGACGATCTTTTTTTTAGTCAAAAACTGTATTTCTGGAGTTGAGCCGGAAAATTGACTTTTCTTTTTCTTTTTAGTCAGCCGACCACGAAGTGGGAAAAATTTACCATTTTTTAAAAATTTTCCTCCAAGTATTCTAAATTTGAAAATTTTGAAAAGGTACCCTCCTTTCCCGATTCCCAAATATGGTAACCCTATATTACACGGTGTTCTGTAGTGATCTTTCTCGAACTTATGTGACGCAGCTCTTGCAACATAAACTTCACGTGCAATAGTTGCAATAGTTACGTCACACCGCAGTCACGTTGGCAAGTGTGTCACTAGCCAAAATACAACACCGTGTGATCGCGCACTAAAGAAAACGACCAGGTGCTGAACGGAGAAATCCAAGATTCCTGCGACTCAGTAGCAAATCGCGCAGGCGCAAGATTCTATTCCCACCTTTGATCCCCCGGAAACTTTCATAACCTTCTCCAAAATCGACAATACTCCTCTCAATGCCATCCCTCGTTTTTAAACCGCGGCGCTTGCTTACGAAATAAAGCGTAATTTACGTTATAACATATTCTGAATCTGCATCATGGCGGAGCGAGATTACTTGTCAATACATCCCAGGCTAATGCAATGGGACAACCAGTAAGAGCAAGGCTCGCAAAATAGAACAATCTACTTGAATCTCGCAACACGCCAGCCCAGCACTGATAGAACGCGCTAATACCGCGCTTTTAACAAGGCACGGGCGAGTTACAACCGAAAAGAAAGGGAAATTGACATCTATGAAATATTCACAGCCTTGCTGAGTATTTGGACGACTTGCAAAATGCAGTACTAGAATGTAATCAGCGCCAACCTATCGATACAGATATGAATGCGTGGATATTGGATATCAGTCACCAAGACGGGGGCCAACGGGAATTCGGCGATGCATTAAATTTTAATCAAACGGATTACAATTACCGTACGCTACATGAACACTGTTGTAGATTTCCATAATTGCTATTATCGATGTATTGGTTACAAGAAATACATGTGCAACGAAATAGATGATGCAATTGATTCAGCTTGACTTCGCAAACCTGACCTCCTAGGGAGAAATCTTGTGGTATTTTACTGCAACAGAGGTAATTGAGACTACGCACGCTTTTGGCATAAATATGTAAATATATATTACATGTAACATATGGCATACCACAATACTGTAGCAAGATCGCACAATCAACTTAACCAGCATGCTGTAGAGTAGGAATATTGCGATCTGTTGATCGAATCGTGTAATATGAAACGGAAGGATCGGTATTCGAAGTATGTCTACTGGTCTAGCGAATTACTTCGCTCTTTGACAAAGCGCAGCCTTCAGAGTCACGCGCTGGTGACGTGTTGGGTTCAAGTTCTGACTCATGAGAATATGTCTACATTTCTCAACGATTCATCCTTCATCTCGAAAGACCTAAAGATGTTGATCACCGGAATATCATTACAAATTTGACATGACCCAGTAAAGAATAATCCTAAATACTTGATTTTTATACACGTCGAATGTGTTACATGTGCGTGTTACCACATTGCGTTTACCACCTACTTCAGCATTCAAGATTTGAACGCTAACGCATTCATTATTATGGCCGTCACAATATGGCCGTAACGTTGATACTTCTTAGATTTACTCAAACGCGAGTAACCCATTTAATATGCGAACTTTGCCGTGGCCACGGGGTTTATCGGCACTACCGTGGGTTTTCTATGAATCGCCAGCGATATGCTAAGTTTTGAAATGCGGTTTTCGATAATTTGCGGTCCCGTGTTCGAGGATAAAATTAGTCAACACCAAACACCGCCAAAGTGAATGGATCTTTACACTTTGAATATAAATGCAATAGACACTGCATGATGCGAGTGTGTCTAAAATAGTAATTAACACCGCAGATCTAATTGCAGGTACATTCCACTCTGTTAGCCTCCAGATGTCATGCAATTAAGCCAAGTTAAAACCCTTTCCATTAACAACACCCGAGAAAATATTAGAAACTACGCTATCGCCAGAGCGACTTCTAATTAAGCGCAACAGCAAAATGCCAATCACATGCAACCATAACGTTTCATCTGCAAGTTCATCATCACGACTTCGAATTAACAAGTACAAATCCACCTATAATCGTTTTAATCAATCTAGCGTATTTTAAACATGCTGAAGAAGTCAATTAGAGCGAATCAAGGCGGTTTAGTGAAGACGGATTACCTGGTCACAGATTAGCTCCCATTTCTTGTCATTATCGTATCCAGTGAGAACCTTGACTTTGTCTGGAGCAAGATTCATGGAACCCTGAAAAATAGGCAGGAAATCATTGCTGTGTGGTATAATCATATCAGAAACGTATTTATACGATACCGCATTCACAGATACTACTTTGCAATAAACACCTGTTCATTACATTCGAACTTGAACACCTCTCGCCACATGTGGATGCGATTGAATTGATATTATAGGGTACAATGTAGGAGCCCATTTCCTAATTCCGGATTAAAAGATAATGGATGAGGTTATAAACGCCGTGAAGATGCAATGAAAATCACTTTAACGGGGTGGTCGAATTTAAAATATACCATCAATAACATTTACTTCATAATTCAAATATACTAACTATATTAGATCCAAGTCTGGTTCATCATGGAAGCATGCAGGATGAGTTAGGAGCGAACGAGATTGTAACATACGTCACACGGCATGGAAAAGCTGCGCAAATGTAGGTAGGGTACCTGGGGAATATTTCAGTATCTCGCTGCAATAGAGTTCAATATCTCGCGAGGAGTGCTATCAACAGGTTATTTCACCGGGATATTCGGTGTCTCCTATAACCTAATACCGAGAGTGAAATATCATTCGTGGATCAGCACGGATTATTCTTGATTTGTGACTGCTAAATGATTTAAGCCTCAGACTATTGAAACTTACTTACCAGCACTTTGTCAAAGCGTGCATTTAGCTCCTTCTGGTCTGGCATGGGTAGCTTAATGGGAACATTATGCATCCGATGGTCGTGTGCACTAGGCACACTTTCAGAATTTCCCATGCTTTTTCAAAATCCTTTTCATGAATTTTTCGGAATGTAATAAAAGGTAATATTGCAACCAATGGGTAACACTGGCAACATGTGCTTCTGTGAACAGGTAACACATTACCGACGGCAAACAGTGTGAACCAACATAGGCGCGAGTAAGAATTGTACTGAAGATGGTAAAACTACTGTTTGCTAAGAAACATTTTGGTACGAAAAAGAGTATGACTATTGACTTATGTAGAGATTGGAACACCGCTAATCTTTGAAACATAGGTAACTCACGAAACATATTTTGTCTGATACGCAGAGAACAGGGAAACATGTTTACACCGTAGTATCCTCAGCACCTTGGTTTACTTGCGATTTAGGATCGATATACATACGTTCACATAACGCACTACCTTCAAGTCCACCAGACCCGGAAATACTACCATTTCTAGGTTTATCACCATGTCTACATCAGTCAATTGACACGAATACCATCCTCGAACATCCTACGACACTTCACATACGAATTGGCCTCCTTGAACTATCTACTATCTATTGACGATGCTTCATGGTCATCAGCTGTAGTGATGTTGCTGAACTGATAGCGAAGGTTACATTGCGTGATGAACGAACCACCAAGGTTCCACATTAAATACTTTCTACGGACACTACCAGGCTAAAAGCGAGTATTCTGAGAGAAATCACTATACCTGACACAGTCTACTCAAATACGAGCGTGCTTAGCCGTTTTTTGAATTCAATGTACGGCAGGAATGTGATTCACAGTTATTCACAACAAACGCTCGCTTTTGAGACGTCAAAATAAAATGATTACGTCACCCGTGTTCACACGGGTCAGGTGAGACGACAGGCCGAAGACTATATTGGTCGGTACCAGACAATTTAATCCTTGGGCGTAAGTGGCAATCTTTGCTTTCGAAGCAAGGATCGATCAAACAATCTTGAGGTCCTCTATAAATGGAGAATGGAGATACATCAGTCATACAATACACCAGGATACAAAACATGAATGTCATAGATAAGTGCAAGTGATACTCACCCACAGCCACACACGATCAAATCACGTCGTGGGCTTTCACTTATTGCATCATTAAATGCAAACAAACATTATACGTTGTCTAATGCCTAATACGATATGGTGTCACACACATATCGACTGATATATTGAAGGAAGTCGTAGCATAAAGTCTGTTCTCCTGACATTGCAAAGACAATGGACACTGGACAATGCTCGCAACGAAGAATACAACTTCCTTGGGCCCGTACTAAGTATAACCAATACTACCCTTAGTCGACAAATCGAGGTATAAGATTGGTTATCCCTCGAGCAGCGTACTCAGAAATATCCCAGAGGTGTTTATCCCTCGACCAGCGTACTCAGAAATATCCCAGAGGTGTAAAACAGAAAGATAGCTAACAAGCCCAGCAAATATATTATCTTTTAGCTAATATTTGCGGCCTAAGTATCTTCACAACTAAGATGTACC
The DNA here is from genome assembly GCF_051294905.1 of Botryllus schlosseri. Taxonomy (NCBI): domain Eukaryota; kingdom Metazoa; phylum Chordata; class Ascidiacea; order Stolidobranchia; family Styelidae; genus Botryllus; species Botryllus schlosseri. The sequence continues at coordinate 18,069,452 of NC_137249.1, forward strand.
CGCAATAGCTTATGATAATACTTATGATGGTACTCTGGCCTTCAACTCAAACATGCTAGCTAGTGCTAGTATACTGTCAATGCATAATATAGACGCGTGCCTGCAAAATTCTACTCCGCCAATCGGATTATATTAGTTGCTAACCGCGGGATACAACTTCATACCAAGTATATACCTAACCCGGATATCTCGAAATACATACTTTTTCTGTGGTAAACGGAAATAATCCTCTGTAACACCTTCTTATAAGCATCGTAATCACAAATTATATCAACAAGCGATCTCAAAACAATCAAGGGTGGAATCGTAGGCAATATATACAATACATCTCTAGCACCGAACCCTCTCGCCATGCGTGCAAGGCATTCCAGATACGACAGGAATCGCGTTCGCGAGCTGCCAATAATTGAGCTATTTTCGCAAAGCGCCGAAGCAGCACTCCACTTTAGGTCAATCGTGTTTTGAATGCGTCTAGCGCTCGATACTAACTGCTGACAGCTCAATGCTCATTCCCGGGTCGAACTTCAAGTCCATTATTATAAGACGTTTTGAATTCCTGATTTTACCCTGCGGCGATAGAATAGAGACCTTGAAATCAGCTGCCGAGGTTGTCAATATTGACTTATTTGACTCTCTCTTTCTGCGAGGCCTTCCTTACTACAGTGGCAAATTCCTGGCGAATATGAATTATTGGATCAGGAATGGTGTTCAGACTGTTTGTGGACCGTACGAATATATGTCTGTACTGTACAATTGTACGAGTATACAACTAAACTGACCGTCTGTAAAACTAATGACTATATATTAGTGTACGACTACAACTGGACAATACGGTACGGGCACATGCGTTCGTGAATATCCAACGACCAGCACTTATTGGATGCGGATAGGCATCCGGTGACGATCAGTCAAATAATTATAGGGTTTGTGTTAGATTCATTCTATAATTACAAGTCAAAAGACTTTTTGGGGTACAGACAATGTTCGCTCTATTTTTCACGAGTCTGCGCGCAATCACCAACTAGCTGCGCGGTCCCTTGGAAAACAGTGCGTAACGACTATAAAAGAAGTACATCACTTTGATTGGATTACCGAATTACCCACTTTTATCGTTAATTTTGTGGTGTTGACTAAAAAAAGGTCATCATTTCGGCTTTCTTGTGCGCAGCTTAGATTTTCTGTGCGAAGAGACCGTGTCAGCACTGCGCAATTGCGCACGTGTGCCTGTGCAGTGTGCAGCTTAGAGGGAACAGTGGGTACAAAACTTTAATGTATTTTAAATGTAAATTTCAGATCACTGCTGTACGAATGTTTCCGCAATATTCATTGCGTTGCCAAGATGCAACGGCACATTTTATAACTTTCTAGAACTCGAATACTAGTCGCGTGTTAATCATGATGATTCGAGTTGAGTAACCATAGCCGACTTTTACAAGTAACGAAATTTGACGTAGAAGTCTTCATGATCAACGCTCATGTCTCGCAGTGATCATATGTGTTTATATGTTAAGCATATGTTCTCGAAGTAGTCAATGATGTTATAAGTAGAAAAAACGCCGTAAATTTTTACTCAACAGTCTTACAAGACGAGTTAAAACTACTTCAAATGAACGTTTAAATGAACGGCACGAAAAGTAGTTTCGAAAACTAGATTTGATCTGGCGTTGGTATAGGCCGACTTCTTGTAGTTATAGTTATAATCCGAGCTGCTGGCTATAAGTTCGAGATTGCAATATACATCTTCGCATCTTCGACTGACGTAAAATGACTATAATGTAACGCTGCAAATAAGTACAACGTTCCAAAATATATTTACCAGTAACTGCGATGACTATTTCACGCGGTTCTTATGACGATTTCACACAGAAAGTCGACGGGAAACTTACTCTAAAATCAGAGGCTCTCAAACATTTTGATCGCAGACCCTTTCAGGTTTTCTAGGCGGTTTCATGAGCCGACGAATGGAAGGTCATAACACCAAGCACACAACTCAATATTTAGGCCATGCCATGCCCAGCCTAAAACAAGATAACCAATGACTAGACGTCATAGTCCCAATCACGACGTCATTCACAAAGGATAATATGTTTTTGTAGTTTTTTTGATGACGTATGATGTATTTTCACGGATCCCCGCCAACCCCTAAGGGTTTCGTGAACCCCAGTATAAGAACCTCTGCCCTAGATCAGCTCTATACTTTTCAAAATCCAGAGTGTAAAATAAGTAGTTCCCACAAAAAGAAGATGGAGTAGTATAAAAAAAATAACCACGGTGCGAGTAGGCAAAACCCATACTTCAGTAGGCCCTACTACAAAAGAAGTAGAAAGAGAAGGTGTTGCATGCTCTAGTTTAGTGCTTTCGGTGTTGCATTAATGGAAAAAAGCATCCTGTGATGACGAAATATGACTATATATTTCATTCGATTAATAGATCTATAATCTACACAACATCACTATAATTGCCTTGACTTCGCGATCTTCATGTGCTTCATATGATCCGTATTCTCACAACTGTGTCGGGTCATCGACGAACGGGATGGATTCAATTCTCTTAACCAACATAATGTCTGGTCTCATTTCGCAGTAAAGCCCCTCACATACTTTATTGCGTGCGCATTAACCATTGAGCAGTGGTCCTAGTGGCCCAGTAACAAAATTACAAACAACGAACAATATTGTGTGGGATAGTGTTCAAGTTCTCATCAATGCAGTGGTGGGTGGTTGTACTTTGTTCTGGAATTAGGCATACTGTGAGCTTGACTACCGATATAGCTTTACCAACATCCGTGACTTCAGCGAGATGTACCAGATGAAACGGCAGGTCAATCCACAGTCTAATAGACAGTAGAAGAGATCAAAATTCAACATTGTAACATCGGGCACAAGGCCGAGGTGAATGCTAGATTAAAGATACCATAGTTTAGGGTTACCATACGTCCTCTTTTAAGAGGGTTTGTCCTCTTTTTTGACTTTTTTGAAAGTGTCCTCGGAGGACGCCTTTTTGTCCTCTTTTTTGAGATTTTGTTCTCTTTCTTGAAAATTTAGGTCCAATTTAGAGCAAAATGCGAGTGATAGCCGTAAATTAGCACAGAAGTGACGCTCCGGCGGGTATTTCGGAGTGAAAAACGGTGAGTTGAGGTCTGAGCGAAAAGTTGACCTTTTTTTTAGTCATCCACCTAGCAATGTGGAAAGAAAAACGGTATTTTGAGCTCTGAGCGGAAAGTTGACTTTTTTTTTCTTAGTCAACTGGTCACAAAGTGGGAAAAATTCACCGATTTTATACCGGTTTACCTTAGTTATCTTAGGGTCACAATATTTTGGAAATCTGAAAAGAGGGCACTTATTTTTCAAAATTTTCACAATCACAATACTGGAGTAAAATCCTGAGAAAATGGTAAATATTCGTCGACTTCTTGGTCGGTTGACTAAACAAATGTCATTTTTCAGGCTCAAGTCCCAAAATACACGTCGGATCCAGGGATTGTATATATCCCTGGTCGGATCGTTACATGGCCGCAGATTTCCTATTTCTTAGTCCAATTTCCGCGTAATTTCACCAAAATTCTCAAAAAAGAGGACAAATTGTCAAAAAGGAGAACATTTAGGCGTCCTTCGAGGACACTTTCAAAAAAGAAAAAAAAAAGGTCAAATCCTCTTAAAAGAGGACGTATGGTAACATATATCAATCAGCTCAGTGGCCTATAGATAACTAACCTACCTAACCTAACTAACCTACCTAGGTTAGTTATCTATAAGTGTCCACTGTGTCCAGTGATGAGTAGTGATGTGCGGATAGTGCTTTTCGAGACTCCGAATCCCTCCGACAACTTTAGTGTCTGAGGAAAACTCCCTCCGACTCCGAAGAGCTCAATTCCAGACTCCGAGATACTCCGATGAATCTCGTCAAGTATCTGAAACAGTGGCAAGCATGGTACATGGTACAACATGGTACATGTGATAATAAGGTTGGCCTCAGTGGCGAGATAGCGCAGTGGTATAATCCGCGGCTGCAACACCAATGGATGCGGGTTCGAGTCCGACCGAGGTCGACTTCCGAATTCCGATATCTAAGTGTTGGAGGTTTACCTAGGCTCCTCCTCGCCACCTCATCCGCGTCAGCGGTGTCTTACAAAAGCCTAGAGGTGGGCCGTGCTATAAGTCGGCGGCTACGGAAAATAAGAAGAATATCGGCCTGGTGTAAATGACCATAGTAGTCGACAAACACCATGAATACCCCAAAACAAACAAACAAACAAACAAACAAAGGTTGGCCTCATAGTATTGTTTACTCTCCAGTCCCCAATTGCAGTGCAGATGGCTGATTTTTATGCACTTGGCAATCATTTTTACATGTTACCCGTCATATTACAACTTTACAAGGTGTCAACTGTCTGTGTTTTGGTTTGTAATCATAATCAATAGTGTATTCTGCTCAGAGCTATCCAAATATCTCGGAGACAAAAGTTACAATACTCCGAACTTCTCCGAAAAAATATCTGTAGTAAACTCCGACTCCGCTCCGACTGTCACAAAATCGGCAAAACTCCGCTCCGAATCCACTCCGACTCCGCTCCGATGCTCATCACTGGTGATGAGTAGGGCCATTTAAAGTCATTAAAGTCATATTTTTTTCTATGCATCAGTAAGTCGTGAAATCAATTTTAACGCGAAAACCACGTCCCTATGGGGTATATTAAGAAAGTTATAAAGTCATATAAAGTCATATTTTCCTGGTTAGGTCATATTTGAGATATAAAGTCATATTGTTGTATACTTTAAATAAAAAGTGCCAATTTAAGCGGTGAAGCAATTAAGCACTAAGAAAGTAAGGCAATTTCCGATTGAACGAAGGCAAGCTGTAAGGCTAGCCTACATAACATTACAGTCACAGACCTATGAGGTCAAATATTGCATTACGAGGTCACACATTGCTTTGTGTTGCTACACAATCTGTTTTAGTTCTCTGCACTGAGGTAGGACGTCATTTGAAGTTCAGTCAGTGGGTAGGCAGGCTAAACAGCTCCATGTCGGTCAACTTATATACTAATACATTTGGATTTGAATAAAATAGTATTTACGGTGGGCACAATCATAATAAATAATTGAAGAATTGGTCACCGAAATATGCCTCCACTACAACAATATTTCAAATTTGATACTGAAAATGAAAAGTTGTACGTACACCATCAGAAAGGCTAATGCTGATCTAAATGCCCTTGATTTCAGAAAAGATCCGCTTGAGCTCAAAAATTACATTAAGAAGCGATTGGACGAAAACGATGTGAAACAAATTATGGAGCTACAAAGGCAAGACCTTTCACCAGCGCCGTATGCAAATCTGCAGAAGTGTCAACCCACATCAGCGTCTGTGGAGCGCTCATTTTCCTTACTAAAGTCATTCTTACGTCCAAATCGTCACTTTAAAGACTCCAACATTCCACACTACATGAAACTGTACTACAACAGTGGTTTAAAATAAAAATGGATGCATATTACTGTTATGTTGTGTATGTTTTACTCGTCAGTTCCATGAGTGACGTTGGTTACATGTAAAAATACACTATTTTCACATAAAGTCATATAAAGTCATATTTTCCATAAAATAAAGTCATATATTTGATTTTTTAAGGTCATATAAAAATGGCCCTAGTGATGAGTGATCTAATAGTCATCTGAAGCGACATCGAACGACTGGAGTCGATTGCCGTTAGATGGGGCTATAAATGAAAACATTGAGATAGCAAACACGCATTTTGCAGCATTTTAGCAAAATCTGAGGCGTGAAGTGAACGTTGGCTGCTCCGGTCAGTGTGGCAACATGAAGGACTCCAAAGGAATAATTATTGGTTCAGCTGTGGTTGGTGGATTGAGTCTACTTTACATTTATCGTCGCTACTTTGCTGGAAAATGGGAAGTGGTTGCTGAAGTTGATAAGCTTTTCATTCATCCAATCAAGTCTTGTCGCGGGATTGCTATGGATAGCTTTACTGCTGAGCCCAGAGGAATCTATGTGACTGGGACAGAACTTGGCGACAGGAGCTTCATGATGACGCACGAGGATGGACGTTTTGCTACCATACGACACTACCCCAAGATGGTTTTGATCACCCCTACTATCATCAGCGATGACGAGTTGAGATTAACTGCTCCTGACATGGATCCAATTGTTATTAAAATTCCAAAGCATGGAAGTGCCAGACCTGTTAATTACACGGTTTGGGGATATCCTTGTCCAGGCATAGATTGCGGAGACGAGGTGGCCAATTGGCTGCAAAAGTACACTAAAGGCAAAAATACTAGGTTAGTTTATCATAATCAACAGTTGCCAACCCGCAAAACCACCAAATTCATGGACTTCGGTCACTTAGGATTGTATGACAAAGGACCTCTCGAATCAATGTTTCAAGATTATAGTGCTTTCAACGTGTTGTCGCAAGCATCAATTGACGTTGCCAACACCAAACTTGATGATGAGCATAAAGTAAATGTACGATTTTTCAGGCCGAATGTTCTACTGAAAGGTAAGCGATACAAATCTTTTATTTTTGGTATTCAGAATTGAACTTGAACTTGAATATGCATGTTCTAACCAATGTTCCCTATAATTTTGCTCACTGCTCTCACGGCTAAAAAAAAAAGTTATCACTTTGAAATTTTGTGCGCAGCTTAGATGTTCTGTGCCCAGAGACCGTGTCAGCATTGCGCTTTGCGCAAACGTGCAGCTCAGAGGGAACATTGGTTCTAGATCTAACCAAGCCTATTTCTAATTGACATTAATAATAATCTTATTATGTGTTATGTGGAATATGGTAGTCATGGTGAAAAGAACTCGCTGGCTCGTGTATTGAAGAATTCCGAAAATTCTTCTCATTATGCTGCCTACCATTACGATTTAAGCCTACCCGATATACTTGAAGTTATCCCGATACCGGGTGTAGCAGAGCCGCAAAGTACATTTGGACATTGACATAATTGGACAAAAACCGTTCTCTGGCCCCGTAAGTTTTGGACTTTGACATTGTGCCCACTGTCCATTTTTGAAATATCACTATGTCTTCAATGCGCATTACCCACCTATCAACACTGTTCCAACTTGAGGCTTCTTATCATGAGCCTTGGTCGAAGCCCATCACTGACACTCCATAGATTGGATGTTGAGTCATCTGATGCTTTTGAGAGAGAGAGAGAAAGCTTGATTTCTGAGATTGAATGAAATTCTCATACATGCATGCTATGTAGCCTACAATTAGGGGTGTTCAAAAATGACTTTTTTCTTAAATAGTACTGGCTACTTGATAAAATTGTTGGGTTGGTCAGAAAAACTCTGCACGCCAAATTTGGTTCAATTCCGACCAGTAGTCGCATTGCTACGAGGGAGAGAAGAAAGATTTGGATTTATTATGTAAAAATGAATGAAATTTTTTTTCAATATTTTCTATTCACCCCATGAAATTGTTAGGTTGTCAGCAGAACCGATGCTCAACCAATTTGACTCAATTCGAACCAGTGGAAGCGGAGTTTTTGCAGTCGAAATCTTTGGATAATAATAAAGTAGTAACCTGGTCACCGTAAATGCTATTTTATTCTAATCCAAATTTTTAGACTGCAAAAACTCCACTTCCACCTAGTTAGAATTGAGTCAAATTTGGTGGGCGTCGTCTCTATAGACAACCTTACAATTTCATGGAATGAACAGAAAATCTTGAAATTTTATTTATTTATTTTTATATAATAAATAAATAAAATTTTTCTCTTGTAGCAATGCGGCTACTGGTTGGAATTGAACCAAATGTGGTGTGCAGCCTTTAATTTATAACCCAACAACCTAATAATGAAAAGACAGGAGGGTGTCCAAACCAATTGGAGTAGTTTCTTAATCAGACACTAATCTTGGCCTAGAGCGGTGGTTTTCAACCTGGGGGTTGCGACTCGACAGAGGGGTCGTTTGCCTTTTTCTAGGGGTCGCGAAAGTGCTGACCGCCAATACACTGGCCAAGGCTGTATCAACAATAGAAGTTTGTGTACCATCTAAAAATTGAACGCTCTGTTATTCGAACTTTCATGCCGGTGACTTCATATTTTGTGGTACGATTGTTGATATACGATGTTCTTTCCAATTCTCTACTAGTTGCTGACGACTTCCCCACACTAGTGTCAGCCGAAAATATTCAGGTTCATTTCTGTATGAATATACCATTCAATAATATTCATTCAGTAGAAACCAGAGGTGGTCAAAGTAGTCAAGGAAGCTACTCAAGTAGAAGTAGAAGTAGAAGTAGCGACGAAAACATCTACTCAAGTACAAGTACAAGTACTTCTTCCATAAGCAACCTGAAACTACTTGAAGTAGAAGTAGAATTGACCGAATTTAAATCTACTCAAGTAAGTAGTTTTGAAAACAGTCTTAATTCGTTCGCATGGACTGTCAAAAGCTGCAAATTGAGCTATGTGGAACGTGCAGAGAGCTTGATTCGCATCGATGCATCCCATGAGATATCAATTTTCGACAGAATAAACATTCTTTCGCATCATGGGATGCAAATTGTAGTATTGATATGAAAATGCGATACTAAGCTTTTGTTTAGTAGAATACTACGTTTTAGAGAATATCATGTCATGGCGCCCGACCCCATATGATAAGGCCCCAAGTTCAGGCGAAGAGCAATACGGAGAAGTTGTATCGGATACGGTTTCAACACTTTGCGCGATTAGTGTACGTTAATAAAAAATATTGTGGATTGTAAAATTTATACTTAGTGTAACTTTATTTTCGGAAAATAGAGGCATTACTACAGTTGCGTTTATGCTTCAATAAATGTTCTGCAGACAAAAGAACTGAACGTAATTAGAACTCAAAGTATGATACTAGGAATTGAATGTGAAATACAAATACCATTTCTAAAAAGCGGAAAATATATTTCATGTCTTCTGTCCATAAAGCTTCAAAGGACACGTCATGGGCTGTTAGATTAAGATATGATACGTAAAATTATTGAAAAACGGTAGTTTCAAACGTTATGGTGGGCCTTTTTTACTGTGATGAAATATTTGATATGAGCGACAATGCGGTGTGAACGGAGCCAAGCAATCCGGTACCTAAATTATATTCACTGATACTTTCGTGACAACATATTGATCACTCCATAACTACTGTGCGCGAAGCGCAACAAAAATTCTGGGCTTTACTTGACCTTTATGAATATTAAATGTTGGTACTTCGTGAAAACAGCCCCGAAATTCCTCAGACTATCTTCCGTCTTGGGGGATTAAACTACTTCTACTTGACAAACTGAAAATAGCGAAAAGTAAGTAAGTAGATCACAAAATATTACGAAGTAGAAGTAGAGAAAATCAGATCTGCTTGAGTAAGTAGCAGAAGTAGAGGAAAACTACTTGAGTACTTCCAAAAAGTAGAAGTACTTCGTTACTGACCACCTCTGGTAGAAACTGCTTGTATTTAGACTTGAAATTGGGCTGTGCTGGGCATGCTCGACGACTGTCGGATAGCCGTCGAAATACTGTGTTGTGTAGAATAAGTAGGCTACCAAAATTTGTTGGCCTGTCAATTTTTTTCTGTGCTAGTGAAGCACTGCGCTGCGTTCGCGCAGAATCATTCAGATCGAGATATTTTTGCCTCAGGCTGCAGTGCGTTCGCCGAGGACAATTGGAAGCGCGTGAGAATCGGCACGGCCGAATTTGTCTTCGCCAAACACACCACTCGCTGCAGAGTCACTACGGTGAACCCCGACACCGGGGTCATGGATATGGATCGCAGCACACTGATATCATTGTCGTCGTTCCGTCTTTGCAAGCCGGAAGAGAAACCGATCTATGGCAACTCGCCGAAGATATCGGTCGACTATATAGTCGTGCGCCCGGGAAAAATAAGTGTGGGCGATAAGGTTTACGTCTACAATCCCAGAACGTAAATTATCTTTGTGCTATTCGTTTTGGGGTAGCTCGCCAGTTCTAACAATTTGCCATTTGTAGTACCGTAGTGGGATGTTTGATGTCTTTTTGATTAACCCTGTGCCTATTACAGCGTACCTCAGAGTCAGTTTCTTAGCGTACTCGAAACCAGGGATGTATGGAAGGACTCCTGTGTATCCCTGTTCGAAACGTATTATATTTTGGTTTGTTGTCTGTTTGGTTCGCTAGCTCACATTACCTTTGCGCCTACCTGTACTCGCTTTGCTGTATTTTTTGAATTTTGTGTGATCGATCATGCTGGAGTTGTCTGTTGGTTTTCAGTATTCTGTACGCGAGTAGTTTGGAATCATGAAATCTGGTATCCTTAAGTTGGCCGTGTCTTGATTGCGTAGTTGCGGGATATTCGAGTAATGTATTAATCAGACTATGTTTTAGACTTTTAGATGAGGGACGTGCGGTTAGTGGAGGCAAGTGAAGCGGTGCCTCATCTGTAGTCCATCCTCAAGATTACCGGACCACGACTGAACTATCGATCTCGCCTTCCATGACATGTCTCCCGTTTCGTCGTTTGCTTTTTTTCTGTATACTACATCTTCTTTACTTTTAATTTAGCGTGCATGCCTCCTCTTTACATCGCCTAGTCTAAGGTGGGTGTCCGATTTCATAGACTACTCCAAGTCGCTTCGACACCTTCCTATCTTTCATTGTATCGCATTTTTGTGGTGTATTGAACTGATAAAATTGCTAATAAACCAATGATGATAATGATGATGATAAGTAAAAGAAAATAGTAATGCGCTGCAGTGAGTTGGCTCATATTTGTTGTAACTATATTTCAACTTCTACCCTTTTCAAGTCTCAGGTGTTAGTGAAGTGATTTCACGCTGAATTTTCACGCAGTGATTCGACACTATTGGATGCATTATGATCAGGGTTGAGCACGATGATTCGAGTGCTCAAATCTGAATCGAGCAGAGGTGGTCACAGTAGTCAAGAAAGCTGCTCAAGTAGAAGTAGCGACGAAAAAATATACTCAAGTACAATTAGAAGTACTTATTTCGTAAGCAACCAAAAACTACTTGAAGTGGAAGTAGAATTGACTGACTCTAAATCTACTCAAGTAAGTAAGTAGTTGTGAAAACGATCGTTATTCGTTAGCATAGACCGTCAAAAGCTGCAAATGGAGCTCTGCGGAAGGTGTAGAGAGCTTGATTCATATTGAAGCATCTCGGGAGGTGTCAATTATTGACAGAATAAGCAGTCGTCCATATCATGGGATGTAAATGATAGTATTGATATGGAATGCGATTCTAATTCTTTGTTTACTCGAAAACCCCGTTTTAGAGAATATCATGGCATGGTGCCCTCCCCCATAGGTTACTATATTGCCCCTAGTTCAGTCGAAGAGCAATACGGAGAAGTTGTGTCGGGTGCGGCTTCAACACTTTGCGTAATTAGTATACGTTAATTGGAAATATGGCAAATCGTAAAAATGCCATATAGTATATAGCTCTATTTTCGAAACGTATAAGACTTGCTTTGTACTTCAACATGTATGTTTTCCAGACAACGGAACTAAAACTATAATTAGAACTCGAAGTATAATACTGCTAATTGAAATAAAAATATAAATGCTACTTCTGAAAAGCGGAAAATATATTTCATGTCTTTTGTCCTGAAAGTTTCCACGGTAGTCTGCTAAAACAGGTCTAAAGTTAAAAAAAAGTCAGTCCACTTTTCCAGATTAGAACACATCATCGGCTGCTTGGTATAATAGGTTATTGCTAGATTGGGAAATGATAATTTCACACGCTATAGGGGGCCATACTCACTGAGATGAAATATTTGGTATAGGCGACAATGCGGTGTGAACGGAACCACGCAACCCGGTATCTAAATTAGGCTATATTCCGCGATACTTTCGTTAAAACACATTTCTCACATCATATCTACTGTGCGCGAAACGCAACGAAAATTCTGGGTCGTACATGACTTTTATGAAAATTAAATGTTTGTACTGCGTGAAAACAGCCCTAAAATTCCTTGGGCTATCTTTCTTATGGGGGGATTAATATACTTCTACTTGACCAACTGAAAATAGCGAGAAGTAAGTAAGTAGTTTACAAAATAATACCAAGTAGAAGTAGAAGTAGTGAAAATCAGATCTACTTGAGTAAGTACCAGAAGTAGAGTAAAACTACTTGAGTACTTCGGAAAAGTAGAAGTACTTCGTTACTGGCCACCTCTGGTCTTAATTGATGGTTCGGTGGTGGAATGGTGGAAAGAGCGAGCCATGTGTCATAATGTACATTCGAGACACTAGGCTGCTTTGTATTCAGAAACAGCATTGTTGAAAATCCACATTCACAACAATATGCTGTTGGCAAATGCAACAGCAATGACATGAAAATTTACTGTGCTACTGTTGTACTAGCGCTTTTATTAAATTTCAATTCAAGTCTTTTATTATAGTGGAGTAGACGTAGAGAGGACAATTTTTTTCAAATATTCAACGACCCCCCCTGAGAATAAAATCAGCAATTCGCTTGTAACTTTTTTCTGTTCCTTTTCAAGAGTAAGTTCTATGGAAGTGGGATAGAAACATGTTGCTTCTGCATCTTTTAAGAACAAAACTAGCTTTCTAGTGTAAGCGGTTATCAAGATATGTCGAAATTGGCTATTTTCGGCTGGTTCGGTGAAGGTGCACGACCACTAGAGGGTGTACGAACCCAAAATTATGATTTAATTTTTTTATTTGCTATTTGGCACCACATATCAAGACAGTTTTTTGAAATTCAAAATTTTTTATTTTTCTCTTCACCCTACTATAGGCCTTCATATATGTTACTGCTTTGAAGTATGTCGATGTGAATACGTATTGCTGAAGCATGCGCCGCTTCCGCCGAAGACAAATGGCACCGGATCAGGATAGGAAAGGCCGACTATCAATTCGCATAAGACACCAACCGCTGCAGAGTCACTACCGCGAATCCGGATACCGGAGTCACGGATAAAGACTGCAACACGCGGACCTCTCTGTCGTGATTTCGTCTGGGCCCGCCAAAGAAGAAAGCGGTGTATGGTTTTAAGCCCAAAATTGCCGCTGACTTCGTAGTTGAGCGTGCGGGGAAGATGAGTGTTGGCGATAAAGTGTATTTATATCTATCTGACCCAAATCCCTGAACAGCATATCATAAGGCCAATCGATTTTAAATCATACCGCAGTTATTTCAACGGATAACTGACCCATTATAATTCATCCACGTTATGAGCGGTCATTCCGTTCATGATATGGACAGAGTACATACCGAAATAGGTGTTTTCTTGCAATTTCAATTATACAGATATATCTTCCTGACACAAGAAGTCATTGAAACTATGCAGTCCAACCCAAGCACACGCGTCTGTATTTCATAAAGATGAATCACAATAATAGCACGAAGTACAAAATTGACGTGCTTGTTCCTTCCAGTTACTGCGGCACAAACACTGAGTCCGTGATATCCATGCGTTGTTGTTAAATAATAAAATAAAATATTATCTTTGCGCATCCATCAGACTCCAGAACAGTTATTAGGGTGCTGTTGCTATTTTCTACTTTTATACCCTTCCGCAAAATAAACATCTGTATGTCCTCGAGTGAAAAATGTTTGATCAGGGCGACTATAATTCAGCGTCTACCGTAAGGTATAATTTAATGTCGTTTTGATGAGGATGGGATCTAGGACACGGTTTGGCAGATCACACCATCCAACCTTCCTGTTGGTTTGTAGTTGACCATCCCCTGGTCTTCATTGTTACGGTTTTCGTTAACTGCCAGATACACATTCGTCCATTCCCAGTAGTTGAGACCGGTAGCCAGTCCCTGGTAAGAGTTCCATCTTGTGAAAGCATATCCCCTTGGTTTGGTTACGGAGCCCGTCTGTGGAAGAAACACGCGCCGTTGCTAAATTGTGCGGAATGATGTGCTATTAGCTGCATCTGCGTCATCGACGATTTACGACAGCGTTGGGGGAAGTCGTACGTTTTTAGGAGAGGGCGAATTCGATCGCTAAGCCATGTGCTTTATATTACAAGTGGAATTGCGTCATTTTTATTTATTTAATAATTTCCCAGCAGCGACGGCGACGTTTGTCGCGAACCAGGACGAGGCAACCATACAACGTATACAAATTTAATTGCATCGCATAGATCAGTGGTTCTCAACCGCCGGTCCGCGGACCAGTGCCGGTCCGCGACGACATTCCTGCCGGTCCGCCAGGTATATTACAATTTTATACGTTAAGTTCAAGTTGCAATGTTGAAGGCTTGTCCATTGATAAAATGATTAAAACGTCAACTTTTAAACTGATTCAGAACTTCGTGAGGTAACATTAGGGCTGAAAACATGTTCGATTTGACGTGTCATTTGACGACATGCGAGCGACAAGTACAGAACAGGTACGAGCTGACTCATCGCTAAACAGCGCAGTTTGCGCCATTATTCGTTTTCGATTCATTCATTTTGTGCAGGACCGTAACTGGGGCACCCCAAACCGCCCTATTGGAGAGGGGCCCAAATTATTTTGCAAATGAACATAAATCATAGCGCATTATTGTTTGAAACTTTCCCTAACATTTGCAATTTTCTTTTCGCGCTTAACGCGATTTATTGTCACTAAATGTCTTGCTAGTTAGGTGCCCTTCTCCGAAAAATACGCAAGATTTATAGAAATAGGCATTTCGGCGTCAGCCATTACCGCGCCACGACGTACCAACACATGATCAAGTTTAGGCTAACATATAGGACTCCGAAAGATGTGCCGAAAATGCGGCAGCGAGAAAAACGATTCAGTCATGAATAATCGATAATTTTTGCTATTGGCGTATTTTGGGCCCAGAACCAACGTTTTGGGGGTTGGGCCGACGAAGTGCTTTTTCGGCACGGATTGCCTGTATAGTTGCTGTGAGGTATTTTCTTCCGGCGCGCATTGTATTCGTAGTTGTAGAGTAGCCTATGCGTTCGGTCGAAGTGGATAATGAGCAAGGTAGCACGACAAGGTGCTTGGTTCGACTCCGAAACGCTTCCTCTCTCGATATTGTGAAAGAGAATAATATTCTTCGAGTTGGCGTGGTCGGTTAAACCCACGGCCTTCGGCGAGAAAGACTGAAAACGACCCCCGGCGGTAGTATGTTTATCTGGACAAGGCAATTTTACCTCGACTAAGCAGACTGACTACCACAAAATCACATGGATGACATCATGAAGATAATTAAATACGATCAAAACCCTCTAAATGTCACTCTCTAGCACCATATAATTGCAACAAACGGTTGCATACGTTACATTTTGGCTTCATTTCCATTTTGAAAGTTCACCGGTCCGCCAGACTTTTTTTGAAATTCTGCCGGTCCGCGAGGTGAAAAAGGTTGAGAACCACTGGCATAGATGATGGACGTTCGTTACATTAGTTCTGTGTCGGTCGTTCCAAAACTTTTCTCACTCATCGCCCCCTCATCAAGCCTGACAGATTATTATCGCTATCGTTCATCGGTAGCGAATTATTTGTACTTTTCCATAGCATTCAAGTAGGTTTTATCTACTTATTTCACTTACTCCAGTAGTTTTGCTTGTACTACTTCTATTTAACAGCTTTTTGATGCTGAAGCACTATTTTGCATACTTAATATTATTTAGTCTGGCGTTGGTCATACATGGCGGAAATTGCCGAAATATAAACGATGTTCGGGTAAAGTGTAGGTGGAAGCCAGGCGGGGCTCGGGATGTACTTTGCAAAATCTTTTGGTTTTAATTCGGTCTGAACAACTATGCAATCGACTTATCAGGACATAAAAACTGTGCTGCAGTTTTCAGGCGGTTTATGGCGAATACACAAGCAGTAAACCGTTTCGTTTCAACTCTGATCCGAACCATCTGTTTGTATTACTGCATAAAACGCTTGAAGCTGACATAAACCCAGAATCCAATGATGCGTAGCCAGCGAGACAATTCGTAGTTATGAATGATTATATAGTTATACATATACACGTACATATTCGCTGTCTCACTGTCGGGTCTCGACCAAAGGGGTGCAGGCTAATACAGAGATGTAATCCTTACCAACGGATCGACCTTCAATCCTGTCCACAATTCAACCGAATCCACGTTCTCTTCTGGAAGGATCGACCGTACGTACGCCATCACCAGATCATAAGCTTTATCGTCTGGTATCACCGCCACTTTTCCCTCTCGCCCAGAGCAGCTTCTTCTCGCGGCATTGTAGGTGACTCCGTCTTCCACGTCGAGCAGAACAAATAAACATGTCTCGTCGTCCAACGGCACGTCACAGGTTGCTGTAAACATTTTGTTTCGCCATTACAACGGATTGTATTAAGAACAGCGCAGTGACCGCACTTACTTGCCAAAGCGCTGCCCATGAAGAGACCAACTGTTATTGCGGTAAGCGTCCACATCGTCAGCGTGCAGCAGTCCTATATATTATACAATCTACATGAATGAAAACATTAATACGTATAGGAGCAGATGATGCAAGTAACAATCCATAGCCCATGAAAATGTTGGAAGGAAGCTCTTGCTGCATCAAACGTTGCTGCAATGATTAGGCCTATAGTTCAACGAATTAACGGGGGTGGGCAGCCGTTTCTGCTCTGCGGACCGGCTTCAAAACGAAATAGTTTGTGTTGACAACAGAAATTTTCAACAGTGAAAACCTATTGCAACGCATTCACTATATCAGGGGCCGGTTTCAGAAAGTTCATCCCGCGGTTTTATAAAATCGATTCACGATACCTTAAACATCAGCGAATCGGTCAGCAATAGTTGTCACTATCTATGACTTTTTGTACCTGAACCTGGGGAAAATATGAAATTTGTGGCAGAACCAGTTGACAACCAGCACTAAAATGGTGCCCAGTAAGGCAACAGCACCTATGTTTCGATGTTTTTTTTTACACAAAAGGGTTATCAGTTGCTGTTGTTGTTTGTGGTGTTCATGGTGGTTTCGACTGCTATATGGGCATTTACGTCTGGTCGTTATTCTTATATGATTGCGTATCTGCCGACTTCTAGCACGTCTCACTTCTGGCTTTTAATAAGACGCCGCTTAGCGGATTAATCATATTGCCAATATAATGCCGAACTCTCCACAGTCAAGTTACGGACTATTCGTGGGACATGCACCGGCCCCCAAACGACAGGTTGCCGGTCATTGAACTATATAATAAGTGATGCTATTCATTGGAACCATGCTTATGCGTCAAGTCCCATCACTGCGAAGGTTGATGCTTGTACATCACGATATATAATTATGCTCATCACATCGATATCGGTCGGATAGTGCGATAGCGTATAGATTGGGATCGGGGCTAATAAGCTGATCAATATTCAAATGACAAAAAGCATATGTTCCGTTCACAAGAGTGCCGTTGCAACTGCAGATAACCGCTAACCGACACATTAAGGGAAACTTTTCCTACTACAATGCTAACGTCATACATGGAAGCACTGAGTATCCCCGTATGTGAGGCTATATAGCCTTCACTACAACTATATATGTGTCGTTTCGTAGCATATCGAAACTGCCCTGCAACAGGCTGAAAACATACACAGTTCATTCTCGAGAGAAGGTCACCATCTGTCTCGCTGTGGTCATTGACCTGTTTTTAAAGGTAATGCACGCGGAAAGATCACCTCTAATAAACAGAAAACAGAAAGAAGTTCTAGAACATGTGACACGCGCGTGTGTTTTCCCCGAAAATTGAAACCTAAACGTTGCCGAATATTGATGTTGACTTGAAAACTTGTGTATATTCCGAAAGGTTTTGTGAACCAGGTTATTGTGATTTACGGCAAGCAACAATAAATGTCTCCCATTGTTGCACCAAGCTATCGGCCATTAAGAAAAATATAGCCAACAGTGCGAATGCGTTCAATTGAGCGTATGGTCAAATGTAGGAAGCGTATATGTATATATGAACGAGAGGTATATCCTGTAACTTAAAGTTGTGCCAACTATGTTGGTAAGTCGAAAAAAGAGCCGCAATTGTCACAGGCAACAAACAATTATGCTTGTAGTAATAGTGACAGATTGCGGAATGTCATTTTTCGAAACGCCGAATATTTGTTCAGCCATTCAACTTTGCTGTCGTTGTTCGGTGTAAAATGATCGCAAGTACACTGTCGTTACCAGTGGTAACAGTATGCACTGCATAGTGCGCATTCACAATTGCAAATATATCTCGTGCAGGGTCAGAAATGACGGTTGGCCAACAGCGAGTTAAAATTATTTCGGAAAGTTGACAGTGCACAACAGTCCCTGATGATATTACCAGAGCATATAAGTAATTGTGTCGAGTTAAAATTCTACTCAAGTGCAGTGTCGTATGAGCATATGCTGCCGCCCCTGCCTTTCGTTAAAAATGCCTCTCTTAGTAGACTGCAGCAAATTTTGAAATAGTGTCATGCTGAAGCAATCATTTCAATAAAAATATTTATCAATAATGTGCCGCGTCTCAGAAATTCTATATTGCTTGACAAAGAAGCATCACGGTCTCAGTGTTAAGTCAAAAAATAAACGACAAAAATGGAGAACAACTGTATTAGGCGAATAAAAATTCAATGACCGCCTCAAAATTAAACTTTTTGAGCTTTCACTGTAGCAAAAGCAGCGATAATATCTTCAAAATCAAGTTTTTGAGCGAGTCTCTTTCTATAGAAAGAATCGGTAGAGGATTCACGAGTCCTAATTTAGGAATTCGGCTAACACACTTGTTTTGTCGCTTCATACTAACTCCTGTCAATTCATGTCGGCATTTTTATCAAAAACTTTCATAAAAATCTGTATTTTCAAAAAGCCTTATTTTTTGGCATTTTCAAAATTTTATTTTTGGCAGTTTTGGCATTTGAATTCTGAAATGCCAAAAATAACCCGGCCTGTCAATTGGTGCTACCGCTGCATATAAGAAACATGTAGTGCCAAGCTGCGCTTGTTGACGGTAATGACATATCTGAGATGTCGTGCTCAACCCGCATCATCGCCACAAGGTGCAATAAAATAGGGCACTGCCATAGCGACTGCTATTTCCTGTGACTATTAGTGTTGGGATGAATACACGCAGAGCTGGGCTACTCGTGAGACTTCCGTTCAGTGTTCAATCACAGTTGCGAATCCTGATTAGTTAAAACTTCATATAAGTACGCTGACCATCAGTTATCCGTTCGAGTATATTCGTTTATTCATTGCAAGTTACCGATCATAAACACTCATTTCATGACAAGTCGCAGTAAAACAATTGCAATTACGACACGGTTTTACAAAGTACGCCATCCATTCTCCCATCTGGCTTGTAATTACCCATTCCTTGTCTGTTGTCATCTTCATACACGGAAACCATCAAATAGACATGGGTCCACTTGTAGAATGAAGCTCCCGTAAACAGGCCATATTCGGGATCCCAACGAGTGAAGGCGTTTTCGTGTCTTGTAACAACGCCGGTCTGAAGTAAACAAATACATTGCCCCAGTCCAGTGTGCAATTATTTCTGCCTACTGGCCTAATGTGATGCAGGAAATACGCTGGCGAGCCGAGACAAATGTTTAGATTATATTCTGTGGCGTGCAGTTATATTTCTAAATTGAAATCACTGAATTACATTGTTAACACATGTTGGTAAGGGGATACGTTAATATTAGACTACTTCCCTAGCCCAGCCCTACGTCCTTAGCGAAGAGAGTGTGTATTTCCATCAGTGTACCACCCCAGGCACAAGAAACCTGAACCTCTCAGACTTATACCGCCGCATTGTTGTTGTTTTGTGGTATTCATGGTGTCTGTCGACTACCATGGTCGTTTACACCAGTCCGATATTCCTTATTTTTGATTCCGATCTGCCGACTTGTGGCACGTATCTTTCACTGCCTGACACAACATCGTTTGTGGGGGAGGATTGCCGCTAATCACGTGCACTGATTGCATCACAATACGAATTAGGATTTGGAAACGTATCGCGTAACAGTTTAAAGCAGACCTGTCAACAAACAATATTTGAACTTGAGTATGGAAACAGTGACTTATAACTGTAATTGTTACTGCATAATTTGCTTGATTGGCTTTATTTTGAATCTGGATTATGCTCATACGACGTATACGTCGGTTACGTAATGACGGTACATAAATAAACTAGACTTTACGTAAACGCATTTCCAGATCTGTTTATACGGTAGTTTTTGTTAACATATTATTATTAACAAATAGATTTTATAGTCTAAATTGCAAGGAAGATTTCGCGGGCCGTTCAGAATCGAGTCGCGGGCCACACAATGCCCAGGTCTGCTCGAATCAGTCAGTATATGTTAAAGCGGCAACTCTTTTCAACCATATCATGCGTCATGAGTTTCATAACCAGTTGTTGTTGGATATAATTTGTTTCTGGACTTTAACTTAATGGTTTTGATCGCTATATTCACTGCAGTTAATATATAATTTACGTTAATATGACTGCATTAGTTGACCGACAGAACTCGATAACTTTCGTGAAGAGGCGTTGTTGGAACTTGATAAAGCGAGTACGGCAGGCACCCTATATATATATAATCGTGAACAGACATGGGGTAATCGCGATTACTAATCGTAATCGATTACGACGATTACAGCATTTTGAAGTAATCGTAATCGCAATCGATTACATTCGAAAAAAATCCGAAGTAATCGTAATCGTAATCGACTACTTCCCATATCTAATCGATTTCTTTGTGAAAGAACGATTACTTTTTGTTTGTACAAGGACTATGACATAAACTGAATATTCGTGAACAAGAATGAGATAATATACCACGTTAGCGATAGCACAAACGTCTGATTTTCAAACGTCACTACTCATTATTACGTCAGAAGTATTAGCTCCGCTCGTCATTGCGTAAGAAGTATCCACACATAGTCAACAGACATGCGATGGACATTGCAGTGTGATTGTAAGAACACCCCCGTGGTGTATATCCGGTTATCAATACACGACAGAAGCCCCTACCTCGCAGCAGGATATTGATCACCACTCTGCCTATAGTTTCAAATAGTAACTTTTATGTATTGATGTTTGGCTGTGCTTAGTTAAACGCAGTTTCGACGTTGCTGCTTGGCGAGCAGTAGGCCTACGTACGCACGTACACCTGACAAAAATTCTGAATTTTGTACTCGTCGAATAAAACATTGCAGTTTCCACAACGAAGCATTACAAATAAACAGCTGCTGATATATATCATAACCGAGCCGTGCTTGGCCGTTTCTCGTAACAGCAGCTCGCAGTATCTGTATTAAGTTGAAGGCAGAATTTTTATGTTCACTATATCTTATTCTCATATAACTAGGCTACTTGAAACGGGCGCCAATCGTTATTTCACAGTTCGTTAGTCAGCATTTGGACCTGCCGCCATAACCATCCGCTTATATAGCCTGACATGTTATCGTGGGCAGTAGCATGCAGTGTTGGGATCAAGTCACTACCTTCGAGTCACGAGTCATTTCGAGTCATTGCACATTTTGACTCGAGTCAAGTCAAGTCAATCGATTTTCGAAGGTGACTCGAGTCAAGTCAAGTCACTCGATTTTTGGAAGTGACTCGAGTCAAGTCAAGTCAAGTCAAGTCACGAGTCAAGTCACATTTCAAGTCCAGTTGCCTTTTCGAAGTATGAGGCATGCCTACGCCATTACATTTTGCTACCTGTCCGAAACACAGATTGACTGGTCATTGATTTTGAACTGATGAACGAATATGAAGGTAAATATACACGTCAGACGGCGCTGTATCTCTTGCATATACGTAGAAATACTAAACTACGCAAGTATAATTGCATAGCCTCAGTTTATAGTTACCAGCCAAAATAGAGAATAGATAAACGAATTGATAAGATGCAATACATTACCCATTTACAAATGGATATGATACAATTCCAGCCTGCGCCAATGGTCGAGGACTATGTAAACTATCTTCGAATTTAATTTCAATAAAACAAGAGGTTTGGTTCAGGTACAGAGAACAGTAATAGACATTTTTCTATTATAATACTTTACTTTACTATACTATACTAGTTTACGACAGCGTAAGCTGTAAGCTTCGATCACTTCGTAAGAGGCCAATTTATTTGTGAGAGAACAATGGAGGCTCAGTAAAACGCACGATCATTGAATAATTGGTCGCTCTCACGGGTTACACCAGCGTGTCTCGAACAATTCGATTGCAAGATACAGTGATTTTTATCGACAGCGATTGCTTGATGACTTGAAATTGACTCGTGAATTTTGCTTCGAGTCACGAGTCAATCCACATTTCTGATACGCCGAGTCAAGTCAAGTCAAGTCTATTTCACAAAGTGACTCGAGTCAAGTCAAGTCATACGAAAAAGGTGACTCGAGTCTGACTCGAGTCAAGTCATGACTCGAGTCATCCCAACACTGGTAGCATGTAGATAGAATCAGAACCAACAGCAATTCGTCCCCCAGTCCAACCGTTGGTCAATTTTCAAAACTGAATTTCGTCAATAATATTGGTCATTGCATTAGATTACTATTCATTTTTAACCTCTCTCAGCCCCGAGTGTCAGATTTACCTGTAGAGCTGGGGCACGTAATTCATAATTATAGCACCTGGTATGTTGTTATAATTACTTTATTCTATGTTGTTAATTCGTGACCTCCAGTCTGTTGATTAATCAAAAGATATTGTACTCGCCCAAACGTAGCAGACTAAAAGAATATCTTTCGTGAGACGCACTCGCAAATTGTCATGGCTTTATTCCAATGAGGATGCGCCGGGTGGCATTTGCATTGTGGGCTCAGATTGGAAGGACAGGACCATTTTTAGTCACGCCCATCCAGCGCGGCTATTGACAATGGACGAATACCCTAAGTTTCGGCCAAGGTATTTCTTTGGTATCACATCCCGTGGAGTTGCGTGTTGGCTGAAACTGCATATGTCTTTTGGTGTGTTGTGGGATCGTGGCGCGGTAATGAATGACCGGCTCCGAAATGCCTGTTCCCATAAAATAGCCTATGCATGTTTTTTCTTGAGGGGGAGAGGTATGCATTTCAAATCCAGCTATCTACTGGAGCAGGGGTCACCAACCGTTTTGAAACAAAAAGCTACTTCTTGTGTAGTGTGTACTGATTATTGCGACGACCGACGGGTTACCACTTACTCCCGCCGTTTATCCGTGCTCAGTTGGATTTCTTCACTTAGAGTAAGACAATCAGAGCACTGGGCCGGGTTTCCGCCCCTTACCAAGAACAAAAAACGCTCACTCGCTGGGACTCACACCAGCTCCTCCGGGCTCAGTTGCGTTGCTGCAGTGCGCGCCAAAGCGCTAATCTCCGCGTCGAGACTCGGGAATATTAACTATAGATTCTCGCTGAGCCGCCGCATGGGCGAAGACGAGCAATGTCCCGAGCGACTGCGTTCGTATGTTCCTTGGGGTCGGCCGACCCATGTTCAACTGCTGCTCATATGGAACCAGCTTCAACTTTCAAATCTTTCATTTGAATATTTGCTACAGCGACCACGGGCGACTCATTTGGTCCGCGTTGGTGACCCCTGTACTAGAGACATTTGAATCGCGAAGCTCGAACAACATTTTAAAGAATTAATTAAATTCTCGAAAATACTCTATAATTTATGTTGGTTTACGAAATACTTTTGAGTCCCCTTCGAGCACGCTCCCCACCCTATTAAGGGATTTGGGGTGCGGCAGGTACAGACCTGGCAATGATGCAAATCGTTGGGTGCGATAAATCATCCCAATGAAGTTGGGCAATTGGTATATTATGACGTAATAAGCAAATGACGCATGATGTATATCTCATTAAGCCTTTTCATCGCAATCCTTGTATTGTCTTCCAATATATCCTTTAAGATTATAGTCCTAAGAAGCAAAACAAATGTAATCGTGAGTAATCGTGATTACTTTTCTAATGTAATCGTAATTGTAATCGACTACTTCCTGATTTTGCTGTAATCGTAATCGTAATCGTAATCGCGTGATTCTGAAGTAATCGTAATCGCAATCGATTACATTCATGAAGTAATCACCCCATGTCTGATCGTGAATAGAAAATCGTTTCCATATAGGCGGTGAGCTATATGGCGAGGCCTTTATATGTTACGTGTGTCAGATTTAATGGAAACCCGATTTGTTGCAGGATCCCTGCTATCCCATAGCAATAAACCGAGCCATAATGTACACACATATTACGGACACACTACAGTGACTATACCAGAGGTCTCAAACTCAAATCTGCTCGCGGGCCAGTTTTCCAGTTTTGACGACGCCGCGGGCCGCATCATTTATAGGGGTATTTTATGTCTTTCCAAGTAGGCCTATTTGGCGGGAATGAATTGTCCTATTGAAAGTGAGCCGATCCACCATCCTGACAGTACAAACACATCGTCAAAATGTATCAATTTAGGCCTGACACGAAAAGAATCATCACATTTATAACTATTTGAATAGAATTGTTGTTGTACTCAACTCAATGATTAAACATAATATATATTAATTATAAGATATAGACACAATATGGACGGACAAACGTATGATGCCATCATAAAAGCTACCGGGTTATAATTTTGCAGCTACTGTGAATATTTTGAATTTAACAGATTGATAATAGAGACTGATCTGATATTAAATCATTTTTGGGTTGATCATTGTAATTACAATCCAGGATTCGGGTATACTTCTGATAAGTAGGCTATTAATCTCATGGCCGAATATCTTCGATAATAGGAGCAGAAAAAATATAAATATAATATAAATATATTGCTGAATGTGTCCTAGTGATTGAAATGTCGGAACGCCGAACACCCATTGTTGTTACATCGTTGGAGCGTACCACTACGGTACTATCGGAACCTTTGAGTGACCTTAATATATGGTTCAGCGACCAAAGATGTAACTAACAGATTGCCAATAGTTGCCAAAACTTCTTGCTTAGTTAGCAAAATACCAAGCTGTGACCTTCTGATTTATTACTATTCCCCTTGTACGCGACTAGTTTGTTTCGTCCATGGTTCTAACAAATTCACGGTATTTCGAGTCCACTCGAGTCATTTTCATTTTGCCATCGAGTTAGCCCGAATCTGAGTAATTCCAAAAAATGTTCGCGTCCAAGTCCAACTCACAAATTTCAGTCACAAATCGTCTAAGGGTCAGGTTTTGTCATCGTGAATTGGAGACGTGGCGAGATAGTGAATCTTCCACTGCGGCAACGTTTGCAATTGATGTGATACTGATGTTTGATGAATAGTTTCAGGCTTTCGGGGCAATTTAAGAGGAAATATTCACTTTATAACCTGAAAAGATATATGTGACATTTATATATTGTCAAATTAATAAAAATCCAAAATGACGTCGCGGGCCGCACAAAATGCTCTGGCGGGCCGCGTGTTTGAGACCTCTGGACTATACGCAGGCTATATATTATTACCAGCGGATCCACTTCCACTGCGGTCCACAGCTGCACCATTTCGAAATCCTCCGGAATTCTCGATCTGATGAAAGATAGCAATGATTCGTATGTGTCTTTATCTGGTACTACGCCCACAACTCCGCCCGACTCTGCGCAGTACTGCTCAGCTTCATCGTACCGGTATCCTGTCTCTGACTGGATACTGACAAACAGGCAGGTTTCGTCGCTTGTACGAAACTGGCAGCCCTCTGAAGCGAGATTTTGAAAGCCATTTAATTTGGAACATATCAGGTGGTTTTGGTGTTACTTACCCGTTAAAGCGTCGTTGAGAGAGATAATTACAGCAAGTATATGTACCACTCGCATGATATTATGTTTGACTTGAATAACACGGCGTGGTTGTGTGTTGTGTTGATTCGAACAGTATTATATCTCGTAAAATCTGACAATGACTCACATTGCATTATTCGATTTTGCCTATAGAACTCGACAAATTAATTATGGGTGATCAAAATACCATACGCGATTCAAAGAATTAGGTTCATCAAATCAGTGTAAGCATACCCTCAATAATATTTTCTCGCGGCACTACTGCGTGATTTTATGAAATGAACGTCTAATATCTGACAGGGATTAAATTCTAACGACACCCAGCTTCCTAGTAATAATTTAATCCCATATTAATTGCCGTAAGACTTATCCATTCCGTTGCTTCATATTCTCGAAAATTTGGAGACGACAGTAGGTTTAGGTAGTGACAGCCTATTTCTCAACTTTTAAAATCGATATTCATATACTATCAGTCCAGTTGATTACTGATGGACTGATAAATGAATACGTGTTTTGCATACGACCCTTGAGAAGGGATTGGAGATGCGTCACAACGTAAATCAATTGGGGCAGACAGATTATGGCTAAAACAAGCTCTTTGACAATTGTCTGCGAATATACGAAATGTGTCAATAGCGATATCGTCGGAAAGTTAGCCAGACCGATTCCAAAATGCATAATAAAAAAACTAAATCCTAATTATTCCGGTACAACACTGATCCTTGGTTTCCTCAACACGACTGAGCTTTCAATCTATATACGCGGAATTAAATGTCTTCATTTCGTTAAGGGGAAATTGAGGAAACGATGACATTCTGGAGAATAATCACACGAGCAGTCAACGCCAGTATTTTTCTCTGAAATTATATTCCCTCGCGTCGCCGTGAGGGCAGCTCTGCGTAAAACCTTATGGATATATTCATTCGATGAGGTGACGGCCACACTATCTGCGTAATAATTGAATGTGCCGAAATACGCATTTCAATAACCAATTTCGACAATGCGTTTTACAAAAGAAGGTTTTGAGCATGTTAAACGAGTAAATTGACCCCTAACCGGTCGTTTTGTAAGAGTAGACTTAATATGTAATTGGGAATATGTAATGTGTCGTCTTGTAGGCCTACGCAAGTTTATCTATACACTAGTAAATATATGTTTTTAGCACTTATACAGTATAGCATTGACTTCTTCTACGACAAACTGTGGAGACCAGTAAATAAGAAACAGATATTTCGTAAGGTATTGATGGTCCTGTTTGCTGTTGTTTATGGTATTCACGGTGTTTTTCGACTACTATGGTCATTCACACCAGCTCGATTTTCTTCATTTTTATTCTGCAGCTGCCGACTTTTACCACGGCCCATTCTAGGCTTTTATAAGACACCGCTTTCACGGATGAGATGGAGAGGAGGAACTTAGATAATAATAGCCTTGCCTAAAGTGATTAAAACTGAACGTAAAAATTCTAAGATGAAATTCAATCAACAAAGGTAACAGACATCAGACAACAATCGTTGCAACAACAACTGGTCTGGTACTGGCAGCGGTTTTACGGTCCTAAGACCAGGAAATTTGAAGACTGTTTATTCGGTTCGGCAATACGTCACAATACTAAGAAATGAACTGAAGTACATAACGATATAGATCAGTGCTTTTCAACCTGAAGGATGGTACGCACCAGACATGGGGTGATTACTTTATGAATGTAATCGATTGCGATTACGATTATTTCTGAATGACGCGATTACGATTACGATTACAGCAAAATCAGGAAGTAGTCGATTACGATTACGATTACATTGGAAAAGTAATCACGATTACTCACGATTACATTTGTTTTGCTTAGGATTTTAATCTTAAATGATATATTGAAAGAAAAGACAAGGATTGCGATGAAAAGGCTTAATGAGATATCAACTTTCTTCATACATCATGCGTCATTTGCTTATTACGTCATAATATACCAATTGCCCAACTTTATAGTGGATGATTTATCGCATCCAACGATTTGCATTATTGCCAGGTCTTTACCTGCCGCTCCCCAAATTCCTTAATAGGGTGGGGATCGTGCTCAAAAGAGACTCAAAAGTATTTCGTAAACCAACATAAATTATAGAATATTTTCGAGAATTTAATTAATTCTTGAAATGTTCTTCGAGCTTTGAGATTCAAATGTCTCTAGTACAGGGATCACCAACGCGGACCAAATGAGTCACCCGCGGTCGCTGTAGTAGTGGTGGCTTTTGGGGTGGGTGAGGTGGGCGGTCGCCGGGGGGCCCTCATGGTCGAAGGGCTCCTCTATTTGGATTATGCGCTTTTTTCGAGGATAATAACGGATAAGCATGGAAATCCGTGTAAAGCAAGAATAGGATTCCGTACAAATGTGTCAATCATCATCAAATCTCTGCATTTGTTAGAAAAGTCCCGTATCCCGATAATCATCACGTCTCTGCATGCGGTAGAATTACTTGGTTTTAATGTAGTCTAACCTTGCACACATGAAAAAATAGACATGGCCGAATCCAGCACCTGGCCAAACCTTGATAGATTGATAATAATGGCAGATGCGAAAGGGGGGTCTAGGGGGCGAAGCCCCCCATAAGTTACGGATAGATACTTATAGGGGGGCCGGTAAGTCTCGCCCAGCCCCCCCCCCTTCGTAGGGCCACCACTGCGCTGTAGCAAATATCCAAATGAGAGATTTGAAAGTTGAAGCTGGTTTCATATGAGCAGCAGTTGAACATGGGTCGGCCGACCCCAAGGAGCATACGAACGCAGTCGCTCGGGGCATTGCTTGTCTTCGCGGCGGCTCAACGGGAATCTATAGTTAGTATTTCCGAGTCTCGACGCGGAGATTGGCGCTTCTGCGCGCACTGCAGCAACGCAACTGAGCTTGGAGGAGCTGGTGTGAGTCCCTGCGAGTGAGCGTTTTTTGTTCTTGGTAAGGGCGGAAACCCGGCCCAGTGCTCTGATTGTCTTACTCTAAGTGAAGAAATCCAACTGAACACGGATAAACGACGGGAGGACGTGGTAACCCGTCGGTCGTCGCAATAATCAGTACACACTACACAAGAAATAGTTTTTTGTTTCAAAACAGTTGGTGATCCCTGCTCCAGTAGATAGCTGGGTTTGAAATGCATACCTCTTTCCCTCAAGAAAAAACATACATAGGCTATTTTATGGGAACAGGCATTTCGGAGCCGGTCATTACCGCGCGACGATCCCACAACACACCAAAAGACATATGCAGTCTCGGCCAACACGCAACTCCACGGGATGTGATACCAAAGAAATACCTTGGCCGAAACTTAGGGTATTCGTCCATTGTCAATAGCCGCGCTGGGTGGGCGTGACTAATAACTCCTGTCCTTCCAATCTGGGCCCACAATGCAAATGTCACCCGGCGCATCCACAAAGGAATAAAGCCATGACAATTTGTGTGTGTGTCTCACAAAGGATATTCTTTTAGTCTTCTACGTTTGGGCGAGTACAATATCTTTTGATTATACAACGGACTGGAGGTCGCGAATTAACAACATACAGTAATTATAATAACATACCAGATGCTATAAATATGAATTACGTGCCCCAGCTCTACAGGTAAATCTGACACTCGGGGCTCAGATAGGTTATATATGAATAGTAATATAATGCAATTACCAATATTATTGACGAAATTCAGTTTTGAAAATTGACCAACGGTTGGACAGGGGAATTGCTGTTTTGGCTGAATTGCCGATTCTAGCTACAACCCACGCTAACATGTCAGGCTATATAAGCGGATGGTTATGGCGGCAGGTCCAAATGCTAAGTAACGAACTGTGAAATAACGATTGACGCCCGTTTCAAGTAGTTATATGAGAATAAGATATAGTTAACATAAAAATTCTGCCTTCAACGTAATAGGCTACATATACAGCGAGCTGCTGTTACGAGAAACGGCTAAGCACGGCTTGGTTATGATATATATCAGCAGCTGTTTATTTGTAATGCTTCGTTGTGGAAACTGCAATGTTTTATTCGACGAGTACAAAATTCCGAATCTTCGTCAGGTGCACGTGCGTACGTAGGCCTCCTGCTCGCCAAGCAGCAATGGTAAACTGCGTTTAACTAAGCACAACCAAACATCAGTACATAAGTTACTATTTGCAACTATAGGCAGAGTGGTGATCAATTTCCTGCTGCGAATTAGCAGCTTCTGTAGTGCATTGATAACCTGATATACACCATGGGAGGTGTTACAATCACACCACAATGTCCATCGCATGTCTGTTTACCTTGTGCGGATACTTCTTACGCAATGACGAGCGGAGCTAATACTTCTGACGTAATAATGAGTCAGTGGCGTTTGAAAACAGACGTTTGTGTTATCGCTAACGTGGTATATTATCTCATTCTTGTTCACGAATATTCAGTTTATGTCATAGTCCTTGTACAAACAAAAAGTAATCGTTCTTTCACAAAAAAATCGATTAGATATGGGAAGCAGTCGATTACGATTACGATTACTTCGGATTTTTTTCGAAAGTAATCGATTGCGATTACGATTACTTCAAAATGCTGTAATCGTCGTAATCGATTACGATTACTAATGGCGATTACCCCATGTCTGGTACGCACTTGTGCGGATGAAAAAAATTGCAGTGCGGATGAGAAACGTGGTGCTGATGAGTGCGGATTAAAATCTTCAATAAATAATTGTTCAAATAAACCCAATAGGAAATCCAAGTGCAGTGGCTCCCTAACTTTTGTCACTGCGACGCAATTGTAAAAAGTTGATTTTAACTTACGACGCACCGCGGATGGCGCTTAACACCATTTTGTAATTCAGCAACCGTAGACAAATTGTCGCGCATTGTCTCGGAATATAACACATTCCAAAGACACACCCGATAAGACTTCATGCTTCACACGAAAACTTGATTAAAAATGCCACGCTGTTATACTCCCGAATTGACATGAATATATTTGTGCGTGTTACGGAATTATAATGACATTTTCGAAATTATATCTGACTTAATAAAGAACTACATTCGAATAGTTACAAGGGACATTCTTTACAGGGAAGCTGATTGTGATTACTGTAAAGAGGATTAGCACATTTGCGTCCACCAGAAATAATCCCATCGAGTACCAGGTTGAAAGTCACTGATATCATCTAGGACAGTGCTTCTCAACCTTTTTGGCTTCGCGGACCCCTTTCTGACCGTCACGGACCTTCACGGATCCCCTCAAGTCTCAGTTCAAATTTAGCTCAATTGTGGTTCCACCGTCTTCTCTTGTGCATATGTAAATTGCAGGGTTGTGATAAACAGCAACAAAATGACTTTTATTCTTGAATATAACATCATACTATTTATGTAGAAATTTGGTAGACTTTTATTATTTCAAAGCTAACTTTCTATATGCATTTCCTGAAGTGCTTGATGGTCGTGTCTTGAATATCCTCGTCTTCAATTTGATATGAACGAGTGCCGAAAATCCATTTTCACAAATTTAGATGTAATATTGACGCGTAACGTTTCCGACGACATTTTTGGTGTGATCGCAACATTTATGGCACCAAAACGAAGAAACAAAATTGCATGAACATATCACGTCGAGCCTAGTCATTTTTATCTAGCATATCGCGTCTTGAAGTTATTCTGGAATAGTGCATATGTATATCACAGAATAGAATGGATTTCGTGGTGGGGTCTCAATCCCTTCGTTGGGTAAAATGAGTAGGATATTGGCAATTTGGCAATCAAAATGAATTTGCACGGTAGGATATTTCATGTCAGGCGATTATTCTGATGATGCGACTCGTGAGGTTTTAGCAGCTGATGAGCGAAACTGCGTCGTGCTCTCCCTAATTTCAAAAAAATGCAAATTAGGTTATCAAGCATTTTGCAAATTTAAAGTCTCGCGGACCCCCTGAAATTGCTTCGCGGACCCCTAGGGGTCCGCGGACCCCCGGTTGAGAACCACTGATCTAGGAGATCATCAAGCGAACTACAGCCTGATTGAATAGTGGTCCAATCCTTGCATCACATTTCCAGCATCTTTGGAAGGAACATGCTGCTTAGTATACCAACTATGCTTCATACTTTTATACTTCGTAGAACATGTATGTTTGTATTATAGGTATAGGGCACGGCGGTAGGGCATATACCAAAGCATATTACCTTGTGTGGTCTTATATTTACCCGTCGGGTGTCTAACTTCACTTTATTTCCGTTTGTAATTAAATTCGTCCGTTTGTCCTTCAGTTGTTTCGACGCGACACTCCGATGTAAATGAGTGCCGATTTAGCAGGCGTCGAATCCTGTCTGCTCAGCTGAATCTGCGCTTGGACTCGCTAACGTTGCGTATCAGTCTTGTATTCCAACAGAATCAAGCAACCCAAATCGAATATTAAACAATGTGAACTTCGGATTTGCTTTAAGAATACTAAGATGCTAATACAGGAGAGTGGTTAAAAGACGAACTGATTCCTCTAAAAACCTTATCAAAATAAAGGATAGAAAAAAGATGCGCAATCGCAAACATCAGTTATTACTACAGAACTGTTATAGTTGATCATTCTGGTTTAGGGCGTTTCGAGAGTAGCATATGTTTTCCTGATTTAAGTGTGCTTTAACGTTTATATTCTTTGTAGCATACTCTCTACAGCTACACTGTTAGAGAGGGAAAGCCTACAAAGCCATATGTGTGTTAGTAGGTTTTCCTCGAAAGGTCACGACACGGTGGGGTAAATTTCTTGGTATTTTGGGAGTAAATGTAACAATTCAAAAATTGAAGAACCGAATAACCAAATAAAGATCGGAATGTACTGTTCAATTCCGGGAAACCTAATGAAACAAAATGAAAAACGACGTCAATATCAATCAAAACTCTCTCCGCCACCTGCCCCTCTAAACCACTTCATCGCTCAATAAACACGCCAATTCTTTGTGCCTGAGACTCATATTTCTCTCGGAGAAGAAATCTAGCTATATGCTGTCACGATAACACAAGAAAAAAGTTATGTGAGTTTAGCTATACGTATATTTCTATCAGACCTAGTTTTTAAAGATCCCGTGTGTTCGGCAGCAATGATGTTGGTCTTCAGGGCTTCTAAACCAGGGGCCACAGGATCATTTTGATTTGGGCCGCAGAGCTATTTGGAAATTGTGGGTTTAATGAAAGTTTAGTTATGTTTTTCATATTATTTCCGCAAAACATCAATTCATATTGTCGAATTATACCTACATAGAGCGTTTCAGCTGACGCAGTGATGAGACGCAGAGGCACGTATGACGGTTCAATCTTCAAGCCGAAAATGTGCGGGAGTGCTGAAGTAACCAGGCAGGCTGACGTGTCATATGTTGTCTAAAAAGGTGTCCTGCCCACCGGCAAGCACGGAATAATCGGTAATTCACGTGTTTATATGATTTGCGGTAGGGCAATGGCATATTGTCATAACATGAATACAACCAATTGCAATTTCTGATCAATTACGGTGGTCAACACATTTTTTTAGGCAGACAAAGTAAGAGTGGTTTTGAGGGTTCTGAAGGGCACTGATTCCGAATATGACCTTAGTTTTTTTCAAATTGTCTCTTGTTTTGGAGATAACCCATGGGGCTATTTTGACCAAAATCTCCCATTTTCGCGGTAATGACTAGATATAAAATCGGCTCAGTCGTAATATAAAGTTTAGAAAATCAATCTACTTGTTATTTTTACAGACAGAAGACCCTTTAAATAAAAATACAGCAACAGGACTATATTTAGGGGTAATAGATTTATCATGGTTACAGATTTTCACGGATATCATGTAGCCTACATAAATAAACTCCAGTCATGTACGTACATAAGTATTTACCTTGATACCCAAATAACGTGGCATTATTTCAATCAGTTTTTTGTCAACCAGCTATTGTAGAGTTGAAATAATCAGTTTAATATTATTGATAAATTTTAAATCACAATTGTTTTTTTTGTAAGATTTTCGCCTGTAAGCTATTTAGTGCAGTTTCTTGAAAGTTTCCGGCAATGGTCCGACATAATATGTTCAATTGTTCATCTCATATGCCCTGATATCTTTCTTTTGTTTTTCTGATGTCTTGGTAGAACCTCTCCCCTTGCTAATCAACAAGATGATCAGGAAATATATCAAGATTTCTGAACCGGAAGTGAACTTTTATGCTCATGTTTGTGCTCAAGTGTTCGATATGCAGATACGAATTTTCGGACCAACTGTTTGTAATTGGGTGCTTTATGATCATCTAAAAAGTTTTATTTACTACATCTTAGGAGACATTACATGCAGTGAACTCTTTCCTAATGTGAAATTGGAATCTTTCATCGGTATTCGAATATACCAGCTACCAGATTTAAGCTTCTCGTTTGATAGGGTTACTGTATACCCACTTTGTTGACTCAGCGGAGAAATATCCATTTACCAGTCAAAAGAAAGGAGACGCGTATGAGTATTGTCTAATGACAAATTTTATAGTTTTATACTCATCTTTAATCTTAGTAGAATGACCAATTGATACAGGAGAAAATATATTTCCATTGTGCCAAAGTACAATTTTTAGGCTTGACAAACTGCTTTTTTGACAAACAAATGTTTCGCATCATGTCATGTTAATATTGATAGAATGAATGAGAATGACATGAGGGTTCTTCATAGTGAATTAGTTATTTATGCGCAGTATAAAATTAGAAAAAAACTACGATTTTCTTCCTACCAAGTGAAATATTTAGGGGCAAATACAGTAATTTTGGGCTTTTTTAGGGGTAAATTTTTTTCATTTTGTTGACCAGTGTTATCAACTAGGGATGGTGTGAACCTCTGAAAGGTTCAGGTTCGTGTGAACGCGAACCTTTTTGAAAGGTTCTGTGTGAACGCGAACGTGAACCTCGTGACGTCATTTGACGTCATATTGCTAATTTAAACCCTATATTTCAATGAAGTGATAGACTATAATAATGTACACGATATACCTAGCGATGACTCGTGCCACATAATGCCAGAATGCTGAAGTAGGCCCTACATATTGACGTTTTAAACGTCGCTAAATGTATCAACTGAGGCAATCAAATGATATAATAATCCCATAAAATCAATATCTTCCGTCTCTTTGCCAACAATTTCGATGCGGACTTGCCAGCGGATATAAGCTTACGCCTGAACGGTCTAGGCCAGACCGGACAATGTCTTCGGCGTCTGAGTATTGTTATACGTGGATATTGAGCAGAGTGCTGAACGGGTTTCTATACTTGCTACCGACATTACCCCGTTAACAAGTTATACAGCAGTAGCCAACACCGTAATTGCACGGATTTGCTTATTGTGATACAGTAAACATATGAAGTCATGATTGAACCGTACGCCCGCTAGATTTCTACACCAGAAAACGATATCACTCTCACTGATTGGTTAAATAAGCATCATTCGCTGACTACATGTAGTGTATTCACAAACGGAAAGCTTGATATTTCGAGCAAACTTTTGTAACAAGGCAAGTAAAATTTTTGAGATTGTCAAGGTGCATGTTCCTTTAGTGTTGATTGTTTATGCTGCCAGCGCCATGCATAGAGTGGTTTGCAGTTGAATTGCAATAAATGTGAACCAAAGATTTTAGAATGAAGTAAAGATTTTAATATATGAAAAAGGTTCACAGGGCAGAACCTACCAAGGTTCTGTTGTGAACGCGAACCTCAAAATTTCCGAGGTTCACACACAGAACGCGAACGTGAACCTCACGTTCACACCATCCCTATTATCAACTTCTGGTGAAAATATATGGCACAACCGCTACGAATCGTAACGAATCGCATGCTTAGGGCAGCGTATTGATCTGTGAAGTTGGCGTAAAAATTCCCAGCATTAAAATCCTGAATTAAAAATCATTGTGCATAAATTTAAGAGTCGCATGAACTGATTGTATCAATGGATTGAATGTTCTGGCACAGTAATGTTAGTAGATACAAGACATATGCACAATTGGATGTGTAACCTGTCTCCACTTCTCTCCCATATCGCATTCGCCGAAATCACGTTGGAAATTGTTCGAAGCTGGCCCACAATCGCTTGACTATCTCAGTCATGCTTATTGCCCACCATGGGGAGCCTAAAACCCCGGATAACCATAGCCATTTCGATATGAAATCCAACCGCTCAAACTCACCTTCATCGCAATTAACTTGCAACCTTTGTAGGCTAAACACGATAGCTTGCCATATATCACGAGCTTAGAATTCCTGCTCAGACTCCAGATTAAAGATGGAGTTTTCTAATTATCAGGTGGGATTGGGATGGTCGAATCGTATTGCTTTATTTTACTTAGTTTGAACAGTGGTGAGCTGTGCTAGCTGGATTGGTCTACTAAACAAGTACGCTTGGATATCAGGGGGTAAAAATTACCAAAATAAGGGGTTCCCTACTGCGTAATCCTCTGCGTAATTGGCAGCGACATATAGTTTATTAAAGGGGCACTGCACTTTAAAAATGACGTGGTCTCAAATTGAAGGGCAAAACGAAATAAAAATTTTGGCCGCAGCCGTTTTCTTCAGAACGCCACCGCAATGGAGCTGCAATTTATTGAAATTTCGATAGCAACTTCACGCTCCAGCAGTCACGCAGAGATCGAACTTTATATCGTTGTCAGCCAATACTA
Organism: Botryllus schlosseri; assembly: GCF_051294905.1. Lineage (NCBI taxonomy): Eukaryota > Metazoa > Chordata > Ascidiacea > Stolidobranchia > Styelidae > Botryllus > Botryllus schlosseri. Next base: position 18,105,818 of record NC_137249.1, read on the forward strand.
TGAAGGAAATATGTCGTATACAGATTTTTAGAGTGCAGCGCCCCCTTAAGACTGTGGATCACGTCCTTCTGACATGCTCAAAATACGATTGGCCCCGAGCATATTTAATTGATTTCTGCTCACAATTGAACGTAGAATTCACCACATATAACATTCTCGTATACGGCCGGCCAGAAAATTTACCACCTCTCACTGAGTTCGTCCTGTTCAGTAATGCGATAATTTAAGCCATTTATATAAGTAAATGACTTGTGACTTTTGACTTGTGATACGATGTTTTTGCCGCGGCGCACCAGACCGATAAGGTGATAAGCGCCACATTGTCTCATTTTCACACAATTATTAATAATAATACTGATATGTGCAATTGTGCATATAGCCATTATCCAGAATCCTAACTGCCATGTTCTGCATATATACGATGACATAATTAGGAACGGCGATGACTCAATTAAATCGTAACTGTGACAAATGCTGATAGCCTGACTGTTGTGAGCAATCGCACGGAGTAGATTCTTTTATTTCCCGAAACATACGAATTTCCTCATTACCAACATTAATCCTATTGCGAGTAGTCTCACTAATTTTAATTAGGTGGATATTTCGCAAAGTACACCATCCAGTCTCGCATTCGGTTCGTAATTGCTCATGCCTTGGCCTTCGTCGTCCTCGAATCTGGACACCGTCAAATAGACTTGGGTCCATTTGCTAATGGAAGCTCCCGTGGCTAGACCCTCCAGTGGATTCCAATGGGTGAAGGCATTTTCGGGCTCCGTAACATCGCCAGTCTGAAATGCACATATGTAAACGGGGAAGGCATACGCGTCAGTTAAGTCAGTCAGGGAAAAAGCCTTTAAGAGGGTCAGATATTTCAAGAAATCTAATGACATCACGGGTTTATTAGAATATGAACTTTATGAAGCCACATGGCGGATATGAAAGTGATGCAAAAGGACGATATGGGGGTGCCGAAATCTGAAATCTTCCACGCAAGCCACCTCAGCAAGTATAATCCAAACGATAACGCGGGGTTTAGATTTCGTAAGTTTTCTGCGCTATGCATCCGGAGCATGCAGCTATACGGTTTTGCTATGAATGTCGTCATGTAATTTCAGAAGCCATGCATGATGCAGGTGTGATCAAAAAACTAAGCCTACATCTAAATATACGATATCAATTTATATGTATAACATATACATATAAAGTATATATTGAAGTTCTGTACCTCCAAGAAGCTCTTCATGTATAACATAGTACACGATTTCAACTGCTGCCGCAACAGATTTTATTTCGCAACAAACATAGGCTGTATTATTTACCAACGGATCCACTTCCACTCCGGTCCACAGCTGCACCATATCTAACTCATCTGGTATTACTGATTTGATGAAAGACACCACCGCCTCGTACGTGCCCTCATCTGGAATCACGCCAACAGCGCCACCCGCACTTTGGCAAAATCGTTCCGCCTGTTTGTACCGGAATCCCTTTTCTGAGCGGAATTCGACAAATAGGCACTTTCCGTCACTTATAGGAAACTGACAGCCATCTGAAACGAAACCATGCCAATTTATTCGTAGAAAAGCAGACGGCTTTCGGTTACTCACCTGCCAAAGCGCAGTTGAGAAAAAGAATAGCAGCGAGGGTACTGAGCATCCGCATGATCTTTTGTGTAATTTCGACAACACGATGAAAACTTAGCCAGTAGAACAGTACCTTATTTTGTTGAATACATGTCATGAATTAGCAGTAATCAAAGTACAGTCAGACAATCTTTATTCATTCGCATAATTGCGGCATTAAACTTTTCCAGAGTTCAAAGGAATGATATGAACCCCTGAAATATGGTTGCTCGTATGAACACTAACGTTACCAGGAACCTCTGATATCACGTGACGCCACAATGCTAATTTCAAAGACAGCCTGGCCAATCACGTAACGCTGACTGAAACGGGATATATTATATATTATTCGCAAAATATGAACGTTTAGGCAAAGGCAAAAGTCTCGGAAATTAGTATAATTTTTGACGATGCGAGAGATTGCAAACGATCTGGTGGCTCTGATGTGACGTTAAGGGGCGCGCGAAATGTTTCACTATCATCAAGGGGCGTGTCTAAAAAGCTTGAGAACCACTGATCTTGTTGCTATCACCGTGACGCAGCGAGCGGTATTATAAGTTGAGATTCAAAAAATGTTGATCACAGATTACCAGAACTTTATTTCATTCCACCGAAAGATTCACAGATGGAGCCTACCTATCTTAATCTGAGTACAGTTCTGATCCAAAGCTTCTACCAACAGCAACCGCCTTCGTTAACGCAATGCCTTTTAAACCATCTAGGACCATCTATACTTCTTCAGCGTCTCTCTAAATCAGGATATGGCGACATTCTGAGGTATGATCCTACGAATGACCGATATTTTCTGCGAAATTTATTCATCTTTCCTCGCCATGAGGACAAAGCCTATATTGGGCTTGGGAATATTCCATTCATATAATGTGACTTCGCGTTCCATGAGACTTCATGCTCATTACATTGAATGTATTGACGGCTGGTGCATTTAGGAATAAAGAAATTCCACGTTAGGTATATGTAAAAGAATGGTTAAGAGAGTACACGTGAAGAGAAGGCTGACTATAGTACATATGATTGAATACACATGCAACGCTGTTACGTTCATTTACGTCGGTTTTAGGAAACCTGGTGTTCACACAAAAATGGGTCTGATATAAAAACGGGGATTGGTCTTACCTGGATATCGATGTACATTTAAATTTTCACCAAAGGTGTCATATTGTTGAGGTAGCAGTGTTGGTATTAAGTCACTATACCTTGAGTCACAAGACATTCGAGATTTGAGTCAAACCATGCCATTTCGAAATTCATTTAGTGTATAGTCACTCAAACATTAAAAGTGTCTCGCGTTCATTTAAGTCATCTCGAATTTCCCGATTTACAGTTAATTTTAAGTCATCAACGATTTTTAGTATGCCTCGTTTGGTTTTGATGTACGGATACATGTGCATGTGCATGTGCATATCTGCATATACGATAGACCACACCGAACTATTCAAACATGGGCCTTAGTGCCATGCCATATCTAAACTATACTAAAACGATATGCGCCACCTCACTTATTTATGCAAATTTATGAGAATGTTTTCCACAGCGAAAATGTTCCTTTCGCCTTTATCCGAACGAAAACATTATCCCGAATATTCATAGCAAATAAGAGTGATTTCTGCTGTTCCCTTTCAGATATCAGTTGCGAAATGTGAGCCTTCCCATTGGAAAGTGTCGCTGTATTGTTCGGTCGAAACGCAGCAGCGTGATACCAATTGCTTAGTAAAAATGAGCCTATAAATGCTGGAGATTGCCATTTCATTAAGATGTGCTAATAAACCAATGATGATATTGAGCCCCTTACCTCCCTTACGCACCCTATTACACACGACGTAGGCCTACAACGACAGCAGTGAGCAATCAAAATCAGTGTTGGGATGACTCGAGTCATGACTTGACTCGAATCCGACTCGAGTCACCTTTTCGTATGACTTGACTTGACTCGAGTCGCTTTGCTAAAATGACTTGACTTGACTTGACTCGGCGTATCAGAAATGTGGATTGACTCGTGACTCGGAGCAAAATTAACGAGTCAATTTCAAGTCATCAAGTAAAAATCACCTTATCTTGCATCTTGCATCTTGTTCGGATTGTTCGCCAAACTTTTGTGTAACCCATGAGAGCGACCGATCATTAAATGATCGTGCGTTTTACTGAGCCTCCAATATTCTCTCACTAAGATATTGACCACAAACGAAGTGATCGAAGCTACAGCTTACGTTGTCGTAAACTAATAGTAAAGTAATTTCATAGCAAAATATATATTTGTGTTCTCTGTTCTTACCTTAACCGAACCTCTTGTTTGATTGAAATTGTAATCGAATGTAGTTTATATACTCCTCAACCATTGGCGCAGACTCGAATTGTATCATATCAATATGTATAAATGGGTACTGTATTGCATCTTCTCAATTCGTTTCTCGATTCTCTATCTTGGTTAGTAACTATAAAATGAGGCTATGCAATTACTTACGTAGTTCAACAGTTCTACGTTTATGTGAGCGATACAGCCCCTTATTGCATGTATATTCAACTCTATATTCGTTCATCAGTTCAGAATCAATGACCAATCAATCTGTTATTCAGAGACCTTGCGAAATGCAATGACGTAATCATGCTTCATACTTCTAAAAGGCAACTTGACTTGAATTTTGACTTGACTCGTGACTTGACTTGACTTGACTCGACTTGACTCGAGTCACCTCCAAAAATCGACTGACTTGACTTGACTCGAGTCACCTTCGAAAATCGATTGACTTGACTTGACTCGAGTCAAAATGTACAATGACTCGAAATGACTCGTGACTCGAAGGTAGTGACTTGATCCCAACACTGATCAAAATTCGAATACTGATCGGGTCTGAGACTGGCGTAGCCTCACAAATCATGTACATGAGTTGAGTGTGTGTTCTGACATACAGGGAACCCCTGAGATTGGCTCAGGGAACTCCTACTGCTGCAAGGAGAACCGTTTAAGAACCCCTGAAATAAATAACCGAACACATTATATGATAATTATGTTCTTGGAAATTCAATCACACCATGTCACCGTGACGGCAGCAGCACCTGTCATATACGGACCAAAATATTCTTAACTAGGACTACATCGTCGTGCGACATTTTTACGGTCGGCGGTCATCATCATCAGAACATTGATTCCGTACCAATGATCTATATCTACGTACTACAGCTGTTGAGCCGACTATTTCGAGGGTTCCAACAATTCCATATCGCATACGTGGGCTATATCGGGTGCAAATCGTCCTTATAGGCTCATGCTACATGTTTTTTGGAAAGTATTTACACAATCATGGTGTAATTATACAACTTAGAAAATCGCAATTGTTTTAGAAGTCCTTTGTTTAAGACACTGTTTAAAACATGTTTTGAACAAAGTGTTTAAACAAACATTTCTTTCAAATGCAACCCTATGTTCGTGAGTGAAAAGAATAATGCATAGGGTACATTCAAATTATTAGTCCGATTCAACTCTGTTGAAGTCAAGGAAATCTTTTGAAATCCAATATGCGTGCTCTATTTAGCTTCTCGAAAATCAATCTGAATCGATCTTATATCAGACATTTGTCAAGGAAATACCGTTTCTTTACTTTAAGTATCCATTTCGCTCTGTGCTTTTAGGGCAAGGGGGTCAAACTTAACTTATGTCGCGGGTCGGATTCAAACCTTCTGATCGGGCGCGGGCCGGACCAATCAATTGATGCCAATGTATTACCTCCAAATCCATACCTTGTTTTTCAATTCTACAATCTATAATCAAGCCTAGTTTTTACATGGAAGTATATTATATTATATCACGGATCATGGGGGATCTATTTTAGCAATACATGGGCCTTTTCCGCAAACAATCGGCATAAATGCGTTGATTGTTCGGTTGAATACAGTTACCGCTAAAACCGCTAAAATAGTGGCTCTGACGACGATATAAGTTAGCATATTTCTATGCTCCCTTTGTTTTAGTGGTAATGTGACGTCAGCCTTGCGTATGTGTTGTGAGGAATAAAAGAGATTTAATTGTAAACGTGGACATTGGAATTTGGTTCATTTTATAATTTAATTCTCATTCGGGTTTCTCTGGTGGCATGGGATCTTTTGAGTCAGAAATGATGCATAAGTGCGACCGCAGATATTTGAATTATATGCTTTGTGCAACTATTATATTCTCCATTTAACTTACATATAACGCATTGTTGTTCCCAAACTTTTTCAGCTTATGGCACAACAGAAATATAAAAAATTCACTCGCAGCACACATATATAAGAGAAGAAATGTTGCTCCTGAAAAATATTTTCACGTTTTAATGCGATGAATGTGCTTGTTTATACGAATTATCAAACAGATACTGCTTAAAAGAGATTGCAATATTGACATGCATATCCGTATTTCGTCTTCAATCCCAAATAATTCCTCTCGTTTACAGCTTTTAATTTTTTCCAAAACAGGAAAGGCATGTTCAAATATAGCCATAAACATGCAAGTATAGCAATCTGCTTTCGATTGCTTTTGCACCGGTCGAGTAGCGTAGAAGCAGATTCTGTCACCCTGGCGTCTCAGACGTTCTATGTTGCTTGAGAAAGAATCCACACTGTCTCAGCGTTAAGGCCAAAAATAAAAGACAAAAAATGGACAACAGATATATTAGGCAAATAAAAAATCAATAGCCCCGTCAAAATTGAACTTTTGAGCATTCGTCGCAGCAAACTAAGCGGTAATATCTCCAAAATCCAGTTTTTGAACGTAGTTTCTCTCTACAGAGAAAATCGATAGAGCTGATAGTCGATCACCATTCATAGCAGAATGTAAATACAACTTTATGATTTCGAGGTTTGTGAAACTCCTCTCACAAAAAAACTTCTTCCATGCGCAAGAAAGTGTCGAAAACAACCACCGATTCTAGTCTGGAATCTTACAGTGTTGGGATGACTCGAGTCTCTCTGCAAGAAAGGAGCTGCGAGTGACCCAGCGAACTACAGAGGCATCTCCCTGATGCAGACCGCTGCCAAGCTGTTCGACCGAGTACTGCTCCTTCGCATACGTGAGCAACTCTCTACCAAGCTCCTGAATGCTCAGAATGGATTTCGACCATCTCGCGGTACAACAGAGCACATCCTGGCACTGCACACAATCATTGACACCTGCAGCTCACACAAAAAGAATGTTGTGGCCGTCTTCGTTGATTTCGCTAAAGCCTTCGACTCGGTGTCGCGCCCAGCCATGGCGGAGATCCTCAGACTCTATGGAATTCCTGAGGTGATAACGTACGCCATTATGGCCCTCTACACTGACACACGAGCGCGAGTCCGAACAGATGACGGCCCAAGCGGAGATTTCAACACTTCGGCTGGTGTGCTTCAAGGTGATACCCTGGCACCATTCTTGTTCGTGGTCATCCTTGACTTCGTGCTACGAACGGCCTTCCCGGTTAATACGAACTTCTTTGAATGGCGGCCACGACAAGGAACGCGCACGCGTATGACTCGCGAGGCAATCCACGTAGGTATTCTTGCCTACGCAGACGACCTAGCCTTGCTTGCCCCGAACACCGCATCGACACAGCGCCTCATTAACCAGCTAGAGGCCGCCGCCGCTCTTGTTGGCCTCCAGATCAACGCCAAGAAGACTGAGGTTCTGGCCATACCAGCTCTACCGGAGAACGCGACACCAATTCAACTGGGAGAAATCGATCTCAAGTATGTAACGAGTTTTGTATACCTCGGTATTGACGTCGCTGACTCTGGAAAAGCGCCCAAGGCGAGACGAGCAAAGGCCTGGGGCACGACAAAACGGTTACATAGCCTCTTCCATTCAAGTGCCTCAACCCAGCTCAAGACCCGTATCTTCCGTGCCACTGTCGAGCAGGTTCTTCTCTACGGAATAGAGGCACTCACGTTGACAGAGAAGCTGGCTAAGACGCTCAACGCTAACTACGACGCACTCCTCCGCTATGCACTCGGCATTCACCATCCGGAGCATATATCCACGAATGCATTGCGAGAACTCACAGGAACGGTCCCATGCCGTCTGCTGGCAGCTGAACGACGCTTCCGCCTAATCGGCCATCTAGTGCGCCATCAAGACGAGCAACCAGCCGCCGCCATCATCAATCACATTCCCACGGAGCCATGGCGCAGAGGTGGCTGGAATCGCAAAACATGGCGCTCGACAATGGAGACTGGTCTAGCGCAACGCGGGCTGTCGCTTGAAGACGCCCACGACCGCCTACGTTGGAGACGCTTAACACGAGCCCAAAACTGATTATCTCGATGTTCTTTTGTTTCCTGTTTTCTTTTGCCATTTTTATTTTATCTAATTGAAAAGTCGATATATATATATCGAGTCAGACTCGAGTCACCTTTTTCGTATGACTTGACTTGACTCGTGTCACTATGCTAAAATGACTCGACTTGACTTGACTCGGCGTATCAGAAATGTGGATTGACTCGTGACTCGGAGCGAAATTCACGAGCCAATATCAAGTCATCAATTAATCGGTGTCGATAATAATCAATGTATCTTGCTTATGTTCGGATTGTTCGGGAAACGCTGGTGTAACCCGTGAGAGCGACCAATCATTTAATGATCGTGCGTTTTACTAAGCCTGCAATGTTCTCTCACGATTAAATTGACCACAAACGAAGTAGTCGAAGCTTACAGCTTACCTTGTCGTAAACTAATAGCAAAGAAATATAATAGCAAAATATCTATTTCTGTTATCTGTTCTTACGTTAACCAATCCTCTTGTTTTATTGAAATTGAATTCGAATATAGTTTATGCACTCCTCAACCATTATATCATATCAATATGTAAATGGGTTATGTCTTGCATCTCATGAATTCATTTCTCTATTCTCTATTCTTACGTTAACCAATCCTCTTGTTTTATTGAAATTGAATTCGAATATAGTTTATGCACTCCTCAACCATTATATCATATCAATATGTAAATGGGTTATGTCTTGCATCTCATGAATTCATTTCTCTATTCTCTATTTTGGCTGGTAACTATAAACTGAGGCTATGCAATTACTTACGTATTTTAACAGTTCTACGTATATGTGAGCGATATAGCACCTTCTTGGGTGTATATTCAACTCTATATTAGTTCATCGGTTCAGAATCAATGACCCCTCGATCTGTATTTCAGACAGCTAGCAAATTGCAATGACGTAATCATGCCTCATACTCCAATAAGGCAACTTGACTTGAATTGTGACTTGACTCGTGACTTGACTTGACTTGACTCGACTTGATTCGAGTCACCTCCAAAAATCGACTGACTTGACTTGACTCGAGTCATCTTCGAAAATCGATTGACTTGATTTGACTCGAGTCAAAATGTGCAATGACTCGAAATGACTCGTGACTCGAAGGTAGTGACTTGATCCCAACACTGGAATCTTGATTTTGAAAAATTAGTTCATGATAGCTATCTCTGCGTGCTGTGTACACTGTGCACTGTGCAGCCTACTTCTGCCGCCCCTTTGCAGCCTGCCACCCCTGGCGCAGAGATCCGTCATAGTGGCCGCCACGCCACTGCACCGGTAATTGGAATTGGATTTGGAAGCAGACAGGCAAACCGCGTCCATTGCGGCACAGCGTTTCATCGTCATAAAACCTTACATTTATCAGCTATTGAACAATGATATTAAGTCCTATATGCATGTCTACATATCCCTCATTTCAAATATTTATGCAGTACATGCCAGTGGCACACAGCTTGAAAATCACTGATGTGCCGTTTTCACATCGTGGTTTCCGCTTCTGCTAATAACTACTTTTTGGTCCATTTTTTAAAAAAAATCTATGAAGTCAGTGTTTGCAATTTGGTGTTAATGTCACCAAATTATTCCTAATGTTCCAGAGTGAACCGGCAACACTGCCGTCGGATGGTTATAATGTTCACATTTGCTGTATTGAGGGATTTTAATGTAATGGAAGTATTTCTCACTAAAAATTCCAACATCTGTTGGAAATGTGCTGGTTAATATAATAATTTTTCAATCTCCTAATAATTTCTTCATGGAGTGGATGTAGCCCGCTAGCCGCTTGTTTGACACCGCTGTTTTAGAAATTTTGGACCTGTTCTTAGAACTGGTGAGTCGACGAAAGGAAAAAAATACCTACGGGTGTGAAGCAATTTTAAGTGCGCATTCTGTGTAAAACGGAAGCTGCAAAAGCGTGTGACTCAGTAATGTATAACTAAAGTATGGCACACCCGGGAACATACAGACAGTTTGCTCTGACGCCAGATATTCTTTGCATATCATTGAAATGATGCCCAACTGCAAGCCTTTCGTTTATTTTCCAAGAAAGCTGACTGACAGTCACTCTGACTTCCTTATTGTATATTGTATAATTCCAGTATAGCTCATATAGACAGTTTTTTTGCAAACGCATTGTACTTTCGGCCAGGTTGCCGTCAATGGCATACTTTGAGTGTTATTTCCGGCATACAATTAGTAATAATATCTTACAAACCGCATGAACACAACGTTGCGGGTTTGGCATGGAAACGGATGTATAACACATAACGCCAGTCAATTGCGTTGCTCTTGATATCACCCACTGTTAATACCAACCACTCGCCATTCACATTCGCTGTCTGTTCCGAATCGCATTCGACACGAAAGTAGGTTACATTTACTCAAAATGCATGCCTTAACATTGAGTCTTGAATGATTGGGTTGCAGCCTCATGGAGGCCGCCTCACGTAAATTAATCGAGGTCATGATTACAGACCGACATGCTTGATGATCTATTTTATGTATATATTTTCCGTAACGGCCAACATTATGACGCTTGCTGGTTGGACGTAGACACCCGCTAACCCGCTAGATTAGGGCTACCTGACATTTAATACGACGCAATATGAAACGAAAAACGATAGGCAGTTTTTAATACGCAGGAGAATCATCCATTCAAAATACATTTCGTTAGTATACGTTAAAGATTTTTGATTTTATATCAGGACGGCAATATATGGTCTATAACCTATACCCATGTACCATCAACTTATAACGCCATATCAATATCCTTGCGCATTTGGAAGCGTTACACGCGATTTGTAGAACCGCTGTTTTAGAGTCACATAACGCATTGAGGATGAACATAGTATTAGTAAAAATTAGACTATGTTATCGTCATAGTATGATTCGTATACAGTATGATACGCCGCTGCTTCATTTCCACAACGCGGCGCACATGTAGGTGCAAGCAATCCATATCCGCATCACAGGCACAGTCAATGTAACGGAGATGCTGTTCGATGTGGTAAAGTCAGTTGATTCGTAACTTTCCGTGGGCATCGTGCTAACTTCGAGACTGACTGTATCAGACACTGATTGACCGACAGTCGTCGTGGTGTTAGAACTTTGTTCATGTGTCGGAAAACCGTAATTGATCGAATCCCAAAACTGACAGATTTCCGTGCGGTATTGATCGCGTACGTCACTCATCGGTGCACCGATATTCAAGTAGTTCCATGTCCCCGAGAATCCTTCATATAAGAAAATAGTTTAAAACAGGGACGGGCAACATACGGCCCGCGACGGGATTTTGAGCGACCCGCAGAGAGTTTCTACCCTGAAAGTGAAATTCTAATCCAAAAGTATTGACAAATTTTATGCGCCACCGAATGAATCCAAGTTCGCCAATATGAGAAAGATGGCCATGGCACTACCTGCTCCGTTCGGGTGTACAACATACATTTGCGAGAAACATTTTCGACCATGAACATTAAGAAGACAAGGCTGCGTTCCAATATAACTTTACTCAGGGTTTCCACATACTACAGGGAACCCAAGTTCAAAGAACTTATTGTCAACTTTGATCGACCACAGATGTCTGATTGACTTCAACACCTAAATTCATTAAATACTGTTTCGGTCTCTCTATGATTTAAACCTAAAGTTTGCATTAAATATGATATATTCTTTGTATAGGTGAATAAATACGCGATTATTGTATCGATTCTGCAATCCAGCCCGCCGATCGGAGAAGTTGCCCGCCCATAGTTAGAAGGTATATGCCGGATGAATGCAACGTAGAGTTACTTTTGTCACCAATTTTGAAATATGGATCAGTGAGATTTGAAAATGGTCAATTGGCAATGCTTTTGTACATCTGCAAGTCGTTGCCTAACAATTGCCCGTCCTTTATAGCGTCTCCTTTTAGTAATGTGATCACAATATGCCCAGACGATGGATATGTGGTATAGTGGCATTAGGCCTACTTGTAAGCGCGGGGAGAATTGGACAATGCGCGAAGGTGGTTCATTTCTCGGAATGTGACCGCCAACGCGTTTCCTAAATCGCCCTCCAACGAATAGTTTGTTCAAAACTATTTCACAGTGTCCTATAGTCCCGTTGTATTACTCTAAAGCAGTATTGAGCGGTCCCGCGGGGCTCTTTTTAAGCAAATAGTCCATGGGCGGGCGATTGAGGCAGATGCCGAAAATACGTTCGCGGACCGAGACAAAAGTTTGTTTAGACTATATTCTGTGGTGAGCAGTTTTATTTCCAAAATTGAATTTCATTGTTAACAAATGCTTTTAAGTAATTATTAGGCTACATCCCGTGCTGTGTGGGGCTGGTTAAATAGCCTTGCAGTTTTGCTAGATTCGTCAGCCGGTCTTACGTCTCAGACGATTGTAGGTATTTCTTTGAATGATGACGAGTCTAATTATATTCCTTAGACACGGAGACGTGCTCGGTGCTCATCATAAACTAAAAGTTCGTGCTCACGGCTGACTTCAGTAAACAAATATTTAGTGCTCCAAATCGTACAGAAATATCGGCCTTCAGCCTGCACCTTTTATTGTTTGACCTACCATGGACCATGGTTTATGAGTAGAGTGGTTTGTTTTTGACATGTCAAAATAAGTCAAAATTTTGTCAAAATTGTAACGTTACGTCAAAAAATTGACAAAATTGTTTACGAGGTCAAAAATGTTTTGTAACCTGCATCTCGTTTGTATCGTAGATGTTAGCACAGTCGGTGAACTTATCATTTGACATTTGACAGTCTGTACTCTGTATAGAAGGGGTCGCCAACTCAAAATGGGTCGCGGGCCACTTTTCAAAATCCGTAGAGGCCGCGGGCCGCACGACTTCAATACCGAGATAAAAATAGGCAACGCAGTTTCACAACCATGTTTTGATAACTCTACGTCATTTCAATGCTGTGCACTCTAACATGGGCGACGGGCATAGTTACCACAAAAGTAATAATATGTTATTGAAGAAATACAAATACAAAAAAATCATGATCATCACTTTCATTCTGTTTTGAACTATGAGTTGCCCGCGATACCTGACAACACTCCTCAGCAACTAAAACAGGGGTGGCCAAACTTTTTGCTATTCAATTCACGGCCGCGTTCCGATTACTTATGTATAGCCTAGCCTACGGCCGTATTCCAGTGCATAGTCGTAATGAAATAACTGGATACCAAATAAGTGCGGAGCGGATCGACAAACTCTCTGGTCCAACTCCGATCCTGTTTTTCAATTCTATGGTCCGGCTCCGATCCGGCTCCCGCCGTATCAGGAAAAGTACTTATCCAGCTCCGATCCGGCTCCTGCTAAAAATAAAAAAATCCGGCCGGATATCCAATCCGGCTACGGTCCATGTTCCGCCCTACACGGTACGGTGGTTGCGTGAATTTTATAAATATAGCTCGTTTATATTCGCAATTGCTTGGCGGTTACTTGCGTGTGGTTGGTTGGTAGTTATTTAGTTACAAAAGTCATGCTTATCAGTAAATATTCTAGCCGGATCCAAAAGTACTGATCCGGATCCGAACTGGTCCCGGCCAAAATTGAAAAAATCCGGCCGGATATCCAATCCAGTCCGTGCTCCGAATTACCAAATACCCACGTTAAACTGCCCATGTCCATTGCCGATGAACTCCGGACCAATCTATTTATTCATATCGGCCTACTATATACGCACCAAAATCGTGAGTATAGTCATATTAAGAATACGTACATGGATTCGTTCTGTAGTCACGCGAAGTGCGAAATTTTTTATCATATTTATGAGTTTATTTCGCCATTAATATTAGTATTTCGCCATTAATATTAGTATAGCTTCACATGTCATAGTACTATCAAATATTTATCCTTTCTGAGCCAATGTGATCAGATTCACCAGTAGAGGGTGTCTTCGAAAATCTAGGGAAGTTAATAATGCTGTGCTGCATCTTTCGGTGGGCCCATTGTTATTAGCCCCCTTCGTTGCATGATGTGATTTCTTGACCTTCCACCAGGATTGTCGGTATAGTGGAAAGATGTTGGATTCGTCCAAGTGTAGGCCGAACCAGAAACAAATTTACTTCGTGATGATAAGAACAACATAACAAATTTGCATTTATTGGTGGGGCGCATCATTTTCTTCTGCTGTTCGCATCTGTACTGTCGGGCTCAGATTACAAAGGACATTACTATATTAAAATCGAAAATCAACTCGCATTGAACAGCGCGTAAAGCGAAGAAAATATCAAGAATAATCATTCAAACCTCTCATTAATTAGGGAGGCAATTCGTAAATTCAATTTACATAGTCAGTCAGCATGACAGTCGCCAACACATGTTAATTGAATATAGTGTCGACGGCACCTGAACTGAAAAATCAATATTGGGGTCAGCTAGTCACGGTGTTTGGCTGGAAAATTATCTCCTCCTAAAGCTCGCTCTTTTGGGAAGCATGAAGTCGTTTTTAAAGCGACTTGGTCTTGGCAGTGGTGGGCCGTTGCACGTCAAGGTAACATTCCCATTCATATCAGTAAATTCTTCCTCCATGAAATGATATTGCCATCGCCGAAGCCGTATCAGCAAGTGAGGAATAGTGATATTGGGCAAAGGAGAATGACTTACTTTGAACAGCAACAACAATATGTTTAAACTGAAATCAATTTCAGCATTTCAAAAGGCTTTACTAAGCGTTCTTCCGAAATTTCAGATCAGGTCGCGGGCCGAAAAAATATGACCTCGCGGGCCGCTTGTTGATGACCCCTGGTGTATAGCCGACTTTATAGCTCATTGTGAATCAAAACGGTTAAATGAAACAATAGGTTGACATGGTGTTATGCTCAAAGTACCGCAAGATCCTAACTGAAGCAAGATTGCGTGGGCATTGGTTCTTGTATCAAGAGGCGCATGATGAAAAATTGTGATGTAGTGTAGACAATATTGTCAGAATGAAGCAACACGGTGTGTCACCGGCAGTGTACGCACAACGTCAGTGTTGCCAGCCAACACAAGCTGCTGTTGAACATTCTTTCTCCATTCTTGGCAAGCTTGTTACTAGGGATAGATGCATTCTACCCGAGAATGCAGGAAAGTATCTTTCGTTGTACTGCAACAAATTTTAATTATTTCTACCTTAATGCGTGATGAAATTACTGGAATTCTTCATAGGTCCAGATTTCATCAAAAGAAAAGCTTTTTTATAAAGAAATTTGTCAGTTTCCCAGTCAAAAAGTCTTTTTAGGTCAAACAACTTTGTAAGGACGGGCAGTTCCGACCAGAAATGAAGATAAGTAGTACAATTTTAACATTATGCGCGAAAACATCTAATTTACATTCATGTGTGCAAAATTTTGTCAAAATTAAGTTCATGTAGGTCAAAATCCTCCGTTTTTAGCAGGGCTTTGGAGCCGGAGCCGGAGCCCGGAGCCGGAGCCCCGGAGCCGTGCATTGTTACCGGAGATGGAGCCGGAGCAGAAGCTCGACATAAAATTCAGCCGGAGCCGGAGCCGGAGCCGGAGCTGGAGCCAGTTATTTGAGGGGTAGCACCGGCTACGACGTATTTCATAAGTTGCTTTTATATATGAAACAACCATATCTGCTGAGTTCACATAATTCAACAGCATGCCTTCGTGAAATTAAGAATCTTTTCCTCTTTGGCGCTACCTTTTCCGACTAACCATGTTCCTGGGGATTTAACAGCAGAGCAGTCGTATGTTCAATGTTCAATTTTCATACATGAATGCCGAACCTCGGTATGCGAAATATACATGTGAATATTGTGGGTATTCGGCATTACCGCAATTTCATCATCAGCACAACCTTGTTGGCCAATTGTAAACGGCTCGAGAATAATGATCACTATGAATTTTCGTTGCACATGTCGATATGACGAGCACGAGCCGAGAAATTCCATCTCATCGTTGCCATGAATCGGATGAGCAAATACTCGTTTTATCGTGATAGTTCTTAAATCGGGCCGCGAAATTGGACTGTGTTACTGAGTATGCAATTATTGTAATGTACAACAATTTACTAAAAATGTGACTGGACCCTGGATCTGCCAATGCGTCGGAACTGATATTTTAGTCATCAACATCCCAAGTATCGCGGCCAGACTATAATCATACTTTTGGTTGGCCCTGCAAGTTCACAATCTGAGAAATTCAATTTTGATAATATAATGGGAAATTAGCTCGCGGGCCACCCTAAACCTTCTCGTAGGCCACAGATGGCCCGCAGGCATCAGGTTGCCCACCCCTGATATAGACAGACAATTTCGATAGTTTTCAGGGCCGGAGCCGGAGCTGGAGCCGGAGCAGTGGTAATAATGCGGCTCCGGAGCTGGAGCCGGAGCTAGTGTATGATAGAAAAAAGTTCCGGAGCCGGAGCTGGAGCAATGCAAATTTACAGCTGCTCTAAAGCCCTGGTTTTTAGGTAAAAAAATCGCCCTATTCACGTGTAAATGGTAATTCCCAATACAACAATGGCAACAAAGAAGGTTTCAATTTGAATACAGAAGCAGCGACTTGTATCTATGATTGATACGGCGTACTTTGCTCTATAGACTTATAGCTATATATAGCAGGGGTGGGCAACCCTTTTGCTATTTACGCCCGCATTTCAATTACTTATGTAGCCTACGGCCGCATTCCAGTGCATAAGCCGTAATGAAATACCTGGGCGCCAAATACCCAGGTCCAGGTCCATTTCCGGTGAACTCCCGACTAATCTACTTTCATATAACGGCTTACCGAAATCACTAGTGGCCATGTTTTGAATAATTAATGGGATACGTTATCAGCCCATGTGATCAGATTCACTGGGGGGTGAGTCGATGAAGGTGCCAACGTACCAAAAACAAATTTCTTTCGTGAGAAGCACGTGATTCCAAGTTGGTATTGCTATGTAGGGCGTACCATTCCCCTGCTGTTCGCATATGTACCGTGAGGCTGAGATTGCAAAGGGCGCTACTACCCATATTATTCGAACTTCACAATTAACTGTTAGGATCTGATCTGACATCAGATATGATTCCATGAAGATATCTGCAATTACCTGCAGCTCCGTTCGGAAAATATTGAGGCCACGCAGTGAAATTCCCTAAATTTACGGCGCCGGACGAGGGGGTACATGAATGAGCGAAATTACCCCAATATGAGCCAAATTGATTCTCCACCACTTCGTCATCTCCATGGTAATCTTCACTAAAAGATGACAGAGAAACCGTGAATGACATATGATCACGGATTGAAATGTTGAAAGATAATACCAACTGAAATAGATTGCTCGAACACAAACTTTGCATATTCCTGATTTATAGGAAATCATCCAATATACAAATATTCATATATTAGGGTTACCATATTTTGGAATCAGGAAAGGAGGACAGATTTACGAAATCTGAAAATTTTGTTGATCAAAACTGAAATCAGCCGTTTTCGCTACTTTTGCGGGAAAATTTGGTGGGTCGACAAAAAAAAATTCATCACTTTCGTTCGACTCCCGATTTACACAAATTTTACTTAAAATTAGTAGTGTTGACTAAAAAAAGGTCGTCGCTCTCGATTGAACCACGAATTTCCTATTTAGCGTCATTTATGCCCATTTTCACTCGAATCCATTCCTTGTCTTAGCTCTAAAAGCTGTAAAGGAGAACGAATTGCATAAAACGAGAATATTTAGGCGTCCCTGGAGGACGCTTTCGAAAACCTGAAAGAGGAGGACAAAGCCTCCTAAAGGAGGACGTATGGTAACCCTATGATATATTCGTATGGATATTTTGCCAAATGTCCTTGTACTGTGCGTGAAAAACATAATAAGCTTACAGAATCTAGTGAAATAACCATCCCAAATCGAACATAACATTATAATTAAATGTAAGCCTTAACCGCGCAGGTGAAGAAAACCATACAGGCTGAGAATATGAAACACACTCAAATAGCTCAAAGCGGAATAGGTGTCTTATCTGTCTGCCAAGGTAATGCATACACGGTTGTGCATAAAACTCGGCCATGTATTCATTTTCTTGCTAACCCAAACCGTCACACTTCTTGTCTGGAAATCTCGGGGTTGAGTCGCGAGTAGTACTGGGCACAGCGATTCCAGTCCCCGAATCAATTGTAAATATCCGAATCGAGTAATCGATTCTTCGAGTAGTAATCTACGCCTTCACCCCAATAGTAATATTTTATCAACGAAAATATTGTTTCAGTGCTTTATTCGTTGGAATCTCGAAGGGTCAACTGACCGCATATCTATGCAACGGATAATGTACTACGCAAGGTTACCAATATTCATGGTACGATATTTCTGTCAAGTAGTGTTCGATCATCAAATCGCACACAAAGTGCTTCAAGTAGTTTCATGGGCCATAAATACGAATCTATTTGGATGACGTGTGACTGGTACCATTTTCCTTATGACAACACGAAAGAAACATATTTTACCTTTTCAAGTTTTACTACTGTTATGAAGTCATAAAATATCGTAATATGTCATAATAATATTGCCATGCTCAAAAGCCGCGTGCTCCATTGTTGCATGCTCATCGCACTGACTAATATGTTCGCAATGACCTCCTTAATTGCATGATTCATTGAATAATATACCAATGCAGTCGTCGTAATTTCGTGAATTTCAGTGAATTTTATTGTTTGCTGTTGTTTTAGGTAGAAAGTGGGAACAGCTAAATATTTGAAATAATGGTGCAACAACGAGTGGCTAACGCAAACATGAAATAATAATCGTTACAGTCACAAACTTACTTATTGGGCATCGTTCGGAATACGTAACGTACTTCAGACCCGTGGGTTGCGTATTTACAATCCTCCCTGCTGCCACCTGTTTGCACGCAAATATCCGACAATTTCGGGTGCGAGTTGGTGTAAAAAAACACGGATGACTTGTTGGAGAGGGAAGCGTATCTGTGATGGCGAAGAAGCAATATCGATTAAGATATAACGCGGTAAAATAGATACCACAGGTTTACGGTGTGTTGGAAAGTACTACGTACAACTGAGATTTCACCTACTTGGCCATTTTCTGATTAGGGCAGTCCATGTAGTAATGAGAAAACGCTTCCCCGTAGGTAATTCTGTAATCACCGGACGGCGGCGGGTATAGTTCTACGTACTTGTCGGTAATGATTTCGCCGTAATAGGGTCCGTAAAAATCCTGGTTCATTTTCTAAACAAGGTGAGCAAGAAATGGAAAAAATGATGCAATTGCGCTAAATCTCTCGCATCTTGAATTATATTGCAGTGTTCCAATGCTGTCAAACTTTGAATTGAAGACAACAGTCGTCACCCATGTGGTGACGGAGCTGCTGAATTTCATAAATCATTCTTTGACTTCCATTCACTGTTCTTTATGAGTATCTTTTGATATTTAAATTCTTTCGCTATGAAACTATGTTTGACCCATTTTCAACGAACCACAACCAGACAGCTTACCAGAAAACGTGTTTCATTCCATTTCTGCGGATAAAAGAACTGATATTCCACGAATTCCTCCGTGTTCACTCCGATAATGACATTTTTATGGCTGTTCCAATTTCCCGACTGAATCATGTTCAAAGGCAAGTCCGTGAACTCTTCACCGTCCAGGATAGGAAAGAACGTGTTGTCTACGTATAGACTGGACCCTTCTTCCATGGCGGTCAACAATTCTATCGGTCCTGTTTGTAGTGTAATTTGCTCCGCAGTCATGTTTCTGGCAGGGAAATATCAGTCAGGTACTATGACCTAATGCAGTGTTCATCAGCCTTTTTCGGAACACCCAGTAAACGTTTACTCAAACCCTGTACATCCCAGTTCAAATAATACACCGAATCCGTAGTAATCCTAATGTAAATCACGATATGGCTGGTATAGGAAATGCTAATGCTAAATACTAATCATCGTTTGAGATTACCGGATATCGATACGACACAGTGGTTCTCAATCGGCGGACCACGAAGCATTTTCAGGGCGTCCGCGAAACCTCTATATTTGTAACATGATTATAATCTAATTTGGTATTTTATAAGCTATATAGGGTAGATCATATGAAGCAGTATTTTCTTCATAACTGCTACAACTTCATGGTTCACATCAGCAGAATGGCCGTTTGCCCATCGAACGTTACTAGCTCCCCATAGTACACCCTAGCAAAGTGTTGAACCCTTAAATAATTCTGGTACACCTTAGGCCAGGGTACTGACCTAACGAAAGATCTTTACCATTAATGTTGAACCTATACTATTCGGAGGGTTCCAACCATCCCATATCGATTTATACGTCGGCTATATCGGGTGGTCATTGTCCGTAGGCTCATACAATACGTTTTTTGGAACGTATATAGATAATTATGGCATAATTTTACAACTTGAAAAAAAAACTTTATTTTTAAAAGGCCTTTGTTTAAAAGAATGTTTAAAACCTGTTTTAAGAAAAGTGCATTAAAACACCGTTTGTTTTAAATGCTACCCCAACTCCAATGCTATAGGCTGCGGGGTCGGGCTATAGGACAGTGCTGGTTGATTATGTAATCCCTGCTAGTGCTGTATTTATGCATGATTTCCTCATGACAACCTAATCTGCATAGTCAGTGTCTTACAGAAGCTCGGATGGTGATTTACGTCGGCAATATTGATTTCAGAAACAATAAAGTATAGGCCTATTACACAGACCAACTGATCATAGATGTCAAACGCCATGATTATATATAGAAACGACACTATTAACACCTCGAAAGTTCCTATTTATTTTTCGATACTTACAGTAGACAATCTCTTTCCGAAGTCGTATTCGCATCACATCCTAAAGCTTCCGATAATCTCTTCGATATCCGGAGCGCTCCATCGACATCCGGATGAATAAATGCCAAATTGACTGGATTGCTTTGTTGGATGGCGCACGAAAATAAATTATCGCTAACGGGCGATATGGTATGAAGCATCACCGACTGCGCCCCGGCACTGTTGCCAAAGATCATCACCTGCGCGAGTACAACAATTACACGTACCGTTGATTTGAAGCTAGTGTGGTATGATACCCTGGTACTATCTCCACTGAAGTTGGCGACATTCTGTTGCACCCATCGTAGTGCTTGCTGTTGGTCTTTGAGGCCTTGGTTGCCACGTATGTACTCTCTACCCTCTTCGCTAAGTGTGAGGAATCCTAATGGGCCTTAAAAGGAACACGGGCGTGGGTAAAAGAATCAATTTCAATAAGACATTATCACTATTGCAAGGCACGAGTAGTCCTGTTCATTCTCCTGCCGTAGCCGTAAATTCTTTTTGATATTTCCATCTCGTACATCGGAGTCGAAGATGTGTTCAAACTTGAACAAATTAAATTATCACTGAGTTCTTGGCCTATGTCACAGCGGATTTCGATCTATGAGTTTTAGCAACCTGGATTGGGACCCATACATGGAGTTTGGATTGATGCCGAATTTTAATAAGAACTAATAATCGAGTCGGTATCGGATAAGGACCTTTACATGATACGGATCAAATGCGTTCTCGATTTGAAGACCAAATCAGCAATTGTATTCAGATTGGAAAATATTACAGTCATTTGATTTATACCTAAAAATAATGTAAAAGTAATGCCAGCTGAAAATTTCATAAAGGATTCTGAATCCGAATGCGACCCGGTTTCCAAAATTTTTCAATACCGAAATTCACAGTTACGGTATAAATATCTCGAGATGTTCATATCCAAGTCTCTAATATCAAAGCATTACTTACCATTGGGGCCTATGGGTATCAGGGTGGTGATGAGATCAGAATAATAGTGATGGATTTACTTTCGGAAACAAGTTTGCAACAGTGTACAAAAATATACGAAGTCGGACCCATCCCGTATAATCCGAATACAATCACCACTTTCGAATCCAATCAGGACCAGAATTTTGCTCATCACCGACATTCTCATTTCTGAATCAGAAACCTGGTAAAGTAGCGAGTGTAGTCCCAGCTGAAAGCCAAGCACTGTATATGTAATCGTCAGCTATATAGAGAGGGCTTTCACTGTTTCACACATAGTCATCAAATTGAAAGTTGCATGCATAAGAAGGCAGAAATCTTCAACCTTCAAAACTTTGAAACCATGCGTTTTTCTCGATACTCACCCAAGCGGTAATTGATGGTCACCACGACGGAATTGGTAGCGTTCGCCAGATTCCCTCCGTCGATATCATCGGAAGTCCCTGATCCGAATTTGAACCCGCCGCCGTGAATGTAGAACATCACCGGAAGAGATTCATCGGAGTATTGCAGGGAGATGGCACCGGGCACGAAAACGTTCAGCACCAGACAGTCTTCTGTTTCCTTCAATTATAACAAAACTGAGAGCGTCAAACAGCGTGATGATTTAGTCACGTCAGGTCAGGCTGTAAAACTATTGTGTTTATGACAGAATATTGCCATTCATATAGAAATATTCATACATTAGCCTTCTATTCTAAACATAGACAATATCCTTCATTCAGATATGCGAATATTGATCCCGCATCCCGCGTTTCAGTGCATATTCATAACTGTGGTATTGATAAGGTATAGACAAGATTCATTCAGAGTCCTGATACAGACCTATACATTAGTCTGTTTTATCGTGACGATGCTATGATCTGAAAATATGGGTTCATCCAAGCATGAACAATGATCAGACACTATCCACCATGTAGAGGCCTATGCAATGTTGAGATGAGGCTCATACCTCCGTGTTACATACTCATTACTCATATACTCACGATACTCTCATCATCGGTTAACAGCTGGAATGGGTTAGGGCTCTGATGGCATTGAACGTGAGTATTGACCGTCGCGTTGATTGTTGACTCAGGTGTGACCACTGGTTGTGGATCTTTCCATCTGTAATGAGAAATGATATCAATGCGTGAAGGTCGTTCATTGAGTCAATATCAGACATCAGCGAGAGTAAACTCATACCTATTATTGGAATGGTATTGTATGATCGTGTGCTGATACATTTGTTACACAATCACTACACGAAGGAAGATATATACTCGAATATTAACTTATAGTTAGCAAGTTACGGTAAGTCCCCGACAGGAGCTTGAGCATAATGTATCCCGTAAAAAGAATGTGCGGTGTCGGTGGTCACGCCAATCGCAGCTCCCGAAGTTGTTTGCACGACTTGGGAGTCAATAGGTGACGCTAAATGTAGTTGTAGCTTTTACGTTTGCTTGCAAGAGCAAGCATTATCGCTTTTCAAATGCAGTAAGGAAATCGTACACAAAGTACAGTATAGACCAGTGGTCGGGAACCTTTTTCGACCGAAGAGCCATATTGACCCAATATTTTCAAATGTGACTCCCAAAGAGCCATATATGTCAATGAAATGTTACGTCACAATTGAAAATCTGTGACGTAATGGTAGCACTATTACATGGAATTCGTAGTGTGCAGCGTATTTTCTCTGCTCACATGCGTAGGTGGAGCCAAACATTGTCACTACAGCGCAGTACATATATTGAAACCTTCAATGATTATTTGTATGTTCTATTGACGTTTATGAATAACTAGATTTTGGGGGCACAGACGGGCAAAGCCTCACCTGTGATAGCGCAACTCATCTTAAATAGCTTAGAATTTTAATCACTGATATTAATCGAATGCAATTTACACACTGATTCTGAATATCTAAATATTGATCGACTTCTCCAGAATTCGGCAAACAAAACGTTGCGCTACACACCTAAATTTTAACGGCAGTACCAGAAAGGTACTTACAAATCAATAACATAGATAGGTAAGGCGTTGATTTTAATTTTAATTTCTGATTGTGGATGTCACTTTCAGGCAGTTCATTTCTCGGCGTAGATCAGGAGGAAAATGTGTATTGGATAACTGCATTGCCATACAAGCTTCGCCATGTCTGCTATTCTCCATGATCTATCAAGGTATCGAGCAATCCAAAATTTCAAGGCATGCGATGTCGGGTAGATCGAATTCGCGAGTGATGTTAGTTGCAGGCGCGACAGCAACTTGAAAAGTCGAGGATTTTGAAAAGGGGATACAAGACCTAACCCTGTATTCCCACTGGATTGACCTCTCGAAGACATGTTTAGGCTACCCCGAGAATAATTATTCTGGATTTTATGAAAATTTAATAACAAGTTGCTGCAATATTGATAAATTTATTAAAATAAAAAATTTGTCAAAGAGCGATATCTTATACCCAAAAGAGCCATATATGTTTTTTTGGGTATAAGATATGACTCTTTACCAAATTTTTATTTTTGTACAGAATCGATCAATATTGCAGGAGCCTGTTAGTAAATTTTCATGACTGCCAGTATTATTATTCTCGTGCTAGTAAAACATGCCGTTGAGTAGTAAAGACAATGCCGTATTCAGGGTTAGGGGGTCGGACCCTCCTTTTCAAAATCCTCAAATTTAAGTTGCTGTCGCGCCGGCGTCCAATATCAGTATCACTCGCGAATTCGATGTACGTGCACGACTCGGAATCATGGATTACACGATACGCTGATTGATCAAAGAGAATAGCAGACGTGGTGACGCCTGTTTGACAATGCAGATTTCAAATAGCCTACACACATTATCTTCCTGATCTACGTTGATAAATGAACTGCCGTGGAAGTGACATGCACAATTACAAACTCAAATTACAAACAACACCATAGCTATAGTATCCACGTTCTTGATTGGTAAGTATATGGCTTCGTAGTATCGGCGATAAAATGTAGGCGTGTAGCGCAACGTTATGTTACCGCCGAATACTTTGAGAATTGAGAAGTCGACCGATATTTAGATTTCCGGAATCAGTGCAACAGTTACATTCGATTAATATCAGTTATTATAAATTCTAAGCTATTTACGATGAATTGCTCTATCAATGGCGAGGCTTGGCCCATCTGTGCCGCGCATTATTTTCGAACAATAAATACGCAAATTGCGTGTTCAAACACTAGACATTGATGAACATCGATGGAAAATACCAATGGTAATTTAAGGTTTCACCATTTTTGTTCATTGTTCATTCATCCTGACGACAGGTGAGGCACTGCATCACTTGCCACCACTGACCCCAGCACGTCCCTGATGTATCACACCTTACAGTGGGTAGGCTATATATTGTTGTGGTGACATCACGACGATCAGATGTCCTCATATAACTGAGGAAAGTCACAGATTTTATATGAAGCGTATCTTAACCATTACCAAGCAAGACTACAACGACATCGGTCATACCATGCAACACCCAAACACGCATGAACTGAATAAATCTTGTGAATAGTAGATTCACACTTTTGCTGTTATCTAAGACCGTTGGAAATGATTGTCTTAGGCTTCGAAAAAGATCATATGGCTGTCACTATAATACGATTAAAAAGATGTAACGTGCACAAGATCTATTTACCTCGCGTTTCGCATGTTCAAATACAACAACCAGCATGATTAGTACGAGTTTTTACAGAGAAAAGGTGGCGCAGACCACGAATCCCATGTAGATAGTTCGAATCAGTGACACCATGACGTCATGAATTTTCAATTGTGACGTAGCAGTTGATTTACATGTATGACTCGTTGGGAGTAAAAATGGAAAAAAATAGGGCCAATATGACTCTTCGGACGAAAAAGGTTTCCGACCCCTGGTATAGGCCAACGAGATTCGGAAGCTCTGTATTGGGAACAACATTTCACACCCGTCGATCTCACAAACTGTTGGCTATGAAAGGCTATATGCTTTCCATCAGACAGGTCATTCGGTGCTATTTACGCATTGGGATTGTGAGTCGACAATAAGCATTGATAAGAACGTCACATCCCCTGTAGATATAGAAAGACGGGCTCATACAAACAGACTGTTATTGGATTATATATTTTCACCACTAATACTACACAGTGGCGGCTCGTCCTATAGGGCAACTGGGGCATTGCCCCACCTAAAATTCTGTTCAATAACAATTTAACCATTTATAGACGCACAGCGCTCAATATATATCGAGATCACAGCGAAACCCGCGTTCTTCTTGTGCTTTCGCTTGCAAATGCCCATACATAGCGAAGTCTCCGCGAAAATCGAATTCTCTTCTGTGTTTTCGCTTTGTGAATGCCTAGCCGGGGCTTGCCCCGGTAGCGCTCATAACAAGCTTTCACTATCTATTCTCTCAAAGCTGCGCACAATTAAGAAACGTTGCTTTACTCTCTCCTATTCGTAAAATGGCCGAGCAACCGGGGCAAATATGCTTGCTCGCCCCTAAGGTGTGATGTAACAATCGTATCTATATCTGAACTCGGATACCGTGATATGCGTTGAGTCGAGCGTTGCTGGTACAGGTCGATTTTGATGGTGTTTCACACCATGATAATTCTTGAAACTTGGTATGTCATGTCGTGATGGTGGTATTTAACACTGTCCTAAGTTTCAGGGTTTCTACTCAAAGTTTATGGTAGTAATTCCGTTTCCAAAGTCGAGTGTGTGCTGATCGGTCATGTATCGCAAACATATTTCACGCAAAGCCGGTATTGGTCTCCATTGATTTTAACGATGCTCCTTAGCTAGATCCGTCATGAACTTTTACATGGTATGTCTTGATTTTAGTATCGAACGCTGTGCCAAGTCTCAAGGTTGACACTCAATGATTAGGGCAGCAATTTCGTTATTAAGTTCGAGTATGGTAGAGATGTGCGCTGATCTGACACTTAGCCTACCTAACGCATTGCGGATTTCACGCAAAAGCCGGTGTATCTGTGTTCCATACTGAGATAGGTGATGAGATGATGATATCATGAAACAGTTTACTAACATCCTCGGTTTGCATTCAAATATTTAGTTTTATTTTATATTCTCCAATGTCAATTTCACCGTGGAATGGTGGCCTTCGGGCCATTTGCTCACAATTACAACCCCTGTCAAGCGCGATAGCTGTTTCGTTTTCGATGGCGGCTAACAGCTGATCGCTTGATCAGCCGATTCCTCAGTAAATATTACGCAAAATTCGGCGTTGATCTGTTCGTATTAATTTTGACAGTGTACCATACCGAAAACGGTCATGAGGCTATACTTCTCGATGATTTCATGTAACAGTGTACCAAGTTTTCGGCTTTCATCCACGTATTTATTCGGTAATATATTTTCCGAAGGCGATTTTGCAGCAGACATATAGACACTATAGACCGTAAGCCGTATGTGTCGTGTGACAGTCTCCAGCCTCAAGGCCAGAATCTCCCAAGCTGTACCGGGACCGAATTTCCGAGGCTGCTATCCGTAGTTCTTCAGAATGATGTTTTGGATTCAATATGACATTTCCTTGTCCAATCTATGAGATAACAATTGCGTATGTGTCCGAACTCGTTGACCTTTCCAGTTAGGCATACGCAATCTCTCGATTTATAGTCATTTCCATTTCTGCAGATAAGTAGTCAGGTCAAGTGCGAACATGAATCGTGTTGAA
Source organism: Botryllus schlosseri (assembly GCF_051294905.1). NCBI lineage: Eukaryota > Metazoa > Chordata > Ascidiacea > Stolidobranchia > Styelidae > Botryllus > Botryllus schlosseri. Next base: position 18,133,144 of record NC_137249.1, read on the forward strand.
TCTTTGCTCCGTACGCCGTTTAGCCAGCTGCCTTTAGAGCAAAAATTAGAGGTAAAGCGACTAGGTCCGTATCAGCCTAGAAATTGCCCATTGATCCAATCGTACGCCGGAGGAAACCTACGACGGCGCAGCAGTCAAGAGCGGATCGCGACATAGCGTACAAGTTTTAATGAAAGAAGTTTACCCGCATGCGCATTTTTTGCATTGCTACGCGCATCAGCTCAATCTTGTAGTGAAAAAAATGTGCTTAGGAATATCTTCTGTCAAGATATTCTTTGCAAATCTTTCAGGGTTCTCCTCCTTTTTCTCTGTTTCGCCAAAGCGATCTGATCTATTGCGCGACATATGCAAGCACCGGTTACCTAGATGCGTATCAACATGCACGGTGGAACTTCCAATCCAGAGTTGTGCAACGAGTGTCAGAGAGTAGGGTGGAGCTTCTGGAATGCTTCTCAGTGATTGAGAGCTCTCCTGTCTGGGATGATACTTCCATACGTGAAGCGGCGGGGCTTAAACGACTCCTGGAAGACGAAGAATTTTTGTTCTTTTTGAAGCTTTTTTGTGACATCTTCATGCACGTCGATACACTGTACAGCACTTTTCAGTCGCGTATGGCCGATGGTACTACTGCGCAATTGTGTATTGCACATTTTTATGAGGCAATTTCGCATATCCGGGCGAATGTACACTTCGCTGGTGACACAGCGCTTTTACGTCGTGGGATAAGTGTGCAAAACCTGCTTGTTGCGGCTTACGAATGTTGCGATATACTGATGTCCCAAATCCAACATCGTCTGAATAGTGACCAGTTGGTTACTTTCGCCCTATTAAATCCGAGAAATTTCCCTGCCTACAAAATTCATTTTCCTTCTGGACTACTGCGCAGCGTGCCTCGTTATTACCCGATGATCGACATTGCTCGGTTGGAGAGCGAGTTGACTTGTTTGTATTCTAACACATCCTTTTCGGAAATTAAAACCACTAGTGAACTTTCAAAATTCCTAGTTGAAAATTCGCTTTCGATCAACTTTGCTACAGTAACTAGCTTTCTGAATATCATTTTGACCACCCCGATTTCATCCGCAGAATCCGAGCGCAGTTTCAGCACATTGAAACGTATCAAGACCTTTCTCAGAAACAGGATGGGCCAAGATAGGCTTAATGCGTTGGCTGTTCTCTCGATTCACAACGACGTGGTTCTGGGAATTCCAGATTTCAATAAACTCGTTATTGAACATTTTGCTAATAAGAAATCACGTCGCGCACAATACTTATACAAGACATAAATTAATGCTGGTGGGCGGACGACTGTACACATCATGTTCTTTCCGAATAATTTCAATCAAGTGAGCCCAGGTAACTCAACCATGTCTATGGCTAAGGAAAAGTGAGTGGTTTTCATCCTTATTACTCGAGGCACACTGACAGTTAATTTACCGATATATTTTATTATGGCTATGGAAAAAAAGTGAAAAATTCATCAAGATGAAATAATTTATTCATGATATTGTTTAATGCGATATGTGCTCGCATTTCAATTTAACACAATGCTTTGATTCCTGCTTGAATGATGGCAGGCAGACTCGTAATTAATCTTCCATGGATAACAGCTGGCTTTTTATAATGTTTTACGTTTATGGGTGCCACCGCTTTGATTGCCTATCCCCTGGTCGTAACGCATCAGGATCGTGTACCAAACACTTTCGGACGAGGGCAAATCGATTTGACTCGCTTTCGGGACGAGAATCCATATACAAATCGGGTCGGAGGCGCTGCAGCACTTTACAGAATTGCTGAGCATGGAACGATTAAAACACCACAAGGTGTCATGTGAATGCTCTTTGTAGGTAGTTGGTCTGTGTATTTTTGGTATAGTCTTACTCGGCGCTTGCGTAATCTCTACCACGAAATCATAACGCATGCTACTAAGGATAACCTGATGATTGATTCGTGGCATGGGAACGATTCTTAGTTCGCGTACATTTTGTAAAATAATCATTTGAATAAAAAACAATGAATAAAACATTTGTTACCGCACTTCAAGTCACGCCACCGGCAAACCTCTCGCGGCACCTACGTTAAAAATCATTGTTTACGGGAAATTCATGTGGCCATCATGAACGTTGAAAAACGCTACTGTGACGTCATATTGATAACAAGTCGCTTGCGGCCCTTGCCCCACCACCCGATATTGTCACGAGCCGCCACTGATACTACACATCGTTTCTAGTGAAAGTGATGAAAAAGCATCACGTTAAACATCGTCATAATTCACTGTATTGAACAATCGAAGATATATAAGTATATTTGTTTTATATTTATATCGTACTTGTTACTGGTCCCACCAATATATAGAATACTTGGAAATACCGGACTATCTCTTTGAAGCTTTTGTTCCGCATTTGGAATGAAACGCTAGTCATTTAACAATACTATATATACCCAATGACCTAAAAAAACATGATCATTAATCACTAGGTCATAAGCAACATATGCATGTACCGTATCACGGCCACGAATTTATACCATAAAATCACATATCGGAAACCGCGCATATATGATGGCTATAGGTAACAAGTTCACTCGAAACAGCATCTGATTTCGATTGCGTCCGTAAGTTAGCAAGAGGCATAGGCCTACATACCGTGTAACTCTGAACAATTGCGGTGCTGTTGCCAAGTTGTACAAGTACAGCAATGGTAAGATAGATGCTACAATTAACTTGGTCGCCGCTTAGCAGACTGGTATTATATGCACCAATATCAAATTTCAACTAATTGCGAATTAGGCAGAAATCGGATAAGGTCATACTCCATAGCAAGGGGTTCTCAACTTTCCTTGTATAACGGGCCGCATTTTAACAGCAAAAGACGCTGCAGGCCGCAGAACTATGTTACCTTGCATTCATGGGCTACTATTAAATTTAGGCTATTGTAGCCGATTTACCAGTCGTATACCGGCATTTAGTACATTTCTATGCATTATAAAGTAATAATGAACAGCGTTCGTAAGTTTGCAGCTGCTGCTTGTGAGAATGTGTATCTTCTAGCGGCGCATGTGAATCCCTTCATGGAGCGTGCATTACATTCGTTGTCAAGTCGGTATATGCAACTTCAAATCCTTCCACCAGAGAGCCGAACTCTTTGTTCCAATGCGTGGGCGAGCAAGTATAAAATTACTATAACTTTTGCGTTACAGAGACCATTATCACATTGAGCTATGAGTGATATGAGAAGAAATCTGGTGTTTGGGGGTATTTTTGAGCAAAACAATCAACATTTCTCCTTTCCGTCCATGCCTAGGGCACTGTACCAATAGTTACAGCTTTGTCAAGTTGATATTTTTCGCTGGTCCCCTCCCCACGTTTGCCCAGCCAGTATTTCTCTGCATATATGTCCACTCTGATGAAATTCAACCAGATAATTAGTTATACAATGTCGGTGGATTCATCCAAGGCTGCGTAAAAGTAGTCTACGCGGCAACGTGTTTCAGAACAGGCGATAAAAGATTGACTGATATTGATGTTACTCGTCTGGTCAGGATTGAATCAGACTATTGCATCTTCGACATTTGTCTGGTGATGTTGTCCTTGCTGCTAAGTTCCGGAAACAGCAAATATTCGCAAAGTATGTTACGATTTTATTGAAATCACACCTTCTATATCAGATTTCTTGGGTTTAGCGATATTCGAAGCAATTTTAAACGATGCGTCTGTAACGTCGTCGGCAATCTCAACAACCGTTCGCATTGAGTCAAACACTCTTTAAAAGTGTAGGCCTACTAAGAAGCGGGATTCTCTTGAACCAGAGTCCAGCCGAATAATGATTCAAAACAATAACAATCTGAAGTCGAGCATATATCAAGAAACGAGAGCACATTGAAGCAGTGGTTCTCAAACATTTTTTAATCACGCCCCCCCCTTTTTGATAGGGAAAAATTTCGTGCCCCCTTATCGTCATATAACAAAATGCAACCAGAATGCTAGCAACACAAACGGCTAGTTTGATGGCATGAGAAGGTTATAGCCGTTGATCAGAGAATTCTCAAATATGAAATTCGGACTATACACAGAGAAAAATACAGTGAATTAGGGATAAATTGCGCGCAGCGCAAAATTTTTTTCAGTTGACCGCACCTTCGCGCCCCTCAGATGCTTCACGCACCAAAGAGGGCGCGTGCCCCCAGTTTGAGAACCACTGTCTTCAAGAATGAGTTATCAAACGAAACAGAGACGGTGCGATAAAAGAGCTAAGTATCTAAATTAATGTTTAACAATACCGTGTCATTAGTAATTGCGTTTATAATGAAAGATGTCGCGGGCCACAAAATATACGTCTGCGGGCCGCGGGTTGAGAACCCCTGCTCAATAGCCATAGCCTACGCTCATATAGCTCTTGCTTCAGTCACACTTGAACAATCGTACTTTTAATCTGACTGTACAGTGTACGTGTTGATAGGAATTAGTGCATTGCCGGTACTAGGACGACAGTTTTTAGCGCTGTAGGCCTAAAGTAGGGGTGGCCAACCTGCGTCCATAAGGAAATTCGTGCGTTATTGCTTTCTAACGCCATTGTTGCGCTAATATGATGGGTTCCCGAATATATTTGAGCAGGACGATCAGTATGAAAATAAAATAAAAACGCCGGGCAGACAACGCTACTCTTCAATGCGAATTAAATAATCTCAAAATTGATCACGATATAACAGATTCCGCCTATAGGATATATCATTTTCCGCAAAATCGGGGTCTGACAGGTATGATATCGAGACGAGGTTGATGAGATATCCTGCTTCTTTGCTTTTATATGTATATACTTCGTCGTAACTCGGGATCCGCAATTGGAGGTGTAAAACCAGTTACGTACGACACTGGAACATATTTTAATATACCTGGGTTATGTATATCCGCAAGCATTCGTTAATAAGAGCAAGTGCGTTTTAACAAGATAGGCGGGTGTTGTCGTAACTCGAATTGTTATCGTATCTAGCCTATACGACAGAGCTGCTAAATCCAGCCTGTTTCCTGGTTAAGACTGTAGCGCTGACGGGGAGGAGTCATATTATTATCCACAAGCAGAAGAGCGGGATAAAGTAAAAGTATATTTGAAGTCAGTACTATAGTCTCGATGACGAAAGCTCCATCTCAGTTAGCCTATGTGTAAAACTTTATTTTTACTGTTACGTTGACACAACCAGTGACAGTAAGTTCACATTCAAGGAATTTGGATCCCGATATTGAGATTACCGAAACCCTATGTGTTTACATTCAGTATCAAATATCAGGTATATATTTCTCGTTCTCGGTAGTGTCCTTCTCGGTAATAGCCCAATGTCCATTCTCGGTCGTGTCCATCTTGGTAATAGCATTCGGTATTATTATGGAACCCGAGATAGCGTAGTGGTACGTCGAACGTTCCACAGCTGCAACAAGATTGAGTTGCGGGCTCGAGTCCGACTGAGGTCGTGTCGACTGAGGTCGAAGTGTTAGCCTCGCCATCTGATCCGCGTAAGCGGTGTCTTCACAAGCCTAGAAGTGGGCTGTGCTACTAGTTGGAAAATACGGAATGATAATGAAGAAAGTTGGCGTGGTGTAAAATGATCAATGTAGTCGAAACACCATAAATATAAACACAACAACAACAACAACAACAACAACAACAACAACAACAACAACAACAACAAAAGCTGAAACAACAGTTGTAAACAGCGGAGGAAGATGATGCACCCCTTATATAAATACCAACTTGTAATCATTTGCTTATCACGAAATACATTTTGTTTCAGGCACGTTTAGGCGATTCCACCAACAATCTTGATGGGAGGTTAAGAAACAACAGCGTGCAACAAAGTGACACATTTTTGGCAGCAGTCATTCTCTTCAGAATGCCACCGTATTCGAACTGCGCCTGAAAGGTTTCTCAAAGTATGCACCATAGCACACGCGCAACATCCGTGATGTTGCGGTTTATCATCGACGCGCGTCATTGCTTCTTAACCCTTTGCGACACCACAGATCGAAGGTATGTTATGGTCCATATTTTGATAATCTTTTAGCTGCAGTTCGAATACGGTGGCGTTCTGAAGAAAATGGCTTCAGTGGCTTAATTTCAAGTTGAGACCACATCATGCTTAAATCGCAGTTACCCTTCATCACTCATAATGTGATTATATGGTGTCGTGTAATAAAACGAAATGTAAATGCTGTAATTTGATTCTATCAATAAATCATGTGGGTTGAATTGAATACACGGCGTCTGGTGTCGCGCACTGTTGTCGAAGGGACCGCGCAGTGAGTTGGTGTGTTTGCGCAAACTGGTGAAAAATTGGAGGGTACGTGGCTTGGATGGATACACGCCGTCTGCAGACTTGTACAATGCACAATCTACTGGGTTTTTCAAAAAGCGCAACTATAACTATAACTAGAACTAACCAATTTTTAAAATCCGCAACTAGAACTAGAACTAACCAATTTTCAAAATCTGCCACTAGAACTAGAACTAACAACCTTTAAAAATCCGCCACTAACAAAAACACAACTATTAACTATATCAGTGTTTCTTGACCGGTGTTTCCGGGCGCACAAAGTAATGTATTCAATGTGTAGCTATTGTGTAATTTGGTAGACTTTTATTTTTGCGACCCGATCACTGAAAATTAGGGGTTCCCCGAAGACTTGTAGAATAGCGTAGGGCAGACCAGGGCATTTTACGGTCCGCGGGCCAAATACGAACCGTGATAAGTTTCTTGGAATTTGGAATTATATATTTGCATGTATGCTAAAAATATTAGCTGTATATGAATTAAACCGGAAGTGCGTTTACTTTGAAGGCTGTTTAGTGTTTACTTGTTCCCTGTGGTTACGTATAGCATACGTTCGTCGTACGCGTAATCTATATTTAAAATAAAATCGATATAACATGGAATAATTTGAGTCGGGATTATGACACCAGCAAGCAGCCACTCTTATGAAGCTGCGAGAAGACGAATTCGGAAAACCTGCCAGTGAAAATACCAAAACAACAGGACGATTTTTCAAATAAACTACTCACCGCTCGGGATAGTCCTAAAAGAAGGACGTGTGTAGGGATTGGTGTGAATAAAAAGAGTTAACAATGTTTCTTATTTAGCATTGTTTTGAATAATTACGCAAGATAAACATTATTTTTGTACTTTAACTCCAACTTCCTAATTACCTAATAGTAACACATCCACCCAGAAACTTGTGTTAACAACGTAATTCCGTGCTTTCAATTTATAAATTATTAGAAATTTATACACCGCAGAATATAGTGCAAACTTTGGACTTTTTAGCTCGCCAACGTATTCCCTGCCTCTCGTTCTCAGCAAATATATGCCGATTTGTAACGTAGGGGTTCCCAAGTCATTAAAGGTCTAGAACCGTACAGAACTGGAGATCATTGTCCTATAGGCAACACACCAATTTTTTCGGAAATATCAGAGAATGAATCGACACTTCAAAAGAACGGAGATTCGATTTTGAAGTGGGATAGATTCCGACCTCAAAACCCACCCGCTGGCTACGCCAATGTTAGCAGTGATGGCTCTGAGCGAGCAGTGGCTGCAGTGCGCAAATCTCATTCAACAGCACACCGGTATCTCAATTCACGCAAAACGACTATACGTGCTTTCTAGTTGTTCGGCAAGTAATATTTTTTGAAATGTGCAACTAGAACTAGAACTAGAACTAGAACAACGACTGAATTTTCAAAATCTGCGACTACTCACTACGACTACTCACTTTTCGATACCGGCATTTAGAACTAGAACTAGAATTACTCAATGTTCGAAATTGGCAACTAGATTTGGAACTAAAACTATTCAAAAACTGCTAGTTAGTTGACCATCACTAACTAAACGGGTAGTTTGTACAAGTCTGGCCGTCTGGTGTCACTGTTGTCAAAGGGACCGCGCAGTGAGCTCGTCTGTTTGCGCTAGGCTTACCATATTTTTGAAATCTAAAAAGAGGACACTTTTTCAGAAATTTGAGACTTGCAAAACCGGTCCGCTCAGAACTCAAAATACCGTTTTACTCTCCACATTTCTAGAAAAAGGTCATCTTTCCTCTCAGAGCTCAAAATACCGTGTTTCTCTACACATTGCTAGGTGGATGACTCAAAAAAATTCACCGTTTTTAACTCCGAAATACCCGCCGGAGCGTCACTTCTGTGCTAATTTCCGGCATATCACTCGCAATTTCCTCTAAATCTGACCTAAATTTTCAAAAAAGAGGACAAAACCTCAAAAAGAGGACAAAAGGGCATCAAAAAGAAGTCAAAAAAGAGGACAAAACCTCAAAAAGAGGACAAAAGGGCATCAAAAAGAAGTCAAAAAAGAGGACAAATCCTCTTAAAAGAGGACGTATGGTAACCCTAGTTCGCGCAGACTCGTGAAAAATGAGATGGAATATTGGTTCCGACAGTCAGTTGCTCTGGTGCTCTGCGGGACCTTGACAGATACAATACACTGCTGCCGTAACCATTTCTCCAACCGGACACCACGTACAACGCAAACATAAAGCTCATGTACAACTAACGAATACGTAATCGTCGGCAGCTGTAGTATAGATTTAAAAAGTTACTGACAAGTATCACTCGAAAATATTCAGGTATATTTCAATATGAATATGGACTACTATTCAGTTGTATATTGAATTTCTTCACCTCCAACAGTCTCTGGAATGATACTTTCTCGATTTGACCACCGTTATTAGTAGATTTGTTCATGAATTTATTCAGCGAGTCCAATTGCCTTATCTGCTAATATTGTCTCAAACCCAGCAGAGGGGTTCGCAGGGAATAACCATTTAGCTCTGTACGACGTTACAACTTACCACGCTCAACTATTGACACCTGGCATCTAACCCATATTTAGTCCCATGCTTTCTAAAGATATTTTCTGCTAAAGTGGTATCAAAAGTTTTGCAAAGTCATTGCGTATCGGAAACTAAACATATTCGACGTATCCGTCGGCCAATATACATCTCGTACTGATATACTCCTTTGTGTAAAGGCTGATGGACTCGGGTTTACACTGAACGCGAAAGCTCTGTTTATTTATTTTAAATTTGAGCGCGTCATTTCACCAGACTTCGCTTCGCCTCGCTTCGCTCCAAAGGCCGATACTCACGGGTGTACCTCAAGCAACTTGAACGCATCGTCTACAGCTTACTTTGGAGACATGCGAAACTTGAACAAAAGCAGATCGCAACTGATCAAACCCAAGCCAGGAGGGGGTATCGAATGACTGATATGGAATCCGAAACAAATGTAAGGAGACCAAAACGTCTTCAACGACTGAGCCAGTTTGATAGCCCGACAGAGATCTGGCACTCTGACGCGACATACAATCTGGCAAAGAAGGCGAGAGACATAAATATCCGTTTGCACACAACTTCTATATGCACAGAAACACCTTGACTGACGACTGGAGGAGGGAAAAGGAAATCTTCGACGTACTCTGAGAGTTACTTTACAGGCTCAAGAAAGACCAAAGCAGGTTGCGTACGACCGAAAGACAACAATCTAAAACAAATGCAATTTTTGCCAGTACGAAATGGAATGTGGAATGTGCAATGTACAAAATCAGTTCTCTCATGTCATACAGGACCTCGAGAACGACCCACAGACAACGATCGTCGCCGCAATCGACGGAATCATGCGAAACGTCGACGACGGACTGCAATCACCAACCATAGTAAAAGCTTTCATGGATGTCAAAACCCAAGTATGGAATCGAAAAGAGCAGTTTACATCCCAAACGAATACGCTCACGACACCAACCAACGCATCAACGAAGTAAGAAGTAAAATACCGCAAAATTTAAGCGTGCCCAATCAACTGAGTACTCCGATGCTACGCGATGATTTGGATTTATCGACCCAAAAAACCAACAAATTCACCCACACACCTATCCCAAACACCCCAACCTCCCCCTTATTTCCAACTCTACCCCACACATACCAATTCCCCACCCATACCCAAACAAACCATCAAACTTAACATCATAACCGATAACAGTAACGACTATTAAATCTGTGTATTGTATTGTATTGTATTGATAAGGTACGACAGTGGTGCTCATTGCCCTATTAGGCTTTGTGCTCCACGATAGTGGCACAATAGTACTGTAGAATTTGGTCTAAAAATGGGTCAACCTAGAAAAAATTCTTATAAAGACGTATGATATACCGTTGGAAAGGTAATTTTATCAGCTTTTCAATGATAGGTTTTGTCATTTTTTTCACTTTGGGGAAAAAAAGTTATGACCAAAAACGTGCGAAGGGGTAGAAATTGAAATTAGGGAAAAAATTGACATAAACATATTAACAGAAGGCTAGAAAGTAATGAATTATCAACAGAAGAGCAGGATATAGATGCAGAAGCTATCAATGAAAATGACAGTAGAATGACATATCTGTTTCAGGGAGAAAGAGTGAGCAAGACGGGGTGGGGGGACGTTGGGGGAGGGGGCACCAGTAGAGCTGTCGTTGTTCGTTATAACTTCATTGTGTTAATTCTTATAAAGTCGTATGATATACCGTTGGAAAGGTAATTTTATCAGCTTTTCAATGATAGGTTTTGTCATTTTTTTTACGTTGAGGGAAAGAAGTTATGACCAAAAACGTGCGAAGGGGTAGAAATTGAAATTAGGGAAAAAATTGACATAAACATGAACAAAAGGCTAGAAAGTAATGAATTATTAACAGAAGAGCAGGATATAGATGCAGGAGCTATCAATGAAAATGACAGTAGAATGATATATCTGTTTCAGGGAGAAAGAGTTAGCAAAGTGGAGGGGGGGGGGCGTTGGGGGAGGGGGCCCAGTTGAGCTGTCGTTGTTCGTAATAACTTCATTATGTTATTGTTTACTTACTATGGTTTGTTCCATTTACCCTGCTTGTTTTTTTAAATAGTGCTTAGTCAAAAAGAAACAGCAATTTGTGTTAAGTGTAGAAAAGGCTATCGGACCGGGGATTCACTGTGTCATGTTGGAGCTTATTTCTGCGAGAGTCATAGTACTACACATCCTTTAGACTAGGGTTGCATTTAAAACAAAAATCAATTAAAAACAAACATGTTTAAAACAAGGCCCTAATTTAAAACATGTTTTTTATTGTTTTTTGTTTTTGTTTTTAAGCCACGACGTCACGAATATTCAATTGTGACGTCATAATGGATTGAAATTGACCATTGAAAATATAGGGTAAATATAGCCCCTTTGACAAAATATATGTACTGCAACTTTTGAACCGACTATTTTGAGGGTTCCAACCATCCCATAACGATATGCGTCGGCTAAATTGGGTGGTAATTGTCCGTGTGTTCATACAAGATGTTTTTGGTAAGTATTTACACAATTATAGTATAATTTTACAACTTGAAAAAATACAATTTTGTTTTTTTTCTTAAGGTTTTTGTTTAAAATATGTTTTAATAAAGTATTTTAAAACACCGTTTGTTTTAAATGCAACCCTACTTTGCACACTATAATTGGTCATGCTTTGAAACTGGATTGTGAAACGCTGATCGCAACTTATCAGAAAATTAGGAAAATGGCCATATCCACACAACATGCCGTAATTTATTGAGAAACCATGCGAGATCAAAGAAACGTTTGTGGTGGCTTTATCGAGAATTGGTATTTCTTAACTGGCAAATAATTTTTCTCTGAGAAATGTTATTTGACCTGTGGGGTTCAGATTGCCACCGTCAAGGTTTTCTCGCAGGCGACCTATTGGCGCACTTTTCGGAGTACCATATTGGCAAATACTTCGTATGTTTTCGTGCATCGCGGCGTGGTAATGGTCGATGCCGAAATGCCTATTTTTATTTTCTATAAATCATGCTTTTTTCGTGGGGGAAGGGTACTCAATATTCAAAAATTTGGCAACATTAAATCGCGTCCAGCGCGAAAAAAGTTGAAATGAGTTGCCGAAATTGTCAATAAGTGATGTAGGCCTATAAATAATTTATGTTCATTCGCCGACATAATTTCGGGCCCTTTTCGAGCTTGGGACCCCCAATTGGACGATTTGGGGTGCGACAGTTACGGTCCTGGTTAGAGGTCAAAGTCCGGTCGCTGTTTTCTAGTTGTGATTTTACTATTGGAAATATTTTGCGCCTCAATCCCATATATATATTAATTGCATGTGGCATATTAGGGTTAAATCAAGGTTGTTATATCAGCCATCGGAGAAGGGTTCACACCATGTGCTTCGAATCAGATGTACGCAATCCGAATTCCCATCTGTGATTGGCAATACGGGAAATTATTTGTATTGGGTTTTGTTTTAGTGCTCTGTGTGATTAGTAAATCAGCTGGGAATGTCATGGAGATATCTGCCCACCTTGGATTTGGTACTGCACCCAGTAATTAATTTTAACACGAGTGTATTCCAAACAAAGGTCCGCTCCGCAACGATGTTGGCTGTATATGATTTCATAAATGTAGTAGCCTTAACAGCCCCTAAAGCGCGGTAACTGAATATATTTTTGAATATTCTACCAATGGGTATTGTGTCATTATAAACATTTTGCGTTAGCCGACAAGATACATGTTGCGATTTCGTATGTAGCCACCTCCGACTAAATTTCGAAAGTATGCGACCACCCTCCCCCCGACGAAATATACTTAGTTATTTCTGCCACATGAAGTAGTTTTCACATGTCTTAGAAATTACTACTTATACTGTTAATTGAGTAGAAAATATAGGAAGTTACTTGAGTAGCAACGACAATCACTTCTACAAAATCTAGTTCGGTGGTTCTCAACCGAGGGTCGGGGTCCGCGAAGCCTCTAAACTTACCAAATAGTTGATTACCTAATTTATATTTTTCAAATTAGGAAAATCACGAGGCAGTTTTGCTTCATCACAGTTGAACACACATCAACAGGATGGCTGTCTGAGATGGAATATCCTGCTGTGTTGACTCATTTTAGTTGCTAAATTGCCAATAGCCCACTGATACAAATATTTGGCTGTATAGAGATGTATTGTTGTGCATTGCCTAAAAAATAAATGGTTGGATTAGTAAAGTCAATCACGCAGACTTCAAAATGTTCGCAAAAATCCGTTTTCTTCTGTGATATAGGCCTATATAACCATTTTCCCTAATAACTTCAAGATGAGCTGCTAGATATAAATTAACAGGCTTGAAGTTATATGTTCAATAAAAAAATTGTTTGTCAATTTTGGCGTCATCATTGTTGCGACCATACCCAAATGTGTCACCGGTAGCGTTGTGCCTTATTATTACATTCGCCACCATCTTTCTTTGTCTAAATTGATTTTCAGCACTCGTTGATATCAAATCGAAGGCGCAGAAAAGACACGACCACGTATTTCAAAAAATGCAGTTGCAGCTTTGAAATAATAAAAGTCAATCCAATTTCTACATAAATAGAATGCTGGGAGTCCGTGATGGTCCAAAAAGGGTCTGCGAATACAAAAAGGTTGAGAACCACTGCTCAAGTTCATAGTAAAATATTACGGCAAATCAGAAACCGCCAAAAATGTTAAGATTTTTGTAAATAGAACTGGCGTTTAATATTACAAAACACAAACAAAAAGCCTCGACACCCATTTAAAACATCTCTGCCTCTGTTCCAGTATGGAATTTGGTGTGGTTTTTTGAATTTGTTGACCACTGTAATTTTATGGATCGAAAAGAACTTCTGATTGAACGATGATAGATAATCACTGTATTTAAGTTCACCGAAAACTCACTCATTCTGTATTACAACAACCCAGGTTTCATGATAGATGATTTCAATATCAATATTTGATCTGTTGCTATTGTACGCTAACCCTGATGTCACTAACGAAAGCTGAAATTTGATTAATTTATGAAAATGACAAAATTTAATACGGAAAAAATCTGACGTGATGGAGACATTATTATAGGACAGATCGAATTCAGCAACCATAAATTAGCCTAAAATCAATCATTAAAATTTTTGACGCAATTTTTTTTTCGAAATTTGTAAACCAGTGTTATCTCCGTCTCGGTCAACTTTCGCCCCCTTAACGTATGATAAATACCCCCTATCAAAGTTATGTTTCATTTTTTGCTGTTCGATTGTTAGTATGCTTTGCTGAGAGTCATATTTCAACTCATGGTGTTGTATTCTCTTAACGAAGGTATCGTATTTTAGCTTATAATTGTATATAAATATAAGGCAAAATAGCGTTTTACCCCCTAGCACGTTTACCCCCATAACTTTTTTTCCCCAAGGTAAAAAAAAATGACAAAACCCATCATTGAAAAGCTGATAAAATTATCTTTCCAACAGTATATAATACGTCTTTATAAGAATTTTTTCTAGGTTGACCGGAAATTCTACAGGACTACAATGGCAGTTTCAACAGATCAATGCAGTTTCTCCATGGCGACTTTTTTTCTTGCACTCCATCATCCATGAATCAGTCATTCATCATTCATCGGATCTTTGCATGCTGTGGCTTTCAAGCTCACTATACTTTTTGGGCTTATTAAGTCACTGCAATCGCAGCGATGTCAGCGATGTCAGCCGAGATAAAACCCTGGCAAGAAGCTTGGTAGAGCCGAGACTCGAAACAACAGCCATTGGTGTCGTGACGGCGTCGCTTAGCACACTGCGCCACTCGCTTTCCCAAAACCTACGTATGAATGTAACACGCATACGAGCGCCAACTAGCGGCGGCCTTCACTATGACTTCGACTACAAATTCGACTTCGACAACGACTAGGATGTGATAGATGACCCAACGACGAGACGATCCGAACCGGAAGATTTGCATTCATGAAATTATTTCTCTTTGTGTACATATCTGAATAAAAATCACAAATACGTTTTTCACTGACCCCGAAAGGTCTGATTATTTCTCAGCTTCGCCCAGCTTCGCTCCGAAATGCTCATCGAGCTCAGGGCTTTGGAGCAGCCGTAAATGTTGAATTGCTCCAGCTCCGGGTCCGGAGCTTTCTTCTATCATAGATTAGCTCCGGCTCCAGCTCCGGAGCCGCATTATTACCACTGCTCCGGCTCCGGCTCCAGTTCCGGCTCCAGCTCTGGCTCCGGCTCCGAAAAACTATCGAGTGGGTCCGTCTATATCAGCGGTGGCCAACCCGCGGCCCGTATGCCATATGTGACCCGCGAGAAAGTCTTGAGTGGCCTGCGAGGTAATTTCCTAAATTTGTTATATTATCGAAAATGAATTGCTCAAACTGTCAACTTGCAAGGCCAACCAAAAAATTGTTTAGTCTGCCACCACACTCGGGATGTTGATGACTAAATTACCAGTTCCGACGCATTGGCAGATCCATGGGCCAGTCACATTTTTAGTAAATTGTCGTACATTACAATAACCTTAAATAGTAGTAAATTTTTTATTTACGCTTCGCGTGTTTACTTGTCTTACGATTTCTTGCTTGGCAGCCTACCCTTCCTGAAAATGAAGAAAAAAAACGCCTAACCCGATTGAGTCTAACTATATTCGCAATTACGAGCGAAAGTCTCTTCGATTTTGCGCTCGCAGAAGGCTCGTCGACGATGAAATAGGCAAAGAATGACTGTCGCGTATTAGCGCAAACCTTCGATATCGATATGTACAAATGCCGAATAATCCTTCCTTGCAAACTGAGGCCAGCGGGAGGTATACAGTAGACCCGTGATATACTCAAGTAATATTATTATTGCACTAGCTCATTTATAAACTTTGAAAATATTACGCGCTTAACGCGGCAAGTGGACCGTGCACCCGTTCGTCGATTGCATGTGGCCCTTTAGCGTTAGCCGAAAAAGGTTGCCCACCCCTGGTCTATATAGATTACTAGTCTATCCATAGGTTTGTTACCTATAGTAATCTAGAGTCTGTCAGCCGTCAGTAACATCGGATGCAGCAACGAAGATATAGGCGACGCAGTGCCGGCATGTGACGTCATAATCAATACTTGTCAATAGTCGATAACATCATAGTTACACTAGGACGCACTTTACGCCATGCAATACCTGTGTACAGTATTAAAATTCTGAGGCGGCGTTTTAATACTCTCATTGTACTCGTTAACAGTAAGCCATACCGCTGAATTCAATCTTTCGATGTGCAATCATTATTCAACTGTAACTGCATTAAGAGCAATATGCGCGCATATCACGACCTGATCAGTAGAAATCCGATTTGTACCAAATAGCCAATGGTTTGACGTTCGATATTGGTGCACTCGTTACCAGTCCATTCGGTGTCGATCAAGTTATCGGAGTATAATAATTTTCCCGTTGAAACGAATCGAATAAAATCTGAATTGGTGCCACGGATCTGATGTTTGATTAATGTTGCAACTTAATTAAACACTGTGCCATGCACATTGCGCCGCGCCCGTAACGAATTAATCTATGCACTGCACATTTACACGGCACAGTGCGCGATAATTCGTGTATACTAGAGCATCGAGCAGACATCAAGAATGAATACACGAAACAGATAATTACAAATTGGAATTCGCGCATTAAATCAGTATCCAACATAAAATAGCATGGGGCTCTGACATCACATTGAGTAGCTTGCACCGCGACAATTGTTTGCAAGTGTAACTGCGTTTTGGGCTACTCTTCTGCCACCTCTATTTACGCTCGAAAATCCTTAATGGAGTGGATGACGATCATGCGCAGCAATGAATTCTAATTTGCATGCATATAGTGGCATACACAATAACACTGTCCAATTTCGCGCCCGATTATAAAACTATCACGAAAGAACGAGTATTTGCTCATCCGATTCATAGCAACGATGAGATGGAGTTTCTCGACGTGTGCTCGTCATATCTACCCTACATGTGCAACGAAATCAACTTTTATTCTCTGACCCATTTCGCGGAATACATAGTGATCATAATTGTCGAACCGTATAATTGACCAACAAGGTTGTGCTGATGATGACGTTGCGGGTATGCCGAATACCCAAAATATTTACAGGCATATCTAGCATACCGAGGTTCTGCGCTCATGTATGAAAATTGAACAGTCAACTTATGACTGCTCTGTTGTTAAATCCCCAGGAACATGCTGGTTAGCCAGAAAAGGTAGTCCCAAAGAGGCAAATATTCTTAATTTCGCGTAGGCCTGCTGTTGAATTATGTGAGATTAGCAGATATGGTTGTTGCTAATATAATAGCATCTTATGAAATGCGTCGGAGCCGGAGCTACTCATCAAATAACTGGCTCCAGCTCCGAGTCCGGCTACAGCTCCGGTGAAAATACACGGCTCCAGGGCTCCGGCTCCTTGCTCCAGTTTCGGCTCCAAAGCCCAGATCGAGCTGCAAATAAATTTGACTCGATTCCAACCTGTATAAGTGAAGTAGAGAAGAGTAGAAGATTAGAAGAGAGCAGAAAATTGTGGCATGGGTATCCGCATTTCATGAGTGTGGGGAATTCGTGAATAATGGTCAAGTACTCAAAGATCCAGCAGAATGTACGATAAAATTAAATACCGACCACGCTATGTACATACCAGACGACAGAAAACAGCAAGCCTATGTCTCTTGCAAGCCGTGGAAGATCTCCGGCAAAGAGTTCAAAATCTTGAAAGATCCACCCATCAATCTGATTGGCATTGGAGAATCTAATTCATTCATTTGTTATGTTGTGTCACTTCTTTATCCATTTACCCGTAATGTTCTTACGTTTCAACGAATAATAAGATATTTACAATGTCGCTGGGTAATTATGGATGGTGTTTTGACAGTTGTATTCTTTTACATGGTGAACCGTGCAAAATGATGCTCAGTTTTAGCTAACTTTGAGGATTTCCAAAGCAGTGTGCAATATGAAAATGGTGTCCTGAACTCGGAAAAATATCCACAGTGAGGTTTTGTATCACCCCGAAACACAACAACTGCTCAAACCCAGACATATATGGCATTTTAGGGGAATCTTCCATTTTCAGCCGATATTCTTCCAGCTCAACATGCACACGGATGCAAGGGATGAGTTACCGAAAAAAGTAGCTAGAATATGTTTTTATTGCATAAGGCATGGGAAACGGACTGAAAACCATAACTTTTTGAAAGTTGGTCAATTCTGAACAACCCTAACTTAGATATCTTGATCGCTACAAGTGCTTGGAATCAAGATATGGCGATATATATGAAATGAAATTGACACCAATTCTACTGAAAGAAGTAAATTTTATTACCAGAAAAAGAAATTGAAAAATGTTGATTATAGCGATTTCACCAAAAAAAGAAAGACTTCAAGTAAAACAGTGCCAAAAATAAAGAACACGTATCTTATTAAACACCATACGTCAGGACGATTCTACTGGCTAGAAATTTCCATTAACTGTCTTCAAGATGTAATTGAGATAGCCTAGAACATTGGTTCTCAACCGGGGGTCCGCGGAGCATTTTCAGGGGGTCCGTGAAACGTCGAACGTTGCAGAATTGTCAATAGCCTACTGATACAATCATGTTGTTGTTTAGAGATATTTTGTTACGGTTTATAAAATCAAAAAGTTGGAGTAATAAAGGATTCCAAATTTCCAAATTTTTGTAAATTTCTATTTTCTCCCGTACTATAGCCTATATGAGCACTATGGCAGAACAACTTTAAGGTGAGCTGCTAGATAAAAATGGCTATAGACTTGACGTTATAGGCTCATCAAAAATATGTTTCACAATTTTGCTGACAGATATGTTGCAATCATACCCAAAGGTGTTGTCGGAAGTGTTACGCGTTACTATCACATTCGTCATGAAATGGATTTTCGGCACTCGTTCAAAACAAATCAAAGGCAATGATTTTCAAGACACGATCACGTATTTTAAGAAATGCGACTACAAAATTCGCTTCGAAATAAAAAAATTCTACTCAATGTACATAAATAGTATCCTGTTATGTTATTTTCAATAAAATACATTATGTTGCTGCTGATCACTAGCCTACCGCAGTTCATATTTGCACAAGATGGATGACGGTTGCACGATATTTGAACTAAAACTTTTCGGGTCCGCGGGGGTCCGTGACGGTCCAAAAAGGTGCCGCGAAGACAAAAAGGTTGAGAACCACTGACCCAGAAAGACAATAAATTTACGTGACATCCACGTTTTGATTTGCAGGATCTGCTTGGATAATATTCAAGTTCCTGTGCAGTGGAGCAAGAAAATATCGATTTACCAACACACTTTTCCAAGACCATCGCATCAATCAAAATTTCTAACACTAACGCAGCGATCCCCAACCTTTTATATAAAAAAATTGCCTGGTGTACCGTTGCAATCATTATTATATTGCGGAGCCCTATAGCAATGAAACAGTGATATACGCACTACACCATCGAATATCAAGCAGTATTTTCTCATTGCGGACCCCTTAAACTGCTGTAGGAATCCCAGTTGCCCAACGGACCCCATGAGTTTGGGGACCGTTGTTCTAACGCGTCGTTCGAAAATATCGAGTGTCACACTAATTTCGATTCCTAACATTGCGATGATATCATCATTTCTGAAAAAGCGAATGCTTCTCTGACGGTCCCATTTTAGCTATGCCTACAGATACACTAGATTTCTCCATTACACGCAGTCACCAAAGTTGAACCAATATGCAAGTCGCACAGAGATTGTTGATTCAGCAATGACCTCTAAGCGCAAGGTGTCACGATTTGAAATTCTGTTTTATTATTTTAGCACCGTTCGACAGCAAGGCCGCTTCTTGTTTCCTCCAAAGACTTTTATAAGCATGTGGAGAGACTTTGAGATGCTTAAAATTCGAGTTACGAATAGTGGAAATCGCGCACAGCTTGTCATTACTATAAGAAAATTCACCTTCAAGATAGGAATCGCACACCGCAAGCCTCATAAATCCTGTTATAAAAACATCGTCGTGACGAAAATAAGGATAATATCTTGAAGCGTTGTATATCGCTTTATCTAATTTGATTGTCATGCCGTAAAATCCTCCTAAGCATATGTCGGGATAGTGTTTGTGTGGGTATTCGGACTCCGAGACAGCCCATTTGCCGGATCTCAGCACTTCCGGAGATGCGTCGTAACCAAAGACGCAATACATCGGAAAACTCATCTCGAAGCTTCCCATCTTCTTCGAATCATTTATTAAAGCGTCAATGTTGGGGAATAAAACTTGAAAGTCTGGTAAAATGTCGTCGTCTGCGGAAAAATACAACCAGTCGTCTCGAAAATGACTTCCTGCCCACTGCATAGCCGCCAAAGCTTTTAGTCCGACGCCTCTGAGAATGTAAAGTCGTATAAGAGAATTGAATGTCTGATGAAAAAATGCTGGAAATACTTCTTCGTTATGGGAACCTAGATCAGGGCTGGCCAACCCGTGGCCCGCGGGCCACATATGGCCCGCGAGAAGGTTTTGAGTGGCCCGCCAGGTAATTTCCGAAATTTCTAATATCATCAAAAATGGATTGCACAGATTGTGAACTTGCAAGGCCAACCAAAAATTTGATTAGTCTGGCCGTAACACTTGAGATGTGATGACTAAAATATCAGTTCCGACGCATTGACCGATCCATCAGCCATTCACATATTGGTACACTACAATAAAGCAGGATAATTTGCGATAGATTTATCAAAGGTAAAAATTTTCTACAAGCTTGGCACAACATGTTGTCACTCGATTTCTTGTTTTTAATATCGTTGCCCTTTTGTGAAAATGGAAGAACACCTAATGTATCAGATTGAGTCTAACTATATTCGCGATTACGAGACAAAGTGTCGTTCAACATATGCGACATTGCGTTTGCGCTCGGAGTAAGACCGTCGACTATGAAACCTATAGGCACGAAATGATTGACGCATGTTGGGCGCATCTTTTGATATCGATATGTCCATGCGCCGAATAGCCCAATCCTCGCAAACTTAGCCCAGTGATATACAACAGGCCCACAATATAGTCAAGTGACAATATTATTGACCTATTAACTTCAAAAAAAAAATTCGCGCATGGCGCGGCTAGTGGCACGCGCAAAAATTCGCCAATCAAATGTGGCCCGTTGGCTGAAAAGGTTGGCCAGCCCTGACCTAGATGGTATACGCTACCTGACTATACATTTCATTTTTGATCAATTAATCGACAAAATTAGTCACGCAAGCGCGTATGCAGATATACTAAGGACGAGATATTTCGTAGATACAGAAAATTTCATTTTAAAAATGGTTCCAGAACATATAGAAAAACGGTATGTTCGATCATACTGCGCTGTGCAAGAGTGCATTGTGCAAACGCCTTATCGTCGTGTGATAAAATTCAAACTGTATATACTACAAGTTAATTAACATATACGACAAAAGGAGCATATGAAATAAGATTCTACATCGTCCGGAAATGGCCGTATGTGTCAGGCATTTAAATTAGCAGCAATATATACTAGATAGCTGCTTGCCTGGTTGAGTAAACGTGTTTACATTTAGTACAACATGATTACAAAAGATAAAAAGTATTTTTCTGTATTCCTACACACAAAAATCTTGTACCGATATGTTTCGTTCATAGAAACTTGCAGCAAGTCTCCGAATTCGGCGCTTTCCGCTTTCAAAGAACTTTCTTCTTCTTCGGTGTTTGGAAGTGCGATCACAAATACCACGTGGATTCTCATACCGTTAAGAGCTCGTATTGCTCCCCACGATTCTCTGATCGCCTGGCGTTCCCGGTGGCGCCGATAATCCGACTTTATTGTCGTGACCATCGTATGTCGGATATCTGCCGTGTTAGAAAAATGATCACTAAGTTTGATTTTGTAAGGCCACGATGGTCGGTAAGTAACAAACAAACGAAACTTGAACAATATGTGCAAAAAGATGTCGTTTTTGACGTATTTTAGCTAGTCTATTGTAAAACACGGTAAAAGGGTACCGTGTTTGACTAGTAGTGCGAGCAAATGATGTCACAAATATCGCCTACTGCCACACGCATGCATTTCAATACCTATAAGTTGCGCTGGATGTCGGTGCTACACGAAGACAAACATTAGGGATCAGGGGTGTTAAAAGTTATTGTTGATAAGTAGGGGTGGTTAAGGTTCACTTATGCAAACGAACCTCGGTAGGTTTTACACTGTTAACCTTTTATGGAAAGTACAATATTTGAAGTTATTTCACTTCGTTAGTTCGAATTTTTTCCATTTCAACTTATGATCACTCTCTGCAATGCGCTGGAAATTTGGCAGTAAACTGAAATGCAAATTGACTATTGCAAGAAAAGTATTTGCAGTGATTCAACCTTTCCATTTGAGAATACATACTCTGCGCTCATTGCTGTTAGCGAACATAATACACGTAGGAGGTAGATGTAGGTAGTCAGCGAACAGCGCTGGCTTAGCAAATCGATTGACAATTTACCGAAAGTGATGAAGATAATGCATCATTGTTTACGGTAAAGTGTTGTGCATGTTAAACACATGTATGCAATACAAACAGATATGAGAGGACCCCGGGCGAAAGGCGCTTTACAGTAGGCTACTACTCCCTTTGACATTGACGATTAAACTATCGAATATTAGAAATCATCAATCCGGATTGGTGCTAATTTCAACAAGCGGGTTCTAGAATGCAGGCTAATATCCAGCAATCCTAATAAATCTGCACATAGTTGCGTAGGCCTACATGCTTTTCTACAATGTATGCATGCGTGAATGTAGTCACGGGGAGGTGACGGGCTCATGCGGGACTATAGTAGGCTTACCATACTACCTCTTTTAAGAGGATTTGTCCTCTTTTTTGACTTGTTTGAAAGTGTCCTCGGAGGACGCCCTTTTGTCCTCTTTTTTGAGATTTTGTCCTCTTTTTTGAAAATTTAGGTCAGATTTAGAGGAAATTGCGAGTGATATGCCGCAAATTAGCACAGAAGTCAAGCTCCGGTGACCTTTTTTTTGTTGTTTAGTCAACCGATAACGAAGTGGGAAAAATTTACCGGTTTTTGAGAATTCTTTGCATGTCTGAACTTTCTGAAAAAGTGTCCTCTTTTTAGATTTCCAAAATATGGTAAGCCTAGACTATAATAAAATAATAAAATGAAATGGGTGACATATTGACACCTGTACATATACTGGCGTAGCCAGGAAGACAGCAGTTTGGATAGTACACACTCATTATGGAGACACAGATTCAGATATCGATGCTGTGTCAAAAGTGAAATTGCTTCGAGGACTCACGTTTTCTCTGCAACGCAAGTGGATGGAAGAACTAGTGCTTTACCTGAGTTACCTACATCTCACCGTTCGCAGAGATATAATCCGGAACATCTTCCGTAATATCTGGTGTCATCACAAATTCGAAATTGGGTCTTGGCACTTTCAATGGCCTCAAGATTTCCACATTGTTGAGACCATACATCTCGAAGAGGTTACGAGACTTCACACCGCCTTGCGAGTCTTGCGAACCAAAGAGACTGCATGGGAGATACATGGAAAATAGATATTGAGTGTATATACGGGTAATTACGGGTCTTTTACTTAATACCCTAGTCATGACTCATGACATTTGTTGCGCACGCCGCCAAGGGTATGATAAAGCTCATTTAGTTTTATTATTAATGCGTTTTCGGGTGGAGAGACCCGATATGTTTTCACCATGTCAGATGTATAGAAATTTAATTGGTTCACTGACATAAATTCAACACGAATGAAATCATTACGATTTATGATTGCTATTTATTTATATTATCGGAATAACGCATATACTGATATGTACATTAATCGATGCCCGCTCCGTGCATGCACTGAATATATGCTGCATCTTTGCCACTTTTCAAGACGAAACTGTCGGATGTAAACGTGGCTGAGGTATGTCAGTAGCGTATTTAAGTAGCCGTCTTAGGCCCACTCCGTTTTACCTCGTCATGATGCATTTCGCACCTTGTCATACATATGAACAGTGTTTTGGTGTTCGCTGTCCTTTCCGAATGACGAATAAGACACATACAAAATACATATATAGGAATACAGATTTTTAAAGTGCGATTGGAAAATGCATATCAGTTTTTGTTTAAAAGTTTGGTGTATGAATACCTGCATTCCTACCCAGAATATCCTATCAGAAACTACGTCATAACAGACATAAAGATTGCAAATATTAGCTTTGATTTGCAATATTACGAGTTGTTACTTCGAACTGATTAATTCCAGATGAATAACGGCCGTTTGTATCACAATATCTATCCTACCTTTGTCTGACTGGTTTCGTGTTCCAAGTATGAGCCTTGGTCGGATAGCTAAAGTTGCGTGCACGTACAAAAAACTTTTCATTGTGACTATGACTCCATACCCTGCAGAAAACGTATTGTACGTATATTTAACGTGCTATAAATGCGAGGATAAGGCAATGAGCCTATGAAAAAACAAAATAATTTTTATTTATATTACATTGACGAGCAGTGATGCGTGATTACACTGGGAGCACCATAACATTATTTCGATTTATAAGCCTCAAATGACTAGTCATACTATTCTGTATCTTGCTGTTAAAAATCTATAGCAAGGAAATGTAGTCTTGTCAATTTTACCTGTCAGCATTCAATAATCCACCGTACAGACCAATCACTCCAGCAGCACTTAAAAGCAACAGTAAAACACGTAGCTTCAACAAAGACCTCATCACTACACTATCTTAATCTTAAACAAAATGATACCCTTAACAGTACAGAACACCGTAGTACATTTGAAACGAATATTCCGTAATTCGGTAACAAATATAAATATATAACGTAACTAATATTAAACGATATATCTTTCAAAAGTACGTTGATATTACGTTTATATATTCGAAGTACTTTCGCAAGTCTTATCAAGAGCAACCAACACGACAAAGGACATAGAACAGAGTTAGCAAGGTTATCACATTTTTGTGAGGCAAATTCTGGACACTCTTTAGCGAGCACTAGCGGATTTTAAAATCAGGTATGACACATTGTCTGTCAATATGACGTCACACTAGCAAAGCTTTGCCTATCGACCAGAGGTGGTCACGATCCGGATCAGGAGACGACATAATGTTACGTCTTACGTTGGTTCATTTATGTGGTTGTGTGTTGTAACCAGGACCGAAACAACATTTTTTCAGCCCTCTCCCATGCAAGTAAACACCGGTCTCGATTCCACCATGTGGTATTCGATGTAACTTCCGGGGAAGGGGGTGGGGGAGGGGGTTACTATTTGCATATGGTCGTTAAATTTTGCGACTGAAATCTGTCTATAATATTGATTCTTCCATATATTACTATAAAATATTGATCCTCTCTCTGCGCACATGAACATATAGTTAGCGGTAGAGTTGGTGCATTATACATCGTAAAGTGATGTCGTACGGATAAGACTATTTATGAGCCTGAATGCTGGTCCGCTCCAGCAGGTTGCAGGTTGGTTTTATACTGAAAATTACTGAGCTGATTACTGGATATGGTCAGCAATTTTGCCCAGACTTACCCTCGGCCTATTTTGGAAGCTGATTACGTTCAACATCTTCGCGAACCTCATAATAAAGTCAAACAATTCCCAGGGTTAGACGCACTATCTCTGAATAAAGCATCTTAATGGCCTAAACCGACTCTAGGAATATACCGGTCTCCTATGATTGCGATTACAATTAGAATTATCTCTGGAAATGATGGTTGTTCTTATTAAACTTGATTGCATGTTTTGCTAGGGCGGTGGTGGTCCACAAATTAAAATCAATTATTGTAACACTAAATCGCGCACAGCGAGAAGAAAAATACCAAGTGGAATAAATCTGCCCAAAATAATATCGTTTATGTTGATTTACGAAAAAAAAAATATTCAATTTTCAAGCCTTCAAAATTCCGGACTTTTCGGCGTAATTTCGAATTTTCTCCCAGACGCAGTTTTAACAGTGAAATCCGGACATGTCAGGGAAATTCCGGACGTATGGCAACTCTGAGTTAGATTCAAAACCAATTCGCGATTTGGAATGCAATAATGTCGAATTTAGCATGAATGGAAACTGAACCATAGCAACAATGCGGCGTATTGCACCAGACAGTATTATATACAGTGGTGTACATGTAAGACATGAGAATACAAAAACAGTTAATGCCTATTGCACCTAGTCCTGACGGCATTCGTCAGCCAGCATTCGCCGCAAAATGATTCTTACCATTTTTATTGCTGCCACTGACACATGATTGAGGAAAGTCTGCAACGTCTCGTCCCATAGTTTCCTTTTATAAACTACTTACTTGGGTAAGTTTAAGTGCTTATGTTTTCTATTTAGACTTGATTTTGCTTTGTATGTCTTGAAAGTCGTTATTTACACTTCTGTTGTAAGTGAGACGAAATTTACGCTAATACTCCTACGCGTACTTTAGTATCACAAAGGACTACTTTGACCATTTCTGTTTTATAGAAGCCTTATATAGTTGTTCCAGGTATCATGTCAACATCAGGATACTAGTGATGCTACAGTAAATTTTCATCGTCGACGCCTGACACAAATGTGCAGCCTTAACTTTCTACACTCTACAGCAGGGGCTCTCAGCCCGCGGCCCGCGGCAGCTTTCATCATGAACGCAATTACTACTGACACGGTACTGTTACATATTAATTCAGCTACTTGGCTCTCTTATCGCACCGTCTCTATTTCGTTTGATTACTCATTCTTTGATGTGTTCTGGTTTCTTGATATATGATCGATTTGTTGTTATCGTTTTGAATCGGTATCCGGCTGTACTCTGGCTCAAGAGTATCTCGCTGCGTAGTAAACGTTTAAAGAGTGTTTCACTAACCGCGAATGGTTTGAACGGAAAGAAGAACAAGGAACGGGAAATTAAACTGCGAAAACTGGGTTTGTAACTCTGCGTGGAACAAAGACTTTGCTTTCTTCGATCTAAATTGAGATCCGATGTGTCGTATTTATCGAAGAACAGTTGTCGTAACGAAGCGTAGAAGATTAAAATGATACCACGACAGTTTGTTCTGGAGTCATATATATCGCCTGATCTCAGAAAACGTTGCTAGCTAGGTGCCAAGCCCGGCAATCCATATTTCGAGGCCTTGTTAAAATTGCCGACGACGTTACAGGTGCATATCGTTCAAAATTGCGTGGAATATAGCTAAACCCGAGAAATCTGCTAGAGAAGGTGTGATTTCAATAAAACTTTAACATACTGTGCGAATATTCCCTGGTTCTGGAACTTAGCAGCAACGACAATATCACCTGACAAATGTCGGAGCTACAGTTGTCTGATTCAACCGTGACCAGAATAGTAACAGCAATTTCAATCGATCTTTTATCGCATGTTCTGAAACACGTTGTCGAGTAGACTACTTTAGCCGCCTAGCATTGGACGAATCCACCGACTCCACAGAATTGCATGGCTAGTTATCACGGTGCATTTTATCAGAGTGGACATATTTACAGTGGAAATGCTGGCAAGGCAAATTTGAAGAGGGAACCAGCGAAAAAACATCAACTTGACAAAGCTGACTTCTGTAACTATTGATGCAGGGCTCCATCCATGGAAGGAAAGAAGAACGTCGATATTTTTTGCTCAGAAATCACCCCTAACGCTGCTAGACTTGTTCCCATATCACTGAGAGCTCAAAGTGATAATTGCCTCTGTAAAGAAAAAATGACCATAATCTTATGCTTGCTCGCTCACGCATTGAAACGGGAATGTCGATTCTCTGTTGGAAAGAGTTGAAGGTGGATATACCGACCAAGAATGCAATGCACGCTCAATGAAGGGTTTCACTTGCGCCGATGGAAGATACATATCCTCACAAAAACAGCAACTGTAAACTCACGAACGCTGTCCATTAATGCTTTATAATGCATAAAAATGTACTAAATGCCCGTATAGGACTGGTAAATAGGCTACAGTGGACTAAATTTTATAGTAGCCTACAAATACGTTGTAATAATGTTGTGCGACCTGCGGCGTCTTTGGCTGTTCAAATGCGGCCCGTTATACAAGGGAAGTTGAGAGCCCACGCTCTACAGGCTACGATACATTATACACCAGCACTTTCGCAGCGTAAATAGCAAATTCGCAACAAATTCGGGCCGATTCTGACCAAGGAAATTGTAAAGAATTAAAGCACCTTATTAGATAAATGATAGATAGAACGAGACGTCTTGCCTCAACTCACTTCACTCACCACCATTTCAGCTCAATCTGCCTTTCTCTGAAACTCAAACCTGACTCCGAATTCTTGTTCATTTGGTATTCATGGTAAGCTGCCGCATCCTCGAGCAGTCACCCTACGTTTTCGGCTGTTTAAATATACCGACTCTGTGGAGTGGATATAGAGAGTATCTGACACTGTTTTGTGTTCATGTATCACGTCACATCCCGTGAGATTTTACTGATACATTGTCGGATAGCAACAGGCTATCGTATCAACTACATATATCGAGTTTCTGCTTACAGTTTGTTTCGAATCACAATACGGAAATGCCCTAACAAAGTAGCGGGTCAAGAATCTTGACAATTTCAGCAAAGTACCACAAACATGCACCATGGGGCAGTAAAGCGAGTGACGCATCATATCTTTTCCACGTAATACCCGAAGAAAAGGGAATATAAGACGCAAGCGCGTTCAGAAACTGCTACAGTGATGAAATACGTGTCAGAAATTTCGAGCTATGGCGAGTTACCTCGATACCACAGAGATCGCACGTGTGTTATGGAAATAATTTTGAGTCTTTTATCTGCAGCTGCAAAAATACAGACTTTCGGCTACGTCTGAGTGTGCGCGAATTCGGAAGATACACAGCAACAAGGCAATTTTACCAAGCCATACAGCTCGGAATATTGCAACCAAATCCAATTTTTTTGTAATATTCTGTACATATTTTGGTGTGATTAAAAGAGTAACAAATCTATCAGGTTTTTCATTGTTTTGAATAAGGACAATGGAATAAATATTATTTTTTGAGGAATCATCTCTCACTTACTCATTACCTAATATTAACACATCGACTCGTGCAGCTTGTTACTGTGTCGCAATGTAATTCACTGCTTTTAATTTAAAAATAAAATACGCCGCAGATTATACTGTTTAAGTTAGGGGTTATCATACCTTCTTCAACTCCGTATCCATTCGCATTATATGAATGAAAGACAAAACCAAACAAACTATGCCTATAAACATTCTAACATTTCACTCGATCTCGCACGAAAACTGTTAATCATATAATCCTCATGCTTGAAAAACCTTGCTCACAAGTCAAACTTCGAAGAGGGGGAAGAGCAAAATACTCGCCACCCTTTTGACACTGCTAGATACGACTCTACCATTCTAGACCAGTCCCATAAACTATACACAATAAAACCGCTAACGATTACAATAGCCCTAATTAACTATACCCATGATAATGAGCACGTGACGCGTGACACCGCAGCAGAAGAGAAACAGAAATTTACTACAGTTAACGTAGATGAGGCGAGTAACATTGCACGGCAGTGTATAAGCATGGTGGTTTAAGCCTTATAAATGCTGCATTTGGTATGTTGACAATTTTTCTTTGGTTGTCATAGAAACATTAAATCACAGTGACAGTGCCAGAACTATGAAGTTGGTAGCTTGACCCCTGAAAATTCTCTCGCCCAGGGGCACGCGAACTCCAGTTTAAATACCTACCGTTTTAACCCTTGACTCAGTCAATAATTGATCATGTGGACTATACGTAACTAGCTACGAATTTATACATTGTCACCAGGGCTGTAATGACTCAAGTCGCGGCTTTCTGATGACTCGACTTGACTCGAGTCATTATCTCATATGACTCGGGCCAAATCATATGACTCGACACTCAGGCGGCCAAGACCGACATTTCATTGTAATTTCAAGGAATAGTAAAGTAACCTCACTATTTGTATTTCGTCTATCGGTAGCGATACTTGAAAATGCGACCAGAAACTGTTAAAAGTGAGAAAAATTAGTATATTATAGATGCGAACAGTTCGATATCACGTAACAGAACTATAAAAAGTGATTTAAACAAGAATTTAACTGGAAACTGAGCAGTCCACGCAATGATTCGGACTCGGACTCGAGTCATAAGACCATGACTCGGACTCGACCCTCTGCTTGCTGACTTGGACTCGGACTTGACACGGTGTTGAATTCAAAATGACACGACTTGACTCGAGTCAAAACTATATAAGTAAGATCGACTTGTGACTCGGAGCCTTGTGACTTGGTTACAACCCTGATTGTCACACTATATGGTATCACACATACGCTCGATCGTCTGACAGAAGTACCGAGACTCTATGCAATGCTATTCTACAAACTCTC
This sequence comes from Botryllus schlosseri, assembly GCF_051294905.1. NCBI lineage: Eukaryota > Metazoa > Chordata > Ascidiacea > Stolidobranchia > Styelidae > Botryllus > Botryllus schlosseri. The sequence continues at coordinate 18,163,418 of NC_137249.1, forward strand.
TTCACTGTGTACCTGTACAGTGTACGCACATGACATTCATGTCCACATCGTAGCAGGATAAAGCTTCTATATATACCTACGCTAACATGAACCGATAGCCGGGTCTAAGCTTAACAAGCACTTAAATCTGACATCTTCCATCTTTCGAACCGTCGGTATACCATATTTTTAACTGCAAAAAGAGGACATTTTTGCGAGCACGTAACATGAAAGTAGAATTGTTACGTTAGAGTTTGATGATGTTTTACATTTCCTTGGTAGCTGAAGGTAAAGATTACAAAAACAATATGGAAAGATCATTTTTCCGGGTTGTTTACACGAAATATCATTGACATCATATACGACCGCCCATAATCTCGAAACTGATTCTAGTAATAGGACTGTTGAGTTCGAACTCGTGCCAGGAAAATTGCGACAGATTTTTGCATGTAAAATCGCCCAGGTGATACAGAGAACGTCAAGTAATGTTAGCAATAGAAATCAAGAAGATGAGGCTCGTAGGTCAAGTTGCTGAAAAAATTTTAAACCAGCAATTCAGCATGTTTCATGGCTACAGTGCACACTGGTTTGGAAATAACGGTCCTCGGACCATTCAATTTTAAAGACAAAAGATGACATGTGGCAAGCCTACGAAATAGAACCTTGAGCATTATGAGTTATGACTACTGCGAAGCAGGGTTGTAACCAAGTCACATGGTTCCGAGTCACGAGTCAATCTGACTTTTGTGGTTTTGACTCGAGTCGAGTCGAGTCATTTTCAATTCATCACCGACTCGAGTCCGAGTCCAAAGTCACCGTTTTAAGGGTCAAGTCCGAGTCATAGTGTTATGACTCGAGTCGAGTCCAAGTCACAGTATTGAAGTCATGTTCAACTTATGTTTTCAATCCTGCTTGGGTGATATCGAATTCCTTGCTTGCCAAACATGCTCATTTTGTCCCTATCATAGTCTTGGCACAAGTTTATTTAGTTAGGCAGATAACAGGCAGTTCCTGGCCTCATATACCGATGCTACGGATAGACGAGACAGGCCGCCAATACGATAACGTTACTAATCTTAGAACTTTAAATCAAATATCTGTCTTGTCAGTCTGATATTTCACAAATAAAAGCATTCAGTTTTTATTACGAGCACATCGACGACCGCTCACAAATAGCTTATAGAGAATAAACGAATTCACGTCTACATACTATCTGATAGAGAACCTACGAATTCACGTCTAGCTAGATACAAGCTGGTAAAGAATCAACAGATAAGCGCTTATGTAGAGGTACAGTTTTGCTTTCACATCATATCAGGTGGTTGACCAGAAAAAAGGTCAACTTTCCTGCTCAGCTGCCGAAATAGTCGCCGGAGCGTTACTTTAGTGCTGATTTACTGTTGTCTTAGTCGAATTTGCCCTACATTTACCAAAAAAATCCCAAAAATGAGGGCAGAATCTCAAAAAGTAGGCTACTTCTTAAAATTGTTAGATTATCTAAAAGAACTTAAATTTGGCTTAACTCCAACCAGTAGAGAGCAATGCTAAGAGAAAATATTTTGGATTAATTACAAATAGAGACTTTCGAAATATACCGGCTACCTCATGGTATTGTTAGATTGTGTAAAAATATGATTCATAGAAAATTTGGCTCAATTCCAACTAGAAGAAGCGGGGTTATTAGAGTGGAATATTTTGGATATGAAAAAATAGTCGACTTACTGCTAGTATGTAATTATATTTTATGAAATCATTTCTCACTAAAAATACTCCATGTATTTTCAAATCTAAAATTTTCTTCTCTCATTTCATTGATTCCACTTTTTCAAATTAGGCCAGATTCAGTGTTCTTTTTATGCAACGTAGCAATTTTGACAAGTAGCCACCCAGTAGAATAAAAAAGAAGGTATTTTTGATCGGCCCTATTGTACAAACATCACACAACATTAGCCATTCATTATTATCACGTGCAAAATGCACATACCTAACAAAACGTCAAACGGACGGAGGGTATTGTGTGTTTTCACAGACAGCAGATCAAATCAATGAATTACACTTGAAAAATACTAAAGTGGAAAGGAGATTCTCATATATGTTGAGGCGGCATGGCCTTAGAATAATCCACATCCACTGGATACACGTTCCTCTGGCGCATTAGATGCAGGAATTGAAAAGCAATTTTGAACCACACTGAAGAGCAGTAGATACTCATCCATTCTAGTCGACCAAAATGCAAAGAATCATCGCCTTCATATCTACACATGAGCTTATCAGTCTCTTCCAAGTAGGCTACTTGACCATCTGAGTCATTTCTTTGGCGCTAATTGGACTTAATTGCTTCGATTGTTTGCTTGTATAATTGAAATGTCTTGGGTACTTTGATGGCGGAGGATCTATTACCTCTTCATCACTGGATGATTTTGTACAATGCATTGCTCTTTGCTACTATGTACCATTGTCTTTTGCTTTTACGGCGGCGCATATCTGATATCAGACGAGTGCAACGAAAGCAGTGGTGACTTATAGCGATGTCGACAGAATTCGTCACATGCGTTGATCTAACCATTGTGATTCGCAGCTTTCTTCACCTTCAAGTCATATAAAATAAGCCGAGTCAATGACTTGAGTCGAGTCATGCGTAACGACAGTAGTTAGTATGATCGCTCGTGACGGGCCATTGTGGCTTATGGGTGCGGTCGCACATCGTATGGAAAACTCGTGGTGGCACATCGTACTTTTTGACCCCCCCTCTCGGTCGCACATCGTAATGCGTTCTTATGGGTGCGCTCGCACATCGTACTTTCGGGTATAGGCATCTGTCGCATATCATATTGAAAACTCGTGTTGGCACATCGTACTTTTAGGTATAGGCTCCGGTCGCACGTCGTACTTTCGCGTATAGGCTGCGGCGATGATGTACCTGTCATGTATTCTTACGCGATCTCTGGTGATTCGCCATGTGTTCTTATGGGTGCGTCGGCATATCGTACTTTCGGGTAGGCATCTCTCGACCGGTGTTGAATATGTATCAGGTATGGTAAATAGTCACGTGATTGGTACTTAGTTATTGTGTATATCCCAAATTATTATATATGACCAATTTGAAGTAATCCCAGCGTTTACGGTGAGTGTGACAATGATATATCGTTATTCTTATGGATGCGGCGATGATTCGTACTTTCGGTATAGCCCGCGGTGGCATGTCGTACTTTCAGTAAAAAAGGTGTGAAATAGTTTGCTAAATCTAGGAATCAGTCGCTTGGTAATAAGTTTACCACAGAACCGGCGTAGACGGCGATTCGAATATCAACAATAACAACGGTCACAAATTAACACTTCAAATAGCTGTGAAATAGTTTGCAAAACTCCGCGATCGCCCACAAGATAATGTCTCGGACATAACCATCTTTAGCGACTTGGTGTTACAGGCATATCGATCACTCACGCGGTGAAATTTTCGTAAGCAGTTTGACACAGAGCTTGATTTCACTCGTAGGATTTAATAAGTATCGAATAACAGACCGCCAGTGTCGGTAACTTGAATAGCGACAAATTGTCACTTATTTCCGCTCTAACCCTAATCCTTTGTGAAGTGAACGCTTATTCAAAAGGGTGTGATATCATTTTATAAATCCAACGACCACCCACCGGATAATGCTTCAGACATAGCAATCCCTCATGCCCGCTCACAAGGTAATATTTCGGTAATTAGTTTGTCCCAGAACCGTCGCAGACGGTGATTCGAAAACCAACAATTTGTCACTTGCCCGCGATCGCTATATGTTTCACGCCTCCCGAATAGTGGCTGACTTTAGTTGCGTGATACAAATCATGAGAATATTCAATCAATGTGTCAATTTGTCAACTTGAAATGAAACTCACTACAAATCAAGTTGATTCGTATCTGAATGTTTTAATTCGGTACAACTCTAATCCTTTGAGAAATCCTTTAAACGCGTTTTTGTTGAATCGAACGTAACCTGAATATTACTGACGCCAACATTCGGCCGCGTCGGATTATTCGCACATTCCGCGCTGCTGTTTTCACGTCTATAGAATCAATACCAACTATAACTCTACAAGAATCAAGAATCACAAGTATGTGCATTATACAGTTATTGTCTTTATCAACTTGAAATCAATCCCTTAACAAAAACACACATCTTATCACTTGTCAACTCTATCATGAAAATCCTCGAACCCGTATTATTAAGAATGTTATAGTACGGCGTCGGAAATCCACTCGCGAGATGTACTAAAGGTAAATCCAAATAATCCAGAATGAAATATTTGAACTTGACATTGTGTGAATTGAAATATGTTTGAAAAACATGACTACCAACTTTCAACCCAGTCATAGTTAGAGATTATACGCATATTGATTTGAAACAAGTAATGAAGCCTTACAACTCTATTCACAGTTTTCCGTTTGTCAAATAGAGTTTCAGTAAATAATTTCACTATGCTATCGCGATATTTTAATGTGTTACTACACACAATCAAGTCAATCAATGAAATCGCACCTGTTGTAAATATTTCACACTTGACAACCGCTTGCACATAACACGATCGAGTTGCAATGCGATGAGTTGAATCGGAATATTTCAACCTACTTTGTCAAATCGCGATTTGAAGTAGGATCGCCAGACAGACTGGGTAAACTTTCACTCCAATGCGTTTCAGATTAATTTATTCACACGATCACCATCTCGCTGTCTTCACACTTACACAATCGCGTACTGTTTCCACTCGCAACTTCGGTACGATATTTCAACTTGTCACAATAACTGATTATTCACATGTTGATTTGAAACAAAAGAAGCCTTGAACAAGTTATCTGGGTATTTTTTTTTGTCGCAATTGAGTTAATGGAAATAGTATTACGCCTCGAAATTTTAACATCTTACCATACTCAAAAGAGTCAATCATGAAAACCTTGTCAAGTAAATCCGTAAACCTTGTCAAGTAAATCCGTTTGTAACTCGGCCAACCAACTATACAGTACCCGTACAGAAAGAAGACAAGATTATGCGAGTACATACAATCGCTACAATCTAAGCAAGTTCGGTTGTAGTCATATACCACCAAATCGTCTTTTTTGTTCAACTGTAAAAGTCGTTACTATTCTGTAAGATAAAGTAATTACTACTCGGTATATTTTATAAACCACAATAAATACTACTCGGTGGGCGGTTTGAGATTAACATATTACATTTGAGTATACGAGATTTGAATGTCTGACCAACGTAGTTGAGAATTCATTTCTTACAATCGAACGCAGGCGTTATATTGAAAATTTTCACGATGTAAACATTCTTATTAACACATTGATTTTGACATATGAGATTTTGTAATAGTCGATCATGACTTGATTATTAAATTACGACATTATTAGACCGGGGTTGTGTTGAAGGTTATTACGATACAAACAAACTTTACAGAAACATTGTTATTAGCATATCGATTTGTGGAACTAGATTAACATGTCTGAAATGTTTTGATTAGGAAGATTAAGCCGTGTTCGTAAAAACCACGCAGCGTATCGCGGATATCAGAAAATATTTTACAAATGTAATTGTCTCCACTAACCAAGACTAAAGATGAAACAACAATTTCCTTTGTTAAACAATAACCGGTACAATACTTTATCATCGTAATCAGCAGTGAGAATTGAAACACTTTCGCACATTATCCGATGTCAAGATATCACACTAGGTGAATTGACATACCGCCGCTTGATTAATGCTTAATCCGTTCGCACCATTTCACATACTTTGATCATTACAAAAGTAAATTGGAATATGTTTGCTAGATGCATTCAATTCAGTTAGAAATGTCTGGTACACAACAATCGTAATATCAAGGAAGTACTTACTACACTGTAATTCACTTAACGTGTTTTGCATTGTTGTTCATTTGTAGTATTGATTGTTTTTGAACCTCCAAATAATAATTCCCGACATGAAACCAAACCGCTGAAAGTCGTTACCATCACAACGAAACAATTTGTACGATGTTTGCCAAATGTATCCTATAGTTAGGTGTACTAGAATCACTGGTCCAACACATACACCGACAATGCAATCGAAATTTTCCCCATTGTCATTCGTCAAAGTAAAGGTCGTCACAATACTCAACCCATAAAAGATCTTACTTGTATGTGATTGAATCGCAGGTAATTAACCCACTAAATCAAACCATAAGGAAATTTCACTCACTCATCGGATATGAAACAGCGTCACTTAATCGGCGTAGATCGTTTTACTAAATGCAAACCATACCTGACCAACAGAAAACAATTTTCACTCACCTTGTAATGAAACCAAGTGGTGGGCCTTCGTTCAATATTTTGTCTGTGTCAAATACTTTGTAATAAACACAATGGAGTGGTTGAGCTTTACATCATCAAGCTGTCATTAATAAATCAAGATTTCGGTAAACTTGTAACTGTATCGTTTACCTAACCGAGTTGTATGCACAGTTTCATATTTTTATCATTTAGTGATTGCTGAACATACCAAACGATACACATTCACTTCCGAAATACTGCGTTGATCTCAATTCCCTTTGTCGTGATAACCGAAGTACATTTGTTTCGAATTCGTAACAGCCGACTTTTCTATGACACGATAAATTTTGACAAGTTATGCTTGGAAGATTGGTTGTATATCACGAAAAATAATTACCGCTCATATTGATACTGTTATCCCTTGTTCGGTATTTTCAAACGAGTAAAATTTATTACTTGAGTTACTCCGCTTACTATATTCAAATGTAAACACAGCCGTCTTTCAACATCACAAAGACATCGATATAAAGTATACAATCAAACGCAACAAGTTTTACTTTTGTAGGTTGTGTATGATTATCCTGCATAACTCATTTCTTACCAAAGGCATATGAAAAATATTTACGTCACCAAAATATTCGACGTCACTCGATACTATAGAATGGTCGACTACGCTTTCAAAATGTTTCGATACCTCAAGAACTTTATTGTCTGAATGGTTGGTCACGTATCTTAATAATCAAGTAGTTCAACACAGAACTAGTATTAACAGAAACACCAGAGTTGTTTACACAAAAGTTTGTATGTGTACAGTATGCGAATACCATGTGTAAGTCCAGCACAATTGTGGTATCCATCCCATTTAGTTAACACAATTTACGACACCGAGGTCGCCTCATCTTTCGTAAGACAACAAACCAAGCTTCAGGATATGTCCATGTCATAGCAATAAATCAGCTACTCCAACAACAGAGGACATATGTTTTCTAGTTACGGTGCTTACATCTTACACACAAATCAATCTACTTTGCTAACGAAAAGTGCTGAGTCATCACAACAATACAACTAAAACATACTATCATACAAAATGGCCGTTATAGTCACCAATGGTACATCGTACAAGTAACAAGTCTCGAGAATCCAGTTATTCAAAAAACGTGAAAGTATTTCTACACCAAGTCGTTATGTTGACGAAGACGTATATTGTAATATCATGATCGATTTGTATTCGTTGACCGCAAAATGTCACTACTCTAAATAATTATTTTTCACTCAAACACAAAAACCTACTTGTCGCCATTCGATTTCATCAAGCACGAGTTCAAGAAACTTACTTACTACGACATGAATTGTTATTTTTATGTTGTGTAAATAGGTAATAATTAATTCAAGTAACACTATATCAACATCATCGAGTTTTGCGAATAGATTTACATGTGGTCTTGTGGTTTTAATTGAAGTACACAACGCGGTCTAATGTAGAGTCATCTCTATTGTACAGCAACTTGGTAATCGAAATGCATTAACATTTAAACAACGATCTTGGTTCGTCACGCGAAAAATATCTTTACTGTCGCAACACTCTGATACTCTGCACAAGATGTGTAAATCCTTTTCACACTCATAATAATACACTAACGGGATACCGACGTCAAGCAACAACGTTTAACAACATCACTGACACTGAACATACGATACCTACCCAAGTAAAAATATCATTTTCACCAGGAGGTCAGTCGTTACTTGTGTACAATTACCATTTTCCCTTGGGAGTTTAGCGTTACCCGAGTAACAAAACCCTTTTCACTTGGAAATATATGTTTTCCCTCAACAACAAACGTTTTTCACTTGGAAATATATTTTTTCCCTGGGTAACAAACCCCTTTTCACTTGGAAATATATTTTTGCCCTGGATAACAAACCTTTTTCACTTGGAAATATATTTTTTCTCTGGGTAACAAACCTTTTTCACTTGGAAATATATTTTTTCTCTGGGTAACAAACCTTTTTCACTGAGCAACAAACCCTTTTCTCCCCAGGCAACAAACCCTTTTCGTTTGGAAAACTATCATTTACCTGAGTACCAATACCATTTTCGTTTTGAAAACTGACAACTACACCGGTCAATTTGATATTTTTTGTATATTGTTACAACAGACAGTGACAAAATATACACCAACAACGACTCCGATACATTTGTGTAATCGCATATTCACTTGTTCTGGTGCATCCCATCAAAACCCTCAGTTACCCACATGTAATGCGCTGTACACCGATGTGAATGCTTTGGAAAATTGGGCAATAGGCTTCGATAGTTCTGTGATGTCCGGGTTCGTGCTTTGGATTTTCCAGAGTCAAAATGTCTGAATAAAACACCTCCTCGACGATGGTTGGTACGTGGATAACGGTGTTCGGAAAACGGTTTGATTTATGTCACCCATCGCGATAACAATTCCGGGTCGAGATTTCTCCCACATGTTTACTATATTGTGTCTTTATTGGTCAATGTATGTCTCAACATTCAGTTTGAAATCGGAAGCCCTGATAAAGTATGTAACCGGATCCGGATATCAACTCTGAATCGATAAAGCAATGAACAATATTCAAAGTAAACATGTTACACCCTGTGTTTCCACGAAAGAATACCATCCAGACATACGTCGCGCTTGTTTGCCCACATCAGTATACGCGTAAATAGAGGTGTGTGACATTGCATGCAATGTGTTGGTATACAAACATCGGGGAGTAAGCCTTCGATCCACAGACATTATCATAGCCGGTAATTTTGATGCAGATCGAATGTCATCACACCCGATAACAATGTCATACCAATAAGCCACATTGCAATGACTCTCGCGCTATTACCATAGTGTTCTAAGGTGGTGTAGACACTACCGATCGTTCCGCTTCGTCAATTTGGAAAGGCCGTCGCCAAGATGCTATCTCTGCCGCTTGAGCACAGGGAAAAGTTGCGTTCTAATCAGATCTAGGAGGTTAATTGGTTAGTGCGGTATGTTTTCTGTACGCAATTGATAATGCTGAGATATCACTTCGTAGATTAAGATGTCAAATTTTGCTGCCGGTAGGGTTTTTCAGGCAGTGCCAGCGGCATGTTATCGTGTTACATTGCAACCGGAGTACGGTATAGCCTGTCATAGCTTCCTTGGTAATGTTATCGTTATCATGCTATATGTTTTTGTGCCTGCTGTATGGAGTCGACGTGGATATAGTGGGCACACAATTTCCTGTTAGCGCATTACTTTACCTTGGATGATTATTGCTGGTAGGCAAAACGTACATGAAATTCTTTGTGGTTTTCGAACTTTTCTAGATTGAATATCAATGGCTAATATTCCAGAATATAGCGTTGAGTGGCTTTCTCCGGAACTGATTCAAGAATTACTGATGCTTGATGATGAAGATATTTTGCCCATCCATCCGTCTTCGAAAAAAAGATCCGTGCCAGAAATAACTGACGAAGAAGTGACACAATTACTACATGAAAGTCAGGGCGGAGATGGGCAACTTGAATTGACTTCATTTGGACTACAAAATATCAGAATGTGGATACAGGATTATGCTGTGACAAGAAATAAAGACAAGCTTGTCGCTCAGCAAAGCAAGCATTGCCTTAGAGCTTCTTCATTTTTTAAAGATGCTAATGAAGTCAGAGATCCTGCGTATTGTCTCCTTCAAATTATCAAAACAATTTCGAAAAATAAATGCGCATCAGAATTGACCACAGCAACGGAAATAACTTCATACGAGACAGACACACTCCAATACCTAGGGGGATTTGCTCTGAAAAAGGCAGTAGCAAAATTCGGAAAAAACTCGCTCTTGGATAATTTGACGAGTCAACCAAAACCGGGAAGTTTCATCACATTTATGGAAAAAAAAGTAGGATCTCTGTATTGCCCTTCTGAAGAGCTTGCACAGTTCTTGAACAAATTGTACTTGATGCTGGGTGAGCATTTCAGAAGGAGACCTGACGAAATAGATATAACCATCTTCACTAAAGAGCTTCGGAGCAATTTGTATTACGTATCGTATGTTGAAAGGCTAGAAGAGATGTCTCAACTTGACCATGATTTGACTGAACAGATTGTGTTACAAATTTTTACAACAGTCATTGCACTTCTCACAAAGGGATTTGCAAAGAAATTATTTCAACGTATGCGCAGCAAATGCCTCCTTTCACGAGGCTTGAGAGGTAACCTCAAACGACAGGTGCAGCAGTAGATTTTTGTCATTTGTCTTGCAGCTTTTTTTTCGAATTACAGTCATCATGTTGAATATATGGGACTTGATTTTGTGTACAAACGAAACAATAGTGCAGCAGTCATAAGACATCATCCAAGGAAGAAAATAGGCTTCCAGCTGGAGCTACTTACATAGTGATAGAGTATGCTAGCCGCCTATTGGTCAGGTTCATTGGTTTATTTAACCTTCTACCAGGATATATGCAATAATATGACCAAGTATTACCTGCTTCAAATAGGTCTAATCGTATGCTACATAAAGCTGTCAATGTAGTCACCTCACCTATTTTTATAGACACAAAGAATCAAACGTCTTACTACCAGTACTAGCACAAGTAGAAATTTATTGTGCTCGACGGAGTAGCATAAATCATGAAATTGAAAACAGATAAATCAATCAATTTAATCATGCAAGTAGCAGGGTTTCTATTCTGTCAATGTTGCCAATGGAACATTTTGTTACCATCAAGCAGTATCAATGTCCGCAACTATCTCGACCATACCAGGACGTATTCCATTATTCTCTCGCATCGACATAGTTGCCAAAATTGAAGCTACTCAAGTCGAATAATGAAATATTTTGTGATGGGTAGAGATAGTTGCCCATATTGATGTCGACATTGTTGAATTAGATATGGCCAGTTTGATCCTTCTGAAGAACACAATGCTGGAGGATGTAGAAGTGTGGATTTACGTGGAGAGATCAGTTGGCGCTGTTGGAAGATTCAGGAATTTCTGAAAATGATTCGAGATATAAGCGACCATTCCGAAACCACTTTCGGTCAACGGCTAACCATCAGGTTTTTGGCGCTTTGGTAAAGGCTCATGACATATTGCAGTCCAAGCATTACGAGAACCGTACGTTGTATTCCCTCCTTTGACTTTCTTGATTATTTTTCGTTGAATGATGTGCTGGATTCCATATCCGACTTCTTGGATGTCCGGATTCTGGGAAAACCTTCCCAAAGTTCTCTGTTAAATTGAGTCATCTGAACAAATGAAATTATGTGATCCTAAACCCCAAGGATACTAACGAGGTTTCCGAAAAATGCTTCCAATATATCCTGTGAAAAAGTTCGCAGCCGCACATAATCCATTTCTTGAAGGAGTCTCTCACACAAAAACACGAAGTTTCTTGAGGTGAATATTAGCCCCTCCAAAGTCGGCTGAGGTAGTATACGCATCTGTTCCCCAAATCCGTCCACTTCTTCCTATAAAATAATCAATGTCTTGGAAGATATAAGGCTGAATTATTGCAACCAATACACACTTTCCAACGCAGTAGCTCTTCAACGAACTCCTTCAATTTCGTAATTCTGTTGTCAGTGATAGTGCGGATAGGATTCCTCGTCCCACAGTTGACAATTTCGAACCAGCTTCAATAATACAATGTAGAATTATTTACCCATCTTCATGACAAAAATAATGAAAGAATTCAAACCTGTTCATCATGAGGACGAATTCCGAGGTTCCCTTGGCTCCCTCCATGGTTTCAAGATTTTTGCCCACTTCCCAGCTCAGGACATCCCTTGCTAGATTCACCTTCATCTTTCAATAATTACATTCCACAACTAATGAGCCTGAACTATATTGGTCACGCTAACACACAAATGATACATACTTTGGAGTAAGGATTCAGCTTTATGTGATTTTCGGTGAGTCGAGATCGTCGGAGCATCAGGCTGTATTTCTCGTTATGATACAGTTTCGCAATGTGAGTCCATAAAATGTGCTTCCCAGCTCTATTCATGAACCTTTTTCCTCCCGGTTTCGAGGAATATAAAGCATTCCGTGCAGTCTGCAAAATATACATCAATCACTCAACACCTTCATGTACGACTAAATGCAATCTCTATACTCACCTTGAGAAGGTGTGAGGGGTCAGAACAAAGTAAAATTGGTCTGTTCCGACCATATGGATTTGGAGCTGTGAATGCACACCGTATCGGAATTGAGTCAACTCCAGCAATAAGTTTAAAAAATTTGCGGTTGGTTGACATGCCGTCTGCAATTACAGCATGAATCCTCAAATTCAAACGCTCACAATGAGCAAGTATTTCCCAGAATATTAAACAAAGATCCGCTTGTGGTGTAATGCTTGTTGGGTACCATGCAAGTGGCAAGGAAATCTCTCCTTTAACCGTTCGTACGTAAAACACTGTAAATATAATATACCTTGAATCAACGATCAATTTTATATCATAGATTGTTACTACCAAGTATGTGAGTAGCCAGTTGACAGTCATTCACAAAATTTGGATCGATGAACCCAATCAACTTTCCGTCTGATACAACCAAATTTTCTCGGACTGCAAAATAACAACAATATGTTCTGATTATAAAACACCAAGATTTCAGTACAATACTTTTCATTTCATCCAAAGTCAAAAAAGCCGGAAGGAATTCATGCTGCTTCATGACCTTTGTGATCTCACTGACCACCATTTCATTGATTCCTGGTTGGGGCTTGATGCAATTCCTATCAAAGTGTAAAAGTAAACCAGATGACAATTCAACGAGACCGTGAAATATTCAAACCTGTAACGTTGTATTGTTTTGCCAGAAGGTAAAACGAGGGCTTTACTGTTTACAACATGGTGATATGCTGCAGGTGAGCGACAATAAAACTCAATAGCCCATCTAATCACATCCGGATGGTACCTTCTTCTGGTAGAGCAAACCGATGAATTTTCAATTTGATTTCGTAAAAATAATTCTTGCCATTCATTATGTTGTACAATACCAGGTTCCTGCATTCCCTGAAAAATCTCAAGCCAGGTTAAATGTTGAGCAGTCATAATGAAAAATACTGATGGCTTTAACGCTGTATACTGTACAAGTACATGCTCTTGCTACTTCGGAACCATTACTTAAAAACCAGCAATCAAACAATCATAACACTATCAAACAATATAAACTCAAACTGTGAGGTTCACCTGAACGTCAACGGAATCCTCAACAAGTAATGTGGAATCTGATCTTCCCTCAAAGACTTCACATTTCATGCAACACTTGTTGTCTTCAACACAGCCAGCTAATAAATTCATAGGATCATATTGTCAAGATATCCTCACAAAACGGTTTAAATTTAACATACTATTACCAATAATCTGGCACTCTGGTGATCGTATCATTTCATGGACTGTAAGCTTTCCGTTATTCAACATAATCACCGGATGAACAACAGAGTTCTCTACTTTGTATGGCATTCCAGTACCCTCACATATTGTGATAGCTTCCACATCTCCTGAAAAGTCGCCACTTTATTTAAAATAAAATTTACCTAGGGCTATCATTTTTTTCACTAAGCAAATTTCCTCCATTACTCTCATCTCACAAGATGCTCTACTATGAACATATTTCTACCTCGAGCTCCTCACAAAACCACGACCTATTAGTGCGCTCCGATATTATTCCAAGTTTACAATCATTATAACGCTACCTAATTATTATCTTGCAGTTACTGAAGCTATATACACACCTATGAATATCAGTTTCATGTCACTATCCATATAATTTACTCTTCTAAAAAGCCCTTCGCCCAACAAGCTATTCTGCAAACATTGACCTAGGCATAACTGCGAAGTTGTAAACAGGCTGTTACTCACGTAAATACGCATTCAAAGTCTGATGTTGCAAGTTGACGCCAGATGGAAATGCCTCAAGGGGGACATTCCAGCCATAAACGGACATCAGACAGAGATGCATATTGTCATCAAACTGCAACCTGAACACACTCATACTTTTAACACTCCATATCAAACTCAAGGGATGGAAATATTAATACTTAATCTTGGGAGATACTTCATCGCTACATTGCAGTTCTGCTACAAACATCTGTCTTTTGTCATAGAAAACCCAATTTCCTGTGAAAAGTGCCGATCTTAACTCATCTCAGGATTAACGAGCAAAATTGCGTTTGGTAAGCATATAGGCTACCTTTTGCATTTGATGACAGCTTTTCAATCGACTTCCAAATATCAGTACGGCATTTATGTTGCAATTTTAGCGGGGTTTCAAATCGTGTCGGTGGAAATTTTCGCGGGGTAGGTTTGGGTGAATTGAATTTTTCCGGCATTTCCAGGATGGGTACGGCACCAAGCTTCAAACTTACTCTTTTTCCATTTCTCATGATGTCACACTATGCTATTACATCGATATTTCGACACCGTTCACTGATTTACTCGATGGTTTTATCGCGTCGTAACATCACAAGATAGTCTGACCCTATCTCCGGACAGATCACCCAGACCAATTGGATACATCGATCAATGTGTTGTCGACACCGAAGTTTTCTGCTGAGACTGCAGCGTTTGACCAAGGTGAACTATCGAAGTACGGGTGCTCGAAGTGATTGCGATCAGTCTGTCAGTCACGATGCATGGATGTCGCTACTCCCACATAACGACTCCAGATAAATATCGTGATTAGTGATTCTGCAAATCTCGGACTGATATTGTAATCCAATAAGGTGTGTTTCTGTGGAATGAAGACTGCAATCGTACACCACAATAGAACACTGCCTCGTGATTTCACACGCAATCATAATACACATCATAGTAAGGGTCCAGCTCGTCCGGTAACATTTCGAAACGGTCATCGCCACAAGAGATCGAGGTTGCGCTCGTCATATCGGAGTATTTTGAAACTGTCACCACCACAAGGCTATTGACGTTGGTTTCAGTTGGTCATGTCAATCCGTTATACTCTGTACCGTTTTTCAAGTCCCTGCACCATAGTGTTACGACACAGACAAGAAGCTTCGGTGGAAATAATAAAACACGGAAGGGACACTTTGTTTTTATTTGACATGGATTTTACACCTGACGAACCTTACATTCGAGCGATGCATTGGAACGCCGCTAGTATTATTGATGTCGAAGGAACAGAAATGTATCGATTTATTGGTTTCGTACATATCCAACAAAGATCTGGGTATATGATTGTGCACGGTTCGCATATTCGACTGTGAACGCTCTATTGCTGTATAGTTCACTTTCACCGTCGTGCGAATAACCCATGTTACGGTTCATGTTTGTGTGTCTGTATGTCATGCTTCAGATTTACTCAGAGTTATTGCAATGTGGCTTATTGGTATGACATTGTTATCGGGTGTGATGACATTCGATCTGCATCAAAATTACCGGCTATGATAATGTCTGTGGATCGAAGGCTTACTCCCCGATGTTTGTATACCAACACATTGCATGCAATGTCACACACCTCCATTTACGCGTATACTGATGTGGGCAAACAAGCGCGACGTATGTCTGGATGGTATTCTTTCGTGGAAACACAGGGTGTAACATGTTTACTTTGAATATTGTTCATTGCTTTATCGATTCAGAGTTGATATCCGGATCCGGTTACATACTTTATCAGGGCTTCCGATTTCAAACTGAATGTTGAGACATACATTGACCAATAAAGACACAATATAGTAAACATGTGGGAGAAATCTCGACCCGGAATTGTTATCGCGATGGGTGACATAAATCAAACCGTTTTCCGAACACCGTTATCCACGTACCAACCATCGTCGAGGAGGTGTTTTATTCAGACATTTTGACTCTGGAAAATCCAAAGCACGAACCCGGACATCACAGAACTATCGAAGCCTATTGCCCAATTTTCCAAAGCATTCACATCGGTGTACAGCGCATTACATGTGGGTAACTGAGGGTTTTGATGGGATGCACCAGAACAAGTGAATATGCGATTACACAAATGTATCGGAGTCGTTGTTGGTGTATATTTTGTCACTGTCTGTTGTAACAATATACAAAAAATATCAAATTGACCGGTGTAGTTGTCAGTTTTCAAAACGAAAATGGTATTGGTACTCAGGTAAATGATAGTTTTCCAAACGAAAAGGGTTTGTTGCCTGGGGAGAAAAGGGTTTGTTGCTCAGTGAAAAAGGTTTGTTACCCAGAGAAAAAATATATTTCCAAGTGAAAAAGGTTTGTTACCCAGAGAAAAAATATATTTCCAAGTGAAAAAGGTTTGTTATCCAGGGCAAAAATATATTTCCAAGTGAAAAGGGGTTTGTTACCCAGGGAAAAAATATATTTCCAAGTGAAAAACGTTTGTTGTTGAGGGAAAACATATATTTCCAAGTGAAAAGGGTTTTGTTACTCGGGTAACGCTAAACTCCCAAGGGAAAATGGTAATTGTACACAAGTAACGACTGACCTCCTGGTGAAAATGATATTTTTACTTGGGTAGGTATCGTATGTTCAGTGTCAGTGATGTTGTTAAACGTTGTTGCTTGACGTCGGTATCCCGTTAGTGTATTATTATGAGTGTGAAAAGGATTTACACATCTTGTGCAGAGTATCAGAGTGTTGCGACAGTAAAGATATTTTTCGCGTGACGAACCAAGATCGTTGTTTAAATGTTAATGCATTTCGATTACCAAGTTGCTGTACAATAGAGATGACTCTACATTAGACCGCGTTGTGTACTTCAATTAAAACCACAAGACCACATGTAAATCTATTCGCAAAACTCGATGATGTTGATATAGTGTTACTTGAATTAATTATTACCTATTTACACAACATAAAAATAACAATTCATGTCGTAGTAAGTAAGTTTCTTGAACTCGTGCTTGATGAAATCGAATGGCGACAAGTAGGTTTTTGTGTTTGAGTGAAAAATAATTATTTAGAGTAGTGACATTTTGCGGTCAACGAATACAAATCGATCATGATATTACAATATACGTCTTCGTCAACATAACGACTTGGTGTAGAAATACTTTCACGTTTTTTGAATAACTGGATTCTCGAGACTTGTTACTTGTACGATGTACCATTGGTGACTATAACGGCCATTTTGTATGATAGTATGTTTTAGTTGTATTGTTGTGATGACTCAGCACTTTTCGTTAGCAAAGTAGATTGATTTGTGTGTAAGATGTAAGCACCGTAACTAGAAAACATATGTCCTCTGTTGTTGGAGTAGCTGATTTATTGCTATGACATGGACATATCCTGAAGCTTGGTTTGTTGTCTTACGAAAGATGAGGCGACCTCGGTGTCGTAAATTGTGTTAACTAAATGGGATGGATACCACAATTGTGCTGGACTTACACATGGTATTCGCATACTGTACACATACAAACTTTTGTGTAAACAACTCTGGTGTTTCTGTTAATACTAGTTCTGTGTTGAACTACTTGATTATTAAGATACGTGACCAACCATTCAGACAATAAAGTTCTTGAGGTATCGAAACATTTTGAAAGCGTAGTCGACCATTCTATAGTATCGAGTGACGTCGAATATTTTGGTGACGTAAATATTTTTCATATGCCTTTGGTAAGAAATGAGTTATGCAGGATAATCATACACAACCTACAAAAGTAAAACTTGTTGCGTTTGATTGTATACTTTATATCGATGTCTTTGTGATGTTGAAAGACGGCTGTGTTTACATTTGAATATAGTAAGCGGAGTAACTCAAGTAATAAATTTTACTCGTTTGAAAATACCGAACAAGGGATAACAGTATCAATATGAGCGGTAATTATTTTTCGTGATATACAACCAATCTTCCAAGCATAACTTGTCAAAATTTATCGTGTCATAGAAAAGTCGGCTGTTACGAATTCGAAACAAATGTACTTCGGTTATCACGACAAAGGGAATTGAGATCAACGCAGTATTTCGGAAGTGAATGTGTATCGTTTGGTATGTTCAGCAATCACTAAATGATAAAAATATGAAACTGTGCATACAACTCGGTTAGGTAAACGATACAGTTACAAGTTTACCGAAATCTTGATTTATTAATGACAGCTTGATGATGTAAAGCTCAACCACTCCATTGTGTTTATTACAAAGTATTTGACACAGACAAAATATTGAACGAAGGCCCACCACTTGGTTTCATTACAAGGTGAGTGAAAATTGTTTTCTGTTGGTCAGGTATGGTTTGCATTTAGTAAAACGATCTACGCCGATTAAGTGACGCTGTTTCATATCCGATGAGTGAGTGAAATTTCCTTATGGTTTGATTTAGTGGGTTAATTACCTGCGATTCAATCACATACAAGTAAGATCTTTTATGGGTTGAGTATTGTGACGACCTTTACTTTGACGAATGACAATGGGGAAAATTTCGATTGCATTGTCGGTGTATGTGTTGGACCAGTGATTCTAGTACACCTAACTATAGGATACATTTGGCAAACATCGTACAAATTGTTTCGTTGTGATGGTAACGACTTTCAGCGGTTTGGTTTCATGTCGGGAATTATTATTTGGAGGTTCAAAAACAATCAATACTACAAATGAACAACAATGCAAAACACGTTAAGTGAATTACAGTGTAGTAAGTACTTCCTTGATATTACGATTGTTGTGTACCAGACATTTCTAACTGAATTGAATGCATCTAGCAAACATATTCCAATTTACTTTTGTAATGATCAAAGTATGTGAAATGGTGCGAACGGATTAAGCATTAATCAAGCGGCGGTATGTCAATTCACCTAGTGTGATATCTTGACATCGGATAATGTGCGAAAGTGTTTCAATTCTCACTGCTGATTACGATGATAAAGTATTGTACCGGTTATTGTTTAACAAAGGAAATTGTTGTTTCATCTTTAGTCTTGGTTAGTGGAGACAATTACATTTGTAAAATATTTTCTGATATCCGCGATACGCTGCGTGGTTTTTACGAACACGGCTTAATCTTCCTAATCAAAACATTTCAGACATGTTAATCTAGTTCCACAAATCGATATGCTAATAACAATGTTTCTGTAAAGTTTGTTTGTATCGTAATAACCTTCAACACAACCCCGGTCTAATAATGTCGTAATTTAATAATCAAGTCATGATCGACTATTACAAAATCTCATATGTCAAAATCAATGTGTTAATAAGAATGTTTACATCGTGAAAATTTTCAATATAACGCCTGCGTTCGATTGTAAGAAATGAATTCGCAACTACGTTGGTCAGACATTCAAATCTCGTATACTCAAATGTAATATGTTAATCTCAAACCGCCCACCGAGTAGTATTTACTGTGGTTTATAAAATATACCGAGTAGTAATTACTTTATCTTACAGAATAGTAACGACTTTTACAGTTGAACAAAAAAGACGATTTGGTGGTATATGACTACAACCGAACTTGCTTAGATTGTAGCGATTGTATGTACTCGCATAATCTTGTCTTCTTTCTGTACGGGTACTGTATAGTTGGTTGGCCGAGTTACAAACGGATTTACTTGACAAGGTTTACGGATTTACTTGACAAGGTTTTCATGATTGACTCTTTTGAGTATGGTAAGATGTTAAAATTTCGAGGCGTAATACTATTTCCATTAACTCAATTGCGACAAAAAAAAATACCCAGATAACTTGTTCAAGGCTTCTTTTGTTTCAAATCAACATGTGAATAATCAGTTATTGTGACAAGTTGAAATATCGTACCGAAGTTGCGAGTGGAAACAGTACGCGATTGTGTAAGTGTGAAGACAGCGAGATGGTGATCGTGTGAATAAATTAATCTGAAACGCATTGGAGTGAAAGTTTACCCAGTCTGTCTGGCGATCCTACTTCAAATCGCGATTTGACAAAGTAGGTTGAAATATTCCGATTCAACTCATCGCATTGCAACTCGATCGTGTTATGTGCAAGCGGTTGTCAAGTGTGAAATATTTACAACAGGTGCGATTTCATTGATTGACTTGATTGTGTGTAGTAACACATTAAAATATCGCGATAGCATAGTGAAATTATTTACTGAAACTCTATTTGACAAACGGAAAACTGTGAATAGAGTTGTAAGGTTTCATTACTTGTTTCAAATCAATATGCGTATAATCTCTAACTATGACTGGGTTGAAAGTTGGTAGTCATGTTTTTCAAACATATTTCAATTCACACAATGTCAAGTTCAAATATTTCATTCTGGATTATTTGGATTTACCTTTAGTACATCTCGCGAGTGGATTTCCGACGCCGTACTATAACATTCTTAATAATACGGGTTCGAGGATTTTCATGATAGAGTTGACAAGTGATAAGATGTGTGTTTTTGTTAAGGGATTGATTTCAAGTTGATAAAGACAATAACTGTATAATGCACATACTTGTGATTCTTGATTCTTGTAGAGTTATAGTTGGTATTGATTCTATAGACGTGAAAACAGCAGCGCGGAATGTGCGAATAATCCGACGCGGCCGAATGTTGGCGTCAGTAATATTCAGGTTACGTTCGATTCAACAAAAACGCGTTTAAAGGATTTCTCAAAGGATTAGAGTTGTACCGAATTAAAACATTCAGATACGAATCAACTTGATTTGTAGTGAGTTTCATTTCAAGTTGACAAATTGACACATTGATTGAATATTCTCATGATTTGTATCACGCAACTAAAGTCAGCCACTATTCGGGAGGCGTGAAACATATAGCGATCGCGGGCAAGTGACAAATTGTTGGTTTTCGAATCACCGTCTGCGACGGTTCTGGGACAAACTAATTACCGAAATATTACCTTGTGAGCGGGCATGAGGGATTGCTATGTCTGAAGCATTATCCGGTGGGTGGTCGTTGGATTTTAAAATGATATCACACCCTTTTGAATAAGCGTTCACTTCACAAAGGATTAGGGTTAGAGCGGAAATAAGTGACAATTTGTCGCTATTCAAGTTACCGACACTGGCGGTCTGTTATTCGATACTTATTAAATCCTACGAGTGAAATCAAGCTCTGTGTCAAACTGCTTACGAAAATTTCACCGCGTGAGTGATCGATATGCCTGTAACACCAAGTCGCTAAAGATGGTTATGTCCGAGACATTATCTTGTGGGCGATCGCGGAGTTTTGCAAACTATTTCACAGCTATTTGAAGTGTTAATTTGTGACCGTTGTTATTGTTGATATTCGAACCGCCGTCTACGCCGGTTCTGTGGTAAACTTATTACCAAGCGACTGATTCCTAGATTTAGCAAACTATTTCACACCTTTTTTACTGAAAGTACGACATGCCACCGCGGGCTATACCGAAAGTACGAATCATCGCCGCATCCATAAGAATAACGATATATCATTGTCACACTCACCGTAAACGCTGGGATTACTTCAAATTGGTCATATATAATAATTTGGGATATACACAATAACTAAGTACCAATCACGTGACTATTTACCATACCTGATACATATTCAACACCGGTCGAGAGATGCCTACCCGAAAGTACGATATGCCGACGCACCCATAAGAACACATGGCGAATCACCAGAGATCGCGTAAGAATACATGACAGGTACATCATCGCCGCAGCCTATACGCGAAAGTACGACGTGCGACCGGAGCCTATACCTAAAAGTACGATGTGCCAACACGAGTTTTCAATATGATATGCGACAGATGCCTATACCCGAAAGTACGATGTGCGAGCGCACCCATAAGAACGCATTACGATGTGCGACCGAGAGGGGGGGGTCAAAAAGTACGATGTGCCACCACGAGTTTTCCATACGATGTGCGACCGCACCCATAAGCCACAATGGCCCGTCACGAGCGATCATACTAACTACTAACGACTCGAGTACAAGTCGAATCAATCAAAATATTGACTCGAGTCGAGTCGAGTCATTTTCCCATTTCAAGAAAATGACTCGAGTCAAGTCGAGTCACAAAAAAATCGTGACTCGAGTCTGACTCGAGTCATTACAACCCTGCTGCGAAGGTAGTAGGCCTACACCTTATCCGGGCATGACTTGGGTTTTGATCGGATTAGATTTGAATGAGATCCCACTAACATATGGCGTGAGTTATAGAAGTGTTTTTTTTGGTGTACGGAGATCCAAAATTTATTGTTTGCGATTTTTCATGCGCTTATTTGAGCGATGTTATTATCAGAGCAATGTTGTATATCTGCCAAGATATCCTAGAGATGCTAGCGTACGGCCGATGTTGAGCAATCAGCATATTAACACGGCGTTTGTGCGCTGCACTTTGTGTACCAAGTGCGCTATGTAAATACAAGATATACCATCACGTGTAAATAAAGATGCCTGAATGCCGGTATGGTTTCACGCAGTTGGTTCCTCGTGTCGATCTATGCATATCTTGTATACTTAAACTCTGCTGAAACTCCGCAAATGCGCAGAGCTCCATAATCCAGCTGTGTCATTTGAATCAAGTGAAATACATTATCCATGTCAGCCAGTCGAATGGAGACCAAGGTCATTTCGAACATAATGGGGCAGTTTATGTCCCTCCTTTATTCAATTTCGGACTTTAAGAATACCATCCTCTTCCATCTATCTTCGCTATGCCACAGTGTATCTGTGACGGCTAAGGGTTGTAACCAAGTCACCAGGTCACCAAGTCACCAAGTCACCAGTTAATCTCAATTTTATAGTTTTGACCCGAGTCAAGTCGAGTCATTTTTAATTCACCACCGAGTCAAGTCCGAGTCCAAGTCAGCGAACAGAGGGTCGAGTCCGAGTCATGGTATTATGACTCGAGTCATAGTCCAAGTCATTGTGTTGACTGCTCTATTTCCAGAGTCTTGTTGAACCCACATCTTATAACTCTGTTTGATGATATCGAATGGTTTGCATTTTGAGTGTATTAAATTTTCTCGCATTTAGCAGTTTCTGGTCGCATTTCCAAGTACCAGTACCAATAGACAAAATCCCAATAGTGTGGTTACTTTACTTTTCCTCAAAATTACAATGAAATGTCGGTCTTGGCCGTCTGAGTGTCGAGTCATATGACTTGGTTCGCGTTATGCGCAATGACTCGAGTCCAAGTCGAGTCAATACACGTATTGACTCAAGTCGAGTCGAGTCACATCCGTATTTTGAGAACATGACTCGAGTCAAGTCGAGTCATCTGAAAATCGTGACTCGGGTCTGACTCGAGTCATTACAACCCTGGTGACGGCCGATATCAGAACCTGATATTGATGCCGATATCACCAAGGTAACAGAGTTTTCCGATAAACCGATATTATCTGCCGATATCAAAATGCGACATATTTCAAGTAGAACATCTAAATAATACGTAATTGGACAGTAATTTGAAAACTATATCTCATATCAACTTCATCTATTACTGCAACAGGGTAAAAACTAGCATTACTAACTTGACGTTGAAGAAACTACTTTTCTGAATTTTCATTAGTTAGTAAACTTCTCCACGCCTGCAATATGAGCATATCTCTTTGACCGTCTGTTTACTGCAAACTCTTTTTGAAGAAATAAATATCTGCCAGTCTGTCTATCGTCTTCATATGATTTCTCCTTCAGAACTGAGGACAGTCTGACTCCGATATCCGGTTTCTAGCTACATCACCAATAGAAGGCACCTTCATTCATAGGCGGCGCGATTGCAATTAATTCTTGCGCATAACCGTTACTCGAATAACGCGTTGTGAATGTCAATCGTGAAATACAGCAATGCAGCCCAAAACCCCGCTATAATCAGCGAGAAATTGACGCAATTAGAGCAGTTTGATCTGTGCAACTTCTGGTGCATTACTAAATTCATCTTGTTTCTATATGCATCTGGTTGTTAAATTTTGTGGATGAAATCGGTATTACTTCTACAATGTATTACTATAAAATTTTGATCCTTTTGGCTGTTCTATATATTACTATATAGTTACCACTCTCCGCCCACATGATCATAGTTAGCGGTAGAGCTGGTGGAGGATGATGACTTCGAAAATACAGGGAACGGAATAACACATCGTAAAGTCATGTCATGTCACACGGATAAGACTATTTATGAGCCTAAATGCAGATACGCACCTGCAGGTTGAACGTCCGGAGGTTTTCAACCTTTCATGGTCGCGACTCCATTTCTAATTTGAAAATATTTTGTAGCCCAAATCAGAATTTCATAAGCTTATTACTGAAAAGCGGTACCTTTGCCCAGACTTACCCACGGCCTATTTTGAAAGCTGATTACATCTTTGCAAATCCCAGAATAAAGAAAAACGGCCCCCAGGTTTAGAGCCAAAAGCTTTGACTAAAGCATCTAAATGGCCTTAACCGACTCTAGCAATATAAAGGTCTCATATAATTGCGATTGCAATTAGACTTATTTCAGTTAATGATGGTTATTTTTAATACATTCGAACAGAGACATTCCGGACATGTCCGAGAAATTCCAGACGTATGGCAACCCCATTATTAGGGATGGTGTGAACCTCTGGAAGGTTCAGGTTCGTGTGAACGCGAACCTTTTTGAAAGGTTCTGTGTGGACCAATGTTCCCTCTAATTTTTGACGTGTCTGCGCACACCCACCAACTCACTGCGCAGACCCTGGAAAACAGTGCGTAACGACTAAAATAAAGGTCATCACTTCGGATATTTTGTGCGCAACTTAGATTTTCTGTGTGCAGAGACCGTGTAGGCCAGTGGTTCTTAACCTTGCCCCCAGCGCCCCCCAGGGGGCGCTGGCGATCTTGAAGGGGGGCGGAAACGCTCAGGGGGCGATATGGGGGGCGCTGGGCTCAGGGGGGCGGTATGGGGGGCGCTGGAGAGAAATCGCTTCGCAGTAGATGATGTGGTGATAGGACATATCCCTAATGAGTATTCAGAGCAAATTAACACCGGAAACTTCGTTACATATAGCCTTCAAAATACATATAGGTTTAATTGTCCATGGGCGCCTAAATGACTGACACCGACTGTTCCTGTCTTGGCAATCTGAACCCCAGAAGACGAATTCCATCTGGCAGGGAAAAATTATATGTCAGTGAAGAAATACCAATCTGAAATCGTGTGCGTCTTTTAGTTTAGTAAGATTGGGCGACCGGGATATTCCTGTTGGACGATATCCCAGTTGAGCGAGTCTATATTTTTTGATATTGCAGACAGGGGGTCACGAAATAACATCATGCAACGAAGTCATACCAACGGGTTCGCCAGCCCGAATATGTTTAATTATTAGTAACGGGCCCTACAGTTTCCAAGAAACCTCACAATGTTCGCTTTAAGTTTTTATGAGTCTGCGCACACTCAACAACTTGCTGCGCTGACCCTTGGACAACAGTGCGTAACGACTAAAAAGGTAATAACTCCGGATTTGTTGTGCGCAACGTAGATTTTCTGTGTGCAGAGACCGTGTCAGCACTGCGCGCGTGCGCAGCTTAGAGGGAACATTGCACCTCGCTCAGCTCTACCGGTAAATGTGTTTACGTGAGCAGAGAGAGGATAAAAATTGATCTCAATTTACATGCAATTCCCGATGATATTGACCAATTCAATCATTAATTATTTAGATTTTTCGCACTTTGCGCGAATAGGCGAGAATAGCTGCCTCAGTAAATGTAGATACCTAATGGGCAATCAGCAAATAGCGGACAGCCTAATGGGGGTCTGGGAGTGAAGTCCCCCGGAAGTTTGGTTTATCACCCGATTGGGGCCCAGGACCAACGTTTATTGTTTAATGAGGCTGACGAAGTGCTGTTACGGCATTGGTAACGAATAATTGTACCTGCGGGTACGCCCGAATGCCCCGAATATGTTCAATTATTAATTACGTGCCCTTTATTTTCCTATACAACAGCTCAGTCAGTGCTATTGGTAAATCTGATTACGTGGGCTGAGCGGATAGAAAGTTTATAGCGACTTATATAGGTAATTACCACCTATTCATTCATGCATTATGGAAAATTTTGGTACCTAGGGCGACCAGGTCACAATATGGGGTTCGGTTTATCACGCTATGGGTACGCAAGGCAATCGTTTTTAGGGGGGTTAACGGAGTGCTGTTACGGCCCTCCCTCCTACTCATTGTCTTTATTACATTACTTACAATATGAAGTTGGAGGGGCACTGGAGCACGATAATTTTTGAAAGGGGGCGCTGGAAGAAAAAAGGTTAAGAACCACTGGTGTAGGCACTGTGCATTTGCGCACGTGCGCAGCTTAGAGAGAACATTGGTGTGGACTCTAACCTTTTTGAAAGGTTCCGTGTGAGCGCGAACCTTTTTGAAAGGTTCTGTGTGAACGCGAACTTGAACCTCATGACGTCACGTGACGTCATATTGCTAATTCCGCACCTACATTTCAGTAAAGTGATAGTCTACATTAATGTGCAAATGTACATGATACTTAGCGGCGACTCGGGCCACATAATGCCACAATGCCGAAGTACATATTGACGTTTTAAACGTCGCCAAATCTATCAACTGGGGCAATCAAATCATATAATAATTCCATAAAATCAATATTTTCTGTCGATTTGCGAACAATTTCGACGCGAGTACTTGCAAGGGAATATAAACTTACATCTTGACGGTCTAGGCCAGACCGGACGATGCATTCGGCGCATGAGTATTGCAACGTTGATATTGAGCAGAGTGTAAAACGGGTTTCTATACTTGCTACCGATATTACCCCACCAACAAGTTATACAGCAGTAGCTAACACCCCAATCGCGCGAATTTGGTTTTTATGATGAAATAAACATATGAAATCAAGATGGAACCCGTACGCGTGCTTGCTTGATTGTTATACCAGACAACGATATCCACTTCATTGATTGGTTGAATAAGCATCATTCGTTGACTACCTACATGTAGTGTATTTCGCACTTGATCTTGTGTGATTGCAGGTCAAGCTCACGGCAGAGTCACTAAACATTCGAGGAAACGTTTGTAACAGAGCAAGTACATTTTTGGGATCGTCAAGGTGCACGCTAGTTTAGTGTTGGATTTTATGCTGCCAGCGCCATGCATATAGTGGCCCACAGTTGAAATGCAATAAATTTCAACCAAAGATGTTATAATGAAATGAAAATTGTAATATATGAAAAAGGTTCACAGTGCAGAACCTACCAAGGTTCGTTTGTGAACGTGAACCCCTAAATTTCCAAGGTTCACGCACAGGACGCCAACGTGAATCTCACGTTCACACCATCCCTACCGATTATGTTATCGACCTGGCCGATTGTTACGGCCGATATTTTATATAAAAAATTGCAAAAAATTACAGCTGATCATTTCTCGCCCCCGACGATTTTCATTCTAGCAATATCCCACGCTACCACGATGTATAAACGGGTGGTTGCCAATGGCCATGTCAGCAGATTAAAATGTTGAGTAAAGAATTGCGAAGTAACAATTGGTGCCCTTGTCAAGTAGGGTCATATGAGAATAAGATAAAACGAATGTAAAATTCAGCTCTAATAAATATTGGTTCTCGTAGCTAAACAATGAACATTGAACGTAGATATGCCTATTGTTTGAAAGATATACAATACCCATATACAAATTTGATTGTATTAGTCGTCAGGCACATCTGACATCTCGATATATGATTCGAACCTCTAAGTTTCTCATAGCAAAACCTAGAATAGCTGTACAATACAATGTTTACACTGCATGTGTGCTGTGTAACGAACGTCTACGTTTGGCTGTTGCGTAGTAAAATTACATTATTCTATATTAGTACTGTAGAATTTGGTCTAAAAATGGGTTAACCTAGAAAAAATTCTTATAAAGACGTATGATATACCGTTGGAAAGGTAATTTTATCAGCTTTTCAATGATAGGTTTTGTCATTTTTTTCACTTTGGGGAAAAAAAGTTATGACCAAAAACGTGCGAAGGGGTAGAAATTGAAATTAGGGAAAAAATTGACATAAACATATGAACAAAAGGCTGGAAACTAATGAATTATCAACAGAAGAGCAAGATATAGATGCAGAAGCTATAAATGAAAATGACAGTAGAATGATATATCTGTTTCAGGGAGAAAGAGTGACCAAGACGGGGTGGGGGGACGTTGGGGAGGGGGGGCACCAGTAGAGCTGTCGTTGTTCGTTATAACTTCATTCTGTTTTTTCTTATAAAGACGTATGATATACCGTTGGAAAGGTAATTTTATCAGATTTTCAATGATAGGTTTTGTCATTTTTTTTACGTTGAGGGAAAAAAGTTATGACCAAAAACGTGCGAAGGGGTAGAAATTAAAATTAGGGAAAAATTGACATAAACATGAACAAAGGGTTAAAAGTGATGAATTATCAACAGAAAAGCAGGATATAAAGCAGGATATATATGCAGAAGCTATAAATGAAAATGACAGTAAAATGATATATCTGTTTCAGGGAGAAAGAGTGAGCAAGACGGGGTGGGGGGGACGTTGGGGGAGGGGGGAGGCACCAGTAGAGCTGTCGTTGTTCGTTATAACTTCATTCTGTTATTTCTTATAAAGACGTATGATATACCGTTGGAAAGGTAATTTTATCAGCTTTTCAATGATAGGTTTTGTCATTTTTTCACGTTGAGGGAAAAAAGTTATGACCAAAAACGTGCGAAGGGGTAGAAATTGAAATTAGGGAAAAAATTGACATAAACATGAACAAAGTGCAAGAAAGTAATGAATTATCAACAGAAAAGCAGGATATAAAGCAGGATATACATGCAAAAGAAATATATGAAAATAAAATAGAATTATATATCTGTTTCAGGGAGTAAGAGTGAGCAAGACAGGGAATGGGGGGGGGGGGGGGGGCGTAAGTAGAGCTGTCGTTGTCCGTTATAACTTCATTATGTTATTGTTTACTTACTATAGTCTGTTTCATTTACCTTGCTTGTTTTTTGGGTAGTGCTTAGTCAAAAAAGAAACCAGCAGTTTGTGTTAAGTGTAGAAAAGGCTATCGTGCTGGAGATTCACTGTGTCATTCGGGAGCTCATTTCTGCGAGAGTGATAGTGCCACACACATTTTAGACTAGGGTTGCATTTAAAACCAAAATCAATTAAAAATAAACATACTTAAAACAAGGCCCTAATTTAAAACATGTTTTTCATTGGTTTTTTGTTTTTAAGCCATGACGTCAGGAATATTGAATTGTGACGTCATAATGGATATAAATTGACCATTGAAAATATAGGGTAAATATAGCCCCTTTGACAAAATATCTGTACTACAACTGTTGAACCGACTATTTTTTAGGGTTCCAACCATCCCAACGATATACGTCGGCTAAATTTGGTGGTAATTGTCCGTGTGCTCATACAACATGTTTTTGGAAAGTATTTACACAATTCACAATTATGGCATAATTTTATAACTTGAAAAAAAATACAATTTTGTTTTTTAATAAGGCTTTCGTTTAAAATATGTTTAAAAAAGTGTTTCAAAACACCGTTTGTTTTAAATGAAACCCTACTTTAGACACTATAATTGGTCATGCTTTGAAACTGAATTGTGAAACGCTGATCACAACTTTTCAGAAAAATTAAGAAAATGGCCATAAGACCTACAGTACATCCACACACCATGCCGTAATTTATTGAGAAACCATGCGAGATCCAAGAAACGTTTGTGGAGGCTTTATCGAAAATTCGTATTTCTTCTCTGGAAAAATCTTTCTCTGAGAAATGTTATTTGACCTGTTGGGTTCAGATTGCCACGATAGAATAATTAGACACGAGCCATCTAGGCAGCTATGGAAAATTAGATAGGCCTATATTTATTTCGAAGTTCCCGGTCGACATAAGGGCAATCCTTTTCGGCTAAGGTTTTATCGCAGGCGATCTATTGGCCCACTTTTCAGAGTACCATATTGGCAAATACTTCGTATGTTTTCGAGCATCGCGGCGTGGTAATGGTCGACGCCAAAATGCCTATTTTTTATTTTCTATAAATCATGCTTTTTTCGTGGGGGAAGGGTACTCAATAATCAAAAATTTGGCAACATGAAATCGCGACCAGCGCGAAAAAATTTGAAAAGAGTTGCATAAATTGTCGATAGGTGATGTATAAATAATTTATGTTCATTCACCGACATAATTTCGGGACCCCCAATTGGACGATATGGGGTGCGGCAGTTACGGTCCTGGTAAGAGGTCAAATTCCGGTCGCTGTTTTCCTGTTGAGATTTTACTATTGGAAATATTTTGCGCTTCAATCGCATATATATATATATAATAATTGCATGTGGTACATTCGGGGTCAAATCAAGGTTGTTATAACAGCCATCGGGGAAGGGTTCATACCATGTGCTTCGAACCAGATGTACGCAATAATCCGAATTCCCATTTGTGATTGGCAATACGGGAAATTAATTGCATTGGGTTTTGTTTTAGTGCTTTGTGTGTCTAGTAAATCAACTGGGAATGTCATGGAGATATCTGCCCACATTATTAATTTTAACACGAATGTATTCCAAACAAAGCTCCGCTCCGCGACGATGTTGACTTCAAATGATTTCATGAATGTAGTAGCCTTAACAGTCCCTAAAGCGCGGTAACTGAATATATTTTCGAATGTTCTACCAATGGGTATTGTGTCATTATAAACATTTTGCGTTGCCCGAGAAGATACATGTTGCGATTTCGTATGTAGCCACCTCCGACTAACTGTCGAAAGTATGCGACCACCCTCCACCCGACCAAATATACTTAGATATTTCTGCCACTTGAAGTAGTTTTCACGTGTCCTAAAAATTACTACTTATACTGTTAATTGAGTAGAAAATATAGGGAGTTACTTGTGCTACTTGAGTAGCAACGCCAATCACTACAAACTATAGTTCAGTGGTTCTCAACCAGGGGTCCGCGGACCCCTGACCCCTGGAGGTCCGTGAAGCATTTCCAGGGGGTTCACGAAGCGAAGCGAATTTACAAAATGGTTGATAAGCTAATTTATATTTTTCAAATTAGGAAAATCACGAGGCAGTTTTGCTTCATTACAGTAGAACTCACATCAACAGGATGGCTGTCTGAGATTGAATATCCTGCTGTGTGGACTCATTTTAGTTGCTAAATTGCCAATAGCCCACTGATACAAATATTCGACTGTATAGAGGTGTTTTGCTGGGCATTGGGTAAAAAATAAATGGTTTGATACGTAAAGTCAATCACGGAGACTTTGAAATGTTCGCAAAAATCCGTTTTCTCCTGTGATATAGGCCTACATAACCATTTCACTAATAACTTCAAGATGAGCTGCTAGATATAAATTAACAGGCTTGACGTTATATGTTCAATAAAAAAAATTGTTTGTCAATTTTGGTGTCATCATTGTTGCGATCATACCCAAATGTGTCGTCGGAACCGTTATGCCTTATTATCACATTCGCCACCGTCGTTCTTTGTCTAAATGGATTTTCAGCACTCGTTGATATGAAATCGAAGGTGCAGATTTTAAAGACACGGCCACGTATTTCAAAAAATGAATGCAGTTGAATAATTAGCTTTGAAATAATAAAAGTCAACTCAATTTCTACATAAATAGAATGCTGTTATTTTCAAGAAAAGTAATTCTGTTGCTGTTTATCACTAGCATACAGTTATCAGTTGCACAAGACAGATGACGATTGTACGATATTTGAGCTCAATTTGAACTAAAACTTGGGGGGCGGGGGGGGGGGGGGGTCCAAAAGGGGTCCGCGAATACAAAAAGGTTGAGAAACACTGCTCAAGTTCGTAGTAAAAATATTACGGCAAATCAGAAACCGCCGCAAATGTAAAGCTTTTTAGAACTGGCGTTTAATATTGCAAAACACAAACAAAAAGCCTCGATACCATTTAAAAACATATCTGCCTCTATTCAAGTTGGACGATGATAGAGAATCACTGTATTCAAGTTCACCGAAAAACTCACTGATTGTGTATTACAACAACCCAGGTCACATGATAGATGATTTCAATACCAATATTTGATCTGTTGCTATTGTATGCTTACCGTGATGTCACTAACGAAAGCTGAAATTTGATTAATTTATGAAAATGAGAAAAATTAATACGGAAAAATCTGACGTGACCGAGAAATTAAGCACAGAATCGGAGTCAGCAAACATAAATTAGCCTAAATCAATCATTAAAATTTTTGACGCTATTTTTTTTTCAAAATTCGTAAATCAGTGTTATCTCCGTCTCGGTCAATTTTTGCCCCCTTAACTTATGATAAATACCTCTTAATAAAGTTATGTTTCATTTTTTTGCTGTTCGATTGTTAGTTTGCTTTACTGAGAGTGATATTCCAAGTTATGGTGTTGTATTCTGTTACGAAGGTGTCGTGTTTTAGTTTATAATTGTATTTTAATGTCAGGCAAAATAGTGCTTTACCCCCTGGAACGTTTTTGGTCATAACTTTTTTTCCCCAAGGTAAAAAAAATGACAAAACCCATTATTGAAAAGCTGATAAAATTATCTTTCCAACGGTATATAATACGTCTTTATAAGAATTTTTTCTAGGTTGAGCGCAAATTCTACAGGACTATATTTGATTTGGTAATATTGCTGCATATAGTATTAGGTATGCTATCTCTCATCTATAGAACATTGCTAACTCGGTTAGACCACTACATTACTTCCTATCACGCATTCCATATATCAAGGCCTATCTTCGACATCCTGTTAATATCAATCGCAGCTTTATATATAGGAACGTTTGAGCGTATTACAATAAATTGAAGTTGATACCATTTTAAAGATAGCAGTCACAATAGGTTTACAACAGTCAAGTCTCTTTGGTCTAGGTAGATTCATCGTACATCATTATATAATACCAAGACCAATAACGTAATGATTCAAAGAATAAATGAATCCCGTAATCTACCAGCAGCAAGCAAGTAACAAACTGGAAGAATAAATCGCTACGAGGCTATAAGCACAATATCGCCACTGAAGGGCATCAGTGAGCTTAATAACTGACTGACTATGTAAAGATTCTCCTGCTACATAAGGGCATGGTTACCATACGTCCGGAATTTCACTGTTCACACTGCGTCCGGGAGGATATTCTGAAATATGTCCCAAAAAAACTTTGAAGGCTTGAAATAGGATCAGTTATTTTCGTAAATCAACAGAAAGGACATTATTTTTGGGCAGATTTATGCAACGTGAAATATTTTTTCGTCCGGGCGCGATTAAGTGTCAAATTCATTGATTTTAATATGTGGACCACCGCAAAGAATTCAATCAAAAATAAATCGAAATAACCATCATCTACTGAAATAAGTCTAATTGTAATCGCAATTATAGGAGAACGGTATATTCCTAGAGTCGGTTAAGTTCATTTGGATGCTTTAGTCAAAGTTAGTGGTTCTAAACATGGGGTTCGTTTGCCTTTATTCTGCGGCTTGCAAAGATGTTGAACGTAATCAGTTTCCAAAATAGGACGTGAGTAAGTCTGGGCCAAGGGGCTGACCGTATTTTTAGTAATCAGCTTATCCAATTTTCAACTGGGCCACAGCACATTTTCGAATTAGAAATGGACTCGCGACCTTAAAAGGCTAGAAATGACCTGATGTGCAACTTGCTGGTGCGGACCGGCAATCAAGCTCATAAATAGTCTTATCAATGTGCCATGACATGACTTTACGATGTACAATGACGTTCCCTGCATTTTCGAAGTCTTTCGAAGTCTTGGTGAGTAACTGAGCAACGGTCATTCAACGATTGAGAAAACTGGCTTTACTCAGCATCCGTCTCTAAGACGCAAATAAATTGACCAGAAACGTAGTGATTAGACATCGGTTTTCGTAGACCAGTAACGTTCTATCTACAGCAGTGTCTTTTTTCTCGGAAATAGTAACGAAATTCTCGGATAATAATTTAAATCGGACTGATATATTAGTCCACTGGTTCTCAACCAGTGTGCCGCGGCCCACTAGTGTGCCATTTAGGTCTCGCAAGGGTGCTGCGAAAGGTTTCTTCTAAATTTTTGAAATTATGCGCAAAATAATTCCAGTTTATAGCAAACGATAAACAATCTAAATCGGCTCGATTTGAAGTTTGTACATTTGAGTAGTAATATAATGCAATCAATGAACGTGATTAGCGGCTTTTCTCATTCATGAACGATGTTATGTCAAGCAATGAAAGATGGTGCTGGAGGCCGACATTTCAACACGATTTGGAGCGATAAATATTTATTTATTGAAGTCAGCCGTTTACCGGTATATCTGTTTATGATGAGCACCGAGCAGGGCTCCGTGTTTAAGGATACAATTTTAGTCGGCATTATGAGAAATATCAAGCAGTGAAATATATACACTCGGCTGATGCGGTGGACCTGCTAGCTAAGCCAACAAGACAGCAAGGCTATTTTGCTAAGCCAAACAAAGCTCCGGACATAGCCCAATGTTAACACATCCAGTTAGCAGCATGTGCTAACAATGTAATTCGCTTTTTTTTGCATGCCGCAGAACATAGTAAGAACTTTTGTCTCGGCCTCCTGCTTCACATTTGGCCGAGACTTCACTTTCCTTTTATCGCACAAAGGTGAGATTGTATTTCATTATATCGGCACCATTTAAGCGCATTTCCGCTTCTCGTTCAAACCACAGATTTTGGTATGCTTCCGGGAGCACTTTAAAATGCTTGAAATGTGAGTTCGGAATCGAGGAAATGGCGCAAAATTCATCGTTACGAAAACAAAATTCGCCTACGGGATAAGAATCGCAGACTGCAAGCCTCATAAAGCCAGTTATAAAAACATCGTCGTGGCGAAAATAAGGATAATGTCTCGATGCGTTGTATATCGCTTTTGCTAATCTCACTGTCATGCCGTAGAATCCTCCTAAGCATATTGCGGGATAGTGAGAATGAGGATATTCGGACTCCGAAACCACCCATTTCCCGGCTCTGTGCACATGTGGCGTCGGGGCATGGTGAAAAGCGCAATGGATCGGAAAACTCCTGTCGAAGATTCCATTCTTCTTGGACTGTCGCGTCAAAGTATTGATGTTGGAAAATAAGACTTCAAAATCTGGGAAAATGTCGTCGTCTCCGGAAAAATACAGCCAGTCGTCAGGGAAACGACTTCCCGTCCACTGCATGGCCGCCAAGGCCTTCAATCCGATGCCGCTGAAAGTACCAGTGGGAAGTTTTACCAAGAGGGTACCAGTGATAAGCATCGGACGGACTCGTATAGCATTCGGAGCGCATATTGGATAATTTTGTGGCAGGCGGATAGGATTCGGATATTATCACAGATTTCTATTCGGATATTGCCAAATAGTTGTAAACAGAAGTGAGTTTTGATTACAAGACCACAGAAAGAAGATATCAATTCGATTACCAAACTCAGATAGTCGCCGCCTTGCGATATGACTGGTAGCATAACTGGTCATGGTCAACGTCGACCTTTCATAATTGTAAAATGCTATGGTAAAAATTATCTTCTATTATTATTATTGATGTATATATTGGGTTCATACGGCTCAATGCTTGGCTGTTTTATGGTTTATATGTTCATTGCAGAACAATTATATCCTTTTTCATTTGCTTTCGATCTGAGGTACAACTCTCATCCGCACACCTACTTCAAACTAGTAGCGTTGTCTCTTTGCGTTAACCTCCCGATAATGAAAAGTCCAATTTTTGATTTTGCTCTGTCCATTGATAGTATTATTGATCTTATAGTGCAGAATTGTATCTCAGCTCAGTTGTACTGTTGATATTCTTCCACGTTTTTTGATACAGATTTTTTGGATGCTTGGATGAGACTTTCGGATATAGTCGGATAGTTGGATGAGATTTTCGGATATAGTCGGATAGTTGGATGAGATTTTCGGATGTAGTCGGGTATAGTTGGATGAGATTTTCGGATATAGTCGGATAGTTGGATGAGATTCTCTGGATTCGGACGGATAGTTTAACAGACACTCAACCTGCGTCGGACGGATTCAGAGTCTTAAAATCAACATCCGCTTATTACTGGCGAGTAAACGTGCGTGGTGGAAATAATATTTTGAGTAAGTATAATTTGACAGTGAAAGCGAATGACACAGCTGGCAAGAATCACCATCGGGGAGGTTAGGGAGCTAGGGATACCGAAGCCGCAAGGATGATTTCGCGAAACTATATATGTGCTTTCAGAACAGATATATGAATATGTGGTCACATCGTTCGCGGTCAAACAAGTTGTATTCAACCTGAAGTCGTCACCAACGCTGTCCGAAATATGCTCATGGGTATGCAACAATAAGTTTCCAATCAATCAATCAATCAATCAATCAATCCATCAATTACCGGAAATAATTATTAGCCAGCGAAGGTTATCGAGCACAAGTCCCGAGCATACATTCAAACGCCCACTCAAAGACGACGATGAATTTTTAAGTGCGCAATACATAAAAACGTATAGTACGGTGGCTCGGGAAAGTAACTAGTCTTGCACCAGTTTATTCCTTGAATTTGTGGCTTTCCTGAAATTTAAATTAGGTTGTAACTAAGACACAACTTGTATCGTGCTGCCCATCAATAGGATAAATCCAAAATGGCCATATTATCCAACATATTTTGTATATGTAGTAAACAAATCAACTTTTTGTCTGGGTTAGGAAGCGTTGAGTAAAAACACTTGTGCAGTGTGTACGACAATAATAAGAATAAACTGAATTTTGAAGCGGGCACAAAATTATTACCGATATGTTTCCTTCATGTTAACTTGGAGTAAATCTCCGTATTCAGCGCTTTCCGCCTTCAAACTTTCTTCTTCCTTTCCCGAGACAGGCAGTGCTACTACGAATACAACGTGGATTCTCATGCCGTTGAGGTATCGCATCGCTCCCCACGAATGTCTGATCGCATGTCGTTCCTTGCGGCGTCGATAATCGGATTTTATTACCGCAACCATTGACCTCACTATATCTATGATGAAAATATTACACGAGTGATTTTACAAATTGGAAAACCCGGTTGACTTGTGGTTTGTATAGGCTTATAACTTGAATGTCGTTGATATTATGTATCCCCTAATTGAGAGTGAGTATAGATAGCTATTGATTTTTGTGTAACTTTAAGCACCTTTCTTATTGGATTACTGATTCTCACAGGTCATTGTTCTTGCACGTAGTTGGGTATATTCGAGACTACTGAGTCTTTTATTTCAATTTCAACAGATGGTTAACTTAAGTGAAACTAACTCCCAAGTACTTTTATCACCGAACTTCATGAATTGGAAGGTGTGAGATTTCACCATAAGAAACAGCAATCTTGCATCACGTTCAGATAATATCAATGTGGCATCATTTCGCCCCATCATCGTAAATACTCATCATGAACTTTGAAAGTCGCCACTGGTGGTTGACAAATGTTGATATACTACTCCCATTGTGTATGTGTAAAGTGCTTTCCCATATGTACTTTTCAGGCATACGCTGCCGGGTAATAATACTTGAAGTAGCTTTGATATGTCTTTGAAATCAACATGTACGGGGCACGGGCATAAAGACGTGTATGTTTGCTTTGTTAGCCATCTAGGACAGCATATTGTTAAAACAAAACATTTGGAAGCTTCATTTACAATGGAATGGGAAGGCCCTTTTTAACACTTTATCTTACCCTTCCCCGCCAAATGATCAGGAATCGCCACTGTAATGTTTGGTGTCAACAAATATTCAAATTCTGGTCGGGGTTCTTCCAAAGGCTTCAGTATTGCTACATCTGTCAGTCCATACATTCTGAAGAGGTTCAAAGATTTTGGTCTTGCACATTGGACGTTTCGGATGTTCCTTCCATTTAAGTTCGTCGATCTGTACCGTAGAAAATTTATCACGAATGAGATTGTGGAATATGTGTTTTACATGCCTATGCGTCTTCTATCATTTTGACGGTTCGTAATATTGCTCTTGCCAATGTTAATATTATATTCTTTATTCACACTAAATCTGGTAAATACCACTCAAATTATAACGCGGTTCCAGTCTCCGCGAGCGAAAAATGTTTTATGGCAGAAATCGTTTTAAGAGTATGACAGAAAGGTCTCGGAGGCTCCAGTTCGTCGAATGGCTGCAAAATCTATATGTTGTTTTAATGCTCCTGCCCGTTGGCTTAGAAAATAAGCTCCAAAACTATCAAGGAGAATAGTACGCACAATAGCGCAACGCTACCGCATGATACTCTGCTCCAATACTTATTCATTTTTCGATTGCCAATTTCCTGTCTCGCGAGTAAATGGCAAGAGCAAAGAAAGTCACGATACCGTAGGCTTACTATACGTCCTCTTTTAAGAGGATTTGTCCTCTTTTTTGACTTTTTTAAAAGTGTCCTCGGAGGACGCCCTTTTGTCCTCTTTTTTGAGATTTTGTCCTCTTTTTTGAAAATTTAGGTCAGATTTAGAGGAAATTGCGAGTGATATGCCGCAAATTAGCACAGAAGTGAAGCTCCGGCGGGTATTTCGGAGGGAAAAGCGGTGATTTTTAGTCATCCACCTGGCGAAGAGGAGAGAAAAACGTTATTTTGAGTTATTTTTTAGTCAACCGATCACGAAGTAGGAAAAATTTGCCGGTTTTTGAGAATTCTTCTCCAGTTTTGCATGTCTGAAATTTCTGAAAAAGTGTCCTCTTTTTACATTTCCAAAATATGGTAAGCCTACGATACCGTGTGTTCGGCTCTTCATCTAAATCTAATCAGAAAGTTCATAGCAGTTCAAAGCAATAACCTTAACGCGGCACTGCGCTGTAAAAGATATGTGGTCTCAAATTGAAGCATAGGCCAAAGGAAATTTTTGACCGTAATGGAGCTGAAATTGAATGGATTTTGAATGGATTTTGAATTGATTCAGTACGTTTTGGCGATTCAATATCTTTTGACATAGTAGATATAGGAGGTCACGAAATAGCATCATGTAACGCAGTCATTATACCAACGGGTCCGCCCTAAGATCTCTAATTACTATTTAGGCGTCGCACCTTTTCCAACACACCTCACTCAACTCTACCGGAAAATCTGATTACGTGAGCAGAGAGAGGATAGAAAAACTATTAGCACTATATATGCTTTTCCCGGTGATATCGAACGATTAAATCAATAATTATAGAAATTTTTCGCGAATAGCCGAATTGGAGTGTATCGCTAAACAGTCCATCCAATGTAGCCGATTAGTAGTGTAATATAGCGAATAGGTTACGGGGGTCTGGGGACGATCTAGACCAGAGGTCTCAAACTCAAATGTGCTCGCGGGCCATTTTCTAGTTTTTGATGACGCCGCGGGCCGCAGAATCAATAATAGGGATATTCAATGTATCCAAGTAGGCCTTATTTGACGGGACCTTGCAGACAGGCATTCCACAAACATCGATGAAATTTAATTTTCGATTGTTTTTGTGCCGGGCATATTTTTTTTAATTAATGAGTTATAGACTTCATACGAGAGTTTGCATCATGACATTGTAAAACTGTCGGGTTATAATATTGTAACTAGTGTACCTTCGACGTGCCATAATTTTATGTAGAATATTTTAAAATCTATTGAAGATTGATCTGATATCAGACATTTGAGCGGTGTATGTGTATAGCCTAATCCTGGTTTTGATAAAGTCGTGATAAGTATAGGCTATTGTTATTGTTATTGCCAACTTCAAATTAAATCAGCGTTAGATTTTGCCTTCGATTATTATTGGAACATATGAATAATAACCTAAATATAATGATTATTGAGCCATAGTAATAGCATTGCTTCTTAAACTTTTCAGCGATCCAGCTTCCAATGAGATTTTTCGTAGCCCCTGTCCATTTTCAAAACAATTTTTTATGGTACCTATATTAAAATCAGAAAGCGCATTTACATAAAATCGCACGTAGCGCGAAGACTGTTTTCCAGTTGAATTAAATTGGCCAAGAACATATTCCACAGCATAGGCCTAATTCCACAATTCATCTCGCACACCCTGATGTGGTGTTTCGTAACCCGATTGGGGTCTGCGGATCCTAGTTAAAAAAAACTGGAATAGAAATGTCCAATCGGCGAATAATTCATTGGTGTTACAGCTATAGAGCGTACTACTACCCTACTCGCCACCGATAATAACATCGATAACGAGAACATCCAGTATGTAACCAACTATACATCACGGGGGTCATAGAATGCCAATGGTTGCCATACTGACCTGATTAGATAGCTATATACCCTACGCAACGCAAGCTACGACCTTTTGATATATTACTATTCCCATGGCAGTTTCATAGATTGTTGCGTCCGTAGGATTAACAAGTCATGGTTCCGAGTCGCAAGTCCTTATCTGATTTTAACGTTTGACCCGACTTACTCGAGTCAATGTCTCGCACTTGAATATATTTTTGAATACTTGAAATTC
The DNA here is from genome assembly GCF_051294905.1 of Botryllus schlosseri. Lineage (NCBI taxonomy): Eukaryota > Metazoa > Chordata > Ascidiacea > Stolidobranchia > Styelidae > Botryllus > Botryllus schlosseri. Next base: position 18,203,997 of record NC_137249.1, read on the forward strand.
CAAAATGTCGTCGCGGGCCGCACAAACTGCTCTCGCGGGCCGCGTGTTTGAGACCTCTGATCTAGACCAACGTGTTTTTTTTTTTGGGGCGGGGGGGGGGCGATCTGACGATGTGCTGTTACTCCTAGCTAGGGGTCACCAACACGAGGCCCGCGTGTTCATATTTAGAGGCCCACAACCTGATTTGAGATTTCGGAAGAACGCTTAATAGTAAATCAATTTGAATTGCTGAAATTTATTTCCGTTTTAAAAGACTGTTGTTGTTGTTCAAAATAAGGTATTCTCCCCAACATCATCATTCCTCACTAGCTGATACGGCTTCGGCGATGGTAATATAATTCCATGGAGGAAGAATTCGCTGATATCAATAGACATATTACCTTGACGTGCAGTGGCGTAGCCTAGTCACCATCATGACCTGGACGCTTAGAAAACGACTTGGATCGTTACCACAACGTTAAGCTTTACAACAGTGGTTCGCAACCTGTGGTACGCGTACCACTAGTGGTACGCGAAGGTCTTCCAGGTGGTACGCGAGTAGATTCTATTTTTTTCGACCGAAGGGAGTTATTTTCAGGTGGGGTTGATTTTGATAAGATTGTTCTCCAATAAACTTATGGCTTAGCATGGCATCATTGTACTCGACGCTAGCTTCTCGCGCTATTCCCAATCTCCTAATTTTCCCTTCTACATCGGAGTGCGAGCAAGGATTTTTATCCCCGATGACTGTCAATTCGAAGAAACAAAACCCACTTGTTGCGCCCAAGCTGCATGACTTTCGATGCGCTGTGAGCAAACGTATGCCACGCATCGACCAGCTAGTGGAAAATGAACAAGTGCAGCCATCGCATTAAATAAATTGACTTTTGTTGTTATTTCATTATGTTGTTCGTCTTGTGACTGGGGGTGAAAAAACAATTCCATGCATACCATCATCCATCCCTGGCTGATAATGCCTAGTGCAAGGGTGGCCAATCTGCGGCCGTAGAGGGAAATTTGTGCCGCCGTCGAAATGCAATTTGAATTTACGAATTAACTCCCGATTTCTTGAAAGCTTGTAATTAATCTTGGTAATGTGACTTCATTTTTCGATTTTAATACAGTATAGTGCCCTTTGCAATCAGAGCCCCACGATATAGATACAAACAGCAGCAGAGGAAAATGATGTGCCTCGTATAGAAATACCAACTCGGAATCGTGAACGCTCCTCACTATACCGGGAGGAGACGGCAGGTCAAGAAATAACAGCATGCAATAAAAGAATGACTACGCCCGAAGATGTATCATAATTTATAACTGGCCCTAAATTTTCGAAAACGCCCCCTGCATCAACTTTATACCGGTGAATCTGATCACGTTGGCTGAGAAAGGATCAATGCTTGATAGTAATATGTAAAACTACTAATATCAATGACGAAATTCATTCGTGAATCTGGAAAAATTTTCGCGCCTGGCGCGGCTCTAAGCAGTCCCTCGCCATTACCAGTGACCACTCGCAATTTCGCTGCGTATAGTAAGCCTATATCAGTGGTTCCCAACCTTTTTCCACCCACGTACCACTTCGAGGTTTTATGCAGTGCTCGCGTACCACCTACATAAGTTACGGACGAAGTTGGCGGTCAAAATGTTTCCACCATTTATGACGTCATAATCATGTATTCGATCTATGTGGGGTGTAATAACTATGGCGATTTTTTTGATCTTTTTGACCTTGGCATAGTCAGCGATGGGCAAGGAGAAAGTGTCCCACAATATCTGAAGATGTTTTAGCTGAGATACCGGAGTAGATTGGAACTTTCATATGTTAGCTGACTATTGATCCAGTATCAAACGAGAGTAATCGGTATCGACTAAATAGCTGTATAGACTGGGGCTGTTCAGTTACTGTTAGTTTAGATGTTCTACGCATATGTGGGAGCGATACAACGATTACACGATTACAACGATAACGCTATTCTCGCTCCTCGCTCGAAAATATCTTTTTCCAGGACTACAACGCTATGCAGCATTTTTACGGTCGATGTTCTTCGTCATCAGGACACACATTCCATAGCAGGGATCTATATCTACTTGCTATAACTGTTGAACCGACGACGACTTCCAGGGTACCAGCGACCCAACATCGTGTATACGTCGACTACATCGGGTGCAAATCATCCGTAGGTTCATGCTACTTGTTTTATGGAAAGTATTTACACAATTATGGCATAAGACAACGTTTGGAAAAAACACGCTGTTTTAATAGGGCACATGGCTGAATACTGTTTTAAAGAAAGTGTTTTAAAACACCGTCAGATTTAAATGCAACCCTGTATACCAATGGTTCCCAAACATTTTCGACTTATGGCACACTAGAAAAATTATAAAATACTCGCGGCACACTGACAAGAAAGTTACTTAAAATATATTTATGTGCTAATGCGATGGCTATGGTTGTTTATAGAAACATATATTCGACTAAAACTATATTTAATTGTTGACTGACATACCCGTATTTCGTAGTTTCCCAAGCACTGCCTCTGTGGTAATGTCAGTAAGAACGACAAAAACAGGTTCACACTCTCAAAATAACGTGCAACGACAATAATTTTTATTCCACTTATCTTGGAATGGAAATGGGAAGGAGGCATCCAAAAATTTTTGTTAAAACTGTGTATCACAAAACAGGGCTTTTCGTAAATCAATATGAGAAGTTTTTTGTCTGCAAACGATTGCATAATTTATGACTTTCAAATGTTTTGACTACCCCCTATGCTTGTTTACAGTAAATCTTGAGAAGTATTGTTGAATTGTATGTTCAATCTCAGACAATGGGCTAATGCTTTGCGGCACAATTCCTTGTTTATGAGGTGTTTTGAATTGAATCAGACAATGGGCTAATGCTTTGCGGCACAATTCCTTGTTTATGAGGTGTTTTGAATTGAATCAAAGCATTTTAACCAGACAAGCAGATCAATTATGATGCGGACATTACTCTATTCATCGGTAGTGTCATGATTGGTTTCATGGACATGGTCACACGCGCTAATTTATCAGCCCGTTGAAGCTGATTTAGACCGCTTTTGATGTGAGGCGAAATTTGACAGTGGTTGTCGCATATCCCTATACGAACTGGATTTCTTCCCCGCGCATGATCGTGTGCTGTGGTATAAATTTGCGAAAGTAAATAGAGAAATGTATCAAAGCAACCCAGAACACCGCTATAGTCCGCTAACAATGGTTACGATGCCAGCTATATAGTCAATGCGATGTCCGAACTCCATGGTGTTGGATAAAAGGGAGGAATTAGTGATTGAATGAGCGCTTTTTGGTATGTAATCATTTGTTTGCGCGTTTATTCTCGTCTGCTTGATACACTCGCATTCCTGAATTGTCGCGTAATGTCACTTGTGAGTGTGTAGTTCAAGTTCTTACTAACACACTACGTTGTGCAGTGCACGACGTCGAATTGAGTCATCGAATATTGATGCAACACTATGGATACCATAAGTCTCCTTTAGGATTTCTCCTATTTTTTCCAGAAGTCGAAAATGTCCTCCTTTTTGTCAATTCGACCTCTTTTATAGCTTTGAGAGTCGGGCGATTGTACTGGGACAACTAAAATGCCACAATTGACGCGAAATCTGAGTTTTGAAGGCAGTGACGGCAAGGTTGACTAAAAAAGGTCAACCTGAACTTATTTTTCCGTGAGAAAGGATCTTTCGGGTGTCAGTAATATTATCCGTATAAACGTCCAAATTACCCGTTTTTTCGTCCGTCTCAGTGACACTAATTCTGAATTCATTTGGTAGGTGTAAATGGGAACTTGAAATATGCGAGTAAACTTGATCGACACTGGACGGACTGGTAACGAGCACATCAATATCGAATTTATACCTATTGGGCATTTGGTTGAAAGCGGATTTCTACTAACAATGTCGCGATATGCGCTATTGCTCTAGCTACGGTTACACATGAATAACACGTACCATTTCAAGATCAAATTCGACTGTATGACTTGATATTAACGAGTATCATTGCAGTATGAAACTTCACATCAGTGTTTTAACGTTGTGTACTCATCAATGGCGTTGAGTAAAGCAGTGTTTCTCAGCCACCGGTCGGTAGCAAGTTTCCAGCCGGTCCGTCATATACATTAGAATATTATACCTCAATTCTAAAATGCAAGAAGTTGGGCGCGCGCCGCGGATCCATTAATTAGAGAAACAAAACATCAAGTTCTAAATTTATTTAGAATTGTGGAACATATGCCTAATTGTGTGCAACATATGTTGTCGCAATGGAGAGTTCATGGTTCACTTTTGGCGTACGTCACAATGGTGTAAGTGTTATGCGAAACTGTTTAAATTTGCCTAAAATTCGTCTCGGACAAGTTATATGTGAAAGCTACGGAGACTTTTAAATAAACTTCGTTAAATTTCAACATTGCAAGTAAGCGACATTCGGAAGTATAACACAGGCTATTGCAAATAGCGAAGCCACAGTTGTTTCAAAGGATGCCGAACAATCACAATCATAGTTTAGTGGTAGTTAAAAGCTACGGAGACTTTTAAACAAACTGCGTTAAATTTCGACAGAGCAATTAAGCGGCATTCGGCAATATAATACAGGCTATAGCAATAGTAAAGTTACATTTCTTGCAAAGGATGCCGAACAGTCATAATCAGCCACAATTATTATTTGCGTACCATAATTATCACACAATGAAAAGTTTTGCTCGAAGGCGGGTGCAAAGACAGGCATACACAGGACGTGTTATTTTTGGCATTCATGCAGTATTCACACTGTGCCATCAAACAGCAGGATAAATCCGAATTGAAAGCGATGTTGGTGACCAAATTTACCCGAGACAAAACCGAGTGCTTCTGTAATATATGTTCTCAATAGTCGATTCACTATGCGTGCAAAATTGCCTGCGTTCACACGGGTCACAAATCCAAATGGTCTGTGGCACGTTTGGATCGCAGCCATCACTACCCAACCAATTGTTAAAAATCATGAGTGACTTTATTAAATATTAACGGATTCTAATGGAGTTGATGCCGGATGTTTGAAAAGTAGCTCCGGCTCCTATGGATTTCATAAGATGCTGTGTTACTACTATCGGTTGAAATCACAATATTTTAAGGCAATCGTTCAAAAAATTTGGAATTGTTTCTCGCCGGCGCCACTTTTAACTAAGCATGTTCAAATTATTCATACATAGCGCACTAAACCCGGGTATGCGAGATATGCTCTGCATACTCCGTATTTGCCGTCATACCCGCAATTTCTTCATCAGCACAACGCCGATGGCCAATTGTGTTGTTCGAAAAACTTTGATCACTATGTATTTCACAAAATGGAACTAGTGCATTTGTGTGATGAGCAAATTAACTACTGATTAGGCCGATTTTTTTGACATGTCGTAAAAGTCAAAAATTTTGTCAAAATTGTAGGGTTAGGTCAAAAAATTGTCAAAATTGCAGCGTTATGTCAAAAAGTTGTCAAAATTGTTTACAAAGTCAAAACAAATTGCAACCCGCATTTCGTTTACACTGTCGGCGAACTTATTACTTATCATTAGGGCGTTTTTTTTTTTTGACATGTCAAAATTTGTCAAAATTTTGTCAAAATTGTAGCGTTAGGTCAAAATTTGTCAAAATTGTTCATAAAGTCAAAATTTTTTTGATGTCTTTATTTCGTTTGTATCGTAGATTTTGCACTGTCGGTGAACGTATCATTTGATATTTTACAGCTTGCAGCCTACTTTATAGGCCTACTTTTGTAAACGGCTAATTGTCTGCTCATACTGAATCATCAACGGTCAAATAAAACAAATAGATGGACATGGTATTATGGTCAACGTACCGCAATATCCTAACTGGAACATCATTCTTATATTGAGTAGCGCATGATGAAAAATTGTAATAGATAACATTGTCAGAATGAAGCAACATGGTGTTTCACCAGTAGTGTATGCACATTGCACAACTTAGGTGTTGTCAGCCAACAGCTGCTGCTGTTGAACGTCCTTGGCAAGTAAGGACATGCACTTTTTACCCACGAATATAGGAAAGTATATCTCGTTGTACTAAAAATTTTTTAAAAATTATTTCCACCATAATACGTATTGCAACAACTGGAATTCTTCATAGGGCCAGATTTCGTTAAAATATTGTTTTTTATATGTACAAAGTTGCCTGTTTCTATGCCAAAAACGTTTTTTCAGGCCAAACTACTATATTGGGACAGCCAGTTACAACCGGAAATGTAGATAACTGGTACAATTTTGACATTATATGGGAAAACGCCTAATTTGCATACGTTAGGTCAAAATTTGGTCAAAATTCAGTTTTTTTAGGTCAAAAAAAGTCAAAATTTTGATTTTTTAGGTCAAAATTTACTTTTTTTTAGGTCAAAAAAAAACCGCCCTACTTATCATCATTTAACATTTTACATCTTGTAGCCTACTTTATAGGTCTGCCGTTGTCCATTGTCTGCTCATTGTGAACGCGCAGTCGCGGCAGCTGGAGTGGAACACGATTTCACAGTGGTATTTCGTTACTGGCAAATAGTTTTTCTGTGCAGGCTGGCATTTGTCTTGTGCGGTTCAGATCGCCAAGACACGATCATTCGGCGCCAGCCGTTTAGGCACCTATGAACAATAGGGCTATTAGAAAATAACTTTTTTTCTGGATTCCAGCCATTCGCTGATTAAATTGTCAGGTTACCCTAAAAAAACGCTGCACACGAAATTTGGTTCAATTCTAACAAGTATAAGGTTCCGCAGATCAAATTAAAAATTTTAATTTATTCCGGAAAATTACCAAGGAAATTGAATTAAATAAAAATTTACTGCAGTAAAATTTGAAATGAAAAAAAAAATGGCAGAACATCTAGGAGCCGTTTCTATGGTATTCAAGGTTGCTGATTACGAAGATCACATTAGTTTTGCCAGATTGGCTCTAAAAAACAAAATATCTATACCCCAAAAAAATCTTAAAATCACGGTATTTACCCTTGAATATTTCACTTGGTAGGAAGTAAATCTTAGATTTTCCTACTTTTATACTGCGCACAAATAGATAATGGACTATGATGACCACTCATGTCGTTTTCAGTTATTCCATCAATATTAACATGACCTCATGCGAGAACTTTGGTGGTTCGAAAAGCAGTTTGTCAAGCCTAAAAATTGTACTTTCGCAAAGTGGGTATACTTAGTATCCATATCAAACGAGAAGCTTAAATCTGGAATGTTTGATGGATGTTATATATACGGACTAAGGATTACAATTTCATATTCAGAAAAGTACTCTCTGCGTGGAATTCCTTCTAGGATGTAGGATGTCGTAAACAGTTGGTCCGAGAATTGGTATCTGCATATGGAAACATTCGATCAAACATGAGCATTGAGCATAAAATTTCACTTCCTGTTCAGTCATCCCGATATATTTTCTGATAATATTGTTGATTATAGAGGAAATAGAAAGGGGGAAGGTTCCACCAATACAACAAAACAACAAAAGAAAGATATCAGTGCAGACGCGACGAATATATTATGACAGACTATTGCTGGAACCTTTCGATAAACTGACTTAAATTGCTTACAAGCGAAAATAGTACAAGAAACAATTTTGCTTCAAGAGCAGTTATTAATACTACATTCCAACTGATTATTTTGAATTTAAAATAGGTGGTTGCCGTAAAACTGATTCAATTATTGCAACGTTATTTGAGTATTCAGCAAAATACTTATATACATGATTGAAGTTTATTTATGTACATGATATCCGTGGAAGTCTCCAATTATGATAAATCTAACACCCCGAAATATAATTTTGTCGATGTATTTTGATTTGAAACAGTCTTCAGCTTGTCAAAATAACAAGTAGATTGAATTTTTGAACTTTATAGTACGAATAAGCCGATTTTTTATTTATACCGCTTACATCGAAAATATAAGATTTTAGTTAAAATATCCCTATGGATTATCTCCAAAAGTAGAGCCAATTTGAAAAAACCAAGGTCATATTCGGAATCAGGGCCCTTCAGAACCCCCAATACCACTCTTACTTTGTTTGCCTAAAAATGTGTGTTGACCAGTGTAATCAATTGGCTATATCTATTTGATTTTGTTTCCATTTATTTACAAAGGTCAGATTTCAACATTTCGTTAATTTTGAGTAAATGTGTGCGGTATTATCGTCTCATATGACATATTAAGCATCGCTTCTATCATTAGATGAGTGTTTACGGCCTCTCATTGTGTATGATCGAGCGAGTGTTAGTGCTATTTAGTAGGCGGGGTGTTGTGAACTTCACATACGAACCATGGTAGGTTCTGCACTCTGAACCTTTTTTCATATATTACATTGTTTACGTCATCATGACGTCTTTGGCTTAAATGCTTTGTATTTCAACCTCAGACCACTCTATACATAGCGCTGGGAGCATAAAAAAATCAACGCTTAAGAGTTTCATCGAATGAGCGTATTGGCTTAATCATGGCTAATGTAGTTTGGGAGATATTAGCATATATCGAAATTTTGCGTAGTATGAAAAGTCCAATTTGAACAAGATTTCTCTGTTCCCGAGGGCCTACAGCAGGGCCGGCCAACCCGTGGCCCGCGGGCCACATGTGGCCCGCGAGAAGGTTTTGAGTGGCCCGCGAGATAAATTCCGAAATTTCTAATGTTATCAAAAATGGATTGCACAGATTGTGAACTTGTGAGGCGAACCAGGCAACACTTGAGATGTGATGACTAAAATACCAGTTCCCACGCATTGGCAGATCTATGAACCAGTCACATATTGGTAGATCTTCGTACACTACAATAAAGCAGAATAATTTGCGATAGATTTTTCAAAAGTAAATACTTTATACACACTTCGCGCAACATGTTGTCAATTGATTTCTTGCTTTTAATATTGTTGCCCCTTTGTGAAAATAGAAGAACGCATAATGTATCAGATTGAATTTAACTGTATTCACGATTACGAGACAGAGTGACGTTCGACATATGCGACTTTGCGTTTGCACTCGCGGAAAGACCGTCGACTATGAAACCTATCTAGGCACAAAATGATGAACGTATGTTGGGCGAAACTTCCGATATCGATATGTCCAGACTCCGACAGCCCAGTCCTTGCAAACTGAGCCCAGCGATATACAGTAGGCCCGCAATATAGTCAGGTGGCAATATTATTGACCTTTGAACTTCAAAAAATTTTCGCGCTTGGCGCGGAAAGTGGCCCGCGTAACATATCGTCAATCGAATGTGGCCCTTTGGCTGAAAAGGTTGGCCAGCCCTGGCCTACAGCTACAATTCTGGTGTTAGATGGTATAACTCCAAGAGTTATATCGAATGAGCGTATTGGCTGAGTCATGGCCAATGTAGTTTGGGATATATTGGCATATATCGAGATTTTTGGGGGTATGAAAATTGACCAAGATTTCTCTATGCTCCCGTGGGCCTACAGCTACAATTCTGGTATCAGATTGTATAACTTTAACGAGCATGCATATTGCCAATCTCAAAAAAATTATTTGCTTTATTAAAAAAGTTTGCTCGAGATAATCAGCTTTCCGTTTGTGAGTATTTAGTGACTCTCTGCTGTGAGCTTGACCCGCAATCACACAACGTTAAGAACGGAATACACTGTCAGCGTTGTGCAGTCAGCGTCAGCATTGTGTAATGTAAAAAAATCTAGTCGGCGTACGGGATCCATCTTGATTTAATGTCTATCGTATCGTAAAAACAATTACTACTGTGCTGGGTACTGTATACTGTATAACTTGTTCATGGGGTAATTTCACTAGCAAGTATAAACCCGTTTTACAATCTTATCAATATCAATGTAGCAATGGTCGTACGTCGAATATATTGTCCTGTCTAGCCTAGACCGTTAGGGCGTAAGCTTATATTCCTTGCAAGTCCTCGTCGAAATTGCTCGCAAAGTCACGGGAGATCGATTTTATGGGATTAATATAGCATTTTATCCTCCAGTTGATACATTTGGTAACATTGAAGAAGTCAGCATTTCGTTCAGCATTGTGGCATATTATGGCCTGAGTCGACGCTAGGTATCTTGTATATCACTTCACTGAAATGTAGGTTTGGAATTCGCAATATGACGCCACGTGTCGTCACATGTTGACGTTCGTGTTCACTCAGAACCTTTCAAAAAGGTTCGCGTTCACACGAGCCCGAACCTTTCAGAGGTTCGCACCATCGCTGCTATTTAGTTTACTAGTAGCACCGATTGCTGTCCAAATCATATACCAATTCATATTCAAAATGATCACTACAATTTATCACGATGATGCAGTTGAAAGGGTAGACTTATATATATAAGTGACTTACCTTTTTAATTGCAGCAGCCTTCCATAGAGACCGATCACCGTGGTAACACTCAAGAACACTACTAGCGCAATTAAAATTGGAAGGAATTTCATCGTATACGTTTTTATGAGCTGTCTATAAAATCGACAGATGCGTCAGACTCCAATGCTACATTTACCAATTGACAACATCTTTTCAGCCTATACGACGCCATCCAATCTCTATTTGCTGCAGGTAGCCTATACACGAAAACCGTACAACGTGTATGGTTTGCGTGCCAGACATGTACAATGTACAATGTGCATTGTGCAATGTACATATGGAATGCCAAGCCTTGTTGAATTCAATTGCCGTGTCATTTATCAGACTGTCATCGTTCAATCGACCACACCACAACTGGAAGACATGACGAGGCATCACGGAAGAGACTCATGCACATCAATCAATCAATGAGGTTTATTAATATTTTCCTCGTTTCAAAACATCACAAGGCTGCGGTACAATGAAAAGATAGGAAGGAAGGTGTCGAAACAACTTGGAGTAGCCTTTAACATCAGACACCCACCTTAGCCTAGGCGAAGTAAATAAGAGGCATGCACAGTGAATGAAATGTAATGCAGAGAATATAAGACGCAAGCGACAAAATAAGGTGGCATGTGGCGGAGGGCGAGGTCGATGTTAGATCGTGGTCCGGTAATCCTGAAGACTGGCTAGTATTCATTTAGAAGAAATGGCTTGTATTTCGACTTGAATGCGGACATGCTCGACGACTGTCGGATAGCCGGCGAGATGCTGTTCCACAATTGGGGTCCGGCATACTTGATAGAGTCAGTTCCATTTTGCATGCGCTATCGAAATCGCTGATCGATGCATCGCAAGCCCAATTCCGTGGGGTCTAGAACAGTGGTTCTCAACCGCCGGTCCGCGACGACTTTCCAGCCGGTCCGCGAGGTATTTTGCAATTTTATAACAAAATTTCAAGATGCAATATGTTGAAGGCTTGTCCATTGATAAAATAAAACAAATATCAAATTTTAATCTCATTCATAATGTCGTGAAGTAACATCTTAGGTCTGGGAGCATGTTCGATGTGACTTGAAGTTCAACCCGTGTCATTTTACGAAATATGAGCGGCAAGGACTAATACGAGCTGACTCACTAATCCGCGCAGTTTTTGCGATCATTCGTTTTCGATTCATTCCTTTTGTGAAGGGACGCACCATCGCATAATGAAGTTCAGGCTAACATAGGAATCCGTACAGTGTGCGATAAACTCGGGATAGCCTTGACCGAAGCAGACTGCCCTTTATTGACCGATAAGTTCGAGATATATATATGTCTAATTGTCCATAGGCCCCGTAATGGCTGGCACCTCATCTCACTGTCCTGGCAATCTCTGCCCCACAGCACAAATGACAAAGGCCAGAGTAAAATTATTTGCCGATGAAGAAATACTAACTTGGAATCGTGTACGTCCTTTAGTTTAGTACGCTTGGGTGATTTCAATATCTAGTCACGATATAACAGACAGTAGGTGACAAAATATTGACGTGTAATGAAGTAATTAGTCCAAAAGGCCCACCCGAATATGTTTACTTATTATCTATTACGTGCCCTAAATTTTCCAACACGAGACCTCAATCAACTCTACCGGAAAATCTAATAATTCTGATAGTGTACAAATTTGCAGCAATATATATGCAATTAGCAATTTTATTGATCGATTTAGTCATGAATTAACTATAGAAAACTATCTGCCTATACTCAGTAGATTGAATGTGTTCGCAAGTCCTGGCGAAAACAACCAACTGTGGGGTCTGATAGTGTACAAATTTGCAGTAATATGTATGTAATTAACAATCTTATTGACCGATTCAGTCATGAATTACCTATAGAAAACTATCTGCCTATACTCAGTAGATTGAATGTGTTCGCAATTCCTGGCGAAAACAACCAACTGTGGGGTCTGGGGGCGATGCCCCCTAGCTAAAAGTTTGGTTTATCGCTTTGTGAGGCCCATAAGACTACCGTTTTTGGGCAATTAGGCTGGCGATCGGCCCTGATTTTTTGGATGGCCACTGGCCAGGTATAGCTGTAGTCAGGTGTTTTCGTGCGGCGCATTGCATTCATAGTAGGGATCGCATGAACTTCTGATAGGTTCAGGTTCGTGTGAACGCGAATCTTTTTGAAAAGTTCTGCGTGAACGCGATCGTGTACCTACGACTAGGGCTGGGCAAAATCGAGTACCAGAGTGATTCGATTCTGAATCATGTAAAATGCTTCGAGTCGAGTCGAGTAATCGAGTATCACTCATTATGACGTCACAGCAGAATATTATTTGTCAAAGTTCAAATATGTACCTTTTAAGCGACCAGAAAGAATATAATGCCTGTTATCCATCATATTTAGGATACTATGTCATTTTTTCCGACCATACCGATTTCATTGCACTTGGTGACAATATTGTGGGATGATCATGACTTCGGGAATGTGTTATTTCCAGTAACGTTCGTAGCTTTGTACTTCATGTTTCGTATGCTACGATACGGCCAATCAAGGTTTCAAGGCTTCAACAGTGAAATTAGCATGAACTCGTTGATCGTTGATAAACTCCTCGTTGATAAATCAATTTTCAGTGGTGAGAAGCGTATAATTTCAGTACTCGAAAAAATCGTCTTTTACTACTCGACTCGAATCATTAAAATTAATACTCGATTCAGATTCGAGTACTCGAATCAATGTGCCCAGCCCTACCTACGACGTTACGTGACGTCAAATTGCAAATTCCGACCTAACATATTTCAGTGAAGTGATGTATTAATGTACAGCGACGACTGAGGCCACATTATGCCACAATGCTGATGTACGACCTGACTTTTTAAAAGTCACCAAATGTATCATCTGGAGCAATCAATTGATATAAATCCCATAAAATCAATATCTTCCGTCGCTTTGCCAACAATTTCGAAGAGGTCCTGGCATGGAATACAAGCTTACACCTTAACGATCTGTGCCAGACCGGACAATGACTTACACGTCTGACTATTGATATACCGATATTGAGCTAAGTGTGAAACGGGATTATATTCTTGTTTCCGATATTACTCCATTAACACGTTATACAGTAGCCAGCACCCCGATCACACGGATTTGGTTTTTAGGATACGATAAACATATAAAATGCTGATCGATCCCATACGCCTGTTAGATTTTTTACAGTAGACAGTGATGTATTCTTCGTACCAACTATATTGATTGGGGGAATAAGAAGGATGATTCGCTGACTACCTACATGTAACGTATTTCCATCTTTATGTTGTGTGACTGAGGGTCATGCTCGAAGTAGAGAGTCACTAAGTATTCGCAAACGAAAAGCTGGATATTTCGAGCAAACTATTGTATCAAACCAAGTGCAATATTTGAGATTGACAAGGTGCATGCTCGATTATTGTTGATTTTTTATATTGCCAGCGTCATGCATAGTGACCCGAAGTTGAAAGCAAAGAATTTGAACCAATGATGTTATGTGTAAAATTGTAATATATTAAAAAGGTTCACAGCCAAGAACCTACGAAGGTTCGTTTGTGAACGTCACCCTATAAATTTCCGAAGTTCACACACAGAACGCGAACGCGATCCTCACGTTCTCACCATTCCTAATTCATAGTATAGCCAGAGTAACCGACGATGGTGGTAGTGGGCAATGAGCAAGGTAGCACGACAAGGTGCTTGGTTCGACTCCGAAGCGCTTGTTCTCTCGATATACTGTCGAAGAGAATATCAATTTTCGAGTTAACGTGGTCGGTAAAATCCATGACCTTCGGCGCGAAAGACTGTGAACGACTCCCGGCGCTAGCACGTTTATTTTGGCAGGGTAATTTTACCTCGAGTCAGCAGACCGACTAATCGGATGGATACCATCATGAACATCTTTATTTACGATCAAGCCCCTCAAATGTCAATCTCTAGCATCATATACTGGCATAAAACAGTTGCATACTACACGTTTTGAGTTGATTTGGATTTTTGAAATTTAACCGGTCCGCCGAATATTTTTTGAAATTTTACCGGTCCGCGAGGCGAAAAAGGTTGAGAACCACTGGTCTAGAACATACTGAACTACTGTCTCCGCACTCAAACTCCTGCTATGAAGACTGATGCTAGTGTAATGAAACGAATAGCATGATTACAATTGCTACCAGTTAAATATTGACCAGATATTCTGTTTCGTAGTCAAAGCAGTCAGAGTACTTATTCGAGAAGGAGTGCGAGTAAGGTCGGTACTTTCTATTCATTTACAGAATGGGCGTCTCCGAATACATGTCTAAAGTTTTGAAAACAACTGGTCTAAAACAACCGAGTGAGATTGTGGCACAAATACTCAAATCTACTTGAAGACTCCTAAAAAGTAGAACTACCTCATTGCTGACTACCTCTACCAATATGTACGACCTTTTCCCTATCATGTACCCGACCAGGCATTACCGAGCGAATCCGCTGGATAAATTATCTTCAACGAGGTACATCGCAAAGTCACTCAACTATGACAACTCGTCCAAATAATAAGAACAGTGTTACGAGAGTACTGGAGCGCAAAATGCTGCACAAATGCCAATCAGTCCCAACCTGTCATAATGGAAATCGTTGCTTGTCGACCATAATAGCGTACATATGGTGTTCTATTTGTATTATCATTAATATTAATCTGAAATACATTAATACATCCGGTTTATTCTTTCTTTTTGTCCGTCATTTGCCGACCACCGTCTCGGATACTGCTCACTATAACACTGAATACCTTCGAAACTAGCAGCTCTGCCTAATAAATTTGCATATCCATAGCAACCGCGACATAAGAACGGATTTTTGCAACCTATTTTCCAAAACATCTCTGAACAGTCTACCAACAGGCTACTGGCAATTAGAGATATCATCCTTGTAAGTTGAGAACTGTCATTGTGCTGAACAATCCTAGATTGTGTTATAAATGCACCATCAAGCTGTCTCCTCCATTAGCTTATTGACGCTAATGGCTCATTGGCATATATTGATCCTGCTCCAATTTGCATACCTCTTACTTGCATACCGTAATGACACCTTTACTTCAGGCCTCGTCCCAAAAGAGATTCATGAAATAACTCATGACTGGGATAATGATGTAGTTGAAGAACCCACCACAGACGTCTTTGTCTAGTACTACTCTTGGTAACATATCAAATAATTTTGGTCTTGCTTTTATGATTCATTATTTATCTCAACACTCAGATTCTGCAGTCACAAAAGATAAAAGTGCAGGTGAAAAGACCATGGAGGGTACCACTAGCCACAAGGCATCGTATAGTATAGTAAAGTGTAGCAAAGGTCATAGGAACTTATTGGAGTCACCCGTTTGGCAGTCTGCAAAACTGTCATGCTTCAACTACATCTGATTTCATAGGTAATTTTTGAATATGTGCGTGATCAGTGAGGGCCAATTTGATAATTTCAGACCTCTCCTTCATAGGTTGTTTTGAGGAGAACCCGTCATCCAACTTGCTTTTGAAGCCTGTAGCGGAGCAACCACCTAATTCAGAACGTGAAATTGGTAAGAACTTCAGCAATTGTGCTTGATCAACATTTCGCTAATACTTTGCGCTTCCGCAGTGTATGTAGAAGTCATCCAGACTGAGAAAGTTGATAATGCAGGTAATGAGAGCCAGTGCCTATTCTCGAGCCTACATTAGTCTGGCGTATGTTGCAATGTGTGACCTTATCTATGAGCTGTATAGCATTATTATTAGTCTCAAGGGTGTTATCTAGAACTCTTGCTATCTCTGGTGCATGTTCCAAGAATTTAGTGAGTTAGTGACACTCGCAAATTGAGTATCATCAATGTGCTGGCTACTAGGTATGCTCAACTAATAGTACCATCACTATACACAGTTGAAGTCAGTGAAAAAGAAGTTATTTGCCAGAGTTCTTTGTACAATGGGTCGGTGGGTGGGTGGGTCGGTGGGTATTTGTGATGAGTGGTGCTTAGCTGCTAAGGCTTTGTGCACCAGAACCGCGTTTACTGCTTATTCCTTAAATCCCTTGTTATATGTCTCTTCCGGTCAATATAACATAGTCGATTAACGGTTGAATCGTTCTCTGATTAACTATGAGAGAAAATACTGTGTAAGGTGTTCGATACTTCTGTGCGTCTCTGCTCAGATGGGTCCGTTCTACGGAATATTTATTACAGAATAGCACGAAATGGTCCACCGTTTCCGGCACACCACATTCCGCACAGAGTCCACTTTCGTGTAAGCCAAGTTTGTGCAGGTGTTTGTTTAGCCGGCAATGACCGGTGTACCATCGGGTCAAGAGCGAATTCTCTCTTCGGCTTCGATGGGTTTGCTTATGAAAAGTTACTTGGAGCGACTCCATCTCCTGATTGCCGAGTTCGTTCATTTGTTGAGTGGCATTACGTCGTATGTCCCTGTAATATTCTGCTACGATGGCTTGACATTCTTTTACTGTAAGAGGGACCATGTTTGGATGATCGACGGATTCTCTGGATGCTTCCTTTGCCAATTTATCGGCGGTTTCGTTATTTGCAAGTCCTTTGTGTGCGGGTATCCAAACGAACGTGACTGTCGATCCTCTTGCCGATAAATGGATGGTTTGCAAGTGAATGTCCCTGATTAAGTTATTGTCTTTAGATTGGTTTTCGATTGCTTTTATTGAGCTACTACTGTCCGAGAAAATTGCTAATTGTATGTTGGGTTCGCAATTGTTACAAGCCCAGGCTAGACTGTCTCTGATAGCCGTCAGCTCCGCCGTAAATACACTCACAAGTCTGTTCAGTGATTTTTTATGCGAAAATTCAAAACTGGGTACATAGAATGCTGATCCACATCCGGCGTCAGTTTTCGAGCCGTCTGTATAAATAGCACAATAGTTTTTGTATCGCTCTACTATTACTTCCCTGCATTCGATATTCGTAGCTTGGGGATTATTGAGTTCGCGTAATTTCATTTCTAGATCAAGGTCACAAGTGCTATTTACCGACGTCCAAGGAGGAATTTGTGAGTATTGTATACATTCTATTGCTATGTCCTCTAAGCACCCAACCTTTGAAACCATATTAAAGGTTTCAAATCGTATAGAGTCAGGAAATATTTCGTGCCAAGAGTCCTGGACGGCCGAAGTACAGGGGTGATCTCTTTGTGATCTTATGATACACCGGTAATTTGCACACGCCTGTTTGTAACGCATTTCTACGGGCGGCTCGTTGCAAAGAAATTGTAGCGCATGTATCGGAGTGCTCCTCATTGCTCCGCTGCAGAGTCTCAACGCGTTATTTTGTAGCGTCTGAAGTCCTTTGGAGACATATTTCGGTGAAGCGAAATATGCTTCGATGCCATATTCGATTATCGAGCGTATCAGTGCACTATACAGTACTAACATGCATTCTTTGGAGGCTCCCCATGTAGTTCCACTCAAACAAGGAATAATATTCATCCTGGATGTGCATTTTTTGACCACAGATTGTAGGTGTGGTTTATATGAGAGTCTCGAATCAAATATTATGCCGAGATATGTGTATTCTTTTAGAAAGGGTATGGGATCATTTCCAGATAAAATCTCAAGGGTAGGTAACTTGCGACGTCGTGAACAAAATGGCGGCAGATTTGGCGCTATTTATCTTCATGCCCCATTTCAAGCACCAATTTGTGATCGCCGTGAGAGTCGTCTGTGTATCATTGCGTGCCGTGTCGATGTTTAGCCCGGACTCGTAAAAACAAATGTCATCAGCGTATATGTTAAGTTTTGAGGCGATTTTATCAGGAAGGTCGTTCATCATCACAGCGAATAATAATGGCGAGAGATTACTTCCCTGGGCAATTCCATTGTCAGCATGGAAGATTTCAAACAGGGTTGTACCCACACGCACTCGAAATGTTCCCTGTTTTAGGAATGTGTGTATCCATCTTATTGCATTTCCTGAGATACCCATTTTGTGCAATTTAAATAAGATAGCTCCTTGCCATGCCATGTCATAGGCTTTCTCTAAATCGAGGAAGACCGATATTGTGTATCTCTAATTTGCGATAGCTTTGTAGACTTCGTCGTGTAGCGATAAGATGCAGTCTCGGGTACAGCGTCCTTTTCGAAACCCACTCTGTGCAGGGTGGAGGAGATTGTTTCTTTCCAGATACCAAGTCAACCGATTGCTAATCATACACTCAAAGATTTTACATAAATCGCTTGTGAGCGAGATTGGTCTGTAACTGCTAACTTCGGAAGCGGGTTTTGCTTTTTTGTGAATCGGAACTGCCACTGCGTGCTTCCAAGAAGGAGGGCATATGCCATCGCTCCATGACTTGTTGATTATTCGGAGGTATTCAATTGCGGTTCGCTGGGACACGTTTCGCATCATCTGGTGGCATATCCCATCATGGCCGGGCGACGCACCTTTTCCTTTGACGGATTACCGTCATCAGTTCGTCCATTGTATAGGGCGCGTTTATTCCAGTGTTCGACCCTATTTCCTGTAGCAGCGGGGTCAACTTATCAGCTTCAAACATGTTGCGTCTAGTTTGCTCTACTTGTCCAAGGTTTTGGTTCCCACATACCGATGCAAAGTGCTTTCCAAGAGCGTTTGCTATCTGTTTTTCGTCAGTGAAAACGAGATTGTCGCTTTTCAGCGCAGTAATCACACTCCAGGATTGACTACCCCCCACAGCGCGGATAACTCTCCATACCTTCGAGATGGTCGTTGTTCTGTTCAATGAGCTACAGAACGATTCCCAGTAGGATTTCTTTGCTGTTATGATAGTGTTCTTCGCCATAGCCCGTCGCCGCTTAAAGTTTACAACATCGTCTACTTGGAAGCTCCGTTTCATCTTAAGAAAGGCTGCGCGTTTGAGACGTACAGCCTTCGCACACTCTGCATTCCACCATGGGACGCTTGGTTTGTTCGAAGGTTTTGTTAGGGGAATAGTAGCTTTCGCGGCTTGAGTGAGAGCTTGAGTGAATTCCTCTGGCGATAGAGGCTCTGTTTCGTCTCTAATTTTCGATTGTATATGGTGTTCACTCGTCTGTCTGAATTTTTCCCAGTTCGCATTCCGCAAAGACCAGGTTTCAAGATGCACATCGTTCACGTGAATTTTGTGATCAATTCGACTCCAAATCATGTAGTGATCGCTTCCAAAAAGATTTTCGGTGACGTGGGTAGTGCATCTATTTGCGATACCGTTTGAAGTGATTGTTAAATCCAACAGTGACGCCCGGCCGCGGTTGGGGAACGACAAATCGATTCTAGTTGGAACTGTGGTGTTCAGCACTACCATGTCTTTGCTATCGATAATATGCCCCATGTGTCTTCTACAGGTATTCATCTCGCTACTACCCCATAAAGGGTGATGCGCGTTGAAATCTCCCAGAATTACGAATTTCGCTGTGCGTCTACTGAAACATCATTGCAGCAGTGACCTTGAGAGTTTTTTGTTAGGGGGTATGTACACGTTCATTATTATAAGGCCTTGAATTGATATGATCTGGGACTCGATTGGCTGTACACTATCTGTCGAAATTTTCAAAAATGGGATTCGCGACTTGATAAACATGCATAGGCCACCGCCGTGGATATTTCTGTCCTTCCTCAGAATAACATAACCCGGTATTTTTGGAGAGTACTTTGGTACGAAATGCGTCTCTTGTAACGCAATAATATCCGGCTTTCCGTCCAAATCTAGAATGTACTTTTTGAGTTCGTCCAGTTTCCTATAGATACCTCGGCAATTCCACTGCATTATTTTTAACATGGTGAATTCTCTTGGTCTGATGACATGCTCAAATCCATGACCGGCTCAAAATCTGCTTGCTCGTTGTATGTTGTTGTGAGTTCTCGCTGTGATGAAATCGATCGATTTGACGTGGTTTCTGTATTCGACGCGGCTGCATTGGACATCGGTCGATTTGGCATGCTTTTTGTGTTTGACGCGGCTTTATTTGATGTCGATCGATTTGGGGTGTTTTCTGTAAATGACGAAGCTGTATTGGGTAAAGATATACCGAGAAAAGATTCTGCGGACTTGGCCACAATGGATGCAACGTTTATTTCTGTACCTTCATTCATATGCAAATGAATGCACTTTTTATCACGTCTGCTATAAATTGGAGGAATTCTGTTGTGGCAATTGAGATGTAGCCAGCACGGTTGTGGTTAGCGGCTATCGGGTTACTGTGTTTTTTGTCGTTGGGAGCAGTGTCAGTCGTGGGTGCATCTCTCCTTGGAGTGATGGCCGTGGGCATTGTTACTGCGTTGTTTCCTACAGGTGTCAAGTTTTGATGATGAAGGATAATTGCAGCGGGGTGCGGCAGAGTCGGGAAATCATCATATGATTGTGTGTTTGGCGGCATTTGTGTTAAAGTGTACTGTTGTCTGGCTTCCCAGTAACCTATTCCCTGTTGTGTCATTATCGAGTTAATTTTCCCTTCCTGTCTGTAACGCACACAACCACCGCAACCAGCAGAGTGTTTCTCACCACAGTTCACACATCTTGGCTCTTTGTCGCAATTCTCGCATCTAGTGCAGCGTTGTGTGCTACGGCAGTATTTAGACTTGTGCCCAAATCGATTACAGTTATAACATCTAGTTGGCGGTGGGTTATAAACTCGCGTGCGAAATTGCATGAAACCGATTTTTACCACCGTTGGTAATATGGTAGAGGCGAAGCATAACAGAACTGATCGACTCGGCTTTGACTCTCCGTTTGACTTATAAGAAAACCGTCGCACAAATGTGACTTTGTGCATTGCTAATTCAGTTTGGATCTCTTCGTTGGTTAGATCCAAGGGAACATCTCCTATAACTCCCCGCGTCTCGGGTGTTTTCGTTTTGTACAGCTCGGCTCGTACCTTTATTGGTTTGTCAGTATAGTACCAAGGTTAGTGCACGTCAGCAGTTTAGAGACCTGATCGTAGTTCGCGCATAATACGCACAAGTCGCCAAAAGGAAGTACTTTGATATCTTTGTAGGCACCGCCCAACACCTGATACAGATGTCTATTGATGACCAATGGATTGAAAGATCGTAGCTGCCTGGTTATACCCTTGACGATAACTGAATTACTAGTTTGCAACGAGTTGCTTGGAGCTGATTCTTTAGAAGCAGGTCCATTGAGCTGGTCTTCTGCGGAGCGCTTATGCGCTCCTATTTTACTTGACATTAACTACGAACTCGGACAACACTGACTATTAGGAATGTAATGTAATATAAACGACTGTTCTCTTGAAGAGACTTCTCCAAACGCGCTGCAGCCTTCGTGTCGAAGCTAATTCCCTTGATTAGGACACGTCCTTTCGCCACGACGCTCACCTCACGAATGAGACAATGGGTCGGTGTTGCATCTGTCTAAAATTATGCAATATGCACGTATCAATATTTCAGCCAAGTCCACTGAAGATCTTCAGATTGCACTGCTGAAAAAAAAGATTGCTATGCTGGAGAAAGAGAAAGTTTTGAGAGATAGGGAGGAGAAAAGGAAAGAGGAGCTGCATGGCATAGCGATCAGGGTTGTAATGACTCGAGTCATGACTCGACTCGAGTCACGATTTTCTGATGACTCGACTTGACTCGAGTCATTTTTTCAAAATACGGAAATGACTCGACTCGACTCGAGTCAATCTGTGTAATGACTCGACTTGGACTCGAGTCATTGCGCATGACTCGAACCAAGTCATTGAGTCGAGACTCAGACGGCCCAGACCGACATTTCATTGTAATTCCGAAGCCAACACACTATTGGGATTTCGTCTGTTGGTACTGGTACTTGAAAATGCGACCAGAAACTGAGACTACGAGTGAGGAAAATTAGGTGTATTTTATTTAAATGCGAACCGTTCGATATCACCAAACAGAGTTATAAAAAGTGGGTTTACCAAGGGTTACCATACGTCCTCTTTTAAGAGGATTTGTCCTCTTTTTTGACTTTTTTGAAAGTGTCCTCGGAGGACCCCCTTTGTCCTCTTTTTTGAGATTTTGTCCTCTTTTTTGAAAATTTAGGTCACTTTAGAGCAAAATGCGAGTGATATGCCGTAAATTAGCACAGAAGTGAAGCTTCGGCGGGTATTTCGGAGTGGAAAACGGTGCTTTAGGCACTGAGCGAAAAGTTGACCCTTTTTTTTTAGTCAACCACCCAGCAAAGTGGAGAGGAAAACGGTATTTTGAGCTCTGAACCAAAAGTTGACCTTTTTTTAGTCAACCGATCACAACGTGGAAAAAATTCACCGATTTTTGAGAATTCTTCTCCGGTTTTCCAAGTCTCAAATTTCTGAAAAAGTGTCCTCTTTTTAGATTTCCGAAATATGGTAAGCCTAGTTTACCAAGACTTTAACTGGAAACTGAGCAGTGAACACAATGACTTGGACTCGGACTCGAGTCATAATTCCATGACTCGGACTCGACTCTCCGCTCGCTGACTTGGACTCGGACTTGACTCGGTGGTGAATTAAAATGACTCGACTTGACTCGGGTCAAAACTATAAAAGTGAGATTGACTTGTGACTCGAAGCCTTGTGACTTGGTTACTAGGGATGGTGTGAACCTCTGAAAGGTTCAGGTTCGTGTGAACGTGAACCTTTTTGAAAGGTTCTGTGTGAACACGAACGTGAACCTCATGACGTCACGTGACGTCATATTGCTAATTTCAACCCCATATTTCAATTAGGTGATTGCCTATATTAATCTACTGTACACGATACCGAACGACGACTCGGGGCCACATAATAGCTCAGTACTTATAAATACATATTGACGTTTGAAACGTCGTCAAATGTATCAACTGGGTAAATCAAATGATATAATAATCCCATAAAATCAGTATCTTCCGTCGCTTTGCCAACAATTTCGACCTGATCGGACAATGTATTCGGCGTCTGAGTATTGCCACATGGATATTGAGCAGAGCGTAAAATGGGCTTCTATATTTGCTACCGATTAACAAGTTATACGGCAGTATAGCCAACACCCCAGTCGCACGGATTTGGTTTTTATCTGACTTGGACAACTAGATAATTCTAGTTGTCTACTTTCACTAAATTAGAGCGAAATGCCAGTAATCTAATTCTAATCTAATTTGTGAAATGCTTCCATGCTCTAATTCTAATTCTAATCTAATTTGTGAAATGTCCGTATTCTCTAATTCTAGTTCTAATCTAATTATTGTTTTCCTGAAAATGCCTCTTTGTCCGAGGCATATTGCACTATTGCAGTGATTTAAAAAGAATATCCCGCTTGCGCAGGGAAATCCAGTGCCAAGCCGCCATCGCCTTACTTACACCGTGCAGTCATAGTAGATACTAGAGTAGCTAGAGTAGCTTGTAGTCTGCGAACAACATTCTAGTTTATAAAACTTTACGTTAGTACATCGTCATTCTGACTAACATGGGCGATGCCCACGGTTACCATAAAAGTAATATTTTATTAAAGTATAGTAAAATTCGAGGCTAGCTTGGTGTACAGAAGTTAACCATTCTCATGTTTATGGGAATGCACTGTTGTTGTTGTTTATTAAACAAAAATATGTGGCGCTTATCGCCTCACGGCCTTTTGCACCACGCACTGTGGTTTGATGTGAACTGCATTTTGCTGTATTCATTTCCCATATACAATTTCATTCATTTTCCAAGTTTTTGCGAACTAAGTATAGCTCTAATTCTAATTTTAATTTAATCTGGAAAAAGCTTAGTAGCTCTAATTCTAATTCTAATTTAATTTGAAAAAAGCTGTGTAGCTCTAATTCTAATTCTAATCTAATTTGGAAAAACTGTGGAGCTCTAATTCTAATTCTAATCTAGTTTGAAAAAAACTGTGGAGCTCTAATTCTAATTCTAATTCTAATTCAGAAAAGCTAAAAATTTTCTAGTTGTCCAAGTCTGGTTTTTATGATACAGTATACATATGTAGTCAATATTGACCCCGTACGCCTGCTAGATTTTTACATCAGAAGACGATAACAATCTCATTGATTGGTTGAATAAGGATCATTCGCTGACAAAATACAGTGTATTTCGCTCTTGATTTCATGTGATTGAGGGTCAAGCTCACAGCACAGAGACACTATAAATATGCACAAACGGAAAGCTGGATATTTTGAGCAAACTTTTGTAACAATACAAGTAAATCTTCGAGATTGTCAAGGGCGGCATGCTCGTTTAGTGTTGAATATTTATACTGCCAGCTCCATGCATAAAGTAGCCCGCAGTTGAAAATCAATAAATTTGAACCAAAGATGTTATAATGAAGTGAAAATTGCAATATATGAAAAAGGTTCACAGTGCAGAACCTACCAAGGTTCTGTTGTGAACGCGAACCTCAAATTTTCCGAGGTTCACACACAGAACGCGAACGTGAACCTCACGTTCACACCATCCCTATTGGTTACAACCCTGATAGCGATGAAGCATTACACTAGGCAACAACGAAAAAAAAATTAGGCAGACCATCTGAGAGCCGTTTCTGGGGTTTTCGAGGTTGCTGATTACGAATATCACATTAGTTTTGTCAGATTGGTTCTTTGTCAGAAAATACTTACACCCAAAAAAATCCTAAAATTACTGTAATTACCCCTAAATATTTCACTTGGTTTGAAGAAATTCGTAGTTTTTTCAAGTTCTACACTGCGCATAATAGCTAATTGACTATGAAGAACCCTGATGTCATTCCAAGTCATTCTATCAATATTAACAGAATATGATGTGAAATATTTGTTTGTCAAAAAAGCAGTTTGTCAAGCCTAAAAATAGTACTTTTGCACAACGGGAATACACATTCTCCTGTATCTATTGGTCATTCTACCAAGACTATAGAGGAGTATAAAGCTGTAACATTTGTCCTTGAAAGCCTTAACTACAATACTCATATGCATTTCAATTCTATTGACTGGTAAATGGATAAATTTCCACCGAGTCAACAAAGTGGGTATACCTAGTATCGCTATCAAACGAGAATCTTAAATCTGGTATCTGGTATATTCGAATACCGATGAAAGATTCTAATTTCCAATTAGCAAGGAGTTGACTGCATGTGATTTCTCCTAAGATGTAGTAAATAAAACTTTTTAGATGATCACAAAGCACACAGCTGCAAACAGTTGGTTCGAAAATTCGTATCTGCATACCGAAAACTTGAGCACAAACATTAGCATAAAAGTTCTCTTCCTGTTCAGTCATCTTGATATATTTACTGATTTCCTTTTTGATTAGCAAGGGTAGAGGTTCTACCAAGACACCAGACTAACAAACGAAAGATATCAGGACAGATGAGATGAACAATTGAACATATTATGTCAGACCATTGCCGGAACCTTTCGAGAAACTGCACTGAATAGCTTACAGGCGAAAATCGTACAAAAAACAATTGTGATTTAAAATATACCAATAATATTATATTCCAACTGATTATTTCATATTTACAATAGGTGGTTGACGTAAAATTGATTGAATTAATGACACGTTATTTGATTATCCAGGTAAATACTTATGCACATGACTGGGGTTTATTTATGTACATGATGCAGTGTTGGGATCAAGTCACTACCTTCGAGTCACGAGTCATTTCGAGTCATTGCACATTTTGACTCGAGTCAAGTCAAGTCAATCGATTTTCGAAGGTGACTCGAGTCAAGTCAAGTCACTCGATTTTTGGAGATGACTCGAGTCAAGTCGAGTCAAGTCAAGTCAAGTCACGAGTCAAGTCAAAATTCAAGTCAAGTTGCCTTTTCGAAGTATAAAGCATGGTTACGTCATTATATTTCGCCAGCTGTCTGAATTACAAATTAATTGGTCATTGATTCGGAACCGACGAACGAATATAGAGATAAATATACATGCAATAAGGGGCTGTATCGCTTACATATGCGTAGAACTGCTAAACTGCGTAAGTAATTGCATAGCCTCAGTTAATAGTTACCAGCCAAAATAAATAATAAAGAAACGAATTGATAAGATGCAATACATTACCCATTTATACATATTGATATGATACAATTCGTGTCTGCGCCAATGGTTGAGGAATATATAAACTCTATTCGATTTTAATTTCTAAATAAAATAAAAGGTTCGGTTAAGGTAAGAACAGAGAACAGCAAGAGATATTTTGGTATTAAACTACTTGACTACTAGTTTACGACAACGTAAGCTGTAAGCTTCGATCGCTTCGTTTGTGGTCAATATATTTGTTGGAGAATAGTGTAGGCTCAGTAAAACACACGATCACTGAATGATTGGTCGCTCTCACGAGTTACGCCAGCGTTTGACGAACAATCCGAACATGCAAGATACAGTGATTTTTATCGTCACCGAATGCTTGATGACTTGAAATTGACTCGTGAATTTTGCTCCGAGTCACGAGTCAATCCATATTTTTGATACGCCGAGTCAAGTCAAGTCAAGTCATTTTACCAAAGTGACTCGAGTCAAGTCAAGTCATACCAAAAAGTTGACTCGAGTCTGACTCGAGTCAAGTCATGACTCGAGTCATCCCAACACTGACATGATGTCCGTGAAAGTATGTAACTATGATAAATCTACTACCCCTAAATATAGTACTGTTGCTGCATTTTGATTTAAAAGAGTCTTCTGTGTGTAAAAATAACAAGTAGATTGAATTTCTAAACTTTATAGTACGACTGAGCCATTTTATATCTAGTCATCATTGCGAAAATGGGGGATTTTGGTCAAAATAGCCCCATGGGTTATCTCCGCAACAAGAGCCAATTTGAAAAAACTAAGGTCATATTCGGAATCGGTGCCCTTCAGAACCTCCAAACCCACTCTTACTTTGTCTGCCTGAAAATACTTGTTGACCAGTGTTATCAATTACAAATTTCCAAACTGTTGTAGGTTTATTATCAACTCGAGATAGGTTTATTATCAACTCGAGATAAGTGACTTGGAAATAAAGTGGTCATTTTTGCCAAAAATAGAGTGGTCATTTTAACGTCAAGTTACGTGAAATAGTTCGCAATAATTTCATTTCTGCAAGCCTGGCCTGATAAGCTCGGTGGTATGGCGCTGTGATCTCTATCATCTTGAGTATCATCGTCATTTTCGCCTGGATCAGGGCAAGGTTCGCCAGTCTGTATTCCATAGTTGTGAAGACATACAGTGGCAACTATTGCTGGGATGGTGTTCTCCAGGTTCATTTGCATAGGTATATGCAGCATATGAAATCTTCGCTTGAGCATCCCAAAACTCTGCTCAATGCGAGCATGTGTTTTGATGTGGGCAGAGTTATATATTTCCTCTGGCTCGGTTGTGGGGTTTAGGAGTGGTGTCATGAGATAACGTCTGCAAGGGTATCCATTATCTCCTAGCAACAGTCCGTCATATTTGCCATTCTCAAAGTTGTCTCTCAGTACGCTATGTTCGAATATTCTTGAATCATGTGCAGATCCGGGGTATCGAATAACAATATTTGCAATCGCGTGATGTGCGTTACACACCATCTGGACCAGTGATTCCCAACCGCGGCCCCCTGCTAGCCTTTCTGCGGCTCCCACAAAAATATTGAGAAATCGATTTACGAAAAAATATTATTTATAAAATACTTTTGCTTGGCTTGGAGTCTGGAGTTTTCAATTAGGATTGCAGGGAAGTTGTGAGTAGACTGCTAAGATTACGTCACTGCTTTTACAATGCAATGTGCCCTAACTTTCCAGTTGAACGAGCAGTACCTATAGATATAGGTATTGACAGGACCGTAACTGCCGCACCCCAAGTCCCTCAATTGGGGGGAACGAGCTCGAAGAGGGCCAAAAATTATTTAGTGAATTAGCATGAATTATAGAGTATTTTATGAAATTTTATGCAACTTTTTCAAATTTTTTTTGCGCGCTGCGCGCGATTTCAGGTTTCCAAGTAGGCTACCTTCATTTTGGGATACTCTTCCACCGAGATAAAATACGCAAGATTTATAGAAGTGGGCATATCGACGTTGGCCATTACCGCGTCACGATGCACGAAGACATATAAAGTTTCAGGCCATATAACATGCGACTCCAAGAAGTGTGCCAGAACGATCGACAGCGAGAAAACCTTGGCCGAAAAGGACTGCCCTTACGCTGACCGGTAACTTCGTTATGTATATACAAAATACATACAGGTATAATTGATCATAGGCGCCTAAATGACTGGGGCCGAATATTCCTGTCTTGGCAATCTGAACCTCAGGAGACAAATAGGCTACCATCCCACAGGGAAGAATTGCCAGTGAAGAACTACCAATTTGAAATCGTGTGCATCTTTTAGTTTAGTACGTTTGGGCGATTCTATATTTTTTGATATAGCAGACTGGAGGTCACGAAATAACATCATGTAACGAAGTCGTACCAACGGGTCCGTCCGTCCGAGTATGTTTAATTAATATTTACGGGCCCTGAAGTTTCCAAGACACCTCACTCAGCTCTACCGGTAAATCTAATTACGTGAGCAGAGAGGATAAGTAATTGATAGCAATATATATGCAATTCCCGATCTTATTGACCAATTTTATTTTGAATTATCGAATATTTTCGCGCTCCACGCTGGCTCACTAAACGGTGATCCTGATTTCGTGGCAGAAGCGAACAACGTGACGGGGGGTTGGTTTATCACCCTATGGGAGCTCAAGACCCAAGTGTTTTGAGGGGCCTGACGAAGAGCTGTTTCGTTCCTGCCAACGGGTATACGCCCGAAGATGTTTAATTGTTATTGAGTGGTCCTACCTTTTCAAACACAACTCACTCGGCTCAACCGGTCAATCTGATTACGTGAGGAGGGGGAGGATAAAAATTGATACCAATATATTTTCAATTCCCGATTATATTGACCGATTCGATCATGAATTATAGAAAATTTTAGTCGAGAGAAGCAGCCGAAAATGGACGCCCGATTTAGATGATAAATAGCGGTAAACAGCCATCTAGCCCGAGGGTGCGAACAGCAACGTTTGGGGGGGGGGTCTGACAAAATGCTGTTACGGCCCTGGGTATTGATAACTAATTTACGGATAGATGTGAAACAAGTGACTCACGATTAAATGCGCCGAGATGCGTACTGCTTAGCCGGCAAAAACAGCATAATTGGTAGTCCTATAGCTCGCGACCCGAGCGTCCGAATAATTTGATATGACGGTGTTTATCGAGAGGAGGTGTCGCACTGATTCCAAAAATACGAATTGAAATCTCGCCAGTGCAATAAAACTACTCCGAAATAGCCAGCAAAGGTTGATTGTTCTGAACAACGGGAGCGCGGCAACACAATGGCCAATGGCGTCAAGCGAATGATCGGAACAATGCGAATTTTCATATTTTGGTGACTATTTTGGGTTCCTTTCATTGCCCTGTATTCGTGCGGCCCCGACCGTACTCTGAAATTCTAAATTTGGCCCTGACACCGAAAAAGGTTAAGAACCACTGAATTCTGGACGTTCAGCGAGAAGTAGCCTTTGCGATTTCGAAATACCTCAGCATCTGGGCCTCCTGGAGACACAATGGGGATGTGAGTCCCGTCAATGCAACCTATGACTCCAGGAAACCCAGCGATTGCATAAAATTGTTCCTTCAACGTGTTGATTTTGCCTGGGTGGCCTGAGATGAACAATTTTCGATTTCTTGCGATGCTTCTGCTGATCCTGTGGATGCTGCGACGAGCTGTATGACGCGATATATCAGCCAGATCGCCATCTGTTATCTGAAAATGCCCCGCAGCGAAGAAGCGAAGAGTGCAGGTTAGTCGCAGTAACGGGTGCAGTGAGTGAGACCGGACGTTGAGGGATTCGTCCGAACGAATCATATCGAAGAGGTTTTTGACGCCTTGTTTACTAAAACGGTGCCTATATTTGAATTTCTGCTCATTGTAAAATGAGAATGGATCCATCACGTCCACCAAATACCTTTTTGGTATGCAGGCACTAGTGGTGGTATGTTGTTCCTCTACTGACGATACGCTATTATCAGCACTCATCACGAACAGTGGCTGATCGGCAATAAAATGGATCCGGCCTTCCCGAGTTTTCAGTATTTAGCGCGACGCTGAAAAGTCATTGTTTCGTCATTTTTCCTCGTGGAAATACGTTATGACATCTGCCAAACTGGTTTTACAAAACTCAGCTTATGTTGCGTTATCTCGAGACATTGATCAGCGTTTAATGGGTGCCTAAAATCTCCGTTTGTTCAAACACCGTTTATCACACAAACGAAGTTTAACTAAAGCAAATTTTTTGATCTCCACCCTAAACCTAAATGTGCTAGTCTGGCTGAAATTCTCGAAATGGAAGAGAATATGAATCGATTCAAGCGTCAAGTGACTCACTGTCCAGGATGACTACTGAAAGTAATGGCAGTGGAATGTACAATGACAATATAGACACGATAAAGAAAGGTAAACGATGTACAAACTGTGGCCTAAATCACAGACCGAGAGGTTGCCCTGCATATAATGCCACTTGTGATCGTTGTGGTAAATTTGGCCTCTGGATAAAAACCTGCAAACATGCTCAAAATGAACGCGATGAATCTGCAGAAGAGCAAGACAGTGAACAGCAATTTTAAAGAAAATACCACAGAAACAAAAGATCGAAGAGTTATCACAATGAGATACAGCTGGACAGTGATGATGAAGCTGGAATTGAGTTCCACCATATATTGAACAATGACATTGCATGTTATGAGGACTGTAAAGAGGTCAATATACCTCTGTTGATGAAACAAACAGAGTCAAAAGTAACTGGCAAACTCTACTCCAAGCTGGACCCAGGAGCTGGTGGTAACACTTTACCAATACGAACATATAAACAGATGTTTGGCAGCAAGCCATATGCTGAAATCCTACAAGACGAACCTAACGTTGGATTGACAGGATACTCCGGTACGAAACTTGTTTGCCATGGCTCAATAACGTTATCAATAAGAAAGAAAACTGATCACAAACCGGTTGAGCTCAAGTTCTACGTTGTGGATGTGCCCGGACCAGTAGTTCTTGGGTTACCAGGTTGTTTGAAACTAGACCTTATCCAGTTTAATATCGCAGTCCTGACTACGTCTACCAATATGTGCGACTTTGTACCTATCGTGCACCTGATCAGACATTACCGAACAAATTCTCCGGAATTATCTCCGATGACGTATAACGCACAAAACCTGCTTACATATTACTATTAGTATTTTCAACAATATCAATCAGAAACAACCATAATAATACATCCAGTTTAATGTTCATTTTCCATCATTTTCCGACCAACTTGTCGATCACTGCTTATTATAACACCGAATACCTTCGAAACTAGCAGCTCTGCGTAATCAATTTGCAGATCCATACAGTACATTAATGCCCGATACACCTAATGACACCATTAGTCCGCCCTGTATATATATGTAAGAGTCAATGTATCGATAAGCTACAGTATTTACATCACGGCCAGCGCTCGTCTACTATCATAATAATGCATGTTTCAGCATAAGCAGAGTTGTACGATGCACACTTGCACAGCTAAAGAGCCACACGGGATGATATTCTGTGATAATATAGCTCTATACCAAATTTCCTGTTAAGGACAGTAGAGCATATGTGCGATGGCAATAAACAATTATTACTTCTTAACACTACGCTGTAAAACGCTGATAACTTCCTTTTAATAGTTTCAACAGCTACAAGTATATCAGCAAAGAGACCGGCGTGTCTGTGCGATGCGTGCTCTTCGGCCTCTGGTTCGTTTTTAGTAATATTTTCCTCGATTCAACACACTGCAAGATTGCGATAAATGAAATGAAGTGTGGTTCTTGCCAAAGAAACTTTCCCACTTTCATCTCAGCACCAACTAAACAATGATAAGAATATTATGATTTGCCCAAATATTAACATCACAATCATTAGTATGTAATGCACCGAACTATGCGTGCTTCTGGCATATATACATTATACATATACATGCATCGCACACATCTATACATAGCTTTTGTCTTGAGTTGAGTAGCTCTTCACCTTTTTCCTTCAGCAACGGTCTCATGAACTTTCATGGTGTGATGCCCCCCTCATATTTTTAGGGTTGTACTATACAGACTATGCGGTAAATGTCGAAGTCTCGTCTATTTTGCAGAGTTTGGCCTTCACTATTGGATTTTATGCGCTTGAATGGCATCCGATTGCCACCCAAAGAATTACCTATTTAATAATTGTATGTACTATTTTCGGGATCAAATCATGATCAGGACCGAAACATCACTTCGTCAGTCCCCCCCAAAACGTTTGTCTTGAGTCCCCCATAGGGCGATAAACTAAACTTCTGGAGGGCTTCGGCCTCAGACTTCCCATCAGGATATAGCCTACTGCGATTCAACGCGAATTTGTTATCCCAATTCACCAGCATATTATCGCCTAATCGTGAGAAGCGCGAAAATTTTCTATAAATTCAGAGTTGGATCGGTCAATAATATCAGGAATTGCATACTTATTGATATATATTTTATATCCTCTCTCTGCCCACGTAATGAGATATACCGATAGAGCTGAGAGAGGTGTTGTCCAGGAAAATTTTAAGCCCATAAATATTAATTAAATTAATGATTTGGTTACATGGTGTTTTTTCGTGACCTCCTGTCTGCTATGTCAAAAGATAATGATATTGCCTAAACTTACTGAACTAAAAGACGCGCACGATTTCAAATAGGTATTTCTTCACTGGCAAATAATTTTTCTCTGCGGGATGGCATTTGTCTTGTGGGGTTCAGATTGCCAAAACAGGAACATGTGGCGCCAACGATTCAGGCACCTGTGGATAATTAAACATATATGCATTGCATATATATCAAAGATTTTGGTCAGTCTATAAGGGCAGTCGTTTTCGGCCAAAGATTTCTCGCTGCCGAGTGCCGATCGTTCTGGCACATCTTCTCGGAGTCGCATGCAACATGGTCTAAAACTTTTGGTGCGTTGTGCTCGGTAATGACCGATGACGAAATGCCCTTTACTATAAATCATCCGTGTTGCTTCTTGGAGGAAGGTTACCCAATAATACATCTAGCATCAATAAATCGCGCATGGCGCGAAAAATTGAATTAAGTTGCATAAATTTTCGAATAAAATACTCTATAATTTATGTTCATTCACGAAATAATTATCCGCACCCCGATTCCACCTCCGTGATTGCCGATATGGGGAGGTTGTGTGGGGTTTTGGAGAGAGCTCGTCAGTAACGTATACGTATACTATAGTACTTCTACCTTATCGAAGTCAGGAATACATATCCCTGTTAAAACCACTTTTTATAACTCTGTTTAGTGATGTCGAACGGTTCGCATTTAAAAGATTCTAATTCTGCTCACTTTCCACAGTTTCTGGCCGCATTTCCAAATGTCAGTACCAATAGACGAAATGCCAACAGTATATTTATTATACTATTCTTAGAAATTACAATGAAACGTCGGTCTTGGCCGTCTGAGAGTCGAGTCAAATGACTTGGCCCGAGTCATGCGCAATGACTCGATTCCTACTCGAGTCAATGCACAGATTGACTCGAGTCGAGTCGAGTCATTTACGTATTTTCAGAAAATGACTCGAGTCAAGTCGAGTCATCAGAAAATCGCGACTCGAGTCGGGACTCGAGTCATTACAAGCCTGTTATACCCACGGTTAAGACTATTCATGAGCTTCGAGCGGGTTAGCTTCGGTCAGCATGTGTCGGTAAATTTGGGCCAAATTTTTATCTCCGCCAATCTTTTAGCGCTGTTGTATGTCGGCCGAAAGCTGAGACGTCATGACCTGTCTTTTGGCGGTAAAGTCCCACAAGAAAATGGTAATGCCAAATGCCAATAGTCCCACACCTAGACCAGTGGTTCTTAACCGCCACCTGCGCTATTGTTAAGCTAATGTACAAGCCTTCCGGGAACACGAAATTTCTGCGGAGTCACAAAAACAAAATTCTACCATACGGCCGCAGATTGACCAGCCTAACCATGATATTGAGAGATAATAAAAGTAGACGTATCTTATCTCGTTCGTATTGTGAATGTATTATTATCTTTTTGCCGCAATGAAATTCATATTGACATTCGATGCTACTGTGACGTCATAATAATTGAGAATTTTTTCCACTCAGCCGTCCTAGCGGTTTTTGTAATGTTATTGTATCATGACATGTGCATAAACTGCATATCCTTGGAATGTATCACGAAACTCTCTATTGATAAACAGGTCATCTATTCGATCGAAAAGATCGTCTGGTCGTATTATGGATGCTGAAGACAGGTAAGCAATTTTCTTGGTGAAAAATCGGGATATACTAGAGTGAATTTTTTATTATGACACCTCCAAAAAATCATATTATCCCTTAATTTTCTTCAATGTGTCATCGAATAGCTATACTTTCAATGAGACACCGGTGTCGACATATAATCACTTCATCATCAATGGTTATTGAATGCTTAATTGCTTATGGTCATAATAAATAATAATGGTCTATAACAGTTACTTACGCAGTTACATAGCAGCCTAATGGCGCTTATTGCTCTGCGCCATGGGCGACAGGCTGCTAGGAGGCAGCAAAATGTGAGGTGATGACCTTTTTTTAGTAAACACAACAAAATTTCCAGTAAATATAATTGAAAAGATTGGAACTTTCAAAATTTGGTCGGCATTTTCAACGAAAGCAATGGACGGCAGCATATGCTTCTACGCCACTGTACAAGTGTACACTGTACACTAAGTCTCTTCAAAAATGACTTTTTTTCTCAAATCGTACTGGCTACTTGATAAAATTGTTAGGTTACCTAATTACGCATACACACCAAATTTGGTTCAATTCCAACCAGTAGCCGCATTGCTACAGGAGAAGATAGTTTCTATTTATTATATAAAAATAAATAGCTAAAAATTTGAAAATTTTCTGTTCACCCCAAGAAAGTGTTAGGTTGTGTACACAAACGATGCTCACCAAATTTGGTTCAATTCCAACCAGTGGAAGTGGAGTTACGGCCGTCGAAGAATTTGGATTATGAATAAAATAGTATTTACGGTGACCAATTCTTTAATTATTTATTATAGTGGTGCCCACCGTAAATACTATTTTATTCAAATCCAAATTTTTCGACGGCGATAACTCCTCTTCCAAAAAAGGTCATTTTTGAAAAGCCCTTCTGTACACTCCTGCTGTCCTACACTACCAAATTATAGCACAGCACAATAAACTTGCCACTTGTGCAATTGATAGCAAGTAGAGATTCGTCACTATTGCATCGCCAGGGATAGTTGAAATTTTGAGCTAAACCGAAACAGGACTGAGCCCACAGTGAAATAATTATGATAACTTGCAGCCGTGATGATGTTAACTGAAGACATTAATATTACTTGAAATGAATAGAGTTTTTTTAGTATGGTGTGTAGGCCTATGGCGTGTGTATGATGAAGTTCCATAAATTTTTGAAGACAACAGCTCAGTGGTTCTCAACCGGTGTGCCGTGAAAGACTATAATGTGCCGATTGGTCTGCTCCCGGGAGCCGCTTGAAAATTTGGCCGACGTATAACAAAATTAAGGAATCCAAATTATGACTGCGTATCGTCTGTGGTTCTATTATTTATTACCCGCACAGGGCACACAATGTATGCGATGTTATGAACAGATAGGTGATAATCGAAGCGACCAAGTACGGTCCGTCAATCTGGTATGCATCCCCACAGCCTATAATATCTGATATAGCAGTGTTCGATCGTTATCTTGATTTATTTTAGGCTTCCGCGCTCTTTTCCATTCTCTTTCTTGAAAACCGTCCTTGCGCGGGTCTTTTTCTGTGCGTTTATTATGTAAGGAAACTGAGCACAGCGATGTAGTGGAGGGGCCTCTATACCGTCAACAGAGGCGGAACACCAACCTGACCTCGTATAATAACATTTGGGAAGGTGATGACTAAAAATAAGTGTAGCAATCGGACAATCTGACCGTGGTGTTGAGGTTTATAGGCCGAAGATGTTGACTTTTTCCCTGGCACCTCCATCAGAACTAATGGCTGACATGACGTCGGCTAATGAATTTTTCCTATTTATTTTTTAGTCGTCTTCTTGCCAAATCTTGCTCTCTGAGTACTCGTTGTTTTGAAGTGTTCATGGTATTTCGACATGATCATTTTACACCAAACTGACATTTCTTACTATTATTCCTGAATTACCAACTAATACCACGGCCCAATTTCACCCCATAGTTGTTGTGAGACATCGCTTACGCGGATCACATAGCGAGGAAGATCCAGATGATCCTCCCACACTTAGAAATGGATCCTGGTACTCGAAGTTCTAGGGTGCCGCGATGGCAAAAGGTTGAGAATCACTTCCCTGGCTACTGCATCAGCTCTACTGGTGGATCTATTCACGCTGGCTGGGGTGGATTTGAAATCATATGCAAGTATACCAATATTACTGACCAGATTGATTCAATAGTTTGATAAATTTTCCGCCCTTTCTCGCTACTACAGAACTTATGCTAACTAAATTCTAATTACAATAAATCCTCCGTTCGCCGTCACAACTATCCAGTCAGGTTCGTTGGTGAATGGTGGGATATACCGTTATACCGGACTTATTCGCTACGGAAAAGCGCGAATGTAAGTATGTGAATCATATGGAAAATATTGGCTGGTGATGAACCGAACCGACCTAGTGTCACTATATTTTTTATATTAATGTGGCTATATATCCATTCCAAACAAAGAAATATAAGAATAAAAAGTATAAATAAACGCATAAATACGCCAGGGAGATCTATATATTCCTAAAGATCGCATACCGTCATCTCCATCTGGTCCATGGGTAAAATCCTATCATGTAAACTGAGATAGGATAAAACATCGTGCATACCGCATACAAGTACCAATGTTATTGACAAAATCCATTTATTGTCTGTAAAATTTTTCGCGCAAAAGGCTACCCATTCGCCCTCCGGCTCGTTCGTGAATTGCATAGCATAATGCCGGAACTATAGTAGGCCTACGCCGCGGAAAGAGTTTACGTGGTCGTCTATCATAATGGTCAGTCATGAAATGACCCGTTGACGGACTGGTTCTGGGGAACGAATCCTTCAAGAAGTTTGGTTGAACATGATCAGCGTATGGCATGGGGGTTGTTATGTTCTTGATCATGCTTGAACAATAACTCATACGACGAGGTTGCAATATGAAATCAGTATATAATCAGCAGAACAACAACTTAATACAGGCGAGACAATCCAGAGTGCAGGTGAAGGAAAGACGATAGAGAACAGAAAACAAGGGTATAAATACGAAGCACGACACACGAGGAAATAGGCTAATGATTGGCAGTAATTACTAATCCTAGACAAATAACAGACAAACGACACAAACGTCAAATGCACGAACGTAATAGGGGTCAAACGTTTTATCTCGTGGGCCGCATTCAACATCTGAATCCCCAGTGTATGACTTGGTTACTATAGTGACCTAAGGTTTATCGCTGTCGATCGTTCGGCAGCGAATTCAGCACAGTGGCATTTCGGCCAAAACCTGATATGTCATGGTATATGTCTTGACGCGGTAAAGCCCGTGGCCGGAATACTGTTGCCTATGTAGTCAAACATCTAGACCAGTGATTCTTAAGCTTAACCTGGGATATTCTTACGCTAATCTGCAAGCCCTTGGGAACACCAAATTTCTACTGAGTGACAAAATATAAATCCACCACTGTATTACGTGTAGACTGCAGCATAATTCTTTTTCTGCGGCCGCAGATTGGCCACCCCTGATATGGAGATACTGAAGGTAGAAGTATAATATCTCTTGGGTATTGAGAATGCATTATCACTTTAATACCAAATTAAAAGTCGCATTGATATTCGATGCGAAAAACAATAAAAACAATCGGAATCAACATCTAGTAGCGCATGATATGTATGTGCAATTGTGACGTAATAATGACAGAGAATTATTCCACCTAGCGGATTTTTATAATGTTATAATGTTATTGTATCGTGTGCATATCCCAGCGAAATGTTTCGCGAAACTCTTTATTAATACGCATGTAATCTATGCGATCGTAGTGATCGTCTGAGGATATGGCGGCTGAGGACAGGTAAGAAGTTTTATTGGTCAAAATCTGCGATTTCCATGACTGAAACCTACCAAACAGTCATTTATTGCTTCCTCAACTTTCTTCAATGTTTCATCGTATTGCTATACTTTCAATGAGACGCCGGGGTCGACATATAATCATTTCTTCAAATTTATTCAATAGTTATTCAAAGTTCATGATCATAACAATTGTTCTATAACATGGTCTTATGGTCTCGTCAATTTTCATTAAGGATCAACCGTTATGGCAATAAGATTTTGTTACCTACAATGGTTATCCTACGCTACCAAATTGTGGCGTAGCCAATAGTAATTCCAGAGTTCCGCCATTGATAGTTCTACTAGTAAATGTAATCTCGTAGGCTGAGTTAGCATCACGATTAATACCAATACATGGAAGTAGCCTACTTGCCAAATCCATTCAATATCTTTAAATTATTTTCCCCCTTTTTGCTACTGCAGAACAAATGATAACATAAAATCTTGCGTTCGTCGTCAGGACTATCCATTCATTCCGGCTTGTTTGTGAATCGCGTGATACACCGGACTTGATTTGGTACGGAAAAGCGTGCATATGTATGAGTGTGAATCGTACTACATAAAGAGGTTGGTGATGAACTGACCCATGATTAGCATTGTCTGTTGGTCGGAAAAGGGCTGTTTCGATCATGGGTAGGCTGGGTAGCTTACGCCGCTATTTAGAATGATACTAACCTTTCGGGAATAAAAGCGACCGTAGCTTCCATATCAGAGGTGTCAAACCCAAATGGGGTCGCGGGTCGCATTCAAACCTTAGAGATCGCTCGCGTGCAGGACCAGTCAAGTTATCCGACAAGAGCGTAATGGTGAAGCGTTCGGCTTCTTGATGGTAGGTCGTGGGTTCTATCCCCGGCCGGGTCAGACCAACGACCTAATTAGTAACACTGGTATCCATGACTTCCCAACTTGACGCTGATGCATTACTGGGATAGCATGGATGGGTGGTGCAAGACTTAGAAAGCCGTAAAAGGCTAAATCGGCACCTTCCTTGTCCAGCGGCACATATGCACATCATGCACTCATGGTATCCATAGGCACGGATCGTGTTTATGCGTATCATGAGTCGGTGTATATGCCGCAAAAACATCAAGGACGAAAATAAACTACGTCCTTTTCTTTACTTATCTCAAAACTTTACCTAATTCTCTTGGTCTTCATTTGAATAATTCATAATCAAGCCAGTGTTGGGATGACTCGAGTCCAGTGTTGGGATCAAGTCACTACCTTCGAGTCACGAGTCATTTCGAGTCACTGCAAATTTTGACTCTAGTCAAGTCAAGTCAATCGATTTTCAAAGGTGACTCGAGTCAAGTCAAGTCACTCGATTTTTGGAGGTGACTCGAGTCAAGTCGAGTCAAGTCAAGTCAAGTCACGAGTCAAGTCACATTTCAAGTCAAGTTGCCTTTTCGAAGTATGAGTCATGATTACGTCATTGCAATTTGCTAGCTGTCTGAAATACAGATTGAGTGGTCATTGGTTCCGAACCGGTGAACGAATATAGAGTTAAATACGCACGCAAGAAGACGCTGCATCGCTCACATATACGTAAAACTATTAAACTACGTAAGTAATTGCATAGCCTCAGTTTATAGTTACCAGCCAAAATAGAGAATAGACAAACGAATTGAGAAGATGCAATACATTACCCATTTACAAATAGATGTGATACAATTCGAGCATGCGTTGAGGACAATATAAAGTATATTCGAATTTAATTCAAATAAAACAAGAGGTTTGGTAAAGGTAAAAGAACAGAGAACAGAAATAGACATTTTGCTATTTTATTACTACTAGAGTGAACGACAACGTAAGCTGTAAGCTTCGATCACTTCGTTTACGGTCAATTTATTTATGAGAAAACAATCGCGGCTCAGTGGAACGCTCGATCATTGAATGATTGATCGCTTTCAAGGGTTGCACCAGCGTTTCGCGAACAATCCGAACATATGCAAGATACAGTGATTTTTATCGACGCCGATTACTTGATGACTTGAAATTGACTCGTGAATTTTGCTCCGAGTCACGAGTCAATCCACATTTCTGATACGTCGAGTCAAGTCAAGTCAAGTCATTTTAGCAAAGTGACTCGAGTCAAGTCAAGTCATACGAAAAAAGTGACTCGAGTCTGACTCGAGTCAAGTCATGACTCGAGTCATCCCAACACTCGAGTCATGACTGGACTCGAGTCAGACTTGAGCCACCTTTTTCGTATGACTTGACTTGACTCGAGTCACCTTGCTAAAATGACTTGACTTGACCTGACTCGGCGTATCA
This sequence comes from Botryllus schlosseri, assembly GCF_051294905.1. Taxonomy (NCBI): domain Eukaryota; kingdom Metazoa; phylum Chordata; class Ascidiacea; order Stolidobranchia; family Styelidae; genus Botryllus; species Botryllus schlosseri. The sequence continues at coordinate 18,244,715 of NC_137249.1, forward strand.
GAAATGAGGATTGACTCGTGACTCGGAGCAAAATTCACTAGTCAATTTCAAGTCATCAAGTTATCCGTGTCGATAAAAATCATTGTATCTTGCATATGCTCGGATTGTTCGCGAAACGCTGGTGAAAGCGTGAAAGCTACTAATTATTCAATCATCATGCGTTTTACTGAGCCCCCATTGTTTTCTCACAAATAAATTGACCGCAAACGAAGTGATCGAAGCTGACAGCTTACGTTGTCGTAAATAGTGGTACAGTAATTTAATAGCAAAATGTTTATTTCTGTTCTCCGTTCTTACCTTAACCAAAACTCTTGTTTTATTGAAATTGAATATAGTTTATGTAGACCTCAACCATTGGTGCAGGCTCGAATTGTATCATATCAATTTGTAAATGGGTAATGTATTGCATCTTGTCAATTCGTTTCTCTATTCTTTATTCTGGCTGGTAACTATAAAATGAGGCGATGCGATTACTTTTAGTTTAGCAGTTCTACGTTTATGTGAGCGATACAGCGCCTTCTTTCGTGTATCTTGAAATCTATATTCGTTCATCGGTTTAAAATCAATGAACACTCAATCTGTATTTTAGACAGCTAGCAAAATGCAATGACGTAATCATGCCTCATACTTCGAAAAGGCAACTTGATTTGAATTGTGACTTGACTCGTGACTTGACTTGACTTGACTCGACTTGACTCGAGTCACCTCCAAAAATCGAGTGACTCGACTTGACTCGACTTGACTCGAGTCAAAATGTGCAATGACTAGAAATGACTCGTGACTCGAAGGTGGTGACTTGATCCCAACACTGAATCAAGCATATATACATAACATTATATTGAATTATAGCACAGATGATAAGGTTCTATCTAGCAACACCGTTATTCGCGAGCGATCGAATTCGCAAATTTACGATGAGTGGCCTGTTGAATACATACAGTAATGAACAGCGAAAACAGTGTCGCTAACGACGATATTAGTTGGCATATTTTTATGCTCCGTTGGTTTAAGTTGTAACGTATGCGTATGCGTTGTGAGGAATATAAGAGATATATCAGTAAACGCGGACGTTGGAATTTGGTTTATTGTTATTAATAAATCGCGATTCGGGTTTCTTTATTGTCCGGGGACCTTTTGAGTCGAAAGTGACACAGTAGTGTGACCACAGACATTTGGATTATATTTTGGGTGGCTGATATATTACACTCACCAACAAAATATTTCATCATGGATTGTAAGAACGATTTTAAGGTAGGCCTACATCAGTGCTCTGAGCACGAAAATAGCACTAGTTTCTGCTAATTCGGTCTTGTTTTCAAAATATGACCGAATTTAAATATTTCTAATTCTAATTTTTTATTTCATATAAACTAGGTTCCATTTTATCCGAACAGCCTATATTAAATATTTTTGAATTGATAGGTCTGTCTGCACTGAAACCACGAGAATGCGACGAAGGTAAAGGCACAATTCGATCAGATTAAATCACAAAAACGCCCCATTTATTCGTATTCCATCGGATTCTCCTATCATACCTTAATTGGTGACATTAAACTTCCTGTAGCCTACCTATAAATGTGTTTAATGTGAAAAAATACATAGCAGTAATTCAGTAATAACAAACCAAGTAGGCCTATGCCTGATCTTACAAAAGACGATAATTTGTAAACACAGACGAAATGAATAAGAAAGCAATAATTTTGTTTGCCGGGGAGTATTCAGAGCTTCAGGAAGAAATAAATCCAACACAGGATGTGTATTAGTTAATTTTGTAGATGTAACTCTGGTAATTTACTCAAATTAGCTTGAAGTCACCTGCAGCAAAGTCTTGTACGACTTTGCTGGGGACATATTCGCAATAGGCTAGGTACTGGCAGTAAGCTGCCATCATGTGAGTATCCCAACTCTCTTGATATCTCTCTTCCATTTATTTGATATATAGGCGAAACCTTCCACTTTGTTCCTTACTTATCTTTCCGATATTTTCGGGGAAGCGATGATAGTAAACGTTATGCTCATTGCTCATGCTTTTCCTTGATCCAAGAACGTTCCTAAGCATCACTTTAAGGCGACCCATATCCTTGCTTGCTTTTGTCGTTCCAACCAAACTCAATACGATATGTTTAGTTGATCTTGACTAAAAGGCGTCATTTTACTCTGCATTCGTATGACGGAGCCGGTGTCACTGCAGCTGCTAGACCAACTATTATTACCATCTTCGTCTTCCACTGCATCCTATAGCATATATATTCGAAATCATGCCTAGCAGGGTCGTAAAACTGCAACAGGAATTTCAGGGCAGTGAGCAATTGGCTGTAAAGATTAGTCAATGCTGGCGTAGTGCTATGACTTCTTGAATCTTAACTGTCATTTATCTCCTCCTATAGCTCAAACTGGGGGAGGGGTTAATTAATGTAATCAGTCCATACAGTAAAATAGTCTCTAAATCAGGGGGGCCAACTTTTCCAGTCGGCGGGGCGGATATGGTAAAATGAAGTAGGCTACTTGGCGGGCCGGATTCCTGAATCTATACATTTATTACCGTAATGTACTTCATTAGCTGTTTATGTCGATGAGACATCTGGGGTCAATGAAATTGTGTACAGGTTCTTTGAACTTTGGCTGCTTGATAGGGGATAATCCTCGATTTATCAACGAAAAACTCACATAACTCCGCTTCTGCTGGTCGGAATTACCTCAAATTTGTTTTGCAACGTCTTTGAAGACAGCTCAACAATTTCATGGGGTTGGCGGAAAATTTTTTCAATTTTCCATAATAAATTAAAAATTTTAATTGGATCTGCGGAGTCGTATACTTGTTAGAATCGAACCAAATTTGGTGTGCAGCGTTTTTAGGGTAACCTGACAATTTAATCAGTGAATGGCTGAAATCCGGGAAAAAAGTTATTTATAAACAGCCCTTGGCCACCCTAGAATAGAGTCATGGTCCTGCTGAATGCTCGGTAATCGCTGGCGCTGATTCGCCTTTCTATAAAAGATGCATATTTTTTTACTTACTACCCGTATTAAAAATGTAGACTTCTAGCGACATGAAATTGCCACCGGATGCGATTATTGCTATTTTTATGTGGCAATAACTAGACCTACCGCAGTACCGTAAATCTATAGCTGAAGGTTGACATCATAGGCGTAGCTGGGCGATAAAAGACGCCGTTGTCTCTCCTATTTGCCACTTGTACATTGTGACTCCATACGTGTCACTATCACTGAGCTATTTAAACACCATACGTCTCATCAGAGTCGGCTGGAAAGCTTGAGGTAGCCTACGTATAATTAGACAATATGAACACCTGTTTTGTGCGAAGAACATGTCGATTATAACTAAATTTTCACAAAATCTACAATTTTCGATATAGCCTTGTGGCTCAATGAACTACGTGTCACTGTGACGTCATAATGATAGTAATTATTGCACAAAGCGATTTTTTTCTCGCATTGTTATCGTATCGCGTGTATAATGCACTGTGCGTATCCTAGTGAAATGTTTCGAGGAACTCTCTATTAATAGTCATGTCTTATATTTGATCGCAAAGATCGTCTGGCTATATGGATGCTGAAGATAGGTAAGAAGTTTTCTTGGTAAAAATTCGCGAAATCCTTGACTGACACCTCCAGAACAATGAGATTTAATCCTTGTTTATTACCTTATGTCAATGTTTCGTCGAAATGCTACACTTTCATTGAGACACCGGCGTCGACATAGAATTATTTTTTCTAATTAATGGTGATGTGTTCGACTTCGTGATCGGTAGGTCGTGGTTCGAACCCCGGCCGGGTCAGACCTAAGAGTCGAGAACTGGTATCCGCAGCTATCCTGTTAGACGCACCCATGGATAGCGTGGATGAGAAACAAAAACAGGGGTGCGGACTAGGTGACCTAGGGGTCACATCGCATCTTCGTCGTCAAAGCATCTCGATGGGGCAGGCGAAAATGAATATCATATATCTATCTCTCCCTCTCTCTCATGGTCATAATAAATTGGTCTATGATATCTCGTTATATTCATTAATGATCAACGGTTATATCAGTGAGATTGAACAATCCTACAATCCTACACTATCACATCATAGCGTAATCAATAGTATTTCCGGGTGGCGCAATTGACAGCTCGTAGAGTTTGGTCACTATTGCATCGCCTGGGGGGAGATGTGGTACCGATGGATCACTGGGACCGAAAATACTTGAAAAATTTTCCATGATAATTCCATGATTGCACTCCGTGAATTTTTGTACAATAACATGCTGACAGAATCTTTCCTCACATGCAAAAAAATTCGACCTGCGCGAGTTATGGGGTCTGTGACGAATGATTTACGTTTTAGGGGGTATGAAGTAAATTTAGATCGACATTTGCATTTTTCTATATCACCTCACAGACTAACAAACCCGCCATAATTTTTGATGTGAATTATAGGGCTTGTATCAGGGTATATAATGCCACATATTTTTTGAATCAATACCATCCTCGAGTGGACTATTTTCAAGTCAATTACAATATTTATGGGGTGGGGGACCTATGGTACCATAGCCAAATCAAGCCAAATAGATGGGCCAACTAATCACTTAACAACAGAAACTCGACTGCATATATATAGGCGTTAAATCATAGTTACATGTGGTGTTTTATCCCTATTACGAGGTATTTGAAAGTCAAAATGTCGATTTGCGGGTAATATGTATGTGGCATTAATTTTGTATGTTTAGGCGTAAATCAAAGCATGATTTTATGCCAACATTTGGGTTGATATAATCTATTTTATTCTTGAAGGTCGCGACGAAACATTCTTCATTGGCTTGTTGTAGCTTAGCTTACAGTACACAACTAAACAAGTTAACAAATTTGAGTTTTTGAGCGTATGTCTCATAGGTCCCATGATCGTGTGCCTTTGGACCCACCGGGTGGGGACTGGGGACCGTTCGAGCAACAAATTTTAAACGTTCATAAATATTTTTTGAATAATCGCATATTCATGTAAATGTCCGCGATAGTTAGAGCTTGTATCAAAGTGTTGAGACAGCAAAAGATCCGCTATTCTCGGCTGAAGATTTGAGGGCTAGAGATCATTTTGCAATTTTTGATCCATCGGTACCACATCTCCTCTATTGTTTAAGTTGATATAGACCTAAACAGAGCTGTGCCCGCAGTGAAGGCAGTGTCTTGATTTCCAACAGTGATGATGCTAACTGTTTCATCAGTATTTCTTCCGGTCGCTAGAATAACCATTTGGGATCAGATATCTTGATTTCAATCTGTACTTATATAGGCCTACCCAAACCAGGAACATCTTGATTCTAGATGTTCTAGATATCTCTGACCCAAACATACAACTATTCCCAGATTATACATAAAACAGGATGGACTAATGTTCCGAAAAGTCTCTTTATCGAAGAATTATTGTTGAAATGAAATATATTACATTGAAATTAAAAATTAGCATTTTCCCGATGTAACTAGGATTTCACAGTTCTAAGGCATTATGAGGTGCGGGATAACTGGTATCTTTGGTGAGAGAAAACATGATTAATATTTATCTAGATGAGCTTTAGCTCGATTGTTCAGTAAAGCCAGTATTTCCAATGTTCGCATGCAACTCAGTGCAATTATTTGCTAGAGATATGAGAGCTGCAATGCATAATACATTTACTCTGAAACAATTTTGATTACTCGCAAATTTAATTCTGGCATTATTTCAGCATCGACAAGCAGAGGATGGAAAATTCATTTTCGCCATCCTCAGCTGGATTCGATTTCATTCCTAAACGGAAAAAAATGACGGTTTGTTGCATTACTGCATATTACTGCATATTTGGCAATATTCATTTTATATCGCAGGTGCTTTTATGAACAGCATGTCGCGTACCGTACTGCATTCAATCAATCTTTTGTGTGTCGATGTCATGTTTGATTGTATTTTTGAATTTTGCGCTGATGAGTCAATTCTCTCTCTTTCTCCGTCCCTAACATTCTACTGGCAACATACATTTATGTAGGCTCCCTCTAATATTCCATCTCCACGCCCTATTGAAGATGTCCAGCCAATTAGTCCTTCTAGTAATATAGGCGTCAGAAGAGTAAGCTCGTATCAATTTCGCATAATTCATCTTGCAGACATTCCGTAGAGCTATGAACCGGGTTGTAGCTTTGTTTTCGTGGCTTTCCTCATTTCGATGCTCGAACTGCAAGGTAAGAACATTGTTAAATATAATGTATGAAATAGTTACTTCAAAATATATCATTTGCAGCGCACGAAATCGGAAGATCAGAGTCAGGTGAGACTTAATTGAAGCATATCTGATGAGAAGGTGTTTAATTTCATCCGATCATTTTTTTGACCCTGTCATTCCGATATCAACTCTGATCAAGCAGTAGCGAATGATTGAGCTTTCTGATTATTCTGTTAGTTATTACATAACCTTTTATCTCGTTTGTACCTCTTTGAAATCAGCAACTGGTTCACACACGTCTTCTGAAATGACTGGTGCTGTACGAATTCGATTCTACGGCCCATGATGGAGATTTAAGACGGGCAAAGTATATCAGGAATACGGTATGACAGATGTCCGTGGGGCGCCAGAAATGAACATAGCGTCACAATGTCAATATCAAAATGTTGAATGCTTTGAGGACCTTGTTCCCACCTCGCTGTTGCATTTCCCAATCAAAACCATCATTGTATCGACGTTTAACATCAACATCTACTTCCAAAGCCCCTTTTCATGGATTTCATCGACTAATGGCCCCCTATTATAAGGGTTATTAATGACGAGTGATTGAGATCAGTTTAGAAATCAGTTTATAGGCCTTTTTGGTTCAGGTTCGATTTTGTGAAATATATCAGACTTTCATCGTGGCATATGACTACTCGACTCTTCAATATATAATATTTGTGCGTACACGTGCATGCCTTCCTACGTTCTTATTTGCATGCATAATATGGATTAAAATGTTGTACTCGATTTAGACCGCGGCATAAAGTCTGAGGTCGATTACGGTTTTGTGTGCCAATGGTGTACACCTGTACATCTGGATTGGTAAACGGGTGAAAATACGTAGTATGTTTATATCAAAGTCCGGCAACTCAATTTTACATTAAGTCTTAGTTCTGGTCTGGCCAGGGATTGAACAGGCGACCCAACAATCAAAAAGCTGGGTAGTTCTGGAATTACCTTGTGTTGTGTCTCCGCGCTACTTAGTAGACCTACAGACTGATAAAGAACTGAGAGTGGGCTAGTATCGATGCCTGCACCTGGCAGTCAAGGTTGCCACCATTCTTCAGTTGAGCGACCAATAGCTTGGTAACGAATACTTTAAATCAGTGGTCGGCAACTTTTATGCAACCAAGAGCTACTTCTTGGGTACTGATTGAAGCGACGGGCTACCATTTACTCCCACCGTTTACCCTTACCAGACTCAATTTTCGCTTTGATATTCATAGCACTGGGCAGGAATCACATTATGGTAAGAATTCTAAGAGAGTCTTTTAAATCAAAACATCTCATTTCAACTAGTAAGTCAATAAGATATTTTAAGGTATCATCAATTACTTCGCGCCATGTTTGTATAAATTATACAAGAACAGTCAACTCAAATTTTAAAATAATCATGTCACACTTTAGACTGGACATCATTCTTTCTATTTCTGTATCAGTCAGTGGGAAGCCTGGCATTGCATGCTATCAACTAGTGCGCTGTACTCTGGTCAACTTGACACTGCAACTCTGAGCGAGTGCTTCAGATGTGCATTCGTGAGGCGTGTTCTTAGTTTGTTTTTGATATCTGGTTTGGACATCGTAACATGTGATTTTGGCAGGGATTAAAAAACTGCGTGCATGTAAGGGCACTAAATCGATTGTCCTTCGCAGAATCATTTATTGCTATTATTTAATTCTCTAGCCACCCTGGAAGTCCGCGGACTTGGAAAACGGTCAAAATGACCAACCGGCCTCCGCACGTCGCTCTAAATCCCAGGAAAAACTCCAGGTTGGTCATGGCTATAGTATGGTATTTCTGAAGGTCTGGAAAGTACTCAAATCGTGGATTGGACAGAGGTGGTCAAAGTAGTCAAGAAATCTACTCAAGTAGAAGTAGAAGTAGCGATGAAAATATCTACTCAAGTACGAGTAGAAGTACTTCCTCCATAAGCAACCTAAAACTACTTGAAGTAGAAGTAGAATTGACTGACTTTAAAAGTACTCAAGTAAGTAAGTAGTTATGAAAACGATCCTAATTCGTTCACATGAATTGTAAAAAGGTGAAAATTGAGCTATGCGATAGGTGACGAGCTTGATTCATATTGATGCATACCAGCAGTCATCCAATTTTCGATAGCATAAGTATTCGTCCACATCATGGGATCAAAATGAGTATTGATATGGAAATGTGATGATATTCCTCTGCTTTCTCGAACAGCACGTTTTAGAAAATAGCATGGTACGGCGCCATTCCCCATATTATAAGGCCCGTAGTTTAGTCGACGAGCAATACGGAGAAGTTGTATAGGATGCGCTGTAAACACTTTGCTCGATTAGTATACGTTAATAAAAAATACGGTGCACCGTAAAAATGCCATATTGTGTAGATTTATTTCCAGTAATTAAAGGCATTGCTACACTTGCTTTCATGCTTCAACAGGTATATTATCCAGACAAAAGAGCTGATGATAATTATAACTCAAAGTATATGATACTGGGAATTGAAAATGAATTATAAATGCTACTTCTAAAAGCGGAACATGTATTTCATGTTTTTAGTCCAGAAAGTTTCAAAGGTAGTATGCTAAAACAGCTCTAAAACTAAAAAAAGTCAGAGTCCACTTTTCCATATTTGGACACGCCATGGACATGCTAGATTACGATATGACAAGTAAATGCTAGATTGCGAAACATCAGTTTCAAACGTTATGATGAGCCATATATGCTGTGATGTATTATTTGATATGGACGAAGGGCGACAATGTGGTGTGAACGGAACCACGCCATCCCTCTACCTAAATTATATTCACCGATACTTTCGTGAAATCATACTGGTCGCTCCGGACCCAGCACTACGCGCCAAGCGCGACGAAAATTCTGGGCTTTACTAAACTTTTATGAAAATTAAATGTTGATACTCCGTGAAAACAGCCTCGAAATTCCTCAGGCTATCTTCCTGATTGGAAGATTGAACTACTTCTACTTAACAAACTGAAAATAGCGAAAAGTAAGTAAGTAGATCACAAAATATTACGAAGTAGAAGTAGCGAAAATCAGATCTACTTGAGTAATTACCAGAAGTAGAGGAAAACTACTTGAGTACTTCGAAAAAGTAGAAGTACTTCGTTACTGTCCACCTCTGGGATTGGATTACCTCAAATAATCCTAATAAGGCATATCTAAAACTCTTACAGAAGAATGTTATTTCTTAAGGTCTGGAAAGTACTCAAATCGTGGATTGGATTAACTCAAATAATCTTAATAAGGCATATCTAAAACTCGTACAGAAGTATGGTATAGCATATTTTCTACTAACTTTATATCCCAGATTTGTTTTCACATATCCCGCTAGAAACAATATCATGTTTTTCCCTCTATCAGGGTTAGTTTAAACCGGTAAATTGATCAAAATGCAACTAGATATATCTGATACCTTATCCTCCTCAATCACATTATGGGTCAATGAAGTTCTTATATACCCCATGGCTCCGGGTACTTGAGGCATAGGCGCCGACTTTTATTTTTGCATGGGGTGGCGGCAGGCGCGTAGTCAGGGGGTGTCGAAACACCCTCCGTTTGAAACGCAAAACCCCTTCCTTTTGAAATGGCCCATCTGACGCTAATATTCAGTTGCAATTCAACAAGTCGTGTTATCAGTGTTACGCTGGGCCAATTAGCGAGATTCGTCTGTGCAGTGTGCACGCATATCGCATCGCTCAATGTAACGCGACGCGATCTCCCGCTGAGATGATTGCGAAACTAGGTCATTGATTGCCGCCATATCGGCATGCGTCGCTGGACTGAGCAGTAACACGGCGCGACAATTCTGGAACACGAAAGATAGGCAAGAATAATGATTTGATTACAAACGCGCACGGCCTATCGGTAATTATTCCTCACCGCCAACGCAATGGGTTTTTACTTAGTATTGAGTAGCTCGCATCGCGACAATTGCTGGTTGCTGATTAAAACATCGATTTTGACTGCATTGCTGCATTTCCTGATTAACGTTCGCAAAGAATAATTGGATTAATATTATGGGCACTGGAATAGTTTCCAACTAGCAGGCACACACAATAAAACTCCGTTCAACTATGCGCTACGAGAATATTTATCACAAAAATGTTTCGCAAAATATTTTAAACGCGACTTGCGGCCCTCATCGATGCAAATAATGCAATTTTATTTGTAGACGGTGAACGTTTATTTGATCGGCAAATCGCGATAGGAGACGATGTTTCTCAGAGTGTGCGATGAAATTTACGTTTCCAACGACGAGGTCGAATTTGTACATCAATAAGGATCGTTAGTTTGCTGAAATCAGCATCAGTACGCTGTGCGAAATACATAGTAGTGATCAATTTTATCGGACTGTACAATCGGCCGGCAAGGTTGCGCTGATAGCGAAGTTGCAGACAAGCCGCAAACCTGCAATAATTAGAATTACAGGGTGCGCTAGTCATACCTAAATACCCAGATTCGGCAATGGCAATGAGCACAATTTGTTCAGACGCGGGCATAAGTTTTAATCAAAAAGATACATAAACACAAACAATATTACACTCAGAGATTGTTACTGTTTGGCGGAAGTGTTTCTGCGGACGACAGTAGGCCTGCATGCGGACGCGCTAAATCAAAGCACCGCCGATAGTGCACATGTGATATCGATGACCCAGTTCGCATACAAATGATTCTCACTAATTTGCAGTACGCAGCATCGATAATACGAATTAGTGAATTGGCATTTGGACTGGATTTATAGTTTTAATACCGACAACGCGCTGGTTAACATCAGCCCGGGGCCTTCGGCCTACGTAAGTCCCGATCAGCCAGTCGAATTTGATCGCGAAACGGTACAATTGTAATTATCCAGGTGTTATTGAAGCAAAAGCAATATGGGCGCATGCCGCAACCTTATCCATACAAATACAAATCCCGATGGTCTGAAATTCGATCCGCGACATGGTTGCGCGCGATAGAGTCCGTCCAGCAATGGAGTTTGTTGGAACATAAAAGGTTCCCGCTCAAACTAATCGAATAAATTCAGAATTTACGCCACCGAGAACTGCTTGTTGCATCAATATTTGACAACATGATTCAACGCCGTGCACTGCACAATGCGCACTATAATAACAATCAAACAAACACTGATAAGTGTCTTCGAAGAATACGAGTGTATTAAGCAGACAAGAATTAGTAGCCTGGAGATGATAGCAAACGAGAAAGCGAGTATCTAATAAGTAATTACTCAACTTGCGTATACCAAAATGGGGTTCCGAGTCTGACATCGCGACAATTGTTTGCAATTGAATATGCGCACTTTGCGCAGAACAGACTTTCAATTCGCAGGCATACAATAGCACACTGCCCTATTTCACACAACTAACTCAAGAATTATTTTGTAATCGAATACGTTCGCAAAGACAAGTTAATTAATAGAAGTAGAACGTGAATTCGCTCATTCGGTATAGAAAAAGCTGGTATTTCTCCGAGCACGCGCGTCGAAATCGACGTCGTAAACGAGGTCGCTTCGATTGTATGATTACCAATCACGAATTACAATTTATTGGGGCGTTTTAAGCACTATTTCAAGCTGAGTATTCAATTAATCGCGCGCGTATCGGGTAATAGTAAATATAGTTGGCATTTACGCGATAATCATAGACTTGCTAATTGACAGCATAGATGGCGGGTGATTAACCAATTTGTATGGGGTGTCCGCCACCCCATAATTATGTCATGGGGTGGCTGAGCCACCCCGCCACCCCATAATTCGGCGCCTATGCTTGAGAGTACATAATTCTGTAACGAATCTCTTAAAATTCACAATCACTTCAAGCAAGTATCAGCGGAGCATTCGTGCTTTTATTTGCACAGATTTTGGAGCCTGAAGAAAGCGGCAAGAAAGTGCCGGTGCCGCTATCCTATGACAAACCTGCTCAGGTAAATGCTTTGTTGTATGTTACTATAAGTGAAATGGATAGATAGTTTAATACTTCATCGCTTGCCGAATATGAACAAATAAACAAAATCTCTATGGATTAGGTGACGACTAGCGACCGCGAGGCTAGTATGAACTAGTTCATGTAAGTTTTTGATAAGAAATATTTGACCAACAATATGGCGTATCGAAAAATGAGAAATATATTGAACCGCATCAAAAGCTTGCCCGCCTCTTATTATCGCAGTCTTTATTCACAGTAAAACTGGTAAATACACACATAATCCAGGAGCAACCTGCCCCCCCCCCAAGGAAACTGTCTTGATTGAAGTAAACTTTTAAAATTTCAGAAATATAGTCAAATTGTTATTCCTATGCAATACATGGAGATGTCAGATTACAGAATCGCAGTAGATGAAGAATTGACAAGGGTTGCAGAGCAGAAATAGAGATGATTGAAAATGAAGAATCGAAATTACAGATATTATGCTGCGATTCACGCGCACAAGTGTAATTTTAGTCCAGTGGTGCATTCAAGGCCTTCCGAAAAATATGCACATTGCCCAATAACGTGACCTTCTGGATCATGTCGAATCGAACGTTACCCGGAATCTAATGGATATGTCTCATGAGTTTTTTGCTTACGACCCCTGTAGCGCCAATGACTATCGGTACAATGTTTACTTTGCATCGCCACATTTTCACACATTCCATTTTGAGATCTGCGTATTTCGAATATTTTTCTGATTCTTTTTGTAGTATGTTGTGATCAGCTGGGAAAGCCAGTTCAATGAATAAGCATTCTCTTTTCTTTTTCAGTTTGATTATCATATCCGGGTGGTTGCTCCAGATTTCGTGGTCAGTTATAACTGGTACATAACACATAATTTTTACTTGGTCGTTTTCTGTCACTGGTGCTGGCTGTAATCATACCAATTTTTTTGTCGAAGTGGTGATGTTAAAATGTTTGCATAATTCAAGATGAATGTAGTGACCAACCTTATTGTGTCTCCATGCGTATTCGGTAGCTGAAATTAAGTGCACCCCAGCCGTGAGATGTGCTACAGTTTCATTTTGGTTGTGGCACATTCTGCATTTGCCGTTCGTGTTTTGCTTCAGAATTCTTTTGCGATAGTATTTTAATATTAAGATTATTATTATTTATTATTAAAAACATGTTATTGAGGATCAAAGACGAAATCCCCGGTTGGTGAATATGGTGATTTATCTAACTTTATGAAATCTGTTGTTAATTCCATATCTTTGAAGTAGTTTGATTTTTTGTGATTCTTCGGCACTTGAATCGAGAAGTCGGATTGTCTCCTCGCGTATATCTGTCATTTGTTAATGGATTGTTAAACACAACGAAATTGATTCTATTTCAGAATTGGTCAATAGGCCATGGTGTGATATTTGAGGGATTTATGCGTTGTATCGACTATATTTATGTGGAATGTTACTGATAGAAATGCTTGTTGTTATCGACAGACGGTAATCCGATAGTGACTCAAACATTACAATGCAAAATTTGAAATCAATTACAAAAATTCAATCTTTTATGTCTTTTCTCCAGTACCGGACAGTGTTGTAATCATGCCGGGATCTGCTCTTCTTTTTCTAAATAGATTTTGATATTATAAATTTGTTTCTAAATAGATTTTGGAACGCGAAAGTAAAGAAATGCAAATGCAAATGCATACCGAAGAACTTTCTGAAGCAAAATCTCTTCCGCAGGTAATTATTTCACATTAATTAGTTATTGCATTTTCCATCAAAACACATAGTTGATTTTTTTAAATGAACCATCGACATCCACTGATGCCGAAACAGTTTTGTCTGAGAACGCCGAAGGCAAGCTCACTGTGGGTAGAGAAGAATAGTTTCAAAACAACGTCCCATTAAATCCAAGATATTTTCGTTCTTTGTGCAGTATACAAAGATGAAAGAATTAGGATCGTCTGATTCTCCACCTCAGCAGGAACAACTGGAATCGTCTGATTCTCCACCTCAACAGGAAGAATTAAGATCCTCTGATTCTCCACCTCAACAGGAAGAATTAGGATCCTCTGATTCTCCACCTCAGCAGGAAGAATCAGTATCGTCTGATTCTCCACCTCAGCAGGAAAAACCAAGATCGTCCGATTCGCCACCTCAGCAGGAAGAATTAGGAACGTCTGATTCTCCACCTCAGCGGGAAGAATTAGGATCGTATGATCCTCAACCTCAGCAGGAAGACTTTCATAATCTCCAGGTGAGGTTTGTTTATAATATTGCTAAATAAAAAGTAATGTATGTTGCAGTATTCATCCTAATATGATGTAATTGTATTCGAGGTCGTTGAAGTAGTCACTATGGGCACTTGAGCATCGGCGGAGTACAATTGGTGATGTAATATTTTCCATCACTCAGAGTAGAACTAGTGCCCTCCTAGACAGCCCTAATCTGCAGATAGTCGGAGACAAGTAAGAGTTTGGAAAATACTCGAATAGCTTGAAATAGTAGCGTGTGAAAATGGGTAACTGGCAGTTATTGGAAACGTTTTTTGAAAAGACTACATTTCAGCATGGTTGCTAGTGGCGTAGAAGTTTCAATTACAAAATTCAATTCTCTGACTGTAATGAAACGGGTTTGTGAAGATTTCTTTAAAAATATTCACTCTACCTGCCCCAGTGGACTATGCCTTGCTTGTAAAACAGGTATCCACCGCCTCCTTCTTAGGCTCAGACACTCCTGAATAGAGATGTGGAATATTGATGCTGATTCCATATCCTTCTGGTTACTTTACATAATCATAGCTCAAGCACCCTGACGGTACAGACGAAAACAAATAAGCAGATAGCTTTAGGCAATTGGGGAGTTCTCTTAGTCAATACATGTACTGTCATTAACGTGATATACCCAAGTCGAATGTTGGTAGTAGCATGTTTCGAAGTGTTGAAGCATCAGAAGTTTATCTGGTCTCCTCCTGTAAATCGCTATTTTGATGGCGTTTTTAGTACTATGACGTATTGTTTCTAATTGTGATCCGTATTATTTTTGTGACATTTAGATTCCGGCAAAAAAGGATTCCACATTCAAAACGGGCGTCGACAATGTCGCTTTAGAAATGGTTAGTGAAATGATATCAGGATGGTATATGAGTAGCAATGAATCGAAATTCCCGTTTGATCTGCAGCGTCAGAACGTAATGAAGGCAAAAAATGACACAGCGCCCGAGCCTTTGGAACAAGTATGAATCGAATCATATTTTCTCCAAGCCATTCATTATTCCTAAATTCCTGTCAAATTACATTGCCACAGTGGGTTTGCAATTCCGTTTTTCGTGCTTTGCAAGCATTTATATTTGAAGCAGCGTACCTTATGGCTACTAAATCTAATGAATCTTATTTTTCTGTTAATTTATAGATTACGGTGGACACAGTATGTGAATTGGAAATTTGCATTGATGATGTCGCGTCCAAAATGGTAAATGAAATAGTAATACGAAGCATGGATTGCAATTAATCTAAATTCATCTTTGGTCTACAGGTTGAGAATGTTCTTGAGGAAGAAACACTCAAAGCACCTGAACCATTGAAACAAGTGAGAATTGGATTTTTATTTTCTCGTCAATCCGCTTTCTGAATATTGCACTGTCACATACGTTTTTAATTTGAATTGAGGCTTTAAAATAATATAGTTATTGAATAGGTTCTACTTCTTGCCCTTCCTTATGCAAATATTATATCAGCCGGGATGCAAATCAGACATCGACTCTATTTCAACTCTTTTAGAATCAACCAGAGCATGAAGCAGCTGACGAAGTGGGATTGGATGACGTGACGATGAATTTTGATGAAGATCTTGGTCAGCGATCTGATGTAAGCTACTTTGTTAAAATGCTCTTCCAATGTATTAGTATAGTAGTGCTACAAATCTCTCATACAATATCAACCTTCACCTAGAATGGATTAAATTCATATTTTAATATTTTTGAATTTGTAAAATTGATTGGATTGTACGTCCACAAAATGTCGATGTCATTCGAAGTCGAGAAATACGATAACAGCTTTCTTTCCCGTGATTAGTTTCGGTATAAATATAGTATAACAATATGCGTCAATTCAATGTAATGTTGATATTATCCATTCTCTAAGCGATAAAAGTAAGAATTTGTGAGGATAAGCAATATTTAGGCCCAAGTAAAATATTTCCCATTTGCTCCGACAAGGATGGAGAAATTGCAAGGAAGAAATTACAAAATCATTGAAATTAATCTTCTATTATACGCTGACTATCGTCAATCCCTCATTTACGGGTATACAAAAATTGAATTTTCTACCGTGTAGCAATTTGACTGTTAATAAAACCAAATCCATGGAATTATAGGCCCCTGGTAGATTTAATCTTATGCACATCTTGATTAAGAATGCATTTGGACAGATTGATTCTATTTCTGTAAGTCTTCTGTTGACAACCTGGTGGTACGCGATTATTTATGAAGTCTTTTTCGGTGAAAATATGATAAAGATTGAATTTTTGAACATATCTAGTAGAATCTAGCAGTATCGAACTCATATTCGTTTCAGCTAACGGCTGTGGATTTTATGCGAATGACACAGGAAAGTTCGCTTCCCAAGATGTCTGCGTCATTGGAGATGCTGGTGCGGGTAGGTACTAATATATTAACTACTGAAACGAGATACCGCACCCTCCATTGTGACCAGGGTAATATCTGTCTCCCGGGTGGCTCGGCTCTGAAGACTATGTCATATCGAGCCTCCCGTCTACCTTGCATGTCGCATTTCACTGTTACATTTTTGTAGTGATATGTTGATATGTAATGTATACGAATAAAGATTCTCTCTCTCTCTCTCTCTCTCTCTGTCTCATTCGAGATTATGAAAGATTGACTGGCATTAATTGATAAGCAGGGGTACGCGAACAACTTCATTTTTGTGGTATAGTAACAACTTTGGCCTATGCATCCGCGATTAAACGTTTACGTGACAAGCGAAAAAATGTTCAAGTTTACCAAATGCAGCGTTTAATAAGGCTTAACTAAACTACCATACTTTTAAATCACGTTGTAGTATTTACTCGCCTCATCTGGACTTTAGGCCTCTTTAGACGACACTTCGTCATCTCAGTATAGCGATGTTGTTATAGCTTGTTTTATTGGGTTAGTTAGTTATTTCCCTGTGAGTACAGTGGGGTGCAGCGCTAATTGCCCGGAAACCATGGTTCGGCGATCACAGACTCCTGTAAAACAGCGATTGTAGAGGGCTATAGTCGGTATAGTTGGCGTTTCAGTTGTTTTAATCCACTCAAGACACACAATGTAGGTAGATTGTACAATGCGATGTAATGATTAGGTTTTATTGAAGAGGATGGGTATCGGGTATTAGCACATATTCCGGACGGGTGGTATAAATTGTGCGCTGGTACGGCGACGTAGGCTATGCTGTGTATTGTAGATCAGTGGTTCTCAAGGTTTTGTTCGACACGTCCCCTTGATGACAGTGAGAAATTTCGCGCTCTGTTATTTTCCTATATCAAGAATATTAAAAATAATGTTTGCCCTCCCAGTGCAATGTTTGGTGACACGGAAGATGTTATGGCTCTTGATATTCGAATTATACACAGAGCAATTATTATGAGCAGGAGGTAAATCGCGCCGATCGCAAAAAAATCATTCTAGTTTATTATTTTGCTAAACATAATCCCTTGCAATGGTAGCAAGTAGCACATGGATGTTTTATAGATTCTGGTTCCCAATTCCTTCTATCACCCCACTTGAGCTTAGCTCAAACGTAAATGACCGTAGGCTCTATATAAAAAACAAACAATGGCATATAGCTTAACACATTCACTATCAGTCAAAATCTAGCATCAGTGTGCCAATAGCGTTCGACGCAATTATGGCATTAAAATCGGAATATAATGAGGATTATTGTTGAAACTTTGAAGTTTGAGCACAAGTTAAACTCATTCCTATAGTTTGTTACTCTCAGGCGGCTTCGCGCCTCCCCTCATACGCTTCCTCGCCCCAATTCAGGGATATCTAAAACTCGGGATGGGTCTCTCGTTGTTTAGGCGGACGAGAGAAGTGTCACTTCAGACGCATCGACAGCGGAGTAGCTGTCGACAATCACTCATGAAGGATTCGATACCTAACAATTCTACCAGCTTTGGTTGAATTTGATTGGCATTACTTATCTTGTGGCACAATCGTTACATTACAATTGGAGTAGTGATGTACCTACGATTTAAACTATTAGCTTAGCAGACATTCTGATTTACTCATATCAAACCGAGAACAAATGTATTTCAATCCAGGCTAGATACAAAGCTGATACAACCAAA
This sequence comes from Botryllus schlosseri, assembly GCF_051294905.1. Lineage (NCBI taxonomy): Eukaryota > Metazoa > Chordata > Ascidiacea > Stolidobranchia > Styelidae > Botryllus > Botryllus schlosseri. The sequence goes on from NC_137249.1 coordinate 18,263,215, forward strand.
AATCACAGAGCAGACAACAAACCAATTTTAATAAAGGCAAGTTACAGAACAGATGCGGTCTAAAATCACAGAGCAGATAACAAACGTATTTCAAACAAGGCAAGTTACAGAACAGATGCAGTTCAAAATCACAGAGCAGATACAACATAAAACCACAGAGCAGATAACAAACGATTCTATTGAAGGCAAGTTACAGAGCAGATTCAGTCCAAAATCACAGAGCAGATAACAAACGTATTTTCATCAAGGCAAGTTACAGAGCAGATGCAGTCCAAAATTACAGAGCAGATAAAAAAACACAGAGCAGATAACAAACGATTCTATTGAAGGCAAGTTACAGAGCAGATTCAGTCCAAAATCACAGAGCAGATAACAAACGTATTTTCATCAAGGCAAGTTACAGAGCAGATGCAGTCCAAAATTACAGAGCAGATAAAAAAACACAGAGCAGATAACAAACGTATTTTCATCAAGGCAAGTTACAGAGCAGATGCAGTCCAAAATCACAGAGCAGATACAAAAAAAACGGGGCACATAACAAACGGATTTTAATCGACAGAGCAGGTGAAGTCCAAAATCACAGACCAGATACAAACAAAATTCACTAACAAATAACAAACGAATTTTAATCAAGGCAAGATAGAGAGCAGGTGCAATCCCAAATCACAGAGCAGATACAACCAAAAATCGCTAGCTGATATCAAATGTTTTTAGTCACGGCAAGGTACAGAGCAGATACTGCCAAAACCCACTAGCTGATAACAAAAATTTTAAATCAAGGTAAGTATGAAGTATGATACAACCAAAAATCACTAACAAACTAGGATTTGCTGGAACCCTTGGAGGAAAGTTTCCTGATCTTTCGCTGTTTTTGGCTTATTGGCAGCTGTGTCGTAGGATTGCTGTTTATGCGTTTCAATTCATTTTTTGCGAAGCAGTTGAAAGACGTTTGGATGATCAATTCAAAATTGTTATGGGCAATCTTCTCATTCTCACATACAACAGATGTCAGATTGCACAAAAAAGTTGACTTCAAAATATCACGAATGGCAGACACAAAAACACTTCTTGGATTGTGACAGGTTAGGAACTTTTTCTTAACATCACTGCCGTTGGATAGAGCTGTGTAGTATTGGACAGCAAGGGTTGTCAAGACATAACAATATTCAGATGGTTCTGAGAGACCACCCCTGTTCGCCATTTGCAGCACTGATTTGTACTTGTCTGGTATAGAATCAGACAGTGGTGGAACAGCAATGTTCTTAACAAGTAAATTACTGCATTCCTCACAATGCCTTCGCCTGATAATAGACCGTCCAATATAGAAAGAAACAGCCGCATCACTATCATCCACCTCGTCAATTGCAACATTACTCAAGAATTCAACTAACCACGAGAACTGGGAAGAATGTGATGCATCATCCTCATGATCATTTCTATGATCAGATTGATCGAGATGTGATGCGGTGCACAATCCTCGCTGTTGGAGTAAACTTAAGCATTGGATCTTTTTCTCTGCCGAAACCAACTGCTTCACTGACATGAAGAAGTTGCCACCATTTGACTGGCGGTACATCCCAAATCTTGCTTCTATCGGATCGGACATCACTTTTCCTGAGAGTATGTATTCAATACCAAATTTGCCCACCAAATAACTTGTGGGCTCAATTATGACACTCATTGTCTGGATACACGCCATAAATGTCTCTCGAGTTAGTCCAATACTTCCCGATGCTTGCCATTCTTTAAAGATGATTATTGCCTCTTTCAGGTATGCAAGGCCTGGATGATCTTCTGATGTCCGCAGTGGCGTGAACAATGCATTACGCTTCCTCAGGGCTTAAAAATTAAATTAACCTTGGCATTAAAATGAGTTGCTGTGACATGTAAATATCCATTACACCTGTTAGATATTTACCTTTGTTAGTTGATTTCACCGACATTACACTCCAAATGTTGTACACGAACTCCACATAATCTGCCGTTTCCAAGAATTCCGGATGCTTCTCACTGTATAGTGCCTCAAGCCTCGAAAAGTGGATTCGCTGAAAACACCTGCAAAAGAGTCGATAAATATATATGACAGCTTAAGTAACATTTAGTACGTCTACTGAGATAACGCTACACACAGTAGCTTAAGAAATTAATAATCTACTTCTCATAAATATAGTAGTGATAAACTTACTTAAAGCATGCCGAGGTGACGTCCGAGCAATGTTGCTTGGGTTCAAAGAAGCTTGTTTCAATTCATGGGCTAACTTCAATGTCTTTTTCTCTTCAAGTGCGTACAGTTTCTTAATGTGCTCGAAGTCTGCAGTGCAGGACATGCCAAGTATGGATTCATGTCCAACAACTGGAGGGCACATAATTCCTTTGTTCACGAAATTATTGAATATATTCTTGAAATTGTGAGTGAAATCGAACATCAAGAAGAGGCGTTCACCAGTTCGGTGAGGACGCTCGATACTGTATTCCATTTTACCACCACACAATTCGGAAACTTGAACAGAGGCAACTTGGAAACTTGAGCAGTGGCAGCAGTTGTCCTATTTGCCCTATATCCAGTGCGGCATTCAGGAACGCAACATGTGTAACCCATCCTAATAAAGACTAATAGTCATTGTCCCTAAATTACCAAATTCAGAATAATAATCAAGTGAAATTATGAAACCATATTAAGGTAGTGAATGGACAGGTAGCCGTATTTCAAACAAACACCCACCTTCATCTAAACATGTAAATATGCATTGTACACTGAATACTAGCAAACATACTGGACAAGCTTCAAATACAACCAAGAGAAAGCTATAGAACTGCTGAAAACTCCAAATATATCATAACATTTGAACCAAATATGGCGTGTAGCGCTAGTAATTTATACAATACTATATCACCATAGTCTATCAACTGCTAATGCCTGCACACTAGAATATGAATATATGATCGATCATCACTTCTCACTCACCATATCATAGTCCACATACTACACACTAATCTAAATCCAGGCAAAATACCTCGTATAACTAACACAGCCGCATCTGCTAAGGAGCGACCGGCCATCTCAAGAGCTCGCAAAGACTGATTGTGACACGCCTGTTGGGCGGCGGCGCGAGTGAATTCAAGAGAGTGACTCATCCCGAAGTTTTAGATATCCCTGGCCCCAATTTGAGAACCACTGCTGTTGATCATGGCGCAAATCACTTGCCATGTAGACATAATAAAGATCACGGTGCTGTAATTTCCTCTCTGATGCGGATTGGTTCTACCAAAACTAGTGTCATAATTGTGATGGCTGTTTCGCGCCATTGCATTCTACAGTGATTTGTTTATGTACGTACAATGATAACAACACTATCGTTTATGGGACTGGTTCAAGGGTGTTATCCAGCCTTGTACAAAATGTGTGGAGACTCATGTGCTCTTCCCCTCATTTGCAGCTGTGACTTGAGAGCAACGTTTTTTAAGCAAGGGCATGGGGAAGAACCGATTTCGCGCAAGATTTTCAGTTGAACATAAATTACGGTTGTGCCTTTCTTGAACATTTCTAGGTACAGGTAACCCGCGGAGTAGCATCGCAGTAAAATTATGTTTGAAAGTGTAAATAAGTAGTTTGTAGTGGTTATGGTCTTTCAATTGCATACAATTTATGCGACATCATTTTAAACAGTAATACGTTAAAGAGCCGCTGCTTTATTGACATTTTTTATGGCCAATTGGTGTAATATAGTAGTATATAGTAGTATATTTTGTGTGTCTGGAGTGTATCAGTATACGAGTAACTCTTCATAATGCGACTGTGCTGCACTAATCTTCATGCATATACCACGCTCCATTAAACAACGATATCCGTCATTCCGCACTAAATACCAATCTGTTTCTAGCCTATGATTTCACAGAAATCATCCCATTTTTCGCGGGCATTCTTCGAAAAAATGATATTTATCATCGATAGGAACACGTTATTATTATTATAGGTCGAACAGCTTGACAAATGGGAGGTAAAATCAATTGACACCGGCCCAGTCCAGAAACAGGTATACGAATCTTGTTATTTGAATGTTGCATTAACATTCATGCAATTTCTGCATTGAAACATCTTTGTAGGAGGAGCAGAAGCCATACCTTGGGTTACAGGAGCCCATATCACCGATTCAGGTAAGGTGCTGTTTCACTTTTAGACGTGGCCAAACAACATTTTTGTAACATTATTCTCACTCTGAAACTTTCCGTTTGTCTATCGTTATCGGCGAAAATGTGAAAAGCGTCTTAACTCTGAAACTTGACAGTGACGACTTTCATTTTTCAGTGTCCACACACAGCCGTGTGGGATGTAATCACGTTTGTGATGTTTGTAGATTGCAAGTGCCGGTCGGCACCGAGTTATCGAAGTGTCTGTCCATTGTTTTGTAGTGACAAAATATGTAATTATAATCTAATTTTAGGATGAACCTTCCTTGAAATCAGAAACAGAATCTGGTGACGAGAGGAATGCCATCAATAAGGTGGGGTTTCCAATTCATTAGTTCCGTTTATTCAGTTCGCCGATGTTATAATTGTAGTTAATGTCGCAGGTATGTCAAGAAGCTTTCATTGAAAGCAAAATTTCCGGCGAACCACTAGATACGGTAAGAAATCATGGATTGAATACAATTCATCGTATCATCTGAATAACAGTTGATTTTATAATTTCCCTGAAATAGACATCATTTTCTGCGTCGAGTGGTATAAAAGGTATGAACGTTATGAACCAAAGGTATATTTCATGATATCTTTTGGTTTAAATACTACTGTACCCTGCTCGGAAAATATCTGGTTATTGGCGTGCTGTAATTCCTGAACTTAACTAAACTGAACCTATATTTCAGGGGCATGTCATTTACACATCCGTCCCGTTTGTGTGATTATGAACTATGGAAATGTATTTTAATTTTAGGACAAAACTTTTCCCAAATCGGAAAACGTATTGAATGAGGACAAGAATGCCAGTGAAAAGGTATGGTACGAATGTTATTTCGTCTTCGACAATGCTCTATCCTGATTCATGTCCAGGTTCTTGAAGAATCTTCTCCCTTGCAACCATTAGATACGGTAAGAAGTTGCGTATTGAGCACATGTGGTACTAACAACGGTTGATTTTATGATCAATCTTAATTGGAAATCTTTGTGCTGTGCTACCCGATTGGGTGTCGCTGATTTTATAAAATAAGGTAGGCTGTAAAACCTGGTGATTAATACCTGTTACTTAAATGCTTATTGGATTCCCTCCAGTAATTGCTATTGTTGATTTCAGACTGAAATTTCTTTCCCGAAACAAGATTCTGAGGATTGCAACTCTTGGGTGGGTAGCATAGCAATGGATACCGTTAGTTCAATCTATGTCTATGACACAACCTCAACATCTCAAGTATTTCCTCTACGTGCCAGGAGAAAACTGGCAGTCTTCTGCTTGTCTATATCAATTAGAGTTTCTACACCTAAAGACATTGTTCCTGGTAAGCAGAGGTGACTATAGTAGTTGAAGTCGCTATTCAAGTGCATGTTTAGTCGAAGTTGTGAAGTAAGATTTCTACTCAATCAAAAGCAGAAGTGGGGATTTTCAAGTCATGTGTAAGTAAAGAATGAGAGGCCTGAAAAGTAATCCAGTGAGAAAATGACCCAAAACTCGTATATGTTTTAAAATTCAATGTGTGAAAGTAAGTATTTTGCCGAAAACGAGAAGTGAGACTTGTCTAAAACACAACCACTTGGGTAAGTAGTGCAACTAGGCAAAATCTACTCAGAAAAAGTGGAACACTTTGTTAATGACCAACCTTGCCGGTAACTATAATGATTTCGTCATTTAAGAAATCCAGACGATTGCCATATAAAGCAAGTATTCTATCACACCCTGTTATACCGCTCTAATACAGTGATGGGATGACTCCAGTCAACTTTTTAACGTAATTTACCTTGATTCGATTCACCTCCAAATATCGAGTGACTTGACTCGAGTCGAAATGCGAAATGACTCGATATGACTTGTGACTCGAAGGTAGGGACTTGTTGCCAACCCTGCTCCAATCTGAGTTTAATCCAACTCAGAGTCTCCCTTTCGCTATCATCGATTTGATAATTTGCGATTATATGTGTGCAGGATCTATCAGACAGTGAGGAAAACGTGGCGATACATCCGAAATTGTCAGAATGGCCCAAGAAAGAAAATCTGTTCAAGCAGTACACATGCAATGAGAAACTCAAGGCGAGTTTCACAGATATCAATTGCGATATCTCCGGTGCCTGCCACGAAAATTTCCAACATTCCTTCTCTGTCATTGCAGGTCAAATGCGATAGCGACTCCGATGGCTTTTCGGATTTCTTGGATTCAATCGAAGAAAAGATACGACAACAAGAACGACAACAAGCCTTGCCTTTGAAGAATATAATAACAGCGAGTCCATCCGAGGAGAAGGTGGGTTTTCAAAAAAATGATGTTTTTGACTGAACTTTGAGTTTCAGTGCTCTATGCCTAAATCCTTCGCGACATGAGATTCCGATTATGAGCGTGGTAAAGTTCATATGTTGACGTCTTTTTGCAGAATGTCACTGATGATTACGATTCGGATATATCTGATATTCTCAAATCGGAGGACGCACCGAAGAAAGTCCGAAAACAAGTAAGCTTCATGGTTTTTCATATTCAACGGAACTTTGACATTACAGTATAAAAGTGACATTATTATGTTGACTGTTTACTTTTATAGAAACATACTGGTGCGGATCAATCGAATGCAACCGACATTTTTATATCGGAGGCCGCCACAATCAAATTGCTGGAAAAGGTTATAATTTATGATTTTCATGTCACAAACTTCAACATCGTAATGATTATCAATTTCCAGACACTTTCAGATAGCGATATCTCTGATATTTTAAAATCAGAGGACGCTCCAAGAAAGAAGCCTAAACAGGTTTGCTTTGTCGTTTTCGAAGAGACTTTTTGGGGTACAGAACTTTAATATACATGTTAATAATATATTCATATTAGAAATATATTAAAACCCGAAGCTTTTCGAGCCAATACTCTTCAGGGGTAATCGTCGGCATAAAGAGAATTTCAAAAACTTGCATATAACTACATTGCATACAGCAATTGTGACGTCATAGAAACAAAACAACATCAAGTGCAGACAAACCGCGAGCGCAGCTAGTGGCCAATTTTTAGCTGAAGCAAACGTTCCTTCTGCTGGCATAAGCGTGGTTGTTGGATCTTAATGAATGTCGATTCCAGCGCGGACAAGTGGAAAAGTGTGCGGCCTCTACCCAAAATTGAGAATCTGTCGTCACTATAGTTATTGGCGCAAGTAGCATGCTCAGCTAAATGCCTGCCAATGGCAGAGTTCATTGCCACGGCCTGATTGTGTTTCAACACCCTTAAGTCAGTTTCAGTTTCAGCGGCCTGTCCCTGGGAATTTAATGTACGTAGTCTAATAACACGCGGTACATGTTGTTTAATACGTTCCTTCAAGCGCTGAGTTGTTCTTCCTACGTACCGACAATCACAGTGGCACTTAAATTCGTAAACTATATTGCTTTGTTGAGAAGCGGGAAGAACATTTTTGCGCGTTGCAGGAAGTAGTTGTTTGGTGGTGAATACAACATTCGTTTTGACGTTGCCGTAACAACGATCTACGGCGGAGATCAACTGTTCCTCAAAACGAGAAGAGATGGGACCCAACCATGGTAAATGTATACATTATTCTCAGGGATCAGTATGGCAAACGTCGCTTTTACTCATAGGTAAGCCGATGATCTGTGAAAACACAGGCGCTATAACGTGCCATTTCGTTATTCCTTCAGCGTCACATGACCGCCTATGAAGGCTTTTTGGGTGCCCACCAATACAGTGTTGATCCATAGGGACCCCACTGCGTGCTATACGCCTAAATAAATATGTTTACTCGAGTTTACACCTGGTGTGGAGCAGTGAAGTGGATGCAGAAAGTAAAATAGACAACACAAACCAGTCGACAACGTCGATTAATATACGGGGGTTGATAAATTTTGTCAAGTGAGTCTTGAATGGGTGTTATTTGTTTATGACATGCCTCTATCATTTTGTGCACATTTTTGTCGACGATCTCTCTGCGAGTGCACAAGCGAAGCCGCATGTTGGACGACACGTTATCTCCTAATTGCGAATAGACTCAATTCTGTGAATAATATGTATTTATAATTTTCAGAAGGGGGCTGAAATACTGAATGCAAGAATTCTAGTAACAATGAATCATGCGAAGTATTTTTCTGATGCCGCACAATACTGTTCAAATTACAAAATCCATAGTCGAGTTCATTATAGCTCTGTGTGTGCGAGACGTTCGATTTGTTTAAACAAATATTTTTCTAGGCTTACCTTTGGCTTTGGATTTAAAAGGTTACCTAATAGCCTATCCTTATGGGGTGCAAAGTAGAAGATATAATTGAATCAAACAATATAATTTCACTTGAGGGCCATTCCATACACAGACAACCGATGTTCTCATCACTACCTCTTCAAATCTCCTGAAATTTGGTACACACAGAGAAGCTAATTTAATACAGGATGAACTTAACTTACGCCACTTTGAAAATTGACAATTTTTTGCTCATTTCGGATCTGCACTTCTCAGGTTTTATCAATGAAATATTCAAGAAGGTGTAGCTAGATGCTGGACGACAGTTGAGATACGGCACTTGGATTTATCTGAAGCTTGTCTGATTGTCTATGTTTCCAAGTGAAATTTAATACCCTGTAGGTTAGGGGGAAATCTAAAATCAGTGAGGTGTTATACGATTTAGACTGCGGATTGCTCAAACACATATTAGTATATTTTGGAAAAAACGATCTTAAATGAAAGTTTGCTTCAAGGAGAATTCGTTCATAGCTGTTTGATTTTGGTTTTTAGACTGTAAAGTGAATGAAATTGCAGTTTCAAGAGCACACTTCATTTGTACATGGAAATGCCGTACTAGTAGGGCGTGTTCGGACATCGAGTCTAGGGTGTGTGCAGACATCATGTCTGGGGTGTGTTCGAACTGTGTTGCCATTGGGACATCGTGTCTGGGATGAGTTCGGACTGTTTTGCCCCTCGGACATCATGTCTTGGGTGCGTTAGATAAACAAATAACACCCATTCAAGACTCACTTGACAAAATTTATCAACCCCCGTATATTAATCGACGTTGTCGACTGGTTTGTGTTGTCTATTTTACTTTCTGCATCCACTTCACTGCTCCACACCAGGTGTAAACTCGAGTAAACATATTTATTTAGGCGTATAGCACGCTGTGGGGTCCCTATGGATCAACACTGTATTGGTGGGCACCCAAAAAGCCTTCATAGGCGGTCATGTGACGCTGAAGGAATAACGAAATGGCACGTTATAGCGCCTGTGTTTTCACAGATCATCGGCTTACCTATGAGTAAAAGCGACGTTTGCCATATAGAGGGTGCGGTAAACGATCGGTTACGGTCCGGAATGAGATGTGGTAAACGCGTATTGTGTTGAGCGCATCAAATTTGTCCCCATGTATATTTTTGACCACACTCGATGATAACAAACATTCAAAGACATGAAAGCGCGTAACAAACATTCAAATTCATGAAAGCACGTACGAGCGAATATCGAAGCTAACAAGAGAACGATCAATCAATGTCCAACTTGGCAGTGACTTTGTGACTTACCGCTTTAGTAAGTTTACCAACGCCATGAGGTCGTGCAAATAGGTCAGGCGTCAATTTCTATATTCTACACATGACCGAGTGATCACTATTACGCAGTGTTGGGATGACTCCATTTAAAAAAGTCACTAGTTATGAGTATGTGCTATGGTGCTTGACAGAATTTACCAATTCCCCGTATATTAATGGGTGTAATCAACTGGTTTGTGCTGTCTAATTCACATTTTGCACCCGCGTCACTGCTCCACACCGGGTGTAAATTCGAGTAAACATAATTATCTAGGCGTATAGCACGCAGCGCGGTCCTTATAGATCACGTTCAGCACCGTGTGGGCGGGTACCACATCCCAATGGCTACATACGTTGTCATGTGACGTTGAGATAACAACGAAGACGGTACGTTACCGCTTGCGCTTTCGCACGTCATGGGGTTACGTGCGAGGAAAAAGCTACGCTTATCATGTAGACGGTGCGGTAAACGATCGGTTACGGCCCGGAATAGGATGTTTTACACGCGTATTGTGTTGAACGCATCAGGGTCTAAATCAGCTGTTCCCGGCCTATTTACGACCACCCTATAGTTGATAACGAGAATTTTAAAAGCATGAAAGCACGTCCCAACGAATATCAAAACGCCAACAAGATGACAAACACCAATCAATTTATTGCCCGACTTGACAGCGGCTTCCCCGCTTTAGTAAGCTCATCAAAAGCCACGAGGTCGTACAAATAATCCATGCGCCATTTTTCTGCTTTCTACACACAAGTGAGTGATCATTATTGCGACGATGCGGTATTAGCAGTCCAAACAGTGAGATTGACTTAACTTACGCTCGCAGTGGCCTTGTGAGGACACCTCAATGCCTGCTTTCATGTTACGGGGGAGGGAAAAGCAAAATAGCATGTTGGCGCCTGCCCTCACTGAAGCAAAAAGTAGAAAGTAGTTTTTGTAATGAGTTTATCTCACTTGTATAAAGTTATCAATCTGACTTACACCAGAATGTCACATTGGAATAACAGGATTATGCGAAAAAGCATGGTAAACCCTACCCGTCTCTCGTAGGTCCTCATTTCGCGTTATTCATGGTCTTTTTGGGTATTTTAAGCTAAAACGGAGGATAAATTAACACAAAAAAGACGTACGTTTGTGCGGGGGACATTTTCCTAGAGAGGGAGGACGTACGGCAACCTCCATTAGTATCAATGGGGGGCGTCAAATATATCGCATTGCCGTCAACCTTACTGAATATACGAGTTTTCTCAAACAGCTGGTAGGACTGACTTCGATCGAGTCACACTCGAGTGATCGCAGCTGATTTGCGCACATCACACCGAAATTACAAGCATTCGTACGACAAGTGAGCCCGTCAGTGAACCCTGTTTTCGATTGTGGTATGTGTGCGTGGAAAAATACAGTACAATTACCAGGATTATATCACACCTCAAAATACTTTCGTGTCTAAACTTGTCGTATGGGTCAATCGAGGGGACTCACACAGATATTCCTAGTTTATCCTTGAGGACTGTATTACTGGTTAGTATTTTTATGGATCATTGACAACCGTTAGCTGTCACTATTGCACCATTTACGTGTTATACAAGGGGGCGGGCAACTTCTTCAGTCGGGCGGGCCGGACATAAGAAAATTAGGTACTTGGCGGGCCGAATTGCTGAATCGATACATTATTCGCCCACTGATCCCCATATACGAGGGATAAATCGTATTTAATCAATGTATTTTAACGACCGCAATGTCACTACAAAGCCATATCTCGCCGATAATGACGAAGACAATGTTGGTTTGAGAACAGCCTTGTTATACAGGCACCGCCGTGTTTCCTTCTCTCTAGTCAATTAACACACCGTTCAACCCATAAATAAGATTTACAAATTACTGGATTGCTTCGAAACTACCTTTGGCTCGACAGTTTTATGGGGACCTACTCTTTATAATTAGGATAGAAAGCGATTTCTCGATACCGACATTTCTTTTAAACTACTTCTACTTGAGTACTTCAGAGCTATATTTTGTGCTTTCATTTGAAGCAAATGTAGCATGTGTTGTGAAGCGCTCCAGCTATCTCGATAACCTCGCCGGAATGCGTAGTCTCGTCTGGATCTGCAGCACCTAGTACGTTGTGTCTACACAGAGAGGGATTGCAGTGACTACTTGCTTCAGTCGAGTAACGGGCGATGCCGATTTCACACACGTTCCAAAGTACATCTCGTGAGAATGATGTACTTCCACCCCGGCTATTCTCGGTACGACATTGGATCATTTGGCTGTACTAAGGTGGGTACACCCCGACAGGGTCGATCGAGTGCGCTCGATTTTATCATGTAATGGTAGCTTGGGTCGCTTTTACTATAGTCACCAATACATGTTTACACAGACCCGTATCCACGTAATAGCCTGCGCAATGCCATCGTAGGGTCATTTTTTCGACTTGACTACCTAAATACCCGACTTTCGTAATCTAGCCCCGCATTTTGTGTTACTCGTGGTGTTTTTTGGATATGTTAAGCTAACAAGGAGAACAAATTGACAGAAAGAGAGTATATTTGGGCGAAGGGGTGACATATCTGGGAAAAGGAGGACATATGCTCCCTTGAATGAGGCCGTATGGTAACCCTATTAAATAGGAGGGTCGATGGGGACATCAAATGGATCGCATTGTGTTACTGTGAACCCGAAAACGCGAGTTTTGTCAAACAGGCGGGTTGATGACTGACATCGATTGTGTCACGCTCGATTGATCACAGCTGATTTGCGTACATCTGACCACAATGAAATTACAAGTATTCAAGCGACAAGTTTGTTTGTCTGTTTGTTGGTATGGTATAGGTATTATCGTTTTGTGGTGGATAGGACTTTGCTAATATACTTCTTGTGGTGCTAAACCTGATTGCACTAATAACACCTGTATAGTTGAACATAATTCCGACAATGGGTCGATACAAGGTTTCGCTGTACGCAAATGAATATGCAACGTCATCTCCATATCGTGTAAAGATAGTAGAACTATCGTGCCTGGGTGGTCACTTGACCGTATCCAGCCCTGGCACCGAAACCGAGCAAAATAAGGTCAGTCAGCTGATCGACGGTGAAGCGAGCTATCGCCGGACTGGATGCAGCCAAATGGCCTTGAGAGTCGGATTTATGCTATATTTTACCCTCACAACATGTGGAAATAACAGGACTTTACGAGCCAGCCGGATTTTTTGGACTTTGATTTAGCAACCCGAGTCGGGGTGGAGTCAGATTTCGAAATCTCCCCGCTCATCTTTACACCTCACCGAAAGCAGGCTAGATTGCATCACGTGATCTGGCACAATTCATCCTCATTATTGCACCACCGCATACAAAGTTTCGCTGTACGCAAATTAATGTACAACGACACTCCCCTTACAGCAGTGTCTTTGAGAGTTGGATTTATGTTACATTTTACCCAGCCTAATATATGGAGAAACCAGTACTTTACGTGCCAGTCGGATTTTTTGGACTTTGATTTTGCAATCCTATAGTCGCAGTGGATTCCGATTTAGAAATCTCCCACTCTACTTTACACCTCACCTCAGGCTATAGATCGCATAACGTATGATCTACCACAATTCATTGCCATTATTGCACCACCGAGCGCGTTTCAGCCAAATAAGGTCAGCCCACTGATCCCAACGGGTCATTGTTATGGCTATTGTGTTGCGGTTACCCGATTGTTCTAAACAATGCCGATATTTCAGACTTGGAGGACATATTCTAGGTGGATCAGCACACGATCAATATTTTAATTTATATTTTCGGAATCGGTGCAACAGTAGCTTTCGATCAAGACCAGATTCAATAATTTCTGCGCTCGGGAAGATAGCTTTTGGATTGCCAGAAATCCTACAGTCGCTTACGCAAAACAATTCTTCATTCCAGCCCCGGCGAAGCGGAGCGAAGCGGAGCGAAGCTGCAAAATTGATCGTTGCCATTCCATGTTTAATTTCTATAGTAACACTCTGTCGAGTCAATATATCCGTAGTATGATGCTGCAAATATGCTCGGCGGTGTTGGCATAACATGTGTTGAGGATATGTTACGGCACACACGAGCACAACTGATTGTCTGCAGCGAAATTAGTCGAATTCGAACGACAGTGCGTGGCTGCCGAAGCAATAGTTCCTTAGCATGATATTGTAAATATGCTTGGAGGTGTTGGCATAACAAGTGTTGAGGATATGTTACGGTACACGCGAACACAACTGATTGTCTATAGCGAAATGAGTCGCTCTCGAACGACAAGTGCGTGGTGAGCTCTCGATCGATCGTACAGACGGGTAAAGCATTAGTTCGCCAACTGATCGATTCAAGTTGTACCTCGTGTACATTATACAGCATACAAAAATAATATGCCCGCGGTAAATTGTATATCATTTACAAGCACCGGCACGATTACGCTTGACCAGACGTGAAGCAGTAAAAGAACCCATCATAAATACATTGTTTGGTTGGGACTGTCTGTCCTTATGAAGACGCTAGAACGCGGTATAGGTATGGAACAGCCACATTTGTTGCTTGCACCGAATACTAGGTACGTAATACCGGGGGTTAACACGTTGATGCGAGCAAAATTGAGAATCAGCTATTTGTTTAATTACTTATTATATTCATAATGTTACTTTATTTAAGCTAATCTATGTCGGGTCGCCTAATACAAATTTCTACTAGGACATTCATTCTGATTCTCGGTATGACTCGAAATGACACACATATTTATAATAATAACAGATCATTTCTCGTTACTGTCTGGGTGGACAACAAAGCAAGCGGGTTCAAGTACGACAGTATGAGACAGACCACAAGCGTCACCTTACACAGCCGAACGTATGGACACCTAAAACACGCACCAGGATCTCATGGATCAGAAGAAAACTATACTGACGTCACGACCGGCAATTATTCCTATGACCCCCCCGTACACGAAATTGAATCAACCGCGGAACGATAAGTCAACCAGTTTGACGGGCTATTGCTCCCAGGTCATGAAATTGGACCACGGAACAACGGGTCAGGGCAGGCAACTATTATCAAGCTCCGTCGTGTACGACCGAGGTCAGCTATGGATCGTGGAAAAATACAGTAAAATTACAATGTATTATAATTAGGAGGCGAGTGGAAAAGTACAAGTAGAATGACTCAAGTTTCATGTCTGAGTACAAAGGTCAATCGAGATTCTTTGTTCGTTTTCTCTCTAGCGTCAATCCCCCTTTTTGATTGCCGCATAGCCAGAAGGGAATTCCCCTCGAGTATTGCTGCAAAACTGAGAATGAGCTAATTCTTTCATTACTTATTATATTGATAATCTTTGTTTGTTTAAGTAAATAGGGTGCATGCGCGAGTTCCGCACATTTACCTAACTACTGTCGGTCAATTCTGAACAACCCTAACCTTCGTCGTTACCTAATGTCGAATCGTAATGAAACCTATGTTGCAAAGCTGATCCACTATAACAGTTTCCATGCGTACAAAATATTTGCCATTACTTACTTTTGCTTGAAATATGCTAACTGATTGCCTCGACTGCTACATTGTCGATAACTTGCTCTTATTTTACTTGTACCTCTATGTCAATGAATTATACGCTACAAATTGAGATTTATCATGTTTTGTCAATGCAGCCGGGTAATTCTGACACCGATGACCAAATATCTGAATTGTCTTGGAGCGAGTTGATTTCGTCCAAACCCATGACATACCAGGAAAAGGTGGATGCCCAGTTTAAGACGGTAATTAGGATGTTATTCCTTTTGGATTAGTCAGGATGTGTTTTATTTCGATAAGAAAACTGCGGTGGTTCTTGGTGAAATGAACTGAGGTCTGGGCCTTTTTTTTATTTGGTATTGGTGCCGGGATTTGTGTAGATTACAAGAAAGAAATTCCGATGCTGTGTTTGTGATCGGGAATCGCATTATGACGTTGTTTGCGTTTCAGAATTACGCTTCGACCAGCAAATCCCCTCAGCCAAGCAGCGGGAACTCTTCAAAGGTAACGATTCGCACTCATCGATTTGGTCATTCGCACTGCTTGTGTTTTCTATCAATGCACTTCCAGTTTGATACGCCATTTCATATGACCAACTCCACAGGCACCTTCCTACCACATTGCGTAGTCGACTTGGTTACCGCCATTGTGTTAATAAGATTAGTAGTCTTATGATAACAAAACTACTTGAACTAGAATTCTAAAAAGTATCTGAAATACAAAATTTAGCGTAGAATACAGTATTTGCCGATGTGGTCATAGTAGTTACCGTTGGTACCAAAGTCAATGTCAAAGTAAGGCGAAATTTTCAATCTAGTTGCAGTTTCAAAGTGGAAAACAATATTCTAGATTTAGCTATGCCCAAAAAACTGAAAACTGTGAAGTTCATGTGCGGGTGACCACCAGATCTGTGGACTCGGAGTCGGTGGAGACGGAGATGGAGTTTCGCTCATTTTCCCTCAATGGAGTCGGAGTCGCTTTTTAGAACGCCTTGGAGTCGGAGTCGTGAAAAAAGTACTGGCTGGAGACGGAGTTGGAGTTTGTGAAAATGCTCCTAACTCCGACTCCGACTTCTTTAATATGAATACAAGTGCTTCCAAACATCTCTTAAATTTACTATTAGAAAATAAAATAAGATTTGTATGTAGAAACAAACATTTTAATTAGTAACGATATTGATAAAATTGGAAATTTATTGCAAATTACATAGAGAAAGAAAATTTCAACCGATTCGCGTCCAACACAAAATTACTGATGGAGTCGCAAATTGGTGCAACTTTTGGAATTATATTATGAAAGAGTAAATACATCGTCTGGTATTGTAAGTGACAACGTCACCTGTAAAAGTGATGCAAATATAACCAAACGTAGGCTAAGTAGCAAGTAGCTGAGCTGCTTGGGTCGAACGAATGTTTGAGAAAGAGTGCAGGTATGCTACATGCTATTTGACTACTCCCTAAATGTGCTTCCCGATCACCGATTATTAGTAGTCAGAGAGCTTGTTCTTGTCATCGGTATAGTGTGTAGTGAGATAATATGTACATTGTACATCTCAGTATTAGTTGTTTACTTATACAATTGCTAGAATAACTACAGCCAGGACCGTAACAGCTGCACCCCAAACCCCAAATTGGGCAAGCTCGAAGGGAGCCCGAAATTATTTCGTGAATTAACATACAGTATAAAGTTTTGTCAAATTTATGCAATTTTTTTTCGGGCCATATACGCGCGATATAACGTTGCCAAATATCTTGATTATCGGGCACCCTTCCCCCAGGAAATAATACACACGATATGAAGAAATCGGTATTTCGGCGTAGGCTATTACCGTGCCATGACGGACCAAGACAAATGAAATTTTAGACTTCAAGACTTTTAGACTTCGAGAAGTGTGCCAGAACCATCGTCAGCGAGAAAACTTTGGCTGAAAAGGACTGCCCTTATGCTGACCGTAAACTTCGATATATATCGATATACATTTAATTGTCCATAGGCGCTTAAATGGCTGGCGCCGAATGTTCCTGTCCGGACAATCTGAACCCCACAATACAAATGCCATCCCGTTCAGAAAAAATAATTAGCCAGTGAAGAAATGCCAATTTGAAATCTTGTGCGTCTTTGAGTTTAATAAGTTTGGACGATTTCAATATTTTTTGACATAGCAGACAGGAGGTCACGAAATAACATCATGCAACGAAGTCATTATACCAACAAGTCCGCCCGAATATGTTTAATTATTATTTACGGTCCCTACATTTTCCAATACGCCACACACAGGTCTACTGGTAAATCTGATTACGTGAGAAGAGAGAGGATACAAAATTGATTTCAATGTATATGCTATTCCCGATAAAATTGACCGATTTAATCGTGAATTACAGAAAATTTTCGCGCTTGGCGCGGTTAGACGTTAGGACTTTTTTTTTGGTGGGGGGACTGACAAAGTGCTGTTTCAGTCCTGTCTAGAGCTGCATTTATATTGTTTTATCCAAATTTTAATTTTACAGGATGGGATATAGTTAATGTTTGAATTATTCATGCATATTAGAGTACCAGTGGCCTGTCTATGTTATAAAAACAATAGCGTATGAAAATGGGAATAATATTTCGAAATGAATATTTCCATGATAATTGCACAGTGAATATTTCGAGATGTGCCACAACGAAACAATTTTGCATGCCACCATGAGCAATATGTTTGCAGATGTTTAATGGTTATATGAAAGTCATTCAACCGTCCCTGAAGCATATAGTTTCGAAGTAAATTTGTAGTACTGTTAGAGTCGGAGTCGGAGTTTTGTGAGTAAAATAGTCGGAGTCGGATCCGGAAACGGAATTGCTACGTTTAAAGACTCTGAAGTCGGAGTCAGAGTCGGTCCATTTAAAATGTCTGGAGTCGGAATCGGAGTTGGAGTCGGTGGAAAAATTTACCGACTCCACAGCCCTGGTGACCACAGGTGCGGCAGACCACAGCATTTCTAAAAAGGGGCGCTGGGGAGAAAAGGTAAAGAACCACTGGCCTAGCCGATGCAAATAAAAGGCATACACGCTGAAATAAAAGTATTTGGAGATAGCACAACATATAAAAGGACAAGCGATAAAAATAAGGTGGCATGTGTCGGGAAACTAGGTCGATAGCCTATATCCGGTCGTGGTATGGTTGTCTCAAGTAAGAGTGTAAAGTAAAAGTAGTATTGGCATAAAATCTTATTACCTTGAGTAACTAGCTCAAGTATGCAAGGCCTACATGAACATTGCGAAAAACAAGTACTTTTTTTTACCACCTCTGGTATGTTGCAACTATGCTTATTGTTTCAGTGCTCTGTGGTTATGATACTATAGTCATATCGTTGGTCATATCGTTATGTGAGATCGTCAAAATTGACTTTATGGATTGGATAGCGTTTCCTATTGCTATTGTTTAGACATCAGAAAGCTCATCATCATCAGACAGTGAAGCAGATCCCGTAGAACTACTTGGAAAACAAGCGGACCTGGAAATACAGACTGTAAACTCCGACGAAATTAACAGAAAGAAATTCAAGAGAGTCTTGAAAGAGTTTGATAAAGAACAGAAAACGATAGCAAGGAAAGAACGGAAGGAGGAGAAAGCTTTAAGGAAAAAGGAAAAAGCTTTAAGGAAGAAGCAGAAGAGGAAAGAAAAGAAAGAGAGGAAGCTCATCGAAAGAAATAGCAAGAAAGAAAGGAAAGAACATCGCAGGATAGTGAACGACTTTCTTCGTACCCAGGACAAAGAGGATAAAATGCAAATGAAACTGGAGAGGGAGAAGGAAATAAAAGAAAGGCGAGAGGCGGGCAAAAGCAGCGGGGTGTCTGTGAGAAAAGTGTGGCGGGCGCCGCAGAAATGGTTTCCAGGCACAGTGAAACTGGAAGACCAGTTCGACAAGATAGAGAGGCAACATCGAAAAGAGAGAAAGGAGAAGAGAGAGAAAGAGCGACAGGAAAGGAAAAAGAAAGAGAAGTTGGAGGAAGACCTGAGAGCGATTGCGTTGTCGTTGAGAGAGGTCGACAGGAGAGCGCGTGGGATCTCTTCCAGGTTTCTAAGGGGGCAGTCGTCGTCAAAAAGACACGGTGAGTCCTTGAAGTAGGGTCTTCGTACGTTTGAGCCGGAATCGCATGTTGAATTTCAGATTCCCCCAATCGATATCAGCGCGAAGAAAATTTAACGGACGAGTATTTCGAGCCCCCCATCCGCTTAGCTTGGGAAGGGAATTACTGTCCTGGTGAGTGAAATTCTGCTATGCCGATTTACTTTCGTGAGGACCGATTATATCTGACCCGTAAAACGTATCGCTTGTGCGACAAAACTTTACCGAGCAAGTCAAAGCCACTCGGATTTGTTAAGTGGTGCATTGCGCGCGATTCAGATGTTTTCGATAGTAATTGACCATGCTGACGCGATTGGTTGTCGGTGTTGTAAAATGCATTCTATTCAGAAATTCACTCCTGGGGGAGCAGAACTTCAACAGACAATTGAATATTGTCTTCATTGCATAATGCATTCCAAACGAATGTTTTCGGCTGACACTGGTCATGTGTAATCGTCAGCAAACATTTCGAAGAACTTCGAAGATCGCATTACCAAATATGACGTCACTAGTGTTAAAAATCCGAATATTCGAGGCGATCAGATGGCTTCAGCTAAATGTACAATTTTTAAATTGTACACTAACCATTTCTGATGAGTCTCAGCCGAAAATGTTCGGGTTTATTTCAATACGAACAAAACGAAAATTCATTGCAGAGAAGCCTTCGAATAGCAATGTGACGCGCACCTTGGTGCAACCTCTGAAGGTGTTTGAGCACACGGGATTCGAAGAACGACTGGCTTCTACGATTGAGACCGGGGTTCGCGTTATCATCGAGAAGCAGAGGCTTTTAGGTGACTTAAAAATATATGTAATTCCTTCGACGTTCAGAAATGTCGAATTCAAACTAGCGTGAAAATAAATCAAGGAGCAGAACCAGCCGGTTTGACTTTGTTAGCCTACCCTTAAAAGAGAAATCGTTCCGCGCCCATGTCTGCAATAATTTGATCTTCGATTTTACAAATATATAACTTGCGATTTTCGCCGCATTGTTAAATTGACACCAGACCGGACCTTCCAAATTAGATGACGAATCCCTGAAATTTTCATCCGGTGCCAGCGACGACTTGATCTCCATCAACACTATAGTTATATAAGACATGGCGTGTAACATTCTTTCATTAGGCAAATCGAAGGGAAGCGAGGAAGAAAAGAAAAAGTTCAAGGAGTTCTTTGCATTTGGCGAACCGGTGAGATCAGCATTCTCATCTATTCTGATTTGATATTATTGTTTTTATAGAGTAGACCAGGGGTTCTCAACCCGCGGCCCGCGGGCCGCATGCGGCCCACAGACGGTTATTTTGCGGCCCGCGACGTCTTTCATTACGAACGCAATTACTACTGGCAGTATTGTTACATATTAATTGTACTTGTAATTGTTATTGACTACCGTACTCATTATTTATTGTGTTCTAGTTTCTTGATATATGCTCGAGTTGATTGCTATTGTTTTGAATTAATATTCGGCTTGACTCTTGTTCAAGAGAATCCCGCTGTGTAGTACACTTTTAAAGAGTGTTTCACTCGCCGCGAATGGTTTGAACAGAAACAAGACAAGGAACTGGAAATTAAACAGCGAAAACTGGGTTTGTAACTCTGCGTGGAAAAATTTGCTTTATCAGATATAAATGGAGAGCCGAAGTGTCATATTTGTCGGCGAACAGTTGTCGTGACGAAGCGTAGAAGCTTAAAATGATGCCACGACAGTTTCTTCTGTATAGTTACACACATCGCCTGATCTTAGAAAACGTTACCTGCTAGGTGTCAAGCCGGAAATACATAATCAGAGGCGTTGTTAAAATTGTCGACGACGTTACAGACGCATCCTTCAAAATTGCTTGGAATATCGCTAAACCCACGAAATATGCTAGAGAAGGTGTTATTTCAATGAAACTTTAACATACTGTGTGAATATTCGCTGTGTCTGAATCGTAGCAGCGAGGACAAACATCACCTGACAAATTTCGAAGCTACAGTTATCTGATTCAATCGTGACCAGAAGAGTAACAATAATGTCAGTCGATCTTTTATCGCATGTTCTGAAACACGTTGCCGCGTATAGACTCACTTTAGCCGCCTAGCATTGGACGAATCCACCGACTTCAATGACATTGCATAGCTAATCATCTCGGCGCATTTTATCAGAGTGGACACATTTGCAGAGAAAATGCTGACAGGGCAAACGTGGAGAGGGGACCAGCATAAATCATCAACTTCACAAAGCTGCCTTCTGTAACTATTGTTGCAGGGCTACAGCCATGGAAGGAAAGAAGGGTTGATTGGTTGATTGGTTTGCTCATAAATGACCCCAGACGCCAAACTCATATCACTGAAAGTTCGATAATTACTTTTATAACGAAAAATAACCGTAATTGTATATTTGCTCGCTAACGCACGCAATGAAACAGAGTTGGTTTCTCGGATGGAAGGGTTTGAAGTTGTGATCAGATCAGTTGACCCTACCCAGAGTCATATCGATCACACCCTGGCCTACACCGTTAAGTTACTTGTTATGATTTCATGCGCCAATGTGATTTTCTTTACGGTTGGACGAATCAATAAATATTTCTCTCTTTCTCATATACCGACTTGGCAACGAATGCAACGCACGCTCCATGAAGGGATTTACCTGCACCGCTGGAAGATGCATATTCTCACAATAAAACAGCAACTGCAAACTTACGAACGTTGTCCATTAACGCTTTGGAAAGCATAAAAATGTACTAAATGCCAGTTTACGACTGGCAAATAGGCTACAGTAGCCTAGATTCAATATTAGACCACAAATACATGGTAATAATTTTCTGCGGCCCGCGGCGTCTTTTGCTGTTAAAATGCGGCCCGTTATACAAGGGAAGTTGAGAACCCCTGGAGTAGACTATTCGACTCCTGGCACGGATTGGAAGATGTTTTTATATTCGGAGTCATTGCACATTCGATTCTTTACTGATTAGATAAAAGAAATGTTTTTTAAACTAGATTTTGCGTGACCGTAATTACACTGCTTCAGTCATTTGCGCAAAGCACTCACTCGGTAGCAGGCTTTGGTTTGACCAGGCCTGGATTACATACCAGTAAAATGGACATGATTGTCAATTTTCAATGCTTCCTGTATGACTTGACCTGTGTGACAGGTCATTATTAAGAGTAAATGTTTGGAACACATCAATTTCAACCAGAAAGTGAATAGTATTTATAATCTAAAGTTCTGTCCATTTCTTTCTAGATCCCGAAGACACTAGGATACTATCCTGCTGAATATTTGCAGAAACGTAAGTGCTCTATCATTGCTATCATGTCGTGCAAACAAGGTTTGAAATGGATGCAACACAACTACCGGCGCCATCAGCATTTCAGAAAAACAATCGAGAGAGAGATACTAAGTATTCGAACAACTGAAAAACACAGTATGTTTTATTACACACACGCAACATATGTATGCTTACATTTAAAACGAACGGTGCTTTAAAACATGTTTTATGCAGTGTTTTAAACAAATGCATTTAAAAAATTGTGGTTTTTGAAACGTTGTATAATCATGCCATAATTGTGCAATTACGTTTAGTATGAGCCTATACGGACGATTTGCACCCACTATAGTCGACGTATACCAGGGGTCACCAACATGCGGCCCGCCAAGTCATATTCTGTGGCCCGCGACCTGATTTGAGAATTAGGAAGAAAGCTAAGAAAACCAATTTGAAATGCTGAAATTCATTACAGTTTCAACATGTTGTTGTTGATGTTTCAAAATAAGCTATTCTCTTGTGCCCAACATCACTATTCGTCATTATAGCTAAAACGGCTGTGGTGATGGCAACAGCATTCCATCGAGGGAGAATCAGCTGATGTGAATGGGCATATCGTCTTGACTTGCAATGGCCGAAACACTGCCAAAACCGAGACGCATAGAAAACGGCTTAAGGCAGTGGTTCCCAAACTGGGGAGCGCGCGCCCCTTGTGGGGGTGCGAAAGCATCTGAAGGGGAGGCGGAGATGCGCTCAAATGAAATTTTTTTCGCGCTCGGCGCGATTTACCTCTATTTCATAGTTATTGCTATGTTTATAGTCCGGAATTAATCTTATAGAATTATGTTATCAACAGCCATAACCTTCCATGCCATCAAACTAGCCGTTGGGATTGCTCGCATTCTGGTTGCATTTTGTGATATGACGACTTTTCAGTATCATAAAGGGGTGTGTGTTTAAAAAAAGTTTGAGAACCACTGGCTTAGGGTTCCCACAAGATCAAGCTTTACGTCGAGATGGTCTTTCAGCTCGTAACGTATCTCGCTAGTCCCAATATCGATTCCTAGTCGCTGAAAAGCGTTTCCAGGTATCGTGCACAGCTCACAGTTCAACATAAAATATAATTGGTGATAATGATTTTTGTTGTATTTGTTTTCCTTTAATGAAATATTATTTCTTTTGTGGTCAAATATGCCCATCGCCTATGTTAGATAGCTCACCGTTGTGCTGACGTAGAGTTTTAGAACGTGGTTGCCTATTTTACATCGATATCGAATTCATGCGGCCCGCGGCCTCCACGAAGTTTGGAAAGTGGCCCGCGACCCGTTTTGAGTTGGCGACCCCTGACGTATACGATATGGAGTGTCTGTAACCCTAAAAAGTGTCGATGGTTCAACAGTTATAGCAAGATATATATCATTGGTACGGAATGGACGTTCTGATGATGATGACCGCCGACCGTAAAAATGCCGCTTAACGATGTAGTCCTGGTTAAAGATATTCTTGGTCTGTTTAAGGCAGTGGTTGGAAGCCTTTTCCGTCGAAGGAGCCATATATACCCTGTATTTTCAATAGTCAACTCAACAGTCATATTTGAAGATTCGCAACGTCATGACTGTTTTTAACAAGGGCCATGTTATAAACATGTCTGGTTTTTGTTGTTTCGTGATTATGTTTTAAATGCAACCCTAAGTATATGGAATGGTATATGTGACAGGGGGTGACTGATACTCATGTCACAAACGAAATTTTCTATAACTACCGTCCTATAAGAAGCTATTACTGCGGCATATACTCATTTTCCCTGATATCCTACCGAGCTCATTGATGGAAACATATTGTTCGACACTTAAAATAACTTGCCTAATTATTTGCATCAAGAGAGATACCTGGAAACATATTTACCGGAGCATTGCATGATAAGCAATGTTAGCTCTAAGCTGCGCACGAGCGCAAATGCGCAGTGCTGACGTGGTATCGGCGCACAGAAAATCCAATTTGCGCACAAAAAGTCCAAAGTGATGACCTTATTTTAGTCGTTACGCACTGTTGTCCAAGGGTCTGCGCAGCGAGTTGGTGAGTGTGCGCGGACTCGTCAAAAATTAGAGGGAACATTGATGATAAGGCCCTAACAGCATGATAATGAACAATAATCTGATCCTAAAAACAGTCTCGAACTTGCTTATTCAATCTTAAAGTATACTCTTTCATTTATCAACTAGATGACAGCATACGAAGACCCTACCCATAATCGCTGATGAAATAACAGCACCGTAACTATTGTCGCGATTTATCGAGCGAATATAATTTTGTACCATCTATGAATGTTTTCTTCGTAAACCTTTTTTGCATTTGGTGTCTTGCAGGCGTGAACGTTCCGATTCCACAGAACGTGTTGAAGGCTTCGGAAAAAGTGAAGCTCCACCGATTCTTCAAAGCAGCTGACCGAAGCAAAGTCCGAGAACTAAAAGGCCTGAATGTCTTGTGGGACTACATATTGTGCTTTCACCCTGGCATACCTGGTGCTACGTGTAAGATTTTTTTGGCCATTTAGACAACAATGCTATATTAGCATAGTTCTATATTTGTTCATAAGCTTGTCGAAATTATTGGAATTTTCAAATTCATAGATTTCACCTTCCAATTTATCCAGCTCAATCGTAAAATATTTGATGTCTATGCCTGAGAGAAAAAACTCCCTGTATGCTCATCTTGGGGAATTCTGAATTACGGAAATTACGCTTGTTTAAAATAGAAGGTCACTGCGATGCAACATATGGCATAGGCTACTCGTCATGAATAAGTTAAAGTGTCAGCTTTCTTCGCTGTTTAAACCATTGTCCTTCTAGGCAAGCATGTACCAAGACTTGATCTGAAAGCAGCATTAGAGAAAATTAATTTCTCTATACAAGAATATGCAGTCGTCACTGCTGGTAAAATGATGGAGGTTTTGGATCGAGCAGACGAAGTTTGAGTCCTGGTAAGTACAATCAACCGTTTGTTATTTGATAAGTTGGCAATGTGTCTGCAATGCGGTTACGTAACTTCCCAATGCGTAATTACACTGTGATGTTTGTTGAAACGTTTTCATTTTTCCCCCTCTATTCAGAATCCGCCTACATCTGCAGCTTCGAAGACGTCTGTATATTTTTGAATTCAAAATGCAATTTTGTGCTTGGATGTAATAAAATATGAAACGTATAAGTGGGTGGAATAAGTTGAGCGTCTTAAAAGCGGAGATCGTGTTGCTTTCCTAGACCAGTAGATGTTGTCAAAGTCGTTAATATTGGTAGTTGAGTAGAAGTACAAGTGACGCTGTAATTTCAAACTCAATTACGATTGGAAGTAGGGTTTTTGAATATCTACGTAAGTGGAAGTAGTAAATTAAGGTATGAAAAGTAGTTTGAAGAAGTCGATTTGGTTGCATAATTTTAGTGTGACTACTTTTGGAATTGCTGAATGGAACCTTGCAACTAGCGCAAAATAACACTACAAATAAGTGGTGTTTTTGAAAATTTATTTAGTTGCCGTGATACATTCCTATTGCAATGTAGGCAGGTAACTCACAAATTTTGTTCGCGAGCGACTTACGCAAACGCGATTATGATGTAAAGTTTTTGACTACTCGTATCATAGTGACAAGTCTCACGAACCATCAATGGGCCGGGCAGTGCTTAACCACTAGGTGTACTTTGCCGAAGCAATGTGTGGGTAATCCACCTCTTGTGTACAGATCTCGCAACTATAGGAGTCGCCTTCTGTACCAGATTTATCTAGATCTATAGGGCACATTATGTTTTGCATTAAATATCACCCTTTTGCTTTGTTCGTCAGCAACTTGTTTATTGTCTGGCCTGCTGTGGATCTCACGTGTCATGCGTCCCTTTCAGTCAATAGGACCAAGTCGATTACCGGCTCAATCGTTATCCGATTAACTAATGTGATGTGACGTGATTGCGAAAGAATTACTATTTCATTAGAGTAGGTTGCTCAACAATTCCTGTGTTAAGATTTTGAATCAGGAAATGAGGTATTAGAAGCGAGCGTATCAGTGACGTACGGTCAGGGGAGGCAAGTTAGGCATTGCCTCGTCTGTCGTCAGACGTCAGGACGAGTATGAGAAAATTGTAAAAACCTTCAATGAATATGATATTTTCCGCCAATGTTCATGAATAACTAAAAGTGAACATTGTTTCACCCAACATCCCCTATTTTCATGTTTATTGTTCAAAAATACAGTGCGAAAGGAGAGGAAGGCACAGGCGGGTCGTGCCTCACCTGCGACAATCCAATTTATCATGAACAGATTAGAATTTATATTAACTGACATCAATCAAATGTTGGTGACGCACTGATTCCGAAGAACCAAATATTAACAATCCAAAGCACTGGAACCCGCCTAAAATTGCCAAGGAATGCGAAATCTGGCTTTATTCCATATGATGGCAGCACAGATAAACAATAGTCAAGTGACGCAGAATCGAATCTGCCTCACCCACTATTCGCTTGCTATCGGACAATCGCAACACACTGAAACGCACTATCGATTTCGGAAACTGATAGTGTTGTATGAATCGTGGAGTTGCGACGGTCAATTCGTAATGCTGATGAAATAAATTGCCTTACTGATGTAGCTGTAATGTGTTTTCTCTCAATACACATCGGGATGTTTGGTATGTAACAGCAACTGTCACTGCCTGCGTTGTTGTTTTTTGTGGTATTTATGATATTTTTCGACTGCAATGGTCATTTACACATGCTGATACCCTAGATTATGATTGCATATCTACCCACTTGTAGCAGGGCCCACTTCTAGACTTTTGTATGACACCGCTTACGTGGATCAGATGGCGAGGAGCAGCCTAGATAGCCTACGTGTGAATATGGCTAATGTGATAAGAAACAGGTCGCCAACTCAATCAGCTAGTTTCATGTATTCACGAATATTATGCCAAGGAAATGTGCATCCCTAATCATGAATCTAAATCTATTTTCAACCATTTAAGTTTGATGTGACATATTAAGTTCTGCTGATAGGTTGCAGCGGATTATCCACCAATCAAGGATAATCCGAGAAATATCAACGAAAAACTTCAATAACTCCGCTTCTACATAGTTGGAATTGAGTCAAATTTGTTTTGCATCGTCTCTGAAGACAGCTCAACAATTTCATGGGGTTGACAGAAAAATTAGATTTTTTTATTAATTTTCCTGTTTAAATTAAAAATTTTAATTTGATCTGCGTAGCCCTATACTTGTTAGAATTTAACCAAATTTGGTGCGCGGAGTTTCTTAGGGTAACCTGACAATTTGATAACTGAATGACTGGAATCCAGACAAAAATAAGTTATTTCTGAACAGCCCTAATGAACATTGCCAATAATACATGGATAGGACAAGCTTTATCGTGTTGGCGAATTTACAGGTATAAGTGCGCGCGTAAGATTGCCAGCGAGTTCAGCGGCTAATTAGCGATCCCTCGATCTCGTTTCAAGATCGAGTATTCCTTATTCACCAACACGCGCGCGAACAATTAAATATGCAACCTCGCTGACGACGAACTATTTCACAAATTAACGCGATTGATATCTGCTGTGGAATCTGTTCTCCAATTGCACCGATTTCAGGCCGGTCGTATCTTTTGATAACTCAGCCTTAACACACATCTTCTAATGTTTTATTATTAGCGCTAATAAGTTACGTTTGTTCGAGTCTGTTCGTGGCCAATTGAGCAGATTCGAAATAAATCAATTGCGCACTGTCAGCCTTAAGCCAGTATGACATACCAATCGCACAAGTAGAAATAGCAAGCAAATTATGGGAGACCTGTGGCGGACGCTGGGATATCTAAGCATCCCTGAACATTCGCTATAGTTTAAGCCAGTGAACTCATCTCATGCGCCTGTCCTGATGTAGACTCCATAGTGCAGGCTGGTAACGACTAACGACATCAGGCCTAATCTGGTGCACGTGTTAGTTCATGCCAGCGATTATAGCGCGCAGACCTGCATGCGGACTCGCTAAATAAATCAAGCTACGATGGCGCACATCAGAAGTCAATGACTCATTTCGCATACAAATCATTCTCGCTAATTTACAGTACGCGGTATCGATAATACAAATAAGTGAATTGGCACTTCAAAAGGACGGGATTTCTAGTTTCAAATGAGAAACTCTCTGGCTACGCACATAGGGTTTTATTACCGACAACGCGCTGGTTAATAGCAGCTCGGCGCCTATACGGCCAACGTAGGTCCCGATCAGCCAGTCGAATTTGATCGTGACATGGTGCGGTTTTAATTATCCAGGTGTTATTGCAGCAAGAGCAAAATGGGCGCATGCCGCGACCTTATCATTAGAAATACAAATCCTGATGGTTTGAAATTCGATCCACAATATGCTTGCGTCCGATAGAGTCAGTGTAGCAATAACGTTTATTGGAATATAGACGGTTGCCGCTCAAACTAATCGAATAAAATCAAAATTTGCGCCACTGGGAATCTCGTGTTGCATCAACATTTGACAACATAATTCAACGCCGTGCACTGCACAATGTGCAGTAATAATAACAAATCAAACACTGACAAGTGACATCGAGGGAATACGAGGGTATAAAGCAGACAAGAATTAGTAGCCTACAGATGATAGCAAACGGGAAAGTGCGTATCTAATCAGCAATTCCTCGACTTGCGCACAGCGCAATGGGGTTCCGAGTCTGAAATCGCGACAATTGTTTGCTCAGTATAACGACGTTGGAGCTGCATTGCTGCATTTCCCGATATAAGTTAGCAAAGCCTTGTTAGAGAAATGAATATGCGCACTTTGGTCAGGAATGACTTTCAATTCACAGGCATACACAAACACACTGTCCTATTTCGCGCTCCAATTAAAAATGCTATCTCGAAACTAGCTCAAGAATTATTTTGTAAACGAATAAGTGCACAAGTACAATTCAATTAGTAGAACGTGAATTCGCTCGTCGCCGACGAAGCTGCGTATTCAATTATTCGCGCGCGTATCGGTAAATGGTAAATAGTTGGCATTTACGCGATATCACAGATTCGCTAATTGACAGACGGCGGGCGTTTAAGCATGTTATATGGAGTGGACGCCACCCCATAAATGTGCCTTTGGGGGGCTGCGCCACCCCGCCATCCCGTAACTCGGCGCCTGTAGGCATGACTAGCCTACCGAGGTTCGGCGCTCATGTATGAAAATAGAACATGGAACATATGGCTGCTCTGCTGTTAAATCCCCAGGAACATGGTTAGTCGGAAAAGATAGCTCCAAAGAGGCTAAAATTCTTGAATTCGCGAAGGCCTACTATTCAATTATGTGAAATCAGCCAATATGGTCGCTGCATATATAATAGCATCTTATGAATTACGTCGGAGTCGGAGTCGCTGGCTCCTGCTCCAGCTTCGGCTGAATTTTATCTAGAGCTCCGGCTTCGGCTCCAGTCCGGTGAAAATGCACGGCTCCGACGCTCCGGTTTCTTGCTCGGGCTCCAGCTTCAAAGCCATGTATGGCACACACTAATAACAGATTCACATACTATCAAATATTGCAGACATTGGCGTAGCCATGAGAGCGTCAAAGGAGCCATAGTCCCTCCCAAAATCTTCGAACTTTTTCGTAAATTAATATAAGGTGGAGTATTTTTTAGCAGATGTATTCAACTTGAATGTTTTCTTCGCACTTCGTGCGATATATAACTTCAGTAGTTATTTCATTATTGAGTACTCGTCTCTCGATATACCAAAATAAAAATAGGCTTGAATAAAAATACGCCTGATTTACAGAATTAAATCAAACTGTATGCGTGTTTGCTACCTGCGGTTGCGGAACTATTAAGCATCAGATTTTCGGCGCCAAAAAGACACCTCAGTCAGATAGGTTTAGCCAACACGAAGAGAGATCTCAGAAAGATCACCGGCGATAGAACCTTGATCGAGGATCGCGCGGGATTTCCCTCTCTTTGCAATCTGACAACCGTATTTTTGGGTAGAATCAATAAAACTCGAATTTTTCTTCGCGAATTTATGTTGCGCTACATGTCGTGATTTTAATATGAGTACCTCATCCCCCAAGAAAAAAAATTAGTTTCATATATAGGCATTTTGACGACCTATGTTCCATTGTCAGCTGTTCATATACGTGCCGAAATGGTCGGCACCGAATAGTCCGGTCTTGGCAATCGGAGAAAATGTCGCACCCCGTGATGAAATGAAAACTTAGAATGGTGTGTGTCTTTGTTTAGTCTATTTGCCAACATTTGCGCTATTCCAATATCTTTAAACCGTATAGAAGCCTGTGTTGGAATGAAGTCACTACCTTCAAGTCACGAGTCATTTCGAGTCATTGCACATTTTGACTCGAGTCAAGTCAAGTTAATCGATTTTCGAAGGTGACTCGAGTCAAGTCAAGTCACTCGATTGTTGGAGGTGACTCGAGTCAAGTCACAATTCAAGTCAAGTTGCCTTTTCGAAGTATGAAGCATGATTACGTCATTGCATTTTGCTAGCTTTCTGACATACAGATTGAGTGGTCATTGATTTTGAACCGATGAACCGATTTTGAATAGAGTTAAATATACACGCAAGAAGGCGCAGTATCGGTCACATATGCGTATAACTGCTGAACTACGTAAGTAATTGCATAGCCTCAGTTTATAGTAACCAACCAAAATAGAGAATTGAGAAACGAATTGAGAAGATGCAATACATTACCCATTTACGAAATGATATGATACAATTCCAGCCTGCGCCAATGGTTCAGGACTATATAAAGTATATTCGAATTCAATTTCAATTGAACAAGAGGTTTGGTTGAGGTATGGACAGAGAACAGAAATAGACATGTCGCTATTAAATTACTTTACTATACTAGTTTACGACAACGTAAGCTGCAAGCTTCGATCACTTCGTTTGTGGTCAAATTAATTGTGAGAGAATAATGGAGGCTCAGTTAAACGCATGATCATTGAATGATTGGCCGCTCTCGCGAGTTACACCAGCGTTTTGCGAACAATCCGAACATATGCAAGATACAGTGATTTTTATCGAAACCGATTACTTGATGACTTGAAATTGACTCGTGAATTTTGCTTCGAGTCACGAGTCAATCCACATTTCTGATACGCCGAGTCAAGTCAAGTCATTTTATCAAAGTGACTCGAGTCAAGTCAAGTCATACGAAAAAGGTGACTCGAGTCTGACTCGAGTCAAGTCATGACCCGAGTCATCCCAACACTGGCAGAAGCCGGGAGGTCATGAAACAACAACATGCATCAGATTAATTATTAACAATGCTCGCCCTCTCGTGGATGGATAATTAATTATTTGTATATCATTAACGTGCCCTAAACTTTCGAAGACACCATCTCCCTTAGCTCTATCGGTAAAACTGGCCAGGGGGGCAATCATATGATATGCAATTACTAATATTGTTGACAAAATTCAGCCATGAATTTCATCACGCTTCGCCTACATGACAATGAACTCGGACTTTCAAGTATAGGCGTGACATGAAAGGGCTAGGAGATAGAGTCCCGGAAGTTTGGTTGATCGCCCTATAGGGCACCCAATACCAGTGCAAATACCAATAATATTGTCCAAATTCAACCATTGACTTCGAAAAATTCTCGCGCTTCGTGCAGAAGATCAAGGACTACGTCAGACAGCTGAACGTGCCGATTACCGATTATATTCGAGTGACGCCATTATATGAGCATTACATGGGAGGAGGCTCATTGCACATGACAATTGCGCACGTTCTATAAATCATTTTATCTGAAGACACCACTCTTAGACCTGTTTTACAACTGTGTAGCCGCAGAAAAATTTATACGTACATATTTTTATTGGAAAGCGTAGCAATAAAATATGCCAACAAGGAACACAATACAATAACAAAAGAGCAGACAGGACACATCAACGGGAAGGCACATATTAAAGTTGCGCGTAGAATCATCAAATAAGAGAAAATTACATGAAATTGGTACTGCTATTCATAGTAGCTCGGCGAACAGCCTGCTCCATATAAAAATCCAACTGGCGGTCCGGATGCTGAGCTGAAAAGTCAAAATCGTCAGGCAAATATACAATGTATGGGAATATATTGTCTGGGGATGGAGTCGGAACAGTCGGACTATCTTCAGGGTTCGAGTCACTTTCGGATCCCGAATAAGAAACTTCCATATGAAATCTTTCGTCGAACTCGCGATGAATCTTTTTGTAGTACGCTTCTTCATCATCGTCATCACTGATGTCGAGTTGACGTTTGTGTCCTGTTACTGAGGAACAGGATGACTCTGATTGTAGGTCTGTGATTGTCGAATTCACTACAGCAATGGGCGACAAAGAGGACTTATCGTGTTGTGCTTCATCAGAGGGAATTGAAGACAAATCCTCTGAAATGTTGGTTTCTGAGGAGAAGGACGTCTCGTATCGTAGTGTTGAAGACAATGGAATCGTTCGACTTTGGAGTGTCCATTCGTGTTCCGAGTCATTTTCGGAATCAGAATAATAGACTTCCATGTGAAATCTTTCGTCGAATTCCGGACAAAACTTTTTGCTGCACTGTTGCTCGTCCTCAACACCACTGTGGTTACGTTTACGTGTAGGCCTATTTCCTGAATAATCTATGTTTGTGGAGCAGGATAACTCGGAATCGGATCGTAGTTGAGTCGAAAATGGAATCGTCAGATCTGAGATTGTCGAATCCGCTTCAGGAATCATCGACAAATAGGACTTATCGTGTTGTTCTTGAATTGAAGACATATTCCCAAAAAGGTGTTCTTTCTTTGGGGACAACGGAATCGTCAGATCAGGAATTGTCGAATATACTTCAGGGGTGAGGGCGAAACAAGAGTTTTCGTGTGGTGCTCCGTTACCGTGAATTACAGGCAAATCCAACTGCCGGTTTCCCACGCCACCAAACAAAAGTTCGTTCTCATGAAATTCCATTTCCTTGGCGTCGTTCGATATTCCATCACTAGCGCAAACCTCTTCTATATAAATTGGATTCGCGATGCTCGAGTGTACGCCGCCATAATGGTCCGGGGTGATTTTGTTGCCATTTGTTTGAATTTCGACTCCATCAATGGTGATAATGTCCGTGATTTCGTAGCATTCTTCACTTCCTGGCTCTGACGGGAAAGGCATGTTGGTGTTGCGCTATTATTTACGTGATATAACTTCAACTGAAACTATACAGACTGCGAATGATGCCGAATACCTGTAATGTGATCGGTATTTAGCGCCCACTTCGTAACGTGGAAAAAACATTTTTCATCATTTACTAATTTTACTTTTTATACGCTCTTGTATTCAACTATGTATCTACAAAACGTGCAAATGAACCGGATAAATAATAGCGACCGTTCTGCATGTTTGCATTTAAGTTTAATTCGTGACGGACACAAGTAGCAATTTAAAATAATACTACAAGATTCGCCATGCGAAATAATCGCGCTTGATATAGCCTATGTAGGCCTACTTACTGTATACCATATAAACTATACCTACCTCTACTGTCTGGTGCAGCTATGAATGAACTTAAAGTTGGGTGTCCTTCATTTTATGTAGCCACGCTTTCGGTATTTCAACAGAGTCGTTTCATTTTCTTTCGTAGATGCTTGGCTAAAGCTTTTCACCAAGATAGAATTTATAAGATGCCGTGATAAGATAACGCAAGGTATGATTGTTTTGCTACAGTCTGGGGTCATCCTGTCTTCTTTGTTTTTCGTTAATCAGCGTTGTGGATTGAATTGTTATCGTCTTCGCAGACGCCATTATCCATGCGTTTAATATAATGCATTGAATATTTCGACTTTATCGTCAGTCGATTTAATTATAGTGTGATAATCGAGATCGCGTTTGTAGAGAACACAATGAGCTTTCATGTGGATTCGCAGTGGCCGAGGAAGCCGGTTATCTCTGTCTGCGATAAAGTAATCATGCAATCCATTGTCAAATGGGAAATTAAACTTATGTAAAGTAACGGGCTTTATGTTGATACGAATTAACAATATGTTATGTTGTCTTGAATACATTTGTCAGGATGCGTTATCTCATATGACGACCACCAGTGATTCCTGCAGTATTCATTCATTGTATCACGAATTCTAAAGGAATCCAATTTATTGCAATAAGTCATACATGACAAGGAAATGAAAGTTCCAATTACCATTACCAATTGAAAGAAGTGCACTTCTACCTATTGCACAACTGAATTTAAGCCAAGCCATGTACAAACGCCATCGAACTATGACGCTGTATTTATACGAAGACAATCATAGATCACAAAAGCAAACACGGTCCCGGCGATTCACACTCTTTTATACACATTATTAATCAAACCAATTAGTCATTTTATGTTCGTCATTGAGATGCATCTTTCTGCTTCGAAAGCTGAAAACCGACGATTGAGTTGCAAAATTGTACCCCGTTCAGTCGCACTCGACACCTTCCAAGTATTTTCTGTGGCGATTTGCGCAGCTCTCCGCTTCTACTTCAAGTAGTTATGATATGTCTTAGTAATAGGTATCTCCGCCGAAATGTGAACATGACTGTATCTACCAACCACACGGCAGCTGCCGTCAATAAAAACCTGTGTTCAATACAAACATGTGAGTTTAATTGTCATGAACCCGTACCGTATGATACATTTATTTGCGGTTGACTAGATAGGTAGCCTACTCGTCGAGGATTATTATCGAAGTTTTTGGGATCGGATATCGGTTCTGTCAAGAATCCGGCCCTAGAGTCGGATCGGAGTCGGACCAGAGAATTGAAATAAAGAAACAGGATAGGAGTCGGGCCAGAGAATTTGTCGATCGACCCTCGTCGCTAGTCGCTGGACTCCGATTGTAAGATGAAACTCCGCGCATTATCACAGAACCCACATTCAACAATCATGACGTTCAAGACGAGATTCCAGCAGTTCAAGGAAACAGACTGCGTACATTTGAAAAGATTTGAATACAATGGTATACCTCTGATCCAACATAAAGTTACTTCAAATTTCGGTTTAAACTGTGACGGGGAGCCGTGGCGCGATATGAAAATAACATCTAATATTTCGTGAATTGTTACAGGAGTTTACGAAATGAAGTATGAATTCCGATATGGAACATATCTGAAAGCTGAAATGTACTCATTAGATAGGAAGCCTCATCTAAATCGTTAGGCTAGCATAGATATGCGAATATAAAGATTTCTTCTGGCGATCACTCTAGCGCTCGTAGCAGAGTGGCGCAGCGCGAGCGTGCTGGGCTCATAACCCAGAGGTCGATGGATCGAAACCATTCTCTGCTAATTATCGCTTTTTCTCCAGCTCAATTGATTGAGTGACTTTTACATCAGGTTTTGAGTTCATTTTGTTAACCTTTCGTCAATTCTTCAACCCAGAAACGACGCGCGACGCAATGATATGAAAGCGATAAATTGTTCTTTCATATGCAAGTTTATGCATTACCTTATCATGATATTGTCATTGCCGCTAAGTTCCGGAAACCGCAAATATTCGCGGTTTTATTGAAATCGCACCTTCTCTAGCAGATTTGTTGGGTTTAGCGACATTCCCAGTAATTTTGAATGATGTGTCTGCAACGTCGTCAGCAATTTAAAATGCCTCAAAATATGGATTGCTGGGCTTGACACCTAGCTAGCAACGTTTATTCTATGATCAGGCTACATGTATTATGTATAACTCCAGAAGAAACTGTCGCAGTATAATTTTAAGCTATCTAAGCTTCGACTACGTTACGACTTATGAAAACCGTTCTTCGACAAATATGACAAGTCGGCTTTCCATTTATATGTGAGAAAGTAGATTTATTCGTACACGCAGGCGGGTTATAAATCCATTTTCGCCGTTTAATTTTCCATTCCTTGTTACTTTTTCTGTTCAAACCATTCGCTGTGAGTGAAACACTCCTTAAATGATGTACCGCACTGCACAGCGGGATTCTCTTGAACAAGAGTTCAACCGAATACGGATTCAAAACAATAACAATCTAAACTCGAGCTTATATCAAGAAACCAAAACACATAAAAAATGAGTAATCAGACGAAACAGAGAGGGTGTGATAAGAGAGGAAGGCAGCTAAATTAATATGTAACAATACCGTGTCAGTAATATTTGATTTCATAATGAAATATGTCGCGGGCCGCAGAAAGTACGTCTGCGGGCCGCGGGTTGAGAACCCCTGATATAGATCATTGGTACGGGATGGGTGTTCAGATGATAATGACCGCTGACTGCATAACGATGTAATCCTGGTTAAAGATATTTTTGATCTGTTTATGACAGTGGTCGGGAGCCCTTTTCGTCGAAGGAGTCATATTTACCCTATATTTTCACTTGTCAATGCCAATACACTGTGACGTCAGAATCAAATATTCGTGCCGTCACAGGTAAAAAACGAACAAACATAAAAACAATAAAAAACATGTTTTAATCAATGGCCTTGTTTTAAACATGTTTGTTTGAAATTGATTTTTGATTTAAATGTAACTCTAGATCTGGTGTTGGTGTTTTTGCCCATTCTCTTGAGAATCTATGTAACGATATCGCGTCTGTCTCTGAATCACTTGCTAGATATTAACTGTGGGATCACACGGTTATGGCAACAAAGGTGAGAGCGACCGATTTCACGCGTTTTGTTTGTCTGTTACCTTTCATCCTTCCACTTTTATTTCTTTAGTTCTCTCTCTCTCTCTCCGAAATATACATATCGGAATTCGGAATACACATAAATTGAATCATTCAGTTCGTTACACAGAGAAAGTAAATGAGAGATTACGGCTATATTGATTCCACGCCGTTGTTACCTTCAGGCTTTCACTCGCGTGGCAAAGAACGTACATCGAGCGTTACTTTTGTGATGAACTGCAGGGCATGAAAATAAAATGTTTCATGTCCGCTCCGAAGTCTCGCATTCAGACCGGTGATGTGTTCTGCAAAAAAAATGAAACACATATCAGAAATACTTGGTTAATATATTAGAATCAAAGTATTATGAATAATAGAATTACTCGTGCTTGTAGCGGAGACGGAATAGAGAGAGATAATGAACCTGTATTCTCGCGGCAGAATTGGTTATTCCAGGTGAAACCGCAAATAATGTTTGGGTCCCTTGATATCAAATTGATACCCGGCTCTGAAGAGTCATTTCTGATCATCTCTATAAGTATGTAATACTATGGGTTCGAATGAGTGGCCCTGAAACGATGAGCGAC
The DNA here is from genome assembly GCF_051294905.1 of Botryllus schlosseri. NCBI lineage: Eukaryota > Metazoa > Chordata > Ascidiacea > Stolidobranchia > Styelidae > Botryllus > Botryllus schlosseri. The sequence continues at coordinate 18,301,039 of NC_137249.1, forward strand.
CCAAAACTGGCCTAAGCTCTGTTGAATTTTGTCGCCGAGTTGCCATGGTGTCTTACAGTTAAGTAATCGCTTTTATGTCAAGTATAGTCATTAGTGACATCTTACGAATGGCATACTATGATTATAGAATACTATACCCAGCCAATCACTTTTACCGCTCGCGAAGAGATGCTGAGCAAATAAAAAAATGTTAGAAATAAATAAATACTTGCACCAGAATAATCTCTTAACACAGCAAATGTCGAACATGCTCATATGTCGCATCACAGCCATGTTGCGTTTTCATTCAATATTAACAATACGACAACATCGACACCGACAAGGTAACATAGTGCACCGTAGTTCAGAGTTTCCTGGAAAAATAGACCGAAAGGTAGTTGTTCTCAGAAGCGAAAGCGCCAATACTAAACCGTTGTATGTATGTGGCGTATATAGTGCTCAAATAATATAATGCCAATATCTGTGGTTGCACTGCTATGTAACTCAAAAGGTTCCTGGACTAAAAATTCTCTTTGAGCTTTTTTATTCATTATCAGGTAATATGCACAAAGTATGACAGTTGCCCTAAAAATAATTCGATATCTCCCACCACTAGGGCGTTGAATTATTTTAGTGCGTTGGTTCAAAATGTTTTATGCTGGGTCTCAAATTCGTATCCGTGAAACCCCGCATGGCGATTTAATTTAGGCTTACCATATTTTGGAAATCTGAAAAGAGGACACTTTCTCAGAAATTTGAGACTTGCAAAACAGGAGAAGAATCCTTGAAAATCGGTGAATTTTTCCGACTTTGCGATCGGTTGACTAAAAAAAAAGGTCAACTTCCCGCTCAGAGCTCAAAATACCGTTTACCTCTCCACATTGCTAGGTGGTTGACTAAAAAAAAAGGCCAACTGTTCGCTCTCAGAGCTTAAATCACCGTTTTTCCCTCCGAAATGTCCGCCGGAGCGTCACTTCTGTGCTAATTTACGGCATATCACTCGCATTTTGCTCTAAATGTGACCTAAATAAATTTTCAAAAAAGAGGACAAAATCTCAAAAAAGAGGACAAAAGGGCGTCCTCCGAGGACACTTTCAAAAAAGTGAAAAAAAGAGGACAAATCCTCTTAAAAGAGGACGTATGGCAACCCTAATTTAATTATAATGAACCAAATGTGACAGTCTATGTTTACTTTTAAACCTTTTATCTTCTTCCAAAAGGAATGCACAATCAGGGAAAACGCCGCATATCGACTAAAACAAAGAGAGAATAGAAATAGGTCAACTTTCATTGCCGTGAACAGCAGGATACAGTCACTATATTAGTCGTTAGCAACTGTATTGAATCCGATGACTGTATTCTGGAGACATCACTCCTTGCCGATTAAGGGGTTTCTAAGTAGAGTTGCTATGACCCATAATACCAATACAATGGCTTCAAAAACAACGCATCATCCGGAACATAAATGTTTGATGGTACAAATTTAGCATCATTTGATGTGCCTACTCGCAAGGAATGAAATGAGTTGAATTCGCGATCCAAATTGAGTTTTCCCCCTGATTTTACAGACAGGGGCGTGGCTAGGATGAAAAGCACAATCTTATAAAACGCCCACCGAGCAGAACAGTAAAAGTACATTTCAATCAGAAACCGACATCGTCGCGACACCAATGGTTGCTGGTTCGAGTCTAGGCTCTTCTATGTTCCTATGTGTTGGAGGTTTATCTGGGCTCCTCATTGTCGATCCCGCTGTCAATACAGCGCCTTCAAAGGCCCGGAGGAAGAAAGAGTCGAACTCAAGAAATATGGCAGCAAATACCAGATAAAGTACACAAGAAAGCGGAAAGACCTCAAAAGACACGAACTTATGAAATTACTGTGCGGGCGCAAATGAGCCAAGCGTCGATAAGCGATTGTCTTATTATTACAAACAATCCGACATTTGTATCTCCAGCGGATACGGAACTGCAATATCTATTCTACCAAACTCTGAGTAAACGTTCTTACGCATATTATTAACGTATTATTATACAGACACGGATGTATATTGCCATGCAGAGTTAACAAAGTATACATCTCCCTGCAGTCTAGATTTTGGAGGAGGTTAGTGTGACACCATCATATATGCAGAATGTGGTGTGTCGTTCTAAATTCAAGGCGCAGGCTTAGACACGTCATTGTGCATTGATACATACAATATTGGCCGAAAAAAATTGGCCGAAATGTGATGTCCGATTCCACGCCTTGAATTTAGAGTGTATGTCTGGACAACAGAATGAAACCGTTACTTTACCGATTTAAACAACTATATTAAAAACTCTTGTAGCCCGCCGAGCAGGGCCGATATTGTACTATACTAGTGCTTTTCAAAGTAAGAGTCGCAACCAAACAAGGTCGCGACAAAGTATATACTAAGTATAACAATCGTAGATGGCGAACCAGACTGTAGTCCTGTTTAGATAAGATTTGATGTAATTATTGCAGTTAACATATATAGATTACTAATCTAGGGATGGATACGCAACTCCCGTAAACCTCACCGTTACGCTTTGGCAATGAATGTATCTTATTGCCTAATTCCTATAGTGCTATAGCTGGCGATCCGAGCGTTGAAATTTAATAAACTGGTCTTAATCGGAAGCTAGTGTCGTGCTTCTTCCGATATTACAATTAAAATCTTGTCAGGGCAATGGGACCACCTAAAAACAGCCCTAAAATTATGAAAATCGGCATTTTTCCGAACACTGACTTGACGAAATTGGCCATTGTTAAGTTCATTGTGTTGCGGTGCTGCTATTGTAGAAACAATACCGATTTTCAACTTTAAGGGCTGTTTCGGGTTGGTTCTATTACCCTGATTTTAATTTATATTTTCGGAATCAGTGTCACATTAGATTACGATTAAGATCAGATATATTAAATTCCAGCGCTCGGGCCAGTAACAATAGCACTACCAAATAAGTTGCTTTCAGATTGCTCAGCAATAAGAGAGACTACTTGCCCAGGCGTAGTGACCGGGAGTTGCGTATATATGAGTAGGTTACTTATCTATACTTATTTACTATTAGAAACTTTTTTCGCGCGTTTCGCAATCACTTTTACCGCTACGGTATTCCTGTGGTACATTTTCATGTCCATGGCGTTGTCCTTATATCGCAAAAGAGCAGACAAGTGATAACCAGAGGTGGTCAAAGTATTTATCCTCATCTTTGGTACTCAAGTAGATATAGAAGTAGCGTCGTAAATTTCTACTCAGGAATGAGCAAAAGTTGCGTTATCCGAGTTAGTTAAGAATTAATTATTCTAGGCCTACTTTTGCCTGAAAAATTGGCAGAACTAGAAGTAGTCTGAAGTCTGATCATATAAATGTGCCGACGATATTGAATTACCCGACTTGGTTGACGACAAAGAAAGGTTTAATTGGCAAATGCCAGTCTATCTTAGAATAACGCTGCAACTTGCTCCACCCTGCAGCAGTCACTCATCGCTCAACATCACGTGGATAGGTAGGCATATAGTACTTTCTATATACATAATTGATTCGTATTGACTCCTGTGACAATACCTGTCAGAGTTGAAGAGAAGATATATTTCCCCTGTGAGATTCGTGCAGTTTGAACGGATTCCGACTCCACAAGATCGATCCACATAAATCATCAACATGCCAATAGTCTTATCTGTCTCATTAAAGGAAATTTACAATTTTTCTCTTGACTCGCATAATTACTGGGGACTCAGTGCCGCAGTGGCCAGGGTGGTGAGAATTGACGTACGTATAGTCGTGGCCCTTACGGAAATTTATTCACATAATGCACGCAATCCACTCGAAGAACAAAGTCCCAAGTGAGGATATTGGTGAGTTTATTGCGCCCTTCTTCGAAATGGAATGACGCGAAATCTTTCTGATGCTCACTGTGCGAGGGTTCGTTTAATTCAGTGGTTCTTAACCTTTACTAACATAGCGAACTCTAACGCTAATGAATTCACAAAAACAAAAATCTACCAATTACGCATTATTACTATAGTAACTGCACATCTAATACATTAGTATTGAATACCGGTGTATACAAAATCAACTGTGCAACAGCAATGGTGCTAAATGAACAAAACAATTAAAACTTGATTATCACAACAAAACATAACGCTTATAATAGTGGTTCTCAACCTTTTTGTCTTCGCGGACACCCACGAAATTTTTTGTCAAATTTAGCTCAATTCTCGTGCAATCGTCATATGTCTTGTGCAAGTGATAATTGTAGGCTTAGTGATAAACAGCAACAAAATGACCTTTCTTGAAAATTATATCGCACTCTTCATGTAGAAATTGGGTTCACTTCTATTATTTCAATGCGAATCATGCAACTGCATTTCTTGAAATACGTGGTCGTGTCTTGAAAATCCGCGCCTTCGATTTGGATTGGATATGAACGAGTGCCGAAAATCCTTTTCCACAAATATAGGTGGTGGCGAATGTAATGATAACGCGTAACGCTTCCGACGACACATTTGGGTATGATCGCAACAAATATGGCACCAAAATTGACAACCAATTTGTTCTAATGAACATATAACGTCTAGCCTGGTCATTTCTATCTAGCAGCTTATCTTGATGTTATTATGGAAAATTGGTTGTGTAGGCTATATCACAGGAGAAAATGGATTTTTGCAAACATTTCAAAGTCACCGTGATTGACCTTATTCATTCAACTTTTTCCCCACAATCCCCAACAAAACATCTCTAACAGCAAAATGTTTGTATCGGTAGGATATTGGCAATTTAACAAGTAAAATAAGTCTGCACTGTAGGATATTTTATTTCAGACGGCCATTCTGTTGATGTGAGCTCTGGAGTTTTACCAGTAATGAAGCGAAACTGCCTCGTGATTTTCCTAAATGAAAATGCTTGGTGGACCCCCAGCGGTCCGCGGACCCGCGGTTGAGAACCGCTAGGTCGGTAGTTCCCAACCTTTTTCATCTCGTTCCCCCCCTTGGCCGAAATTTGAGCTAAAATTCCCCCCTTAGGAGAAATCTGCCCGATGATTAAAAAAAGTCATTTTTACCGCGCAAACACCTGTTGACTGAAGAATAAGATGGTCGGTACCGAGTGTTTGTTTCTAACAAGGCTGTAGCAACACTTTGTAGACCTCCAAAAACAACCGTCTTGGTCCCAATCAAACAAATTCTGGAAGGCTTGACTCAACAGACCCTCCACACTTCCATTTGTGTTTTTGGCTTACCATGCACCAATCGCTAATATAGTTGCTGTGAAAAATCAGTATGCAAAAATTCACTGGTCTCGCGATTTTTTTCTCAGGTTTGCATATGCATTTGGCCAATAATATTGGTATACTTTCATATATAGCAGGGTTGACCAGACTCGAGTCCGGCTCGAGTCCCATTTTCTGATGACTCGACTTGACTCGAGTCATTTCCTCAAAATACGGAAACGACTAAACTCGAAAGACAAACTGTGTATTGACTCGACTTGGACTCGAGTCATTGGGCATGACTCGAACCAAGCCATATGACTCGAGACTATAAGAAGGCCACATTTCATTGTAATTTCGAAGAACAGTAAAGTGACTACTCAATTGTAATTTCGTCTATTGGTTCTGGTACTTGAAAATACGACAAGAAACTGCTCAAAGTGAGGAAAATAAGTATATTATAAATCCAAATCATTCAATATCACCAAACAGAGTTATAAAACGTGGTTTTAACTAGACTTCGACTGGAAATTGATCAGTCAACACGATGACTTGAACTAGGACTTGAGTCATAATACCATGACTCGGACTCGACTCTCTGCTCGGTGACTTGGACTCGGACTTGACTCGAGTCAAAACTATGACAATGAGATTGACTTGTGACTCGGAGCCTCGTGACTTGGTTACAGCCCTGATATATAACATAAGCGCGATAAGTTTTCCTGCTGAAGTTTAACATGTCTTTTTTCGATCGGGTAGCTGTTCGCTAAATATCTCTCTGACTTGAATCGATGACGTTGGAATATTTTGTCACTGTCTGAAAATGTTGACTTGAAAATTTAAAATAAATACTTTCAATAGAGGCCTCGTTGTGATAGATTTGGCACGACATTTGCTCGCTTAGGATATATTTGATTGAGAGGCCGTCGCTGGCATTGTGTTGCGAACTGCAGCACATCTGAACTAGTTTTTAAAAAAAGGGAATTTGTATGTGAAAAAGAGATTTCAAATAGCATTTGAACGTACTTCCAGCAAAAAAAAACATAAGGAGCATACGTTCGGATATAACTGGTTGACTACATGACAGTTCGGACATGAACAATTTGGGAAGTCCGTTACAATTCTAAAGTGGAATTCCTCCCTAAAAATTGCAAAATTCCCCCCAAGGGGGGAATTCCTCCCCGGTTGGGAACCACTGCGCTAGCTTATAATTAATGTTTACTGCAGATTAATGTAACTTCTGATGTGCCGTTTCAGAGACAAGTTCAGAAATACGAAAATTCGCATTGGAAAACACCGCGCAATGTTCTGATACGAATTGCTGAACTGCAAACGAGATAATTAGTACTGGAAATAAAATTGGCATTTCAAAAAGACGAGCTTTCGATTACGAACTCCGTCCTACCCCGTTCACGCCACTAAACAATAGCGCCACAACAAATGTCACAATTCGAGTTTATTTTTGTTTGAGATAGTGTAATGGTTATGCGTCCGGCTTCTCGAGCGGTAGGTCGTGGGTTCGATCCCCGGCCGGGTCATACCAAAGACTCGAAAAATGGTATCCGCAGCTATCCTGCTAGGCGCTCAGCAATCACGGATAGCATGGAGGAGAAAAAAAACGGGGGCGCAGACTAGATGACCTCCATGGGGCCGTATCGCAACCAGGGCTTCGGAGCAGCCGTAAATTTAAACTGCTCCAGCTCCGGCTCCGGAGCTCTCTTCTATCATACATTAGCTCCGGCTCCAGCTCCGGAGCCGCATTATAAACACTGCTCCGGCTCCAGCTCCGGCTCCGGCTCTGAAATTAACGAATATCCTGTCTATATCAGGGGTGGCCCGCAAATGTGGCCCACGAGAGGGTTTTGCGTGGCCCGCGAGATAATGTCCTATTATATTCTCGAAAATGTATTGCTCAGATTGTGAACTTGTAATGCCAACCAAAAATGACAATTCTGGCTGCGACACTTGGGATGTTGATGACTAAAATATCAGTTCCAACGCATTGGCAGATCCAGGGTCCAGTCACATTTTCAGTAAATCGTCGTACATTACAATAAACTAAAATAGTAGCGAAATTTTTCTTCACGCTTCGCGTGTTTAATTGTCACACGACTTCTTGCTTGGTAGCCTACCCCCTACTGAAAATGAAAAAAACGCCTAATTTACCCGATTGAGTCTAACTGTATTCGAAATTACGGAAGAAAGTGTTGTCGCGTTTTCCCTCGCATAAAAATCGTCGACGGTGAAATGTAGGCACAAAATGATTGTCGCATATTATCAGAGACCTTCGATATCGATGTGTCAAGACGACGAATAGTCGTGTCCTTGCAAACTGAGCCTAGAGGGTGGTATACAATAGACCCGCAATACTCACCTAGTTTATTTATAAACTTAGAAAATTTTACCCGCTCGGCATGGCTAGTGAACCGCGCACTCGTTCGTCAATTGCATGTGCCCCTTTAGCTGAAAAGGTTGGCCATTCCTGGTCTATATAGATTACTAATCTACTAACAGGTTAGTTATCTATAGTAATCTAGAGTCCGTCAGCCGTCATTAACATCCGATGTAGTAACAAAGACATATAGGTGCCGCCGTGCAGGCTTGTGACTTCATACTGAATACTTGTCAATTATCGACAACATCATAGTTGCACTAGAACGCAATTTACTCCATGCCATTGCTGTGCGCAGCATTAAAATTCAGTTCACTTATGATAAATCAGCAGATGTGGTTGTTGCATATATAATAGCATCTTATGAAATAAGTCGGAGCCGGAGCTACTCCTCAAATAACGGGCTCCAGCTCCGGCTCCGGCTCCGGCTGAATTTTATGTAGAGCTCCGGCTCCGGCTCCAGCTCCGGTGAAAATGCACGGCTCCGGGGCTCCGCCTCCGGGGCTCCGGCTCCGGGCTCCGGCTCCGGCTCCAAAGCCCTGATCGCAACTCCGTCGCCAAAGCATCTCGATGGTGCAGGCGAGAAAGAATATCATATCTCTCTCTCTCTCTCTTGGTGTTTGGACTGCATTGGTAATTTTACACCAGACAGAGATCCTTTATTTTTGATTCCGTATATACAGACTTGTAGCACGGCCACGTCTAAGCCTAATTCGCTGCAACCACTTATGGCCAAGAGAGCCTCGTCATCACGATTCGTTTGGGTCGGATTTCTATGTGTTGACCGCCATCGAAACGTCAGCGAATCCATAATTCAGCTGATTTAACATATGTCTACTAAACCCTTCATTTAAAAGCTATATCCTATCAGAGGTGGTCAGTAACGAATTACTTATACTTTTTGAAGTACTTGAAGTAGATTTGGACTACTTCTACTTCTACTTGACAATTCTCAGTTTTGTAGGCAAAAATAAGCGTAGAATACCTACTTACTTACTTATTGCTTGTGAACCACCACTCCTACTTCTACTTGAGTAGAAATTCTTGCGGTACTTCTATTTTTTTCAAAGGTTTATTGCTTATAAAGGCCTTGTGCAGTATACGGTGCTGCGCTAGCTCGGCCACAGGCCCTCCTAACACACCATGCAAATGCTATATTCCCAAGCATGCCTTATTCGCTTTCGTTCTGCAAGAGCATGGAAAAAGCTTAACCCATAATTCGCGTCGGAGCCTTCGGAGCTTCGTCACCCTTTCGGGCAATTCATTGTCTATATCGTGGCCTACGAGCAATGCGGTAAGTCGGCTTGCTCCACATGATCCATTCGTTAAGTAGCGACGGTGACTACTTTGACCACCTCTGTATCCTAGACTCTGAACAACGACGCTACGAACGTTCCGGAGGCCAGTGGGGGCAATTCAAAATATCACGCACCGGAGAAAGGTGGAAACCTCCGCGCAGGAAGTCACTCTAAGTACTCAGTCACAACGGCATATTCTGACATGAAAGTGTGACTTCATGATGGTGGTCACACGAGTCTTCGACAGCGGTACCTTTCAACTGGCGGGTAGAGACATAAGGTATCATTCAGCAGTTGTTGTTGTTTGTGGTATTCGTGGTGTTTGTCGACTACTATGGTCATTCGCACCAGAGCAGTATTCTTCATTTTTATGGCGTAGCTGCCGACTTGTAGCACGGCCCACTTTTAGGGTTTATATGACACCGCTTCGATTGATGGGATGGCGGGTAGCAGCCTAGATAAACCTCCAATACTTAAGTGGGCGTTCTGGAGTCGACCTAGGTCGGATTATATCACTACGCTATCTCGCCAGCCATCATTTAACAGTTCAGAATCTAATTTGACAAATGAAAATTATGTCACGATCAATCACGACTACACACTTGCTTGAATTAAGTGATAGCGAGTGGCACGCGTGGTCTATAAACAGCAAGTAAGACACTGGGAGCTTTCAATCGCACCAGGCTCGGCAATCCTGTAACAGAAGTTGCTGCAGAGCAGGTTCCGTTGGCATATTAGGCGTACGAGATGGAACGAACTATAGGACATATCGAAAGCTGCGCTATGTGCTCACTGTTAATTTCGCCGATTAAAATAAATAAAGAAACTAAATAGTCGCCATCTCTATTGTGAACGGCTTTGAGAGAATAGAAGACTATTATGGGTGCTACTGGGAAAAAATAGCCTATGTATGTCTGTCCCGGTACAAAAGATACAGTAATTTCTGACGCAATTTCTCAATTTTCATAGCTCTGCTTCTATAAATAAACGATTTTTTATGTTGTTATAGCTCATATTATATGTATGACGACGATGCTTCAGTTTCCGTATGGTGCGAGCCGCAGTCCGCTGTAGAATGGTGACAATATTCATATTGTAGGCCTACATATATGCAGTTGACCCCTTTATGTGATGACCGAATGTGACCATAAATGACTTGTGGGCAGAACTGGTTTATTCTTTAACAATATCAGCGTGGAACTCCAACGTTTGCATGCAACATCAATTTAATTATAGTACATTGGACGCGCATCACAGAGAATGTCAAAAAATGGGAATTCAACTATCCTTCAATGAACACGCTATATATATTAATATATATTATTCACCATGTTATATATTATCATTAGCACTTGAAGTTATGACATCGAAAGACGCCACCAACAAACAATTACGTTTCTGTCCTTAGGAACGTTTGTAATGTTTCCCGATTTATCTTTCGCAGATGCAGCTGCGGGTCCTCGTCCGACATGCCTGAATAGGCTGTCACGATTGCACCGCTTATAACACCCGACAAGCAAGCACAAAACGATTGGAAATAAGACAAGAAAAACCATGAGCATCCAGTGATGACGAGCCCTTGCAATAAAAACATTTCTGTTGTTGTGAGATCGTATCTATAGTGTTGCAAACAACTCACAGCATCATCTCATCAACGCACATGGTATCGGTTACTCCGTTATTCGCTGAATAACAGATCCACAGCTACCGGCTATTTAGTATCAGCTGTATTCGAGCTACGAAGATAGGAATAGTCCGATCATGAGATTCGCATTTAAACAACTTATCGACGAGATGGTAGATCATTAAAGGGTAAAAGAAAATCGATCGAGATTCATCGATGCCATCGACCTTAGCTCGATATACTAGGGTTACACCTGGAGTGTTTTAAGAGGATTTGTCCTCTTTTTTCGATAAATTGAAAGTGTCCTCGGAGGACGCCTAAATGTCCTCTTTTTTCTGAGTTTGTCATCGTTTTCGAGAAATGGTAAAATGCGATCAAAAACCGGACCCCGACGCAGCGAACGCCAGAGCTGGCAAGGCAATCAACGAATAATACCAGTAGCCTACTATTGGTCGAAAAATGTTCAAAATCACCAGTCTTCTCGTCAGGTAGAGCTCTCAGAATTTTTGAAAAGTTTCCTCTTTTTCGGATCTCAAATATGGTAACTCTACCTACGAAAATACGATTGACGCAAAGCTGCTATCTTCATTGCACGGTAAAATCGCAATTATTTGTGGACTTTTGTATTTTTGACAAAGTGTTTGCGACATCCTTCAGGGCAAATGAACATTTAGTTTATTGAAAACCCGCCAGCCAAATCGTGACTGCACATAATAATAAAATAACCATTTTGGAGGGAGGGAACTGGAGATCAATTTGCTATAGATTCCGGTCCACAAGGGAGTTCACATGAAATCACATGAATTCACAACAATAATAGCATCTACGGCTCATGGAAACGGTGATGCAGTTCAAGAGTAGCTGTCGGGCCCAGAAGGGAGGACGCTTGTAACATTGGGATTTCAATTCTTCGGACGAAGGTTCGGAGTATCACAAAATATTTGCGCCCATCACGTAATACTTAAACCACTGAGCCTTTCACGGGGGACTCTTCTGTGTATGGTTGCATTTGAAAGCAAAATCAATTTGAAACAAACATGTTTCAAAAGTATTTTTATTGTTTGTTACAGCAATGACGTTACGAATATTTACGTGTGGCGTCATAGTGGGTTGACATTGACAATTGAAAATGTAGGATCAATAAGGCTTCCGACCCCTGTCCTAAACGGACCAAGAATATCTTTAACCACGACTACATCGTTATGCAGCAATTGTACTACCGGTGGTTATCATAATCAGAATATCCATTTCGTAATACGTTTCTCATGTGCGGTCTTTTGTGCGGTCTTTTGTGCGCATCACAGAGAATGTCAAGAAATGGGAATTCAACTATCCTTCTATGAACACGCTATATATATTAATATATATTATACACCATATTATATATTATCATCAGCACTTGAAGTTATGCAGTGAATGTGCATATGAATGTTGCATTGGATTGTTTGAACCGGATCTCTGCTCAAGTCAAGAAGACGGTTTCGCTCGCATGTGTCGGATCGGTTTAGAAGTCTGTTTCAACAATGCAGGGTCCGCCTTGCATTGCTCAATAGGCTACTTCACAACTAGTTGTAGCGTCACAAACTTACCTGCAATCGCAAATAAATTATCTGAATCGAATTTTGATGGAGAACAGGCAAACATCGATCGGATTAACGAATAATTAGGCTACGTGATAAATATTTATGACATAGGCAGCGGGATTGGAAATGAAAGAATGGAAATTAAAGTTAATCAAAGTCTGAGGTTCTCACTCTATTTGTAATCACCCTAGATCAGTGCTTTTCAACCTTTTTGAGCTCCGTTCGCACTTTTTTTGTAAAATAAATTTCATTCGCACAAACTAATCGAAAATTGTTATACAAAAAGAAGATAAAGATAGGCCTACTCAACAACATTTTGTTCAGATATGCAACAAATTGGCTAGTATGCAGCTTAAGCTATCAAGTGTCTCATTAAAAAGGCAACTTCCTTTGCTCGTTTTGCTTTCAATTATTTCACTCAAACCCTTCTCGGCCAAACAATGTTGTTGGAAATTTGTACAAAAACGTCTACTTAGGGGTTGGATGGCCAGGTCTTAATATCTGTTCTGCACTCCTATCCAAAATACAGCGTATTTTTGCGAGTGAAAAATGCTTACTAGCAGAAGTCGTATTTAAGAGCTGACACAAAAGTCCCGCGAGGCTCCAGTTTGTCGAAAGGATGAAAAACCCACATGTTTGTGTTGAGGCTTTTGCTTTATTTCTTTGGAACATAAGGTGCAAACCGATCAAGGAGAGTAGGCACATTAGAGCTCGCTACCTGATGATACGTTGCTCCAACTTCTGTGTCGCAAGTTTATGAGAAGAGCAAATAACTCACGATAAAGTAGCTTTCAGTTTACCACCAAAATCTGAGTTTTTGTGGCATCTCGCGACCCGAGCCTCACCCATGAAAAGGAATTTATTTTTAATATTACAGTTGTATGCTACAATTTTACAGGCATGTATGACATACAGAACGCGCACACACAATTCTACCCGGCACAGCTCTACAAAACATGTCTGACACACGCGATTTCAAACTAGGGCGAATTAAATTCCTCTGCGTATCGCAGTTGTACTACTGTCTACTCAGATTGGAAGAACGGGACTATTCCGTGCCGTCTCGAAAGGTTTGGCCATCCAGCATCGGTCATTTTTTGACCGAGGTTTTGTCGCCTCTTATGTTTTTGGCACCGCATTTTATCAGCGGTTTGTTCGTCAAAACTTTACCTCTTCATGTGCCCCGAAGCAGAAGGGGTTGGCCTCGAAATGAATGAGTCTCATAGGCCTGAACTTGCTCGTTGCACACCCCTACGCACTAGTTCATCGCAACGGTATTCGACCATGTTTTCCAGAAAAAACAGTCGGACAAATCTTATCATGAATTCTCATGATAAAGCCATATTTAATGCGAGTCTCGCTTATTGGCTACAGTACCCAACACAGTGATCTTGGATATATAAAAACTGTCACAAGATTTTTTGCAATAAATTCAACAAATATTACATACATATTAACCAATAGCTCTTGCACCGTGTCGACCCAAAATTATACCCTTTGCGCCTTTGCGGTCCATACTTTAATAACCTATGAAGGGGTAAAAATTTGCGTTACAGTAACTTGCGAATGTGAGTCTGTAATGATGGTATTTACTACTATCCTCGTGCCTCGCGCAAATCGGACAGTTATTACGAAAATATGATGATTGTTTAGCGAAAGAAAGCAGAAAGTCACTTTGACGTCATTTTCCCAGCCTGACGTAGGCTCAGACGGGTTGATATACTGTATGTCTGCCTATAGATAACTAACCTACGGAGGTTAGTTATCTATAGTCTGCCACTATAGAGCTTGTAGAGATCTTTACTGCCACTACACCAGCTTCCAAACCAGGCTTTTGGTTACGTAATAATTAGAGTGCGGGAATATTAATTAACTACGGCTTGTGAGAGCTACGATTAGTGGTGCATCGTATTAAGTTTTTACAATTGCGTCGCAACTACAAAAGTTACATTGATCTTAAATTTCCTATTAGGTTTATTTGAATTATTCCACGTCAGAAAAGTTAACTATTAATCACGATTTTCATTCGCACTTGATCCGGATTTTCATTCGCACTATTCACACCAGCTTAGTCATTCGCACTGCAATTTTTTTCATTCGCACTAGTGCGAACCGTCACACAGGTTGAAAAGCACTGCCCTAGATAATTATCATCAGTCTTCTTAGATCCCCAGAGCGTGCGAACGGCCGGGGTTTATAACCGATCAATTCTGAAAGGCGACGAAACTTGATACAGAAATGGAAAATCTTGACGAAATACAAAAACAGATCGACGAACGGAAAGACTTCGTGGATGAATATCGCCGCGTTAAGAAGAAAATTTGGAACTTCGAAGCGGATAGCCTTCAAAAATTGCAACTCCAAGCCTAAATCGAAAACGAAAACAGCCTATACAAGATTCCATCATTACTCTTTGATAAAATTAGAGAAAGAAGAGAACCCGCATATATGGACGAACTCGTGGACATTAATGGGATTAAGTCAACTGATCACGCCGAGAAACAAGCAATTGCAGCAAACTTCTACCGAAACCTGTTCAATAAAAGATCGATCGATAAGAAATGCTCTGAAGACTTCCTCGCCAACATCAATGGAGCTCTATCAGATAATCAGGTCAGTGAACTAGATTCCGAAATCACCATGGATGAGGTTCGAATGGTCGTATTCAGCCAGCATAAGTGTCGCACGCCCGGCGCAGACGAGATTAGTACCGAATTTTACCAATCGAGCTGGGATATAATCAAACACCACCTTGTGGATATATTCAACGAACTTTATGGTGCAAATGAGATCAATCGTGAAATTCTTGTAGGAGTCGGTAAAATAATTCACGAATCTGGGGATAGATCTGGTTTGAAAAATTATCGGCCAATCATATTACTGAATGTGGATTATAAGATCCTAATTAGAATCATCACTCGCCGTATCCAAAATTTCCATCCTGAAATCTCCCATGAACACCAATATGTCAACCCGCCCAACAAAATAACAGATTTGAATCTCCTGCTCAGAGAAATTGCCGAAAATATGAAAGAGAGAAACGAAGGCGCAATAGTATCGGTCGACTTCAAGAAAGCGTACGATTCAATATCGCATGATTTCATGTTAAGTGTCTTAACGAAAATGAGTTTTGGTGTGAAAGCCCTGGCCTACATAGAAAACGTATACAAAAACAGCACCGCGAAAATATCTATCAATGGCCGAATCGGAGACACTGTGGAGATTGGCACGGGAATCAAGCAAGGCTATCCCATTTCCATGTTATTATTCACGCTAACTGCAGAACCTCTTCTCCAGATGCTAAATGAGAAAGTGCCTGGCTAAAAACTGCCGGGAATGAGGAAAATAATTCTAACGCCAGCCTATGCCGACGATATCACGCTGACAATACCACGCAGAGCAGACGCGGAATCGTGTATTGCGATAATTAAGAAATTCACGCTGGCAAGCAACTTGGAGATGAACGAATTAAAGACCAAAGGGGTAGAATTCGGAACAGACGGCAGAGCACTATTCTCCACGTTGAAATGGGTTGACGAAATAAATGCCATGGGAATATCGATAACAAAAGCGTGAAACATACAGCAATGGCGAAAGATCTAGGAAGACGCGGCAAAAATATGCAAAAAAATGAGAGATCTGAAACTAAAAATCGACGAAAAGGTAATTGTGTTCCGAACGAAAATATTCCCAAAATTTTTTGAATCTAGGTACAATTGAAGAGATTTAGCGCGAGATAAGAAGTCAATTGAAGAAACAAATCATGAAGACGCTTTTCGATAACTACGCCAGAGTTGAATATGACATCAGCAGCAATAACATCGTTCCAAAATTTGACGCATTTATTCTGATCCATTTTAGTTTTGAGCCGCAATTTTCATGAAATTTTAATAAACAAAAGATGCCTTTCACTAAAGATTTCCGTAGGGAGGGGCACTTCAGGAGTTTCAACCATTTTCGTCATCAGGTGTGCCTGGCTGTGTTTTGAATGTTAATCCTAGTCGCACGATCACTCGATATCGCAGGATGACGGTAACTTGATGCATGTACGCTGGACGAGTAGCCTATATGTACCAATACCAATACCGGGTCTGCGGACGTGTGGCCCTCGCGATAATGTGTGCACGAGACAAGTGATGTGGCATAGCGGAAACCGTCCATAATCCAAGCGCTTTCGTCTTTTCGCCAGCAACAACCGCAATCTTTATGATGAGGTCAGGTTCGACACCATCAATTATACAGGGAATCGTCGTGAGGCGTGCTCTGGGCCCTCTTCGTCCGCGCATAAATCTTTCGCCTTTTACTAAAGATTTCCGTGGGGAGGGGCACTTCAGGAGTTTCAACCATTTTTCGTCGTCAGGTGTGCCTGGCTGTGTTTAGAATGTTAATCCTAGTCGCACGATCACTCGATATCGCAGGATGACGGTAACTTGATGCATGTACGCTGGACGAGTAGCCTATATGTACCAATACCAATACCATTTCAACCGTATAATTAGATACCAGAGAGATTAGGGTTGTGTCACGCTCGAGCGAGCGATTCTATTAATCTTCAACACAAATCTCTGTGATGACAACTTCACAATTCGATACAAATGTTCCATTTTAAAGAGAGAGAAAGAGCGTTTTATCATATGTTTCTTATGCTGCAATACGACCAATCGAGGTTTACAGCCTTTCGCCTTGAAAAATAGTATCGGAACTATTATTTTCGTTATTAAGATAACTCCTACTGTCATGGGTGGCGTCAAATTTCGATACATAAACGCCTGTTAAACGGGTCTGCGGACCTGTGGCCCTCGCGATAATGTTTGCACGAGACAAGTGATGTGGCATAGCGGAAACTGTCCATAATCCAAGCGCATTCGTCTATTGGCCAGCTACCACCGCAATCTTTATGATGAGGTCAGGCTCAACACCATCAATTATACAGGGTATCGTTAAGCGTGCTCTGGCCCCTCTTCATCCGCGCATAAATCTTTCGCCTTGTTTTACCAATGGAATTGGGACACAATCAAATATGATTTGGTAAAAATTTTCAACGAACTGTATGGGGGAAATGAGATCAATCAGAAAATCCTTGAAGGCGTTGTAAAAGTAATCCATAAAACGGGAGACAAATCCAATCTAAAAAATTATCGGCCAATCACGTTGCTGAACGTGGATTATAAGATCCTAAGTAAGATAATAACTCTTCGAATCCAGAAATTTCTTCCAAAAATTTCTCATGAACATCAATACGTCAATCGGCCCAACAAAATAGAGGATTTGAACCTTCTACTCAGAGAGATTTCCGAAAACATGAAAGAACGAAAGAAAGGGACAATTGTATCTGTTGACTTCAAGAAAGCCTACGATTCAATTTCGCACGAATTCATGCTGAGTGTTTTAAAGAAAATAGGTTTTGGAACCAAAGCCCTAACGTACATTGGAAATGTGTACAAAAATAGCACAGCACGAATATCCGTCAATGGTCGAATCGGCGACACGATCGAAATAGGAAGAGGAATAAAACAAGGTGATCCTATTTCAATGATTTTATTTACCCTGACCACGGAACCTCTTCTCCAGGTACTGAATAAGAAAACCGCTGGATATAAATTGTCAGGAATGAGGAAAGAAATCCTAACACCAGCCTACGCCGATGACATCACCTTGACGACTTCGCGCAGAGCAGACGCCGAATACTGCATCGGAATCATCAAGAAATTCACGCGAGCAAGTAACCTGGAGATGAACGAAGAAAAAACGAAAGGGATACAATTTGGACCAGATAACAGCACACCAGGGTCTAACTTAAGGTGGGTTGACAACATAAAAATAATGGGGATTTCGATAAGCAAAGGAAAAAACAAAAAACAATGGAGATCACTCTACGATGATGCCGCTGAAATATGTCGAAAAACCAAAGACCTGAAGATGAGGATCGACGAAAAGGTAATTGTGATTCGAACAAAAATACTCCCGAAATTTGTCTACCTAGGTATTATTGAACCGATGCCGCTCGAGATAAGAAGCAAGCTCAAAAATCTAATCATGAAGACGCTTTTCGACAACTACGCCAGAGTTGAATATGAAACTATCGTCAAAAAAAAGATCGCAGGCGGACTTGACCTCTTAGACATCCCAACGAAGCCCGACCTACAGTTCATAAAACCGGCGATCAAGTTCCTAAAAACATCAGAGAGCGACAACAACGACTGGACAAAAAGGGTAGAAAAACAGATTGCAATAACCTTTTCAAAGTTCTTAAATTACAGATTGAACAACGCGAGACCGCACGCCTTCGATCCACTTCAACATTGGAAATCTATGCTGCATGTTATAGAAAACTACCAGATAACGAAAGAAGAAATACAAAAAGAAAGCCTAAGAGCAATTTACAAGAAGGTAATTGCTCGAAAAAGAAGCCGAGATCCAGCGCCCTTATGGGTGAACTGGAAGAATGTATTCAGCAACACGCTTAGACCCGCTGAACGAAACTTTAATTGGGAAGTTGGGCATAACACCCTATATACAAAAGACAGAATGTACGAAAGACTTGGCACGCACAGTTCGGAATGTGAATTCTGTAACACAGGTATCGAAAACATCAGACACCTCTTTGTCAGATGTCAAGTCACCAAAGCAATTATAACCCGACTACTGCAAGCCTGGGATAAAGCGGCAAACGAATCTTCAACGCAGCCTTCAGAGAAGCTCATCGTAGGGCTTAATCTGCCTGACAGCCCCAAAGAAAATGCACTGCTTCAAATAATTACAATTTTCAAGCAAGCAGTATGGAGAATGCGAAACAAACGCGTGTACGAGGGAGTTCAGCCGAGTGTCCTCTGGCTGGAAAAGTCCATCACTTTACGAATACAAAACAAAATCAACCAACAGAAAGATATACTTGGACCGATCACCACTGCGACACTGGCGCAAATAAGACGAACCTTTCTAGAAGCAACCTAAACGATTATGCTCCGTAATTTTCATCAATATTTTAATTTACAATCAATATTGTGATCAAATGCTTTTGTAACACTATGTTTCATGATGATGTTAGTTCGCAAAAAGTTTAGGAAACGTCTCTCTATTTCCAATTATACGAAATATGCCTTTCCAAAGATTGAAACAACATTGAAGAGATTATAATAGGCCTGCTTGCATTTAATGAAGACATTCTGTCAAGTTTGTGCTGTATGTAATGTTTCCTTACGTTCAATAGTATGATGAAATATGTGTTGCATCATTTAGTTTTCATGATGATGTTAAATCTTACATCGTGTAAGAAACGCCTCTTTTTGATTTCAAATAAACGAAAGATGCCTTTTTTACCAATGGAATTGGGACACAATCAAATATGATTTGGTAAAAATTTTCAACGAACTGTATGGGGGAAATGAGATCAATCAGAAAATCCTTGAAGGCGTTGTAAAAGTAATCCATAAAACGGGAGACAAATCCAATCTAAAAAATTATCGGCCAATCACGTTGCTGAACGTGGATTATAAGATCCTAAGTAAGATAATAACTCTTCGAATCCAGAAATTTCTTCCAAAAATTTCTCATGAACATCAATACGTCAATCGGCCCAACAAAATAGAGGATTTGAACCTTCTACTCAGAGAGATTTCCGAAAACATGAAAGAACGAAAGAAAGGGACAATTGTATCTGTTGACTTCAAGAAAGCCTACGATTCAATTTCGCACGAATTCATGCTGAGTGTCTTAAAGAAAATAGGTTTTGGAACCAAAGCCCTAACGTACATTGGAAATGTGTACAAAAATAGCACAGCACGAATATCCGTCAATGGTCGAATCGGCGACACGATCGAAATAGGAAGAGGAATAAAACAAGGTGATCCTATTTCAATGATTTTATTTACCCTGACCACGGAACCTCTTCTCCAGGTACTGAATAAGAAAACCGCTGGATATAAATTGTCAGGAATGAGGAAAGAAATCCTAACACCAGCCTACGCCGATGACATCACCTTGACGACTTCGCGCAGAGCAGACGCCGAATACTGCATCGGAATCATCAAGAAATTCACGCGAGCAAGTAACCTGGAGATGAACGAGGAAAAAACGAAAGGGATGCAATTTGGACCAGATGACAGCACACCAGGGTCTAACTTAAGGTGGGTTGACAACATAAAAATAATCGGGATTTCGATAAATAATCGGGATTTCGATAACCAAAGGAAAAAACAAAAAACAATGGAGATCACTCTACGATGATGCCGCTGAAATATGTCGAAAAACCAAAGACCTGAAGATGAGGATCGACGAAAAGGTAATTGTGATTCGAACAAAAATACTCCCGAAATTTGTCTACCTTGGTATTATTGAACCGATGCCGCTCGAGATAAGAAGCAAGCTCAAAAAACTAATCATGAAGACGCTTTTCGACAACTACGCCAGAGTTGAATATGAAACGATCGTCAAAGACAAGATCGCAGGCGGACTTGACCTCTTAGACATCCCAACGAAGCTCGACCTACAGTTCATAAAACCGGCGATCAAGTTCCTAAAAACATCAGAGAGCGACAACAACGACTGGACAAAAAGGGTAGAACAACAGATTGCAATAACCTTTTCAAAGTTCTTAAATTACAGATTGAACAACGCGAGACCGCACGCCTTCGATCCACTTCAACATTGGAAATCTATGCTGCAAGTTATAGAAAACTACCACACTGTAAAAAATAAAAACCTCGATTTACCGCGAAATGTTTGGAAGCACGGTAGCCAGACATTTCGTGGTAATCTGACATTACCGTTAGTCAATGTAAATTTAACTTACACTCGTCCAGTAATCTCACTTTACACGCCAGACGGTTATGTTACAGTTACCTCCGGTATATCCAATCAACATGTTCTCCTGTACATTTGCGACCGATACTGTCATTTTACCGCCTACCTACCTACCCTACATGCTGTCCCTGTAAATCAGGATTAACATACCAGCTTGTAAATTCACGCACATCCATACCTATCGCAAAGCAACCCGATGCTAAAATATCGCAAAATTTTCGTCACATTCCCACAACGACATTGGAACAAACTGTATATTCATTCATGACATCACGATGAAGTGGTTATCGATGGGAAAGTATTGCTGCTGGAGGTCTAATTCTTCTTTAGGAGACATGCAGTAACACGAGTGGTCTCAAGACAAGGTGAATTAATTCCACCACCGGCCAAACTTCCAATTGTTTCTTTTTCTCGTCCTCATTCCTTCTGTGTAACTAGTATCTTGCAGTTCCACTAAAAAGAATTCATGAGTAAGCCGCTATATAAAGCAAAGTTCCTAACCTAGACATGACATTATAAAGACTTGAGACAAATAGGCTAACAAAAATACAACATGTTTTGAAGTACCGGTACTGGTACATTGTGTGATGAAGGCTCCGCCTTGTACATGATATAGCAGAGATTCATGACCAACTTTATCTAATGAACTGAAGCAAAAGGTTCCTCATTTGAGGTGGCATGTGTGCCAAACTAATCCAGCAGTGGATGAAAACATCTCTATGCTATGGCCCTAAAATGACATAAACAAGCCAACAGTTTCAACTCCTTCGCGGCGGAGTATGTGGCGTCACAGGTCACTATATAAGTAGGGCTGGGCAAAATCGAGTACCTGAGTGATTCGATTCTGAATCACGTAATATGTATCGAGTCGAGTCGAGTAATCGAGTATCACTCATTATGACGTCACAACAGAATATAAAATGTCAAAGTTCAAATAAGTACCTTTTATGCGACCACAAAGAATACAATGACTGTTATCCATCACATTAAAGATACTTTGGTATTTTTTGATCATACCGAATTCATCGCACAATCTTGACAATCTGACAATCTTGACAATCTTGTGTGATGATCATGACTTCGGAGATGTGCTATTTCCACTAACGTTCGTAGCTTTGTACTGTGTGTTTCGTATGCTACGATACGGCCAATTAAGATTTCCAGGCTTCAACAGTGAAAATTAGTATCGAAAATATAATTCTTGTTGATAAATTAACTTTCAGTGGCGATGAGCGTAAAATTTCAGTACTCGAAAAATCGTATTTTACTACTCGACTCGAGTCATTAAAATTAATACTCGATTCAGATTCGAGTACTCGAATCATTGTGCCCAGCCCTATATATAAGTCGACTAATATCCCAAAATAGAACAGAGAATGCGGCGAATGAAATATTTCAATCATGAAATCAAAGTGGTGTGCACACTGTACAGTCGCAGATATTCACGGTAACAAATACAATGTAGTAGCCTATTGTACCTTTTACGATGCGTATCCCATTCAGCGTTCTTAGGAATCTTCCACCATCGTGTCCACCTTCTTCAAGCACAACAAGCTTCGCTCCACCCTTTGCTCAAATCTCAATAATGGCCAGATGACGATACGGCACTCCAACGATTTCGAAATAAGTGATATTCATCCGCTGACATGCCACCAATAATATTTACTGGCCACGTTATAATTTTTGACTTGGGTCATTTCTTTTTCATACAGAAACATTTACCATTACATATAGTCCCTTTCTTTTCTATCTAATTTCGTATAAATTGATATTTATCCCAAGTGTTGTTCACTACTTACTGTACTTACTTAACGAGACGCTGCTTGTGATGTCACAGTTGTGCGTTGGTTGTTTACTACCAATCTCAGAAAACCAGTAACGGGTGTTCAGGTCGCCTTGTCCGCCATTAACAAATGGTCAACTGAGCATGCGATGCTGATATTTCTAGTTTCCCGAACAATATTAAACATCCTAAACTGATTTTCTAACTTATCCGCCCTATCCGTAACAACGAATGTAACCTGCGAGTACGGCCGTATAGCCATAGCCTTATAATATAATATAAGGGCTATGGTGTAACCACATTAGCTACGATTGTTAGTTGTTTCTTGTACCCTACTATGTACTATACTGAAATTGGTACTAGGGCCAACAATTTTCGTACGACACACCCCAGTTTCGCGAACGAGGTTGAATCAGGTCAAATCACCACGAGAATGATATATCAGTAACATTCAGTTTCACGTATATATTGGCAGCAGCGATTATGAAGCTAATCAATCTTCCCAATAGCCTGGTAAACTGCAGTTACGAGTAACTGTCAGTAATTTTGCGAAGATATTCTGGTAACTTGACTTCATAGCTAAACTAAGGTAATATTACATATCAAAATGTATAATTACAAGCTTCGTACAGTTATTGGCTGCGACCGGTAATTCGTTGTAAAATTTACAGAGATTTCCCAGTAAATCTACCAGATTTTTTACAGTGCAGATAACGAAAGAAGAGATACAAAAAGAAAGCCTAAGAGCAATTTACAAGAAGGTAATTGCTCGAAAAAGAAGCCGAGATCCAGCGCCCTTATGGGTGAACTGGAAGAATGTATTCAGCAACACGCTTAGGCCCGCTGAACGAAACTTTAATTGGGAAGTTGGGCATAACACCCTATATACAAAAGACAGAATGTACGAAAGACTTGGCACGCACAGTTCGGAATGTGAATTCTGTAACACAGGTATCGAAAACATCAGACACCTCTTTGTCAGATGTCAAGTCACCAAAGCAATTATAACCCGACTACTGCAAGCCTGGGATAAAGCGGCAAACGAATCTTCAACGCAGCCTTCAGAGAAGCTCATCGTAGGGCTTAATCTGCCTGACAGCCCCAAAGAAAATGCACTGCTTCAAATAATTACAATTTTCAAGCAAGCAGTATGGAGAATGCGAAACAAACGCGTGTACGAGGGAGTTCAGCCGAGTGTCCTCTGGCTGGAAAAGTCCATCACTTTACGAATACAAAACAAAATCAACCAACAGAAAGATATACTTGGACCGATCACCACTGCGACACTGGCGCAAATAAGACGAACCTTTCTAGAATCAACCTAAACGATCATGCTCCGTAATTTTCATCAATATTTTAATTTACAATCAATATTGTGATCAAATGCTTTTGTAACACTATGTTGCATGATGATGTTAGTTCGCAAAAAGTTTAGGAAACGTCTCTCTATTTCCAATTATACGAAATATGCCTTTCCAAAGATTGAAACAACATTGAAGAGATTATAATAGGCCTGCTTGCATTTAATGAAGACATTATGTCAAGTTTGTGCTGTATGTAATGTTTCCTTACGTTCAATAGTATGATGAAATATGTGTTGCATCATTTAATTTTCATGATGATGTTAAATCTTACATCGTGTAAGAAACGCCTCTTTTTGATTTCAAATAAACGAAAGATGCCTTTTACTAAAGATTTCCGTGGGGAGGGGCACTTCAGGAGTTTCAACCATTTTTCGTCGTCAGGTGTGCCTGGCTGTGTTTGAATGTTAATCCTAGTCGCACGATCACTCGATATCGCAGGATGACGGTAACTTGATGCATGTACGCTGGACGAGTAGCCTATATGTACCAATACCAATACCATTTCAACCGTATAATTAGATACCAGAGAGATTAGGGTTGTGTCACGCTCGAGCGAGCGATTCTATTAATCTTCAACACAAATCTCCGTGATGACAACTTCACAATTCGATACAAATGTTCCATTTTAAAGAGAGAGAAAGAGCCTTTTATCATATGTTTCTTATGCTGCAATACGACCAATCGAGGTTTACAGCCTTTCGCCTTGAAAAATAGTATCATCATTGTATCGGAACTATTATTTTCGTTATTAAGATAATCCTACTGTCATGGGTGGCGTATAATTTCGATACATAAACGCCTGTTAAACGGGTCTGCGGACCTGTGGCCCTCGCGATAATGTTTGCACGAGACAAGTGATGTGGCATAGCGGAAACTGTCCATAATCCTAGCGCTTTCGTCTATTGGCCAGCAACCACCGCAATCTTTATGATGAGGTCAGGCTCAACACCATCAATTATAGAGGGTATCGTTAAGCGTGCTCTGGCCCCTCTTCATCCGCGCGTAAATCTTTCGCCTTTTACTAAAGATTTCCGTGGGGAGGGGCACTTCAGGAGTTTCAACCATTTTTGGTCGTCAGGTGTGCCTGGCTGTGTTTAGAATGTTAATCCTAGTCGCACGATCACTCGATATCGCAGGATGACGGTAACGTTCTGCATGTACGCTGGACGAGTAGCCTATATGTACCAATACCAATACCATTTCAACCCGTATAATTAGATACCTGAGAGATTAGGGTTATGTCACGCTCGAATCGAACGCCTGTTAAACGGGTCTGCGGACCTGTGGCCCTCGCGATAATGTGTGCACGAGACAAGTGATGTGGCATAGCGGAAACTGTCCATAATCCAAGCGCTTTCGTCTTTTCGCCAGCAACAACCGCAATCTTTATGATGAGGTCAGGTTCGACACCATCAATTATACAGGGATTCGTGAGGCGTGCTCTGGGCCCTCTTCATCCGCGCAATCTTTATGATGAGGTCAGGCTCAACACCATCAATTATACAGGGTATCGTTAAGCGTGCTCTGGCTTCTCTTCATCATTCGAACAAAACTTTCGCCTTTTACTAAAGGAATTTTTGGCTGTTATAAGGAGGTAGTAGAAGGGGTGTTAACCCCAGCGCTCTGTAGCGCTGTGGTATTGAGGTTTGAAGTGAGATGGCGGAGGACGACGTGGCAAAGGGTGCGGCCCTGCAAACATATGCGACGGTTACAACAGGACTCGATATTGTTGACAGAACATGTGATCTTGGTTTGAAGTTCCGCAAGCTCCCAGAAGAAAAGGAATTACTGGAGGTTCTGAAAACAATTGGTGTCTCCATAAGAGTACTTGACGGAATTGTGCAATTTCCGACAGGACAAATAGATCTGACCTTCGATGAAAGACGAAACGCCGTAGAGGCGAACCGAAGAATCAATGAGCTAAAAGCCGAAGGAATCTCCTTACCAGCTCACCGACTCTATGTCCGTGATAAGATGCCAGTCTACTTGAATTGGGTACCGATTCGAATGACAGACGAGTGCATAAGGAAATACTTTGAAGAACATCATGGCCAGATCAGTGAGATAACGCACCAGAAAAACAAACTAGGAATCAAGAATGGAATCAGAAGAATCCTACTGAATAGGGAAGCCCTAGAACAAAACCCGATAAAGAGCTACATTACGATCTGCGCGACAAGAATATATGTGAGATACTACGGGCAGACACACACGTGTGGATATTGCAATGAGCCTGGACATCTGTACAGACAATGTCCAGCAAGAAACCCCCAAATAGAGGTTATGGTAAAAACCAAGAAGGATGAAGACGTGGAACAACAAAGTTCTCACGAAAGTGACGAGATAGGGAAGGATTCCCACGAACCTCCAGCACAAGAAACCTGCACCACACCCTCGCAGGAAGAAAATCGCCAGACCGAGATCAATCAAGCTGACAATCAAGACCGCGTCAAACAGCCAAGCATTACCTTAAAAGGTAATGAGCAGAACACGGAACGGGCGTCGCTCAACATGTCGAAACCAGATCCGAACACCAAGAACGCAAATAAAAGGAATCGAGAAAGCGCCGAATCCGACGAAAATATATTACCCTCCAGAAAGGCCGTGAGCCTGTCGATTGCTGAACCAATGACATCGAGCTGCTGCTTAAGCTGCAAGAAGCCAATAACCTTGCCTGACGATCGAAACATCTACGATTGCCTGTACTGCGGCATGGAACACGTAGTGATACGCTCCTGTTGCGATAGAGAAATTAAATTTGTGATAACTGCAAAACAATTTTACGAGAGCAATAAGATCAAATGCCCGATGTGCAGCAGAGAAGGGATCATTGCGAAATGCTGCTACAACCTTTTAAAGAAAACGAGAATGAAAGGAAAAGGCGACTGTCCGGGTTGCAGCACGCAAGAAAGCAGAAGTCGAGATTTCTTTTCCTAACAAGAACAATGGATCGACTGACAGTGATAACGCTTAACGTAAACGGCCTAAATAACAGCACGAAGAGATCCCTGATATTTGATTATCTCAAGAAATCAAATGCAGATGTATGTTTTATGCAAGAAACCCACACCACCCTAGAAACAGAATTGATTTGGGAAAAAGAGTGGAGTGGCAGATCCTTTTGGAACTCGTACGATGAAAATTCTGCAGGCACTGCAATACTGCTGAGCCCGAGAAGGCCTGATATAAGAATAATCGGAACACATAAAGACCCAGAAGGCAGAATAATCAACATTGATACAATAATAGGAAACGTCAAGTTACAACTGACAAACATATATGCACATACTGATAGCGTAAAGAAAAGACCACAATTCTATAGGATGGCCCGAAGCACGTTCAAATCATCAAATAAGATCATAGCCGGAGACTTCAACTCTGTTGAAGAACCAGAGATTGACAGGATCAACACGGTTCCGTTGAAAGACAAAAAAGATACGGAGGCCTTGAAAGAAAGCCTGAAAATAACGGGAGTGAAGGATGCCTTCAGAAGTCTGTACCGAACCAAAAAAGAATTTACATACAAGTATGATGAAATATGTGTTGCATCATTTAGTCTTCATGATGATGTTAAATCTTACATCGTGTAAGAAACGCCTCTTTTTGATTTCAAATAAACGAAAGATGCCTTTTACTAAAGATTTCCGTGGGGAGGGGCACTTCAGGAGTTTCAACCATTTTTCGTCGTCAGGTGTACCTGGCTGAGTTTTGAATGTTAATCCTCGTCACACGATCACTCAATATCGCAGGATGAAGGTAACGTGATGCATGTACGCTGGACGAGTAGCCTATACGTACCAATAATACACTTCTATTTTGGGAGGAAGCGTGAAGCATGAACTCGACATTTTTCGTCGCATTTCGACACCGATGTGTCACTTGAGCGATAATGTGAACAATCAGAAGATTTCGGATACGCCGAGTCAAGTCAAGTCATTTTAGCAAAATGACTCGAGTCAAGTCAAGTCATACGAAAAAGGTGACTCGAGTCTGACTCGAGTCACGTCATGACTCGAGTCATCCCATCTCTGGTGACTTTATCCCAACATTGCCTTACCATACCAATTCCAACATGATCATCTTTCGGAACGGTCATGTAGGGGTGATGCGAATATTAGGATTCGGTAATTTCCGTGATTCTGCCACCCTTTCTCATGTTTATTGACTTTTGGTGTGTCGACTTAAAGGTCCTTCAAGAACTTGCCATTGACTGAATTCTCATCCCCTCACTTTGAGCATAGCCCAGTAGCATTTTGTCATTTGGCGTGAACAATTTGAACAATAGTAAAAGAAAAATGTCATTAGCTTTGACACCACAAAATATTGTGTCCTGGTTTTACTGCACCCTCGCCGCCCCATTCAACCAAGATATGTTAGCCATGTTGGTTTCGCAGGTGACCGAATGCCCAACTCATTATGCGCGATGAACAACAGCCCTTGGCAGAAGAGGCCGAATATGCGTATGTAGATGATGGAATAAATGTGTTTCTTGTACAATGTACACTTTGAGCTCATGAAGAAGGCACGAAGGGTGATGCTGTATTCAGATGCCATAAAATGCGATGGAGCGTCAGTGGCGTAGCAGCCACTTGGCAGTTCTGGCTCTGCGCCAGGGGCGGCAGGCTCCAAGGGGGCGGCAAAAGAGGCTGCACAGTGTACTGTTTACAGCCGGCCAAAAGCAGCGTAATTGGTAGTCCTATAGCTGGCGCCCCGTGAGCTGAAATTTAATCAAACTGGTCTCAATCGAAAGCTAGTGTAGCGCTGATTCCGAATATGTTAACATAGCAATGGAACCACTCCAAAATAGCCGTCAAGGTCGATTCTTCCTAACAATCGGAGCACCGCAACACAACACAATGACCAATTGACCATGATAATGGAAATTATATCGAGCGATTATTTGGAAAAATGCCGATTTTCAAACCAGCGCTTAAATTGTATTTCCGGAATCAGGGCAACTATAGCTTTCGATTCAGATCAGTATTGTTAAATTTGAGCGCTCGGAGGGCCTGGCCAACTATAGGATGAACATGACCATTCACAAAGTTTGCTGCTTTTAGCTGTCTCAGCAGTAGACTTGTCTGGGTATTCAAGTGTGACAACTAAGTAGCCCATCTATCCGCAGGTTAGTGATTTATACTTTGGGTTACGATTTGGTAAAGCAGACCGAGATAGCTATGCTGACCGAAAACTTCGTCATATAGGTCTATACAAAATACATGTAGGTTCAATTGTCCATATAGGCGCTTAAATGACTGGCGTCGAATGTTCCTGTCTTGGCAATCTGAACCTCACAAGTCAGATACCATCCTGCACGGAAAAATTATAAGCAAGTTAAAAAATAACAATTTGAAATCGTGTGATCTTATAGTTTAGTACGTTTGGCGATTCTATATTTTTATATAGCAGACAGGAATTCGCGAAATAACATTAGGCATACGTAACGAAGTCATACCCACGGATCCGCCCGCCCGAAGATGTTTAGAGAGAGAGAGAGAGAGAGAGTCTTTATTTTCATCCAACCAAAATACATAACAAACGACAATGATGGTGGTACAGAAAATATACATGCACAGTATTCGGTATTAGATAGGAATGATCGATAAGACCGTGAAGGTCATCGAGTCCAGAGGTCTCAAACTCAGATGTGCTCGCGGGCCAATTTCCTAATTTGTGATGAACCGCGGGCCGCAGCATCAATAAATAGGGGTATTCAATCTATAATATCCAACTAGGCCTTATTTAACGGCACCTTGCAGACAGGCATTCCACAACCATCGAGAAAATGCAATTTACTAATATACTATTCACGCTTGGCACGAACAAATCACATTTTCAAATATTTGAATGAAATAGTTGTTGTGCCGGGCATAATTTGTTAGAAATAATGAGTTTAGACATCATGCAAGACGATGCATCATGACATCGTAAAAGCTGTCGAGTTGTAATATTGCAGTTAGTGGACCTTTGAAATGCCACAATTTTACGTAGAATATTTTAGAATTCACCAAAGATTGATCTGATATCAGAGCATGTGAGCGGTGTAGCCTAATCGGGGTTTCTGATATACTCGTGATAAGTATTGGCTATTGTTACTGTCATTGCCAAAGTCAAATTAAACCAGCGTTAAGTTTTCTTCGATTAATATTGGAACAGTAATAGCATTGTTTCTTAACCGTTTTAGCGATCGTACCCCTTGTACTTTCAATTAGATTTCCAGTGCCCCCTGTCGATTTTCAACACAATTCTGATATGGGTCCTATAACAATCAGAAAGCCCATTCACATAAAACCGCGCATAGCGCGAATAATATTTTCCAGATGAATAAATTAGCCCAAAAAGTATTCCACAGATTATAGGACAATTTCCTCAATGCATCTGGTACCCCCTATGGTTCTTTGTACCACGAAGGGGATACGGACCCCTGGTTAGGAACCCCTGGAATAGAAATGACTAATCGCGGAAGAATCCATTGGTGTTGCAGCTGTGGAGCGTACCACTACCTTACTCGCAAACGATAATAACATGGACAGAGAGCACAAACAACATCCAGGATGTAAATATACGTCACGGGGGCCACAGAATGCCAATGGTTTCAATACAGAGCTGATTAGATTTATATCTATATTCTATATACCCTACGCAACGCAAGCTAAGGGATTTTGATATATTACTATTCCCCACGACAGCTTCCAAGATTTTTGCGTCCGTAGGATTGCCAAGTCACTATTCCGGGAGTCAAGTCCTTCTCTGATTTTAACGTTCGACCCTACTCAACTCGAGTCACTTTTAGTTTATCACTCAGTCAATCCAAAATCGAGTAATTTGACGAAAGGTCGCACCACACAAAATCACAATTTTCAGTCACGAATCATCAACGGTTCATGTTTTGTCACCATGAACCTGAAATGTGGCGTGA
Organism: Botryllus schlosseri; assembly: GCF_051294905.1. Classification (NCBI taxonomy): domain Eukaryota; kingdom Metazoa; phylum Chordata; class Ascidiacea; order Stolidobranchia; family Styelidae; genus Botryllus; species Botryllus schlosseri. The sequence continues at coordinate 18,331,990 of NC_137249.1, forward strand.
TAGCGATCTTCCACTGCATGCTAGATTTTAGGAAGCGATGTGACAGTGAAGTTTGTTTAGATTTCAGGTTTTTGTAGTAGTTTTAGAGAGAACTTTAAGTTCCTAAATCTAAAAAAAGATATATGACACTAGAATATATTGTCGAATACTTGAAATTGAAAAATGCCTTCGCGGGCCGCACAAAATGTTCTCGAGGGCCGCATGCGGCCCGCGGGCCGCGTGTTTGAGACCTCTGATCTAGTCTGATCACACCAGCATCAAACAGATACACTTGACTCTGAATAGTCTGGCTGTAAAAAATGTTTAGTTAAAAAAGGAAAATAGAACAAAAATTAAACGATGGTAGCAAATGGTCAATGAAGCAATGTCTGGGCGAGGTAGGGCAACAGGTAGTGTTAGTAGTATAACGACAGGAGGTGATCAAGTAGGTCTTTTTTGAATCTATTATATGGCAATTCACGTATATGTGGTGGTAATTCATTCCAGATGATAGGTCCCGAGTAGTCGATAGATCTCTTAGTTAGGTTGCTATTGGGTGGGAGTAAGTAGATATTTCCCTTTGACGAGGATTAATTATTATTGACGGGTCCTACCTTTTCAAACACACCTCACTCTGCTCTACCGGTAAATCAGATTAACTGAGCAGAGAGAGGATAAAAATTGATAGCAATATATATGCAATTCCCCGTCATATTGACCGGTTCAATCATGATCGAATGATATAAATAGGCACGTAAAGCTGACTCAGCAGCGGACACACAATGTAGACGAAAAGTAGCGATAAACAGCGAATAGCGTGGGGGGGGGTCTGGGGGGGGGGGGGGCGAAGGCCACCAGAAGTTCGGTTTGTCACCCTATGAGGGGAGAAAGACCAACGTTTAGGGGGCCTGACGAAGTGCTGTTACGGCCCTGGGTCTACTTAGTACTTAGGGGGCGGCATTTTAAGCGAGAGCCAGGGGCGGCAGCGCATGCTGCTACGCCAGTGTGGAGCGTAGCCTGGAGGCGTTCAAACTTGCTTTTCTTTAGTTTAATGCAATAATACAATTAGTGCTCCCGTTTTTGTTGTTTTTACGTTTGTTTTTATTAGTTATAAATCACACTGCTATAATTGCCTAAAGTTTCCATGATTGATTGTTGATTGAGTTCCATTGTAGTTTTTATAAAAAACTGGCGAGTTGCTCGCTTCTTTCAAAAAATCTTTGGAAATGAAATTTCCATGAAAAAACACTTAGCTTACTCGAGTGTTTTCATGCGGCTCCATACGTACTCAGAAAATTGAAATGCAGCTCCGACACCCAAAAAGGTTGGGAACCACTGATCCCAACAGTTTCATACGACATTAGGTTTGCGTAGGGTTTCCCATATTATAATCAAGATATCGGGGCCCACGAAAAAAAATTCAAGGTCAATAAAAAATCTTTCCCAAGACTCTACTTTATGTTGATTTATAAAACGATTTTGTGTCGTCTACGAGATTGCTCCATTTTGAATACATATGTTACACGTTTTGCAACAAACTTTGTTATAATATTGAGTGGCACAAATGGCACGCGCGCCGGGGTTTGCCGACTCCTGACTTGTACTGTAGGCCTACTGTATCCATTATATCAGTTGGCGGTATTCAATCGGAATTTCAAATATTTTTGATCAGCCTGACGATATGACACCCTGTCACGATGTTTCCTCCTGCTAACTCTAGAACTGCACCGAGTAAAGATTTTTATAAGAGGCACGGCGCAGCATAATCAATTTGCGAGTTATTTAGCAAACATCCATCCATATTAAACGAATATACCTGCGGCTGCGGCGACTGGGAGGCCAATCACACGAGGGAAAATTATACAGGATTTTCCTCAGTAAAATTGACATAACGTTTTGGTCAACTCAGTGCCACGCATCAGCCACCATCGTCGACAGATTGGGGAACTGCAATGGAATGCAAAATCTATCAAATATGATGCGGAAATACGTTGCTAGAGTATGGAAAATGGTGATTTGTTATGGACCGAGTGAGGCGTGCACGGAACAAAGCAATTTCCTGTTTTATACGATACCAGACCATGCCCTTGTTATGTCACAGAGCTATATCCGTTCGTTGTATCCGTTCGGCATTTCTCAATATTACGTCACAATATGAGAATTCCATACATCTAGATTTCTAGTTTGGTAAACCGTATTTACTGACTCAGTCTAAAAGCTGAAAGTGTACCGAATTAAGAAATATAGAAATTTTTTTGTCACGATGTTGTAGTTTTGTACTTCTAGAATACTATCTGAATGACATTGTCAAAAATCAGAGCAATGGCGTTCTGCATCGATGATCAACATGTGTCGATCGGTTTGCCGCCATTCCATGTTTTACGTAATTACGTGAGGACGATGTAATTTTGGCGATGTCAAGTTATGCTATGAACGCATTTGGTGATAGACCGGTATTGTTATTTTTGCCGAGTGACTTGAATCTGACTTGAACTCGAAAATGAACAGCGTGTCTTAACATGATTTCATCATGTTTCAGATCCACGATCTAGATATAGTACCTATTATCCAAGCTACATCGAATTTCGATCTGAATTTCAATCTCTTAAAGCGAAGGATTCCTCCGAACCGAAGGTGAGCCATGCTATCAGTAGATGTTGATTGCAAAATTCGGGTTGCTCAGAAATTTTTTTTTTTTTAGATTTTACTGGCTTCTTGATAAAATTGTTATATTGGCTATAGAATTGTGCTGCACGTCACATTTGGCTATACTCTAACATGTCAAAGTGTCGTTATTAAAGTAGAAAGTTTCGGAGTACGGTAGCCAGTAGATTTGAATGAAATATTTTTCAACAGCCCTAATGCAGGCCTATACATGTGGTGAAAAAAGTAGTACTAAGATTATTACAAAATAGGGTTGAGTACAACAAAAATTCGAGCTCAGTAGCTTAAGTCAAGGTTTTAAGGTAATTAGAAAAATGTAAGCCTTTACCTTTGATCACTTGACACGTTTCAATATATGTTTGATCACAATACGAGAAATTTCGAGGCAGTCACATATTCTGATATGATAGTTTTGTTCTCACTGGCATTTCGCAACTGCAACTGTTTAGAAAACAAGCATTTTGATACCTTCTTTTCCTGTGATTGCCTGCAAATGCTACATCCTTCTCTCTTTGCGTTGACAACAATGATACATATTGTAATTAGGAATAAATTTTCGGCACTTCTTCGTTATTCCCCACACATCCAGAAGTAGTATATTCATATTGAAATGAACCCGAATATTTTCGGCTGACACTCGTCAGGGGTGATCGTCAGCAACTAGTAGAGAATTGGAAAGAACAATGTGTGTCAGCCGAAAATATTCGGGTTCATTTCAATATGAATATACTATTTAATTGTATATTGAAGTTCTGTACCTCCAAGAAGCTCTTCAAACATCCAGAAGTGATCACCATGAAACCAATAAATGATTACCATGAACATGTGACAATTTATAAACGTCAAAATAAATTCTTTTTCACACTGGGATCAGGGCTAGGGGAACATTATGGCCCGGTGGGAGATATTAGGGTCGGGGAAGGCAATATATTAGGGTCGTGGTAAGGGAGTATTGGGGTCGTGATCGTAGGGTTCGGGAAGGGGGTATTAGGTTGGGTTAGGGTCAAGGTTGGGATATCCTAAGATTAGGGTTGCGGAAGGGGTTATTAGGGTGGGTTAGGATATCCTAAGATTAGGGTTGTGGGTGAAGGTGCTAGGGTAGGTTAGGGTCAAGTTTGAGGTAGGATATCCCGAGATTAGGGTTTAATTTGGGGTCACGGCATCCCAAGATTATGGTTTGGAATATTGTAATCTTCACCCCCAACCCTAAGATATCCTTGACCCTAATGTCCCCAAACCTTATCTTAGGATATCCTAACCCTAATATCTCCTCCCCCATTCCTAATATCCCCAACCCTATCTTAGGATATCCTAACCATAACCCACCCTGATATCTCCCGACCCTAATATCCCTACCCTAATCTTAGGATATCCTAACCCATCCAAATCTCCCCCTCTCCCATCCCTAATATACATCTATCCCACCTCAACGCGAAAAACAATTCATTTTGACGTTTATAAATTTTTCTGTTCATGTTCATGGGGAAACATTTATTGGTGTCATGGGGATCATTTTTCCGATGTGTGGGGAATAACGAAGAAGTGCCAAATTTTCTGCTTCTTAGCTAATAATTGAATAATGAATCGATTAATTGATATTGAAACAAAGACAGAAAATGACATGCATCAACACATATCATGCAAAATAGACTGACAATACGTACACTGCTTGCTTTTAACTATAATAGCGAGTATCTGGGTGATTTGCTTCCCTAGTTGAATATTAAGCACGGAGTTGAGTATTTGAGTACCTCCAGTATGATGTCATAACAGTACAGTAATATTCAGCTGGAAAATTTTCAAAAGACTCTCTGTCATATAAATTGCCAATATTGTTAGTTGCATCTAAATACTAGTAGGCTTAACAATTGCAAATTATACATTCAGAATCCGATCTAAGCTACTTAACCTTGAAAATATCAGGTACCGGTATGCTAAAAGGCCTCATGTCACTAACATTGGGAGCAATCTTGCTAGGTGGTAATGCTGCCTACAATAGTGGTTCTCAAACTTTTTTAGCTACACTACCCCTTTATGATAGTGAAAAAATTCATGCTCCCCTTATCATCATTTCACAAAATGGAACCAGAATGCTACCAGTTCCAGCGGATGGTTTGATGGCATGGAAGGTCATGACTAGGGCGTTTTTTTTACCTAAAAGACAGGGTTTCACGTTTTGAAGGATGTGGCGCTGAGCCCGGAAGATCAATTTGACTCAATTTCCACGAGTAGGGTATGGAATGAACCAAATTTAAATCCCAATCATCTTTCGAAATAGAGTGTTCATTGGGGCAACATCATATAATAGAGTTCACGCATGCGTGTAGGAAGAGTGGTGTATTTTTAACACGTTTTCATCTTTTAGATGTCTGATTGGTTCAAAATATGGATGGAGACTAGAGGACGCCAGATTGAGGAAGATGCGAGAAGTGAGTGCTGAGGCAGTGTCTGTTTCTCCCTTTGTCGACTCCCAATAAAGCACCGGTGCTTTAACCAAGTTTGCCCACTCAAGCTCAATCCTTCTTCGTCAAGTGCTTATGCCTTGCTTCAACGCACTTCGGACACTGTTTCTTAACCTTTTTCATACTTGTACTCCCCGAGTTTTAAATATTATTTCTCGTACCCCAATTTCATTTTAAGACAACTTACTATGTTGCCTGTATTAATATTGAAAATACCACAGCCGTGAAATCGCTCATAGCGCTAAGATAATTGTCAAGTTGTATAAATCTGCCCATAAAATATTCCACGTTTTCTTAGCTTGCGAAACAATATTGGGCTAGTGCACAGCCCCCGATTCCACAACCCTCGAGGGGTCCATGGACCCCTGGTTAAGAATCCATGTGACTGACCGAATACTGCGTGAGTGGAAATCCAGATTGCTCATTTTTGATTGAATATTTGCTTTTCAGATGGCGTATCCTCATCCGAAATTTGGATTGATCCGGACGAGGAAAGGTTAGTAGCGTTTGCTTCGTGGAGTAGATGTAGGCCTACATGTGATATGATATCTGTACCAAATTATTGAACTGATTTTGATGTAAATGATCTCATGAAAGCAGATTTCCAATACGCTTGCCTAAAGGCATGTTAACAAAACGACAATGCATTATGGAAATAATGTCATATCTTTTCATCTAGGAATAAAATATGACTAGAGCCTGGCCAATTATCAGATTGCCGATGATTGCGAATCGATCTGGCACTTTGCAAGAAATATCGGTATAGGCCAGTAGAGGTAAAAAGTATCGGCAATTTTCGTGACCGCACAAGATGGTAGTAAGAAGTAGAATATTATGCTGCATCTAGACCAGTGGTTCCCAACCTTTTTCGACTCATCGCCCCCTTTTCAAGCTCAACGCTGATCATCGCCCCCCAAATTTTGTGAACCGAAAAATCGGTATACAAACTGTAATCACCGGCGGGTTGACTAAAAAAAAAGGTCAACTTTGCCGTTCGATGTCGAATTTTACACTTTTGCAACTGAATTTTTGTGGGATGACTAAAAAAAAGGTCATTACTCCGACTTGACTCCAATATAGCCGTTTTAACGCGTCATCGCCCCCTCTATCGTCCCCTTCGCTATTTTCGCCCTCCGTCGCCCCCTTTGTCCATTTTCGCCCCCCTATCGCCCCCTTCGTCATTTTCGCCCTCCTAGACCGCCAAATCGCCCACGTTGGGAACCACTGATCTAGACTGTGAATATTGATCTATTTCTTGTATCTTAAAGGCAGCTCTCAGGCAATCTCGGATTATCCTTGATTGATTGATAATCCGATAATTACCAACGAAAAACTCAAATAACTCCGCTTCTACTGGCTGGAATTGAGTCAAATTTGTTTTGCATCGTCTTTGAAGACAGCTCAACAATTTCATGGGGTTGACAGAAAAATTTGATTTTTTTTTAAATTTTCCGTAATAAATAAGCATTTTTATATGGATCTGCGTAGTCCTAAACTTGTTAGAATCAAGCCAAATTTGGTGTGCAGATTTTTTAGGGTAGCCTGACAATTTAATCAGTGAATGGCTACAATCTGGGAAAAAAAGTTATTTTAGAACAGCACTAGTGGTCACTGTTGGTTTTCAAATATAACACTGACACAGTAAATTCCTACTAAAGTACAGGAAGAAGTAGTGATATCGAAGTGAGGAAATTACGTACACTGTTACTTAGAGGCGGACTTAGTCAAAAATCGCTGTCAGTATATAGCACTAATAGACAAAACCTAATTGGGTACTATGAAAAAGAACTAGTACTTCGATACCGTCCAGATGTAGGCTTTTTAGTTGTTTTTTTCACGTCCTAGCCCGGCAATGGCTGTGAAGCTGAAGGTTTTGAAATGCGATTGTAATGGGATGTGATGTCTTCTGAATATCGGCTGAATATCTCGGGGTTATTGGTGAAGGTGTTGGTGATCGGCTTTATCGGTATCGGTGTAAAAATCTGTTATCGATCATGCTCGTGTCATGACTCACGACGTCGAGAAAACACCTGCTCTCATGTGAAGTTCATTTTCATAAAGAATATCATTGAGATGCTTGCTAAGTTCTTAAGCAGGATTGCAGCATGCGGCTTTTACTCACCAGAATGTATGACAGTGAAATTTAATTGACAGGAAAATCATTGTGCTCAATTGTTTTCAAGGCTGTGCCATATACTCGATTTTTCCACTCCCAATGTTCGGACAAGCTGTACGCTTCTACCGGGTTCAGTTTTGACCCACTAAAAATAAACAAGACTTATATCTTTTCCTCTGCAGCTCAACAAACCCTCCACCTCCAGAAAGAAATCAGGATGTTTTGTACGACCAGCTCATGGGTGACCTTTTATCCGGTTGGGACATGGTGGCAGAACATCCGCTGCCCACGGAGCCCACTGGGCCATCTCAGGTGACGGCAGAGCGATCTCCTGCAGAGCCATCGCTGCTACGTGCAGAGCCAACGCCGTTGCGTGCGGAGCCATCACCAGTGCGTGCAGAGCGATCTCCTGTAGAGCCATCGCCGCTATGTGCAGAGCTAACGCCGTTGCGTGCAGAGCCCTCTCCTGCAGAGCCATCGCCAGTGCGTGCAGAGCCATCGCTTCTACTTGCAGAGCCAACGCCGTTTCTTGCTGAGCCAGCTTCAGCGGCAGGGCCGCCGCTGCCCGCATTGGATGGGCACAAGATAAAAAAAAAACAGAGGTGACGGCTATTGTAGATTACAGTAACTTAAGGCAATTTAGAGTTTTCTATCGCAATGGTTTTCAACCGGTGATCAGCGAAGCATTTTCAGGGGGCCCACGAAGCATTTGCAACATGATTCACAGCCTATTTCAAAGCTAGTGAAATAATAAGACAGTTTCGCTTCATACCTGCTAAAACGTCTGGACTCACAGCAATTGGATGGCCTTGTCAGAAGAATATCCTATATCCTGTGCAAACTCATATCAATTGCCAATGGGGTTGCAAAAATTTACATTTGAAGTTGTCGGTCTTAGCAAATCAGTGATCACTTATTGAAATGAAAACTCTCTACTTTTTGCAACACTTGACCTAAAATATACTTGGTGCGCCTGTGACGGTCCGAAAGGGTTCCGCCAAGACAAAAGGTTGAGAAGCACTGCTGTATGGGTTCAATTGCCGTGATGCAGCAGCTACTACATATGATTTTCTTGACAATTTCTCTCGTAAAAGTGATGCTGACTCCTCACAGAACTGCTGACTTTTGTAAATCCTACAAAAATCTAATAGATAGCCCAAACTTTGTATCATATGTTTTGTATGGTTTGATAAGGCCAGTCGAATTTCCGATGATTCCTGATCAAAAAACAGTACCTAAACTATAATTAGCATTTCAACTTTTACTGACGCTGAGTATATAATTAACGTCGGCGAAGTAATAATCTCTCACTACTCGGCCTGAATCATTAGAAATATTACTTACCTCCGAATCATCATCAATTGTCATCATCATCCAGCCTTGCCATTGGTAGTTTCGAGTACGCCATCCCTGATGTTCCTGGTCGGTTTGCATTTAACCTGTGTATCAACAAACAGGGTTCGAAAGGGTTGTCCCAGAAAGGAACCTGCGGTGTCCGTGGATGTTCCAAAAGTTTCACAAATCCAATGCGCAAAGCCAAGTCGCAAACGCAAGGGCACTCCTATTGAGGAGCCTGCGCCATCTGCGAAAAGGACAAAGTCTTCACGGGCCAAGCGCCAAGTGACCAATCCGAAGCACAAATGCCCGAGTCCGCACAAGAGACCTCATTCGCCAAGTCGCAAACGCAAGGGCACTCCTATCGAGGAACCTGCGTCATCTGCGAAAAGGGCCAAGCGCCAAGTCGCCAATCCAAAGCGCAAATGCCCAAGTCCGCACAAGCGGCCTCATACAAAACCAGGAAATCCAAGGTGAGAATGTTAAAAAATTTATGCTGGGCCTCGTAACAGCAGCATTTCACGCCTAACTGGAATATGGCACAACAGTATCAAATTATGGTTGCTCGAATTATAGATATTTGCCGGTAGATGTAGTCATGTGGGAATACATTGCTTCACTGTGCAATATATTTTTTTAATTGAAATAATTGTTCATTTATATGTTTTCTTTCGCTCAAGGCTTTCGATGCACAATGGGATGTCATCAACAGATAGTAGGATATCGGAATGACCAGTTACGGTGTCCTTATCTTAATACTTCTACCAAGCTAATTGGTCGACGGTCAACTAACTGCTGAGTTTTTGAGTAGCTTTTGGATGTTTTACTGTTTGACTTTAGGTTCAGTTTCGATATATTGACTGATGGGTTGTATATAAAAATACTAAAAGCATATGGTAGGGGTGTCAAACCTGTGGTAGTACCTTGTCTCCCTAGTCATTAGCCCCGATATCGATTCTTTAGTTGCATAAAAGCGTTGTCACGTAACATGTGCAGTTCATGGTTCAAACTAAATTAAAAGTAAAGATCATGATGTTTTGTTACATTTTATTTCTTCAATGAAATATTGCTTCTTTTGAAATAACCATGATCATCGCCCGTGTTAGACAGTGCAGCGTTGTGCTGACATAAAGTTTTAGAAGCGTGATTGCTAAACATGTGTGTCCTATTTTGTCACGATATTGCACTCTTGCGGCCCGTGCCCGCTATGAAATTTGAAATGAGTGCCAGCTGCCCGTTTGCTGTTTCCTCCTGGTCTATATACTCGATGGATGCTTAGATTGCTTACGTTTTCGATTAAATCTCATTGTACCACAATGCACTTTGTTACCTATCACATTTTCTCAATTATGGTCAGAGTCAGTTCGCCAGTAATATTTTCTTTGGTATTTGTTATTCCTTGATTGTTTTGCTTATCGGATTTATGGGAGAAGTTGAAGGACTGAATCTTCTTTTACAGAAAACCGTCGAAAGTTGGTAAATTAAACCCGAACACCATCATTGAAAAATTGCCAGGTAAGTCTTCAACTGTGATTCAACAGCTTGTTAATTGACCAAAACCAATATAAATAATTTTAATGGAAAACTAAAACATGATAGCCTAATGAATATTTTAACAAATCAGCGGGACTCCTGCTGTTCCTCTTCAGATACCAGTTCATAAATGAGAGGCTTCGCCTGAGAAAGTCACACCGTATTGTTTTTTGAAGCACAACGCTATGATACAAATTCTTTGATTGCAAATGAGCTTTAAAATGTTGGAAATAGAATTGGCATTTCAGACAGACTGGTCCAGTGGGGAATTCAGGGGTTTCTGGTGTGAAACAGACACACTAATAAGGAAATACATGCAATATATAAATGGTGCAGAACAGTTGAAACTTATTCTTATTCATAAGCGGTGAACTCTAATTTTTCCTGGGTATGGGGGATTGATGACGGCACAAAGAACTAGTGTCATAATGCGTCAGAGTTCATATTCTTATTCATAGGCGGTCAACTGTAATTGTCCCTGAGATCGATGACGTCATAAAGGGCTAGCGTCAGAATTCGCAAATGAGCCGACTCGCAAGCGTTCAATATCACCTGTCACTTGTATATGGTGACAAAATTATGATAGTATTAAGCAGGCGCGTAGCAAGCCGGCCGCTTGCTGAATTGAATGAATTCATTAAAATTTACCAAGGTAGCATAAGTTCATTATAATTATGTACACGCTCCAATGCCGATAATACATCGATCGGGTCAGCATCCTTGTGCAACGAACTCGTACGTATGTTATATAAATACACCACACATCACGCTACCATAAGATTACTAGCGAGTCCAACTGTGTAGTTAATTAGAGAGCTCGCAATCTCCCGCAACATATTCGCCAACACACGCGCCAAACATCAGGAGATTATAATGACTCCGCCTCGAGAACAAACGAATACGCATCTTTGGCGACGGCTAACGCGTGATATCATCACAGACTCTTCGCGCTAATTGACAACTCGCTTCACGCAAATCAGCCACAGCAAAAGGGTATAAATTGGCATCACCGGAATCATAATAAGCAATATTGGCCTGATGTAAAATGACCATAGATGTCATAACGGCATAAGTGTCGGATTGAAATAAATTATTAGCACGAATAAACTGCAAGCAGTATACAGAAAGAATTGATCAATTTAGATATCGCTGAAATTACATTCTAGTGGTAAACGATACAACATTCGTATTGCATTGTAAGACGCATGTTGATACGAGTTTCCGGTCATCAATATGACCATGTCAGTATATAGGCTAGAGCGCGGACATACATATATAGGCCTACCACTAGATTTACACAACAACACGACTTTGAAATCTAATCAATTTTCTTCTAGCACAGTGGTTCGCAACGGTGGCGATATCAAACAGCAGTGGGCAATTTTGAGAAGCAGGGGGGGTATGATATATTTAACTAGCCGGTAACTGGAAACCGGCACAAAATAAACGTTGAAAACGGATTATTCTAGAACTAATGCGAAAGTTGACTAAAAAACGTCAACTCGCCGCAAACTCCTCAGATAGCGGGATTTTCAGAGATCTCCGCAAAAGTTCACCTTTTTTATTTGCATCTTTTTAGTCAATTTACTAGCGACAGCTGTATCAATTCCCGGTTATGTATCTCCTCTTTAAAGGATCAGAAAATATAGGGAGCGATAAATATATGCCAAGCTAGATATGGAAGTGACGAATCGAAAAAGGTTTTGAACCACTGTTATAGCATATATTTTTGATAATGTTCCTATAGATGATCGGGTAAATTTCCGGATTTGCAGCGAAAATAATTAGGCTCATACGTCTTGTGAATTCAATTATTTTTCTTTCAGCTCCTACTATTCCAGCACCAACTGAAGCCGGACCTCGTCGGAGTCAGAGGATGAAGCTACCGGTGCAACAAGGCGTTCGATATAGCTTCATATATTCGTAAGTGGATAAATTCGTGGGGTTGTTCAGTTCATAAAGAAGTTTTGTCGATTTGATGATGAATAATATTGATAGAATATTTGAATTGCTTCTTGGAGGTAGCAAACTTCAATAGCCTATACAATTGAATAGTGCTGGAGAACTCATGAAATTCCCCGTTGGCAATCATTTGTTAGATGAACCTGTCTGTAGAGCTTCTTGGAGGTACAGAACTTCGATATGCACTTGAATAGTATACCCATATTGAAATGAACCCAAATATTTTAGACTGACACTCGTCATGGATTATCGTCGGCAACTAGTAGAGAATTGCAAAGACCATTGCGTATCAACAATGGTATCTCGAATATGACGTCACCAGCATGAAATTTATGTTTTTTCCAATTCTCTACTAGTTGCTTACGCCCCATGACGAGCGTCATCCGAAAATAATCGGGTTCATTTGAATATGAATAGACTATTCAATTGTATATTGAAGTTCTCTACCTCCAAGAAATTCTAGAATTATATCAAGTTGCAAGGTTGTAACCAACTCACAAGGCTCCGAGTCACAAGTCAATCACACTTCTGTAGTTTTGTCTTGTGTCAAGTTTAGGCATTTTCGATAGACCACCCAATCTAGTCCAAGTCATAACATTGATTGCTGCGTTTGAGTTGAAGTCCACTTTTTAAAACTCTGCAATTTTATCGAATAGTTTGCATTTATAATGCATTATTTTCCTCCCTTTCAACAGTTACCAGTATCAATACCTAAGTGTTGGAGGTTTATCTAGGCTCTTCGCCATATAATTTGTGTTAGTGGTGTCTTATAAAAGCCTAGAAGTGGGCCGTGCTTCAAGTCGGCAATTATGGAATCAAATATAAGGAAAATGTTATGAAGATAGCAGTCGACAACGCCATGAATACCACAAACAGACGAACCAATAGACGAAACACCAGTGGCGTAATTACTTTATTATTCTTCGAAATTACAATGGAACATCCGTCTTGGCCGTTTGAGTCTCGAGTCATATGACTTGTTCCGACTCATGCGTGATGTTGAGTCGGAGTCATTTCCGTATTTTGAGACAATAAGTCGAGTCCTTTTAACGCTGACGAGTAGTCGATAAAATTTGAAATTAAGATTGGGCCTCCGTCACACTTATCTTCTTTTTGTGTCGTTGTAGCTCTGACTTTGACGAGCATGGCTTCAGGAAAGTCACCGGGATCCTGAAAGTTAGCGATCGAGGTATGCTGACTCAGTGCCAGGTTTGAGTCGAAGAATTTATGTTAATCTTTTTTCAGATGACGCCGCTCTCCGGGCAGCCACCGTCGTGTCGAAGAAACGGATTAAAAGAAGAGTGACCGCAGCCGCCCATAAAGGTGCCGTCATTTTTCAACTCTTTCACGGTCATCCTTTAGAATGTGGATTCCCGACCTTCCTATGCCTCAACCCCAAATTTCGATTTGAAAATGAACTGCCAGCCCACTTTCAATTTGATGCACCGATTCTTGAATCTGCGCTTCTCAAACTTTTTCGGCTCCTGGTACATCAGAAAATGTATAAAACTCACCTGGCACACTTACAAGAAAGTTGCTGAATCAATATTTCCACGTTTAAATGTAATGGTTATCCTTGTCTATGTGAACATATATATAGGCTGGCGATAGAAACGAGGTTGCATTTTTGCGACCCGCAGCCCGATGCTGACCTGGAAATCATCCTACTAACCAGCCATGCCATGATAGGGCAGTACTTCGAGAAATTTACTTTACGTGAAATAAGGATTAGTTATTCGGCTGTGTCAAGAGTATTCTCTTAACACTCGGAATTTCTGTTAACACACGACTCGGACAACTAGATAATTCTAGTTGCCTAATTAGACTAAATTAGATTAAAATGCCAGTAATCGAATTCTAATACAATTCAAAAAATGTTCCTTTGCTTTAATTCTAATTTTAATCTAGTTTGTTAAATGTTTGAATTCTGTAATTTTGATTCTGATCTGACTCATTGTTTTTCTGATAATGGCTCTTTGTTCGGGGCATTTTGCTGCAAGTTCAGAATATCCAGGGTTGTAATGACTCGAGTCACGATTTTCTGATGACTCGACTTGACTCGAGTCATATTCTCAAAATACGGAAATGACTCGACTCGACACAAGTCAATAGGTGTATTGACTCGACTTTACGTATGACTCGAACCAAGTCATATGACTCGAGACGAAGACGGCCAATAGCGACGTTTCATTGTAATTTCAAAGAGTAGTAAAGTATAACCCCCCTATTGGGAGTTCATCTATTGGTACTGATACTTGAAAATGCGACCAGAAACTATTGAAAGAGAGGAAAATTAGTATATCATAAATGTCAACCATTCGATATGACAGTTATAACAGTGGGTTTAACAAGACTTTATCTGGAAACTGAGCAGTCAACACAATGGCTTGGACTTGGACTCGAGTCATAATACCATGACTAGGACTCGAACCTCTGCTCGATGACTTAGACTCGGACTTGACTCGGTGGCGAAATAAAAATGACTCGAGTCAAAACTAAAAAAGTGAGATTCACTTGTGACTCGGAGCCTTGTGACTAGGTTACAACCCTGGGAATATCCCACTTGTGCAGTGAAGGCCAGTTCCAAACCGCCATTGCATTGCTTCCACCAAAAATGTCATAGTAGGTATTGTGACGAATAATTGCCATACTAGCACTGCTTGGAGTGCCAACATGGTCTACAATATTTCTCTAGAACCTTCATAGTCGCCAAGCGTCACCTATATTGCCCACTGAGTATTTCTGCCCCTTGAAAATCAAAATCGCCCATAAGGAGTGATTCAAGTGCTGAAATATAAATTGAGTAATAATTGACACTCTGTAATTTATATTTGGAAACATCGAATGAATATGTTGTGAATGAAAATCGGCTTGCTGTGTTCCACATCCTATATAATGTGCTTTATGCATGTTGATTGAGTAATTTAATTCAGGAGAGAAGACCTGCCAGCGCTCAGGATCAGGCAGCAAGATCATAGAAGATCATGGCGATACCGGGTTAGTGGTGGTTGAAATATCATGATTTTCAAGTCCTATTTTTGTCTGGTCAATTTCAATGCAATATTGCCTATCATTGCCTTGCTAGTTTCAAAGTAGCTGGTACCTTGTTCATGACGCCACACCGAGGCCAGCATTTTCTAGGGAATTCCAAATTGTTGATGCGTATGTTGCTAGTTCGTTCAATATTATAGGATAATAATGAAATAAAATTTTCATATTGTTAATTTATTCATGAACTTTTCGACTGACCTTCATTAGTGGCACTCGTCAGTAATACAGTTGATGGAATATGAAATTGAGGAAATGTTTAGCCCGTGTGACATGATGATGTCAGAACAGACATGCACTAAAGAGTGTGATACGGTAGACAAAGAGCTTTTCGTGAATGAATTACCAGTATGAACTTATTGTTTTGTTTTATTCTCAAGCTCTGTACCCTGAATGGCTTGTTCAAATATGGTTGGATTATGAAAGGTTCCCATTTATTTGAATTGCATAAATTGAGAAGTCGTGAATCAATATTTTGCAAATCATGCCTCATTTATATTAATCGACGCTGTGTCATGCTGCAAAATGAACTACGTGAGTAACAATTGAACATTGTTGATAGTCCGATATAATTCAACAGTACGCATGCAGCCAAGATTCAACACAAAACAAATGTCTATCACTACTCAGCTTGAATCATTAGAAATAATACTCTACTCCAGAGCATTGTCATCATCATCCAGCCCTGCCATCGGTAGTTTTGAATACTTTATCCCTCACGTTTATGATCGGTTTGCTTTAACCTTCAGATCAACCAACAGGGTTCGGGAGGGTAAAGTTGCCAAGCCAAGTCGCGTGAGCACAGGCAAAACTCAGCGCAAGCGGCCTAATCGCTCAAAACAGGAAAATCCAAGGTGAGAGAGTGGTTGAGAAATTTTTGCTGGACATCGTAACGGCAGCATTTGGCGCCTGAATGGAATATGGCCCGACAGTATCAATTTCTGATTGCTCTAATTATAGATATTTGCAGGTAGAGGTGGGAATACATCGCTTAGCTGTGTAATAATTTTTTTATTTGTAACTGATCGTTCTCTTATTTTTTCCTTCGCTCAAGGTGCTCAATGCACAATGGGATGTCGTCAGCGGATATAAAGATGTGGAAATGACTAGTTATGGTGTCCTAATCCTAATACTTTTACAAACTACCAATTTAGTTGGTTGACGGTCTACTAACTGCTGGTTTTTTGATTGATTTTGTGCTGTTTGACTTTTCGTTCAGTGTCGATGAATTAACTGGAGGGCTGTATATAAAAATACTAAAAGCCTACGATAGGGGTGTTCAATCTGTGGCAGGTTCTGCGAAGGTCGCAGAAATCAATTGTGCCAAGTTTTGGAAACCACTGATGATTATTATCAACATATTCGTCTACATCAGTACTGATCATCATGTGTTTTGAGATTTTAGAAGACCTTTTAGAAAAGCGTTTTGAAATACTGAAATAGATTTGTTTTACAACAACACTATTACCCAGTAAGCTGAACTGGCTTCGCCTGTGGTCGCTGAATTCCATGGAGGGAGAATCAGCTGATATGAATGATCTTATTCTATTGCCTTGGCATGAAATGTTCGAGACACTGCCAATTCGAGCACACTTAGCAGTTCGAACACAGCTCAGGACGTCCCTACAATATCAAGCTTTATGAGGGGTCAATCTTTTAATGACAGCACTTTGTCTCGTTAGCCCCGATATCGATTCTTTAGTTTTGAAAATGTGGTATTGCTGCCTGTTTTTTGTTGGCCACTCTAATCTACATACTTGGTGGAAGCTTACATTCTCACAAATTGCAGCTGCTGCTCGAGTAAATTTCATAGCATCACATTTACTCAATGTAACGCCGGAGTCAGTTCCCCAGCAGCATTTGTTATAACTTGTTTTTTTCTCCCAAGATTTACGCGAAAATTGAAAGACTACATCTTATTTTACAGCAAACCGACAAATCGTGGAATGATTGTGGAAAAATGGCCGGGTAAGTCTTGAACAGTGCATTGACAGCTTGTTAATAGACCAAAATCAATATAATATAATTTTACTGGAAAACTCGAACATGATACTGATAATTTTGGGGGCCATCTTCAACAGTTGGTTTATAAAATAAGCTACAAAGTGTAAAATGTCCAATGATAAATTCAGTATCTCCGACGCCAACAAAATGCACAAAATTAACAAATATTTGACCTAACAGTAAAATCTCAACCTGTCAAAACTACCCGCCTTAGCCATCGCACATATTTATATGCCTTGAGAAAGGATAATGATGCTATATAATGATAGTTTCATCACTCTCTACAAAGGAAAATGATGCGAGGTTGATATTTACTGATTGATCTGCTAAACTAGAGGGGGCAATTCATGGGTTTCTGGTGTGAAACAGATACAATTGTAAAGTATTACATATAAATGGTGCAGAACAGTTGAAACTTACCAGTAGGCTATAATATATACTGCGGGATTTAGAGCTTATTGTCTCTGTTGATCTGTATTAGAAGCGTAGCTAACCAAATATCTTGGGATTCAGGCTGTACTTGAATACTTAACTCGAGAAGCTGTTCCTTGGGTGAAGTTCTTCGTAACAGATATATACTCAATACAATGGTTTATTCAGAACGTTGTACAGTAGTTTGCGTATAGAGTCTCATAATCATAGTAAAAGGTAGTCTCTAACACGTGTTACATACACTTATATAGAGTCTCCGGACATCACAACAAGAAGTAGTTTCTTATTCGAGACATAGCGGAATATCATGGGCGAGTGATCACAGCTGGATAGCTACAATACTCATTCATGGTGGTGCAATACCACTGGTGACCCCTATCAATTCATGCGCTCTTACCTTTCATCACTTGGTCCTAACTAATCAGAGTCAACTCGCCACAAACTATCCTCGGACACCGTGATTTTCAGAGATCGCAGCGGAATTGCTGTTTTAGGCAATTCACCAGCAATCAAAGGTAGCTGTATAAATCCCTGTTATCATGTCCGGTTTGTTGAATCATAAAAGATATGTCGATATTGATAAGGGTGTCTAAAAAAGTTGGAAAGCACTGCTCCAGCATTTATTGTGGATAATGTTTTATTAGATGATTCGGTAAATTTCTAAATTTGGATAGGAAAAGATTAGGTTAATACGTCTTGTGAATTCAACTCTTTTTTTGTTAGTCCCGACGGTTCCAGCGCCAACTGAAGCCGGACCTCGTCGGAGTCCGAGGATGAAGCTACCGGTGCAGCAAGGCGTGCATTATGGCTTCACATATTCGTAAGTGCATAAATTCGTGGCGTTGCTCAGTTCACAAAGAAGTTTTGTCGAATTGATAATGAATAATGATGATAGAATATTTTAAGAGATTCTTGGAGGTACAGAACTTCAATATACATTTGAATAATCCACTCGTATTGTAATGAACCCGAATATTTTTGACTGACACTCGTCAGGTATAATCCTGAGCAACTAGTAGTAAATTGGAGTAACCAATGCATATCAACAGATGTATCACACAATATTACGTCACCAGCCTGAAATTTCAAATAAAAGAGCATTCAATGTATTATAACAAAACAGTACCATTCATATTTCACATATTTCGTTATAATCTGTTATGACGTCACTAGCATGAAATTTCGAATAGGAGAGCATTCAATTTACTATATGAAAATTATACAAAAAACAGTGCATTGAACGCTATCATATTCAAAATTTTATGCTGGTGACCAGACATGGGGCGATTACTTCATGAATGTAATCGATTGCGATTACGATTACTTCTGAATGACGCGATTACGATTACAGCAAAATCAGGAAGTAGTCGATTACGATTACATTGGAAAAGTAATCACGATTACTCACGATTACATTTATTTTGCATCTTAGAAGTTATATCGGAAGACAATATATGGATTGCGCTGAAAAAACTTAATGAGATAACAAACTTCCTTTAAAAAAAGATGCGTCATTTGCTTGTTACGTCATAATGTACCAATTGCCCCTTTTTATAGAGGTCGATTTATCGCACCCAATGATTTGTATTCTTGCCAGGTCCATAACCGCCGCCCCCAAATTTCCCAATAGGGTGAGGAGCGATATCAAAGGGGACTCAAAAGTATTTCGTAAACCAACGTAAATTATCGAGTCTTTTCGAGAGATTTAATCAACTTGAAAATTCTCTCTGGACAGCTTGATTTTGAAATGCATACGTCTCCCCCTAAAAAAGCATACATAATTTATAGTAGGGTTGCATTTAAAACAAATGGTTGTTTAAAACATGTTTTAAACGGTGTTTGAAAAACAAAGGCTTCAAAAAAAACTACGGACAATTACCATCCGATTTGGCCGACGTACATCGATACGGGATGGTTGGAACCCGCAAAATAGTCTGTTCAACAGTTAAAGTCCTGATATTTCGTCAAAGGAACTATATTTACCCTATATTTTTAATTGTCAATCTCAATCCACTAGGACAGTGGACGGGAACATATGGCTCGCGAGCCATATATGGCTCTTTGGGGTATAAGATATGGCTCTTTGACAGATTTTTAATTTTCTACTTAATTTTATCGATATTGCAGCAACTTGGCAACTTGTTAGTAAATTTTCTTAACGGCCACAATAATTATTCTGGTGGCAGCATAAACAATTAAACATGTATTTGAGAGGCAAGACAGTGACTTATCCAGGGTCAAGGGCTCGGACCCCTTTACAAAGTCCTTACATTTAAGTTGCTGTAGCCATAAACTAAAGTAATTATAACAAGATACCGAACGTTATCATTATAAATTACATGCTCTCAGCTCTACAGGTAAATCTGACCATAGGGGCTGAGAGAGGATTAGAAATTAATAGTAATATAATGCAATTACCAATAATATTGACGTAATTCAGTCTTCAACTTGAAATACCTCCATATGCGGCCAAAGATCAACGTTTGGACTGAGGAAGAATTGCTGTTTAGGTCCAGATTCTAGCTATGACCCAGGCTAACATGGTATAGAAGCCATGGCCATGGCGGCACGTCCCAATGTTGAGTATAGAATTGTGAAATAAAGATTGACGCCCGTTCCAAGTAAAGTCATATGAGAATAAGATAATGTACTGCAAGCTGCCGTTAAGAGAAACGACAAAGACGGCTTGGTTAAGATACATATCACCAGATGTTGATTTTTACTGCTTCGTTATGGAAACCGTAATGTTTTATTTGGCGAGTACAAAATTTCAAATCTTTGTCCGGCCTTACTGCTCGCCAAGTAGCAACGGTCAAACTGCGTTTAACTAAGCATAGCCAAACATCAATACATAAGTTACTATTTTAAACTAGGCAGAATGGAGATTAATTATCCTGCGGCGAGGGAGTGGCGTGTGGAACGTGTTGATAACCTGATATACAGCACGACGCCACGGCGGGTGTTCTTACAATGACACTGATGTAGGCTGCGTACATCGACTATCAAGCAAAGCTAATAGGCTACTTCTGATGTAATAATGAGCAATAGCATTTGGGAATCAGACGTGTGTGCTATCACGAACTTGGTATAATATCTCTTCCTCATTCACGAATGTTCAGTTTATATCATATGGTCCTTGTACAAATAAAAAGTAATCGTTCTTTCACTAAGAAATCGATTAGATATGGGAAGTAGTCGATTACAATTACGATTACTTCGGAATTTTTTCGAATGTAATCGATTGCGATTACGATTACTTGAAAATGCTGTAATCGTCGTAATCGATTACGATTACTAATCGCGATTACCCCATGTCTGCTGGTGACGTCATATTTTGCGATACGATTGTTGATATACAATGTTATTTCCAATTCTCTACTAGTTGCTGACTATTACCCCTGATGAGTGTTATCCAAAAGTGTTCGGGTTCATTTCATTATGAATATACTACTCAATTGTATATTAAATTTCTGCGCCTCCATGAAGCTCATCAATTATATCAAGCAGCATGGTTGTAACCAAGTCCCAAGTGAATCACACGTCTGTAGTTTTGATCCGATTCAAGTCTAGGCATTTTCAATGCACCACCGAGTCAAGTCCAAGTCATAACATTGACGGCTCGGTTTAGAGTTGAAGTTTTTTTAAATCATATAGTTCGCATCTATAATTTACTTATTTTCTCGTCACTTTGAACAGTTTCTTGTCGCCTTTTTCGACTACTAGTGACCTATGTGTTCAAGGTTTATCTAGGCTCCTCCTCGCCATATCATCCATGTAAGTGATGGTTTATAAAAGCCTAGAAGTGTGACGTGCACTAAGTCGGCAGTTACGGAATCTGAAATAAGGAAAATGGGCCGGCTCTAAATGACCATTGTAGTCGACAAACTCCATGAATACCGCTCACGAACAAACAAAACCAATAGGTGCCCTTTTCATGTTCCAGTAGCAACTGACAAAACACCAGTGGTGTGGATACTTTACTATTCTTCTAAGTTACAATGGAGCGTAGATCTTGGCCGTCTGCGTCTCTAATCATATGACCTGTTCCTAGTCATGGCAATGACTGCAGTCCATTCATTTTGGTATTTTGAGACAATGAGTCGAGTCATTACAACCCTGTCGAGTGGCCGGTAAATATTGAAAAAAGGATTTTACTGCGTCACACTTATCTTCTTTTTGTGTCATTGCAGCACTGAATTCGACGAGCATGGCTTCAGAAAAGTCACCGGGGTTTGGAAAGCGACCGATCCAGGTATGCCGACTCAGAGCCCTGTAGGATTCGAAGCGTCAATTCATATCTATTTTTTTTCAGACAGTGCCGCACGTAGGGCCGCTACTGTTTGGATCTAGGAAAAGGAACAGAAGAAAAGCGAGCACAGCCGATCCTGAAGGTACTGTCAATTTTTCAACTTTTCGCCGTTGATAATTTTGAACGGGTTTTCCCGACCTTCGCAACGCCAAATTTTGATTTTTAAAATGTACTGCGAGCCCACTATACATTTGGCGCGCCGATTGCCTGAATTATGGTGGGCACCTATGTCCTGTCCAGACTCACATCCCAAATTTGAACAGGCGAATAAACATGCTGTAGGGCAGTTTGAAAAAATCGATTTTTTTTCCAAATCTTGCTTGTTAGGCATGCAAATCGCCAAGTTGCCAAAGAAATCAATGCTTACCAAATTTGAATCAATTTCAACCGGTAATAGCGAAGCCATTAGAGTAATAAAATTTTGAATCTCTTGTAAAATATTTGTCATCAATGCTATTTTTTCAAATCCAAAACTTTTCTTCTACCTGTTGGAATTTTGCCAAAATTGGTATACATCTCTTTTTTAGACAACTTTACCATTTCATGGGGTGACCAGTAACATTGAAAAAAAAATTATATGGACTTGAGTCAAAGGCGAGTAATGGAATCCAAAATTCACGATAAATCTGCCGATTGATTAATCCCTATATCTAAAAGTAAGCTTTTCGGTAGTATTCGGCAGACTTTAGAATCCTTGAATGACAACCCAAATATTTGGGTGTAGCGTAATGTAATGGCTTGGCAGTGTTTTCTTCTCACAGATATGATGCTGACAGATTCCGTCCTTTTCCTGAATGTTTTATTCTGCCCGCTGTATATTTTTCCATGGTGTATTGTAGGCCTTACATTGTTGGGTAGCGAAGGCCAACAACCGATTGGGATTGTTATGATAAGTAGCATTGTGATGTGCGTATTCTGGTAATCAGAGCTATAAAGGCGACACTCACATCTCGCTACTTGGATGGGGGACCGAAATTAGTTAGTAAATGAAGATGTTTATTGTAAAAAGTGGTTCTTAACCAGGCTCACCAAGGCCAGGTTGATGAGCTCTGCTTGAGGTTAAGACAAAAACTCAATTCATACATATCATTCGTGCTGGCACACCCGTATTGGCCATCAATTTGACGCAATCTGTGGTTGGATTAGGACCGTTGCGGTGATATGTAGTGTACATTGGCGTACGTTCTGTGGCTCTAAATCTAAACCCTGTCTTTGGCAATTTCCGATTCCATATCCTATTTTTTGTCATTTGCGGTTACGTTTTGCGTTTCTATCAACCAATATGATGCTACATTCTAAGGCAGGGGTGGGTAACATCTCAGATCACTGGTAAGGCTGGGCAAAGTCAAGTACCCGAGTTATTCGATTCTGAATCACGTATTATGCTTCGAGTCGAGTATCACTCCTTATGATGTCACATCAGAATGTAATATGTACCTTTTGTGCCACCACAAAGAATATTAAAGATGCTTTTGGTATTTATTCGGCCCTACCAATTTATTGCGCTTTGTGACAATGTTGTGGGAGGACCATGAGCTCAGAATTCTTTTCCAGCAACGGTTGTAGCTTTGTGCTATATATTTGTATACTGCGATGCGCCCGATCAAGGTTTCAAGGCTTCTACAGTGAAAAATAGTATCAAAACCACATGAAATAACTTTCATTGGCGAGGAGTGTATAATTTCATTACTCGGAGAAAACATCTTTTGCTACTCAGCTCTTATCATTATAATAATAACTCGATTCAGATTCGACTGCTCGAATCATTGTGACCGGCTATACTTGCAGGCCGCATTCATCTTCGGAATTCATTCGCAGGCCGTATTATGCTATGATCGAAATTAAAATTCCAGACGCAAGCTTTTATTTGATTTCACTGTAACCTCATAGATATATATTAGAACGATTTGAATATTGCAGCAGCATGAACAAGAAGCGCTCGGGAAATTACAGCAGCACGCTGAAGTACGACAAGATGACTGTTCGCGCATCCACGGCAAACGCCGGTTCTGGAACTCATCCAAAGGTACGTACACTTGCACATCTAAGGCTCTCCACTGCACCAGGATCAGCTCAAAACTGGGCACAGCGATATTTATCACACGGTTCTGTTTGGATCGCAGCATTAAGTGGCACGTTTCATTGTAGCGCTTTCCGTCGAGAGTGCCAAGCGTGTGTCAGGCCTGGTTCATCAGACTATAGTCGGTGCTCCTCTGAGGAGCCTGAATGCACGACATAGCCATGAGTCAACCAAGGTGTCATTCCACTTTCGTTGTTGCATGGATGAATGGCAGTGTGCTGTACTGTGCAATCATGTCTTTCAGGTATCTCATGGGTATAACTTCAACTCATATCAATTTGAATCATCTATTACATGGCAAATGTTATGTTCCATATAGGCTAAGTGATTCAGCTATTCATTAAAGTCAGTTTCAGCAACTTTGCATAACATCTAAAACGGATATCATGTTGTTATTACAGGCGCGAGTACCGTACTCGCGTAACTTACACATCCATCTGTGCAGTATTAGCACTGGCGTCAAGTCACTTCTACAAGACCAAACTCCGTGATAATGGTCTAGTTCAGAGGCCTAAAACTCGAATGTGCTTGCGGGTCAGGCTTCTAGTTTTTGACGCCGCGGGCCGCAGCCTCAATAGGGGTATTCATTGTCTTTTCACATATTTGATGGGATGATATTGTTCGATTGAAAATGAGCCGACCTTGCAGACTGACATTCAACACACACTGTCAAAATGTGATTTACTATTTTAGCAATTCAGGCCTGAAAAAATTACATTTACAAATGTAATGTTTGATTGAAATTGTTGTTATACATGTTTAGAGCAATAAGGAGAAAAGAGGACGTGTGTTGCCTACGAGCGTTGATTCAGAATGAAATGCAAAGGTACAAAAACACAAATAAGAACACAATACAAGATAAACAGAAGTGGGCTAATGATATAGGCTGCAGACATTTTTCGCTACCTAATTGGCAGCACTTTTACTTGACAAGGGCCTCGATATTGGGCTTGAACTTGTCCACAGAAATGAATCTCAGAATTGTTCAGAAATGTTCATCTGTGATGCACGACCTTCACAGAGTCTTGTTGATATTCATGAATGAAAAAAATTGCTCACATACACATGTACATCCCAACATTGCAATAGTTCTTGCAGAAGCAGATACTTACTTCAGAAACCTTTCATGTGAAAGGAACATGTAGAATTCTGGAATCCTACCTCGGCATACTTTTGCCTCGGGATATTATCACATTGAAGCTCCTCTAACTCCATTTGCAATTCATCAGTTACACTGTCAATTGCCACAGCAAATTGCGTTGAAAAAAGTCAAAATTGCATTTCTGATACTTCAAATTCAGCAAAGCGCACTCAAATTGCTGAAGTATATTGGACAACAAATCTGTAGTCTTTCATGCATTCGGCTTCAATTTTTCCTAAAGACTTCAGAGTTGAGAAATGAGCCAAATTCTCCTCACACAACTGCTTCATCCATAAACGTATTTTGACTTTGATAGATTTCACATGATCATACATCTGTGTAACAAACTGTTTTTTACCTTGAAGCTACAAGTTCTATTCATTCAAATGATGTGTAATATCTGTTAGGAAAGCGAGATTGAATTGGAAAGTGGAATCAGTAAACGAAGGAACAGCCTTTTTTCATTTTCATGAACAAAGCGATTTCATTTCTGAGTTCAAAGAAACCCTTCAAAACATTTCCACGACTCAACCATCTTACTTCAGTATGATAACGTAGGTCTCCATACTCAAGAGTCCATTTCTGCAAAATATGATTTAAACTGTTGGTGGTTCAACTCCCAAGACTGTATAAAGTTCACTGTGTTAACTATGACATTCATCACTTCCTTCATTGTCAGACTTTTACTGCAAATGGTTTGTCGGTGCACAATACAGTGTATACTAGCGAAGTTATTCGTCTGGGATTCATGACTGTCCAGTTTGTTTTTCACAAAACCAACTACACCCACATTGTCTCTTAGTGTTTTTATTCCAAGTATGCAAAAAGTATCAACGAATACGTAATAAAAATAGATAAATGTAAAGTATAGGAAATTATGAAACTTGGGAAGCGGTTCTATTTGGCAAGATGACGTTCATCTTGGGTTTTGTTTAGCACAAGGTGTGGTAGGTGACCTTTCGTTGGTTCTGGGTGTGGTCGTCAATCCAATGCTTTCTTATTTCCTCCTTTTGCAGTGGTTTCAGAAGATTTGCTTATAACATTTTGATATCTTTGTTAACTTCACTTTATTTACCAAAATTTGTTTGCGGGGCTTGTGTGGGGGTATTTTCTTTATTGGTTGTTCAACGGAAGGATAAATGTGCATGCAATATACGTTATGACAGAAAACGAAAATAGGAAAATTGCGAGTTTTGGAAAAGGTTTGCGTAATGGTGTAGCTTTATGTTATGATAATAATGTATATAATTACGTCTGGAAAACGATATTTGCTCGCGCGTGCGTTTTCTTCCTCTTCGTCCTCTATCCCATTGCTGTCTTGCTTCCTGTATGTTTGGGTGTAGCGATGTTCGTAGACTGTGTAGACTCATTTTAATTCCCTAATTGCCAAAGGCCTACTGATACAAACATTTTGCTGTTCAAAGATGTTTTGTGAGGGATTGTAGAAAAAAAGTTGGATGAGCAAGGTCAATCACGGTGACTTCGAAATGTTTACAAAAATCCATATCCTCCTGTGATATACGTAACCATTTTTCCATAATAGCTTCAAGACAAGCTGCTAGATAGAAATGACCAGGCTTGACGTTATATGTACATTAAAAAATTGTTTGTCAATTTTGGTGCCATATCTGTACCGATTATACCCAAATGTGTAGTCGGAAGCGTTACGTGTTATTGTTACATTCGCCACAACCTATATTTGTGGAAATGGATTTTCGGTACTCGTTCATATCAAATCGAAGGCCCGGGTTTTCAAGACACTACCACGTATTTCAAGAAATGCAGTTGCAGCATTCGCTTTGAAATAATAATAGTCAGTCCAATTTCTACATGAATAGTATGATCTTATTTTCAAAAAAAGTCATTTTGTTGCTCTATATCACCAAGCCTACAGTTATCATTTGCACAAAACAAATGACGATTGCACGATAATTGAGCCAAATTTAAACTAAAACTTCGTGGGGGTCCGCCAGGGTCCGTGAAGATCCGGAAGGGGTCTGCGAAGACAAAACAGTTGAGAAGCACTGATCTACGTGGAAGATCAAAACAGAGCGGTTTTATAATTTTGCCGACAATTCCCTTAATTTTTCATGAAAACTAGTAGGGAGCTACATCTGTCTTCATAGTCATAGAAATATGCTTACTTGTGCTGCAGTAGCTCCGCCAGCTTCCTCCAATCGCTCTCTTAGTTCTTCAAGCTCGCGAGATAAATCAGCTCTTTGCTTCTCAATCTTGGCTCTGGCTGCTCTTTCGGCTTCCAGCTCCTCTTCAAGCTCTTCGATACGCGCTTGCAATTCTTTGATTTTCTTCTGGAGTTGCATCACCAGCGCTTGTTCATCTTCAAGCTTGGTTGCGAGCTGGCTGTATTCTAATTCCTGTTTTGTCAACTTCTCTTCTAGGCGTTGTTTGTCGTTTTCAAGATCCATGACAGTTTCCTGGGTAAGTCGTAGATCGCCTTCGAGCTTCCTTTTGGTACGTTCCAGGTCCATGCGCAGTTTCTTCTCTTGCTCCAAGGAAGCTTCAAGCTATGAAGTATAAAGAGAAGTATTTTCTCCAAATTCGCTGTTGACTAATCATAGAGGCAGCGGTCACCGGCCATGTCGGCCATTCCGGCAGATGCTCGAATCAGTTTAGCCATGCTCGCACCTACTAGCTTCGCCGCCTCCCTTGTGCTCGGTTTACTCAAAGTGGGTCGAGCTTGACCCCGCGTAGGCATGATGGCAGCGAACTGCACATCCGGTTCGGTCTCGGGCACTGCCACTTCAGGGATTACAGGCGGGGTATGTACCCCCAGCACTTTTCGCCTTCGATCTCCGGACTAACCCACCTTCGACTTCGGATTTCGCGGGGTATTCTTCCCATCCCAGGAGCTCCGACCTGTGGGCGGGTGCGAGTACTTAGACGGGCGGCCACTTATTCGGGTATTGCGTGGCGGCATAGCACTCCATCCTGGCCCCCCGCAGGCTCCACGGCATATACCCCTTTAGGACAAGTTTCACCCCAACTCTCAACCGGTTCATCTCCGGCGGGGCTGCAAGCCCTCCAGCCTAGAGTCGTTCGGCCGGAGGCAGACAGGGACACAGGAGTCTCAGGCCCCCGATCAGGTGGTCGGGGCCAGTACAGCTGGGTATTGGGGGCACCCATGAGGGTCCTCGCACCAACCCTCAGCCAGCACCCGGCAAGACAAGTCCCGCCAGCCCTCCGCCTTAGGGGGCTTCAACGGTAGTTCGAGTTTACATGTTTCATAGACTAGCATGGTAGCCTACGATCCCACACCAGCACCCCAGAGTCTGTTCCTACCTCCGGGCCCACTCGGGGAGCACCCCCTTTAAAGCCCGGCGCATTGCACCCCGCCCGCTCGGCCGACAAAGGGTTACGGAGGTTTGTTTCGAGAGTGAGTCGAGGCTCCCAGAGACCGTGCCGTCCTACACCTTGCCACATGGATCGTCGCGCTTCCATCGTGTGCGCATGTTGGGTGCGGACCACTCTGCCGGGGTGTCTAGCACGCTGCAGAGTTATGACGGGCAAGCCGCCGTGGGGACCGAGGGATCTTTCAGGCTTGTCGGTCAGGTTGATAGGGAGAACCCAAACTCCTTCGGGCGCCATCTTCTCCACCACTGGAGCGATCTCTGCGGATTTTTGGAGCGTATAGTCGCGACGGTTTCACCGTTACCACCTCGGCCACCCCATGTGGGTGCTCCGGTTGGGTGGGACGATCATCTCCGTGGTGAGCAAGTTCGCCACGGGACGAAAGTAGAGGGCTACTTCCACTGTCGGACCTAGAGTCGTTCGGTCCACCTTAGGCGTCCGTTCCCGATGCCTCACGCCATCGGGGAGGGCTCTGCTGGCCCTGACTTCTGTGTGCCGGGTACCTCGGCCTTCCAAGAGTTTGGGAGGTTTGCTCTGGTAAACGAGGGGAAATGTGGAGTCGAAGGGTGCCCCACCCCCATGAGGGGCGGCTACCATGACGACGCCAGTTATTGTTTGAGTTTCAGGTTGCACATGGTGACCTATTCGGACTTCTACACGCCGATGCCGATAACCCACCTCGTCACACCGCCGTTCCGGTCCCCTGAAGCCCGTGCCCGGGGTCGGTCATAGTCCTGCCACCAGCCATAACCAGTCATACTCCAGCACTCTCACAGCGCCGATGCGTCCCTAGCAGCGCTAGGCCCGATACCTCGCGATACCGAGAAGAAACTTCTGATTCCCTCACCTCCGTCTATGCTTACCTGCCCGCACCCAAGGGGGCCTTCACCCGGAATGTCTTCCCGTACGGAACCGGTTTACGACCATCCAGTTGGTCTCGCTAAGCGCGCGCAGCACGGCCACGACCAGCGTCCTGTTCGTGATCCCGAGTCGCTTCAAGTCGCACACGGAGTCGGCCGACCAGCATCCCCGCCACGAGAGCGTTGCTGAGGTCACCCGCACCGAGGGTCTTCCGGTCCTCCCCCGGGTCCATTTAAGGATACCCGGCTTGTCGTACTTGGCAACCTTTCTCTGGTGCGCGGCACTCAGGGAAGTGATGCCGAAGTCCGAAACAACCTGGACGTCAACTATCCACGCTACTCGGCCGTCCTTCTTCCAGCAGATGAGGTCAGGGATATGCAGTCCGCTGGGCAGGCGGATGCGGGGTTCCGTAACCGTCCGAAACCCGGACCTCTTGATTGTCTCGGTCAAAATCTTCTGGACCGCGTTATGACGCTTTATGCGAAGGTGATAACTCTCAGGGCAGGTCTGGCTTATATGAGACAGAGTCTCCCGGCGTCCGCTGGACCTACACCCAAGGGCAGGGCACCCCGGGTCCACCTCACTTCGTCCCCTGGCGCCTCTCGCACGGGATTTAACCAAGTTACCACGGATCTTGATAGCTTCGATGAACCCGCGACCGCTGAGTAACTTGATGCCGTCCGTTAACCATCGGTGAACCGCAGGAACCTCATCCGCCTCCGCCAGGCCCCTACCATCCACTGACTGGTGGAGCGCTCTGGCGTACTCCGACTTCTCGTCGGCCAAGGCATCGACCCCAATCCCTTGAACCTTAGGCTGACCAAGCCTCGTAAGCACTCTGGACACGAACCGACCATGTCCAAGCGCACTCACCAAAGGTTCGCTGGAGTCCTTCATCCGGGTAAGACGAGCTTTCTGTAAGAGGACCAGGCGAGACGCCAGGGAGGGCACTCCGAGACCACCATCAGTTACGTCGGCATGAATGAAGGCCACCGTCGTGTCCTTCGGAAGATGGAGCCATTTCCTCACACACCCCCGTATTTCGATGTCATATGTCGCCAACATCCCGTGCGTGAGCCTTCCTATGGAGCTACCGTAGATCAGCTTGGGTATCAGATGGTTGCGTAACAAGTATAGCCGCTGTTGGGGCTTTAGGGGGGCCTCGGCCAGCTCCCGGAGACCCCGGCAGAGAGTATCCCGTAGGGGTGCCCGACAGCCACCCGCGCCCACTGTCAGCCCCAGGTAACGGAAGCCCTCGTCCGGACCCAGTGAAGGGACCGGCGCTCCAGAAATCCGCAACGCAGCAGCAACACCTACACAACTCCGCTTCCCGTCCGCACGGATAAGCAGGGACCTGCATTTAGCCGCATTCGCTTCCAGGCCGGTCGGAGCAAGGGCGCCGAAGAATCGCTTCAACTGCGCGCACATACCCATCTCGGTCTCAGTCACTAGCGCGACGTCATCAGCGAACCCTAATGCACTGACCAAGTGACCCTCAACGGTCGGACCAATAGGCTCGAGACTACACAAGGCCTCGTCGATCACCGCGTTGAACAACACCGGCGATAGGGGGTCGCCCTGCCGAACACCTCGCGTGACGACAACGCGCTCCCCGTACAGATCAGTCGTTGCCCCCTCATAGCAACTACTTATGTACTCCACGAGGGGCTCAAGAACTCCCATCCGTCTAGCCGCCCTTAGAATGCTGTCGTGCTTGACGGAATCGAACGCCTTTCTCAGGTCGAGGAAGACGACACACAGGTTGGACCCCTTGGCCATTGCCTGAGTGATCATCGCGTCAAGCAGCGTCACATTTTCCGCGCAGCCGTCAGTAGGAAGAAAGGCCCGCTGCATGGGATTAAGTTTAAAGCTCATGCTGAGACGTTTAGCCAATCACTTGTGGAACACCCGGACTAGCACCAGACCGATGGTAATCGGCCGGTACTCGCCGGGCGACTTTGGGTCATTGACTTTCGGAACCAACACGGTTCGGGCTGAGCGGAGCGGCAAAGGCAGGGCACGGTTTAGGATCCACAGGTTGAATAGTTTCACAAGGTAGTTGACGGATAGCTTCTTGACGCATCCGAGTGTCATCCCGTCCGGGCCTGGTGCCGAAGGGCGAGAGTTTCGCAAAGCATGGGTCACCTCCTCTGCTGTCACCCCGGATAACAGATCCCAGTCGATAGGCCCTTTCGGGGTCGTCTGTCTATTATCAGCTCCAGCCTCAACACTCATTATCCTGCGCCAGAAGGCGATCATCTCTGATCGGGACGGTTGCCCCAGGGCCCCCGAACTCCGCCAACTGCCCCCAGGACCAAGCCTGCACACGACTTCCTAGACTTGGCGTACAACCGTTGTACTACCGCGTACCTATCCCTCCGTAGGGATCGCTCCGATCGGAATCCCTCCCGTGGGGCCTTCCTATTAGTCCAGGAGTTCGATGGCATGCTAATCCCGAGGTGTTCCACTAAATCACCCGCGTGCGCCGTAAGTGCTTCCGCCAGGGTCGCATCCAGGGAACGTTCAGCAATTAACTGATCCAGGAAGCCTTCCCCTCCAGGGTCCAAGGGGTCCGAGGGATCCCAAGGCTCCAGCGGGGATAGGGTCTCACGTAGACGTTCGTCCCAGATATCTCGAGCTTCGGCCGACCTGTACTGGCTTTGGGATTCACTGTCTCCTATCACCCGACTAGACGAGACCATTGTCGCCCCGGCCGCGGGGTCTTCGGGTTCCGGTCCATTTGCCGCCCCGGAGCCCGTGGATGTTGGGATCCCGCCGCCCACGGGATCAAGGTGTTCAAGCCCCTCGGCCGTGCTGTACACCCCGGGGTGCTCGGGCCCATTTGCCGCTCCCGATTCCCCTCGCACAGTCGCCCCTTCCTCAAGGGGGCTAGGATGGCTCGGCCCATTGGCCGCACCGTGCCGATCCGAACTTGCGGGCCCTTGCTGAAGGGGCCCTTGGGGGATAGGTCCATTAGCCGCATCCTTCCCCGCTGGGTTAGGGTCAGTCTGTCCTGCCACCGAGCTGTTGGCCGCCTCGGATTCTAACCGCAGCACAAGTTCTCTGTACTTTTTATTCTTACGATGACATCGGATGGCCTCGATGCTCCGTCAAAATTGAGCGCTCTCTCAAAGATTTTGTAGTCAATCTTCCTGCCGGAAGTTTTAAGGTGCAACTCCGCCCCCGCCAAAAGTCGCTCCTCCTCACGGCACCACTGCCTCCTTTTGGTCGCGATCTTCGCAATCGCTTCGGCCGCAAACGTCACCGAGTGGCTCCGCTTGCGGTGTTGCCCTCTGCCTTGGGGCGAACTGAATGACCGGTCGCAGGTCCCGCACGGGAATCCAGACCGAGATCCATCCCCTGGGGTACAGCTCCCTGGAGTCTCGTCGGCCATTTCTAAACTTCTGGATTCTTGCTGTACTTCCTCTTTGCTGAACTTCCGCTTTCTCGTCGTGAATAAACTCTCAGACACAGAACAACTAGCTAGAGCACTGTAAAAGAGAGAACATACGGTAAGTATCGGGCGTCAATCGACAATCGGCGGGGGAACAGCCATCTGTCGCCAGGGGCCCGCACCAGTGGAGCCGAGGACCCACCCCTTGCGGACCTTTCGCAGTGGGTGGGGCGCATCGGGACCAGGTCGGCCCCTAGGGGCAGATAGGTTAGGGGAGGTCTCCGGGGTTTTGGGTCATAGACCTACCACTCCTTCGACTAACGGGCGTTCCAGGCGGCGCCTTACCTTCCGCAACAGTGAACCAGTGATTAGCCGGGACTCAAGCCAAATGGTAGGGACTGCTAGGCAGAGGAACTACCCGTATTTAAGCAATAGGTTGCTAAGGGGGGCTTTCCAAAGGCCCTACCTTCGGGTCCTAACACCAAGTGTTAGAGGACGGGCCTAGAGGCGTTCGGCCTATCCTAAGTATTCAAGACGTCCCCGTCCTTCCGCATCAGTGAACCAGGTGTTAGCCGGAACGCAAGCCGTCGGTGGGGATTTCGGGACTTCGACCTAGAGTCGTTCGGTCTTAGTCAGAGGGGACATCGCACCTAGAGGCGTTTGGTGTCAGTCTCCCCCTCAGTTGATCTCGCTTCGCCATCGGACCTAGAGTCGTTCGGTCCGATCTCCAATACGCAAGTCATCCCCGTCCTTCCGCATCAGTGAACCAGGAGTTAGCCGGAACGCAAGCCGTCGGTAGGGGTTTCGGACTTCGACCTAGAGTCGTTCGGTCTCAGTCTGAGGGGACACCGCACTTAGAGGCGTTCGGTTGCGGTGCCCCTAGAGTTAGTCTCGTTCGCCGCCGGATCTAGAGGCGTTTTGGTCCGGCTGTGGATGGTCCACTACTCGCAGCGAGCATGGAACCCCAGACCGACTTACGCCGGCCTCCGCGGCTATCAGCATGCCCTAAGAGAGTCATAGTCACTCCCACCGTTTACCCGTGCTTGGTTGAATTTCTTCACTTTGACATTCAGAGCACTGGGCAGAAATCACGTAGCGTCAACACCGGGTTGCGACCGTCGCTACGCTTTGTTTTAATTAAACAGTCGGATTCCCCGGGTCCGTACCAGCTCTAAGTCGGCCGTTTGACGCCGGCCGAGGCGGGTCGCGAGACCCGCGCAGCCGCGGCGGTCCGCGGGCAGGGCGTCGGCGCAGGTCCGGGCTCGCCCAGTCCGGCCGGCGCCCGCATCGCGGCCCGACCGACCCGGCCCTCAGAGCCAATCCTTTTCCCGAAGTTACGGATCTGATTTGCCGACTTCCCTTGCCTACATTGTTCCGTCGGCCAGAGGCTGTTCACCTTGGAGACCTGCTGCGGATATGGGTACGACCCCGCGCGAGAATCAAACCGTCTCCCTCGGATTTTCACGGGCCGACGCGAGCTCGCCGGACGCCGCGAGAAACGCGACGCTTTACGGAGCCTCCGACCCTATCTCCGGGCGAACCGATTCCAGGGCCTCCGCTCCTTACCAAGAAAAGATAACTCTTCCCGGGACTCGCGCCGGCGTCTCCGAGTTCGTTTGCGTCGCCGCGTCGGGGCTCGGGAATATTAACCAGATTCCCTTTCGGCCTCGGCGGGGGCGAAGACGAGCAACGCCCCCCCATTGAAAACTGTGTTCGCTTGAGCCTTAGGGTCGGCTGACCCACGTTCAACTGCTGTTCACATGGAACCCTTCTCCACTTCGACCTTCAAAGTTCTCGTTTGAATATTTGCTACTGCACCCAAGATCTGCACCGACGGCTGCTCCGGGCGAGCTCGCGCTCCGCCCTTCGACGCCCGCCGCCGCGCCGCCGCCGCCCCTGAGAGATCTGATAATACTCACGTCGTCAACCTGTTGTTCCAGTTTAGACTTCTGCTTTGTTAGACTATTCACTTTGTCTTCCTCTCCTTGCAAGTCATCAAGAGTCTGTTGGTGAGCTTCTTGCAAAGCTTTCTTTTCCTTCTGAAGCTTGGCATTCTGTTTGTGACATCATTGGCGTATTCCTTCTCAATGTCGAGCGATGCTTTCCAACGCCATATCATCTCTTTCATTTACATGAAGATTTTGATGATTTTTTGCTTATGGTGGCAATCGTGGTGATTTCGGGACATGTCTTCACTCGTTAGGATGATATCGGCTCGGATTGTGTCCTCAGGGTCGGTTTTGATGACGTCGAAGAGCTTTTTGATCACTGGGTATTTCGTGAAGATATGCTGCATTGTATCTGGATTCTACTTGCAGAATTTGCATTCGTTTTGAGGGGTACGGAGGTTCTTGCAGTCCATCTCATTTTGTTTTTACGCGCTCCAGTGAAATATGCTTCGTTATTAATTCTGTATGATATTACTCGTTGATAGTTGTTGATCTGGTGCTTGACATCATTGTCGTAGAGCCACGTTTGCTTCCAGTGTTGCAGCTCGTGCTCCTCATGTTGTATTCTGTTCTTGATGAGGATGTTGTAGATCTCTTTTTGCGATAGCTCCTCGGTTGGTGTTTCTTCTTTCCTTAACGTCTCGTAGATTTGCTTCTCTTGTATCCAGTTGTACCCACATTGTCAGAATGCATTGTCAGTGCACCATCTGTAGCCAAACATACCAGCTTATCCCATGCCAAACCGTATTTCTTGAAGCACTTTTCCAAAGCTTCAAATATATCACGCCGTGTTGTAGTACTCTTCAATGGCATTAATTCTAGAAACTCTTACTTCAAATTCAGGATGTAGTCAACACCCCTGATAAACACAACAGTGTGTGGTATCTGAGACATCTGTGCTCTGAACTAGAGCAATCGAAAAAGCTTCAAAATCCACCGCCGCAACCAGGGGCGTATCCAGAGCGCGAAAAAGGGGGGGGTTTTGCGTTACGAATTTGGCTATTATGACGTCATCAATGCGATCACTCGTCTTCACGCCATGGCGAATATTAACGATATACGATAATGTATAGTTTGATAATAAAAAGAGATTTGCGGTGAGTGGGAGATGCACGAACACGATGCAGACATTGCCTGAAAATCGCGTTTTTTTATGGTATGATTAAAAGAAATTCGTAAATGCTCGCATTTAGTCATGAGCCGGCAAACGCCGCCCGTCTCCAAGCGCCTACTTCCGGCCAGAGATATGCGACTTTGTTAGGTTTTGACGACATTATGCGCACGCCCGGTAGTATCGCAGCGGACGAACAAGCGCGGAATAGGCCGGTAGCATAAACGAGGGCGATCGCCAGAGGTGTGGTGTGAACAGTGTACGTCGTACACGAATGTGTGCTTTTCGATGGCTTTACGCGCGTGTACGAGCGTGTAGTACGCGCGAAGATAATAAGGCCTTAATTGCAAGCACGCAAGTCAGTCAATTATTACAGAGTACACACTGGGATAATGACTTGATCGACAGAGAAATTTGTCAGCCGATATAATTAGGTTAACTTTACTACTAGGCCTACTCAATTCTCCCGTTCAGCGGCAACATAGGCCTGTATTTCAACTACAGCAAGCCACCTAACAATCGGGAACGTGGATTGCTAGGCTTGTATTTTGAATGTGACTGTCAATCGTAGGCCATTTCTCGCCGATAATCGCGAAGACAATGTGGATTTGAGAACAGCAGTGTCGTACTGGTGCCGCCGTGTCTGCGTCTCGCTGATCAATCAACACGCCGTGCAATTCTTAATTAGGATTTCAAGGCGAGCAGGTGCATCGAATTCGTGGGCGCTGTTGGTTGCCGACAACTTCGTCTTGGCAATTACGTATCGCGTCGACCAATTAGATTAGATTTTCCAATAATGCGTCTCTCATTTCAGCAAGGCGAGAGAGAAATCGAGGGAAGAAAGTTGAGAACGTCTGCAACTGCCACAGCTGAAATGTAGCTGAACAAGGGCAGAATTCGTACGGAATTTGCGAAATATGATGACTTATTTTAACCTTTCGACTAATTCGGCGCATAATTCCAATATTTTGTAGGGGTTATAGACCCCCTAAATAACATTAGGACACCATATTCGCCTTCTCATATGAAAAAACGGATATGTTAAACTAATAAATTAGCAAATATTAGTGGCTATATTTGACATCAATTTTTTGAATTTTGAAAAGGGGGGGGGGTTCCGACCCCCTAAAACCCCCCCTGGATACGCCACTGGCCGCAACTAATTGATGCTCCACATTTACTGATAAATCTGAGACCCTGCTTTCCATTGTATTTGAGGATGAACTTATGTCTTCAAACAACTTTTTTTTACGTGGACATAAAATATCACTTGCCTCTAGAAGGCATTCTTTCATCAATAAACCCTCGGTAAAAGGACGTAATGTCTTTGCTATCATTTCACAACTTGCTTTTACAGAATCTTCGCTTGACTAAGTAATATTGGCGAAGAAGCTTATTTGTTTGTGAAATGATGATTTTAGCTGTTCAACTTTTTCTTCTCTTCCGATGCATTGTTTCGAAGTGATGACGCATGTTATACTCCTACATAACTGCTATCTTTTGCTGGCAAATAAGGCATTAACTGGGATTTCTGAGTGCGGTGGCAAAATATAACTCCTCCCATTTATCTTGAAAAACTCTTCCTTCGTCTGTGATTTTTCTTTTTCTCGAAGCAGAAGACATGTGTATTAGCAATTATTTCACTACTAAGCTATCCTTCACCTGGACAATACATTTGAACATTATGAAAAATTCCACCTGACGGATGCAATTTCCATCTGTAACGTCATCTTTTCAGCTATCCAGGGCCTCACACGAACGGGAGTGTATTCATGGGTTCAGGAACTTGTCTGTTTGCAATTGCCCAGGCAACACAACACACCAGTCCTTGAGGCTATAATATGATGAATAAATTAATTGCCACGGCACAAGATAACACAGGTCCCATAATCAAAACAGACGACCTATCAAACCCTCACGACACATACACACGGTAACATAACTCCACGCCAACCAGCAGCTACTTTTGATCCTCAATCCTATCCAACCTGGAGACACTTTCACACACATCTCCATATCCCAGGACAAACCACGTGCTACATAGATTAGAAACATAAATACCAAACATTCTATATCCCTGGTTTTCTACATGACGCTGGGATTACAACTTCATGGAAGTGAATACTGAATAGGCAATATGACGCAGTAACAGATCATCCGTTCCGCATGGTAACGTTTGAAAGCGATGTGCTAGTGAAGTTTGATGAGTAATTTGGGGTTTATGGAGCGATTTTAAAAGTAATTTCAACTTTTCAAATCTGAAATAAATGTGATATTTAATATTGCCAAAGAATTGAATATTGTGAATATCGACGCGGCCCGCACAACATGCTCTCGTGGGTCGCGTATTCGAGACCTGTGATCTAGTTGAAGTGTTACAGGCCCGATCTAACTGTAGGCCCTTGTGTGATTTTCAACTGCATAAGGCAATCACAAGTGAACATATATGGCCTCATGCAAGATTTATGTAATATAAATTGCTTCATTTCACACCAATTTGAAATGTGTTCTACCCTACCAATTTTCAACATAATGGTTGCAATGATCAACAGCTATTCCAGAAAGACAACTGTGTCTGCTTATTGTAACAGACCTCCGTCTGTAGTTGATCACTCACGATTCAACAACTGCTGCAGAGACTTTATTATACGTCTGTCCGCCGAAGCGGCCAGAAGCAAAAAAGGAAGTGAAAGCACAATGCGATAATATTACAACTGACGTAAGGGGCAGTATAGAACGCGGCTGCCACAGTTATGACGTGTAGAACGGAATATATAGTGGTTCATGTGACATGCATTCATTCATGCGAGCTTCAATTGATTGAAGCATGTATGTGAAAAACTAAGCTTGGTTCATATTTGATCCACCTGCAGGAAAAGGGTGAAACAGTTTCTTAAACCACTTGTACCAGTGTGACGCACACCTAATTAGCCGTGAATTCTCTGTTTCGAAACCATACAAAAAATACGTTTCACACTTCTAAATGAATTGATAATTGGATATATTATTTCTCTAATTAATAAAAAAGCGACCTACTTCCTGCATTTTGCAATTGAGATCTAAAATTTGAATATACCTGACAGGGAACTTGCCACGGACCGGCGGTTGAGAACCACTGCTCTAAACCATAATTAACTTGTATCCAACCGGTAGAGCGAATCAAACAGTATTTAAATTTAGACAATGTTATGAAAATTGATATTTATAGTGGTAAATTTTGTCACTCAGCCATGACCGAAAAAACATGCTCCAGACTTGGTTACTGGAAATTACTGAACTTCATAGAGATATCCTTTTTGAACAATAGTATAAAACACTGGTTCCCAAAGTGGGCGCTGGCTATAATTTCGGTGGTAGGGACAAATAGGGGAGGTAAAGGTTAGAAGGAAACTACTCTGTATTGAAGAAGCAGAATAAGCTACAGTATATGACGAGTTAATTCACTCAAGCCTTGCTCAATTCAATCAGCTGTATTCCGGAAAAGTCCATTGACCTACTAGACGACATTCATCCTGTCTATCTTTGGACAGTACCAGCAGTGAGTCTCGTATGCAATGCGAATTACAAAGTGTTTGTATGCTCATTTTTCCACACCAATGTGTGATGACTGATTGAAGGAAATAGGAAGGAAGGCTTATCTGATGTTGATGTTGAACCTTACAGCAACCATCTTGAAGAACTGCACAAGAGAAGTCTGATTTCAGGATATATTGTCAATTCAGGACTGGATAATCAATACATTCCATGAAATTTCCAAGCATGGAATTATCGCGGAGCTGAATACGTTGTCAAGCAATTCAGAGCTCAAAGCAAAGTTCATGATATCAAAGCTATCGTTCCAAGAGAAATACCCGGGTCGAGGCCTAGAGTCGGGATAAATCTTCTAATCGCTTCATATTTCTCCACAGAAGGCGACTTGTTATAGTGGTATATTGAGTGTTTGAGATTTTTCTTGTCAAGGGTGTTTCATTCATTTTATTTTATCATATATTTCAGTCAAGGGACGGGGTTGGGTCGCTGATACATCAGACATCGTCCAGGCAGACACTAGCTAGAAAAATGAGAAACACCTACAAAAGGTGTTGTCTTTGTCATGTTTAACAAAGACTCGAATACTTTCCAGCTTGAACAAAAGTACAACCCGATAGCGAGTGAAGAAAAAATGACCTTACTTTTGTCTAATCTCCCGACAGAAATTCATTTTAACATTGGAGGGATGCAATCTTATTGTGATTCATTAGTAGCCTTTCCTGCTGCCGTGAACAGCAAACCTGCTTTCCAAATGATCCCCTATAAATGAAGAATTTTTGAGCTACCACTTTGAATGTACCCGGGCCCCCCAATTCTACAGGAATATCGTTGATTAGAGTGATGTGAAGCGAATGGTCCATTTATTACGAGCGAAAAGAGTAACTCACGAGTAATCGCATCTACATGCATGCATTGAAAAGGGACGCGGAAGCATTTATAAATTGGTAATCAAATAATCAACACAATCGAGGAACGCGCCTTGTAGATCCGCTACACCATCCGCCTCCAGCGGCGGGAATCCTCAGGAACCGTAGCGAGATGGAGGATGACTGTTGCGTTTCAATGTTCTTGCATTTTGAAGATGGCGCGGTTGTTCG
This sequence comes from Botryllus schlosseri, assembly GCF_051294905.1. NCBI lineage: Eukaryota > Metazoa > Chordata > Ascidiacea > Stolidobranchia > Styelidae > Botryllus > Botryllus schlosseri. The sequence continues at coordinate 18,372,367 of NC_137249.1, forward strand.
ATCTCACTTGGTTGCTGCGGTGTTCTGCCCCGGCTTGCAGGTCGTGCTACTTCCACTGGTTCGTTTAAATCCATATACGCCGGCTTTCGACGATCGACTGACCCCACTTCTGATCTGCTACCCATGGATAGCGTGAATAATTTTGCTGATTTCTTCAGAACCTTGTACGGTCCGTCCTAAGGTTTGGTCAATGGTGGACGGTGTACATCCTTTCGAACGAAGACGTATGTGGATTTATTCAGACTTGGCGGAGCTGCGGTTTTTGCCGTGACGTGACGTAGGACGTGGAAGCAGATTACGAATCTTCTGTAACGTTGGCAAATCCCGATGTGCGCACTCTCCTGAAAAAGCAACATATTCGCCCGGAACCGTCAATGCAGCACCGTACACAAGTTCGGCCGAAGAGGCGTCCTTATCCTCATTGGATGTTGTGCAGATGCCTAAAAGAACCCATGGTAGCTCATCCAGCCTGTTTGGACCAGTGAGTCTCGCCATAAAGAACTTTTCAAATGTCTCTGGAAGCGTTTCACGAGGCCATTGGATTGTGGGTGGAAACTGGTCGTTTTGTGTAGGAGCGCGCCTAGTAGCTGATTGAGTTGGGCTAATAAATGCGAAGTAAATTGCGGTCCCCAATCGGAAGAATTGTGTGCTGGAATACCGAAGCGTGCCACCCAGTACGCGATGAATGCCTCAGCGCACGTTAATGTTGTCGAGTCCTCCATTGGTATTGCATCCGGCCAGCGAGTGAAATGATCTACCACTGTCAGCAGGTACGTTTTACCTTGTGACATTAGCAATGGTCCCACGATGTCAATGTTTACCGACTGCAAACGAGAAGTTGTGTGTGGATAATTCGCTAGCGGCGCCCGGACGTGTGTGTGTACTTTAGCTCGTTGACACGGAGCACATTGTTTCGCCCATAATACGACCTCTTTCTTCAACTCATGCCATACAAATTTTGATGCTACTTTTCGAGTTGTGTGAATCAATGGATGCTGCGAGAGTCCGCGTGCATTGTGTACAACTTCAAAAACTTTCCGTCGCCAAGAGCGTCAGCTACACCAATGTTTTTCTCATCAATGTCCGGAATACCTGTGGTATACTCCGAGATTGCTGACAGGTGATATGACAAGGTTCTGATATCTTCGCAAACGCGAACGTCATGCTGTAAAGTTGCGGCGCTCAAGAAAAACCGGAAATGGCAAGGTGCAGAGCTAACAATTCCCGATCAAAAGTACTATGCTTGAGCTCCGTTGGTTGGAGGTGTTTACTGAAGAACGCTAATGGACTCCACTGTTGGTTTATGAATTGCTCCTTGACCGTAAAAGCAGTCGTTGCCTCTGGCAAAGGATGATTGAGAAGTGTGGAGCTGGCTAGAGCTTCTTTAGCTTTTACCATTGCAGTATCCATCTCATTTGTCCAAAGTAGTGTTTTTGGATTTCCAGAAAGAGCGGCATACAGTGGCATCATGATTTTCGTTGCCTCAGGTATGAAGCGATGATAAAAGTTGATCATCCCTGTAAATTCCTGAAAACCTTTGATCGTTGTGGTCGGGGAAACTTCAAAATTGAGTCTACCTTTCTGGGCAGTGGTTTCCCACCGTGATTATCGACCCAGTGGCCGAGGAAATCTATGGAGGGTTTGCCGAACTGGCATTTATTGATGTTAATCACAAGTCCGTGATTGGATAGCCTTCTGAAGAGCTCCTGAAGATGTCGTTCGTGTTGTGAGAGTGATTCGCTCGCTACCAAGATATCGTTGAGGTAGACAAAGACAATATCAAGTGACTGGCGAACCATGTCCATCATTCGCTGAAATGTCTGCGCTGCGTTTTCAAGCCCGAATGGCCTACGTAGGTATTCAAACAATCCAAATGGTGTGGTGATGGGCGTTTTCAGAATGTCATCAGGTTCCACGGGAACTTGATGGTAGCCTCGCACCAAATCGATTTTAGAAAATACATTCTTTCCTGTGAGGCTCACGGAAAGTCTTGAAGATATGGGATGGGGTAACGGTCTGGTTGCTTGGTGGTATTAACACGCCTGTAATCTCCACAAGGCCGCCAACCTCCGGAACCCTTGGGCACCATGTGCAAAGGCGAGGACCATTTTCTCGAAGAACGGTGGATGATTCCCAGCTTTAGCATCTTATTGAACTCAGTTTGTGCGAAAGCGAGCTTATCAAGGGCCAATCGCCTTTCATGTGAATGAATAGGCTGTTCTGTTGTTGAGATAAGATGCTCCACTTCGTGCTTGGGTTGTTCATGCGTAAAATGTGAGGTAATAATTTTGGGAAATTCAGCCAAGATTTGCGCGGCCCATGCTGACAGAATTGAGACCAAGCAAAACTTGTTCACTAATACTGAGAGGAACGCTGGTTAGGGAATGCATATGAATAAGGCGATGGTGTTTTACATCAACCTGCAAATTTTGCGCTCCAAGGAAATCTGCTCCAAGCGAGGGCTGGGACACGTCATCCAAAGTGAATCCCCAACCATAGTTGCCTAACGGGAAAACCAAACGTATGATGATTCCGTTAGCGGCCGTAGGTAGCGGATCATAGGTTCTGTGTCTCCGTTCGAGTCTGGTGGGTGGTAATACGCTTACTTCCGCCTCGGTGTCGAAAAGAAAAAGAAAGTTAAATCTCAGGTGATGGTCGGTTTTGCTTTAGTCAATTTACTAATACTGTAATTGCCGGATCTCGATAGCAACATTTGATCTGCCCGCCGAGCCAAATCTCAGGCGGGCTATCTAGATCCACTTTTGCCAGCACTATCCGTATGTTTTCCGGCATTGGTTGTAAGAATAAGTATTTGAAAAGAAAGCAGGGGTGATGATCTCCTAGCAGTGCGGGCATTTTATCCATCATCTCTGTCAGTTTTCTGTCGCCGAGAGGTGACATATTCAACAGACGTGCAGCTCGCTCTGGCGGAGACAAGGCAAAGGACTGTAATAACCTGCTTTTGATTGTGTTGTACTTCCCTGCTTGTGGAGGATTGTCCAATATTTCTATCAGCCGTTTTGCTGTGGCCTGATCCAAAGCTGAAACTACGCAATAGAATTTGGTTTCATCCACAGTTACTCCTTTCAAGGCGAACTGTGCTTCCGCCTGTCGAAACCAAACTTGTGGTTCCTATGCCCAAAAGGATGGGAGCTTGGTAGCTACCGCATTCTGATTGCCTGCTTGCTGATCCATGCTCATAGTGCAGCAATACGTTCCTGCCTGTCGGGGTCATCAATGAAGCAAGAGCTCCGTTTATTGCGAGCAAAAAGAGTAACTCACGAGTAAACGCATCAACATGCATGCATTGAAGGGGGACGCGGAAGCATTTTACAAATTGGTAATCAAATAATGATGACGAGCGAAGAGCCGCTACAGATGAAAGAATTTCTGACAAAAAGCTGGTCAAATTACAACCTCAATTTTGAGTGATGTCAAGAAATATGACTGAAAATATGAATCAGCTGACTGCTGATTTAAGAGGCGGTACAGTTTACATGGATGACATTCTGGCCAGGGGAGTTGATGTGACGGATTATCTGAAGTCTCTCTGCAATGTTAAATAGACCTGAAGAAAAAGGTATTTGACGAAAAGTATATATTAGCACAATCGTTGGTCATATGCCTGGGTCAAGCATAGAAATTATCAAGTGTCGCCAGTTCATAAAGTCTTAAATATAGGCAGCGTTGAAAATAATCTTTATTTCGACATTGGCCTTCGACTGACGGTTGTGCAGAGCCAACTGATATTCAGTCTTGAATCTATTTGATACAGGCCTGGGAGAGGAGAATATGAACGTTGCTAGCACAGTATCCACTGTGAGCTAGTATAATAATACTTTCTTTCCTGGTACATGGCTAGAAGAATCCAGCATCCTGGGATTTATGTTGTTGTGAGATAAACTGGGCTTGCCAAAAAGGGTACCGACAACCAGATACGGACAATGAAGGATGTGCAAAAAAGTGATTGAAAAGACCGAGCAATGTCTAAAGAGAGACAGAAAGAGATGATAATATTTTTTGCCTGCGCCATCGAGATGCTTTGATGACAGAGATGTGATGCGACCGTAAGGTCACCTAGTCTGCACCCCCGTTTTCTTTCTCCATGCAATCTGTGGATGCTGCGGATATTCGTTTTCGAGTCTTTGGTCTGACCCGGCCGGGGATTGAAGCCACAACCTACCGATCAAGATGCCAGACACATCACCATTATTAGACAAAGAATCCATAATTATCACATTTATATCATCTGGCATGTTCAATAAATGGTAGTGTGTCATGTGTATCGCAATATACATTGTGTGATGAAAATATATTATCCAAACAATATACCAAGGATGTGAGAAAAGTTGAAAAGCAAGTTGAAACTTGAGTCAATCGATTCTAGTTTAGTAGCCCCGCTATGCTCTGTATCATGGACAGAAAAACAATTAAATCCTAAATGAGAATAGACGACAGTTACCACTGGTTCTCGGTGTGTCACTGTGAAAGTTCATTCCCGTGAAGAAACACGTTGATCAATTACGTATGGAATTGAATTGAAGGAGACATCAAGCCTGGCATCACACCGGATGTATCTCAACGAAGTTATCCAAGTTTAGGAAGCCGTTGAAGAGACAATCTCAAAACTAACTCATAAAAAGAAGCAATATTTTTTTAGTTTGATTTATTGTAAGTCGCAAATCAAAACGGGTGTTGAATTCGCCTGCGTTTGCCATTACTTGTACTTGCATTGTTTATTATTTACATATTTTCCTACTTTCGTAATTGTATTATGTACCGCTGCTGAGTTACGGTTTTGCCATGAATAAATTTGGTTGTATTTGTACAGCATAGATTGGCTTGTTTCAGGTGCATAATTGAGAAATGGTTCAGATTATAGGATCACAATACCTCTGGCGAAGAGAAAGCTCTCAACAATGCGGCACAAGTTGAACCAAATTTTGTGGATGTCTTGACATCTGTAACAGAACCGATGGCATAAAAGAATCCAAGAACTTCTACCAGGATGAACAAGAAAGATTTTGACGCTTCGGAAATTGCATCACTAATCTTATCTTCAAGGCTTTAGAAAAAGCTAATGAGAGATTCTTCAACAAACATATGGATTACATTTCAGAAGCTTTTTATGAATTATCTATGTCCTGCACAGGTCGTAGATATTGGGGATGACTTTTAACGCATCGCAGCGAAAAACTGATCTAGCGGGTACGACACCCCGATCTTAAACTAGGTCATCTGCAAATGACCCGGCACCTCACGGGTGCTGAAAGAGCTACAGTTGTATCGACCAGCGCTGAGTCTACAGCCCGGCAAAGGGTGAACCGTCATCGGCTCGGCCGGCGTTTCAGAGAACACACACCTTGGCATCGCTCGCTTTCAGGCACAAAGTCATCGTCGCTACTTAGGCGGGATTCTGACTTAGAAGCCTTCATTCATAAGTCCCCAGATGGTAGCTTCGCACCATTGGCCTATCAGCCAAGCGCATGAACCAAATGTCTGAATCCGTGGTTCCTCTCGTACTGAGCAGAATTACTGTTGCAACAACACTTCATCAGTAGGGTAAAACTAAGTTGACTCACTGACCAGTGACGTACCGTCTCTCTGGAATTAATTCAATTAACACTTTTACAATGAGGGTCCCAATATAGATACCGAAGATGCCGAGATACCAAATTCATCCTATTTTGAAGTGCGGGTGACTAAAAATCACTTCGAAGTCGAAATTGCCCATCAATAAACTATTATCTTATAAAGCAATCGATATTAATCTAATTCCATCCTGAATTCTAAAAACCAGCAACTTCATCATTGGTAATTTTATTGCCCCTTTTTTCAAGTCCATGCCAGAAAATGATATTAACACACTTAATCTGATAACATTCAGAGTCCCGGTATTCGAAGCTACAATATGCCATTCATTTGCTGTGTTTCTGTCTGTGATATAACTTTTTTGTCACTGCAAATACTTCAACACCAGCCAGAAAATTGAAGGCAAACGCATCGCTTTACCTCTGGCATGACTGGAACACATTGTTTGGTCATGGTGTAGTGGTAAAATTTTGACAATATAAATCATTTTCCTTCATAAAATCTAAAAAAATTCAAATTGTTATCATGAGTCTACTGTAGTGGTTCTCAAACTTTTTAGACACGGCCAATGTATGAGGGTGAAAAATTTTGCGCCCCCTTTTTTGTGATGTCACAAAATACTGAAAAGAGCAACCAGAATGCTAGCAACCCCAACGGATAGGTTGATATTAAGAAAGTTGAGATTTTCAAACATAAAATTCGGGCTATACACAGAGCAATAACCATGAGTTGAAGAAGGTTAATCGCGTCGTCAATCTAGTTGGGACTAGTTAGTTGCATGTTTATAAACGTAGTTTGTTCTATGTGTAGTTTTAGTAGCAGGTGTTGAAAAAAAAAGTTCTACACTGTGAATTTTTTTCTGTCGTTCAAACCACAAAATGAACATGTGAAAAAAAGATAAGCAAAAATGTGCTTGATGCTGTACTTTGGTGCTATATTTTGTGTGCCTAATGATCTAGGTCAGTGGTTCCCAACCGCTGGTTCGTGGCAGGTTTCCAGTCGGTCTGCCAAATATATTTGAATTTATTTTTATCAATTTCAAAATGCAAGGAGTTGAACGTTTGTATATTATTTAGAGAAATGAAACACATTAACTGTCAAATTGCTTTCAAAGTTCGTGGTTCATGGTGTTGCAATAGAACGTTGTTGGTCAGATTTGAGAGTAGGTCACATTGGTGCAAGTGTTGCACGGAAAATTGTTTCAAATCAGCCTACATCGCGTTTCAGATAATTTATACATGAAAGCGATGGAGACTTTGTTTAATTCCGATAGTGCAATGCAGTTACAATTGGCAGTACAGAAGAGTGCAAAACGTACAGTAGAATTGCATTTCTCTCAAAGGATACCAAACAATCACAATCAAGTTAGTGCGCTTCAGTTGCTGACACGCACACGCCCATCTATCCATACATTAATACATACAACAACTGACTACGCAAGCTACGCCTCGCAGAAACTGCAATCAAATCTATTATAAATATACAATATATGGTAACATTAGGTAAGGTTTCCAACTTAGCAATTGACATACATCCATTCATAACCACACACACATACGCAACACACACACACACACATGCACATCCATCCGTACAACCATACATACTTGCATCCATCCCTACATTCATTCATACATCCATACATACAACAGCTGACTTTGCGAGCTAAGCCTTGCAGGAACTATAATCAAGCCAGGTAATTCCTCTTGGAAGTCCTTCTGATGGTAGATCTGGATGTTGTTTTTTCCATACCATTGCGTTTTGCGGGTTCTTTTTCTCGAGTCGGACAGTCGCTATAACGGCATCATGATCTGAGAGAAAGCAAGGCAGATGATTGCCAGAAATACCTTTGATATTTTTAGAAGCATATATTCTATCTATCCTTGACTTGTCGTTTATGTAGCAGAAGGTCTCTTTTCCCACTATTGGTAAGTCTGAAAGTGTCGCTTACCCCTATTGCCTTCATGATTTTCGTGTTGTATTTGGCATCGCCAAATTGGCTAAAATTGATTGAGCTTCTGTCTTTTTTGCATCCTTTAATCCATTGAAGTGTCCTCCAATAAGTTGATGACTTGATCTGGCACATGTAGCCGCTAAGACCGACAAGATAGCGTAATGGTGAAGCGTCCGGCTTCTTGATCAGTAGGTCGTGGATTCGATCCTGGGCCGGGTCAGACCAAAGACCTGAATAGTAACACTGGTATCCATGACATCCCTGCTTGGCGCTCATGCATTACTGGGATAGCATGGAGGGGTGGTGGAAGACTTAGAATGCTGTAAATGGCTAGATCTTCACCTTCCTTGACCAGCGGCATATGCACATCATGCTCTCATGGTAATGCACAAATTGTGTGTATGTATATCATAAGTCGGTGTATATGTCGCAAAAACATCGAGGACAAAAATAAACTATGTCCTTTCCTTTTCCTTCGAGAGGCTCATCTGCACTCTTCTCTCGATAGTTTCATTGTGTCAAGAGAAGTTGATCATTTCTATGCTATTCAAACCTGTTCGGATGATGATCTTCATTAGCCTTCCTTCTGTATCCCTTTCCTGGTATTTTAATCCCACATTTACTCTTTTTGGGGTGAGTTTGGAATTCCAGCATGACTTTCCATCCCATTCTCTGCCCATTGAGATTCTGTATGGATGCTTGGGTGACTTTCCTGTAATAGTGCTACATCCGCCCCTGTATTTCTAATGAAAGAAAATAAAAGTTTTCGCTTGCCATCGCCATCCATCCCATTTACATTTAAAGTTACAATCTTTACCTTATATCCTGCCATCGTAATTTGCGGTGTTTACTTGACTTTGAATTTGTTCCTTTCCGCACTTCCCGCATCCTCCTGGTTTGTCAGCCTCCTCTTCATTCACCAGGCTGGCACAGCATTTTGTTATGACGCAGGGCGTCCTACATGTTCCACAGTGTAATCTTTCTTCGCTCGAGGTTTGATCTCTGATGACGTATACATCTTCGCTAATACAGCATGCCTTAATTGTGGTGTGTTTAGTTTTACAGAATAAACATTTAGAAACCTTGTTAAGCTGGTGAATGCTATCGGGCGGTGGCAGTTAAGGCACGTAGCCATTTCAACCCCTTCTGTCGAGAAGCTGAAATTCTTTCTGGATGGTTGGCTGAAGCTGTACGAATCCAAGCTGCTTCTGTTTCTTTTATTACCCATTGTGATGTCTTCGATCCTTCTTTCTTGTGTTTGGCTGCTTAATAGTTCATCAGTTAGCGTAGACCAATCCTTCTTATCTTCCTCGCCTACGCTGTCTTCTGTGGTTTTATCCTCAGATCTGGTGAGTAAAATCTCTACTGGCTTTTGACTCTTGGTTTTAGATGGCTTTCATCCCCCGCGTTCCTTCTCTTTCGTTTGGGACAATCTTTTCACCCACTCTCATTCGGAGAGCTAAGTCTGTTTTCTATAGCATTATTATAAACAAAACTCACCTGGAGATTATGAAAGTCTTCCTGCCAAGGTTGAGAATCAGAGAATCTTGGTTCTTCCTGACAAGGTGGAGAATCAGAAGATCCTAATTCTTTCATCTTCGGATTCAACACAAACAATAATAACTTGGATTATATGGGACACGGTTTCGAAGCTATTCCTCTCTACTCACAGTGAGCTTGACTTCAGTGTTCTCAGACAAAACCGTTTCTCCCATATCTCCTCTGCCCCTCTGGTCACCTGCTTCCTTGCGCCCCCTTCTGAGAGGCTCGTCATGCGCGCATATTATGGTGATATCTGGCTCACCATTATATGCGTGTCCCTCTTGCGGCTTCTGTTTACTTTGTGTCCTTGTCTCACCAAATGCCGCGCCGTGTGGGGTATCTTCTTGGTGAGGGGTTGACAATTTATACTCCGTTAAGGCCTTGCTTTTTACTTTCTTCGTATCATTTGGGTCCACCCTGCCCCTGTTAATCCATTCTGGCCTGGCCCTTTGTGGTCTTTTTTCGCATAATCTCGCTATGTGTCATGGCTGATTGCAGAAGCTGCATGTGGCCGTTTGTATACTTCTGCCATCTACAAATGTGAACAAAGTAATAATAAAATTTGCACCATGCAACGCCAATTCAGAAGTACTGCTTCAATAGACGAATGAATTGCGAAACTTATAACTATGCTCAACAAATTCCTCTGCCGTAGCAGATTGTGAAGTAAAAAAAATAGATAATCTGGTGGACATGTTTATATTTGTGTCGCTTATTACATGTTGGCTGAAAGCCGGAAGCCTAAGTATTTTTGATACGACATGTGTCAAACATAACAACATGCCATTAGGGTAACCAAAATATCGAAGACCATGTTGTCCTCATGACAAGTCTGCCTGGCCACAAGCCAGAATTCAGTACTGTGTCTTCCCATTTTCATGCTTCGCAACGGCCTTTGCTATTTGTTTAAATATCATGAGCCTGGAATATAGCTTGCTTTCAAAAATTCAAATACTACATATATGATTGTTGCACAATAAGCTGTATCAATGGAAGGTGATGCGACACTAATTGACATAATGATAATGAAACGCACAATACAAGTCTTCTTAGTTCAACATATAGGTATCATCTCCAAATTGGTGTGATGTCATGATCAGATTTGTAAAATTTTAGTTTTTCAGGAATTCTCTAACTTGCCTGTCGGTAGAGAGTGTAAAATTTCAGGCCATAACTACTGCACTCTTCAATTTTTTTTAATTACAGGAGTAATTTCAACTGTGTTTGCAATTGTGAATGAATGGTTTCTTCTTAGAATCACTTAACGCCGTTGGAATCCGTCTGGATGCTGTATTCTAAAGATGTGTAATGTTCAGATGCAGCACTAATAAACGTCAGGTTTCGGCCAACAAATACACCACCGAATCGCTTTGTCGCGTACGGGTTAGACACTGACCAACAGAGGTCAACACTGTCTAGTCACGACAGCATAGGGTACCTGCTATTTGAGTGATACCTGAAACATGATTGCAAATTTTAAGCACGTTTCCATTTGCTGATTCAATACTGATAATCGAATGGTGCCATACTTACCTCACAATTTTACCATGATTTGTTCTCGTAACAGAAGGATACTGCACATCTTCTGATGTAGCAAATCTGATACGCGCTTGGCACTCCAGACGGAGTGCTGCATTGATTTGTGTTGCGTTAAGCTGTGTACCAAGCGATACTGTGCGGTAAGTATTGCAGTTTTGCTGGTCATAGTCCATTCGAGAGCTTCAAATAGATGTGCAAGTGGATGCACCATTGGGTCGACCAACGACCTACAGAAAGGCTTCGAGATCGGCGGCCGAAGTCGGTGCAACAACAAATCACCTCAACGTACATCAGTCTGTTGAAATTTTCTTGAGTGCTTCTTTTTCTTGTTGTATCGAGCGTGTGCTAATCTATCCTGTATAACTGGCATTAATTTCCCGATTTTTCACTATATGACCTGGAGAGGTTTCGTTCTGTTTCGTTTTGTCTGCCTTTCACCAGGGCTCTTACTGGATGTTATTCCCCGTTTTTTCACTTTATGACCTGGTGAGGTTACGTACCGTTTTGCAGGCATTTCACCAATGCTCTTACTGGACGTAATTTCATATTTATTTTTCAGCTTATTACCTGGTGAGGTTACGTTCCGTTTTGTCTGCATTTCACCAACGCTTTTACTGGAAGTAATTTTCCGTTTTTTTCACTTTATAACCTGGTGAGGCTACGTTCGGTCTTGTCTGCATTTCACCAATGCTTTTACCAGACGTAATTCACCAATGATTTTACTGGACGTAATTTCCTGTTTTTTTTCTTCACTTTATGACCTGGTGAGGTTACGTTCGGTTTTGTCTACATTTCACCAATGCTTTTACCAGACGTAATTCACCAGTACTTTTACTGGACGTAATTTTCCATTTTTTTTTTCACTTTATGACCCGGTGGGGTTACGTTCCGTTTCGTCTGCATTTCACCAATGCTTTTACGGGACGTAATTTCCCATTTATTTTTCACCTTATTACCTGGTGAGGTTACGTTCCGTTTTGTCTGCATTTCACCAACGCTTTTACGGGACGTAATTTCCCGTTTATTTTTCACCTTATTACCTGGTGAGGTTACGTTCCGTTTTGTATGCATTTCACCAACGCTTTTACTGGACGTAATTTCCCTTTTGTTTCACTATATCACCTCGTGAGGCTACGTTCGGTTTTGTCTGCATTTTACAAATGCTTTTACCAGACGTAATTCACCAATGCTTTTACTGGACATAAGATCCCGTTTTATTCACTTTATGACCCGATGCGGCCACGTTACGTTTTGTCAGCATTTCACCAATGCTTTTACCAGACGTAATTCACCAATACTTTTACTGGACGTATTTTCCCATTTTTTTTATCACTTTATGACCCGGTGGGGTTACGTTCCGTTTCGTCTGCATTTGACCAATGCTTTTACGGGACGTAATTTCCCATTTATTTTTCACCTTATTACCTGGTGAGGTTACGTTCCATTTTGTCTGCATTTCACCAACGCCTTTACTGGACGTAATTTCCCGTGTTTTTCACTTTATCACCTGGTGAGGCTACGTTCGGTTTTGTCTGCATTTCACCAATACTTTTACTGGACGTAATTGCCCGTTTTTTTTCCACTTTATGACCCAGTGAGGTTACGTTCCGATATGTCTGCATTTCACCAATGCTTTTACTGGACGTAATTTCCCGTTTTGTCTGCATTTCCCGATTTTTCACTATATGACCTGGAGAGGATTTGTTCTATTTCGTTTTGTCTGCATTTCACTTGTGTTCAGCAGTGTTTTACACGTTGAAATACGAATATTATCTTTATAACTCCATTCCATTTGTAATTTAGTTTTTTTTTCACACGCTGACCCACTAATTTTACTGACAATATTACATCCAATTTGTAATTCGGCGGTTTTTTATCGCTGACTCACTAACTTTACTGTCACTATTTCACCCCATTTGGGATTCAGCCGATTTTTAACGCTGACCCACTAACTTTACTGTCACTTTTCACCCCATTTGTAATTCAGCTGTTATTTAACGCTGACCCACTAACTTTAATGTCAATATTACATCCCATTTAGGATTCAGCTGATTTTAAACGCTGACTCACTAACTTTACTGTCAGTATTTGACCCAATTTGAGATTCAGCTGTTATTTAACGCTGACCCACTAACTTTAATGTCATTATTACATCCCATTTAGGATTCAGCTGATTTTTAACGCTGACTCACTATCTTTACTGTCACTATTTCACCCCATTTGTTATTCAGCTGTTATTTAACGCTGACCCACTAACTTTAAAGTCATTATCACATCCCATTTCGGATTCAGCTGATTTTAAACGCTGACTCACTAACTTTACTGTCACTATTTCACCCCATTTGTTATTCAGCTGTTATTTAACGCTGACCCACTAACTTTAATGTCATTATTACATCCCATTTAGGATTCAGCTGATTTTTAACGCTGACTTACTAACTTTACTGTCACTATTTCACCCCATTTGGGATTCAGCCGATTTTTAACGCTGACTCACTAACTTTACTGTCACTATTTCACCCCATATGAGATTCAGCTGTTATTTAACGCTGACCCAATAACTTCAATGTCATTATCACATCCCATGTGGGATTCAGCTGATTTTTAACGCTAACTCATTAACTTTACTGTCACTATTTCACCCCATTTGGGATTCTGCCGATTTTTAACGCTGACCCACTAACTTTACTGTCACTTTTCACCCCATTTGTGTTTCAGCTGTTATTTAACGCTGACCCACTAGCTTTAAAGTCATTATCACATCCCATTTCGGATTCAGTTGATTTTTAACGCTGACTCACTAACTTTACTGTCACTATTTCACCCCATTTGTTATTCAGCTGTTATTTAACGCAGACCCACTAACTTTAATGTCATTATTACATCGCATTTAGGATTCAGCTGATTTTTAACGCTGACTTACTAACTTTACTGTCACTATTTCACCCCATTTGAGATTCAGCTGTTATTTAACGCTAACTCACTAACTTTACTGTCACTATTTCACCCCATTTGGGATTCTGCCGATTTTTAACGCTGACCCACTAACTTTACTGTCACTTTTCACGCCATTTGTGTTTCAGCTGTTATTTAACGCTGACCCACTAACTTTAAAGTCATTATCACATCCCATTTCGGATTCAGTTGATTTTTAACGCTGACTCACTAACTTTACTGTCACTATTTCACCCCATTTGTTATTCAGCTGTTATTTAACGCTGACCCACTAACTTTAATGTCATTATTACATCCCATTTAGGATTCAGCTGATTTTTAACGCTGACCCACTAACTTTACTGTCACTTTTCACCCCATTTGTGTTTCAGCTGTTATTTAATGCTGACCCACTAACTTTAAAGTCATTATCACATCCCATTTCGGATTCAGTTGATTTTTAACGCTGACTCACTAACTTTACTGTCACTATTTCACCCCATTTGTTATTCAGCTGTTATTTAACGCTGACCCACTAACTTTAATGTCATTATTACATCCCATTTAGGATTCAGCTGATTTTTAACGCTGACTTACTAACTTTACTGTCACTATTTCACCCCATTTGGGATTCTGCCGATTTTTAACGCTGACCCACTAACTTTACTGTCACTTTTCACCCCATTTGTGTTTCAGCTGTTGTTTAACGCTGACCCACTAACTTTAAAGTCATTATCACATCCCATTTCGGATTCAGTTGATTTTTAACGCTGACTCACTAACTTTACTGTCACTATTTCACCCCATTTGTTATTCAGCTGTTATTTAACGCTGACCCACTAACTTTAATGTCATTATTACACCCCATTTGAGATTCAGCTGATTTTTAACGCTAACTCACTAACTTTACTGTCACTATTTCACCCCATTTGGGATTCTGCCGATTTTTAACGCTGACCCACTAACTTTACTGTCACTTTTCACCCCATTTGTGTTTCAGCTGTTATTTAACGCTGACCCACTAACTTTAAAGTCATTATCACATCCCATTTCGGATTCAGTTGATTTTTAACGCTGACTCACTAACTTTACTGTCACTATTTCACCCCATTTGTTATTCAGCTGTTATTTAACGCTGACCCACTAACTTTAATGTCATTATTACATCCCATTTAGGATTCAGCTGATTTTTAACGCTGACTTACTAACTTTACTGTCACTTTTCACCCCATTTGTGTTTCAGCTGTTATTTAACGCTGACCCACTAACTTTAATGTCATTATTACATCCCATTTAGGATTCAGCTGATTTTTAACGCTAACTCACTAACTTTACTGTCACTATTTCACCCCATTTGGGATTCTGCCGATTTTTAACGCTGACCCACTAACTTTACTGTCACTTTTCACCCCATTTGTGTTTCAGCTGTTATTTAACGCTGACCCACTAACTTTAAAGTCATTATCACATCCCATTTCGGATTCAGTTGATTTTTAACGCTGACTCACTAACTTTACTGTCACTATTTCACCCCATTTGTTATTCAGCTGTTATTTAACGCTGACCCACTAACTTTAATGTCATTATTACATCCCATTTAGGATTCAGCTGATTTTTAACGCTGACCCACTAACTTTACTGTCACTTTTCACCCCATTTGTGTTTCAGCTGTTATTTAACGCTGACCCACTAACTTTAAAGTCATTATCACATCCCATTTCGGATTCAGTTGATTTTTAACGCTGACTCACTAACTTTACTGTCACTATTTCACCCCATTTGTTATTCAGCTGTTATTTAACGCTGACCCACTAACTTTAATGTCATTATTACATCCCATTTAGGATTCAGCTGATTTTTAACGCTGACTTACTAACTTTACTGTCACTATTTCACCCCATTTGAGATTCAGCTGATTTTTAACGCTAACTCACTAACTTTACTGTCACTATTTCACCCCATTTGGGATTCTGCCGATTTTTAACGCTGACCCATAACTTTACTGTCACTTTTCACCCCATTTGTGTTTCAGCTGTTATTTAACGCTGACCCACTAACTTTAATGTCATTATTACATCCCATTTAGGATTCAGCTGATTTTTAACGCTAACTCACTAACTTTACTGTCACTATTTCACCCCATTTGGGATTCTGCCGATTTTTAACGCTGACCCACTAACTTTACTGTCACTTTTCACCCCATTTGTGTTTCAGCTGTTATTTAACGCTGACCCACTAACTTTAAAGTCATTATCACATCCCATTTCGGATTCAGTTGATTTTTAACGCTGACTCACTAACTTTACTGTCACTATTTCACCCCATTTGTTATTCAGCTGTTATTTAACGCTGACCCACTAACTTTAATGTCATTATTACATCCCATTTAGGATTCAGCTGATTTTTAACGCTGACTTACTAACTTTACTGTCACTATTTCACCTCATTTTGGTTTCAGCCGTTATTTAACGCCGACCCACTAACTTTAATATCACTATTTCACCCCATTTGAGATTCAGCTGTTATTTAACGCTGACCCACTAACTTTACTGTCATTATTACATCCCATTTGTGATTCAGTTGTTTTTTAACGCTGACCCACTAACTTTACTGTCGCTATTTCACCCCATTTGGGATTCAGCCGATTTTAACGCTGACTCACTAACTTTACTGTCACTATTTCACCCCATTTGGGATTCAGCCGATTTTTAACGCTGACTCACTAACTTTACTGTCGCTATTTCACCCCATTTGGGATTCAGCCGATTTTAACGCTGACTCACTAACTTTACTGTCACTATTTCACCCCATTTGGGATTCAGCCGATTTTTCACGCTGACCCACTAACGTGACTGTCATTATTACATCCCATTTGAGATTCAGCTGTTATTTAACGCTGACCCACTAACTTTACTGTCACTTTTCACCCCATTTGTGATTCAGCTGTTATTTAACGCTGACCCACTAACTTTAATGTCACTATTTCACCCCATTTGAGATTCAGCTGTTATTTAACGCTGACCCACTAACTTTAATGTCATTATTACATCCCATTTAGGATTCAGCTGATTTTTAACGCTGACTTACTAACTTTACTGTCACTATTTCACCCCATTTGGGATTCTGCCGATTTTTAACGCTGACCCACTAACTTTACTGTCACTTTTCACCCCATTTGTGTTTCAGCTGTTATTTAACGCTGACCCACTAACTTTAAAGTCATTATCACATCCCATTTCGGATTCAGTTGATTTTTAACGCTGACTCACTAACTTTACTGTCACTATTTCACCCCATTTGTTATTCAGCTGTTATTTAACGCTGACCCACTAACTTTAATGTCATTATTACATCCCATTTAGGATTCAGCTGATTTTTAACGCTGACCCACTAACTTTACTGTCACTTTTCACCCCATTTGTGTTTCAGCTGTTATTTAACGCTGACCCACTAACTTTAAAGTCATTATCACATCCCATTTCGGATTCAGTTGATTTTTAACGCTGACTCACTAACTTTACTGTCACTATTTCACCCCATTTGTTATTCAGCTGTTATTTAACGCTGACCCACTAACTTTAATGTCATTATTACATCCCATTTAGGATTCAGCTGATTTTTAACGCTAACTCACTAACTTTACTGTCACTATTTCACCCCATTTGGGATTCTGCCGATTTTTAACGCTGACCCACTAACTTTACTGTCACTTTTCACCCCATTTGTGTTTCAGCTGTTATTTAACGCTGACCCACTAACTTTGATGTCATTATTACATCCCATTTAGGATTCAGCTGATTTTTAACGCTAACTCACTAACTTTACTGTCACTATTTCACCCCATTTGGGATTCTGCCGATTTTTAACGCTGACCCACTAACTTTACTGTCACTTTTCACCGCATTTGTGTTTCAGCTGTTATTTAACGCTGACCCACTAACTTTAAAGTCATTATCACATCCCATTTCGGATTCAGTTGATTTTTAACGCTGACCCACTAACTTTACTGTCGCTATTTCACCCCATTTGGGATTCAGCCGATTTTAACGCTGACTCACTAACTTTACTGTCACTATTTCACCCCATTTGGGATTCAGCCGATTTTAACGCTGACTCACTAACTTTACTGTCACTATTTCACCCCATTTGGGATTCAGCCGATTTTTAACGCTGACCCACTAACTTTAAAGTCATTATCACATCCCATTTCGGATTCAGTTGATTTTTAACGCTGACTCACTAACTTTACTGTCACTATTTCACCCCATTTGTTATTCAGCTGTTATTTAACGCTGACCCACTAACTTTAATGTCATTATTACATCCCATTTAGGATTCAGCTGATTTTTAACGCTGACTTACTAACTTTACTGTCACTATTTCACCTCATTTGGGATTCAGCCGTTATTTAACGCCGACCCACTAACTTTAATGTCACTATTTCACCCCATTTGAGATTCAGCTGTTATTTAACGCTGACCCACTAACTTTACTGTCATTATTACATCCCATTTGTGATTCAGTTGTTTTTTAACGCTGACCCACTAACTTTACTGTCGCTATTTCACCCCATTTGGGATTCAGCCGATTTTAACGCTGACTCACTAACTTCACTGTCACTATTTCACCCCATTTGGGATTCAGCCGATTTTTAACGCTGACTCACTAACTTTACTGTCGCTATTTCACCCCATTTGGGATTCAGCCGATTTTAACGCTGACTCACTAACTTTACTGTCACTATTTCACCCCATTTGGGATTCAGCCGATTTTTCACGCTGACCCACTAACGTGACTGTCATTATTACATCCCATTTGAGATTCAGCTGTTATTTAACGCTGACCCACTAACTTTACTGTCACTTTTCACCCCATTTGTGATTCAGCTGTTATTTAACGCTGACCCACTAACTTTAATGTCACTATTTCACCCCATTTGAGATTCAGCTGTTATTTAACGCTGACCCACTAACTTTAATGTCATTATTACATCCCATTTAGGATTCAGCTGATTTTTAACGCTGACTTACTAACTTTACTGTCACTATTTCACCCCATTTGGGATTCAGCCGATTTTTAACGCTGACCCACTAACTTTACTGTCACTTTTCACCCCATTTGTGTTTCAGCTGTTATTTAACGCTGACCCACTAACTTTAATGTCATTATTACATCCCATTTAGGATTCAGCTGATTTTTAACGCTGACCCACTAACTTTACTGTCACTTTTCACCCCATTTGTGTTTCAGCTGTTATTTAACGCTGACCCACTAACTTTAAAGTCATTATCACATCCCATTTCGGATTCAGTTGATTTTTAACGCTGACTCACTAACTTTACTGTCACTATTTCACCCCATTTGTTATTCAGCTGTTATTTAACGCTGACCCACTAACTTTAATGTCATTATTACATCCCATTTAGGATTCAGCTGATTTTTAACGCTAACTCACTAACTTTACTGTCACTATTTCACCCCATTTGGGATTCTGCCGATTTTTAACGCTGACCCACTAACTTTACTGTCACTTTTCACCCCATTTGTGTTTCAGCTGTTATTTAACGCTGACCCACTAACTTTGATGTCATTATTACATCCCATTTAGGATTCAGCTGATTTTTAACGCTAACTCACTAACTTTACTGTCACTATTTCACCCCATTTGGGATTCTGCCGATTTTTAACGCTGACCCACTAACTTTACTGTCACTTTTCACCGCATTTGTGTTTCAGCTGTTATTTAACGCTGACCCACTAACTTTAAAGTCATTATCACATCCCATTTCGGATTCAGTTGATTTTTAACGCTGACCCACTAACTTTACTGTCGCTATTTCACCCCATTTGGGATTCAGCCGATTTTAACGCTGACTCACTAACTTTACTGTCACTATTTCACCCCATTTGGGATTCAGCCGATTTTAACGCTGACTCACTAACTTTACTGTCACTATTTCACCCCATTTGGGATTCAGCCGATTTTTAACGCTGACCCACTAACTTTAAAGTCATTATCACATCCCATTTCGGATTCAGTTGATTTTTAACGCTGACTCACTAACTTTACTGTCACTATTTCACCCCATTTGTTATTCAGCTGTTATTTAACGCTGACCCACTAACTTTAATGTCATTATTACATCCCATTTAGGATTCAGCTGATTTTTAACGCTGACTTACTAACTTTACTGTCACTATTTCACCTCATTTGGGATTCAGCCGTTATTTAACGCCGACCCACTAACTTTAATGTCACTATTTCACCCCATTTGAGATTCAGCTGTTATTTAACGCTGACCCACTAACTTTACTGTCATTATTACATCCCATTTGTGATTCAGTTGTTTTTTAACGCTGACCCACTAACTTTACTGTCGCTATTTCACCCCATTTGGGATTCAGCCGATTTTAACGCTGACTCACTAACTTCACTGTCACTATTTCACCCCATTTGGGATTCAGCCGATTTTTAACGCTGACTCACTAACTTTACTGTCGCTATTTCACCCCATTTGGGATTCAGCCGATTTTAACGCTGACTCACTAACTTTACTGTCACTATTTCACCCCATTTGGGATTCAGCCGATTTTTCACGCTGACCCACTAACGTGACTGTCATTATTACATCCCATTTGAGATTCAGCTGTTATTTAACGCTGACCCACTAACTTTACTGTCACTTTTCACCCCATTTGTGATTCAGCTGTTATTTAACGCTGACCCACTAACTTTAATGTCACTATTTCACCCCATTTGAGATTCAGCTGTTATTTAACGCTGACCCACTAACTTTAATGTCATTATTACATCCCATTTAGGATTCAGCTGATTTTTAACGCTGACTTACTAACTTTACTGTCACTATTTCACCCCATTTGGGATTCAGCCGATTTTTAACGCTGACCCACTAACTTTACTGTCACTTTTCACCCCATTTGTGTTTCAGCTGTTATTTAACGCTGACCCACTAACTTTAATGTCATTATTACATCCCATTTAGGATTCAGCTGATTTTTAACGCTAACTCACTAACTTCACTGTCACTATTTCACCCCATTTGGGATTCTGCCGATTTTTAACGCTGACCCACTAACTTTACTGTCACTTTTCACCCCATTTGTGTTTCAGCTGTTATTTAACGCTGACCCACTAACTTTGATGTCATTATTACATCCCATTTAGGATTCAGCTGATTTTTAACGCTAACTCACTAACTTTATTGTCACTATTTCACCCCATTTGGGATTCTGCCGATTTTTAACGCTGACCCACTAACTTTACTGTCACTTTTCACCCCATTTGTGTTTCAGCTGTTATTTAACGCTGACCCACTAACTTTAAAGTCATTATCACATCCCATTTCGGATTCAGTTGATTTTTAACGCTGACCCACTAACTTTACTGTCGCTATTTCACCCCATTTGGGATTCAGCCGATTTTAACGCTGACTCACTAACTTTACTGTCACTATTTCACCCCATTTGGGATTCAGCCGATTTTAACGCTGACTCACTAACTTTACTGTCACTATTTCACCCCATTTGGGATTCAGCCGATTTTTAACGCTGACTCACTAACTTTACTGTCGCTATTTCACCCCATTTGGGATTCAGCCGATTTTAACGCTGACTCACTAACTTTACTGTCACTATTTCACCCCATTTGGGATTCAGCCGATTTTTCACGCTGACCCACTAACGTGACTGTCATTATTACATCCCATTTGAGATTCAGCTATTATTTAACGCTGACCCACTAACTTTACTGTCACTTTTCACCCCATTTGTGATTCAGCTGTTATTTAACGCTGACCCACTAACTTTAATGTCACTATTTCACCCCATTTGAGATTCAGCTGTTATTTAACGCTGACCCACTAACTTTAATGTCATTATTACATCCCATTTCGGATTCAGTTGATTTTTAACGCTGACTCACTAACTTTACTGTCACTATTTCACCCCATTTGGGATTCAGCCGATTTTTCACGCTGACCCACTAACGTGACTGTCATTATTACATCCCATTTGAGATTCAGCTGTTATTTAACGCTGACCCACTAACTTTACTGTCACTTTTCACCCCATTTGTGATTCAGCTGTTATTTAACGCTGACCCACTAACTTTAATGTCACTATTTCACCCCATTTGAGATTCAGCTGTTATTTAACGCTGACCCAGTAACTTTAATGTCATTATTACATCCCATTTCGGATTCAGTTGATTTTTAACGCTGACCCACTAACTTTACTGTCACTATTTCACTCCATTTGAGATTCAGCTGTTATTTAACGCTGACCCACTAACTTTACTGTCACTATTTCACCCCATTTGGGATTCAGCCGATTTTTAACGCTGACTCACTAACTTTACTGTCGCTATTTCACCCCATTTGGGATTCAGCCGATTTTTAACGCTGACTCACTAACTTTACTGTCGCTATTTCACCCCATTTGGGATTCAGCCGATTTTTCACGCTGACCCACTAACGTGACTGTCATTATTACATCCCATTTGAGATTCAGCTGTTATTTAACGCTGACCCACTAACTTTACTGTCACTTTTCACCCCATTTGTGATTTAGCTGTTATTTAACGCTGACCCACTAACTTTAATGTCACTATTTCACCCCATTTGAGATTCAGCTGTTATTTAACGCTGACCCACTAACTTTAATGTCATTATTACATCCCATTTAGGATTCAGCTGATTTTTAACGCTGACTTACTAACTTTACTGTCACTATTTCACCCCATTTGGGATTCAGCCGATTTTTAACGCTGACCCACTAACTTTACTGTCACTTTTCACCCCATTTGTGTTTCAGCTGTTATTTAACGCTGACCCACTAACTTTAATGTCATTATTACATCCCATTTAGGATTCAGCTGATTTTTAACGCTAACTCACTAACTTTACTGTCACTATTTCACCCCATTTGGGATTCTGCCGATTTTTAACGCTGACCCACTAACTTTACTGTCACTTTTCACCCCATTTGTGTTTCAGCTGTTATTTAACGCTGACCCACTAACTTTGATGTCATTATTACATCCCATTTAGGATTCAGCTGATTTTTAACGCTAACTCACTAACTTTACTGTCACTATTTCACCCCATTTGGGATTCTGCCGATTTTTAACGCTGACCCACTAACTTTACTGTCACTTTTCACCCCATTTGTGTTTCAGCTGTTATTTAACGCTGACCCACTAACTTTAAAGTCATTATCACATCCCATTTCGGATTCAGTTGATTTTTAACACTGACCCACTAACTTTACTGTCGCTATTTCACCCCATTTGGGATTCAGCCGATTTTAACGCTGACTCACTAACTTTACTGTCACTATTTCACCCCATTTGGGATTCAGCCGATTTTAACGCTGACTCACTAACTTTACTGTCACTATTTCACCCCATTTGGGATTCAGCCGATTTTTAACGCTGACTCACTAACTTTACTGTCGCTATTTCACCCCATTTGAGATTCAGCCGATTTTAACGCTGACTCACTAACTTTACTGTCACTATTTCACCCCATTTGGGATTCAGCCGATTTTTCACGCTGACCCACTAACGTGACTGTCATTATTACATCCCATTTGAGATTCAGCTATTATTTAACGCTGACCCACTAACTTTACTGTCACTTTTCACCCCATTTGTGATTCAGCTGTTATTTAACGCTGACCCACTAACTTTAATGTCACTATTTCACCCCATTTGAGATTCAGCTGTTATTTAACGCTGACCCACTAACTTCAATGTCATTATTACATCCCATTTCGGATTCAGTTGATTTTTAACGCTGACTCACTAACTTTACTGTCACTATTTCACCCCATTTGGGATTCAGCCGATTTTTCACGCTGACCCACTAACGTGACTGTCATTATTACATCCCATTTGAGATTCAGCTGTTATTTAACGCTGACCCACTAACTTTACTGTCACTTTTCACCCCATTTGTGATTCAGCTGTTATTTAACGCTGACCCACTAACTTTAATGTCACTATTTCACCCCATTTGAGATTCAGCTGTTATTTAACGCTGACCCACTAACTTTAATGTCATTATTACATCCCATTTCGGATTCAGTTGATTTTTAACGCTGACCCACTAACTTTACTGTCACTATTTCACTCCATTTGAGATTCAGCTGTTATTTAACGCTGACCCACTAACTTTACTGTCACTATTTCACCCCATTTGGGATTCAGCCGATTTTTAACGCTGACTCACTAACTTTACTGTCGCTATTTCACCCCATTTGGGATTCAGCCGATTTTTAACGCTGACTCACTAACTTTACTGTCGCTATTTCACCCCATTTGGGATTCAGCCGATTTTAACGCTGACTCACTAACTTTACTGTCACTATTTCACCCCATTTGGGATTCAGCCGATTTTTCACGCTGACCCACTAACGTGACTGTCATTATTACATCCCATTTGAGATTCAGCTGTTATTTAACGCTGACCCACTAACTTTACTGTCACTTTTCACCCCATTTGTGATTCAGCTGTTATTTAACGCGGACCCACTAACTTTAATGTCACTATCACATCTCATTTGGGATTCAGTTGTTTTTTAACACTGACCCACTAACTTTACTGTCACTATTTCACCCCATTTGTGATTCAGCTGTTTTTTAACACTGACCCACTAACTTAACTGTCACTTTTCACCCCATTTGTGATTCAGCTGTTATTTAACGCTGACCCACTAACTTTACTGTCACTATTTCACCCCATTTGGGATTCAGCTGATTTTTAACGCTGACTCACTAACTTTACTGTCACTATTTCACCCCATTTGGGATTCAGCCGATTTTTAACGCTGACCCACTAACTTTACTGTCACTATTTCACCCCATTTGGGATTCAGCAGTTATATAACGTTGACCCACTAACTTTACTGTCATCATTACATCGCATTTGAGATTCAGCTGTTATTTAACACTTACCCACTAACTTTACTGTCACTATTTCACATCATTTGGGATTCAGCTGTTATATAACGCCGACCCACTAACTTTACTGTCATTATTACATCCCATTTGTGATTCAGCAGTTATTTAACGCTGACCCACTAACTTTAATGTCATTATTAGATCCCGTTTAGGATTCAGCTGATTTTTAACGCTGACCCACTAACTTTACTGTCACAATTTCACCCCATTTAGGATTCAGCTGATTTTTAACGCTAACTCACTAACTTTACTGTCACTATTTCACCCCATTTGGGATTCTGCCGATTTTTAACGCTGACCCACTAACTTTACTGTCACTTTTCACCCCATTTGTGTTTCAGCTGTTATTTAACGCTGACCCACTAACTTTAAAGTCATTATCACATCCCATTTCGGATTCAGTTGATTTTTAACGCTGACCCACTAACTTTACTGTCGCTATTTCACCCCATTTGGGATTCAGCCGATTTTAACGCTGACTCACTAACTTTACTGTCACTATTTCACCCCATTTGGGATTCAGCCGATTTTAACGCTGACTCACTAACTTTACTGTCACTATTTCACCTCATTTGGGATTCAGCCGATTTTTAACGCTGACTCACTAACTTTACTGTCGCTATTTCACCCCATTTGAGATTCAGCCGATTTTAACGCTGACTCACTAACTTTACTGTCACTATTTCACCCCATTTGGGATTCAGCCGATTTTTCACGCCGACCCACTAACGTGACTGTCATTATTACATCCCATTTGAGATTCAGCTATTATTTAACGCTGACCCACTAACTTTACTGTCACTTTTCACCCCATTTGTGATTCAGCTGTTATTTAACGCTGACCCACTAACTTTAATGTCACTATTTCACCCCATTTGAGATTCAGCTGTTATTTAACGCTGACCCACTAACTTCAATGTCATTATTACATCCCATTTCGGATTCAGTTGATTTTTAACGCTGACTCACTAACTTTACTGTCACTATTTCACCCCATTTGGGATTCAGCCGATTTTTCACGCTGACCCACTAACGTGACTGTCATTATTACATCCCATTTGAGATTCAGCTGTTATTTAACGCTGACCCACTAACTTTACTGTCACTTTTCACCCCATTTGTGATTCAGCTGTTATTTAACGCTGACCCACTAACTTTAATGTCACTATTTCACCCCATTTGAGATTCAGCTGTTATTTAACGCTGACCCACTAACTTTAATGTCATTATTACATCCCATTTCGGATTCAGTTGATTTTTAACGCTGACCCACTAACTTTACTGTCACTATTTCACTCCATTTGAGATTCAGCTGTTATTTAACGCTGACCCACTAACTTTACTGTCACTATTTCACCCCATTTGGGATTCAGCCGATTTTTAACGCTGACTCACTAACTTTACTGTCGCTATTTCACCCCATTTGGGATTCAGCCGATTTTTAACGCTGACTCACTAACTTTACTGTCGCTATTTCACCCCATTTGGGATTCAGCCGATTTTAACGCTGACTCACTAACTTTACTGTCACTATTTCACCCCATTTGGGATTCAGCCGATTTTTCACGCTGACCCACTAACGTGACTGTCATTATTACATCCCATTTGAGATTCAGCTGTTATTTAACGCTGACCCACTAACTTTACTGTCACTTTTCACCCCATTTGTGATTCAGCTGTTATTTAACGCGGACCCACTAACTTTAATGTCACTATCACATCTCATTTGGGATTCAGTTGTTTTTTAACACTGACCCACTAACTTTACTGTCACTATTTCACCCCATTTGTGATTCAGCTGTTTTTTAACACTGACCCACTAACTTAACTGTCACTTGTCACCCCATTTGTGATTCAGCTGTTATTTAACGCTGACCCACTAACTTTACTGTCACTATTTCACCCCATTTGGGATTCAGCTGATTTTTAACGCTGACTCACTAACTTTACTGTCACTATTTCACCCCATTTGGGATTCAGCCGATTTTTAACGCTGACCCACTAACTTTACTGTCACTATTTCACCCCATTTGGGATTCAGCAGTTATATAACGTTGACCTACTAACTTTACTGTCATCATTACATCGCATTTGAGATTCAGCTGTTATTTAACACTTACCCACTAACTTTACTGTCACTATTTCACATCATTTGGGATTCAGCTGTTATATAACGCCGACCCACTAACTTTACTGTCATTATTACATCCCATTTGTGATTCAGCAGTTATTTAACGCTGACCCACTAACTTTAATGTCATTATTAGATCCCGTTTAGGATTCAGCTGATTTTTAACGCTGACCCACTAACTTTACTGTCACAATTTCACCCCATTTGGGATTCAGCCGATTTTTAACGCTGACTCACTAACTTTACTGTCACTATTTCACCCCATTTGGGATTCAGCCGATTTTTAACGCTGTCCCACTAACTTTACTGTCACTTTTCACCCCATTTGTGATTCAGCTGTTATTTAACGCTGACCCACTAACTTTAATGTCATTATTACATCCCATTTAGGATTCAGCTGATTTTTAACGCTGATTCACTAACTTTAATGTCAATATTACATCCCATTTAGGATTCAGCTGATTTTAAACGCTGACTCACTAACTTTACTGGCAGTATTTGACCCAATTTGAGATTCAGCTGTTATTTAACGCTGACCCACTAACTTTAATGTCATTATCACATCTCATTTAGGATTCAGCTGATTTTTGACGCTGACTCACTAACTTTACTGTCACTATTTCACCCGATTTGAGATTCAGCTGTTATTTAACGCTGACCCACTAACTTTAATGTCATTATTACAACCTATTTAGGATTCAGCTGATTTTTAACGCTGACTCACTAACTTTACCGTCACTATTAGCCGATTTTTAACGCTGACTGACTAACTTTACTGTCACTATTTCACCCCATTTGAGATTCAGCTGGTATTTAATGCTGACCCACTGACTTTAATGTGTTTATTACATCCCATTTAGGATTCAGCTGATTTTTAACGCTGACTCACTAAGTTTACTGTCACTATTTCACCCCATTTGGGATTCAGCCGATTTTTAACGCTGACCCACTAACTTTACTGTCACTATTTCAACCCATTTGGGATTCAGCTGTTATATAACGCTGACCCACTAACTTTACTGTCATCATTACATCCCATTTGAGATTCAGCTGTTATTTAATGCTGACCCACTAACTTTACTGTCACTATTTCACCCCATTTGGGATTCAGCTGTTATATAACGCTGACCCACTTACTTTAATGTCATTATTACATCCCATTTAGGATTCAGCTGATTTTTAACGCTGACTCACTATCTTTACTGTCACTATTTCACCCTATTTGGGATTCAGCCGATTTTTAACGCTGACCCACTAACTTTACTGTCACAATTTCACCCCATTTGGGATTCAGCCGATTTTTAACGCTGACTCACTAACTTTACTGTCACTATTTCACCCCATTTGGGATTCAGCCGATTTTTAACGCTGTCCCACTAACTTTACTGTCACTTTTCACCCCATTTGTGATTCAGCTGTTATTTAACGCTGACCCACTAACTTTAATGTCATTATTACATCCCATTTAGGATTCAGCTGATTTTTAACGCTGATTCACTAACTTTAATGTCAATATTACATCCCATTTAGGATTCAGCTGATTTTAAACGCTGACTCACTAACTTTACTGGCAGTATTTGACCCAATTTGAGATTCAGCTGTTATTTAACGCTGACCCACTAACTTTAATGTCATTATCACATCTCATTTAGGATTCAGCTGATTTTTGACGCTGACTCACTAACTTTACTGTCACTATTTCACCCGATTTGAGATTCAGCTGTTATTTAACGCTGACCCACTAACTTTAATGTCATTATTACAACCTATTTAGGATTCAGCTGATTTTTAACGCTGACTCACTAACTTTACCGTCACTATTAGCCGATTTTTAACGCTGACTGACTAACTTTACTGTCACTATTTCACCCCATTTGAGATTCAGCTGGTATTTAATGCTGACCCACTAACTTTAATGTGTTTATTACATCCCATTTAGGATTCAGCTGATTTTTAACGCTGACTCACTAAGTTTACTGTCACTATTTCACCCCATTTGGGATTCAGCCGATTTTTAACGCTGACCCACTAACTTTACTGTCACTATTTCAACCTATTTGGGATTCAGCTGTTATATAACGCTGACCCACTAACTTTACTGTCATCATTACATCCCATTTGAGATTCAGCTGTTATTTAATGCTGACCCACTAACTTTACTGTCACTATTTCACCCCATTTGGGATTCAGCTGTTATATAACGCTGACCCACTTACTTTAATGTCATTATTACATCCCATTTAGGATTCAGCTGATTTTTAACGCTGACTCACTATCTTTACTGTCACTATTTCACCCTATTCGGGATTCAGCCGATTTTTAACGCTGACCCACTAACTTCACTATCACTTTTCACCCCTTTTATGATTCAGCTGTTATTTAACGCTGACCCACTTACTTTATTGTCATTATTACATCCCATTTGCGATTCAGCCGATTTTTAACGCTGACTCACTAACTTCACTATCACTTTTCACCCCTTTTGTGATTCAGCTGTTATTTAACGCTGAACCACTTACTTTAATGTCATTATTACATCCCATTTGGGATTCAGCCGATTTTTAACGCTGACTTACTAACTTCACTGCCACTATTTCACCCCATTTGGGATTCAGCCGCTTTTTAACGCTGACTCACTAACTTTGCTGTCACTATTTCACCCCATTTGAGATTCAGCTGTTATTTAACGCTGACCCAATAACTTTAATGTCATTATCACATCCCATTTGGGATTCAGCTGATTTTTAACGCTAACTCACTAACTTTACTGTCACTATTTCACCCCATTAGGGATTCAGCCGATTTTTAACGCTGACCCATTAACTTTACTGTCACTATTTCACCCTATTTGGGATTCAGCTGTTATATAACGCGGACCCACTAACTTTACTGTCATCATTACATCCCATTTGAGATTCAGCTGTTATTTAACGCTGAACCAATAACTTTACTGTAACTATTTCACCCCATTTTGGATTCAGCTGATTTTTAACGCTGACCCACTAACTTTACTGTCACTTTCCACCCCATTTGTGATTCAGCTGTTATTTAACGCTGACCCACTAACTTTAATGTCACTATTTCACCCCATTTCAGATTCAGCTGTTATTTAACGCTGACCCACTAACTTTACTGTCACTATTTCACCCCATTTGAGATTCAGCTGTTATTTAACGCTGACCCACTAACTTTACTGTCACTATTTCACCCCATTGGGATTCAGCTGTTATATAACGCTGACCCACTAACTTTACTGTCATTATTACAACCCATTTGTGATTCAGCAGTTATTTAACGCTGACCCACTAACTTTACTGTCACTATTTCACCCCATTTGGGATTCAGCTGTTATATAACGCTGACCCACTAACTTTACTGTCATTATTACATCCCATTTGTGATTCAGCAGTTATTTAACGCTGACCCACTTACTTTAATGTCATTATTACATCCCATTTAGGATTCAGCTGATTTTTAACGCTGATTCACTAACTTTAATGTCAATATTACATCCCATTTAGGATTCAGCTGATTTTAAACGCTGACTCACTAACTTTACTGGCAGTATTTGACCCAATTTGAGATTCAGCTGTTATTTAACGCTGACCCACTAACTTTAATGTCATTATCACATCCCATTTAGGATTCAGCTGATTTTTGACGCTGACTCACTAACTTTACTGTCACTATTTCACCCGATTTGAGATTCAGCTGTTATTTAACGCTGACCCACTAACTTTAATGTCATTATTACAACCTATTTAGGATTCAGCTGATTTTTAACGCTGACTCATTAACTTTACCGTCACTATTAGCCGATTTTTAACGCTGACTGACTAACTTTACTGTCACTATTTCACCCCATTTGAGATTCAGCTGGTATTTAATGCTGACCCACTAACTTTACTGTCATCATTACATCCCATTTGCGATTCAGCCGATTTTTAACGCTGACTCACTAACTTCACTATCACTTTTCACCCCTTTTGTGATTCAGCTGTTATTTAACGCTGACCCACTTACTTTATTGTCATTATTACATCCCATTTGCGATTCAGCCGATTTTTAACGCTGACTCACTAACTTTACTGTCACTATTTCACCCCATTTGGGATTCAGCCGATTTTTAACGCTGTCCCACTAACTTTACTGTCACTTTTCACCCCATTTGTGATTCAGCTGTTATTTAACGCTGACCCACTAACTTTAATGTCATTATTACATCCCATTTAGGATTCAGCTGATTTTTAACGCTGATTCACTAACTTTAATGTCAATATTACATCCCATTTAGGATTCAGCTGATTTTAAACGCTGACTCACTAACTTTACTGGCAGTATTTGACCCAATTTGAGATTCAGCTGTTATTTAACGCTGACCCACTAACTTTAATGTCATTATCACATCTCATTTAGGATTCAGCTGATTTTTGACGCTGACTCACTAACTTTACTGTCACTATTTCACCCGATTTGAGATTCAGCTGTTATTTAACGCTGACCCACTAACTTTAATGTCATTATTACAACCTATTTAGGATTCAGCTGATTTTTAACGCTGACTCACTAACTTTACCGTCACTATTAGCCGATTTTTAACGCTGACTGACTAACTTTACTGTCACTATTTCACCCCATTTGAGATTCAGCTGGTATTTAATGCTGACCCACTAACTTTAATGTGTTTATTACATCCCATTTAGGATTCAGCTGATTTTTAACGCTGACTCACTAAGTTTACTGTCACTATTTCACCCCATTTGGGATTCAGCCGATTTTTAACGCTGACCCACTAACTTTACTGTCACTATTTCAACCCATTTGGGATTCAGCTGTTATATAACGCTGACCCACTAACTTTACTGTCATCATTACATCCCATTTGAGATTCAGCTGTTATTTAATGCTGACCCACTAACTTTACTGTCACTATTTCACCCCATTTGGGATTCAGCTGTTATATAACGCTGACCCACTTACTTTAATGTCATTATTACATCCCATTTAGGATTCAGCTGATTTTTAACGCTGACTCACTATCTTTACTGTCACTATTTCACCCTATTTGGGATTCAGCCGATTTTTAACGCTGACCCACTAACTTCACTATCACTTTTCACCCCTTTTATGATTCAGCTGTTATTTAACGCTGACCCACTTACTTTATTGTCATTATTACATCCCATTTGCGATTCAGCCGATTTTTAACGCTGACTCACTAACTTCACTATCACTTTTCACCCCTTTTGTGATTCAGCTGTTATTTAACGCTGAACCACTTACTTTAATGTCATTATTACATCCCATTTGGGATTCAGCCGATTTTTAACGCTGACTTACTAACTTCACTGCCACTATTTCACCCCATTTGGGATTCAGCCGATTTTTAACGCTGACTCACTAACTTTGCTGTCACTATTTCACCCCATTTGAGATTCAGCTGTTATTTAACGCTGACCCAATAACTTTAATGTCATTATCACATCCCATTTGGGATTCAGCTGATTTTTAACGCTAACTCACTAACTTTACTGTCACTATTTCACCCCATTAGGGATTCAGCCGATTTTTAACGCTGACCCATTAACTTTACTGTCACTATTTCACCCTATTTGGGATTCAGCTGTTATATAACGCGGACCCACTAACTTTACTGTCATCATTACATCCCATTTGAGATTCAGCTGTTATTTAACGCTGAACCAATAACTTTACTGTAACTATTTCACCCCATTTTGGATTCAGCTGATTTTTAACGCTGACCCACTAACTTTACTGTCACTTTCCACCCCATTTGTGATTCAGCTGTTATTTAACGCTGACCCACTAACTTTAATGTCACTATTTCACCCCATTTCAGATTCAGCTGTTATTTAACGCTGACCCACTAACTTTACTGTCACTATTTCACCCCATTTGAGATTCAGCTGTTATTTAACGCTGACCCACTAACTTTACTGTCACTATTTCACCCCATTGGGATTCAGCTGTTATATAACGCTGACCCACTAACTTTACTGTCATTATTACAACCCATTTGTGATTCAGCAGTTATTTAACGCTGACCCACTAACTTTACTGTCACTATTTCACCCCATTTGGGATTCAGCTGTTATATAACGCTGACCCACTAACTTTACTGTCATTATTACATCCCATTTGTGATTCAGCAGTTATTTAACGCTGACCCACTTACTTTAATGTCATTATTACATCCCATTTAGGATTCAGCTGATTTTTAACGCTGATTCACTAACTTTAATGTCAATATTACATCCCATTTAGGATTCAGCTGATTTTAAACGCTGACTCACTAACTTTACTGGCAGTATTTGAACCAATTTGAGATTCAGCTGTTATTTAACGCTGACCCACTAACTTTAATGTCATTATCACATCCCATTTAGGATTCAGCTGATTTTTGACGCTGACTCACTAACTTTACTGTCACTATTTCACCCGATTTGAGATTCAGCTGTTATTTAACGCTGACCCACTAACTTTAATGTCATTATTACAACCTATTTAGGATTCAGCTGATTTTTAACGCTGACTCATTAACTTTACCGTCACTATTAGCCGATTTTTAACGCTGACTGACTAACTTTACTGTCACTATTTCACCCCATTTGAGATTCAGCTGGTATTTAATGCTGACCCACTAACTTTACTGTCATCATTACATCCTATTTGCGATTCAGCCGATTTTTAACGCTGACTCACTAACTTCACTATCACTTTTCACCCCTTTTGTGATTCAGCTGTTATTTAACGCTGACCCACTTACTTTATTGTCATTATTACATCCCATTTGCGATTCAGCCGATTTTTAACGCTGACTCACTAACTTCACTATCACTTTTCACCCCTTTTGTGATTCAGCTGTTATTTAACGCTGAACCACTTACTTTAATGTCATTATTACATCCCATTTGGGATTCAGCCGATTTTTAATGCTGACTTACTAACTTCACTGCCACTATTTCACCCCATTAGGGATTCAGCCGATTTTTAACGCTGACCCATTAACTTTACTGTCACTATTTCACCCTATTTGGGATTCAGCTGTTATATAACGCTGACCCACTAACTTTAATGTCATTATCACATCCCATTTAGGATTCAGCTGATTTTTAACGCTGACTCACTAAGTTTACTGTCACTATTTCACCCCATTTGGGATTCAGCCGATTTTTAACGCTGACTTACTAACTTCACTGCCACTATTTCACCCCATTTGGGATTCAGCCGATTTTTAACGCTGACTCACTAACTTTGCTGTCACTATTTCACCCCATTTGAGATTCAGCTGGTATTTAATGCTGACCCACTAACTTTACTGTCATCATTACATCCCATTTGCGATTCAGCCGATTTTTAACGCTGACTCACTAACTTCACTATCACTTTTCACCCCTTTTGTGATTCGGCTGTTATTTAACGCTGACCCACTTACTTTATTGTCATTATTACATCCCATTTGCGATTCAGCCGATTTTTAACGCTGACTCACTAACTTCACTATCACTTTTCACCCCTTTTGTGATTCAGCTGTTATTTAACGCTGAACCACTTACTTTAATGTCATCATTACATCCCATTTGAGATTCAGCTGTTATTTAACGCCGACCCACTAACTTTACTGTCACTATTTCACCCCATTTGGGATTCAGCTGTTATATAACGCTGACCCACTAACTTTACTGTCATTATTACATCCCATTTGTGATTCAGCAGTTATTTAACGCTGACCCACTTACTTTAATGTCATTATTACATCCCATTTAGGATTCAGCTGATTTTTAACGCTGACTCACTATCTTTACTGTCACTATTTCACCCTATTTGGGATTCAGCCGATTTTTAACGCTGACCCACTAACTTCACTATCACTTTTCACCCCTTTTGTGATTCAGCTGTTATTTAACGCTGACCCACTTACTTTATTGTCATTATTACATCCCATTTGCGATTCAGCCGATTTTTAACGCTGACTCACTAACTTCACTATCACTTTTCACCCCTTTTGTGATTCAGCTGTTATTTAACGCTGAACCACTTACTTTAATGTCATTATTACATCCCATTTGGGATTCAGCCGATTTTTAACGCTGACTTACTAACTTCACTGCCACTATTTCACCCCATTTGGGATTCAGTCGATTTTTAACGCTGACTCACTAACTTTGCTGTCACTATTTCACCCCATTTGAGATTCAGCTGTTATTTAACGCTGACCCAATAACTTTAATGTCATTATCACATCCCATTTGGGATTCAGCTGATTTTTAACGCTAACTCACTAACTTTACTGTCACTATTTCACCCCATTAGGGATTCAGCCGATTTTTAACGCTGACCCATTAACTTTACTGTCACTATTTCACCCTATTTGGGATTCAGCTGTTATATAACGCTGACCCACTAACTTTACTGTCATCATTACATCCCATTTGAGATTCAGCTGTTATTTAACGCTGAACCAATAACTTTACTGTAACTATTTCACCCCATTTTGGATTCAGCCGATTTTTAACGCTGACCCACTAACTTTACTGTCACTTTCCACCCCATTTGTGATTCAGCTGTTATTTAACGCTGACCCACTAACTTTAATGTCACTATTTCACCCCATTTCAGATTCAGCTGTTATTTAACGCTGACCCACTAACTTTACTGTCACTATTTCACCTCATTTGAGATTCAGCTGTTATTTAACGCTGACCCACTAACTTTACTGTCACTATTTCACCCCATTGGGATTCAGCTGTTATATAACGCTGACCCACTAACTTTACTGTCATTATTACAACCCATTTGTGATTCAGCAGTTATTTAACGCTGACCCACTAACTTTACTGTCACTATTTCACCCCATTTGGGATTCAGCTGTTATATAACGCTGACCCACTAACTTTACTGTCATTATTACATCACATTTGTGATTCATCAGTTATTTAACGCTGACCCACTTACTTTAATGTCATTATTACATCCCATTTAGGATTCAGCTGATTTTTAACGCTGACTCACTATCTTTACTGTCACTATTTCACCCTATTTGGGATTCAGCCGATTTTTAACGCTGACCCACTAACTTTACTGTCACTTTTCACCCCATTTGTGTTTCAGCTGTTATTTAACGCTGACCCACTAACTTTAATGTCATTATTACATCCCATTTAGGATTCAGCTGATTTTTACCGCTAGCTCACTAACTTTACTGTCACTATTTCACCCCATTTGTTATTCAGCTGTTATTTAACGCTGACCCACTAACTTTAATGTCATTATTACATCCCATTTAGGATTCAGCTGATTTTTAACGCTGACTTACTAACTTCACTGCCACTATTTCACCCCATTTGGGATTCAGCCGATTTTTAACGCTGACTCACTAACTTTGCTGTCACTATTTCACCCCATTTGAGATTCAGCTGTTATTTAACGCTGACCCAATAACTTTAATGTCATTATCACATCCCATTTGGGATTCAGCTGATTTTTACCGCTAGCTCACTAACTTTACTGTCACTATTTCACCCCATTAAGGATTCAGCCGATTTTTAACGCTGACCCACTAACTTTACTGTCACTATTTCACCCTATTTGGGATTCAGCTGTTATATAACGCTGACCCACTAACTTTACTGTCATCGTTACATCCCATTTGAGATTCAGCTGTTATTTAACCCTTACGAGGTGGGGCCATATTTTGCAGAATTGACCTTCACTTTTCAAATTCCCACCGTGACCCCACCAGGTCTTGAATCTGGGCCGTTCCAGTTTAAAAGTGGGCGGAGTATAACCCTCTACCGATTCCACCCTTGATCGACGCCCCATGACATGTCTGAGATTTTATAATAAGTTTAAATAAACAAGCTTTCCCCCCAAAACAATCTCTCTCTCTCTCAATTTTCAAGGCTGACCCTCAGGATGGAGTCAGAGAGAGGAATGTGATGCTTCAGTGCGTAGCCACTGTTGCCTGGTTTCAAACAAGCCGTCAACCATGGTTGTAAACCGCACGGTTCGTCAGATATCGAAAAATGGAAAATACATATAAAATTTACAAATGGGCGTGGTCAGTGAGTGGTCATCAAGGTCGAGTTCATGATCAAGACTCAATCGGCCGCTACAGTCCGGTTTATGGCATAAAACAACGCGATATGCTTTCTTAAGTCATATCCAACCATTTGCAGGCATAGTAAACCTGTTTATGACTCATATGCCGACTGAATTTGCATTTGAACTTGACCTAGAACTTGAAAATCACTGAAGCGTGACCAAAATTTACAAATCCCCCTCGGACAACTCTCCAGAAAACGTTTTGATGTTTGAAACGGTGAAAATTTACACAGAAAACCGTACGTGTCGACTTCTGATGTTCTGACAGATTTTCCGACAATATTTCCCACTCGGAAAATATCCGGAAGTTTTAGGTGATAACCATATTTTATTTTTTGTTTATTTTTATAAACTAAAATTTTTGAGTAAGGTACCAAATACATCGGAAAAGTCTCAGCTTTTCAAAAAACGTAGTACCCGATGTCTAGGGAGTGTCAACATGGAGAAATCGGTGTCGGAGACATGCCATATCAAATATGATACGCCCACCTCGTAAGGGTTAACGCTGAACCAATAACTTTACTGTCACTATTTCACCCCATTTTGGATTCAGCCGATTTTTAACGCTGACCCACTAACTTTACTGTCACTTTTCACCCCATTTGTGATTCAGCTGTTATTTAACGCTGACCCACTAACTTTAATGTCACTATTTCACCCCATTTCAGATTCAGCTGTTATTTAACGCTGACCCACTAACTTTACTGTCACTATTTCACCCCATTTGAGATTCAGCTGTTATTTAACGCTGACCCACTAACTTTACTGTCACTATTTCACCCCATTTGAGATTCAGCTGTTATTTAACGCTGACCCACTTACTTTAATGTCATTATTACATCCCATTTGGGATTCAGCCGATTTTTAACGCTGACTCACTAACTTTACTGTCACTATTTCACCCCATTTGGGATTCTGCCGATTTTTAACGCTGACCCACTCACTTTACTGTCACTTTTCACCCCATTTGTGATTCAGCTGTTATTTAACGCTGACCCACTAACTTTAAAGTCATTATCACATCCCATTTCGAATTCAGCTGATTTTTAACGCTGACTCACTAACTTTACTGTCACTATTTCACCCCATTTGTTATTCAGCTGTTATTTAACGCTGACCCACTAACTTTAATGTCATTATTACATCCCATTTAGGATTCAGCTGATTTTTATCGCTGACCCACTAACTTTACTGTCACTATTTCACCCCATTTGAGATTCAGCTGTTGTTTAACGCTGACCCACTAACTTTACTGTCACTATTTCACCCCATTTGGGATTCAGCTGTTATATAACGCTGACCCACTAACTTTACTGTCATTATTACATCCCATTTGTGATTCAGCAGTTATTTAACGCTGACCCACTAACTTTATTGTCACTATTTCACCCCATTTCAGATTCAGCTGTTATTTAACGCTGACCCACTAACTTTAGTGTCACTATTTCACCCCATTTGAGATTCAGCTGTTATTTAACGCTGACCCACTAACTTTACTGTCACTATTTCACCCCATTTGAGATTCAGCTGTTATTTAACGCTGACCCACTAACTTTACTGTCACTATTTCACCCCATTTGGGATTCAGCTGTTATATAACGCTGACCCACTAACTTTACTGTCATTGTTACATCCCATTTGTGATTCAGCAGTTATTTAACGCTGACCCACTAACTTTACTGTCACTATTTCACCCCATTTGAGATTCAGCTGTTATTTAACGCTGACCCACTAACTTTAATGTTACTATTTCACACCATTTGAGATTCAGCTGTTATTTAACGCTGACCCACTAACTTTACTGTCACTATTTCACCCCATTTGGGATTCAGCTGTTATATAACGCTGACCCACTAAGTTTACTGTCATTATTACATTCCATTTGTGATTCAGCAGTTATTTAACGCTGACCCACTAACTTTAATGTCATTATCACTTCCCATTTAGGATTCAGCTGATTTTAACGATGACTCACTAACTTTACTGTCACTATTTCACCCCATTTGGGATTCAGCCGATTTTGAACGCTGACCCACTAACTTTATTGTCACTTTTCCCCCCATTTGTGATTCAGCTGTTATTTAACGCTGACCCACTAACTTTAATGTCATTATCACATCCCATTTAGGATTCAGCTGATTTTTAGCGCTGACTCAATAACTTTACTGTCACTATTTCACCCCATTTCGGATTCAGCCGATTTTGAACGCTGACCCACTAACTTTTACTGTCACTTTTCACCCCATTTGTGATTCAGCTGTTATTTAACGCTGACCCATTACCTTTAATGTCATTATCACATCCCATGTAGGATTCAGCTGATTTTTAACGCTGACTCACTAACTATACTGTCACTATTTCACCCCATTTGGGATTCAGCCGATTTTTAACGCTGACTCACTAACTTTACTGTCACTATTTCACCCCATTTGGGATTCAGCCGATTTTTAACGGTGACCCACTAACTTTACTGTCACTTTTCACCCCATTTGTGATTCAGCTGTTATTTAACGCTGACCCATTACCTTTAATGTCATTATCACCTCCCATTTGGGATTCAGTTGTTTTTTAACGCTGACCC
Source organism: Botryllus schlosseri (assembly GCF_051294905.1). Classification (NCBI taxonomy): domain Eukaryota; kingdom Metazoa; phylum Chordata; class Ascidiacea; order Stolidobranchia; family Styelidae; genus Botryllus; species Botryllus schlosseri. The sequence goes on from NC_137249.1 coordinate 18,411,746, forward strand.
ACTAATTTACTGTCACTATTTCACCCTATTTTTGATTCAACTCTTATTTAACGCTGACCCACTAACTTGAGTGTCATTATTACATCCCGTTTGTGATTCAGCTGTTTTTTAACGCTGACCCACCAACTTTACCATCAATATTACATTCGTCTACGACCAACTAGAAGGTATCATCTCCACCTACCTGCAGCGCGACATTACCATGTTGGTTTGGGACATGAATGCCACGCTGACCGAGCGCTCACAGCGAGTTCGCTTCTCAGTTGGCAATGAAAATAGCAACTCTGAGCATTTTACCAACCTACTCGACCGATGCGACCTCATTCCTCTTAACGCCAACTTCTTTATGAATCCGAAACGCAGAGCAACATTTGATGGTATGTGCCGACGCAACATGCGGCTGGATTATATCTGCTGCAAAGCTTTCGCATGGCGCCACTTCCCGAACGGTCGCATGGTGTTGGTGACGTTTCGTGAACACCTACCGTTCATCCCGAAGCGTACACCAAAAGAGCCCCCACCAAATTGGCTTGATCTCGAGGATGCAAATAAGACGAGAGACTTTACCATGCACACACTGGACGCCCTCGAGATCCAAAATACTATACCGACAGCCTTTGCGCCACTTGCGACAGCAGTCAAGAATGCAGCCCATGAAACGCTCAGTGAGGCACATAGCATGCCACGGCCAAAATTAGCCTGGGAATCCGACCCAGCGGTGCTCAGTGCACGCCAGAACCTCAAGTTTCTCAGACGTTCCGCTTACACCTCTGGAACACTGGACGCTCATAACGATGTTACCGAGGCCGCTCAGCACCTAACTAACGTTTTCAACACTGCTCGCAAGGAACGAGTCCAAGCTATTGCTCATCCGTGGAAAACGAGTTGGAAGCAGGCCGGTCAAGAGCAGCCTGGAAAGCCATCGGTCAACTAGTTGGCTTCAAGAGGACCCGTGTTAAGGCCTGTACGCAAGACCTCGCATCACATTTTGAGATGCTCTTATCTACACCTGCACCGGACATCGATGTGCTCGTTGCACCGCCTTCTTTAGCAGCAAATCCTCTCGCGATCGATACAAACCTGATCCCGCTAGCTGAGCTCGTGATAGCCATGCGTGATGTACCACAATTCAAGGCGACCGGTACAGGCGGCATCCCAACAGCTGCTTACACCTCCGGCGTTGCACCTTTGCTCCTCGACGTCATGAACGGTGTCCTCGAAGGCGGCCGGGTGCCGCCCGAGTAGCTCGAGAGCGAAATCGTGCCTACATACAAGAAAGGCGCTGCGAGTGACCCAGCGAATTACAGAGGCATCTCTCAGAGGCGCTAACTTTAATGTCATTATTACATCCCATTTGGGATTCTGCTTTTTTTTAACGCTGACCCACTAACTTTACTGTCACTATTTCACCCCATTTCGGATTCAGCCGATTTTGAACGCTGACCCACTAACTTTTACTGTCACTTTTCACCCCATTTGTGATTCAGCTGTTATTTAACGCTGACCCATTAACTTTAATGTCATTATCACATCCCATGTAGGATTCAGCTAATTTTTAACGCTGACTCACTAACTATACTGTCACTATTTCACCCTATTTGGGATTCAGCCGATTTTGAACGCTGACCCACTAACTTTATTGTCACTTTTCACCCCATTTGTGATTCAGCTGTTATTTGACGCTGACCCACTAACTTTAATGTCATTATCACATCCCATTTAGGATTCAGCTGATTTTTAGCGCTGACCCACTAACTTTACTGTCACTATTTCACCCCATTTCGGATTCAGCCGATTTTGAGCGCTGACCCACTAACTTTACTGTCACTATTTCACCCCATTTGAGATTCAGCTGTTATTTAACGCTGACCCACTAACTTTACTGTCACTATTTCACCCCATTTGAGATTCAGCTGTTATTTAACGCTGACCCACTAACTTTACTGTCACTATTTCACCCCATTTGGGATTCAGCTGTTATATAACGCTGACCCACTAACTTTACTGTCATTATTACATCCCATTTGTGATTCAGCAGGTATTTAACGCTGACCCACTAACTTTACTGTCACTATTTCACCCCATTCGAGATTCAGCTGTTATTTCACGCTGACCCACTAACTTTAATGTCACTATTTCACACCATTTGAGATTCAGCTGTTATTTAACGCTGACCCACTAACTTTACTGTCACTATTTCACCCCATTTGGGATTCAGCTGTTATATAACGATGACCCACTAAGTCTACTGTCGTTATTACATCCCATTTGTGATTCAGCAGTTATTTAACGCTGACCCACTAACTTTAATGTCATTATCACTTCCCATTTGGGATTCAGCCGATTTTGAACGCTGACCCACTAACTTTATTGTCACTTTTCACCCCATTTGTGATTCAGCTGTTATTTAACGCTGACCCACTAACTTTAATGTCATTATCACATCCCATTTAGGATTCAGCTGATTTTTAGCGCTGACTCACTAACTTTACTGTCACTATTTCACCCCATTTCGGATTCAGCCGATTTTGAACGCTGACCCACTAACTTTTACTGTCACTTTTCACCCCATTTGTGATTCAGCTGTTATTTAACGCTGACCCATTACCTTTATTGTCATTATCACATCCCATGTAGGATTCAGCTGATTTTTAACGCTGACTCACTAACTTTAATGTCATTATCACATCCCATTTAGGATTCAGCTGATTTTTAGCGCTGACTCACTAACTTTACTGTCACTATTTCACCCCATTTCGGATTCAGCCGATTTTGAACGCTGACCCACTAACTTTTACTGTCACTTTTCACCCCATTTGTGATTCAGCTGTTATTTAACGCTGACCCATTACCTTTAATGTCATTATCACATCCCATGTAGGATTCAGCTGATTTTTAACGCTGACCCACTAACTTTACTGTCACTATTTCACCCCATTTGAGATTCAGCTGTTATTTAACGCTGACCTACTAACTTTACTGTCACTATTTCACTCCATTTGAGATTCAGCTGGTATTTAACGCTGACCCACTAACTTTACTGTCACTATTTCACCCCATTTGGGATTCAGCTGTTATATAACGCTGACCCACTAAGTCTACTGTCATTATTACATCCCATTTGTGATTCAGCAGTTATTTAACGCTGACCCACTAACTTTAATGTCATTATCACTTCCCATTTAGGATTCAGCTGATTTTAACGCTGACTCACCAACTTTACTGTCACTATTTCACCCCATTTGGGATTCAGCCGATTTTGAACGCTGACCCACTAACTTTATTGTCACTTTTCACCCCATTTGTGATTCAGCTGTTATTTAACGCTGACCCACTAACTTTAATGTCATTATCACATCCCATTTAGGATTCAGCTGATTTTTAGCGCTGCCTCAATAACTTTACTGTCATTATTTCACCCCATTTCGGATTGAGCCGATTTTGAACGCTGACCCACTAACTTTTACTGTCACTTTTCACCCCATTTGTGATTCAGCTGTTATTTAACGCTGACCCATTACCTTTAATGTCATTATCACATCCCATGTAGGATTCAGCTAATTTTTAACGCTGACCCACTAACTATACTGTCACTATTTCTCCCCATTTGGGATTCAGCCGATTTTTAACGCTGACTCACTAATTTTACTGTCACTATTTCACCCCATTTGGGATTCAGCCGATTTTTAACGCTGACTCACTAACTTTACTGTCACTATTTCACCCCATTTGAGATTCAGCTGTTATTTAACGCTGACCCACTAACTTTAATGTCATTATCACCTCCCATTTGGGATTCAGTTGTTTTTTAACGCTGACCCACTAATTTACTGTCACTATTTCACCCTATTTTTGATTCAACTCTTATTTAACGCTGACCCACTAACTTGAGTGTCATTATTACATCCCGTTTGTGATTCAGCTGTTTTTTAACGCTGACCCACCAACTTTACCATCAATATTACATTCGTCTACGACCAACTAGAAGGTATCATCTCCACCTACCTGCAGCGCGACATTACCATGTTGGTTTGGGACATGAATGCCACGCTGACCGAGCGCTCACAGCGAGTTCGCTTCTCAGTTGGCAATGAAAATAGCAACTCTGAGCATTTTACCAACCTACTCGACCGATGCGACCTCATTCCTCTTAACGCCAACTTCTTTATGAATCCGAAACGCAGAGCAACATTTGATGGTATGTGCCGACGCAACATGCGGCTGGATTATATCTGCTGCAAAGCTTTCGCATGGCGCCACTTCCCGAACTGCCGAACGGTCGCATGGTGTTGGTGACGTTTCGTGAACACCTACCGTTCATCCCGAAGCGTACACCAAAAGAGCCCCCACCAAATTGGCTTGATCTCGAGGATGCAAATAAGACGAGAGACTTTACCATGCACACACTGGACGCCCTCGAGATCCAAAATACTATACCGACAGCCTTTGCGCCACTTGCGACAGCAGTCAAGAATGCAGCCCATGAAACGCTCAGTGAGGCACATAGCATGCCACGGCCAAAATTAGCCTGGGAATCCGACCCAGCGGTGCTCAGTGCACGCCAGAACCTCAAGTTTCTCAGACGTTCCGCTTACACCTCTGGAACACTGGACGCTCATAACGATGTTACCGAGGCCGCTCAGCACCTAACTAACGTTTTCAACACTGCTCGCAAGGAACGAGTCCAAGCTATTGCTCATCCGTGGAAAACGAGTTGGAAGCAGGCCGGTCAAGAGCAGCCTGGAAAGCCATCGGTCAACTAGTTGGCTTCAAGAGGACCCGTGTTAAGGCCTGTACGCAAGACCTCGCATCACATTTTGAGATGCTCTTATCTACACCTGCACCGGACATCGATGTGCTCGTTGCACCGCCTTCTTTAGCAGCAAATCCTCTCGCGATCGATACAAACCTGATCCCGCTAGCTGAGCTCGTGATAGCCATGCGTGATGTACCACAATTCAAGGCGACCGGTACAGGCGGCATCCCAACAGCTGCTTACACCTCCGGCGTTGCACCTTTGCTCCTCGACGTCATGAACGGTGTCCTCGAAGGCGGCCGGGTGCCGCCCGAGTAGCTCGAGAGCGAAATCGTGCCTACATACAAGAAAGGCGCTGCGAGTGACCCAGCGAATTACAGAGGCATCTCTCAGAGGCGCTAACTTTAATGTCATTATCACATCCCATTTAGGATTCAGCTGATTTTTAGCGCTGCCTCAATAACTTTACTGTCATTATTTCACCCCATTTCGGATTGAGCCGATTTTGAACGCTGACCCACTAACTTTTACTGTCACTTTTCACCCCATTTGTGATTCAGCTGTTATTTAACGCTGACCCATTACCTTTAATGTCATTATCACATCCCATGTAGGATTCAGCTAATTTTTAACGCTGACCCACTAACTATACTGTCACTATTTCTCCCCATTTGGGATTCAGCCGATTTTTAACGCTGACTCACTAATTTTACTGTCACTATTTCACCCCATTTGGGATTCAGCCGATTTTTAACGCTGACTCACTAACTTTACTGTCACTATTTCACCCCATTTGAGATTCAGCTGTTATTTAACGCTGACCCACTAACTTTAATGTCATTATCACCTCCCATTTGGGATTCAGTTGTTTTTTAACGCTGACCCACTAATTTACTGTCACTATTTCACCCTATTTTTGATTCAACTCTTATTTAACGCTGACCCACTAACTTGAGTGTCATTATTACATCCCGTTTGTGATTCAGCTGTTTTTTAACGCTGACCCACCAACTTTACCATCAATATTACATTCGTTTACGACCAACTAGAAGGTATCATCTCCACCTACCTGCAGCGCGACATTACCATGTTGGTTTGGGACATGAATGCCACGCTGACCGAGCGCTCACAGCGAGTTCGCTTCTCAGTTGGCAATGAAAATAGCAACTCTGAGCATTTTACCAACCTACTCGACCGATGCGACCTCATTCCTCTTAACGCCAACTTCTTTATGAATCCGAAACGCAGAGCAACATTTGATGGTATGTGCCGACGCAACATGCGGCTGGATTATATCTGCTGCAAAGCTTTCGCATGGCGCCACTTCCCGAACTGCCGAACGGTCGCATGGTGTTGGTGACGTTTCGTGAACACCTACCGTTCATCCCGAAGCGTACACCAAAAGAGCCCCCACCAAATTGGCTTGATCTCGAGGATGCAAATAAGACGAGAGACTTTACCATGCACACACTGGACGCCCTCGAGATCCAAAATACTATACCGACAGCCTTTGCGCCACTTGCGACAGCAGTCAAGAATGCAGCCCATGAAACGCTCAGTGAGGCACATAGCATGCCACGGCCAAAATTAGCCTGGGAATCCGACCCAGCGGTGCTCAGTGCACGCCAGAACCTCAAGTTTCTCAGACGTTCCGCTTACACCTCTGGAACACTGGACGCTCATAACGATGTTACCGAGGCCGCTCAGCACCTAACTAACGTTTTCAACACTGCTCGCAAGGAACGAGTCCAAGCTATTGCTCATCCGTGGAAAACGAGTTGGAAGCAGGCCGGTCAAGAGCAGCCTGGAAAGCCATCGGTCAACTAGTTGGCTTCAAGAGGACCCGTGTTAAGGCCTGTACGCAAGACCTCGCATCACATTTTGAGATGCTCTTATCTACACCTGCACCGGACATCGATGTGCTCGTTGCACCGCCTTCTTTAGCAGCAAATCCTCTCGCGATCGATACAAACCTGATCCCGCTAGCTGAGCTCGTGATAGCCATGCGTGATGTACCACAATTCAAGGCGACCGGTACAGGCGGCATCCCAACAGCTGCTTACACCTCCGGCGTTGCACCTTTGCTCCTCGACGTCATGAACGGTGTCCTCGAAGGCGGCCGGGTGCCGCCCGAGTAGCTCGAGAGCGAAATCGTGCCTACATACAAGAAAGGCGCTGCGAGTGACCCAGCGAATTACAGAGGCATCTCTCAGAGGCGCTAACTTTAATGTCATTATTACATCCCATTTGGGATTCTGCTTTTTTTTAACGCTGACCCACTAACTTTACTGTCACTATTTCACCCCATTTCGGATTCAGCCGATTTTGAACGCTGACCCACTAACTTTTACTGTCACTTTTCACCCCATTTGTGATTCAGCTGTTATTTAACGCTGACCCATTAACTTTAATGTCATTATCACATCCCATGTAGGATTCAGCTAATTTTTAACGCTGACTCACTAACTATACTGTCACTATTTCACCCTATTTGGGATTCAGCCGATTTTGAACGCTGACCCACTAACTTTATTGTCACTTTTCACCCCATTTGTGATTCAGCTGTTATTTGACGCTGACCCACTAACTTTAATGTCATTATCACATCCCATTTAGGATTCAGCTGATTTTTAGTGCTGACCCACTAACTTTACTGTCACTATTTCACCCCATTTCGGATTCAGCCGATTTTGAGCGCTGACCCACTAACTTTACTGTCACTATTTCACCCCATTTGAGATTCAGCTGTTATTTAACGCTGACCCACTAACTTTACTGTCACTATTTCACCCCATTTGAGATTCAGCTGTTATTTAACGCTGACCCACTAACTTTACTGTCACTATTTCACCCCATTTGGGATTCAGCTGTTATATAACGCTGACCCACTAACTTTACTGTCATTATTACATCCCATTTGTGATTCAGCAGGTATTTAACGCTGACCCACTAACTTTACTGTCACTATTTCACCCCATTCGAGATTCAGCTGTTATTTCACGCTGACCCACTAACTTTAATGTCACTATTTCACACCATTTGAGATTCAGCTGTTATTTAACGCTGACCCACTAACTTTACTGTCACTATTTCACCCCATTTGGGATTCAGCTGTTATATAACGATGACCCACTAAGTCTACTGTCGTTATTACATCCCATTTGTGATTCAGCAGTTATTTAACGCTGACCCACTAACTTTAATGTCATTATCACTTCCCATTTGGGATTCAGCCGATTTTGAACGCTGACCCACTAACTTTATTGTCACTTTTCACCCCATTTGTGATTCAGCTGTTATTTAACGCTGACCCACTAACTTTAATGTCATTATCACATCCCATTTAGGATTCAGCTGATTTTTAGCGCTGACTCACTAACTTTACTGTCACTATTTCACCCCATTTCGGATTCAGCCGATTTTGAACGCTGACCCACTAACTTTTACTGTCACTTTTCACCCCATTTGTGATTCAGCTGTTATTTAACGCTGACCCATTACCTTTATTGTCATTATCACATCCCATGTAGGATTCAGCTGATTTTTAACGCTGACTCACTAACTTTAATGTCATTATCACATCCCATTTAGGATTCAGCTGATTTTTAGCGCTGACCCACTAACTTTTACTGTCACTTTTCACCCCATTTGTGATTCAGCTGTTATTTAACGCTGACCCATTACCTTTAATGTCATTATCACATCCCATGTAGGATTCAGCTGATTTTTAACGCTGACCCACTAACTTTACTGTCACTATTTCACCCCATTTGAGATTCAGCTGGTATTTAACGCTGACCTACTAACTTTACTGTCACTATTTCACCCCATTTTGGATTCAGCCGATTTTTAACGCTGACCCACTAACTTTTACTGTCACTTTTCACCCCATTTGTGATTCAGCTGTTATTTAACGCTGACCCATTACCTTTAATGTCATTATCACATCCCATGTAGGATTCAGCTAATTTTTAACGCTGACCCACTAACTATACTGTCACTATTTCTCCCCATTTGGGATTCAGCCGATTTTTAACGCTGACTCACTAATTTTACTGTCACTATTTCACCCCATTTGGGATTCAGCCGATTTTTAACGCTGACTCACTAACTTTACTGTCACTATTTCACCCCATTTGAGATTCAGCTGTTATTTAACGCTGACCCACTAACTTTAATGTCATTATCACCTCCCATTTGGGATTCAGTTGTTTTTTAACGCTGACCCACTAATTTACTGTCACTATTTCACCCTATTTTTGATTCAACTCTTATTTAACGCTGACCCACTAACTTGAGTGTCATTATTACATCCCGTTTGTGATTCAGCTGTTTTTTAACGCTGACTCACCAACTTTACCATCAATATTACATTCGTCTACGACCAACTAGAAGGTATCATCTCCACCTACCTGCAGCGCGACATTACCATGTTGGTTTGGGACATGAATGCCACGCTGACCGAGCGCTCACAGCGAGTTCGCTTCTCAGTTGGCAATGAAAATAGCAACTCTGAGCATTTTACCAACCTACTCGACCGATGCGACCTCATTCCTCTTAACGCCAACTTCTTTATGAATCCGAAACGCAGAGCAACATTTGATGGTATGTGCCGACGCAACATGCGGCTGGATTATATCTGCTGCAAAGCTTTCGCATGGCGCCACTTCCCGAACTGCCGAACGGTCGCATGGTGTTGGTGACGTTTCGTGAACACCTACCGTTCATCCCGAAGCGTACACCAAAAGAGCCCCCACCAAATTGGCTTGATCTCGAGGATGCAAATAAGACGAGAGACTTTACCATGCACACACTGGACGCCCTCGAGATCCAAAATACTATACCGACAGCCTTTGCGCCACTTGCGACAGCAGTCAAGAATGCAGCCCATGAAACGCTCAGTGAGGCACATAGCATGCCACGGCCAAAATTAGCCTGGGAATCCGACCCAGCGGTGCTCAGTGCACGCCAGAACCTCAAGTTTCTCAGACGTTCCGCTTACACCTCTGGAACACTGGACGCTCATAACGATGTTACCGAGGCCGCTCAGCACCTAACTAACGTTTTCAACACTGCTCGCAAGGAACGAGTCCAAGCTATTGCTCATCCGTGGAAAACGAGTTGGAAGCAGGCCGGTCAAGAGCAGCCTGGAAAGCCATCGGTCAACTAGTTGGCTTCAAGAGGACCCGTGTTAAGGCCTGTACGCAAGACCTCGCATCACATTTTGAGATGCTCTTATCTACACCTGCACCGGACATCGATGTGCTCGTTGCACCGCCTTCTTTAGCAGCAAATCCTCTCGCGATCGATACAAACCTGATCCCGCTAGCTGAGCTCGTGATAGCCATGCGTGATGTACCACAATTCAAGGCGACCGGTACAGGCGGCATCCCAACAGCTGCTTACACCTCCGGCGTTGCACCTTTGCTCCTCGACGTCATGAACGGTGTCCTCGAAGGCGGCCGGGTGCCGCCCGAGTAGCTCGAGAGCGAAATCGTGCCTACATACAAGAAAGGCGCTGCGAGTGACCCAGCGAATTACAGAGGCATCTCTCAGAGGCGCTAACTTTAATGTCATTATTACATCCCATTTGGGATTCTGCTTTTTTTTAACGCTGACCCACTAACTTTACTGTCACTATTTCACCCCATTTCGGATTCAGCCGATTTTGAACGCTGACCCACTAACTTTTACTGTCACTTTTCACCCCATTTGTGATTCAGCTGTTATTTAACGCTGACCCATTAACTTTAATGTCATTATCACATCCCATGTAGGATTCAGCTAATTTTTAACGCTGACTCACTAACTATACTGTCACTATTTCACCCTATTTGGGATTCAGCCGATTTTGAACGCTGACCCACTAACTTTATTGTCACTTTTCACCCCATTTGTGATTCAGCTGTTATTTGACGCTGACCCACTAACTTTAATGTCATTATCACATCCCATTTAGGATTCAGCTGATTTTTAGTGCTGACCCACTAACTTTACTGTCACTATTTCACCCCATTTCGGATTCAGCCGATTTTGAGCGCTGACCCACTAACTTTACTGTCACTATTTCACCCCATTTGAGATTCAGCTGTTATTTAACGCTGACCCACTAACTTTACTGTCACTATTTCACCCCATTTGAGATTCAGCTGTTATTTAACGCTGACCCACTAACTTTACTGTCACTATTTCACCCCATTTGGGATTCAGCTGTTATATAACGCTGACCCACTAACTTTACTGTCATTATTACATCCCATTTGTGATTCAGCAGGTATTTAACGCTGACCCACTAACTTTACTGTCACTATTTCACCCCATTCGAGATTCAGCTGTTATTTCACGCTGACCCACTAACTTTAATGTCACTATTTCACACCATTTGAGATTCAGCTGTTATTTAACGCTGACCCACTAACTTTACTGTCACTATTTCACCCCATTTGGGATTCAGCTGTTATATAACGATGACCCACTAAGTCTACTGTCGTTATTACATCCCATTTGTGATTCAGCAGTTATTTAACGCTGACCCACTAACTTTAATGTCATTATCACTTCCCATTTGGGATTCAGCCGATTTTGAACGCTGACCCACTAACTTTATTGTCACTTTTCACCCCATTTGTGATTCAGCTGTTATTTAACGCTGACCCACTAACTTTAATGTCATTATCACATCCCATTTAGGATTCAGCTGATTTTTAGCGCTGACTCACTAACTTTACTGTCACTATTTCACCCCATTTCGGATTCAGCCGATTTTGAACGCTGACCCACTAACTTTTACTGTCACTTTTCACCCCATTTGTGATTCAGCTGTTATTTAACGCTGACCCATTACCTTTATTGTCATTATCACATCCCATGTAGGATTCAGCTGATTTTTAACGCTGACTCACTAACTTTAATGTCATTATCACATCCCATTTAGGATTCAGCTGATTTTTAGCGCTGACCCACTAACTTTTACTGTCACTTTTCACCCCATTTGTGATTCAGCTGTTATTTAACGCTGACCCATTACCTTTAATGTCATTATCACATCCCATGTAGGATTCAGCTGATTTTTAACGCTGACCCACTAACTTTACTGTCACTATTTCACCCCATTTGAGATTCAGCTGGTATTTAACGCTGACCTACTAACTTTACTGTCACTATTTCACCCCATTTTGGATTCAGCCGATTTTTAACGCTGACCCACTAACTTTTACTGTCACTTTTCACCCCATTTGTGATTCAGCTGTTATTTAACGCTGACCCATTACCTTTAATGTCATTATCACATCCCATGTAGGATTCAGCTAATTTTTAACGCTGACCCACTAACTATACTGTCACTATTTCTCCCCATTTGGGATTCAGCCGATTTTTAACGCTGACTCACTAATTTTACTGTCACTATTTCACCCCATTTGGGATTCAGCCGATTTTTAACGCTGACTCACTAACTTTACTGTCACTATTTCACCCCATTTGAGATTCAGCTGTTATTTAACGCTGACCCACTAACTTTAATGTCATTATCACCTCCCATTTGGGATTCAGTTGTTTTTTAACGCTGACCCACTAATTTACTGTCACTATTTCACCCTATTTTTGATTCAACTCTTATTTAACGCTGACCCACTAACTTGAGTGTCATTATTACATCCCGTTTGTGATTCAGCTGTTTTTTAACGCTGACCCACCAACTTTACCATCAATATTACATTCGTCTACGACCAACTAGAAGGTATCATCTCCACCTACCTGCAGCGCGACATTACCATGTTGGTTTGGGACATGAATGCCACGCTGACCGAGCGCTCACAGCGAGTTCGCTTCTCAGTTGGCAATGAAAATAGCAACTCTGAGCATTTTACCAACCTACTCGACCGATGCGACCTCATTCCTCTTAACGCCAACTTCTTTATGAATCCGAAACGCAGAGCAACATTTGATGGTATGTGCCGACGCAACATGCGGCTGGATTATATCTGCTGCAAAGCTTTCGCATGGCGCCACTTCCCGAACTGCCGAACGGTCGCATGGTGTTGGTGACGTTTCGTGAACACCTACCGTTCATCCCGAAGCGTACACCAAAAGAGCCCCCACCAAATTGGCTTGATCTCGAGGATGCAAATAAGACGAGAGACTTTACCATGCACACACTGGACGCCCTCGAGATCCAAAATACTATACCGACAGCCTTTGCGCCACTTGCGACAGCAGTCAAGAATGCAGCCCATGAAACGCTCAGTGAGGCACATAGCATGCCACGGCCAAAATTAGCCTGGGAATCCGACCCAGCGGTGCTCAGTGCACGCCAGAACCTCAAGTTTCTCAGACGTTCCGCTTACACCTCTGGAACACTGGACGCTCATAACGATGTTACCGAGGCCGCTCAGCACCTAACTAACGTTTTCAACACTGCTCGCAAGGAACGAGTCCAAGCTATTGCTCATCCGTGGAAAACGAGTTGGAAGCAGGCCGGTCAAGAGCAGCCTGGAAAGCCATCGGTCAACTAGTTGGCTTCAAGAGGACCCGTGTTAAGGCCTGTACGCAAGACCTCGCATCACATTTTGAGATGCTCTTATCTACACCTGCACCGGACATCGATGTGCTCGTTGCACCGCCTTCTTTAGCAGCAAATCCTCTCGCGATCGATACAAACCTGATCCCGCTAGCTGAGCTCGTGATAGCCATGCGTGATGTACCACAATTCAAGGCGACCGGTACAGGCGGCATCCCAACAGCTGCTTACACCTCCGGCGTTGCACCTTTGCTCCTCGACGTCATGAACGGTGTCCTCGAAGGCGGCCGGGTGCCGCCCGAGTAGCTCGAGAGCGAAATCGTGCCTACATACAAGAAAGGCGCTGCGAGTGACCCAGCGAATTACAGAGGCATCTCTCAGAGGCGCTAACTTTAATGTCATTATTACATCCCATTTGGGATTCTGCTTTTTTTTAACGCTGACCCACTAACTTTACTGTCACTATTTCACCCCATTTCGGATTCAGCCGATTTTGAACGCTGACCCACTAACTTTTACTGTCACTTTTCACCCCATTTGTGATTCAGCTGTTATTTAACGCTGACCCATTAACTTTAATGTCATTATCACATCCCATGTAGGATTCAGCTAATTTTTAACGCTGACTCACTAACTATACTGTCACTATTTCACCCTATTTGGGATTCAGCCGATTTTGAACGCTGACCCACTAACTTTATTGTCACTTTTCACCCCATTTGTGATTCAGCTGTTATTTGACGCTGACCCACTAACTTTAATGTCATTATCACATCCCATTTAGGATTCAGCTGATTTTTAGTGCTGACCCACTAACTTTACTGTCACTATTTCACCCCATTTCGGATTCAGCCGATTTTGAGCGCTGACCCACTAACTTTACTGTCACTATTTCACCCCATTTGAGATTCAGCTGTTATTTAACGCTGACCCACTAACTTTACTGTCACTATTTCACCCCATTTGAGATTCAGCTGTTATTTAACGCTGACCCACTAACTTTACTGTCACTATTTCACCCCATTTGGGATTCAGCTGTTATATAACGCTGACCCACTAACTTTACTGTCATTATTACATCCCATTTGTGATTCAGCAGGTATTTAACGCTGACCCACTAACTTTACTGTCACTATTTCACCCCATTCGAGATTCAGCTGTTATTTCACGCTGACCCACTAACTTTAATGTCACTATTTCACACCATTTGAGATTCAGCTGTTATTTAACGCTGACCCACTAACTTTACTGTCACTATTTCACCCCATTTGGGATTCAGCTGTTATATAACGATGACCCACTAAGTCTACTGTCGTTATTACATCCCATTTGTGATTCAGCAGTTATTTAACGCTGACCCACTAACTTTAATGTCATTATCACTTCCCATTTGGGATTCAGCCGATTTTGAACGCTGACCCACTAACTTTATTGTCACTTTTCACCCCATTTGTGATTCAGCTGTTATTTAACGCTGACCCACTAACTTTAATGTCATTATCACATCCCATTTAGGATTCAGCTGATTTTTAGCGCTGACTCACTAACTTTACTGTCACTATTTCACCCCATTTCGGATTCAGCCGATTTTGAACGCTGACCCACTAACTTTTACTGTCACTTTTCACCCCATTTGTGATTCAGCTGTTATTTAACGCTGACCCATTACCTTTATTGTCATTATCACATCCCATGTAGGATTCAGCTGATTTTTAACGCTGACTCACTAACTTTAATGTCATTATCACATCCCATTTAGGATTCAGCTGATTTTTAGCGCTGACCCACTAACTTTTACTGTCACTTTTCACCCCATTTGTGATTCAGCTGTTATTTAACGCTGACCCATTACCTTTAATGTCATTATCACATCCCATGTAGGATTCAGCTGATTTTTAACGCTGACCCACTAACTTTACTGTCACTATTTCACCCCATTTGAGATTCAGCTGTTATTTAACGCTGACCTACTAACTTTACTGTCACTATTTCACTCCATTTGAGATTCAGCTGGTATTTAACGCTGACCTACTAACTTTACTGTCACTATTTCACCCCATTTTGGATTCAGCCGATTTTTAACGCTGACCCACTAACTTTACTGTCACTTTTCACCCCATTTGTGATTCAGCTGTTATTTAACGCTGACCCACTAACTTTACTGTCACTATTTCACCCCATTTGGGATTCAGCTGTTATATAACGCTGACCCACTAAGTCTACTATCATTATTACATCCCATTTGTGATTCAGCAGTTATTTAACGCTGACCCACTAACTTTAATGTCATTATCACTTCCCATTTAGGATTCAGCTGATTTTAACGCTGACTCACCAACTTTACTGTCACTATTTCACCCCATTTGGGATTCAGCCGATTTTGAACGCTGACCCACTAACTTTATTGTCACTTTTCACCCCATTTGTGATTCAGCTGTTATTTAACGCTGACCCACTAACTTTAATGTCATTATCACATCCCATTTAGGATTCAGCTGATTTTTAGCGCTGCCTCAATAACTTTACTGTCATTATTTCACCCCATTTCGGATTGAGCCGATTTTGAACGCTGACCCACTAACTTTTACTGTCACTTTTCACCCCATTTGTGATTCAGCTGTTATTTAACGCTGACCCATTAC
The DNA here is from genome assembly GCF_051294905.1 of Botryllus schlosseri. Taxonomy (NCBI): domain Eukaryota; kingdom Metazoa; phylum Chordata; class Ascidiacea; order Stolidobranchia; family Styelidae; genus Botryllus; species Botryllus schlosseri. Next base: position 18,427,662 of record NC_137249.1, read on the forward strand.
CTTTAATGTCATTATCACATCCCATGTAGGATTCAGCTAATTTTTAACGCTGACCCACTAACTATACTGTCACTATTTCTCCCCATTTGGGATTCAGCCGATTTTTAACGCTGACTCACTAATTTTACTGTCACTATTTCACCCCATTTGGGATTCAGCCGATTTTTAACGCTGACTCACTAACTTTACTGTCACTATTTCACCCCATTTGAGATTCAGCTGTTATTTAACGCTGACCCACTAACTTTAATGTCATTATCACCTCCCATTTGGGATTCAGTTGTTTTTTAACGCTGACCCACTAATTTACTGTCACTATTTCACCCTATTTTTGATTCAACTCTTATTTAACGCTGACCCACTAACTTGAGTGTCATTATTACATCCCGTTTGTGATTCAGCTGTTTTTTAACGCTGACCCACCAACTTTACCATCAATATTACATTCGTCTACGACCAACTAGAAGGTATCATCTCCACCTACCTGCAGCGCGACATTACCATGTTGGTTTGGGACATGAATGCCACGCTGACCGAGCGCTCACAGCGAGTTCGCTTCTCAGTTGGCAACGAAAATAGCAACTCTGAGCATTTTACCAACCTACTCGACCGATGCGACCTCATTCCTCTTAACGCCAACTTCTTTATGAATCCGAAACGCAGAGCAACATTTGATGGTATGTGCCGACGCAACATGCGGCTGGATTATATCTGCTGCAAAGCTTTCGCATGGCGCCACTTCCCGAACTGCCGAACGGTCGCATGGTGTTGGTGACGTTTCGTGAACACCTACCGTTCATCCCGAAGCGTACACCAAAAGAGCCCCCACCAAATTGGCTTGATCTCGAGGATGCAAATAAGACGAGAGACTTTACCATGCACACACTGGACGCCCTCGAGATCCAAAATACTATACCGACAGCCTTTGCGCCACTTGCGACAGCAGTCAAGAATGCAGCCCATGAAACGCTCAGTGAGGCACATAGCATGCCACGGCCAAAATTAGCCTGGGAATCCGACCCAGCGGTGCTCAGTGCACGCCAGAACCTCAAGTTTCTCAGACGTTCCGCTTACACCTCTGGAACACTGGACGCTCATAACGATGTTACCGAGGCCGCTCAGCACCTAACTAACGTTTTCAACACTGCTCGCAAGGAACGAGTCCAAGCTATTGCTCATCCGTGGAAAACGAGTTGGAAGCAGGCCGGTCAAGAGCAGCCTGGAAAGCCATCGGTCAACTAGTTGGCTTCAAGAGGACCCGTGTTAAGGCCTGTACGCAAGACCTCGCATCACATTTTGAGATGCTCTTATCTACACCTGCACCGGACATCGATGTGCTCGTTGCACCGCCTTCTTTAGCAGCAAATCCTCTCGCGATCGATACAAACCTGATCCCGCTAGCTGAGCTCGTGATAGCCATGCGTGATGTACCACAATTCAAGGCGACCGGTACAGGCGGCATCCCAACAGCTGCTTACACCTCCGGCGTTGCACCTTTGCTCCTCGACGTCATGAACGGTGTCCTCGAAGGCGGCCGGGTGCCGCCCGAGTGGCTCGAGAGCGAAATCGTGCCTACATACAAGAAAGGCGCTGCGAGTGACCCAGCGAATTACAGAGGCATCTCTCAGAGGCGCTAACTTTAATGTCATTATTACATCCCATTTGGGATTCTGCTTTTTTTTAACGCTGACCCACTAACTTTACTGTCACTATTTCACCCCATTTCGGATTCAGCCGATTTTGAACGCTGACCCACTAACTTTTACTGTCACTTTTCACCCCATTTGTGATTCAGCTGTTATTTAACGCTGACCCATTAACTTTAATGTCATTATCACATCCCATGTAGGATTCAGCTGATTTTGAACGCTGACTCACTAACTATACTGTCACTATTTCACCCCATTTGGGATTCAGCCGATTTTTAACGCTGACTCACTAACTTTACTGTCACTATTTCACCCCATTTGGGATTCAGCCGATTTTTAACGCTGACCCACTAACTTTACTGTCACTTTTCACCCCATTTGTGATTCAGCTGTTATTTAACGCTGACCCATTAACTTTAATGTCATTATCACATCCCATGTAGGATTCAGCTAATTTTTAACGCTGACTCACTAACTATACTGTCACTATTTCACCCTATTTGGGATTCAGCCGATTTTGAACGCTGACCCACTAACTTTATTGTCACTTTTCACCCCATTTGTGATTCAGCTGTTATTTGACGCTGACCCACTAACTTTAATGTCATTATCACATCCCATTTAGGATTCAGCTGATTTTTAGTGCTGACCCACTAACTTTACTGTCACTATTTCACCCCATTTCGGATTCAGCCGATTTTGAGCGCTGACCCACTAACTTTACTGTCACTATTTCACCCCATTTGAGATTCAGCTGTTATTTAACGCTGACCCACTAACTTTACTGTCACTATTTCACCCCATTTGAGATTCAGCTGTTATTTAACGCTGACCCACTAACTTTACTGTCACTATTTCACCCCATTTGGGATTCAGCTGTTATATAACGCTGACCCACTAACTTTACTGTCATTATTACATCCCATTTGTGATTCAGCAGGTATTTAACGCTGACCCACTAACTTTACTGTCACTATTTCACCCCATTCGAGATTCAGCTGTTATTTCACGCTGACCCACTAACTTTAATGTCACTATTTCACACCATTTGAGATTCAGCTGTTATTTAACGCTGACCCACTAACTTTACTGTCACTATTTCACCCCATTTGGGATTCAGCTGTTATATAACGATGACCCACTAAGTCTACTGTCGTTATTACATCCCATTTGTGATTCAGCAGTTATTTAACGCTGACCCACTAACTTTAATGTCATTATCACTTCCCATTTGGGATTCAGCCGATTTTGAACGCTGACCCACTAACTTTATTGTCACTTTTCACCCCATTTGTGATTCAGCTGTTATTTAACGCTGACCCACTAACTTTAATGTCATTATCACATCCCATTTAGGATTCAGCTGATTTTTAGCGCTGACTCACTAACTTTACTGTCACTATTTCACCCCATTTCGGATTCAGCCGATTTTGAACGCTGACCCACTAACTTTTACTGTCACTTTTCACCCCATTTGTGATTCAGCTGTTATTTAACGCTGACCCATTACCTTTATTGTCATTATCACATCCCATGTAGGATTCAGCTGATTTTTAACGCTGACTCACTAACTTTAATGTCATTATCACATCCCATTTAGGATTCAGCTGATTTTTAGCGCTGACCCACTAACTTTTACTGTCACTTTTCACCCCATTTGTGATTCAGCTGTTATTTAACGCTGACCCATTACCTTTAATGTCATTATCACATCCCATGTAGGATTCAGCTGATTTTTAACGCTGACCCACTAACTTTACTGTCACTATTTCACCCCATTTGAGATTCAGCTGTTATTTAACGCTGACCTACTAACTTTACTGTCACTATTTCACTCCATTTGAGATTCAGCTGGTATTTAACGCTGACCTACTAACTTTACTGTCACTATTTCACCCCATTTTGGATTCAGCCGATTTTTAACGCTGACCCACTAACTTTACTGTCACTTTTCACCCCATTTGTGATTCAGCTGTTATTTAACGCTGACCCACTAACTTTACTGTCACTATTTCACCCCATTTGGGATTCAGCTGTTATATAACGCTGACCCACTAAGTCTACTATCATTATTACATCCCATTTGTGATTCAGCAGTTATTTAACGCTGACCCACTAACTTTAATGTCATTATCACTTCCCATTTAGGATTCAGCTGATTTTAACGCTGACTCACCAACTTTACTGTCACTATTTCACCCCATTTGGGATTCAGCCGATTTTGAACGCTGACCCACTAACTTTATTGTCACTTTTCACCCCATTTGTGATTCAGCTGTTATTTAACGCTGACCCACTAACTTTAATGTCATTATCACATCCCATTTAGGATTCAGCTGATTTTTAGCGCTGCCTCAATAACTTTACTGTCATTATTTCACCCCATTTCGGATTGAGCCGATTTTGAACGCTGACCCACTAACTTTTACTGTCACTTTTCACCCCATTTGTGATTCAGCTGTTATTTAACGCTGACCCATTACCTTTAATGTCATTATCACATCCCATGTAGGATTCAGCTAATTTTTAACGCTGACCCACTAACTATACTGTCACTATTTCTCCCCATTTGGGATTCAGCCGATTTTTAACGCTGACTCACTAATTTTACTGTCACTATTTCACCCCATTTGGGATTCAGCCGATTTTTAACGCTGACTCACTAACTTTACTGTCACTATTTCACCCCATTTGAGATTCAGCTGTTATTTAACGCTGACCCACTAACTTTAATGTCATTATCACCTCCCATTTGGGATTCAGTTGTTTTTTAACGCTGACCCACTAATTTACTGTCACTATTTCACCCTATTTTTGATTCAACTCTTATTTAACGCTGACCCACTAACTTGAGTGTCATTATTACATCCCGTTTGTGATTCAGCTGTTTTTTAACGCTGACCCACCAACTTTACCATCAATATTACATTCGTCTACGACCAACTAGAAGGTATCATCTCCACCTACCTGCAGCGCGACATTACCATGTTGGTTTGGGACATGAATGCCACGCTGACCGAGCGCTCACAGCGAGTTCGCTTCTCAGTTGGCAACGAAAATAGCAACTCTGAGCATTTTACCAACCTACTCGACCGATGCGACCTCATTCCTCTTAACGCCAACTTCTTTATGAATCCGAAACGCAGAGCAACATTTGATGGTATGTGCCGACGCAACATGCGGCTGGATTATATCTGCTGCAAAGCTTTCGCATGGCGCCACTTCCCGAACTGCCGAACGGTCGCATGGTGTTGGTGACGTTTCGTGAACACCTACCGTTCATCCCGAAGCGTACACCAAAAGAGCCCCCACCAAATTGGCTTGATCTCGAGGATGCAAATAAGACGAGAGACTTTACCATGCACACACTGGACGCCCTCGAGATCCAAAATACTATACCGACAGCCTTTGCGCCACTTGCGACAGCAGTCAAGAATGCAGCCCATGAAACGCTCAGTGAGGCACATAGCATGCCACGGCCAAAATTAGCCTGGGAATCCGACCCAGCGGTGCTCAGTGCACGCCAGAACCTCAAGTTTCTCAGACGTTCCGCTTACACCTCTGGAACACTGGACGCTCATAACGATGTTACCGAGGCCGCTCAGCACCTAACTAACGTTTTCAACACTGCTCGCAAGGAACGAGTCCAAGCTATTGCTCATCCGTGGAAAACGAGTTGGAAGCAGGCCGGTCAAGAGCAGCCTGGAAAGCCATCGGTCAACTAGTTGGCTTCAAGAGGACCCGTGTTAAGGCCTGTACGCAAGACCTCGCATCACATTTTGAGATGCTCTTATCTACACCTGCACCGGACATCGATGTGCTCGTTGCACCGCCTTCTTTAGCAGCAAATCCTCTCGCGATCGATACAAACCTGATCCCGCTAGCTGAGCTCGTGATAGCCATGCGTGATGTACCACAATTCAAGGCGACCGGTACAGGCGGCATCCCAACAGCTGCTTACACCTCCGGCGTTGCACCTTTGCTCCTCGACGTCATGAACGGTGTCCTCGAAGGCGGCCGGGTGCCGCCCGAGTGGCTCGAGAGCGAAATCGTGCCTACATACAAGAAAGGCGCTGCGAGTGACCCAGCGAATTACAGAGGCATCTCTCAGAGGCGCTAACTTTAATGTCATTATTACATCCCATTTGGGATTCTGCTTTTTTTTAACGCTGACCCACTAACTTTACTGTCACTATTTCACCCCATTTCGGATTCAGCCGATTTTGAACGCTGACCCACTAACTTTTACTGTCACTTTTCACCCCATTTGTGATTCAGCTGTTATTTAACGCTGACCCATTAACTTTAATGTCATTATCACATCCCATGTAGGATTCAGCTGATTTTGAACGCTGACTCACTAACTATACTGTCACTATTTCACCCCATTTGGGATTCAGCCGATTTTTAACGCTGACTCACTAACTTTACTGTCACTATTTCACCCCATTTGGGATTCAGCCGATTTTTAACGCTGACCCACTAACTTTACTGTCACTTTTCACCCCATTTGTGATTCAGCTGTTATTTAACGCTGACCCACTAACTTTAATGTCACTATTTCTCCCCATTTCAGATTCAGCTGTTATTTACCGCTGACCCACTATTTTTACTGTCAATATTTCACCCCATTTGAGATTCAGCTGTTATTTAACGCTGACCCACTAACTTTACTGTCACTATTTCACCCCATTTGAGATTCAGCTGTTATTTAACGCTGACCCACTAACTTTACTGTCACTATTTCACCCCATTTGGGATTCAGCTGTTATATAACGCTGACCCACTAACTTTACTGTCATTATTACATCCCATTTGTGATTCAGCAGTTATTTGACGCTGACCCACTAACTTTACTGTCACTATTTCACCCCATTTGAGATTCAGCTGTTATTTAACGCTGACCCACTAACTTTAATGTCACTATTTCACACCATTTGAGATTCAGCTGTTATTTAACGCTGACCCACTAACTTTAATGTCAATATCACTTCCCATTTAGGATTCAGCTGATTTTAACGCTGACTCACTAACTTTACTGTCACTATTTCACCCCATTTGGGATTCAGCCGATTTTGAACGCTGACCCACTAACTTTATTGTCACTTTTCACCCCATTTGTGATTCAGCTGTTATTTAACGCTGACCCACTAACTTTAATGTCATTATCACATCCCATTTAGGATTCAGCTGATTTTTAGCGCTGACTCACTAACTTTACTGTCACTATTTCACCCCATTTCGGATTCAGCCGATTTTGAACGCTGACCCACTAACTTTTACTGTCACTTTTCACCCCATTTGTGATTCAGCTGTTATTTAACGCTGACCCATTAACTTTAATGTCATTATCACATCCCATGTAGGATTCAGCTGATTTTTAACGCTGACTCACTAACTATACTGTCACTATTTCACCCCATTTGGGATTCAGCCGATTTTTAACGCTGACTCACTAACTTTACTGTCACTTTTCACCCCATTTGTGATTCAGCTGTTATTTAACGCTGACCCACTAACTTTAATATCACTATTTCTCCCCATTTGGGATTCAGCCGATTTTTAACGCTGACTCACTAATTTTACTGTCACTATTTCACCCCATTTGGGATTCAGCCGATTTTTAACGCGGACTCACTAACTTTACCGTCACTATTTCACCCCATTTGAGATTCAGCTGTTATTTAACGCTGACCCACGAACTTTACTGTCACTATTTCACCCCATTTGAGATTCAGCTGTTATTTAACGCTGACCCACTAACTTTACTGTCACTATTTCACCCCATTTGGGATTCAGCTGTTATATAACGTTGACCCACTAACTTTACTGTCATTATTACATCCCATTTGTGATTCAGCAGTTATTTAACGCTGACCCACTAACTTTACTGTCACTATTTCACCCCATTTCAGATTCAGCTGTTATTTAACGCTGACCCACTAACTTTAATGTCACTATTTCACACCATTTGAGATTCAGCTGTTATTTTACGCTGACCCACTAACTTTACTGTCACTATTTCACCCCATTTGGGATTCAGCTGTTATATAACGCTGACCCACTAAGTTTACTGTCATTATTACATCCCATTTGTGATTCAGCAGTTATTTAACGCTGACCCACTAACTTTAATGTCATTATCACTTCCCATTTAGGATTCAGCTGATTTTAACGCTGACTCACTAACTTTACTGTCACTATTTCACCCCATTTGGGATTCAGCCGATTTTGAACGCTGACCCACTAACTTTATTGTCACTTTTCACCCCATTTGTGATTCAGCTGTTATTTAACGCTGACCCACTAACTTTAATGTCATTATCACATCCCATTTAGGATTCAGCTGATTTTTAGCGCTGACTCACTAACTTTACTGTCACTATTTCACCCCATTTCGGATTCAGCCGATTTTGAACGCTGACCCACTAACTTTTACTGTCACTTTTCACCCCATTTGTGATTCAGCTGTTATCTAACGCTGACCCATTAACTTTAATGTCATTATCACATCCCATGTAGGATTCAGCTGATTTTTAACGCTGACTCACTAACTATACTGTCACTATTTCACCCCATTTGGGATTCAGCCGATTTTTAACGCTGACCCACTAACTTTACTGTCTCTTTTCACCCCATTTGTGATTCAGCTGTTATTTAACGCTGACCCACTAACTTTAATATCACTATTTCTCCCCATTTGGGATTCAGCCGATTTTTAACGCTGACTCACTCATTTTACTGTCACTATTTCACCCCATTTGGGATTCAGCCGATTTTTAACGCTAACTCACTAACTTTACTGTCACTATTTCACCCCATTTGAGATTCAGCTGTTATTTAACGCTGACCCACTAATTTTAATGTCATTATCACCTCCCATTTGGGATTCAGTTGTTTTTTAACGCTGACCCACGAACTTTAATGTCATTATCACTTCCCATTTAGGATTCAGCTGATTTTAACGCTGACTCACTAACTTTACTGTCACTATTTCACCCCATTTGAGATTCAGCTGTTATTTAACGCTGACCCACTAACTTTACTGTCACTATTTCACCCCATTTGGGATTCAGCTGTTATATAACGCTGACCCACTAACTTTACTGTCATTATTACATCCCATTTGTCATTCAGCAGTTATTCAACGCTAACCCACTAACTTTACTGTCACTATTTCACCCCATTTGAGATTCAGCTGTTATTTAACGCTGACCCACTAACTTTAATGTCACTATTTCACACCATTTCAGATTCAGCTGTTATTTAACGCTGACCCACTATTTTTACTGTCAATATTTCACCCCATTTGAGATTCAGCTGTTATTTAACGCTGACCCACGAACTTTACTGTCACTATTTCACCCCATTTGAGATTCAGCTGTTATTTAACGCTGACCCACTAACTTTTACTGTCACTTTTCACCCCATTTGTGATTCAGCTGTTATTTAACGCTGACCCATTAACTTTAATGTCATTATCACTTCCCATTTCAGATTCAGCTGTTATTTAACGCTGACCCACTATTTTTACTGTCAATATTTCACCCCATTTGAGATTCAGCTGTTATTTAACGCTGACCCAAGAACTTTACTGTCACTATTTCACCCCATTTGAGATTCAGCTGTTATTTAACGCTGACCCACTAACTTTACTGTCACTATTTCACCCCATTTGGGATTCAGCTGTTATATAACGTTGACCCACTAACTTTACTGTCATTATTACATCCCATTTGTGATTCAGCAGTTATTTAACGCTGACCCACTAACTTTACTGTCACTATTTCACCCCATTTCAGATTCAGCTGTTATTTAACGCTGACCCACTAACTTTAATGTCACTATTTCACACCATTTGAGATTCAGCTGTTATTTAACGCTGACCCACTAACTTTACTGTCACTATTTCACCCCATTTGGGATTCAGCTGTTATATAACGCTGACCCACTAAGTTTACTGTCATTATTACATCCCATTTGTGATTCAGCAGTTATTTAACGCTGACCCACTAACTTTAATGTCATTATCACTTCCCATTTAGGATTCAGCTGATTTTAACGCTGACTCACTAACTTTACTGTCACTATTTCACCCCATTTGGGATTCAGCCGATTTTGAACGCTGACCCACTAACTTTATTGTCACTTTTCACCCCATTTGTGATTCAGCTGTTATTTAACGCTGACCCATTAACTTTAATGTCATTATCACATCCCATTTAGGATTCAGCTGATTTTTAGCGCTGACTCACTAACTTTACTGTCACTATTTCACCCCATTTCGGATTCAGCCGATTTTGAACGCTGACCCACAAACTTTTACTGTCAGTTTTCACCCCATTTGTGATTCAGCTGTTATTTAACGCTGACCCATTAACTTTAATGTCATTATCACATCCCATGTAGGATTCAGCTGATTTTTAACGCTGACTCACTAACTATACTGTCACTATTTCACCCCATTTGGGATTCAGCCGATTTTTATTGCTGACTCACTAACTTTACTGTCACTATTTCACCCCATTTGGGATTCAGCCGATTTTTAACGCTGACCCACTAACTTTACTGTCTCTTTTCACCCCATTTTTGATTCAGCTGTTATTTAACGCTGACCCACTAACTTTAATATCACTATTTCTCCCCATTTGGGATTCAGCCGATTTTTAACGCTGACTCACTCATTTTACTGTCACTATTTCACCCCATTTGGGATTCAGCCGATTTTTAACGCTGACTCACTAACTTTACTGTCACTATTTCACCCCATTTGAGATTCAGCTGTTATTTAACGCTGACCCACTAATTTTAATGTCATTATCACCTCCCATTTGGGATTCAGTTGTTTTTTAACGCTGACCCACTAATTTACTGTCACTATTTCACCCTATTTTTGATTCAACTCTTATTTAACGCTGACCCACTAACTTGACTGTCATTATTACATCCCATTTGTGATTCAGCTGTTTCTTAACGCTGACCCACTAACTTTACCATCAATATTACATTCGTCTACGACCAACTAGAAGGTATCATCTCCACCTACCTGCAGCGCGACATTACCATGTTGGTTTGGGACATGAATGCCACGCTGACCGAGCGCTCACAGCGAGTTCGCTTCTCAGTTGGCAATGAAAATAGCAACTCTGAGCATTTTACCAACCTACTCGACCGATGCGACCTCATTCCTCTTAACGCCAACTTCTTTATGAATCCGAAACGCAGAGCAACATTTGATGGTATGTGCCGACGCAACATGCGGCTGGATTATATCTGCTGCAAAGATTTCGCATGGCGCCACTTCCCGAACTGCCGAACGGTCGCATGGTGTTGGTGACGTTTCGTGAACACCTACCGTTCATCCCGAAGCGTACACCAAAAGAGCCCCCGCCAAATTGGCTTGATCTCGAGGATGCAAATAAGACGAGAGACTTTACCATGCACACACTGGACGCCCTCGAGATCCAAAATACTATACCGACAGCCTTTGCGCCACTTGCGACAGCAGTCAAGAATGCAGCCCATGAAACGCTCAGTGAGGCACATAGCATGCCACGGCCAAAATTAGCCTGGGAATCCGACCCAGCGGTGCTCAGTGCACGCCAGAACCTCAAGTTTCTCAGACGTTCCGCTTACACCTCTGGAACACTGGACGCTCATAACGATGTTACCGAGGCCGCTCAGCACCTAACTAACGTTTTCAACACTGCTCGCAAGGAACGAGTCCAAGCTATTGCTCTTTCCGTGGAAAACGAGTTGGAAGCAGGCCGGTCAAGAGCAGCCTGGAAAGCCATCGGTCAACTAGTTGGCTTCAAGAGGACCCGTGTTAAGGCCTGTACGCAAGACCTCGCATCACATTTTGAGATGCTCTTATCTACACCTGCACCGGACATCGATGTGCTCGTTGCACCTTCTTTAGCAGCAAATCCTCTCGCGATCGATACAAACCTGATCACGCTAGCTGAGCTCGTGATAGCCATGCGTGATGTACCACAATTCAAGGCGACCGGTACAGGCGGCATCCCAACAGCTGCTTAAACCTCCGGCGTTGCACCTTTGCTCCTCGACGTCATGAACGGTGTCCTCGAAGGCGGCCGGGTGCCGCCCGAGTGGCTCGAGAGCGAAATCGTGCCTACATACAAGAAAGGCGCTGCGAGTGACCCAGCGAATTACAGAGGCATCTCTCAGAGGCACTAACTTTAATGTCATTATTACATCCCATTTGGGATTCTGCTTTTTTTTATCGCTGACCCACTAATTCTAATGTCATTAATACACCACATTTCTGATTCAGCTGTTTTTTTTACGCTGACCTGTTAATTTGACTGTCATTATTCCATTCCATTTTTGATTCAGCTGTTTTTAACGGTTCCCCACTAACTTTACTGTCACTATTTCACCCCATTTGGGATTCAGCCGATTTTGAACGCTGACCCACTAACTTTACTGTTATTATTACACCATATTTGTGATTCCGCTGTATTTTAACGCTGACCCACTAACTTTAATGTCAATATTACATCCCATTTGTGATTCAGCTGTGTTTTAACGCTGACCCACTAATTCTAATGTCATTATTACACCCCATTTCTGATTCAGCTGTTTTTTTTTACGCTGACCTGTTAATTTGACTGTCATTATTCCATTCCATTTTTGATTCAGCTGTTTTTAACGGTTACCCGCTAATTTTACTGTTATTATTACTTCCCATTTGTGATTCAGCTGTTTTTTATCTGCTGAACTACGAATTTAACTTTTATTGTTACATCTATTTGTAATTTTGCTGTTTTCCCCATGCTAAAATACTAATATTTTGTAATTTAATCTTTACAATCTTGCCTGCATCTCCAGTTCGACTTTGGCGTGCCTGAAGGAATATGAGAGACGTAGGATGAGTGCGAGGTTGGAATTGAACTGCCAACATCAACATTCTCTGCTTATTTAGTGAGCCGCAGCGCAAGCAATCAGGAGGTGAACTTCTGAAGCGATTTATTTGAAGTGACACTGTGACTGGCGTGTCTCAAGATGAGCTGGGACGTAAACCTCTAGCACAATTCACTTTCCTGAACCGCCAAGTCGTACGAATAAGGTGACTGGACTCAAGTCATGACTCACGTTATCCCTTCACTGAATCGAACTATTCATATTACAAGTTGGTAATTAACTAGGGGGATGATTGGTACAATTCTGCCCAATATGCATATGCAGGCCGTGTTATTTTTGGCATATGCCAAAACTGCCAAAAATAACTTTTTTTGGCATTTTTCGGTTTTTATTTTTGGCATCGTCCTCTAACTAGATAGTTTCGGCTTCGAATTAGTCACAAAAACGCATTATTTGGGCTAGTTTGTCAAAAGACACCACCAAATGTGCAGCATCCACGTGTAATCAGTGCCAACAAACAATAAGAAAAAAACCTAGTGATTTCATAGGTTAATAATATCAAACGAAACCACAAAATGTGCAGTATCTATCGGAATCGGTGCCAATAAGCAAAACAAAGAAAGAAAAGCCTAACAAACCCGCTCAACAGCTGATTGTTACAGCTGTTGAATAGACTTAAATCGTTTGCACTGTAACAGTGCTTCCAAACTCAGGTCAGCTAAGTTTCTCCTAAATTCATTTCTTGCCCAGCGAATCTGGGAAATATCGGATTCAACAGTAGCCGTTGAGCAGGGGCGGGCAACTTCTCCAGTCGGCGGGCCGGATTTAGAAAAATTAGGTACTTGGCGGGCCGGATTGCTGAATCGATACATTATCCACATATACAAGGAATAAATCGTATTTAATGAATGTATTTAAACGACGGCAATGTCACTTCAAAGTCATTTCTCGCCGGTAATGATGAAGGCAGCGTGAATTTGAGAGCAACATCGTCATACAGGCGCCTCCATGCCTGCTTCTCTCTGATCAAATAACACACGCCGCAATCCTTGATTAAGATTTCAATGCGTTCGATAAGCCCGGTACCCCAAATTTACCAAGATATCAATTCATTATACGTTGAGTACATCGCAAATGCTGATATTGCAAGTCTTCTCGCTTCGACGAACTTACGCGTGAGCTCCACTCTCGTACACTGCGCACACACGTATATAATAACATACAGTCATGGAACGTAACAGCACTTTGTCAGCCCCTCCCTCCAAAACGTTGATATTGGACCCCCTAAACGAGCATAGCGCGCAATTTTTTTTTATAATTCATGGTTGAATCGTTCAATTTGATCGGGAATTGCATATATATTGCTGTCATTTTTTATCCTCTGGTCACGTAATCATATTTACCGGTAATATAAGAGCTGGGTCTGGTGTCTCGGAAAATGTAGGGCCCCTAAATAATAATTAAACATCTTCGGGCGGACCTGTTTGTATAATGACTTCGTTAAATGATGCTATTTCGTGACCTCCTATTTGCTATGTCAAAAGATATTGAAATCGCCCTAACTTACTAAACTATATGACGTACACGATTTCAAATTGATATTTCTTTACTGGCTAATATAATTTTTCTCTGCTGTATGGCATTTGTCTTTTGGGGTTCAGAACGACAGGACAGAAACATTCGGCGCCAGCCATTTAGGCACCAACGGAAAATTTGAACATATATATTATAGTTGTATAATGTATTTGTATATATATCAAGGTTTTCGGTCAGCACGAGGGCACGGGCCAAGGTCTTCGTCTTGCTGCTGATCGGTCTGGCACACTACTTGGAGTCGGATGTTGCAGCATGGCCTACAACTTCATATATTTTGGAGCGTCGTGGCGCGGTAATGGCCAAGGCCAGTTTCCATTTTATAAATCATGCGTACTTTTGTTGGGGGAAGGGTGCCCAATAATGAAGGCGGTAATTGTCAACTTTAAATCGTGCGCGGCACGAATTTTCTTTTAAAAAGTTGCATAAATTTCTAAAGAAATACTTCATAATTCATTCAAATTCGCGAAATGATTTTGGCCCGCTTCAACCCCGGCTCCCCCTGATTCGGGGGTTTGGGGTGCGGCAGTTACGGTCTTGCATACTGTCACTAAAATTCGACGTTTAAGCAAGAAGTGGGGAATCTCGGCAAACCGGGGCCGCGGACCACATTATCATGTAAGACGGGAAACTGTCCGCGGGCCGGACAAAATCCCGTCGCGGGCCGTATGTTGCCCGCCCCTGCCGTTGAGGGAAAGAATGTTGACAGTCATCCACAAAAGGTTTTTAGAGCTTCAAAATCTTTGGAGGAGCGAACCGGCTTCCATGCATCATGAAAAGAGATCACTTTGCCAGTGCCATCAATCTCATCGCGGAAAGAATTTTCTTTCCGATCCTTGTCCATGAGTTTCCTGTGTTGTCTCTCAACACGTTCTATTTAGTAGCCCGACTATCATTTCTCTTTCAGTCTACCTATATATTTTCGGAGGACTTTTGTCACTTCAGGTGGCTTTAATATTACCAACTCGCATGGAAGAGTGCTGGGAAGGTTAGCTTGTTTAAGAACATTGACGCAACAAGACTGTCTGGCAAAACGAGACTATGCAGCTCAAAAATAGCCAGACAGTTTGTTGCGTCACAATATTCAACTCGATCATAATTCAAAAATCGTGGTAAATTTTTGGGGTTCCAGTTCCATGAGCAGAATATAATTTATATTTTAATAATCAGTACTGCGGCAGCTTCTCATTTACACCCATTTTATCAAATTTAGTGCTCGACAAGCCGGTCTAAAATGGTCGTAAAATTGCCTTTGGACAAATAGAAAGTATGACGTAAACCAAATGCAGTCAGCCGTTCAATGTCGCTGTGCCCACACCGTTTAGGACACCATGCTTTCACCCCTAATGAGTGGGCTAGACCCAGATTAAGAAACCTGCCTTTCACAAACGCTCTTCTCACTTGTAACGCGGTCCTGTTAACACAACATCATGAACGAAATACACCAGTGCTTTTCAACCTGTGTGAACAATCATCATGCTTTCGTAATAACTGTTCGATTAGTGGGAGGCACGAGGATAGCAGTAAATACCATCATTACAGACTCACACATGCAAGTTACTATAACGCAAATTTTCACCCCTTCGAGGTTTATTGAAGTACAGTATGAGCCACAAAGGGTATAATTTCAGGTCGACACGGTGCCAGAGCTATCTGTTACTATGTATGTAATATTTTTTGAATTTATTGCAAAAAATCCTGCGATATATTTTACAAATCCAAGGTCACGGTGTTGTGTACTGTAGCCAATAAGCGATAAACGCAAAAAATATGACTTTGTCATGACAAATCATGATAGGATTTGTCCGACTGGTTTTTCTGGAAAACAGGGTCGAAGACCGTTGGGATGAACTGGTGTATGGGGCTAGGGATGTGCAACGAGCGAGTTCAGGTCTATGAAACTCATTCATTTTGAGGCCAATCCCTTTTGCGTCGGAGCACATGAATACGTTAGGTTTTGGCCAACAAACCGCTGATAAAACGCGGTGCCAAAACATAAGCATTGATAAAACCTTGACCAAAAATGACCGATGCTGGATTACCAAACCATTCGATATCGATATGCTCCGTTGTCGGCACGGAATAATACCGTTCTTGCAATCTGAGTAGACAGTAGTACAACTGCGACACGCAGAGGAATTTAATTCACCCTAATTTGAAATCGCGTGCGTCAAACATATTTTGAAGAGCTGCGTTGGATAGAATTGTGTGAATCGTGTGCTGTATGTCATACATGTCCGTAACATCGTAGCATACAACTGTAATATTAAAAATGAATTCCTTTCCATGGGTTTGGCTCGGGTCGCGAGATATGGCCCAAAACTCAGATTTTGGTGGTAGTCTAAAAAGCTTAGGCTTACCATACATCCTCTTTTAAGAGGATTTGTCCTCTTTTTTGACTTTTTTGAAAGCGTCCTCGGAGGACGCCCTTTTGTCCTCTTTTTTGATATTTAGAGCAGTTTTAGGGCAAATTGCGAGTAATATATGCCGCATATTAGTACAGAAGTGAAGCTCCGACGGGTGAAAAACGGTGATTTTAGCTGTGAGCGAAAAGATGACCTTTTTTTTTTTTTTTTTTTTTAGTCAACCGATCAGGTTTTTGAGAATTTCACTCCGGTTTTGCAAGTTGCAAATTTCTGCAAAAGTGTCCTCTTTTTTGATTTCCAAAATATGGTAAGCCTAAAAAAGCTGCTTTAACGTTATTAAACTGATATCAATTCTCATGTTAGATTGAGCTAAAGAGCATAACACACAGTATTGTGAGTTCATTTGTTCTTCCCACATACTCGCGAGACAGAAATTGGAAATTTGAAAACAAAGGTAGCGAGCTCTAACGTGCCTACTCTCTTTGATCGTTTGGACGTTATTCTCCAAGACATAAAGGCAAATGCCTCAACCCAAATAAGTGGGTTTTTCACTCTTTCATATGCTGGAGCATCCTATACCTTCTTTTAGCGCTCAAAATTGATTTCGTCCAGAATCATTTTGCACTCGTGAAAAATACGATGCATTTTGGATAAGAGTGCAGAACAAATTTTAAGACCTGACCATCCAAGCACTAGTAGAAGTTCTTGTACAGAACCCAACAATTTGATTGGCCGAGAATGGTTTTAGTGAAATAGTTGAAATCAAAACCAACGAAAATAGTAGCTTTTTAATGAGACACTTGATATCTTAAGATACATAGTTGTCAATTTGTTGCACATCTGAACAAGTAAATGTTGTATTTTCATCTTTTTTTTGTATAATAATTTTCTGTTAGTTTGTGCGAATGAAATTTATTTTACAAAAAAAAGTGCGAATGAAGCTCAACAAGGTTGAAAAGCACTGAAATACACTATTTGGCAGGCCGTATTATTTTTGGCATATGCCAAAATTTTCTTATTTTTGGCATTTTCAGATTTTTATTTTTGGCAGTTTTGGCATCTGACTCCTCAAATGCCAAAAACAACACGGCCTGTGCATATGGGTAGTCAACTAGGGGGTTACCATATTTTGGAATCGGGAAAGTAGGACACTTTGCCAAATCAGAAAAGTTAGTTAGGATGATTGAAATCAGCCGATTTCGCTAATTTTAATGAAAAACTAGGTGGGCTGACTAAATAAGGTCGTCGCTCTCGATCGAACCACCAATTTCCTGTTTAGCGTCACTTATGCCCATTCTCACTCGAATCTATCCATCAGCTCTAAAATATGTAAAGGTGGACGAATTGCCAAAAAGGAGGACATTTAGGCGTCCGCGGAGGACATTTTCAAAAACCTGAAAAAGGAGGACGTATGGTAACCCTATAGTAAACCCAATTTTAAAAATGTCCTTCCATCTTCTATGGCTCACACCGATTTCATCAATATATTATGCTGAAGATCACGTTATTGGTCATTTATCTTTCCATGTATACCTAATACCATCATGTTTTAAAGTCCTGTCAGAGTATAGATAACTAATCTTCGGTTAGATCCGTAACACGTGATTGACGGCTGAGTTCCGCGTTGCAGCTACCGATTTGTGGTGGCTTCATAGCATGCAAGCGGCTGGTTGTCGGCCTGGTAGACTGTTGAAAATTCTGTTGTTTGGTTTGGAGACGACGCGCGGCATTGAGAAAAGGTTGTGGTAGCCTACTGTACATCTAGCAATTAGCGCGGCTATCAAAGCAATAATATCAGTAGGTTATTTGATGAGAAAAAGAAGTCATGAAATTCACTCAATTCAATATTGACTTTCATTTTTCAGCCAAGTTTCTTTGAAACCGTTTGACTTGTCTAATCATACATAGGTTTGGGTGGGCTATATACGCATTGATAAAGAGAAGACGTTTTCATAATCTATGTCAGTGGTTCTCAGCCGCCGGGCCGCGAACCGGTGCCGGTCCGCGACGACATTCCTGCCGGTCCGCCAGGTAAATTACAATTTTATACTTTAATTTCAAGATGCAATGTTGAAGGCCGGTCCATTGATAAAATGAATAAAACATCAAATTCTAAACTGATTCATAACATTGTGAGGTAACATTAGGGCTGGAAACATGTTCGATTTGACTTAAAGTTCAAGACGTTTCATTTTACGACATGCGAGCGACAAATACAGAACAGATACGAGCTCCCTCATCGCTAAATAGCACAATTTGGTCATTGGTTTTCGATTAATTCATTTTGTGCAGAACCGTAACTGGGACACCCCAAACCGCTTAATTGGAGAGGGGCCGAGCTTGAAAAGGGCCCAAAATCATTTTGCCGATGAACATTAATCAGCGTATTTATTTAAAACTTTTTCCAGCATTTTTCAATTTCTTTTCGCGCTTTGCACGAATTAGTGTGCATAAATGTCTTGCTTATTAGGTGCCCTTCTCCGAGAAATTCGCATGGTTTATAGGGATTTCGGCGTCAGCCAATACCGCGTCACGACGCACCAACACATATAATGAAGTTTAGGTTAACATGGGACTCCGAAAGGTGGACCAAAAATTCGGCCGCGAGAAAACCGCTTCGGTTGTGAATGATCGAAAATTTTCGCCATTGGCGCGATCATTTACGTAAACTCTGTGCTTACGCTGAGTAGAATAGATGTGATCACAAGTACAGGTTAAATATCCACCCAACTGTAGAGTCTGGGGACGAATCCCCCGGAAGTTTGGCTTATCGCCCTGTGGGGGTCCCAAGACCAACGTTTTTTTGGGTGGGCTGAAGAAGTGCTTTTTCGTTCTGGATTTGTGGATGGCCGGTATAGCTGCTGTAATGGGTTTTCTTACGGCACGCAATTTATTCGTAGTTGGCAGAGTAGCCTTCGTCTGGTGGCAGTGGGCATGAGCAAGGTAGCACGACAAGATGCTTGGTTCGACTCAGAAACGCTTCTACTCTCGATATTATCAAAGAGAAAAATATTATTGGAGTTGGCGTGGTCACTTAATCCCACGGCCTTCGGCGCGAGAGACTGTAAACGACTCTCGGCGGTAGCACGTTTATCTGACAAGGCAATTTAACCTCGACTCGGCAAACTCACTACCATAAAATCACATGGATGCCATCATGAATATAATTAACTACGATCAAAACCCCCTAAATGTCACTCTCTAGCACCATATGATTGCAAAAAACGGTTGCATACTTTACATTTTGGCCTCATTTCAATTTTGAAAGTTCACCGGTCCGCCAGACATTTTTTGAAATTTTACCGGTTCGCGAGGCGAAAAAGGTTGAGAACCACTGATCTATATAATAATAATATGAAGAAAGTCGATTGGACATTACTGACTCAGGATATATCATCCATAAGTTACAGTATATGTCGTAATAGATGACAAAGCTATATTGACAGCATTATTATTCATAAGTTGAACTGCGTTACATAAAAGTTACGTTACATAAAGGTAACTCATGGATGATAGTGTCAACATAAAATTCTCATCAAGGATCTCCATAATTTGTCCCGGTGTAATATCACGAGAACTAAATAGGCCTACACATTGGAGTACTGATGCTGTCAATAGATTTGACATCATCTACATACAGTAACTCATGGATGATATCCTCAGTGAGTAATTCCCCATCGACTTTCTCCATATAAATAAAGATCTAGATCAGAGGTCGGCAACTTTTTTTCGACCAAAAAGCTATATTGATCTTAAATTTTTAATTGTAATTCCTAAAGAGCCAAGAAGCGATGTCAACTGCTACGTCACAATCAAAGTTAACTACACGAGATTCGCAGTGTGCGCCATGTTTTCTGCGAGAAACTGAACACTGAAGTGATGTTGTCACCAGGGCTTTCAGCGGTACCGGAGCTCTACATAAAATTCCGGTGAAGCCGGATCTGGAGCGGGTTGTTTGAAAAGTTGCCGATGTATTTCATGAGGTGCTGTGCTACTACTAAGGGTTGAATTCACATACTTTCACGATGATCGTTCGCAAAATTAGGATTATAGCCTATTTGGTGCCACCATTTCTAACTAACAACTAACCATGTTCATTGTTTATGTTCATACATAGGCGCCAAACCTGGGTAGGCTGGATATATCCGCGCTTACTCCGTAATTACGGTATTATCGCCATACCCGCAATTTCGTCATCAGCTTCAGCACAACACCGATGGTCAATTGTGTGTTTCGAAAAATAATGATCAGCGAGCATGTCACAAAATAGGATCGATGCTTATGTGAGCTGAGCAATTCAACTAAGTAATACGACGAATATATAAGCGACGCGAGATGATAAAAACGTGACCTTGCTGCACATGTCGATTTGGAGGCGCGCATGCCGCCCGCCGAGAAACATCGGTTCCTTTCTGGATTGGACCAGCGAATGCGCGTTCTGATTGTTTTTTAATCGTAGCGCGAAATTGGACAGTGTGGACTCGTTTATCCCTACGAATTGAAATTCATTCCAGCGCATGACCGTTTATTTCAGCAACAACTTCCGAACGTAAATAGGGAAATGCATCGAATCAGCGCAGAACGCCATTAGGCTATAGTCCGCATACGATGCGCGCTAGGCAATGCGATGTCCGAAACCCGCCCAGATGGTGTTAGATAAATAAAGGAAAGTCGTGATTCGATGCGCGCTTACCAATTTGAAAATTTCGATTTTGGTATTCATTCTTGTCAGCTTGATACACTCGTGATCTTGAATTGTCACGCAATGTCACTTTGCGAGCATTTAGTTTATTTCGGTACTGACTTGTACAGTGCACGGCGTTGAATTGAATTCTCAAATATTCATGCCACACACCAGATTCTCAGTGGCCCTAATTCTGAGTTTATTCGATTCGTTTAAAGGGAAACCTTCTATATTCCACTGAACTTGATCGGCGACGGACGGACTGGTAACGAACGCACCAATATCGAGCCATTGGGGAGTAGGGTAGGGTTACCATACATCCTCCTTTAGGAGGATTTGTCCTCCTTTTTCTTGATTTTGAAAATGTCCTCCGAGGACGCATAAATTTCGTTGATCATTAATGTCCTCCTTTTTGGAAATTCGTCCTCTTTTACAGCTTTTAGAGCTGAGATAGTGGATAGATCCGAGTGAAAATGGGCATATATAACGCTAAATAGGAAATACGTGGTCCGAACAAAAGTGACAACCTTTTTATTAGTCAACCAACGTAAAGAAGTGAAAACAGTATTTCTGGAGTTGAGCCGGACAGTCGACTTTTTTTTAGTCAGCCAACGGAGAATGTGAAAGAAAAACTGTGTTTCCGGAGTTGAGCCGGAAAGTTTACCTTTTTTTTATAACAGTCAACCAACCACAAAGTCGGGAAAAATGTACCATTTTTTCCGAATTTTACTCCACAATTCTAAGTCTAAAAATTTCGAAAAAGTGTCCTCCTTTCCCGATCCCAAAATATGGTAACCATACATTAGGGTGAAGTGAAAAATAAAAAAGATGAATTTCAAGAAAGGTCTTGATATGTGGTCCCAAATAGCAAATAAATAAATTCTGTCATAATTTGGGTTCGGCGAGAGAAGAAGACCCACTGAAAGAACGCATTCACCAAGAATGGAAAGAGCAAGAAAGAGCCGCGGAATAGAGAATAACATCGAAAGAGGGCACTAGGCCTAGGTGGATGCCAGTTTAGGAGAACGCAACTGCAAACGCAACCAGAGGTGGTAAATGTGCAAGTAGAAGTAGAAGTAGCAACGACAAAATCTACTTGAGTGCGAGTGGAAGTACTTTTTCCATAAGCCACCTAAAATGACTTGAAGTAGAATTGACCGACTCTGAATCTACTCAAGTAAGTAGGCTAAGTAGTTTTGAAAACAGTCTTAATTCGTTCGCATGGACTGTCAAAAGCTGCAAACTGAGCTATGCGGAAGGTGCAGAGAGCTTGATTCGTATTGATGCATCCCATGAGGTATCAATTCCCGACAGAATAAGCATTCTTTCGCATCACGGGATGCAAATTATAGTATTGATATTAAAATGCGATACTAACCATTTTATTTAAAGAAGACCACGTTTTAGAGAACATTATGGCATGACGCCCTACCCCATATTATAAGGCCCCAAGTTTACGCGAAGGGCAATACGGAGAAGTTGTATCGGATACGGTTTCAACACTTAGCGCGATTAGTATACGTTAATAACAAATATTGTGGATAGTACAATTTATATTTAGTGTAGCTTCACTTTCGGAAAATAGAGGCTTCACTACAATTGCTGTTGTGCTTGAACATGTATGTCCTGCAGACAAAAAAACTGAATGTAATTAGAACCCAGAGCATGATACTGGGAATTGTAAGTTAAATACAAATACCACTTCTAAAAAGCGGTGCGGAAATTATATTTCATGTCTTTTGTCCATAAAGCTTCAACGGTGGTCTGCTAAAACAGGTGTAACGTTAAAAAAATCCGGATTTTCCACATTAGCAGGACACGTCATGGGCTGCTAGATTGCGATATGATATATAAATGCTAGATTGCGAAACGGTATAGTTTCAAACTTTATGGTGGGCCATATTTACTGTGATGAAATATTTGATATGGTCGACAATGCGGTGTGAACGGAACAAAGCAATCCGGTTCCTAAATTATATTCACTGATACTTTCGTGAAAACATATTTGTCACTCCATAACTACTGTGCACGAAACGCAACAACATTTCTGGACTTTACTCGACTTTTATGAATATTAAATGTTAGCACTCCGTGAAAACAGCCCCTAAATTCCTCAGGCTATCTTTCGTATTGGGGAATTAAACTACTTCTACTTGACAAACTGAAAATAGCAAAAAGTAAGTAGGTAGATCACGAAATATTAAGAAGTAAGAGTAGAAGTAGAGAAAGGATCTACTTAAGTACCAGAAGTAGGGGAAAACTATTTAAGTACTTCCAAAAAGTTGAAGTACTTCGTTGCTGACCAGTGACCACCTCTGAACGCAACTGGTCGTTGGGCATCGCGCTCGTTGCAAAGATGTATTTAGCAACCCCAAAAGTAGCGTTAGTAAAATTATGCAACCAAATTTACTTCTTCAAATTACTTTTCAGACCTTCATGTTTTACTTCCACTGATGTAGGATTGACGGGAAATACCTACTTCTAATCGCTATTGAGTTTGAAAATACAGCGTTACGGTACTTGTAATCTTTCTCGACTTCCCAAATGGACTACTTTGACCACCTTTCCTGGTCTTTTCTGTAAGCAACTCGATCCGCTTGTAAGACGATTAACTCATATGACTCGTTTATACGTTTTACATTTTATTATGCCTAAAATACAAAATTGCACGTCAAAAACATGCAGACGTCTTCAAAGCTGCATATATACGCTGATGCTGAAAGGAGGGATGAAAAATGAATATTTTTTGAAACACATAACAGTGTAACTAAGCCAGGGATGGGCAAACTACGGCCCGCGGGCCGCATGCGGCCCTCTACACCATCTGTGTGGCCCGCGAGAGTCTGAAGAAACTTTTTTTAAATATTGATAAATTGCGTACTAAAAATCGAATTAATGCAGGGACTTGACGAAACTTTTTCTTAGTATATTTCACCATGATAATTCTATAAGGCAGTGGTTCTCAACCTGGGGGGCGCGACCCCCTTCTGGGCGTGAAAGTATCTGAAGGGGGCACGAGCTGAGCTCAATTAAAAAAATTCTCGCGATCCGCGCGATTTACATCACACCCGTAGGCTAATTATTGCTATGTATTTAGTCTGAATTTCATATTTAAGAAGCTCTCATCCACAGTCGTAAACCTTCCCTACCATCAAACTATTCGTTCGGTTTGCTAGCATCCTGGTTGTGTTTTGTGAAATGACGATAAGGGGGGCGAAAAATCTCCTACCATCATATGGGGGAAACGGGCGTGTCTTAAAAAGATTGAGAGCCACTGTTCTAAGGTAAATACTTCCTATGTCATTTTTTACGTTTAATTTCTGGTGCGACAGTCCGATCTCAAGTCCCACGCAGTTTGAAAGGTTTCAACTGCTAAACAGGGCCGTAACTGCCGCACCCCAAACCCCCCAATTGTGGGGCCCAAAATTATTTCGCGAATTCGCATAAATTATAGAGTATTTTTCAAAAATTTATGCAACTTTTTCAAAACATTTTCGCGCTGCGCGCGATTTCAACTTGCCAAATTTCCTAATTATTTGGTAGCCTACTCTTCCCCAAGACAAAATACGCAAGATTTATCGAAATGGACATATCGGCGAGACATTTAAGGTTTTAGGACATGTAACATGCGACTCCAAGAAGTGTACCAGAACGATAGGCAGCGAGAAAACCTGTGCCAAAAAGGACTGCCCTCTTATTACGCTGACCGAAAACATCGTTATATATGCAAAATACATATAGGTTTAATAGTCCATAGGCGCCTGAATGACTGTCCCCGAATGCCCCTGTCTTGGCAGTCTGAACCTCAGAAGACAAATACCATTCCGCAGGGAAAAATTATATGCCAGTGAAGAAATACCAATTTGAAATCGTGTGCGTCGTTAGTTTAGTACATTTGGGCGATTCTGTATTTTTTGATATAACAGACAGGAGATCACGAAATGACATCATGAAACGAAGTCATACCAACGGGTCTGCCCGCCCGAATATGTTTAATTATTATTTACGGGCCCTACAGTTTCCAAGCCACCTCATTCAGCTCTAACGGTAAATCTGTAAACGTGAACAGAGAGGACAAGAAATTGATAGAAATATATATGCAATTCCCAATATTATTGACCGATTTTATCATGAATTATCCAAAATTTTCGCGCTTCGCGCTGGCTCACTAAACTGTGGCACTGTGCCCCTTATTTCGTGACAAAAGCGAACAACGTGATGGGGGGTCGGTTTATCACCCTATAGGAGCCTAAGACCCAAGTTTTATTGGTGGGCCTGGCCAAGTGCTGTTTTGTTCCTGCAAACGGGCATACGCCCGAATATGTTTAATTATTATTGAGGGGTCCTACCATTTAAAACACACCTCAGTCAGCTTTACCGGTAAATCTGATTACGTGGGCAGAGAGAGGATAAAAATTGATAACAATATATCTTCAATTTCCGATCATATTGACCGATTCAATCATGTATTTGAAATTTTTCGCGCTTCGCGCGTCTAGACGAGAAAGGCTGACCCACTAAACGGACGCTCAACACAGATGATGAGTAGCGGTCAACAGCGAGTAGGCTAGGGGGGTCTGGGGTAGAAGTTCGGTTTATCACCCTATGGGGGGCCCAAGACCAACGTTTTAGGGGGGGGCCTGACGAAGTGTTGTCACGGCCCTGCTGCTAAACATCACAGAAATCCTAAACGAGATTGATATAATTCGGATCACGAGTGTAATTTCACATTTGCCATTCCAGTTTTAATTATTTCAGTACGTGTCTTTGGTAGATTTGTTCTCTGTATGCGTAGAATTAGGAAATTTATATTTTATCTACACATAGTAGAA
Source organism: Botryllus schlosseri (assembly GCF_051294905.1). Classification (NCBI taxonomy): domain Eukaryota; kingdom Metazoa; phylum Chordata; class Ascidiacea; order Stolidobranchia; family Styelidae; genus Botryllus; species Botryllus schlosseri. Next base: position 18,453,670 of record NC_137249.1, read on the forward strand.
GCGTGTTTGAAACTAACATGGTTAATTGGTTATGATGATAAATAGCGGTAAACAGCCATCTAGGCTGAGGGGCTTCGAAGTTCGGTTTATCACCCTATGGGGGGCCCAAGATCAACGTTTTATGGGCCTGACGTTGTGCTGTTACGGCCCTGGGTATTGATAACTAATTTACGGATAGATGTGCAACAAGTGACTCACGATTGAATACGCCGAGATGCGTACTGATTAGCCGACAAAAAGCAGCATAATTGGTAGTCCTGTAGCTCGCGACCCAAGCGTCCGAATGATTTGATATGTCGGTGTTTATCGAAAGCAAGTGTCGCACTGATTCCAGAAATAGGAATTGAAATCTCGCCAGGGCAATAAAACTACTCCGAAATAGCCAGCAAAGGTTGATTGTTCTGAATAACGGGAGCGCGGCAACGCAATGGCCAATGGCGTCAAGCAAATGATCGGAAAATGCCAATTTTCATATTTCGGTGACTATTTCAGGTTTCTTTCATTGCCCTGGTATTCGTGCGGCCCCGACCGTACTCTGAAATTCGAAATTTGGCCCTGCCACCGAAAAAGGTTGGGAACCACTGGTTATGATGCTGTCGGCATTGTGTGTCTGAACCAAAAGTGGAATTAGTAAATCTATGAACAGAGCGCTGCTCAGTGCTCACAGATTTAAATTTCAATCCTGTTTCAAGAATCGGGACAACCGACTTTCATCTCTAATAATATAAGCATATTTACTATCTCCATGTCCTCACTATATAATCAAATACCAATATTGCGCTTTGGTTCATAATCCCAATTTTATATAGTACGGCCCGCGAATGGATTCAGATGTTGAATGCGGCCCGCGAGCTCAAAAGTTTTCCCACCCCTGAACTAAGCAGTGGGTAGTTACGTAACTGCATTTCAGACACATCTCCAACTTACCAAGTTACATTCAGATGATTAAACTTATCAGGCCTGAAATGGCAATGGCTGAAACGTCTAAGGAAACTTAGACCACGTGTGGTACCACAGTGACCCTTCTGCTTTAAATAAATGCGATTTCCTTTATTCAGAGTAACCCAAAATGGACCCCCATGAGCAAACAGGCAATTTTTCAACAAACATAGATATCAAAATTTTATAATTGATTTTTGTAAAAAGTAAAGTGAAATCTATAAATTTGCTAATAAAGCCAAGCTAATAAACAAATATAGAAGAAAGCTAATATAGCAGCGGTTGCCTGAATGGACTAAAACAATCTTTCACACAGCACCAGGCATGCCAGGATTAAAACACAATATATAGTCCCACAAAACATTTACTCCTTTTAGTTCTCCGACTTTGCTTCGGCCCGCTGCTTTCAAGAAACGATGGAGCTGCCTATTTTCTGAAGGCTTCAACACGTTCTGTGGAATCGGAACGATCACGCCTGCGAGACACCAAATGCCGAAAAGGTTTGTGAGGAAAACACTTATAGATGTTAAAGAATGATACGCTCTCTCTAAATTTCATACTGGTGACGTCATATTTGTGATACGATTGTTGATATACAATTCTCTTTCCAATTCTCTACTAGTTACTGACGATTACTCCTGACGAGTGTCAGCCGAATATATTCGGGCTCATTTAAATATGAATATATTATTCAATTGTATATTGAAGTCTGTACCTCCAAGAAGCTCTTTAAAATGATCAGTAGGATTATGGTTTTTGTATGCTGTCATCTAGCTAATAAACTTTGGGATTGAATAAACAACTGCGCGAGAATGTTTTTCAGGATCAGATTATTGTTCATTTTCATGCCGTTGGGCCATTGTCATGTAATCTTCCGGTAAATATATTGCCAAGTTTCTTTTTTGCTGAAAATTATTCAGCACGTTATTTTATGTGTAGAGCAATGTTTCCAATGAGCTCGGTGGGTTATCAACAAAAATGAGTAGTTGCCTCAGCAGTTGCTTCTTTTATGACAGTAAATTGAAATGTGGTTATACAAAATTTCGTGTGACGTGAGTATCAGTCACACCCTGTTCCATATAGCATACCATATGATGCGATTATGTACCTAATAATATAGGGGAGATGTGGTACCGATGGATCACTGGGACCGAAAATACTTTGAAAATTCTCTATGATAATTCCGTGATTACACTCCTGGAACTTGTCTACAATTGCATGCTGGCAACATCTTTCCTCACATACAAAAAAATTCGACGTGCGCGAACTATGGGGTCTCTGACAGATGTTTTTTGTTTTGGGGGGTGAAAACTAAATTTAGATCGACATATACATTTTTCTTTGTAACCTTCAACACGAACAAACCAGCAATCATTTTTATTGTGAAGTCTAGGGTTTGTATCAGGCTATATAATGGAACCGATTATTTTTTTCATTACTTTCCTTGAGTGGAATTTTTTTCGATTCATGTACAAAATTAGTAGGGTGGGGACCGATGATACAATAGCCAAATCAAGCAAAATAATCAAGCATACTAATCATGAAACAAATGAAACATGACTACGTACAGAAAATCTTTATGTAATAATTGCATATGATGTTTTATTGCTATAACGAGGTCTTTGGAAGTCACACTGTCGATTTTCGGGCAATATGTATGTACCCTCAAATTTATAAGTCCGAGCCTAATCGAAACGTGATTTTATGACAACATTTGAGTCAATATTTAATCTATTTTTTGATGGTTGCGACCGAAAATTCTTCTTTGACTTGCTGTAGCTTAGATTATAATACTGAGCAAGAAAAGTTGTCACATCTGAGTTTTTTAGGGTATATGTGTCATAGGTCCCCGGGTCGTGTACCATTGGACCCACCGGGTGGGGACCGATGACACGTTCGAGCAACAAATTTTAAACGTTCATAAATATTTTTTGAAAAGACGGATATTCATGTATATGTGCGCGATAGGTAGAGCTTGTATCAAAGTGCTGAGCCAGCAAAAGATCTGCTGTTTTTGGCTGAACATTTTGGGGCCAGCGATCATTTTCCAATTTTTGATCCATCGGTACCACATCTCCCCTACTTAGAAGACATTAATTCTATATTTCGGTTGCTCGAAGATTAAATATATCTCTCGCTCTCTCGATTGTTTTTCTGAAATGTTGATAGCGTCGGTAGCTGGGTAACATCTATTGAAATCCTTGTTTGCACATCATATCAGTGATAAAGCACTTATATTCCTTGAAATATTCTTCAGGATACCAGCCTAGTTTCTTCCATATCTAGAAAGAAATGGACATCGGCTTGGATTATAATTACCATTCGTTTTCTGAATGAAATCTATGCTTTCCAAACATTCACTCTCAATGTTGACCTGTCGCACAGGTCAAGTCATACAGGAAACATGATAAAATTCGCAACAAATTCCATTCTACTGGTTTGTAATCCAGGTCTGGTCAAATCAAAGCTTCGCTACCGGGTCCTGCGCACAAAAGCCACTGAGCTGTGGTCACACAATATGTAGCCCAAAAATTTATTCCGTCTAATGAACTAAGAATCAAATGTATTGCACATTGACTCCAAATACATGAAAAACATCTTCAAATTAATATCATAACTCAAATACGCTCAAATACCAACATTCAATCAAAATAGAAGGGAATGATCACACTGGTTCGCCAAATGCAAAGAACTCTTGAACTTTATCTTTTCTTCCTCTCTCCCCTTTGATTTGCCTAATGAAAAAATCTTACACGTCATCGCATACAAGTATAGTGTTGAGACCAAGTCACCGCGGGCAACTCATGAAAATTTCAGGAATTCGTCAGCAAATTTGGGAGGTCCGGTCTGGTGTCAATTTTACGGTGCGACGAAAATCGTATGTTATATATTTGTTGTATATTTGATAAATCGGAGATAAAATTAAAGCATGATCTGCCAGAAATCGATGATGATGATATTACAGACACGGGTGATGAACGACTATTATTGGCTACCATTGGTCCTTAACCTTCATAACTTTGATACCACTCGACACAGCAAAGTGATGTCTATTTCAGGCAATTATTAAACCAACTGTTACTCAGATGATGCGATGGATTGTATTCAATCAATGATTTCTTACAGTATCTAATGGTTGGACGGAATTTTATCTTCAACGGTAGCTTCTTGAAGCATATGTAAAATTAACTACGACCGTAACATCTTCAAATTGTGAAAATGACACTAATTAATTAGAAACCCAACCTTGTTGATGGCATTTCGGTCGTTACCAGATTTTTTTTCCTACTTCAAGAAAGGTTCATCATAGAATTAGAAGATAACTGGCTATTTCGTCATTACAAAATAGAAGAGAAGAGAGAATCATGTATGCTGCAACCTACTGCTTAAATTACCTGACTTACCAACCATCCGTACAATCAGCGTGTACTCAGGTGGTGTGGACACTCGAAAAATCACGTGACCGTCACGCCCTGATACTACCTTTCATGACTTTGTTATTGTCGATCCGTCTGCAGCACTAATTAAAGGCAAAGTCGCTATTTGTCTTTGTTGATTTTGACTGTGTTCCATATCGAGTCAAGTCAAGTCATGCGAAAAAGTTGACTCGAGTCTGACTCGAGTCATCCCAACACTGGTAACTACGTTATCAAAGTCGAGTTTCCAGGGTCTGCGTGCGCTGATTTGGCATTCAGCCTGCCCCATAAAGGAATTTTCGCAACATTTGATATTGGTATGCGTGAATTTTGAAAGTGTTCCATACCGAGATGGATGACGAAATTCGATATGGTATATCTTGGTTGTGTTATCGAAGTTCGCAGTAAGTTTCAGGATCGTCACTCAATGATTAGCATGGTAATTCCGTTATCAAAGTCGGTAATATATATCGGTGCGCGCTCATCTACCAAATACTCGACTTCGACAGCGAAATTACTACGCTAATCATTGAGTCACAGCCTTGAAACTTGGTACAGTGCTAGATGACAGCATCCAAATATACCATACTAAATCCAGTCAGCCAACTCGATATAGAACACAGTCAAAATCAACAAAGACCAATAACGACTTTGCCTTCAATTAGTGGTGCAGACTGATCGACAATAACAAAGTTATAAAAGGTATCACGGCGTGACGGTCACGTGATTTTTCGAGTGTCCACCCACACCACCTTTGAGTACACGCTAGTACAATACATATGGAAAAGGCAACTGTTGTCTGTTGAACTGTCAGTCAAGGACTACACAGGACGTCCGTATCAGCTATATAATTCCAGTTAAGTATATTGTAAGCCGCTATCTGTAGACCATGGACTGGCCGTATGCTATCGCAGGCTATAGGTCCCGTTAAGCTCTTCAAAGATTACAAAATAATAGATGTCGCAACTTGCACGTGCAATCTACAAACACGACAAACGTGATTAAATCCCACACGGCTGTTTGTGGACCCTGAAAAATGAAAGTCACCTTTCAGAGTTAAGACGCTTCTCATATTTTCGCCGATAACGATAGACTAACGGAAACTTTCAAAATGAGAATAATGCTACAAAAAAGGTCGTTTCTCCACGCCTAAAAGTGAAACAGCATCTTACCTGAACCGGTATTTTCGGCTCCGATAACCCAAAGCTTCTGCTCCTCCTGCAAATATGATTCAATGCAGAAATTGCCTGAATATGAATGCAACATATAAATACCAAGATTCGTAGGGGAGATGTGGTACCGATGGATCAATAATGGCAAAATGTTCTCTGGGCTCTGGCCCTCACACCTTCAGCCGAGAATAGCAGTTCTTTTGCTTTCTCAACACTTTGATACAAGCTCTAACTATCGCGGAGATTTACATGGATATCCTCCTTTTCAAACAAATTTTTATAAACGTTTAAAATTTGTTGCTCGATCGTATCTTCGGTACATACCCGGTGGGTCCAATGGCACATGACCATGGGACCTATGAGACGTACGCTCAAAGCTCAAATTTCTCAACTTGTTTTGTTGTGTACTATAATCTAAGCTGCAGCATGCCAATGAAGAATGTTTCTTCACCACCTACAATAATAAAATAGAATATATCAACTCAAATGTCGGGATAAAATCATGTTTTAATTTCCGACGAAATTCACAAAATTGATGCCACATACATATTACGGAAAATCGACATTTTGACTTTCAAATATTTCGTAATAGCGATAAAACACCGCAGGTAACTATGATTTACAGCCTCTATATATGTCAGTGTTGGGATGATTGGAGTCGTGACTTGACTCGAGTCACCTTTTTCGTATGAATTGGCTTGACTCGAGTCACTTTGCAAAAATTACTTGACTTGACTTGACTCGACGCGTCAAAAATGCAGATTGACTCGTGACTGGAAGAAAAATTTACGAGTCAATTTCAAGTCATCAAGTAATCGCCAGCATGCACTTGTAGACAAAGTCGCGTACTGTAATTATGGGATTATCACAGAGAATTTTTCAAGTGTTTTCGGTCCCAGTGTTTCATCTGTACTACATCTCCCCTACCTGTTTTTTTGGGGCCCGGTGTCAATGAATTTGACCTCCCATGTTTCAATCTGCTCGACCTATACCAATAATAACATCTCATTTTATCGAAGAATGCCGACACAAAATGGGATCATTTGTGTGACATTATAGGCTGACAATTGATTGATATTTAGCGCCGAATTATGACAATCGTGTACACATCTCATTGAATTGGTCTATGCATGAAGATTAGTGGTCCAGAGTCGCATTATGAAAAGTTAGGCCTACTCATAAATTGATAGTGCACAAAATCAGCTGCCGTTTGATGAAATGAGTCGGGCCTACAAGTTCGATACTTTCACCAAGATTTATTCAAAACTTCAATCTGTATCGTATTTTCATCAATAAGCACGAACCAATAGGTTGTTCACAGAAGACTTACAAATAATAGAACCAATCGGTCCGAATGTTTTTTTAATCGAGAACAGACAAGGGGTGATTACTTCACGAATGTAATCGATTGCGATTACGATTACTTGTGAATCCCGCGATTACGATTACGATTACGGTTACAGCAAAATCAGGAAGTAGTCGATTACGAATACGATTAGATTTCAAAAGTAATCACGAACACTCACGATTACATTTGTTTTGCTTGGAACTAATTTCAGAAGAGATATTGGAAGACAATATAAGGCTTGCGATGAAAAGCTCCAATGAGATAACAACTTTCTTTATAAATCATACGTCATTTGCTTGTTACGTCATAATGCACCGATTGCCCAACTCTACGCAGGACTATTCGTCGCACCCGACGATTTGCATTGCCAAGCCCGTAATTGCCACACCCCAAACTTCCCAATAGGACCGGGAGCAAGTTCTAAGGGGACTCAAAAGTATTTCGTAAATCAACATAAATTATTAGAGAGTATTTTCAAGAGAGTTAATTACCTTGAAAATTTTCTTCGAACTTCGGGATTTAATGTCTCTAAATAGCTTGATTTTGAAATTCTTACCTCTCCCCCTCAAGAAAACAAGCAAGCATAATTTATAGGAATAGACATTTCGGTGGCGGTTATTGCTCCGCCACGACACACCAAAAGACGTATATGCAATTTCGGCCAACATGCAACTCCACAAAGTGTGCTACCAAAGAATGACCTTCGTGCCAAAACTTTTGGTACGTGTCCATTGTCAGTAGCCGCGCTATGTGGGCGTGACGAATAGTCCGTTCCTTCCAATCTGAGCCCCAATAATGAAAATGCCAACCGGGGTACTCACAGAGGAATGAAGACATGACAATTTGTGTGTGCGGCTCACGGAAGTTTTTTTTTTAGTCTGCTACGTTTGGCCGACTACAGTATCTTTTCTTTATATAAAAAACGGGAGGTCACGAATCAACAACATACAAAAAAGTAATTATAACAACTTACCAGATGCTATAATTATGAATTACGTGCCCCCAGCTCTACCGGTAAATCCGAATTATTAGCAATATAATGTAATTACCAATATATTGACGAAATGCAGTCATCAACTTGAAAACTGACCACCCTATGGGGCCCCAATACCCAGGATTGTAGTGACTCGAGTCATGACTCGACTCGAGTCGCGATGTTTTGCTGACTAGACTTGACTCGATTCATTTTTTCAAATGCGTAAATTGACTCGATTCGAGTCAATTTTTGTATTTACTCGACTTGTACTAGAGTCATTTTGCATGCCTCGAGCCAAGTCATACTAGAACGGCCAAGACAGACATTCCACGTACCTTCGAAGAATAGTAAAGGCACCACATTATTTGTATTTCGTCTATCAGTCCTGATACTTGGAAATAGGGCCGTAAACGGTGAAAACTGATGAAAATTACTATATTATGTATACGAGCCATTCTATATCACTCGAGCAGAGTTGAAAAAAGGGGGTTGAACCGGATTGATCCGAAAACTGATCTGTGAACATAACGACTTGGCATCGTACACGAGCCAAACACTATGACCCGGACTCGTCCATATACTAGCTGACTCGGACTTGACTGGGGGGTGAATTGAAAATGACTCGACTTGACTCGAGTCAAAACTATAAAAGTGCGATTGAATTGTGACTCGGAACATTGTGACTTGGTTACAACCCTACCAATACCAACGTTGGGAGTGGGAGGGCGAATTTCTGTTTTGGTCCTGATTGTGCCTACAACCCACGCTAACATGGTGTATAAGCGGATGGCCATGGCGACAGGTATAAAGATCGAGTGAAGAACTATGAAATAACGATTGGCGCCCGTTTCATGTAGACTGTAGAGTCATATGAGAATAAGATAAAGTGAACCTAAAATTCTAATTTACTCTTAATACAGATACTGAAAGCTGCCGTTACGAGAAACAGCAAATAACGGGTCGGGTATGATATATATCAGCAGCTGTTGATTTTAACCATCGTAATGTTTTGTAATGAGTACAAAATTTCAAATCTTTGTCCGGTGTACGTACAATACATACGTATACTACATAGATAGGCCTACTGCTCGCCAAGCAGCAACGGTCAAACTGCGTTTAACTAAGCATAACCAAACATCAATACATTAGTTACTATTTGAAACTAGGCAGAGTGGTGATTATTATCTTGCTGCAAGGTAGTGGCGTCTGGAGTGTATTGATAACCTGATATATAGCATGACTCACACTGTTCTAACAATAACACAACAATGACCATCGAATATATATTTACGACGTTTGGATACTTCTTACGCAAGGACGAGCAAAGCTAATACTTATGACGTAATAATGAGCAGTGGCGTTTGAAAATCAACCGTTTGCGCTATCAATAACCTGGTATAACATCTCTTACTTGTTCACGAATGTTCGGTAATGTCATATTCATTGTACTAATAAAAAGTAATCGTTCTTTCACAAAGAAATCGATTAGATATGTGAAGTAGTCGATTACGATTACGATTACTTTGGATTTTTTTCGAATGTAATCGATTGCGATTACGGTTACTCCAAAATGCTGTAATCGTCGTGATCGATTACGATTACTAATCGCGATTACCCCATGTCTGATCGAGAAGTGCATGATACTAAATTTACCAGTGATCCTAATTGCATGGTTTTGGACTTATTAAAAATTAAATTGCTGCACAAGTGCACATTAGGGTTGTTCAAAATTTGGAAAATGTTTGGAATACTGCGTGTCCGTGGCTTATTCTGTAGATTATTGTTAAAAAGAATAATGGGCCTGAAAGAAGCTCACAGGAAAGCCGGTAACATGTGTCTAAATGCGTTTGAAAGTCGTTGGTTAAGAGTGGGCGGGCCACCGACAGCAGAATTGCGAAAAGGCGGGCAATCACGAAAGCACGGTTTTTGATTGGGTAATCGGCTATGCTTCACTGATTACTGCAACAGCTGACTCGGATTTGGGTGCTTCGCTTTACTAAATTGAAAGTCTTCTTTGCTGAGGTCGAGGCTGTTTACCCTGTTAGTAGCGGCTGTGGTTCTGGACAAGCGCGTTGTGGGTTGATTAGTCATTAGTAGTACAGTAACACTTGTTCTTTGAATGCTTTAGAATCGATAGCGGTAGTGTATGCTTTGGAGAAACAATATTGCAGTCATGGCTGAGGCAAAGCGGCAAAAGATTGTACAGTGTACACATGACGCAGCGAAGAACGGAAGATCAAGATCTAAATCTGAGCAGTACCGTACTTGGTCGGATTAACTTGCGATTACATTTGTGGCTCGAGATTACCTACTATACGGGAAGTAATGAGATACTTTCTGTATCTGAAAGAGCATTGTCCTCAGTCAAACCCTACTCATGAACTATGTAATGTGGTGGTGGATGATGTAGCCAAATGACAGTGTGGAAAATGGCGAGGATTGCGACAATGCAGAAATCACAATTGGTGCGATCACTTCAAAACCTGCACGAAAGATGGCGTGATCAAGATCACATGGTATGCCCACCTTGAGAAGAGCTTGAACAGTCTTGACAGAAAACAGCAATTCAAGATTCTGACTATTCCTATATGTTTCAAAGAACGAGCAGCAATGACAGTTGATAACTTTAAGCTACTACTGACCATAAAAGATTTTTTCACACGGGGATGACTACAGTCAATGTGTGACTACTGACTAATGCTCTTGCACTTCTCGGTGCAGGTGAATATATACATCATCACAAACCTGATGCAACACACCATGCAAGATAGATGGGTACAATTCTGTATGCTCAGAGAAGATGTTCATGTGGGCTTATCAGTTACATTACAAATCTGAAGAAGTGGAACTACTGCATCGCTTCAATTTGTTTTAGTTCACTTTTATGTACCTGCCCGGATTGATTTCAGCATCAGTCGTGATGCAGCCTGTAATGACTTGAGATTCACCCAGGACATGTTGAGTTACGAGTAACATGATGAACAAGCTTCCAGAGCTGCTTTACAATAGCTTTTAAAGTATGACTGGTATATCGTGGAGGAAACCGCTGTATATGCTTTGTTTTCGCCGAGTGAAAGCATTGAAACCCGAGAAAATATGGCAAAGATGCTCCTGCAGGTAGAGCAAACTTCAAGTTTCAGGAGGGGCCCGGCCTCGTTAAGTGCAACTGTACAGATCAACAAGGACACTACTTTTTATGTCTTTATTGGGCCACAGTCGTGGTACATATTTGATTTTATTGAATGCTGTGGGGCGTGGCTAACTCACCGGTTGATGTTTGGAACTTATCAGATTCCTACACCAGAATAAGCTCAGTTCTGTCAAAGTCAATTAATGATGCTGCAGAACGAGGTGCAAAGCTGAGCACAGACTATGCTGCAATCTTGACTGACAATGAACAACAAAGAGACAGTTTGCTTCAAGCTGTGGAACAGCATAGGAAGACAGTTGGAGACAGCAGTAAGTCAACTTTAATCAAAAGCCTGTAACCTTCAACTTGTGCCTGACAATGCAACACATAAGTAGTGTATGTAGGCCGATTATAGCCACCAATGAGATTACGCCACGTGTCCAGCCACGCCCACTTTCAAATTTAAATATTACAGCGCATTTTTTCAATTTTTTTTTCGGTTACTTGCCGAGAATTGAACCGAGGACCTCGCGACTCGGAAATATTACCGCGTATTTTTTTTTCTTACCCGAATTACCGCGTATATTTTTATTTAATTTTTTTTTTTTTTTCTTACTCGAATTTCAGTGGATTATAAGAACGAATCCTTGCAGAGATATGAACCGAGGACCTCAGGACTCAGATATGAAAACGCGCCTTCTCCTGGAATCGAACCGAGACCCTCATGTCTTATAGAGCAGAACTGTAACCATTACACTATCGCGCTCGTTGAGAACATCCGTCTGTATTGAAGGTTTTAAAAAAGGTTGTCTAATAAGACGCAAACATTGAAAACGCATTTATTATTGTCGCCACAATCACCATTTATTTTCCGGGATATCCACATGATAATATTCCCTATAATGTTTCTCATCGGAGGCGGTAAATGGCTCCGATTTAATTTCCGGCCTCAAGAAAACCGCGAGGCCACCGATTTCATTGTTCACGACTGGACGAATTTCCGCAATCCTCTCGGGCGATAACATGATAATGGTCCCTATAATGTTGCTCATCGGAGGCTGTAAATGGCTCCGATTTAAATTGTGTCGTCAAGAAAACCGCGAGACCACCGACTTCTTTACCCACGACTGGACGAATTTCCGCAATCCTCTCGGGCGATCTGCGTGATTCGTAATTCTCCAAATAGGCTTCCAGTAGCTCATCATCATCGGATACAGGTTCGGTTTTGATTTTTACCGTGGAAAAAATTAAATCAGAGATGGCTACCGTACGCTTCCTAGCCCGCGCTCTCAATTGCAAGGCGAGGAGACGAGTGTACCATTAACATTATAGACGTACAACGAGCGATCAATGATAAGTGGCTCTGTATATCATGAGCAATAATAAACGACGAGTGTGCCATCAACAATATAGACGCACAAACGAGCATATTTAACTAGCATTGATGCTATATCGATATGGCGCAGTATGTATAGCTGCATGCTAACCAATTCACATTTAACAATGCGACCCGCGTACAATTATGTAGCCCGATTTTCGTTGAATATTGACAACCCCAACAAATCGAATGAGCTCTTTTCCGTAGACATCTATAACACAGCTGTCAGTTCAATGGACACGAACTTGAGATTCCGTAGGGTTAAATTCCAAATCAAATAAGACCAGAGTGACTTATCTCTCTTTCAGGATTTGGACTGATGCGTCCGGCCTATGTCGCAACACTACAATATGTGGCAACACAAACCTATGTATACGTACAGTTGTTATTTGTAGTGTCATCGTCGCCCGCTGATGCGATAAACTCCCAACAGCTGACACATTCGGCTTCAATCTGATACCAGCATAATTTTTGTAGGTCGAGAATAAGGGTCTCAGGTAATTTAATTGCAACTAAAATGCCTGCGGCGGCTAATTCTAAGCTTGTTTTGGCTCGGGGGTCGGATGCAACATACGAATCCATTGGCATGGCGCACTATAGCCAATTTAGGATGATGAGCCAAAACGCGTAGGCGAGAGAATGGAGATAATAACTTGCCTATATATTTAGAACAAATCAAGTATTGATTTCATGATAACGTATTCGTTATAACGTCATAAACATTTAGCGAGTTGTATAAGCTGCTTATCCTCAATAACCAATTTGTGGAAATTAGTGAAGAAGTGGATTGTATAGATTCTTAGAACAGCACGAGAGTCTGGTTATAGATTTGCTGATGGTACCTGCTGACAGCATCATAACCACGCGACCTTTACTTACCCGTCAGCTAATGTCTTACTATGTAAAACATGCTTTCTGCACGTTCTTCCGTGAAGACGAACGTAATTTACTGATGTCCTAAATATTAAATTAATTCGGTTACTCTATGTGGCAGCTCATAATTTGAAATCAGCAAAGACTTCATTACATTACAAGTCTTACATTTTACGTTACTTCTTGATCGTTTCTTTACTGCAAAAAGCGTTTATATTCAACTCGTCGCATTTTAGATTGCTTCGAGTCGTGGAAGTAGTTATGAATAAGTTAATATTGTGCCTACTGTCCAGTGCACCTATAGATGCAGAATGTACTTAACACGCGCATGGATCGCTTATTCCAAATAAATCGCTTAAAGTAACAAACGTGCTGGAGTTGTCAATCTAAAATCATATTCATGATACGAAATAAGTCATTGCCATTTTGAATTTATGATATTTTTATAAACGACCTTTAAAAATGCGCGGGCCCCGAAGTCAGGTTATTGCACCAGCAATAAAAAAGTAACATTGTAAGTTTAATCAGGTCGATAAAATATTATATATTTTTTGTTACATTTCATCCATATCTGCAAATATATCTTGATGCTATCGTGAGCCACTAAAATGTTGTCCGCATGCGATCCGATAACCGTAGTTTGCTCATCCCTGGTTTTAATCATAATCTTTCAAGTAAGTTCTGTTGGTAGGCAAGCCCTACCAGGGTATATTTTGATAAATGCGGGAGTAAATCGTTATCGAGCCCCTTTCGTTAGCAACTTCTTCAGTAACACAAAATGGGTGACCAATCGCGGCCTCTCGAAATAAATGAACAGCATGCAATATGAACAGGACATGAAGCTACGATGTCCGATAATTCCTTTCAATTAAAGTAGAAGTATAGCTATTTCCGACCGAGTAAAACGTTACTCGACATCGTGCTGTTGATAGTAGTGAGAAATGACATTCGTTTACTTTCGATAATATCCAACATACGGGCTCATGTCGGGGGCAATTTTTAGAACTCTAATATCGCATAGCCCAACTTTGCAATATTTGTCGATTTATTTAGTCATGTTTTCCTTGCAATAGCCATTCAGCATCGCGAAAATTCACAGTACAATTTAGAATTAACTGCTACCGTTCATCAAGGTCGTTGAAAAGTACTTTTCAACGTTTAACTATCATGACATAGTAAACGTCTACTCAAGTACGAGAAGTAGCGATTGTAAGATGATTAGAAAATAAGTATTACGGACCCAGTTTTGCCTAAAACCTAAATCACAACACGTTATCTGATCCCTTCCGAATGGCGAGATTAAATATCCCTGAAAAATGAATATTATTCATAATATTCACATTGCTATACAAGAAATTTGCCCTGACATTGGCCATAGTGACCATTTAGAATTGGATAGTCAAGGAGTCGAAATTTCTTCGATGCGCATAGTGCACTAATTCGAGTGCTGAAATCCAATCGACTATATTTGTTATAATGATTCGAGTCGGGTAGTAAAATTTAATTAGCCAGCACTGAAATTACAACAATATAGTTTTACGACCGATGCGAAATTTGGTAGCCATTTCCAGGAATAGTAATCAATCCGAAACATTATGATAAATAGATAAGGTTGAAGAAATATAAAAATATCATCAATGGTGTATGTATTATGAAACTGGAAATATTGTATTTGCGGTAGCCCGCGATTAGTTTCCAATTCGTAATTTCAACCGCATCGGCAGTTTTTTCATCAAAATAAATAAACAAATACTTTGATGCTAATTTCAAAATAGCGTAAATCTCTTAATGAATTTCCCTTGAATAGTAATTAATCCGAAACATTATCATGCAAGGTCTAAGAAACATAAAAATATCATTAATGTGGTATGTATTGTGAAACAGGCAATATTTTCTTTGCGGTGATCAGAGAATATGTTCTAATTCGTAATTTCAACCCCATCACCAGTGTCTCATAATAATGAATTAGCAAATCCTTCGATCCTAATTTTCAAAGTAGCTTAGCTTAGATCTCTGAATGACCTCTGACTCCCTGTTATCTTCAAACCATGGAATTATTAGGAGTATCACCATCGGTCACTGAAGAAAAGGATGAAATTACATCCGGGGCATATTCCTTGGCCAGGAATTTTATCATGTACGAACTAGACTGGCCAAGCGTTAAAGCAAATACGAATGCGGAGACAACCTTACGGCGAGTTGGTGATGAAATGTTCGAGCGACATCGAACTGTCGTAAATGCAATCTCTAAACGTCTCCGATACAGTATTGTCGAAGTCGATGAAAAATATGAAAAATATTCTGCGGATGAGCGGATGTTTCTGATAATAGCTGATGAAATTTTTAAAGATACTCAAGAAAATTGGGGTCGTATTGTATCTCTGTTTGTGCTGGGTAGCATTCTTGCTCGCAAAAACGAGGAAGAGCATCACGGTGATAATATAGAAGATATCATACAGTCAGTCGGGAATTACATCGGTAGAAGAAGACGAAAGTGGATAGGGGAAAATGGAGGATGGGTAAGCGATTTTACATGCCCTGATAAGGACTTGGGAATTATCGTTTAGCTTGAGGTACTGTGTATCTGCTCTCGAGAGCCCATACCATCTATCGATAATGAAACTTAGCTTGCACTTCACAATTCGGTTTTCAATTCAAATTTTGTCATAAGGCACAGAAATTTACAGACCAAGCGCCCCGAGCTTTGAATTACCTAGCAAATACGGTGACTTTCCTCTGCAAGATTAGGAACGCTTACATTTTTTTTGTTTGTTTCAGGACAGTTTTGTAGGATTTTTTGATAACGCAGCTCTCGATGATAGTAAAGTTTGGAAGAGGCTCATGTTTGTCGGAATTGGACTGACGTCTATTGCAATGGCAATAACAAGATCATGGATACTCCTTTGCCATACATCATGTAATAATTTTTAAATAATATATTTCTTCGCCGTTTCATTACATCAATTTTCCCTGTAGGACGGATGCAGTTTCTTCTGAGATTACATGAAAGATTGATCCATAAAACCGTCTTTATCTGGAACATTTCTATTCTTCAAATTTATCCAGCTACGTAAGGGAATTGTTAGGTTACCTAGAAAACGCCGCAGGTCATATTTGACCCAATTCCGATCATAGTAGCGACAGGGAGTTATGACAGCTCAAAATTATCCATCTTTCGATGCCAAATATCGTTGGTTCTCCACGACCTAATATCGTGTTCTATAAATATTGTGTATATGGAGCAGATATAAATGTTGCTATTTTGTTGTTATTTACGAAGAATACTTTGCTCAGTAATTAATTTCACGGGGATTCTAAACCTCAATACATACAAGAGAGCCAAGTTATATCAACCTGGGTTAACCTGTAGTGTTATGTAATTACCTACAATTTTATCAAGACGTAGCGAACACGATAAGTAATATGAAGTGAAGGAATAAGGGGGCCAAATTTCAATGTATAGATGCATATTTATGCGGGAATATCGTCCTACTGGACGAATGCAATTGTTTCCTTAAAGTTTTCCTGTCTACGCCATTTAAGCGCGGTAAGATCAGTTTGAGTTGGCGACATTCAGGATGATATTTCACGAAGCTCTGAATGGTAGTCACATATTACCCGTGGATTCTTGTTCTATCGCTGTCACTGAGGTCGAATACCTTTAGCTGTTCATTGAATAATTGATTATTAGGCGGTTTAGATCAATTTCATAAACGAAATTTGAACTACATTGCTTTATTGAGAACCATGAGAGAGCAGGAAATAACTTACTGTAGTGCATCGCTTCCCCATCTCTTCGGTAAGATTCCTGATTTGCAATGAAGCATCTTGCAATTACTCAGGTTGAATTCTTCAACGCGGGTTTTATGCAGGATATCAGTTGCTGTTTTGTAGCAGGAGGAAATGTCAGGATTTCTACTCAAATCCAGCGTATGCAGCTTAAACACAGTGTGATGTTCAAATATTTTACGACGCTACAAACCACTCAGTTGCTGTAACAATGATATTTATAGACGACAGAGCAATAATATCAATTTCTGCGCCTCATCGCAAAACTGGTGTAATACAGAAATTGATGAACGTCGATAGGATTTGAAGAAACTGCCAAAACTACCATTAATATGAATGAGCGATAGAAAACCTTCCGCTCATAAGCAATATGACACTTTTTATCAGCAGACGTGATCACGAATGCCTTATTGATGGTAAATTCGCTCGCTAAATGAAATGCTATGCCTGACCTTGATAGGAATTCATATTAGTAGTACACTATGCTTGATTATTTAACTTGCAAGAAAACAAAACAGATCTAGCTAAAATGGATCACCTCATGATTTCCGAGACCGTTATTCAACGAAGTTAATGACTGTTCATCCAATTCGCAAGCTGAAAGTCGAACTGCCTTCGTGTTATGCCTTTTCGCGAAGCGTTCGATTTCTTGCAATCCTATCGGTTCCAAATCCGTATTGTAACTTAGATCGAGTTTATCAACCTACAAAATACAGCAAATTATTCTGAACACGACACACAAAATTGTGGAAACGAGTGGCTACCTCGATTTCACCGAAACATTCAAAAGCACGAATTTCATAGGGTGTAAGGTCGCATCCTTTCATCACAAGGCTAACCGCTTTGTCTTTAGAAAATAAGGGCGGCAGTGCAGCCATACACTCTTCATTCAGACAATTATAACTGATGTCGAGATATTGGAGCTAAACGAATATGGGAAACTGACAATTTACGACCATAATTAATCGGCGATGAAGACAAAGATTACAAACTTATAACAGAGAAATGTTGATTAGCCAGTCACGTCATAATAGATTAGCGAAATGTTCTGATATTAAAATAGCACTTCCGTGATACCTCTCAAATGGACTCTTTGCAACCAGTCATAAAGAATGTGACTATTGACCACTACTCAACATAAGGAATTTCAACTTGATCATGATCCATAAGTATTGATTGAGGGTGCATCCTCTTATCACCTGTAGCATATGTGAATTATCGTGAATTCATGATCAGAAAATAAAATTATTATTCATTCTAATCAACATCCAATGTGATTTTTGTGTTGGACTATTTCAATATTTCGATAAGTCGGATAAAATATGGTGATACGTGACATATATACTCAAGCAAAAAAACTGCTCCATTACCAACACCACCGCGTATATGCCAATAACATAAGACTAAATCATGCTAGTTTGCAGAGTTTAGTCAACCATTGTACAGTTTATGCGCTATGAGAATATCGAGTTAATCCAATTACATCATCATAAAGTTTATCCAAGAGTCAAAACTATATAATTTTCCAGTATTGTATGGACTAAATTATTAGAAATAAACATCCAAAATGTTAAAGCTTTGGTTTTTACTTTATAAGAATAATTTTATATACTTTATTATAATCATGGTAGGGTATTTGTAATAACGAAGGTGTTCTTTAACAACAAGCTATCTTTAATTTTATCAATGACACAAGCTAATTGATACATTTTGAAATTGACTGTAAGATATTAAGCTAATCGTCAGAGTCGACGGTGATAAAACTATTTTACTTGAGTAATATTTATCGCTACATAAATATCGTTACGCCTTCGGTGCGATGTAAATAGTTGTCTCGTGCGGCATCCGTTGCGTGTCGTCACCCTTCGTACACCGTCGAGGAATAGGCTAGCCGGCTCCGTTGACTTGTGACTATTTGTCGTAGACTTAAAGGTTGTGATATTGTAAGTTTTGAGGTTCTAAGATGGGTCCGTTCTGGTAAAAAGGAGTCCGCGAATACAATAAAGAGACAATCCTGAGGATGCCGCCCGCCCCTATTCAATCCCTATTATTGGCCCCGAACCCAGAGCGGGGCGGGCGGCATCCTCAGGATTGTCTCTTTATTGTATTCGCGGACTCCTTTTTACCAGAACGGACCCATCTTAGAACCTCAAAACTTACAATATCACAACCTTTAAGTCTACGACAAATAGTCACAAGTCAACGGAGCCGGCTAGCCTATTCCTCGACGGTGTACGAAGGGTGACGACACGCAACGGATGCCGCACGAGACAACTATTTACATCGCACCGAAGGCGTAACGATATTTATGTAGCGATAAATATTACTCAAGTAAAATAGTTTTATCACCGTCGACTCTGACGATTAGCTTAATATCTTACAGTCAATTTCAAAATGTATCAATTAGCTTGTGTCATTGATAAAATTAAAGATAGCTTGTTGTTAAAGAACACCTTCGTTATTACAAATACCCTACCATGATTATAATAAAGTATATAAAATTATTCTTATAAAGTAAAAACCAAAGCTTTAACATTTTGGATGTTTATTTCTAATAATTTAGTCCATACAATACTGGAAAATTATATAGTTTTGACTCTTGGATAAACTTTATGATGATGTAATTGGATTAACTCGATATTCTCATAGCGCATAAACTGTACAATGGTTGACTAAACTCTGCAAACTAGCATGATTTAGTCTTATGTTATTGGCATATACGCGGTGGTGTTGGTAATGGAGCAGTTTTTTTGCTTGAGTATATATGTCACGTATCACCATTTTATCCGACTTATCGAAATATTGAAATAGTCCAACACAAAAATCACATTGGATGTTGATTAGAATGAATAATAATTTTATTTTCTGATCATGAATTCACGATAATTCACATATGCTACAGGTGATAAGAGGATGCACCCTCAATCAATACTTATGGATCATGATCAAGTTGAAATTCCTTATGTTGAGTAGTGGTCAATAGTCACATTCTTTATGACTGGTTGCAAAGAGTCCATTTGAGAGGTATCACGGAAGTGCTATTTTAATATCAGAACATTTCGCTAATCTATTATGACGTGACTGGCTAATCAACATTTCTCTGTTATAAGTTTGTAATCTTTGTCTTCATCGCCGATTAATTATGGTCGTAAATTGTCAGTTTCCCATATTCGTTTAGCTCCAATATCTCGACATCAGTTATAATTGTCTGAATGAAGAGTGTATGGCTGCACTGCCGCCCTTATTTTCTAAAGACAAAGCGGTTAGCCTTGTGATGAAAGGATGCGACCTTACACCCTATGAAATTCGTGCTTTTGAATGTTTCGGTGAAATCGAGGTAGCCACTCGTTTCCACAATTTTGTGTGTCGTGTTCAGAATAATTTGCTGTATTTTGTAGGTTGATAAACTCGATCTAAGTTACAATACGGATTTGGAACCGATAGGATTGCAAGAAATCGAACGCTTCGCGAAAAGGCATAACACGAAGGCAGTTCGACTTTCAGCTTGCGAATTGGATGAACAGTCATTAACTTCGTTGAATAACGGTCTCGGAAATCATGAGGTGATCCATTTTAGCTAGATCTGTTTTGTTTTCTTGCAAGTTAAATAATCAAGCATAGTGTACTACTAATATGAATTCCTATCAAGGTCAGGCATAGCATTTCATTTAGCGAGCGAATTTACCATCAATAAGGCATTCGTGATCACGTCTGCTGATAAAAAGTGTCATATTGCTTATGAGCGGAAGGTTTTCTATCGCTCATTCATATTAATGGTAGTTTTGGCAGTTTCTTCAAATCCTATCGACGTTCATCAATTTCTGTATTACACCAGTTTTGCGATGAGGCGCAGAAATTGATATTATTGCTCTGTCGTCTATAAATATCATTGTTACAGCAACTGAGTGGTTTGTAGCGTCGTAAAATATTTGAACATCACACTGTGTTTAAGCTGCATACGCTGGATTTGAGTAGAAATCCTGACATTTCCTCCTGCTACAAAACAGCAACTGATATCCTGCATAAAACCCGCGTTGAAGAATTCAACCTGAGTAATTGCAAGATGCTTCATTGCAAATCAGGAATCTTACCGAAGAGATGGGGAAGCGATGCACTACAGTAAGTTATTTCCTGCTCTCTCATGGTTCTCAATAAAGCAATGTAGTTCAAATTTCGTTTATGAAATTGATCTAAACCGCCTAATAATCAATTATTCAATGAACAGCTAAAGGTATTCGACCTCAGTGACAGCGATAGAACAAGAATCCACGGGTAATATGTGACTACCATTCAGAGCTTCGTGAAATATCATCCTGAATGTCGCCAACTCAAACTGATCTTACCGCGCTTAAATGGCGTAGACAGGAAAACTTTAAGGAAACAATTGCATTCGTCCAGTAGGACGATATTCCCGCATAAATATGCATCTATACATTGAAATTTGGCCCCCTTATTCCTTCACTTCATATTACTTATCGTGTTCGCTACGTCTTGATAAAATTGTAGGTAATTACATAACACTACAGGTTAACCCAGGTTGATATAACTTGGCTCTCTTGTATGTATTGAGGTTTAGAATCCCCGTGAAATTAATTACTGAGCAAAGTATTCTTCGTAAATAACAACAAAATAGCAACATTTATATCTGCTCCATATACACAATATTTATAGAACACGATATTAGGTCGTGGAGAACCAACGATATTTGGCATCGAAAGATGGATAATTTTGAGCTGTCATAACTCCCTGTCGCTACTATGATCGGAATTGGGTCAAATATGACCTGCGGCGTTTTCTAGGTAACCTAACAATTCCCTTACGTAGCTGGATAAATTTGAAGAATAGAAATGTTCCAGATAAAGACGGTTTTATGGATCAATCTTTCATGTAATCTCAGAAGAAACTGCATCCGTCCTACAGGGAAAATTGATGTAATGAAACGGCGAAGAAATATATTATTTAAAAATTATTACATGATGTATGGCAAAGGAGTATCCATGATCTTGTTATTGCCATTGCAATAGACGTCAGTCCAATTCCGACAAACATGAGCCTCTTCCAAACTTTACTATCATCGAGAGCTGCGTTATCAAAAAATCCTACAAAACTGTCCTGAAACAAACAAAAAAAATGTAAGCGTTCCTAATCTTGCAGAGGAAAGTCACCGTATTTGCTAGGTAATTCAAAGCTCGGGGCGCTTGGTCTGTAAATTTCTGTGCCTTATGACAAAATTTGAATTGAAAACCGAATTGTGAAGTGCAAGCTAAGTTTCATTATCGATAGATGGTATGGGCTCTCGAGAGCAGATACACAGTACCTCAAGCTAAACGATAATTCCCAAGTCCTTATCAGGGCATGTAAAATCGCTTACCCATCCTCCATTTTCCCCTATCCACTTTCGTCTTCTTCTACCGATGTAATTCCCGACTGACTGTATGATATCTTCTATATTATCACCGTGATGCTCTTCCTCGTTTTTGCGAGCAAGAATGCTACCCAGCACAAACAGAGATACAATACGACCCCAATTTTCTTGAGTATCTTTAAAAATTTCATCAGCTATTATCAGAAACATCCGCTCATCCGCAGAATATTTTTCATATTTTTCATCGACTTCGACAATACTGTATCGGAGACGTTTAGAGATTGCATTTACGACAGTTCGATGTCGCTGGAACATTTCATCACCAACTCGCCGTAAGGTTGTCTCCGCATTCGTATTTGCTTTAACGCTTGGCCAGTCTAGTTCGTACATGATAAAATTCCTGGCCAAGGAATATGCCCCGGATGTAATTTCATCCTTTTCTTCAGTGACCGATGGTGATACTCCTAATAATTCCATGGTTTGAAGATAACAGGGAGTCAGAGGTCATTCAGAGATCTAAGCTAAGCTACTTTGAAAATTAGGATCGAAGGATTTGCTAATTCATTATTATGAGACACTGGTGATGGGGTTGAAATTACGAATTAGAACATATTCTCTGATCACCGCAAAGAAAATATTGCCTGTTTCACAATACATACCACATTAATGATATTTTTATGTTTCTTAGACCTTGCATGATAATGTTTCGGATTAATTACTATTCAAGGGAAATTCATTAAGAGATTTACGCTATTTTGAAATTAGCATCAAAGTATTTGTTTATTTATTTTGATGAAAAAACTGCCGATGCGGTTGAAATTACGAATTGGAAACTAATCGCGGGCTACCGCAAATACAATATTTCCAGTTTCATAATACATACACCATTGATGATATTTTTATATTTCTTCAACCTTATCTATTTATCATAATGTTTCGGATTGATTACTATTCCTGGAAATGGCTACCAAATTTCGCATCGGTCGTAAAACTATATTGTTGTAATTTCAGTGCTGGCTAATTAAATTTTACTACCCGACTCGAATCATTATAACAAATATAGTCGATTGGATTTCAGCACTCGAATTAGTGCACTATGCGCATCGAAGAAATTTCGACTCCTTGACTATCCAATTCTAAATGGTCACTATGGCCAATGTCAGGGCAAATTTCTTGTATAGCAATGTGAATATTATGAATAATATTCATTTTTCAGGGATATTTAATCTCGCCATTCGGAAGGGATCAGATAACGTGTTGTGATTTAGGTTTTAGGCAAAACTGGGTCCGTAATACTTATTTTCTAATCATCTTACAATCGCTACTTCTCGTACTTGAGTAGAAGTTTACTATGTCATGATAGTTAAACGTTGAAAAGTACTTTTCAACGACCTTGATGAACGGTAGCAGTTTATTCTAAATTGTACTGTGAATTTTCGCGATGCTGAATGGCTATTGCAAGGAAAACATGACTAAATAAATCGACAAATATTGCAAAGTTGGGCTATGCGATATTAGAGTTCTAAAAATTGCCCCCGACATGAGCCCGTATGTTGGATATTATCGAAAGTAAACGAATGTCATTTCTCACTACTATCAACAGCACGATGTCGAGTAACGTTTTACTCGGTCGGAAATAGCTATACTTCTACTTTAATTGAAAGGAATTATCGGACATCGTAGCTTCATGTCCTGTTCATATTGCATGCTGTTCATTTATTTCGAGAGGCCGCGATTGGTCACCCATTTTGTGTTACTGAAGAAGTTGCTAACGAAAGGGGCTCGATAACGATTTACTCCCGCATTTATCAAAATATACCCTGGTAGGGCTTGCCTACCAACAGAACTTACTTGAAAGATTATGATTAAAACCAGGGATGAGCAAACTACGGTTATCGGATCGCATGCGGACAACATTTTAGTGGCTCACGATAGCATCAAGATATATTTGCAGATATGGATGAAATGTAACAAAAAATATATAATATTTTATCGACCTGATTAAACTTACAATGTTACTTTTTTATTGCTGGTGCAATAACCTGACTTCGGGGCCCGCGCATTTTTAAAGGTCGTTTATAAAAATATCATAAATTCAAAATGGCAATGACTTATTTCGTATCATGAATATGATTTTAGATTGACAACTCCAGCACGTTTGTTACTTTAAGCGATTTATTTGGAATAAGCGATCCATGCGCGTGTTAAGTACATTCTGCATCTATAGGTGCACTGGACAGTAGGCACAATATTAACTTATTCATAACTACTTCCACGACTCGAAGCAATCTAAAATGCGACGAGTTGAATATAAACGCTTTTTGCAGTAAAGAAACGATCAAGAAGTAACGTAAAATGTAAGACTTGTAATGTAATGAAGTCTTTGCTGATTTCAAATTATGAGCTGCCACATAGAGTAACCGAATTAATTTAATATTTAGGACATCAGTAAATTACGTTCGTCTTCACGGAAGAACGTGCAGAAAGCATGTTTTACATAGTAAGACATTAGCTGACGGGTAAGTAAAGGTCGCGTGGTTATGATGCTGTCAGCAGGTACCATCAGCAAATCTATAACCAGACTCTCGTGCTGTTCTAAGAATCTATACAATCCACTTCTTCACTAATTTCCACAAATTGGTTATTGAGGATAAGCAGCTTATACAACTCGCTAAATGTTTATGACGTTATAACGAATACGTTATCATGAAATCAATACTTGATTTGTTCTAAATATATAGGCTAGTTATTATCTCCATTCTCTCGCCTACGCGTTTTGGCTCATCATCCTAAATTGGCTATAGTGCGCCATGCCAATGGATTCATATGTTGCATCCGACCCCCGAGCCAAAACAAGCTTAGAATTAGCCGCCGCAGGCATTTTAGTTGCAATTAAATTACCTGAGACCCTTATTCTCGACCTACAAAAATCTTGCTGGTATCAGATTGAAGCCGAATGTGTCAGCTGTTGGGAGTTTATCGCATCAGCGGGCGACGATGACACTACAAATAACAACTGTACGTATACATAGGTTTGTGTTGCCACATATTGTAGTGTTGCGACATAGGCCGGACGCATCAGTCCAAATCCTGAAAGAGAGATAAGTCACTCTGGTCTTATTTGATTTGGAATTTAACCCTACGGAATCTCAAGTTCGTGTCCATTGAACTGACAGCTGTGTTATAGATGTCTACGGAAAAGAGCTCATTCGATTTGTTGGGGTTGTCAATATTCAACGAAAATCGGGCTACATAATTGTACGCGGGTCGCATTGTTAAATGTGAATTGGTTAGCATGCAGCTATACATACTGCGCCATATCGATATAGCATCAATGCTAGTTAAATATGCTCGTTTGTGCGTCTATATTGTTGATGGCACACTCGTCGTTTATTATTGCTCATGATATACAGAGCCACTTATCATTGATCGCTCGTTGTACGTCTATAATGTTAATGGTACACTCGTCTCCTCGCCTTGCAATTGAGAGCGCGGGCTAGGAAGCGTACGGTAGCCATCTCTGATTTAATTTTTTCCACGGTAAAAATCAAAACCGAACCTGTATCCGATGATGATGAGCTACTGGAAGCCTATTTGGAGAATTACGAATCACGCAGATCGCCCGAGAGGATTGCGGAAATTCGTCCAGTCGTGGGTAAAGAAGTCGGTGGTCTCGCGGTTTTCTTGACGACACAATTTAAATCGGAGCCATTTACAGCCTCCGATGAGCAACATTATAGGGACCATTATCATGTTATCGCCCGAGAGGATTGCGGAAATTCGTCCAGTCGTGAACAATGAAATCGGTGGCCTCGCGGTTTTCTTGAGGCCGGAAATTAAATCGGAGCCATTTACCGCCTCCGATGAGAAACATTATAGGGAATATTATCATGTGGATATCCCGGAAAATAAATGGTGATTGTGGCGACAATAATAAATGCGTTTTCAATGTTTGCGTCTTATTAGACAACCTTTTTTAAAACCTTCAATACAGACGGATGTTCTCAACGAGCGCGATAGTGTAATGGTTACAGTTCTGGTCTATAAGACATGAGGGTCTCGGTTCGATTCCAGGAGAAGGCGCGTTTTCATATCTGAGTCCTGAGGTCCTCGGTTCATATCTCTGCAAGGATTCGTTCTTATAATCCACTGAAATTCGAGTAAGAAAAATAAAAAAAAAATTAAATAAAAATATACGCGGTAATTCGGGTAAGAAAAAAAAATACGCGGTAATATTTCCGAGTCGCGAGGTCCTCGGTTCAATTCTCGGCAAGTAACCGAAAAAAAAATTGAAAAAATGCGCTGTAATATTTAAAATTGAAAGTGGGCGTGGCTGGACACGTGGCGTAATCTCATTGGTGGCTATAATCGGCCTACATACACTACTCACATATCCTGCAGCGTACTTTTTTAATGTCTTTTGTAAACAGTGCTTTTTGCCTTCATTTACTTGGGAATAAAAAGTGTAATATGCGTTCGTTTATTGGTGAGACGTCGACTAGACATAACAAGTACTACTGAGATGTTGACTACTGGTGGGAAATTTTTGAGTATCACTCACTGTCGGTAGGTTTTGGAAAGGTAGCAAGATGCATGCATCTAGTTAATTCGTATCTCAACTAGCGAGAGCACCTGTGCAATACATAGCAACACTATTATACACATTCTGCAGATAGATAATAAATTAGGGGGTTGCGATGTTGTACTATGGACTCTCGATGACAAAATTAACAAAGGCAATATATCATGTCTGCAATGCCACGTACAGAAACGACTGCACAACAGCGCACAGAAATCGTTACCAGCAAGCAGTGTTCACAAAGTCGGTCTTTCAGCCAATCAGTAGGTTATTTTTACCAGCTTCAACCAATCAGGATTATTGGCTTCTGTTTGCCCGCCCACTTCATCGATGCCCCGCCCACTCGCCGACTGCTACTTTCAAATGCATTCAGACAAATGTTACCGGCTTTCCTGCGAGCTTCTTTCAGGCCCATTATTGTTTTTTAACAGTAATCTACAGAATAAGCCACGGATACGCAGTATTCCAAACATTTTCCAAATTTTGAACAACCCTAGTGCACATGCACAGTTTTAGTGTATGTGTAAATGTGGGATCGAATACAGTCAGCTCAATAAAAGATCGATTTTGATCACTTTATACTTCCTTCCATAATTTTTCTCGAATACGTTCAAGTTCTCATCCCTGTTGATGTAAAATAAGAAAATTTCCACTTATATCTCATCTATTCTCACTAATTTTTACTCATATCATTAGCACAGTGGTTCTCAACCGGCGTACCTATTGGACTGCTCAGGGGTGCAGCGAGAAAATGAGGTAGGCCGATATTCCTAATTTTTGATTCCGTATCTGCTGACTTGTATCACGGCCCACTTCTAGTCTTTTCGTAAGACACCACTCACGCGGATGTGATGGTGGGGAGGATTCTAGATACACCTCCAACACTTAGGTAGGAATTTTGTAGTCGGACGTGAACCCACAAACCATTGGTGTTGTAGCTGTGGATTATACCACTGCGCTATATCGCCACACCCTCAGAGGTGGTGCCGGCAAAGGAGAAAAGACGATTTGTGATTGTCGGTCCGTCTGCATCAGTGACTTACGCCGAAGCTGGTAGTGTCTGCGTTGATTTTGACAGTGTTCAATGCCTTATATCAGGGGTGTTCAACCTTTTTGCTATTCACGGCCGCATTTCAATGACATATGGCGTACGGCCAAATTCCTAAGGACATTCACAATGGACCACCAGTACGGGAAATATCCATGTTTAATCAGAGATGCCACTCCTGGGTTTTTCCACCCATATCTGGGTTTTTCGAGCATGACCTGGGTTTCTGGGTTTTTGTGCTTGAAATCTGTTTTTTTTTCAACATCATGTTTGTCAGGTCAATTTTACGGCGCAAAATTGATTATTAAATCAGTAAGATCTTCTAATGTCGACGGATTCCACTGTGATTGAAACAGCAGAGTCCAAAGAGACCCATTTACTATTAAAATGAGAGGTCTTGGCGTTATGCGATAGAGCATTCATTGAATACTGACTACTTATAGGCAGTGTTGGGATCAAGTCAGTACCTTCGAGTCACGAGTCATCTCGAGTCATTGCACATTTTGACTCGAGTCAAGTCAAGTCAACCGATTTTCTAAGGTGACTCGAGTCAAGTCAAGTCACTCGTTTTTTGGAGGTGACTCGAGTCAAGTCAAGTCAAGTCAAGTCAAGTCAAGTCACGAGTCAAGTCACAATTCAAGTCAAATTGAATTTTCGAAGTATGAGTGATCATTCAAATTCCTTATATTTTACTAGCTGTGTTAAAGAGATCAATTGGTCATTTATCTTTAATCAAATAAGGAATATACAGTTCAATATACATCAAAAATGCGTTGTATCGCTCGCTCACGCACACGTAGAACTGCTAATAAAATATGTCAGTAACTGTATAGCTACATCAGGGGTGTCAAACATACGACCCGCCAAATGATTTCATTCGGCCCGTGAAGAAATTCTGAGTATATGTTGAAATTTGCGTGATTTTATCCAACACATTTCTCGAATTTGTAGTAAGAAATACTACTAATAAATATTCCTTCAAGATAGCAAATTTCGAGTATGTTCATAGGCCACATTATAACCACCCGACAGCGGAGTTGTGATTGTAGTCATCGTCAGGAGAAAATCGCTGACATTGACACCCAATTCCGAGAACGCGAAAAAGTGCA
Organism: Botryllus schlosseri; assembly: GCF_051294905.1. NCBI lineage: Eukaryota > Metazoa > Chordata > Ascidiacea > Stolidobranchia > Styelidae > Botryllus > Botryllus schlosseri. The sequence goes on from NC_137249.1 coordinate 18,482,792, forward strand.
TATATTGAGTTGAGAGTTAGTAATATTTTGAAATCATTTGACTGGTGCGGCCCGCGAGTGATCTGAATATTTGAATTCGACCCGCGATGTCAGTTGAGTTTGACAAATATGACCTACATGCTACATTCTCCTATTATCAGCCAAAATAGAGGATCGAATACGAAGCCCCGAGAAGATGAGAGAAATTGATATCGTACAATACACTATAGCCATCTATACACATCCGTGAGGATATAAATGCATAAAATATATTTGTTCGATTTAAATCATACGAGAGGGTTGGTAAAGGCAATGATATATATACAATGATTGGAAACTGCCACGCCCCTTAACGCTATAAGATAGTTTCCCGGCGAAATCAGTCCGTCGCGGGATATGCTTGAGTACAGAAACGGGATTGCGTATGTCGACTGTGGTGGGGTGCTGCGATCGGCCTTGCTGGCATACTAATTCACTGATTTTCCCCAATCGGTTTAGTTTTTGTTGGTTTCTTGAGCATAGTGAGGCAGTGCTGCATAATAGGATGTAATACAACTTTTAACAATGCACATTTATCAAAGTACAGACTAGCTGCGAGGCATTTTAGCATCAGTTGCAACCATGCATGTACGACACAGCCTAAAGAATTCATAGATACTGTGGGTGAGCGTCAATATAGATGTGCAGAACCTGGAAGGATTGTTGAAAGAGGATTTGAAATTTTTCTGGCAGCATTTACGTCACCTGATTTTTTAAAAGAGAAGGGTTGATTACGATAATTGTGTGAGCAACTAAGTTGTTTTAGATAGTATATATTGTAATATTGTGAGGCCGAATTCACCAAGGGCCGAGTTAACTGGCAACTATTGTACCAATATAGCGATTGTACCTTCATAATATAAAATCGGAACTAACCGAAAACTATCATTGTACTGATTGCTAAAATGCTAACATATATAACTTTTTACTTGATCAGGCCGTTGAATCCACATCAATGATGAGAATCGGCATTGTTCCAAAGAATATACCATCGGCAAAACAATGCACTAGAACAGTGGTTCCCAACGTGGGCGATTTGGCGGTCTAGGGGGGGCGAAAATGGCGAAGGGGGCGAAAATGGACAAAGGAGGCGATGGGGGGGGGGGCGAAAATAGCGGAGGGGGCGATAGGGGGGCAATGACGAGTTAAAACGGCTATGTTGGAGTCAAGTCAGAGAAATAACCTTTTTTTTAATTTTTAGTCATCCCACGAAAATTCAGTTGCAAAAGTGGAAAATTCGACATGGAACGGAAAAGTTGACCTTTTTTTTTTTTAGTCAACCCGCCGGTGATTACTGTTTGTATACCGGTTTTTCGTTTCACAAAATTTGGGGGGCGATGATCGGCGTTGAGCTTGAAAAGTGGGCGATGAGTCGAAAAAGGTTGGGAACCACTGCACTAGAATGACATTTAGGATAATCACTCCATAGTTAGTATTGTTCACATCGACCTGGCGTGATATGTCGTACTTCTCTCAATAGTTGAATCTTTCACACCGGGGTGTCCGAAAACATCTACCAATGCCCATTTATTCAAAATATACCTTGTAAACGTTTTGGCACTTCTTTGATATGAACTACCTGTTGTGAGGTGTTCCCCATGAATTGCCTGTAAACCTTGAAAATTAACATGGAGTACTCGTTAAGATTGATAGCTGGAAGGATTGTACAAAATAGATGATTTATGCATTTGCGAGCAACATTCTATGGTGTCTTATTCATTGAAAGGTTAGGAAATGATTTTGTAACCTTCGTCATTGTATAGTGTGTACGTCTATGGTTTTTTATGTATAACCTTCATAACTTTTCGCCATTTGCATCACGCTTTATGACCTGAGCATGAGCATCAACTTGCATTGTATGTGCTGCTACCCAGGTTATTTTTCCAGCAATGTAACTCCACAATCATCCAATGCAAAATCTCTCTTGAATATGCACATTGCTCATATATATTGCATATGCGGCAGTACGGAAAATACTTGACGGATTGAATAAATAACTTGATTTCAATTGTAGTTGACTGGCAAAACTGTGACATAACAAATTCCCATTCTGTAAATGTCTAATGCATAAATTTTTTACAGGATCGTTAACATTTTTTTATAAATTATAGTCCATTCTAACTTTCAAGAAAAGATTGTTCGTGTATTGAAACAGCCGCAAAGCAACCCAAAGCCGCGAGGAAATTGAAAAGGATTCAGGGATCTTAATAAAAGTGCAAATCATTATCTTGTGGGATTTCGGCACGCCAGACCGTCCATGAGAAGCAACCATGTCATGTTCCACTTTGCTTCAGACATTGAGATATTTCCAAAGATTGTAGTCAAAATGAATAATACTTTGACGAATGGTGCCGGATTGGATTGATACTCATTGGATCGATTGATGCAGAGAAAAATAGTCTTGCTGAAAGAAAATACATATTATTCGAGTACGAGAGGTGAAGAGATGGACACTACAATGCAACCTGTGGATAATTTCGTGTGCCTTGTGAATATGACAACCAAGTTCAGCTACAACTGCCATTTAAAGCCCTATTGCATTCCAGATAATATTGCTTCACTTGTACTAGCTGGAAAAAGATATGCCGCTACTGCAAAACTGGAGATATTCTTATGCCGCAGAAACAGCAACGAAATTCGTGAGCAGGGAAGCTTATCAAAGAGACAAGAAAACAACAACAATGATAAATTTGATACGGACATTTTTGCCAACCATCGAGCAGACTACCTCATTATCACCAAGAGATTGAGTCTTGATCCGTTATTGGAATCATTTTTATCCTGATCAGGAAATCTGTCCGCACCTGCGATATGGTAATTTTCAAAGAATAATTGATTTCTAAAGAGGCTTGAAACATACTAGTGTTCAAATGCCATGGTACTTGATGCTTGAATGCCCTCCGATGTTCAACGTCATGTGAGATCGCTGCTCTACCATCCAACTGCTGTCCTGTTATTGTCATTAAGAGAGGATAAGAAAGCTCGAAAAAATAACATTTGAGAATATATATTTTTGTTACGTGACAAGAAACATTGACGTTATCAACTACTAGGCACAGTTATTCGATTGTTCATAATAGCACAGCACAGTTTCACAAATTACAATAAAAATAGATGCAGACAGTACATTTATCGAATGGCTTAAACCAGGGCTGGCCAACCTTTTTGGCCTAAGGGCCACATTTGATTGACGAACTTTTGTGCAGGCCACTAAGCGCGAAAATTTTTTGAAGTTCGTAGATCAATAATATTGTCACTTGACTGTATTGCGGGCCTGCTGTATATCGCTGGGCTAAGTTTGCAAGGACTGGGCTATTCGGCGCATGGACATATCGATATCGAAAGCTGTGACCAACATGCGCCAATCATGTCCTGCCTAGGTTACATGGTCGACGGTCTTACTGCGAGCGCAAACGCAAGGTCGCATATGTTGAACGACACTTTGTCTCGTAATCGCGAATATAGTTAGACTCAAGCTGATACATTAGGTGTTCTTCCATTTTCACAAAAGGGCAACAATATTAAAAACAAGAAATCGAGTGGCAACATATTGCGCTAAGCTTGTAGAAATTTTTACCTTTGATAAATCTATCGCAAATTATTCTGCTTTATTGTAGTGTACGAAGATATACCAATATGTGAATGACTGATGGATCTGTCAATGCGTCGGAACTGATATTCTAGTCATCACATCTCAAGTATTGCGGCCAGACTAATCAAATTTTGGTTGGCCTTGCAAGCTTAAAATCTGTGCAATCCATTATATTAGAAATTTCGGAAATTACCTCGCGGGCCACTCAAAACCTTCTCGCGGGCCACATGTGGCCCACGGGTTGGCCGGCCCTGGCTTAAACATAGGTATATCTGATATTGTAATTTGCATAAACAAGAAAATCCCTTTTTGCTACATATTCACTTGACTTAAATGCTTTCCGTTGACTAGGATTTTGGTTCTTGTTATTCTGAATTTAGATGACAACAAGTCTGACATGATAACAAAAGTTGTTTATGCAGTTTTTAAGTGTTATAGTAAATGAAATATCCATACCCTGTATAAAATTTTCAATGATATTATGGTGTTGGTATCCTCATTGAAATTTAGACACGACTAGTATCAGAGCATTTAGGAGTCCATGAAGAGGTGAGGTATTTAAGCTGTTCAAAATCCTGCTTCTGTAATACCCATGCGATGACACATTGTTATGATGCTCGGATTCGATCAACTTCTTCCATGATCACCTCGACCGTTGAGGGCATAGATGGTGATGTGGAGATGGAGATTTGTTGAGTGAAGGGGATTGTTGGATAGTCTCTATCCCGTCCCATTCTTCGAAGTCACCATCTTGCAAGTCAACTATGACTGTAAGAGTTGACAAACTGGACTGGACATGGACAACATCACAATTTAATGACTATACAAAGTATATGCTGTGAACAATCATTTATAGATCATTGGCTGTGCACAAGTCTATCAAACCTGACATGGACAGTGGCAGGAACTTTCTACCTATTGTGGGTCGCTCTTGCGCACACATACACTTATAAGATATACCATCATATCATGGTAAATTGTACCGTAGTTTGAAAAAGTAGGTTAAGACCAGGTTTTGCAGACGTTTCTTAGTCAATTGGATATTGAAATCTACTTGTTGAAGCAGAAAATGAACGGTCTGAAAAGTACTCGAGTAGTATGAAGAAATGAGTTAGACTTTACTTTGTATACATCTGTTAGTCAATTGTATACTGTATCTACAAGCTGCTGACGATTACTCCTGATATGTATCAAACAAAAATATGTTTATTTTTATTCAATTGTATATATGAGCATTCGGATCACAAGATGAATCTCCGTAACAAAGGAATAATGACTATTATTACTTCAAAAACGTGATGCTTTTTGCGATATCCTCAAGTAGGTTTTGCCTACTTTCACAACTTCAGAAGGCCTGACTTCAGAGTCAGTTTTAGAACCTGCCTGAATTGACTTGAAAAAATTAGAAATGACTTCGTGACTTGATTAAAAATTTGCAATGACTTGAAGATAGTGACCTGATCCCAACTCTAGCTCGTACTATGAAGTATCCACCTTTATTTGATACTGCGAGACCACCTCCGATCATAGTGTTCATCACGTAGGCACACTGGTACATCAGTTTCGTCTGAATATTAAGCCATGCTACTGGTATTGGCCAAAACCTGTACAGTATGCACACATTTCACGTGCAAAATAGGTCTCGTTAAAAAACTTTTCACTACGTTAACGCCAGTTCCAGAAGAAAGATTGCTGGCGAACCGTTTGTTTACATCGATTTCATTCCTGTAGTGAAGCATGACTCGCGACGCGCTCAAACGCAGAGCTCACTGGAGTTTCCAATCATTGTATATATATCATTGGTAAAGGTGAGCACCGTACAATGTAAGGACAGAGCCGTCCAATAAACAGCGATACGTTGCTACTAAATTAATCTGCTACTACGACAACGCAAGCTGTGATCATTTCGTTTGCGGTCAGTGTATTTGTGATGTAGCAATGTACGATCAGCGAAACGTACAACCAGTGAATGACTGGTTGCTCTCACAAGTTACAACGGAGTATCGTGAATAATCCGAACATGCACAAAATACATCGATTTAGTCGACACCGTTTACTTGATGACTTGAAATTGACTCGTAAATTTTGCTCCGAGTCACGAGTCAATCCGCATTTTTGAAGCGCCGAGTCAAGTCAAGTCAAGTCATTTTTGCAAAGTGACTCGAGAGTAGTATAGTAGATCGGTCGCGAATCGCCATAGGGTTCTTATGGGCGGGGTGGTGACCTGCCTGAAAACCCGGGGTGATGACCCCACCCTTTTAGACCCCCTATGTGGTGGTGACCTGCCATTGTTTCTTATGGGCGCGGTGATGACCCCACCCTTTCAGGTATAGGCTGCGGTGATGATATACCTTGAAAACTCGTGTTGGTGACCCCACCCTTTCGGTAGAGGCTGCGGTGATGACCTGCCGTCTGGTATTCGAGGGAATCCTAACGTTTACGGTGAATACGACTTCGATATATCGTTATTCTTATGGACGCGGCGATGATTCGTACTTTCGGGTATAGACCGCGGCGGTATGTTAACTTAGCTGATATAGCCATGATAACGTTACAGGTATAGGGATCGCTCAACCGGTGTCAAGTCGTAATTTCAGGTATAGGCGGTGGCGGTGATGCGCCATGTATTCTTACGGAATCTGTGGTGACTCGCCATGTGTTCTTAGGGGTGCGGTCGTGATTCGCACTTTCAGACATCTCTCGCGCGGTGTTGAATATGTACGAGTCACCAACAATAACCGCACAAACGGAAACGTGGCTTGTTGTGAGGATTAAGCAGTGCGACCTATATTTCGAATGACCTGCGCGCTGAATTGTTTCACGGCCAACCGCGTGCTACTATCGAATATTACACTATTCCATTCAGCGCGAAATAGTTTGATCGTAAATTATGATATACGATGTCGTAGTTTAGTCGTGTCAAATGACCGATCGTGTTCTCTTTCCTCACTATTGATTGCTACCTGAATAATACTTTCGGTTTATTCGCTGTTTCGCGCCTACAAAATAATCTGCTGTTCACAGTCGCAACTTCATCGCGATAGTACAATTTTCACACCTCGATCAGTAGAACAACACCACGCTAATCCAGTTGTCGAATCACATAGGTCATACATTTTACGCGAAATGAAATATTGTATTGTGGTATACAAATATGCAAACTATTCTTTCAATTCAACAAGTCTAGTTAACGAATCGATTTTCAAGCTGCCGACACAGTTTTTAACACGAGTGAGTTGATATTTCTTCCCGGGTACGAGCGAGGCTTTGTTCCATTGGTCCAAAACCACCTCACCAGTATCATCCTTCAATGTAAAACTGTATAATTTCAACTCCTTTCCGACACCAGAATTGACCGTCTTCTCCTCTCGAGAAACACAAGTAGCGGCGATCGAGACGTATTCATCTTTATTTCCGTATACCGATTCACAGGTCAATAATGGGTATTCTTCAGTCGTATGTCTCGATTTTCCATGCAGAGTTACTGACGAAGCCCGTCCCAGTAATACAGCAGGTTTTCCAGTAAACTTGTCAATTTGGACCCCACCGAATTTGACCATGAGTTTTTTTCGTTTGGAGAATGCTTTCTCAATGACCCCGAACAATTCACGATTGAAACACGTGAAAGATATCTCTTCGTTATTGCCGTCGATGAATATACCTTTGAGATATTGACTAACGCCACCTCTTTTGGGTGATGAGACGAATTTGACGCCGACGTGAAAATTTGAAGTTACCCTGACTTGCATAGTGTTGACGCTGTTCGATGCCATATCGTTTGTTCACACCTATAGAATCAATACCAACTATAACTCTACAAGAATCAAGAATCACAAGTATGTGCATTATACAGTTATTGTCTTTATCAACTTGAAATCAATCCCTTAACAAAAACACACATCTTATCACTTGTCAACTCTATCATGAAAATCCTCGAACCCGTATTATTAAGAATGTTATAGTACGGCGTCGGAAATCCACTCGCGAGATGTACTAAAGGTAAATCCAAATAATCCAGAATGAAATATTTGGACTTGACATTGTGTGATATGAAATATGTTTGACAAACATGACTACCAACTTTCAACCCAGTCATAGTTAGAGATTATACGCATATTGATTTGAAACAAGTAATGAAACCTTACAACTCTATTCACAGTTTTCCGTTTGTCAAATAGAGTTTCAGTAAATAATTTCATTATGCTATCGCGATATTTTAATGTGTTACTACACACAATCAAGTCAATCAATGAAATCGCACCTGTTGTAAATATTTCACACTTGACAACCGCTTGCACATAACACGATCGAGTTGCAATGCGATGAGTTGAATCGGAATATTTCAACCTACTTTGTCAAATCGCGATTTGAAGTAGGATCGCCAGACAGACTGGGTAAACTTTCACTCCAATGCGTTTCAGATTAATTTATTCACACGATCACCATCTCGCTGTCTTCACACTTACACAATCGCGTACTGTTTGCACTCGCAACTTCGGTACGATATTTCAACTTGTCACAACAACTGATTATTCACATGTTGATTTGAAACAAAAGAAGCCTTGAACAAGTTATCTGGGTATTTTTTTTGTCGCAATTGAGTTAATGGAAATAGTATTACGCCTCGAAATTTTAACATCTTACCATACTCAAAAGAGTCAATCATGAAAACCTTGTCAAGTAAATCCGTAAACCTTGTCAAGTAAATCCGTTTGTAACTCGGCCAACCAACTATACAGTACCCGTACAGAAAGAAGACAAGATTATGCGAGTACATACAATCGCTACAATCTAAGCAAGTTCGGTTGTAGTCATATACCACCAAACCGTCTTTTTTGTTCAACTGTAAAAGTCGTTACTATTCTGTAAGATAAAGTAATTACTACTCGGTATATTTTATAAACCAAAGTAAATACTACTCGGTGGGCGGTTTGAGATTAACATATTACATTTGAGTATACGAGATTTGAATGTCTGACCAACGTAGTTGAGAATTCATTTCTTACAATCGAACGCAGGCGTTATATTGAAAATTTCCACGATGTAAACATTCTTATCAACACATTGATTTTGACATATGAGATTTTGTAATAGTCGATCATGACTTGATTATTAAATTATGACATTATTAGACCGGGGTTGTGTTGAAGGTTATTACGATACAAACAAACTTTACAGAAACATTGTTATTAGCATATCGATTTGTGGAACTAGATTAACATGTCTGAAATGTTTTGATTGGGAAGATTAAGCCGTGTTCGTAAAAACCACGCAGCGTATCGCGGATATCAGAAAATATTTTACAAATGTAATTGTCTCCACTAACCAAGACTAAAGATGAAACAACAATTTCCTTTGTTAAACAATAACCGGTACAATACTTTATCATCGTAATCAGCAGTGAGAATTGAAACACTTTCGCACATTAACCGGTGTCAAGATATCACACTAGGTGAATTGACATACCGCCGCTTGATTAATGCTTAATCCGTTTGCACCATTTCACATACTTTGATCATTACAAAAGTAAATTGGAATATGTTTGCTAGATGCATTCAATTCAGTTAGAAATGTCTGGTACACAACAATCGTAATATCAAGGAAGTACTTGCTACACTGTAATTCACTTAACGTGTTTTGCATTGTTGTTCATTTGTAGTATTGATTGTTTTTGAACCTCCAAATAATAATTCCCGACATGAAACCAAACCGCTGAAAGTCGTTACCATCACAACGAAACAATTTGTACGATGTTTGCCAAATGTATCCTATAGTTAGGTGTACTAGAATCACTGGTCCAACACATACACCGACAATGCAATCGAAATTTTCCCCATTGTCATTCGGCAAAGTAAAGGTCGTCACAATACTCAACCCATAAAAGATCTTACTTGTATGTGATTGAATCGCAGGTAATTAACCCACTAAATCAAACCATAAGGAAATTTCACTCACTCATCGGATATGAAACAGCGTCACTTAATCGGCGTAGATCGTTTTACTAAATGCAAATCATACCTGACCAACAGAAAACAATTTTCACTCACCTTGTAATGAAACCAAGTGGTGGGCCTTCGTTCAATATTTTGTCTGTGTCAAATACTTTGTAATAAACACAATGGAGTGGTTGAGCTTTACATCATCAAGCTGTCATTAATAAATCAAGATTTCGGTAAACTTGTAAATGTATCGTTTAACTAACCGAGTTGTATGCACAGTTTGATATTTTTGTCATTTAGTGATTGCTGAACATACCACTTCGAAATACTGCGTTGATCTCAATTCCCTTTGTCCTGATAATCGAAGTACTTTTGTTTTGAATTCATAACAATCGGCTTTTCTATGACATGATAAATTAGAAGATTTAGAAGATTGGTTGCATATCACTAAAAATAAGATACCACACATATTATTACTGTTACTCCATTCATCGGTATTTTTTCGGTTGTCGATTTTCAAACGAGTAAAATTTATTACTTGAGTTGCTCTGCTTACTATATTTAAATGTAAACTCACCCGTCTTTCAACAACAAACAATGTTAAAAAAGTATGCAATCAAACACAACAAGTTTTACGATACTAATTATTATCCCACATAACCCATTTCTTACCGAAGACATATGAAATATATTCATGTTACACGAGAATATTCGCTCATGCTACAAACCTGTACAATGATTGGTGGTGCATTCAAAATGTTTCGATACCTCAAGAACTTTATTGTCTGAATGGTTGGTCACGTATCTTAATAATCAAGTAGTTCAACACAGAACTAGTATTAACAGAAACACCAGAGTTGTTTACACAAAAGTTTGTATGTGTACAGTATGCGAATACCATGTGTAAGTCCAGCACAATTGTGGTATCCATCCGATTTAGTTAACACAATTTACGACACCGAGGTCGCCTCATCTTTCGTAAGACAACAAACCAAGGCTTCAGGATATGTCCATGTCATAGCAATAAATCAGCTACTCCAACAATAGAGTACATATGTTTTCTAGTTACGGTGCTTACATCTTACACACAAATCAATCTACTTTGCTAACGAAAAGTGCTGAGTCATCACATGGTTGTCCTCACAACAATACAACTAAAACATACTATCATACAAAATGGCCGTTATAGTCACCAATGGTACATCGTACAAGTAACAAGTCTCGAGAATCCAGTTATTCAAAAAACGTGAAAGTATTTCTACACTAAGTCGTTATGTTGACGAAGACGTATATTGTAATATCATGATCGATTTGTATTCGTTGACCGCAAAATGTCACTACTCTAAATAATTATTTTTCACTCAAACACAAAAACCTACTTGTCGCCATTCGTTTTCATCAAGCACGAGTTCAAGAAACTTACTGCGACATGAATTGTTATTTTATGTTGTGTAAATAGGTAATAATTAATTCAAGTAACACTATATCAACATCATCGAGCTGTGCGAATAGATTTACATGTGGTCTTGTGGTTTTAATCGAAGTACACAGTGCGGTCTAATGTAGAGTCATCTCTATTGTACAGCAACTCGGTAATCGAAATGCATTAAAATTTAAACAGCGATCTTGTTTCATCACGCGAAAAATATGTTCACTATCGCGATACTCTGCACAGGATGTGTAAATCCTTTTCACACTCGTAATAGTATACCAACGGCTACCGGCGACAACGTTTAACAACACCAACGACACTAAACATACGATACCTACCCAAGTAAAATTTCCATTTTCACCTGGAGGTCAGCCGTTACCTGAGTAAAAATAGCATTATTCTTTGGAGATTTATCGTTTAATCAGAGTAACAAAACATTTTCACTTGGGGGTCCATCGTTTCCCAGAGTAACAAGCCCCCTTTCCTTTGGGAATCTATTTTTTTCCGTGGGTAACAAATCTTTTTCACTTGGAAATATCTTTTTTCCTCGGGTAACAAACCTTTTTTGCTTGGAAACATATTTTTGTCCCTGGGTAACAAACCTTTTTCACTTGAAAATATATTTTTTCCTCGGGTATCAAACCTTTTTCACTTGGAAATGTCTTTTTTCCTCGGGTAACAAACCATTTTCACTTGGCGGTCCGTCGTTTACCTGAGTAAAAATATCATTTTCCTTTGGAGATCTGGCGTTTACCCAGTGTAACAACACTTTTCTCTTGGTCATCTAGCTTTTCCTAGAGTAACAAAACCATTTTCATTTTGAAATCTGACAAACACACCTGACAATTTGATATTTTTGTATATTGTTACAACGGATAGCGACAAAATATACACCAACAACAACTCCAATACATTTGTGTAATCGCATATTCACTTGTGCTGATGCAACCCATCAAAATCATCGGTTACCCACATGCAATGTGCTGTTGTACATCGAAGTTTATGTTTTTGGAAAACTGGACAATAGGCTTCGATAGTTCTGTGATGTCCGGGTTCGTGCTTTGGATTTTCCAGAGTCAAAATGTCTGAATAAAACACCTCCTTGACGATGGTTGGTATGTGGATAACGGTGTTCGGAAAACGGTTGGATTTATGTCACCCATCGCGATAACAACTCCAGGTCGAGTTTTCCCCCGCGTGTTTACTATATTGTGTCTTTATTGGTCATGTATGTCTCGACATTCAGTTTGAAATCGGAAACCCTGATAAAGTATGTAACCGGATCCGGATATCAACTCTGAATCGATAAACCAATGAACAATATTCAAAGTAAACATGTTACACCCTGTGTTTCCACGAAAAAATACCATCCAGACATACGTCGCGCTTGTTTGCCCACATCAGTATACGCGTAAATGGAGGTGTGTGACATTGCATGCAATGTGTTGGTATACAAACATCGATCCACAGACATTATCATAGCCGGTAGTTTTGATGTAGATCGAATGTCATCACACCCGATAACAATACCTATAAGCCACATTGCAATGACTCTGAGTCAATCTGAAGCGTGACATACGGACACACAAACATCGAACCGTAACATGGGTTATTCGCACGACGGTGAAAGTGAACTATACAGCATATACCAATAGAGCGTTCACAGTCGCAGAGTATCGCGATAGTGAACATATTTTTCGCGTGATGAAACAAGATCGCTGTTTAAATTTTAATGCATTCCGATTACCGAGTTGCTGTACAATAGAGATGACTCTACATTAGACCGCACTGTGTACTTCGATTAAAACCACAAGACCACATGTAAATCTATTCGCACAGCTCGATGATGTTGATATAGTGTTACTTGAATTAATTATTACCTATTTACACAACATAAAATAACAATTCATGTCGTAGTAAGTTTCTTGAACTCGTGCTTGATGAAAACGAATGGCGACAAGTAGGTTTTTGTGTTTGAGTGAAAAATAATTATTTAGAGTAGTGACATTTTGCGGTCAACGAATACAAATCGATCATGATATTACAAAATACGTATTCGTCAACATAACGACTTGGTGTAGAAATACTTTCACGTTTTTTGAATAACTGGATTCTCGAGACTTGTTACTTGTACGATGTACCATTGGTCAGTTGGCTGGTAGACGTCGCCGAGGAAGGTTGTGTGCAAATTGCAGAGCGTTCATCGGGAGTAATCAAGCCTTAGCGAGATATACTTCGCATCGAGAGCTGCTACGTGTAGCCGACTCAATTCTTACCTTCGTGCAGTTGGTATTACTGTGGGTAGGGAGAGCATAGATAATGTCAGTTCAAGGTGGAGCGCATAAGCGCTCCGCCGACGAGGCCTTAGAGGGGCCTCAACCCAAAGGTTTGTCTAATATTGGTCAATCCGCGCCTACGCTTTCGGTCGTTATAACTGGCACGGAAAAGGCACTTCGAAATTGTAGTACCTTGGTCATAAACAGGAACCTTCACAAGTTGCTTGGAGGCCCGTATAAGGATATTCGTTTTTTGCCATCCGGTTCTTTATGTGTAGAATGCAATAATGATTCACAACTTGCAAAGCTACTAGCTTGTGACAATCTGGGCACGCAAGAAAAGCCTATCTTTGTGAAAGTTGAGTTATACAGGACAAGAGCAGTTGAGGTTCGGGGTGTAATCTCCGATGTGCCGTTAGACATGACGGCTGAAGAAATTAAACATGAATTGACCGATCAGAAAGTTATATTTGTACGTAGATTCACGTATCGTACGAGTTCAGGGATAACCGACAGTAGATCGGTACTGCTGTGTTTCGCATCGACTATCCTTCCAACAGTTGTCAAGTTAGGTTTCATGAATTTCCGAATCCGTAAATACAACCCGCCGCCTGTCCGCTGCTTCAATTGCAACCGTTTTGGACATAAAGCAAAATTCTGTCGTAGCACCAAGAGATGTACAAAATGCGGCAAGCGACATGAATACAAAGATTGTCAAAACGAACCATACTGTGTAAATTGTGGAGGTTCACACTCCGCGGGTTACGCAGGATGCGCACGATACCGACAAGAGGTCAAACTTAACACAATAATGACAAACTCGAACATTAATTACTGGGATGCGAAACGAACGTTGCAAAATCAACAGTCCGCACCGAACATCGTATCTGAAACCGAATTTCCGTCGTTGCCGAATCGCAACATTAATCCTAGTGGCGATACACAAAGAGTTAGTGATCTAAGCTCGGAAATGATTTCCATACCGGCCGTGGAATTCTTCAGCTTTGTCGCTGAAGTAATTCGAGGTACATTGACCTCTATCGCGGAGGGTAAAGGATTAGATATTGAGACCATAGCAAGATCTGCCGGACAGAATCTAGGGATAAACTTCAGAACTCCGGCACTTTCACTCTCTTCCGCAGTGGAAAACACTCGACAAGATTCTTCGAGGAGACAAATCTCCGATCACGTTCACAGGGTACAAACAAGATTAGGTACAGCCAGTCCTTCATCAACGATGACTAAAAATCCTGTCACCGCAAATGACAGGAGCATGCCCAAGAATGCGCCAAGTCCCGTCACAAATCAAATAGCACTAGTGCCAAGTACAAGCAGTGCAGCACATTCACTACACGAGCTCAGTCCAAGCCCATCTGGGTTACAAAATCTCCCGTCCGAGGTTGCGATAGACTTAACAGGGATACGTAAGAGCAGAGACAACGAAATGGAATGTTCCCACTAACAATTTTACAATGGAACTGTCGAGGTATCTACAGAAAAATATACGAACTGAAACATTTCATTGAATCTAATACAAACAAACCCGAATTGATCGCACTTCAGGAAACGCATCTCGTATCCAAGTATAAACCAAAAATTGCTAACTACACCCTAGTGCGCAAAGACCGGAACATCCATGGAGGCGGAGTGTGTCTTTTCATAAAACAAGGCTTATCGTTCAGTGAGGTCGAGTTATCCGATATGGGGCCCATTGAGGCACAAGCAATACAAACGGCGGGATTGACAATTATAAACGTTTACATCCCGCCAAACCGTCAAATATCGCGTTCAATGGTAGAGCGGTTGTTTTCAAAATGCGACACAAAAACTATAGTGCTAGGCGATTTCAACGCACATCATCCTACGTGGGGAAGCCAACGTATGAATGGAAACGGACGCCATCTTCACTTCGCTATTAGTTCAATGGATTTGGTAGTGTTGAACACAGATAAACCAACGAGGTTGAATATTGCGATGCCAGATCCTGGATCTACATCATTACTTGACTTGACCCTTGCATCGAAAGATGTAGCACACAAGATGTCAACAACGGTCTCGGACCACCTACTGGGCAGTGACCACTACATTATTGCAACGACAGTAAATGTGCGCAGATCCGATTCGACAGAAGGACATTGCACATCGTGGTCACTCCACAGGGCCAAGTCGGAAAAATTTAGAAAAGCAAGTGGCACATACTTCGCAATGATTGAGGAGTCTGGTGACTGTACAGTGGAGGCTATTACCGACGCAATAATATCATCAGCATCTGACAGCATCCCTCTAACCAGGTCAGTAGTAAAACAGAGCATACCATGGTGGACCAAGGAATGCTCCAAGGCAATTAGACTAAAACGAGCTGCATATTGCAAAATGAAACGCAGCTTCCGAACAGAAGACGTTATAGCTTTCAAGCGACGTCGTGCAGAAGCAAGAAAAGTTGTGCTTCAAGCGAAAAAATCTCATTGGCAAGATTTCTGTACTTCATGTGACAGCAACACCAAATTAACACGGGTCTGGCGAGCCATACGCTCCATGAGCGGTAACATATCGTGGAATCATATTCACACACTTCAATCGGACGGCATCGGTATCACCGACAACAGAATGAAAGCAGACGCTATGGGTGCACATTTCGCCTCAATCAGTAGCGGGGACACAATCAATGAACCAACTAAGCGCCGACGTGAACTAGTGAGATCCGAAATAATCGTCCCAGCATTTAATGATTCGAGCGATCACGAAAAGATTAACTCTCTCACAGAGTTAACACGGGTACTCAAACATAGAAAAAGCTCTTCTCCAGGACAGGACAAACTCTGTTACCCTATGTTCACTAACCTGCCCAGCGAATGCAAAAAATATATCCTAAGATGTATTAATTCATTATGGTCTGAAGGAAAGTGCCCAAAAATGTGGAAACATTCGATAGTGATACCACTTCTCAAGGCCGACAAAGAACCAAGTAATCCAGCCTCGTATCGACCGATTTCCCTGACAAGTAACTTCTGCAAAATTATGGAACGCATGATATGTAATCGATTACGTTATTGGCTCGAAATGAACAAATTGCTTCACCCGGCACAGAGCGGCTTTCGAACCAATCGATCGTCCAGAGACTCGATCTTGTCACTCCACGACGACGTGTACAAAGCCCTATGGAATAGGCGATCTGCCGTTGCCGTCTTTCTAGATTTAGAGAAAGCCTACGATCGCATGTGGCGCGGTGGGATGTTAGCAAAACTGGTGAAAATGGGCCTCTCGGGAAATATCATAAGATGGATAGACTCTTTCCTATCCGAACGAACCATGCAAGTTAGACTAGGGTCTACATTTTCGCAAATTTTTTCCATTGAAAATGGTACCCCACAGGGCAGCGTGCTTTCCCCCCTACTCTTCACGGTCATGATGAACGATCTGCCAGAAAACATTACTTCCAATATCAACCTATTCGCAGATGATATTTGTCTTTGGGAATCCGGACTGGTTATGGATACGATTTTATCTGACGTACAGAAATCCCTTAACGAAGTATCTGAATGGTGTGACGAGTGGGGTTTCAAAATAAATGTCGAAAAATCAGCGGCAGTTTTATTCACCAGGAAACGCAAAACACCACCGGTTCAGCTGTCAGTGTCGAACTGTCTGCTGCCAGTTAAAAAGGACTACAGATATCTAGGAATCATTTTTGATTCACGACTATCTTACAGACAACACTCGATCTCTGTAGTGAATAAATGCAACAAACGCTTGAACGTACTTCGCCTGCTGTGCGGCACACAATGGGGTGCCTCAAAATCAAGTCTTCTCTCATTGTATAGAGCACTTATCCGCTCCGTCTTCGAATATGGCTTTGAAGCATATCTCTTATCTCCAAAATATGTACGCGGAACAATTCAAAAAATTCAAAACAAGGCATTGCGAATATGCAGCGGGGCAATGGGAAGCACTCCCGTCCACGCACTTTTGCACTCGTGCAGGGAATTACCGGTACACATACGCCACTTGCGTGCATGCGCAGTAGCTAGATGTAAAATTGCCGCCAACAATGAAAATATTTGCTCCCACATTATTGAAGACTCTTGGCCTGAGATCTTCCCGGACTCTTCGCTATTCTGTACTTTCAACATGATGTCACGACTGCCATTGTTCGAGGAAATCACCATTCGTAAAACGTGCCCAACTGCTCCGTGGTCGGTTGTAAACTGTGTAGTAGATACTCATCTGTGTTTACTCACACAGCAAATGGAGAATCCTCTCCAAATTCAGATCGAATGCAAGGAATATCTCTGTCATCATTTTCAAAACCATACGAAGATATTTACTGATGGGTCAAAATCACGAAGATATTTACTGATGGGTCAAAATCAAAGGAAACGTGTGGCGCAGCATATTATGTTCAGGATTTAGGGGAAGTTGGTAAGTTCACGTTAGACAGAAGAATTTCGATTTTTTCTGCGGAGTTGATTGCAATTCGAGAAGGATTGTCTTGGGCAGTTGAGCAGTGCCCACAATCAGCCGATCTGCTTATTCTCTCCGACAGTCTTAGTGCCTTGGCGGCCATCGAAAATATCCACACAGAAAACGAATTAATTCGGGAAATTGCCGAAAGATGTGATGTATTATCTTCCAATGCCATCTCAGTCACGTTAATTTGGGTCCCAAGTCACAAGGGGATCAGCGGTAACGAGACTGTTGACAAACTGGCAAAACAAGCGGCATCCGAGCATACTCCCAGCAGCACCATTGAGATTACAGCGAGGGAATGCCAGTCCCTCATTCAAGAGCATTGCGAGTCCAAATGGAAATCAGAGTTTTTCAGCAATGCAGAGAATTCCTTTTACCCTAATTTGTTCCGAGCGTCGAGTTTCCATGCCCCGGTGCTATCATTGCCAAGAAGAGCCTACGCTATACTTATCCGTCTGCAAACCGGTCATTGCAAACTGAACTCTCATCTGCATAGATTAGGAATTCACGATACTGGACAGTGCGAAAACTGCGGCGTACCTGAAACCGTTGAGCATTACGTCATTCACTGCACCAAGTATGAAGGCCCTCGACAGTATCTGCAGGACCAAATTAGAGACGCCGTTCCTTTCCGCTTGGAAACATTACTGGTCAATCCTCTTACCATGGGCACTCTCATTGAATATGCCCTACTAACCGGCCGAGAGTTATAAAGACATAAAAGGATATATGATACTCGCATCACAGATCGGGTGCAAAAGACCATTAGTAGTCGAGCACCAATATTACACTTATACAACAACAACAACAATGTACCATTGGTGACTATAACGGCCATTTTGTATGATAGTATGTTTTAGTTGTATTGTTGTGAGGACAACCATGTGATGACTCAGCACTTTTCGTTAGCAAAGTAGATTGATTTGTGTGTAAGATGTAAGCACCGTAACTAGAAAACATATGTACTCTGTTGTTGGAGTAGCTGATTTATTGCTATGACATGGACATATCCTGAAGCCTTGGTTTGTTGTCTTACGAAAGATGAGGCGACCTCGGTGTTAACTAAATCGGATGGATACCACAATTGTGCTGGACTTACACATGGTATTCGCATACTGTACACATACAAACTTTTGTGTAAACAACTCTGGTGTTTCTGTTAATACTAGTTCTGTGTTGAACTACTTGATTATTAAGATACGTGACCAACCATTCAGACAATAAAGTTCTTGAGGTATCGAAACATTTTGAAAGCACCACCAATCATTGTACAGGTTTGTAGCATGAGCGAATATTTTCGTGTAACATGAATATATTTCATATGTCTTCGGTAAGAAATGGGTTATGTGGGATAATAATTAGTATCGTAAAACTTGTTGTGTTTGATTGCATACTTTTTTAACATTGTTTGTTGTTGAAAGACGGGTGAGTTTACATTTAAATATAGTAAGCAGAGCAACTCAAGTAATAAATTTTACTCGTTTGAAAATCGACAACCGAAAAAATACCGATGAATGGAGTAACAGTAATAATATGTGTGGTATCTTATTTTTAGTGATATGCAACCAATCTTCTAAATCTTCTAATTTATCATGTCATAGAAAAGCCAATTGTTATGAATTCAAAACAAAAGTACTTCGATTATCAGGACAAAGGGAATTGAGATCAACGCAGTATTTCGAAGTGGTATGTTCAGCAATCACTAAATGACAAAAATATCAAACTGTGCATACAACTCGGTTAGTTAAACGATACATTTACAAGTTTACCGAAATCTTGATTTATTAATGACAGCTTGATGATGTAAAGCTCAACCACTCCATTGTGTTTATTACAAAGTATTTGACACAGACAAAATATTGAACGAAGGCCCACCACTTGGTTTCATTACAAGGTGAGTGAAAATTGTTTTCTGTTGGTCAGGTATGATTTGCATTTAGTAAAACGATCTACGCCGATTAAGTGACGCTGTTTCATATCCGATGAGTGAGTGAAATTTCCTTATGGTTTGATTTAGTGGGTTAATTACCTGCGATTCAATCACATACAAGTAAGATCTTTTATGGGTTGAGTATTGTGACGACCTTTACTTTGCCGAATGACAATGGGGAAAATTTCGATTGCATTGTCGGTGTATGTGTTGGACCAGTGATTCTAGTACACCTAACTATAGGATACATTTGGCAAACATCGTACAAATTGTTTCGTTGTGATGGTAACGACTTTCAGCGGTTTGGTTTCATGTCGGGAATTATTATTTGGAGGTTCAAAAACAATCAATACTACAAATGAACAACAATGCAAAACACGTTAAGTGAATTACAGTGTAGCAAGTACTTCCTTGATATTACGATTGTTGTGTACCAGACATTTCTAACTGAATTGAATGCATCTAGCAAACATATTCCAATTTACTTTTGTAATGATCAAAGTATGTGAAATGGTGCGAACGGATTAAGCATTAATCAAGCGGCGGTATGTCAATTCACCTAGTGTGATATCTTGACACCGGATAATGTGCGAAAGTGTTTCAATTCTCACTGCTGATTACGATGATAAAGTATTGTACCGGTTATTGTTTAACAAAGGAAATTGTTGTTTCATCTTTAGTCTTGGTTAGTGGAGACCAGGGATATAGAGAACTCCGGGATGGCTGACTCCGTCGATTGCGTCATCGCGGTCATACACAAGTAGGGTCATTTTCGCGCACTTACTGCAGATAGGATTGTTGACAGCGCTTTGTCTGTGCATGACTTGGAGATTCGGAATTGCCTTTCTAGTTTGTGATTGGTGGTAGATGATATCAATATATTAACGTTTATAAAGCTAGAGGACTCATGTGATGTTCAGGTAGTTGATCATTTTAGCAGTATTGGTTATGTAGCTTCAGCTGCAGGTTATTATCGGCACCACCGGTATCGGTATGCCGGTACGATATATCGCTGGTATTCGGAATATCTCCGCGTATCGAGTATGTTTTGCTACATTGATAAGCGTCAGTGCATATCAGGATGTAGCAAAATGTTTAGAATTACATTTCAGGATGATTTTAGTATTGATTACGTTATGCTTTTAATGACTGATCTGATGCTATAGAATTGCATAATAAGCCCAAGTCCTGGGCTGTACAGTGTACAGTACAGTAACTGCCGCCAGTTTAGAGTGACTTCGTCTGTCAGGATTTTATGTAATAGGTTAATTGATAATTATAGTTTATCCATGCTTCGTTCCTAATTGTAGAACATGATGGAGAACAAAGGAAAGGAAAGGAGTATCGAACGAGCCTAATGATTCTATACCGACCCGTGGTTTCCCAGAAAACAGTTATATAGTTTTATAGGGTGAAATGACCAAGAACTGCAGCCTCTAAGTACCAGTATGCAAGTTGCATTTCAATCAAACAGTCAGGATGAATTTTAGACTTTTACGTAAAATACAAACCCTTGGAGTATGGTAGTGGTTAAGTGGTACAATACAATACACAGTAGTTAGAAGTTTTCATAATTGTATAATAGGCTTACCATACGTCCTCTTTTTTGACTTTTTTGAAAGTGTCCTCGGAGGACGCCCTTTTATCCTCTTTTTTGAGATTTTGTCCTCTTTTTTGAAAATTTAGGCAGATTTAGAGCAAATCGCGAGTGATATGCCGCATATTGGCACAGAAGTGAAGCTCCGGCGGGTATTTCGGAGTGAAAAACGGTGATTTTAGCTCTGAGCGAAAAGATGAGCTTTTTTTTTTAGTCATCCACCTGGCAATGTGGAGTAAAAAACGTTATTTTGAGCTCTGAGCAGAAGTGATGACCTTTTTTTTTTTTAGTCAACCGATCCCAAAGTGGGAAAAATTAACCGGTTTTTCAGAATTTTGCTCCGGTTTTGCAAGTTGCAAATTTTTGAAAAAGTGTCCTTTTTTTTATTTCCAAAATATGGTAAGCCTATTGTATAACAGTCCAGGCACCATTTAAATTCAATCTGTCTTTACAGATACCGATAGGCTACTAGTGATACATGAATAATTGAATATGTTTGTTAATGACTGGCAATCAAATGCCACTATACTGGAAAGATACCTCCGTTGCAGTGAACTGTAAAATATAGCCAAGTCATTTGCTGGCCACTGAAACTTTTGAAGATACAAGACAGAGACAGGACTATTCATCACATCAATCGACTTGATGTTGACCACTCCCTCATGATGGATAAGTTAACTCTATCGTCAGGATGTGACAATGGGGAAATGCTGTATAGGCCTATGTGGCGAAGGAAGATTGAACTCTTGAAACTGCATCACAGTTAAAAAGTTTTCGTCAAATCCTTGCGACACAGCCAGGACCTCTGCTCAGCATGCATGGGTAAGTTTGTCTGATTCTGGTGAGCTATATCAAATCAAGGATTGAAATCCATTTAAATATATTGTCGTGTGTGTGTGTTTGTGTTGAGCGAATCAACTGCTTATGGCTTGAGGTACTACGCTATGGAAAAGATCATCCTGCCATTTTATCAACTGTGCATTTTGTCGACATTGTACTCTATAGTTGGAATATTATGGCAGTTAAATCAGCGGTTGTCACTTCTCAACCTTTTTGATCTCGCACACCTTGCAACCTAAATTGCATATAGGACAAATGTATGAAACTAGAAGCTAAATATTGGAAACAACATTGAATACCTTTTGATATTATATGTGGTGCTGATGAAGTTTCTGCAAGGGTTCTGCCACCAACTTCAGTTTGACTGTTTGATTGCTTTTGAAAGAAATACCAGCAGCTCATCAGTTTTCTACCCCCTGTATTGCACTGCTATACTATACTATAGTAAAGATCATTCTGCCATTTTGTCAACTTCGC
The DNA here is from genome assembly GCF_051294905.1 of Botryllus schlosseri. Taxonomy (NCBI): domain Eukaryota; kingdom Metazoa; phylum Chordata; class Ascidiacea; order Stolidobranchia; family Styelidae; genus Botryllus; species Botryllus schlosseri. The sequence continues at coordinate 18,505,360 of NC_137249.1, forward strand.
AGTGTGCATTTTGTCGACATTATAATTAATAGCTGGAATATTATGACGGTTAAATCAGTGGTTGTCACTTCTCAACTTTTTTTATCTTGCACACCTTGCAACCTAAATTGCATATACGACAAATGTATGCAACTAAAAACTAAATATTGGAAACAACATTTAATGCCTTTTGATATTATAGGTGGTGCTAATGAATTTCTGCAAGGGTTCTGCCACCAACGTCAGTTTGACTGTTTGATTGCTTTTGAAAGAAATACCAGCAGCTTATCAGTTTTCTAGCACAGCTCTATTCCACTGCTAAAGATCGCTAAATTGTACTGTCCAAATTTAAAGAACTTTTTTTAATAGTCTTATAGCTTTCACATATAACTGTTGCTGAAAGAGGTGTAGGATATTTCGTTCCGTACACTTGCATCATTGTGACGTACGTCAAGACCAAAGTAAACTATGAGCTCTGTATTACGACACCATGCAGAAAAATCCGATTCAATCTGAACTTTGTTGTTTCATTCTCTAATGGACAAGCGTCCAGCTTCATGCATTTGTAATATTGAGATATAAAAATCTAACATATTTGGCGGTTTAGCACCACTGGGTTGAATCCCCAGATCAAGCTGTTCTTAAAGATTGGGTTTATGGTTGATTTGTATCTCTAAATTGTTAATTTTTGTTGGAGATTCATGAAACGAAATGCGACGTTCCGTCCTGTACAGCACATCATCAGTGGATATGCTGCTATACAATACTTGCATTACCATCTTCAAATATTGGCTTCAATCTGGAAATTTGGGTCTTGTGTCTCAGCAGCGACGCTTTTAATATCTACTCAGTCCATTGAATCAGTTATCATGTCCGAAAATCTTCTGGAGAGAGCGAGAGATATGATATTCTTTTTCGCCTGCACCATCGTGATGCTTTGACGGCGGAGATGCTATACGACCGTAAGGTCACCTAGTCTGCACCCCGTTTTTTTTCTCCTCCATGCTATCCGTGGATGCTGAGCGCCTAGCAGGATAGCCGCGGATACCAGTTTTCGAGTCTTTGGTCTGATCCGGCCGGGAATCGAACCCACGACCTACCGATCGAGAAGCCGGGCGCATCACCATTACACATAGTTTCCAATACTTGCGAATTAGTATCGAACCCTTCAGAAGCTTGATTCGGGATGTACTGCTACTGCACAGCCAATGACGATAAAGCTCAGGAATGTCTATCGACGAAAAAGTGGAGAAAATTGTGCGTGTTGTAGTATTCAAAAGAGCCTTTATTTACAATTCAAAAAGTCTCAGCATCATATAGTTACTCTTTCCTGCTTGACTTATATTACTTCTCCCAAATACTTTTCAAAATTATCACCCGCACTGAAAAAGTTTGGAAAACAATGTCTTGAACGTTTAGAAAATACTGATTTTCTTCGTTATCCACCTTTCTATGTATTACCTGTCGGTAAATTCAGGTTAATTTGAAGTATACAACTGTATTCATGATTTACTGAATGAAATTGCTGATATTCAACGTTGTCTGAGTTTGCTTACCATAAAGGTTGAGGTATGGGAAGACCCATGTTTTCTAGAATGTCTTGCTTGCTCACCAGGAAGGCGGCGAAAGGTCAAGGAACCTGATTGTATAAACACCTACATCGCTAACTTGCGAAAAAAGTGAAGATTTCGAGGTAGATTGCAGGTTGATATATAGCCCTACTTATGTATAGGCCAAAAAGAAGTCAGCCATCCCGGAGTTCTATATATCCCTGGTGGAGACAATTACATTTGTAAAATATTTTCTGATATCCGCGATACGCTGCGTGGTTTTTACGAACACGGCTTAATCTTCCCAATCAAAACATTTCAGACATGTTAATCTAGTTCCACAAATCGATATGCTAATAACAATGTTTCTGTAAAGTTTGTTTGTATCGTAATAACCTTCAACACAACCCCGGTCTAATAATGTCATAATTTAATAATCAAGTCATGATCGACTATTACAAAATCTCATATGTCAAAATCAATGTGTTGATAAGAATGTTTACATCGTGGAAATTTTCAATATAACGCCTGCGTTCGATTGTAAGAAATGAATTCTCAACTACGTTGGTCAGACATTCAAATCTCGTATACTCAAATGTAATATGTTAATCTCAAACCGCCCACCGAGTAGTATTTACTTTGGTTTATAAAATATACCGAGTAGTAATTACTTTATCTTACAGAATAGTAACGACTTTTACAGTTGAACAAAAAAGACGGTTTGGTGGTATATGACTACAACCGAACTTGCTTAGATTGTAGCGATTGTATGTACTCGCATAATCTTGTCTTCTTTCTGTACGGGTACTGTATAGTTGGTTGGCCGAGTTACAAACGGATTTACTTGACAAGGTTTACGGATTTACTTGACAAGGTTTTCATGATTGACTCTTTTGAGTATGGTAAGATGTTAAAATTTCGAGGCGTAATACTATTTCCATTAACTCAATTGCGACAAAAAAAAATACCCAGATAACTTGTTCAAGGCTTCTTTTGTTTCAAATCAACATGTGAATAATCAGTTGTTGTGACAAGTTGAAATATCGTACCGAAGTTGCTAGTGGAAACAGTACGCGATTGTGTAAGTGTGAAGACAGCGAGATGGTGATCGTGTGAATAAATTAATCTGAAACGCATTGGAGTGAAAGTTTACCCAGTCTGTCTGGCGATCCTACTTCAAATCGCGATTTGACAAAGTAGGTTGAAATATTCCGATTCAACTCATCGCATTGCAACTCGATCGTGTTATGTGCAAGCGGTTGTCAAGTGTGAAATATTTACAACAGGTGCGATTTCATTGATTGACTTGATTGTGTGTAGTAACACATTAAAATATCGCGATAGCATAGTGAAATTATTTACTGAAACTCTATTTGACAAACGGAAAACTGTGAATAGAGTTGTAAGGTTTCATTACTTGTTTCAAATCAATATGCGTATAATCTCTAACTATGACTGGGTTGAAAGTTGGTAGTCATGTTTGTCAAACATATTTCATATCACACAATGTCAAGTCCAAATATTTCATTCTGGATTATTTGGATTTACCTTTAGTACATCTCGCGAGTGGATTTCCGACGCCGTACTATAACATTCTTAATAATACGGGTTCGAGGATTTTCATGATAGAGTTGACAAGTGATAAGATGTGTGTTTTTGTTAAGGGATTGATTTCAAGTTGATAAAGACAATAACTGTATAATGCACATACTTGTGATTCTTGATTCTTGTAGAGTTATAGTTGGTATTGATTCTATAGGTGTGAACAAACGATATGGCATCGAACAGCGTCAACACTATGCAAGTCAGGGTAACTTCAAATTTTCACGTCGGCGTCAAATTCGTCTCATCACCCAAAAGAGGTGGCGTTAGTCAATATCTCAAAGGTATATTCATCGACGGCAATAACGAAGAGATATCTTTCACGTGTTTCAATCGTGAATTGTTCGGGGTCATTGAGAAAGCATTCTCCAAACGAAAAAAACTCATGGTCAAATCCGGTTGGGTCCAAATTGACAAGTTTACTGGAAAACTTGCTGTATTACTGGGACGGGCTTCGTCAGTAACTCTGCATGGAAAATCGAGACATACGACTGAAGAATACCCATTATTGACTTGTGAATCGGTATACGGAAATAAAGATGAATACGTCTCGATCGCCGCTACTTGTGTTTCTCGAGAGGAGAAGACGGTCAATTCTGGTGTCGGAAAGGAGTTGAAATTATACAGTTTTACATTGAAGGATGATACTGGTGAGGTGGTTTTGGACCAATGGAACAAAGCCTCGCTCGTACCCGGGAAGAAATATCAACTCACTCGTGTTAAAAACTGTGTCGGCAGCTTGAAAATCGATTCGTTAACTAGACTTGTTGAATTGAAAGAATAGTTTGCATATTTATATACCACAATACAATATTTCATTTCGCGTAAAATGTATGACCTATGTGATTCGACAACTGCATTAGCGTGGTGTTGTTCTACTGATCGAGGTGTGAAAATTGTACTATCGCGATGAAGTTGCGACTGTGAACAGCAGATTATTTTGTAGGCGCGAAACAGCGAATAAACCGAAAGTATTATTCAGGTAGCAATCAATAGTGAGGAAAGAGAACACGATCGGTCATTTGACACGACTAAACTACGACATCGTATATCATAATTTACGATCAAACTATTTCGCGCTGAATGGAATAGTGTAATATTCGATAGTAGCACGCGGTTGGCCGTGAAACAATTCAGCGCGCAGGTCATTCGAAATATAGGTCGCACTGCTTAATCCTCACAACAAGCCACGTTTCCGTTTGTGCGGTTATTGTTGGTGACTCGTACATATTCAACAACGCGCGAGAGATGTCTGAAAGTGCGAATCACGACCGCACCCATAAGAACACATGGCGAGTCACCACAGATTCCGTAAGAATACATGGCGCATCACCGCCACCGCCTATACCTGAAATTACGACTTGACACCGGTTGAGCGATCCCTATACCTGTAACGTTATCATGGCTATATCAGCTAAGTTAACATACCGCCGCGGTCTATACCCGAAAGTACGAATCATCGCCGCGCCCATAAGAATAACGATATATCGAAGTCGTATTCACCGTAAACGTTAGGATTCCCTCGAATACCAGACGGCAGGTCATCACCGCAGCCTATACCGAAAGGGTGGGGTCACCAACACGAGTTTTCAAGGTATATCATCACCGCAGCCTATACCTGAAAGGGTGGGGTCATCACCGCGCCCATAAGAAACAATGGCAGGTCACCACCACATAGGGGGTCTAAAAGGGTGGGGTCATCACCCCGGGTTTTCAGGCAGGTCACCACCCCGCCCATAAGAACCCTATGGCGATTCGCGACCGATCTACTATACTACTCTCGAGTCAAGTCAAGTCATTCGAAAAAGTTGACTCGAGTCTGACTCGAGTCATCCCAACACTGCTTATAGGTCGCAGAAAGTCATGTTCACAGGGCAACTCTGATTTAGGACTTGAATGCTACCGGTAGCGCTGCAACAAATTCGTTGTGAGTCAGTAAATAGTATATGTAACTGCTGTAAACTATGCACATGGAAAGGCCAATTGTTGATCTAACTAATTTACCATGTTGACATCAGAGTATATTCACTTTCAACAGGGACACTCAAAGAGAGACATTTTGGGCAACCGGGCAAGTTATTCAGAGTGTAGTATGAGGGGTTTGTTAATGCAAATGTAGCCTACTCTTAATCTCATGATTTGGCAGTTTCTTTTTCGACTAAACATCCCAGATAAAAGTGTTTGTCCCCGGGTCAATGAATCGAAAGCTATTTTCAATCTATCTGGTCAGCTCGCAGTCACTAGAACTACCCTACAATCATCCTCACGATACATAGGGTTTAGCAGTGTTACTAACATTACGAATATATAATACACTACGTATTGACCCCCCATACCGAATGCCTGGTAGCAATGTGTCGAGAAGAAAACATCATATTTCGATGGATTTTCTCATTTAACTGAGCAGCAAGCATATTATAGTATGGAAATGAACCATTGCGATTTCAATATCAAGGGCTAAAACTTCTTCTATGTCCGTATAACTGTCATTGATGACTCTCAGTCACTGTTTTACAGCTATATCATAGAAATTTGAGTGAAATAGAGGATCTGGGTTTTTCTGGGTTTTTTCAACGTCCAAATCTGGGTTTTTCCAAAATATCTCAGTGGCATCTCTGTGTTTAATTGGCAATGGGGGACTTCTCATCACAGACAGCCATTGTTGTGGGCAGGGTTGGCTTTACGTACGCAACCAAAATCGCGAATATGAACGTTATCAAAAACTATTGAAAAGAGTTGTCTAGTCATTACTACTATATAAATACATTGAAACAGTCTTTTGTCAAAGTAGCTTACATCAGATCGCTGAACTCTGAACAAGATCTTCATCAAAATTCATGGTCACAGCATTCAATCCCACTTCGTAAGCGGCTTTAGGCTCTGGTTGTTGATTCTAAAGAGTTGAAGTAGAGTCAATGTCTGGTTTGCAATACGGCGAAATCATATTTGCAGAAGGAAGGGTAAGAAGTAGGACTTATCCCATAATTAGAATATTTTAAAGCCAAACGCCAATTCCGAATGCATGTGACAGTGCAATCAATACTCAGAATGTGGACAATAGCTTTCGATCAAGACCAGATTCAGTAAATTCTGCGCTCTGGAAGAAAACATTTGGATTGCCAGAAATCCTACAGTCGCTTACGCAAAACAATTCCCCACTCCAGCCTCCAGCGAAGTGGAACGAAGCTGCAAAATCGGTCGTTGCCGTTCCTTGTTTACATTCTATAATTTAATATTTAAATTGGATTTACAGATTTTTGCGGGAGATTGATATCCTCTTGCGAATGGCAACAACGTTTTTTGTCCGACCAAAATTACTTCATGTACTTTGGCAGTTGGCACTCTTTAAGCGTTTTATGTCTTTTTACAGAATTAAAGGCATATAGGTTGTAGGCTTCGATGGGCCAAGACCGACGTTTTGAAGGGCTGACAAAGTGCTGTTTCGGTCCTGTTTACACCTTAGCGGTCTAAGTCAGACCGTACAATATATTCTGCCACTGACTATTGCTACATTGATTTTAAGCAGAGTGAGAAACTAGTTTCTATATAATTTTTTACCGGTTTTACCCTATAAACAAGTTATACAGAAGCGAACAACCTAATCGTACGGATTTGGTTTTCATGATACAATAAACATATCAAATCAAGATGGATTCAGTACGCCTAATAGATTTTTTACATTAGACCAGTGGTTCTTAACCTGGGGGTAATTACCCCCAAAGGGGTAATTTACCAATTTGTGGGGGTAATTCAGGCTTTTTTATATACTTTTTACGTTGCACTGAAATATCTTCAGTCGTAAATATGAATGTAGGCCAACGTAGACTTTTGTAAGCTTGTTTACATTTCGCTTCTACACAATATACCTTCTGTGACATCATAGTAGGCTTACCATTAGTGATTATGAATGACAGGTCCAACTGTACTATTGTATGCTGTAGTGTTGTAGCATAGTGTCCTGTATGGTGTCGACACAGGCAAATCTCACGCCTCAGTGAAATTGTATCACGTCACAATTTCCATTTGGCTGCAGGCAATTTGACGGTCATTTTTGACCGGCTTGCCGAGCATTAAATTTGGTAAAACGGGTATCAATCGAAAGCTGACTCTGAACCTCTAAATTTCCGAGGTTCACACATAGAACGCGAACGTGAACCTCACGTTCACACCATCCCTACTATCCTGGAATGGAAGGACGACATAAGAACTTGTGGATTAGTAAGCCATTTTCGATCGAAGAGGCATGCATCTGCGATGACGACATGTCAGCTAAAATAGAGTTTCTTGGACTGCGTGAAGATTCAAATCTCCAAATCAACTTTACAAGGGAAGATATTGGAGACTTTTGGGTTGGGCTTCAAAATGAATACCCAATCCTTTCCAGAAGAGCATTATGCTTTTTGATTAAATTTCCTTCCACTTATTTCTGTGAAGTAGGATTTTCTGTAATGGTGTCTATCAAAACGAAATATCGAAACAAACTTGCGATTGACAATGACATGAGATGCTGTTTATCCTCCACTTTGCCTAGATTTGACCACTTGATAGCACGGAAACAGTATCAGCGTTCCCATTGAATTGATTACTTTTGAAAGGCTTCTGAGTGTATATCATGGCGTCATCTTTGTGTTGTTTTACGAATAAATGATTGTCCTCCGTAATTTGTTGTGTTTTAAAAGTGGGGGTAATTGAACTCCGTCATTTACTTCTCGGGGGTAACGACACGAAAAAGGTTAAGAACCACTGCATTAGACAATGATGTATTCTTTATGTCAACATCATTGATTGTTCGAATAAGCATCATTCGCCGACTTGTACTGTATTTCGTTCTTGATGTTGTGTTGTTGTTGTTGTTGTTGTTGTTGTGGTTGTTTATTAAAAGAAAAATTTTGCGCTTATCACCTGTTGGCCTTTTGCACCACGGTCAATAATGGCGTAAGAAATGAAAAGCTGTCAATAGGCCTGGTTACATGCTCGATTCGACTTGAAGTTCAAGCCGTCTCCGATGACGTCACGCGACAACTCCGAACCGACTCGCTGAAGCGCGCAATTTACATGATCCTTTACTCAGCTGTTTTGTTACGCCATTAGCTAGGGTTACCGTATTTTGGAAATCTAAGAAGAGGACACTTTTTCAAACTTTTCAGACTTGCGAAACTGGACGAAAATCCTGAAAAAATGGTAAATCTTTCCCACATGGTAGTCGGTTGACTAAAAAAAAGTCAACTTTCTCATTCAGTGACTCAAAGTAGTCGATAAACACCGTGAACTTTAACTGTTACAAAGCTATTACCGAGAACCTGTAAGCTACTCCGACTCCGTTCCCGCGTCATTGGGAATTCTGACCATGGCAAAAAATGTCGTTTATCTATTTCCTTGCGACATGTTCGCCTTTCTGAAAATGGCGTTCAAGTCAAATCTAGTCAAGTTCGTTGCACGACCCAGCTATGTAATCTCACGTGGATTCGATGCTCGGAACAGCTATATCTTACGACTACCCTATAGACGATTCCTACATGCTGCCAACTTGAAGCAGTAGGCCTATCTATTTTCTATCAAGTCAGCTGGGGGTCAAAGAGAAATATGCGACCTATCTGTATCAAATCACGAATCAGTTGCACCACTTAATTAGTATATTCAAAAATGCGACTCGGTACCCCATAACGGAATCCGAAAATATTTAATTAACCATACCAATTTTGCAAAGCTATAGGACGGGTTGCTGAATAGACCACGAATATCCATCTTCAGCCATATACGACACAGTATCATTAAAAAGTTACGAATGTTGTATATTACACGGGCAGCATGCTACAAAGTAAACGTCAACCCTCGAATGTATTTCTAATTATAGCGATCTTCACCAAACCAAAATCTTGTCCCAATGGCTTCGTCAGCGTCGTCCACTCCATCGTATCAGGGTGAAAGCTGGCGAAATAACTTTCTCTGTGCTTTTGACCCACTAAATATACCATTCCGTTTAATGCCGCAACATCATAACTATGAATATGTTCGGGAAAAGGGGCTATTGGCCTCGTCCACGCAATCATGCTGGGATTGCGAGGGTTGAAAACTGTAATCTGGCGTGGTCTTCGTCCGCCAACGAATGCGTACAATTTTTCGTTGGCCACTGCTATTGCAAATTCATTACCACCTCGGGCACATCTGATTTCTCGTTTCTCCCAACAATCGAGGTACGGTGAATAATACTCAAAATTGGAGAGCCTGGTATGCTCTGGTGTCATGCTACCTACAGCATATATTCGATTGAACCCCACTCCGACTGCGAACCGATATCTTGCAAAATGCATTGAGTGGCAAGTTTCCCAAATTTGTCCTCTCCAAACTTCAACATAATTGAGCGCTGAAAAAAAATTGGTGTCTATGTACGGAAATTCTATACTACATAAGCTCATATATTCCATGCGGTGATTGGCCCACCTGTATCATCACACAGTCCCCCAACGGCGTACAAGTAATTTCTGAGGACTGCAGCGCATAATGAATGCCTTCTGTATATCATGCTTAGACAATCTTCCCATATTCCCGATCTCGGATTGAATACCACCACTGCATTGACCGATTGGCGATGTGAGATAGGCCCAATCTCCCCACCGACAACCCAAATGCGGTCTCTGTACGAAGCCACCGCGAAATTGTATCTTACGGACAGATCACCAGCAATCGACGTCAGTTGAAAACGGAATTATACGAGCATTGTAACTATACCTGCGTGGGTTCATTTTCTCGGTTACGGCATGCCATTCGTCATTCCGGAATGAGTAAACTTGAAAGGAGTTTTCTTGTTCTTGAGATATATTCAAGCTGTCCAACATATACATGGAATACGCGCTTTCTAAACAGAATTAAAGAATAACCACGAAATCAAAAAGTATAGAATTATAGAGCTGGATTACGGCTGCGGGCAGGGTGGTATTATAGCTATTCAGTACTATCTTAATTTGGAGTAGGACTAGCAAATACAGACATGCATCGTCGAGATAATCGAAAATGAAGAATAGAAATTAGGCTTCATAATAGGGATGGTGTGGACGTGAAGTTCACGTTCGCGTTCTGTGTGTGAACCTCGGAAATTTAGAGGTTCACGTTCACAAACGATCCTTGGTAGGTTCTGCACTGTGAACCGTTTTCATATATTACAATTTTCACGTCATGATAACGTATTTGGTTGAAATTTATGTCATTTCAACTGCGGGCCACTCTATACATGGCGCTGACAGCATGAAAAATCAACACTACACGAGCATGCTCCTTGGCAATCTCAAAAATTTTTACCTGCTTTGTTACAAAGGTTTGCTCGAAATATCCAGCTTTCTGTTCGTCACACTTTAGGGACTCTCTGATGCGAGCTTGACCAGAAATCACACAACATCAAGAGCGAAATACGCTACATGTAGTCAGTGAATGAGGCTTATTCAACCAATCAAGGAAATTGATATCGTTGTCTGCTGTGAAAAATCTAGCGGGGTCCATCTCGATTTCATATAAAAATCATGAAAATCAAATCCGTGCGATTGGGATGTAGGCTACCGCTGTATAATTTGTTGATGGGGTAAAACCCGTTATACATCTCTTATCAATATCAGCGTAGCAACCCTCAGACGCCGAATACTTTGCTCTGTCCTGCCAAGACTGTTGAGCAGTAAGCTTATATTCCCTTGCAAGTCCTCGTCGAAATTGTTGGCAAAGCGACGGAAGATATTGATTTTATGGGATTATTATATCATTTGATTGCCCCGGTTGATAAATTTGGCGACGTTAAAAAAGTCAGTATGTACTTCAGTATTGTGGCATGAAGTGGCCCGAGTCGTCGCTTTAGGTATCGTGTACATCACTTCACTGAAATGTAGGGTTATAATTAACAATATGATGTCACGTGACGTCATGAGGTTCACATTCGTGTTCACACGGAACCTTTCAAAAAGGTTCGCGTTCACACGAGCCTGAACCTTTCATAGGTTCACACCATCGCTATTTTTGAGTCAAAGTCCAAATTACTCATGCAATGCGTCCAAGGTCTTCCGTTGCACATGAAAAGTAGCGAGATCTTTTTTGGTTGTTGTCAAATCAAACGTTTGCCGAAATTTTTCGGATAAGTATCAATAGATTTTTTAATACGACTGCTGTAGCGCGAATAGCCATCTACGCAATGTGAATTTTGCATTACCATATTTTTCACAATTCATCGTGAGCTCCGCGTATATTTTGGTCGCTTTTCTGCCTCTATGTTTTGACGGCAAGTTCAAGTGGCATTCACTCGGTCATTTGTGGTTTTTATCATTGTTCCTGTAATTAGTGATAACGAATGTCCGATGTCAGTGCAGCGAGAGGACAGAATCTGTATAATTAATTTTTACCTATCGATTTCCTAGATGATTTTGAAGATGAGGCTGCACTCACTTTCATAGAGCCTGATGAAGTTACCTGTCTCTTCCTCGTAAAAGCACAACTACTCGCCATAACTCACGAAAAGTATATCAACACTGAAAAAAAATCTGTCATGGTATGTATCATTTAGTAAATGCGTAATTATATTACGTGAAATGTATATGATTCTCTCATTCTATGCAGTCCGACGGTGTTGTAACTATATTTACTATTCGAGCGTTCTGTCCAGTTCGCAAGATTCCGATTTATGTAGCTTACTTACTTTTATGAAGATGTAAAATAAAAGCGTCAGAAACATAACTTTTACCATTCGTGGCACCTATAAGCCAATATATCTACAAGTTACGGCTTACGTTTAAAACTGATAATAAAAATCTGATCGTTGAACGTCGTTGAAACTTCTGTCATATAGGCAGCGAAGTATTGTCTGTCAAAACTACCGTCACTATTCGGGTCGCTGAACACTTCGTCTACTATAAGGTGGCTTCCGATGTAATCTTGCTGCCACCGCAGAGCTGGTTATCGGGTCTGAACACAACGTTGCGAGAACCCGAATCCGAATCAAGTATCAATTTACACGATTCGGGTCGAGCGGGATGTGTAAGTGTCCATGTTTTCGATCACCGAAATCCCAGCGCAGTACAAGTAATGGATATTCAATCTACCGGAATTATCGTGATAATACTTGTCCCCATTGTTGGGGCCTTGAAATCTCTGCTGTCCGAATTATATCGTCCGTATCCCGAGGCGATGGAGGTTCATGGAAACGACATTTCGAAAAAAATATCGACCTGCGATATTGTGTCAGTTCTGTTACCAAAATGAAAATAATTATTGATTACCGCAAACTACTAACATTTATCCACAATCGCATAAATCGCGCATGTCCTGACTCTTCACGTCTGTCGTAATGTTATGACATCATATAGACTCGAAATCAATTGACTAGAACTTGCTCAGCCCTACAAGTTATCAAACAACAATGCTCAGGATGGACATACAAACGGGAATACGAAACTAATTATATTCCTACTAGCACGAATCGAGAGATAACAAAACTGATGCGAATCTGCAGCGTTCGCCATAATCCTTCTCTCACATCACACGACATCATTCTAGCATATATATCCTGAATGCAGTCGTTTGCAGTCCACCCATTCATTACATTCTGACTAGACTGCGACGTTATTTCTCTACTGATTACAAAAGGACTGATAAGAAACGCGCAATAATTGCTAGACTCGCCACAGAGTCTCGACCAGAGTAGACGAATATCCAGGTGTACACCGTATAAGCACGAGAGATTGAATTCGTATTTGTCAACCGATCAATCTAATTTCAGCGGATATATTATTTTTTCGAATTGGTGTGGTGCACAATACCATAGTAGTCAACATAAACATGCTGTCATTCCAATGTAGTAAAATGCAGTTGCGTAAATCAACAGTAGAAACTAACATCGACTAATAAAAAGGATAGTAAATAGGTGCTGTATAATCTAGGCCAGGGGTTTTCAACCTTTTTTTTGGTCGTGGCCCATTTTCCGCATTCAAAACGTTTTGTGGCCCAGCTCTTAGCCTAGAGCAGGGGTCGGGAACCTTTTATGCCTGAAGAGCCATATTGGCCATATTTTCTCTATTTCAACTCACGAAGAGCCATACATTTAATCAATTGTTACGTCACAATTGAAAATTCGTGACATCATGGTAGCACTCATTCGAACTCACTACATGGGATTCGTCGTATACGCCACATTTTCTCTGTAAAAACTCATACTAATCAGCCCAAACTTGAGTTATAAGATAAGGTTGGTTCGTCGTGATGCTCCTTTTAAATCAGTGGTTCTCAACCGGGGGTCCGCGGTGGTCCGCGAAGCATTTTCAGGGGCTCCGCGAAGCCTCAAAATAATTGATAACCTAATTTGTATTTTTTTAATTCGGAAAATCAGGAGGCAATTTCGCTCCATTACTAGTAAAACTTCAGAGCTCGCATCAACAGAATGGCCATCTAAGATGAAATATCCTACTGCGCAGACTCATATTGGTTGCTAGATTGTCAATAGCCTACTGATACAAACATTTTGCTGTTTAGAGATGTTTTGTTGGGGAATATTTACGAACCATTGCGTGGGCCACTTGAATGTTGATGACCTTTACTAGATTGGATACTGGTGAAAACGATACTTATAATCATACGCATCAAAATCAATAACAACTATGACATGAAGACTCAGTGTGCATCCATGACCTAGACGAGCACAGCGCGAATTTTTTTTAATGGCAATGAATGAATTCGGTCAACAATAATGTTACTCGCATAAATTGTGGGGCGCATCTGCATACCGCTGGTCTCAATTGGCAATGCCAACGATTATTCGGCACTTGGACTTTTCAATATCGAATATTTCGGCGAATACGCGGAATATTTTACGTTATCGTCATATACGAGGATCTACGAAAATATGGCTGGCCCCTGGATACGCCGATACGTCGGAACTGATATTTTAGTCGTCAACATCCCAAATTTTGCGGTCAGGGCCAATCTAATTTTTGGTTGGCAGGCTTGAAGTAATATGATCATTAAAAAAATTTGTTTGTCAATTTTGGTGCCATATTTGTTGCGATCATACCCAAATGTGTCATCGGAAGCGTTACGCGGTATTATTACATTCGTCGACACCTATATTTGGGGTAATGGGTTTTCGGCACTTGTTCATATTAAAGTGAGGCGCGGATTTTCAAGACACTACCACATATTTCAAGAAATGCAGTTGCAGAATTCGCTTTGAACTAATAGATGTCAACCAAATTTCTACATGAATAGTATGATCTTATTTTCACGACAAGTCATTTCGTTGCTGTTTATCACTAAGCCTACTGTTATCATTTGCACAAGACAGTTGACGATTGCACGATAATTGAGCTAAATTTGAACTAAAACTTCGTGGGGGTCCGCGGGGGCTCGTGACGGTCCGAAAGGGGTCCGCGAAGACAAAAAGGTTGAGAACAACTGTTTTAAATGAACCCATGATCACATGCATAGGTGGAGACAAACATGGTCACTACAGCAGGTATGCCCACCCACTTTGAGCTGTGATACATCAGTGACGTCGGGTCAGGGTAGGAAAGTGAGGCAGTAGCCTACCTCGAATTCTGCCGTCAGGATGAGTGAACAAAAATTGTGAAACCTATTACTATTGGTATTTTCTATCGGGGTTCATGAATGACACGATTTTGAACATTTTTCTCCCAAAATCACACAATTTGCATATTTATTAAAGCGCGAAACGAGAAAAGAGGCACAGACGGGCAACGCCTCGCGATTGATAACGCAAATTCATCGTAAACAGCTTAGAATTTATTATAACTGATATTGATCGAATCTAACTGTCGCACTGATTCCGAAAATCTAAATACTGATCGATTCTCATTTCTCAAAGTATTAGTACTACAGAGCTACTTACCAATTAAGAACGTGGATAGCTATGACGTTGTTGGTAATTCGAGTTAATAATTGTGAATGGAACGACCATCATAGTTCATTTCGCGCCGCAGATCAGGAATATAAAGTGTATTTGAAAACTGTGTCGCCATATGGGAGTCACCATGTCTACTATTCTCTTTGATCAATCAACGTATCGTGCAATCCAAGATTTCGAGTCGGGTAAATCGAATTCGCGAGTAATATTGGTCGCCGGCGCGACAGTATCTTAAATTCGAGGATTTTGAAAAGAGGGTGTCCAAGCCCCTAAAGTCTAAACCTGAAGACGGCATTGTTTTGCCTTTCAAAGACACGTTTATACTGTCACGAGAATAATTATTCTGGCCGTGATGAAAATTTACTAACATGTTGCTACAATATTGATGAATTCAATACAAAAAATAAATAATTGGCGAAGAGCCATATCTTATACCCAAAAGAGCCATATATGGCTCGCGAGCCATAGGTTCCCGACCACTGGCCTAGAGTCATAGTCGGGCTCAATGCGTGACAATCGCTGGCGCCGATATGTCTATTTTCTTACTGTTCATATTAAAACCTAGACATCTAGCGAAAGAAAATCGAGCCGAGTGCGACGAAAATATTGCAGTTGACTAAATCGAACCGGCGATTGTTGAGTTGATGCTCGAGCTTATACAACCTGCGTTTTTGTTTGTTTCTATTCACGGTGTATCGACTACTTTGGTCATTTTACATCAGGCCGATATTCTTTGTTTTTGATTTCGTCTTCACCGACTTGTAGCACGGCCCACTTCTAGGCTGTCAAAGACACCGCTTACGCGGATCACGTGGAAGGTAGGAGCCTAGATAAACCTCCAACACTTAGGTTGGAATTATGGATTCTGGATTCTGGATAAAAAGTATTTGGCATCATTGTTGCGAAACAATCACTTGCATATGAAGCACTCCCGTTCAAATAGTGGCGAGATAGCGCAGTGGTATAATCCGCAGCTGCAACACCAATAGCTTGCGGGTACGAGTCCGACCGAGGTCGACTTCAGAATTCATATACCTAAGTGTTGGAGGTTTATCTAGGCTCCTCCTCGCCACCTCATCCGCGTAAGCGTTGTCCAAAAAGCCTAGAAGTGTGTCGTGCTATAATTCGGCAGTTACGGAATAAAAATGAAGAATATCGGCTTGGTGTAAATCAGTGGTTCTCAACCGCCGGTCCGCGGACGGGTGCCGGTCCGCGACGACATTCCTACCGGTCTGCCAGGCACATTAGAATTTTATACTTTAATTTCAATATGCAATGTTGATGGCTTGTTCATTGATAAAATAAATGAAACATCAAATTGTAAACTGATTCATAACTTTGTGAGGTAACATTAAGACTGGAAACATGTTCGATTTGAGCTAAAGTTCAAGACGTGTCATTTGACGACAAGCAAGTGACAAGTATACAGAACAGATACGAGCCGACTCATCGCTAAACAGCACAGTTTGATAATTGGTTTTCGATTCATTCATTTTGTGAAGGACCGTAACAGGGGCACCCCAAACCGCCCAATTGGAGAGGGGCTGAGCTTGAATAGGGCTCGAAATTATTTCGCAAATGAACATAAATCATAAATCATAGCATATTTGAAACTTTTTCTAACATTTTTCAATTTCTTTTCGCGCTTTGCACGATTTAGTATCCCTAAATGTCTTGCTTAGGCTATATTAGGTGCCCTTCTCTGAGAAATACGGAATGATTTATAGGTATTTCGGCGTCAGCCATTGCCACGGCACGACGTACCAACGCATGATGAAGCTTAGGTTAACATGGGACTCCGAAAGGTGGGCCAAAAATTCGGGCACGAGAAAACCGCTTCACTCGTGAATGATCGAAAATTTTCGCTATTGGCGCGATTAAGCTACGTAAACTCTCTGCTTACGCTGAGTAAAATGAAAGTGCTCACAAGTACAGGTGAAAACATCCACCCAACTGTAGTGTCTTGGGGGTGAAGCCCCCGGAAGTTTGACTTATCGCCCTGTGGGCGCCCCAAGACCAGCGTTTTTGGGTTGGGCTGACGAAGTGCTTTTTCGGCCCGAATTTGTGGATGGCCGGTATAGCTGCTGTAATGTGTTTTCTTGCGGCACGCATTGTATTCGTACAGGTAGTTGCCAGAGTAACCTGTTTCTGGTAGCAGTGGGCAATGAGCAATGTAGCACGAAAAGATGCTTGGTTCGACTCCGATACGATTCTTCTCTCTATATTGTCAAAGAGAAGAATATTATTAGAATTGGCGTGGTCGGTTAAGCCCACGGCGTTCGGCGCGAAAAACTGTAAAGGTCTCTCGGTGGTAGCACGTTTATCTGGACAAGGCAATTTTACCTCGACTCGGCAGACTCACTGCCATAAAATCACATGGATGCCATCATGAATAATAATTAAATATGATCAAAACCCTCTAAATTTCACTCTCTAGCCCCATATAATTGCAAAAAACGGTTGCATACTCTGCATTTTGCTTCATTTCAATTTTGAAAGTTCACCAGTCCGCCAGACATTTTTTGAAATTTTACCGGTCCGCGAGGTGAAAAAGGTTGAGAACCACTGGTGTAAATGACAATAGTAGTTGACAAACACCATGAATACGACAAACCAAACAAACACTCCCGTTCAGTGATCAGTATACTAATAAAAATAACATAGGCCTACATGCAATTTGCATAACGTATATGGCTACTTGCCTTTCTATAGGTGAAGTGAGAATCACCGGACATGTCTATGACTTTACGACATGTGATTGTCTTCGTGAAAATCCTGTTCTGTCATATTTTAATCGAGTTCGCTCATCAATTACGTTAAATTCAATTGCGCAAAATGAGACTTGCAATTCATTCAATTAGGAATGCGATTCGGAATGTTCATTTCTTCATCTGGAGTGCAAAATATAATTGATTGCAATCAACATGATTAGAGTCTCCTTTTGAATTCGCGATACAATGAAGAATTAGTACGGATATTACTTGTGGTTGTCATATGAGATAACGCATCCTGACCAATGTATTCAAGATAATATAAGATGTTGTAAATTACCGCCCGGTACTGTTCATAAGTCCAATTACCCATTTACCTAATGGATTGTGCAATTACTTTACTTCAGAATAAGAGATAACCAACTTCCTTTGGTCGCTACGAATCCGCATGAAGTCTGTGGGGCTGTCTACAAACACTATTCCGATTATCACACTATAATGAAATTGACTGATAATAAAGACAAAATACTCGATGTTCTTTGACACTTGGCTATTGATGTCTGCGAAGAAGATAATTGAATCCAATAAGGTGATTAACTGGAAGAATGGAGATAGAATTGCCCCAGACGGTATGCCCCAGAACAATCATATCCTGAGTTATCTTATCAATGCATACCTACATTTCGATCTTAGCGAAGAGTTGCAGACAATCGTTTAGCACGACGATTTGACGACTCTGTCTGAAAACAGAAAGCGTGGCTACATAAAAAGAAGGACATCCAAATTCACGTTCATTCATAGTTGAACCAGATCAGTAGAGGCAGTTATACGATGTTTATAGTAAGTAAATATAACAAGCGCGATCTGCTCTCCATGACGACTCGTGGAGTAATATTTTAAATTGCTACTTCTGCTCATCACGAATTTGAATTGAAATGCAGATAGACAGAAGTGCTACTATATTATTTGACGGGATGATATGAGGACGTGTTTTGTCCACATATCATATGTTAAAACTGAGACTTATAAACCAGGAATATTAGATATAGCAGATGATAGAAATATGGCTTTTCAGCGTCATGAAGTGGTTGTCGTTATGATCCGCACAAAAACATGATTGATCTAATTACAGGTATTCGGCATCGTATATAGTTCATATATTTTCGGTTGTTATATCACAAATAATACCACAACGCCGACATGCCCTCAGCACCGGAGACATGTGACGAATGCTACGAATGCACCGACATTATCGCCGTTGACGGAGTCGAAGTTCCAACAAATTGCCCTAACATGACGCAGGATCATTACGGCAGCGTACACTCAAGCATAGCCAATCCCATTTACACAGAAGAGGTTTGCGCGGGTGCCGAAATATCAAACGATGCTGAGGAAATTGAATTTCAAGAAGATGAGTTGGGCTTGTTTGGTAGCATGGAAAATGTGAAGTCGGATATGCCTTTCATGCACGTTAACGGAGCACAACAAGATCCCTCCGATATGTCATTCACCCCCGAATTCGATATTACAACCCCAGATCTTACGAGTCCATTGTCGACATCTAAAAAAAACATTTCTGAGAATACGGCTTCAATTCAAGGACAACAGTATAGCTCCCATTTGTCGCTAATTCCTGAATTGGATTCGGAAATCCCAGAACTGACGGTTCCATTGTCGATTCAACTACGATCCGATTCCGAGTCGCCCGGCTCCACAAAAATAAATATTTCAGGGGATAAACTTCAACGTGACCACAGTGATGATGAGGACGAACAACCGAACTGTAAAAAGATTCGTCAGGAATTAGTCGAAAGATTTCCAAGGGACGTTTTTTATTCGGATTCGGAAAAGGACTCGAACCAGGAATCGATTCCGAATATTCCAAGCCCATCGCCAGAGAATATATTCCCTTACATTGTATATTTGCCTGATGATTTCGACTTCTCATCGCAGGATCCGGGCCGCACGTTGGATTATTATATGGATCGGGCTATCCTACGAGCAAATACGATTGTTGGTTCCGAATTCATGCCGTAATTTCTTTCATTTGTTGATTGACCACAACTGCAACATGTGTTTACATGCTTGTTTGTCTAGGCCAGGGATACCACATGTTCTATTTTAAGAGGATGTGTCCTGTTTTTCCAAGAAATCTGAAATGTCCTCCGAGGACGTCCAAATGTCCCTCTTGTTTCTCAATTTGTCCACTTTTATTACGCTGTTTGTTAGGCGAGTACATAGAGACAACCGAAAAAGGTCATATCGCACAAAAATGTAATTTGTGCGAAGGTAGACTAAAGAAAGGTCAATTGGACGTGGAACCCGGTTTTTGGGCGCCCACTCGGATAACTGACCTTTTTATTTGTCATCCTACGAGCGATCACCAATTTTTATTAAAATATCCAGTTTTAATGTGTGCTAATGTTCCTTGTCACAAGTGTCCACTTTCATGGATCTCAAACAATGGTATCTCTGGAATGTGTGATCGTATTGTATTCCGTATCGGCAGCTTTTAGTGCCACGTTTTACAGTAAAACCTCAACGTATCAATATGTGTGCGATCACAGTTGCTGTCTGCAAAAATCACCTCACAGTTGTTACGCAGCTATAGGTGTAAGATAGATGCTTTGGAATGGAATTGGTTCTCGTAAATATCATGTGCCACGAACCTTCTTTCATGTTGCAGTGATGGAATGACAAGAGTCACTTTTTACGTATGACTTGACTTGACTCGAGTCACTCTGCAAAACTGATTTGACTTAACTTGACTCGGCGTTCCTGAAATACGGATTGACTCGTGACTCGGATCAAAATTTACGAGTCAATTTCAAGTCATCAAGTAATCGGTTTCGATAAAAATAGCTGTAGGCCTACTTTACAAATATTCGGATTGTTCTCGATGCGCTGGTGTGACTTGTGAGAGCGACAAATCTCATCCATTCGATGATTTTGTGTTTTACCGAACCTTAATTGTTCTATCACAAATAAATTGACGGTTTACAGCAGTGGTTCTCAGCCTTTATTTAGACACGCTTCCCTATGATAGTGAAAAATTTCGCGCCCCCCTTATCTTCATATCGCAAAATCCAACGGGAATGCTAGCAACCCCAACAGATTGTTTGGTGGCATGGAAGGTTATGACTGTTGAGAAGAGAATTCAAAAATATGAAAATCGGTCTAGAGCAGTGATTCCCAACCGCGGCCCCGAGGGCCGCATGCGGCCCGCAGATAGCCTTCTTGCGGCCCCCACAAAATATTAGGAAATTGAGTATTGACTAAAAATATAATTTTATATTTATAAAATGCACGTACTTGGCTTGAAGTTTGGAGTTTTTAATTAGGATTGCAGGAAAGTCGTGCGTAGACTGCTAACGTTACGTCACTGCTGTTTCAATGCAATGTGCCCTAACTTTCCAGTTGAACGAGCAGTAGCTATAGATATAGGTATAGACAGGACCATAACTGCGGCACGCCACCCCCTCCAATTGGTGGAGGGGCGAGTTCGAAGGGGGCTCTAAATTATTTCATGAATAAGCATAAATTATAGAGTATTTTTTTGAAAATTTGTGCATCTTTTTATTCTAGGCTGCCAAATATCTTGACTCTTGGGTACTCATCCCCCCAAAAAAATATATTCATCGAAATGAGCATATCGGGGTCTGCCATTACCGCGCCACGACGCACCAAGACATATAAAGTTTTACGACAAGTAACATGCGACTCCAAGAAGTGTGTCAGAACGGTTGGCAGCGAGAAAACCTTGGCCGAAAAGGACTGCTCTTATGCTGACCGAAGCTTCGTTATATATACAAAATACTGTATTGGCAATCTGAACCTCACAAGACACATATCATCCCGCAGAGACAAAATAAATTTTAGTGAAGAAATACCAATTTGAAATAGTGTGCGTCTCTTAGTTTAGTAGCCTACGTTTGGGCTATTCTATATTTTTTGATATAGCCGACAGGAGGTCACAAAATAACATCATGTTACAGGGTCATACCAACGGGTTCTACAGTGTCCAAGACACCTTACTTAGCTCTACCGGTAAATATGATTACGTGAGCAGCGAGGACAAGAAATTGATAGCAATATATATGCAATTCGCAATAATATTGACCGATTTTATCATAAATTATCGAAAATTTTGCGCTGTGCGCTGGCTCACTCAACGGTACAGCTAATTTCGTGGTAAAAGCGAACAAGGTGATAGGGGTATAGGTTTTTCACCCTATGGAAGCCCAATACCAAAGTTTTTTTGGGGAATGGGGGCTCACAAAGTGCTCTTTCGTTCCTGCCAAAGGATATAAGCCTGGAGATATTTAATTATTATTGCGGGGTCCTACCTTTTCAAACACACCTTCATCGGCTCTCCCTGTAAAACTGATTACGTGAGCAGAGAGAGGATAATAATTGATAGCAATATATATGCGATTCCCGATCATATTGACCGATTCAATTATGAATTACAGAAAATTTTCGCGCTTCACGCGTTTAGGCAACTCACTAAAGGGCCCCGAAAGCAGCATAATTGGTAGTCCTACCGCTGACGACCCAAGTGTTCGAATAACTTGAAAGCTACTGTCGTACTGATTCCAAAAATACGAATTGAAATCTCGTCAGGGCAATAAAACTGCTCCGAAATAGCCACCAAAGGTAGATTGTTCTGAACAATGGGAGCGCAGCAACACAATGACCATAACAATGGCCAATGGCTTCGAGCGATTGATCGGAACAATGCCAATTTTCATATTATGATGACTATTTTGGGCCGTTTCATTGCCCTGGTATTCGTGCGGCCCCGACCGTACTCTCAAATTCAAAATTTGGCCCCGACTCCGAAAAAGGTTGGGAACCACTGGTCTAGAGAAACACGCGTGAATTGGAGGTAAATCGCGCAGAGCGCGAAAATTTTTTGCAGTTGAATGCTTCTTCGCGCCCCCTTCAGATGCTTTCACGTCCGCCAAGGGGGGGCGCCCCCCAAGTTGAGAACCACTGATTTTCAGCGTACGTTGTCGTAGTAGTAAAGTAATGTAATAACAAGTTATCTATCTATGTTCTATAGACTGGTCATTGATGCTAGGTGATCACGTTAACCAAATCTCTTGTATTATTTAAATTGAATTCGAACACAGTTTACAAGTTTATATTACTTGACAACCATTGGCGCAGGATTGAATTATATCCCAACGATATGTAGTTGGGTAATGCATCATATCAATTCGTTTCCTCTATTTGAGGTTGCGTATTCTATATTCTCTATTTTGGCCGATAATTATAGACCGCGGGTATATAACAGTTACTTATTTTAGCAGTACTAGGCATTCGTGAGCAAATACAACGCCTTTTTGCATGTATATTGGACTCTATATTCATATCTCGATATGAAATAAATGCCGACTCAATCTGAATTTCAAACAGCTAGCAAAATGCAAAGACTTAATCATTCTTCGTACTTCAAGACAACTTGACTTGAATTCTGACTTGACTCGTGACTTGACTTGACTTGACTCGACTTGACTCGAGTCACCTCCAAAAACCGAGTGATTTGACTAGACTCGAGTCAAAATGTGCAATGACTCGAGATGACTTGTGACTCGAAGGTAGTGACTTGATCGCAACACTGCCATGTTGTGTTGACGGAAGTAATGATAGTCTCATTCGAAGATGCTGGGCTATCTGCTACATTCTATATTTCTGTGAATCTGTGATCAGTTGTGGCGAAATAGTAATTGTTGCAACATGCGCCTCTGCGACTAACACGTAATGACTAATGACGACTGGAGTACGTGAAGTGTTTGACATTGTACTCAACTGTGTACGACAGAGTGAAATCGAGTAGGCCTACCTGTCTGATTTGATTTCGAGTCGTGTATGGTAATCTTCGAGTTTAGTCGACTATTCCACACATATAGCAATATCAAAGAAATAGTTTTCCAAGACCAAGGCAATATGAAAACACATTGGTTGGCCAGCTGCCAGCTTCTGGCTCTCGAACTCAATATCGTTTTCATACCCAGACCGATATTACAACTCTTTGTGACAGTGATTTGAGTCGACTAATTTACAAGAATTGCCGCATTTTGACGAACATGCAAATTGCGTAAACCCACGCCAGATAGAAAGTGTCGAAATAATAGTTCCTGTCGATAAAATAACTATTGGTGGCATAAGTTACATAATATCGGTAACCACTAATTGACTCGAATCATTGTAATTAATTCTAGATGCGGACTCGAGTACTCGAACCGTTGTAAGTAACGTCGCATGTTTATTCAATATATTAGCTTGCATATTTGTTCGACAATTTCAGTCATACTGAAAATTTACATCCGAAAACATTATTTTTTATTGTCAAAGTACGAAGCGACGAAACTAAATAGTTCGTCTCCAACACGTGTTGAACTAGATGGAAGCAACACAGAATTATAATCGCATGTGAATGTGATCATAGTAAAATGTCTACTTGACTACTTCAAGAAGTACAACTACTTCGTTACTGACCACCTCCATCTGTGACTGAGTAATAATCTGTGTGTACGAGTTTCATCTTGATCATGAATAAAACTGTACTCACTTTTTCATATAGTGTATTTCGTTCAATAGCCGTGCCGGAACTTGACAAACCTAAATTGAGTAAAAAAAGCGATATTGTCGTCATACTTGACGCGGTGCACAATTGCACATACAATTGAAAGGTGCGTGGATTTACTACCTATACTGGTACCAATGTTTGCTAACGTAACAAATTAATTCCGCGTGAAGGAATTACATTGCAAATTTATTTCTAATTTGGACAGAGATTTCTCACAAAAATAGAATATAAATGTTCATCATCATCATAATGCTATTAAAATTTTTATCGGATCAATACACCACAAGATTGCGGTACAATAAAAAGATAGGAGAGTGCCGAAACGACTTCGAGTAGTCTTTTAATCAGTCGCCTATCTAGGCCTACTGCATGTAAATAAGAGGCATGCACACTTCGGTAAAAGAAAAGATATTATAAAAGTAAGCGACAAAATGAATGCTGCATGTTTCGGTAGGGAAGGTCGATGTTGTGGTCCGGTAATCTTGAGGGCGGACTAGTATTGATTCAGTACTGTATTGTACAGTATTGTATTTCGATTTGAATGTGGATATTTTGCTTACGTTCTCAAGCCGGAAGTATATTGTCAAAATCACACATGCATAATTTATAAAAAAAAATGCAATTTCTAGATACTAGATACCCCAAAATTTCTAGATATCCCCTTGAGTATTGGATATGTATACGCTTTCGAATACACGCTTATTAGCCTGGAGTCAAAAAATGCAAATGAATAATATACACATATTTACTATCCGAAGCGTTTCGATCTGACACTAATCAGGCACTAGCGTTATACGAACGTTATAAAACATTAGATATTGATATCACTTATTATGAAGTCACACAAAGTAAAATGCAAAATTTTAAATATCAGAAAGATGTCGACATGACCAGGTCAAGTCAATAAATGCTATTGTAAAATGATCCACAATTTCCGTGAAATAACAATGATCGGAGAATAATTAAATAGTTTTTGGTACGACTAATCGAACTCTGTCCATGCATTCCTTCACACTCCAATAAACCAGTGCCATGTCGATAGCAGGGCACTGTATATCAGGTTATAGCAATTTTCTTCTACACACGATATACTGTGTCCAAACATCGTTGACCAAGTGGATTTTCCCTCAATGAAGTAAGTAGGCCTAATGTATAGAAATTTAGTGCGATGCGAGATGATCATTTTTAAGATAAATAAATATTATAATCGATTTAATACAGATTTCTCAACGAAGAGGAAGAAAGAAAAACAAAAAATATTTTATTCAAGGTTATAATTTCAATTTTATATTTATATATATTAAATATCAATAATCAGTGAAGATTTTTAGAATTTTCGTTCACTCATCCTGGCGTCAGTTGCGGCACTGCCTCACTTGGCTCCGCTGACCGCACATCACTACATACTACTTACTAGTAGGTAACTTGACGTGAGGAAAATATTCGCGTCCGCCTTCTATATTTGCAAGATTACTTGTCTACAATATCCAAATGCCTCATGTCACGTAAAATGAACCCAAGTACAGTACAATCCTAATTCACAAGTTGTTCATCTAATAAGACACTATTATTAATTATCGAATCTACTGTAATCCTTTACGAAAATGAATCGTACTCAGGGTTT
This sequence comes from Botryllus schlosseri, assembly GCF_051294905.1. Classification (NCBI taxonomy): domain Eukaryota; kingdom Metazoa; phylum Chordata; class Ascidiacea; order Stolidobranchia; family Styelidae; genus Botryllus; species Botryllus schlosseri. The sequence goes on from NC_137249.1 coordinate 18,531,308, forward strand.
CTCATTGAAATACATAAGGATTCATCGGCTAACAGGGGAATAAAAAAGACACCACATGCAAAACATCACCGTTTGGGTAGTACGATTTTACCAATGAGCATATTTCATCTAATTTGGGTAGCGTCTAAAAACGTTTGAAATCACTGTCATGTAGCATGCTGATCACTTACAATGGGGTTGCTCAGCGTGACATCGTCTTCGTTGCATGGTTTGCGATAGATCGCAACCAGCGGCGGATGAAGACGCAGCATGAGAGATATCACATGCGCGCGCATGTCATGTCATTGCAATGCTCACCCGAGCATAAGCACCGCATGCATTGTCGATGTTACAATACATGACATTCAGCATAGATGAAATGATTGCTTGCCAGGTTCTCTGATATAAAGACACGAATCACAATAAGTATGATATAATCAGGGCCGTAACAGCACTTCGTCAGCCCCCCTCGGACAAGGTTTTCTCGCAGCCGATCGTTCTGGCACACTTCTTGGAGTCGCGTGTTGCATGGCCTAAAACGTTAATATTTGTTGGTGCGTCGTGACGCGGTAATGGCCAACGCCGATACGCCCATTTCTATAAATCTTGCGTATTTTTTCTTGGGGGAAGAGTACCCAATAAACAAGATGATTGGCGCATTGAAAAGTTGCAAACATATTCAAAAAATACTCTATAATTTATGCTAATTCACAAAATAATTATGGGCCCCCTTCGAGCTCGGGCCCCCTCAATTTGGGGGGTTTGGGGTGCGGCAGTTACGGCCCTGGATATAATCAATGGTATCATTGCAAATAAAGATGCGATACAGCGTGATTTTATGTTTGACTACGAATGCTTTCGGAAAGCGCTTGCTAATAGGAAAGGACGTAGTTTATTTTTGTCCTAGAAGCCAACACACAATGGTGGGAGAAAGCAAATCTGATACGATATAAACGGCCACCTTGCCGATAAATATATTAATCTGGCCATATTTTTTAGCGAGACAGCCACAAGAGAAATCAAGGCTATGATGAATTCGCACATATTATGATGTTTGCTCTTGCTGGTAGGAATTCCAGAATGGCATCAGCTGTAAGTACGCTTAGAATCGACGGTTCTTTCAGAACCGGATTTTCAGTTCGAAGTGCATTAAAATAATTCAGGAAACGGTCAATCGCGGTGAGAAATAGAATTAGAAATTTCACACTGAAGAGAGCTGCCTTGATTCTCTCTTGTCAAGCCCGACTCGCTTCTGAAGATGTCATGCATCATCAGATATAAATCAGCCAGGAATCGTTGGTCGACGGCTCAAGGGTAGGAACAGCAATTTAGGCGTGTATAGGCGAAAAGCGCAATCTGTCGAATCTCTCGATGAAATCCGTGATGCCGCCCATCCCACCGAATTAGGTAATTCGAGGCCGATCTGAGCGTCCGTCGGCAACATAGCCCGACTTGATTCGTTTTCGAGCATGCGCCTGGATTCGGCAAGAAAGATGATACAGCCAGAACATACCGAGTTAGAATTACCATCTGCAAACGTCAGAAAAATCCACATCTGCCAAAAGAAAAACGTCCATCTCACAATATAATTAGGCGTGGATGGCCGAAGTCAATATCCCTTTAGAAAGAGGTGGTTGTCTCTGAATATGAAAAGTGAAGACTTATTCATTTGCCATTATATTGCGTCTGCATAATGCGTTCTGTAATTTAGCGTCTCGGTCCGCATCAAACATCCGGCCCGCCAGACGATTTCATTCGGCCCGCGAGGCGATACTGAGTAAATTCAAAAATTATTGTAATATCCAGCAAATTTCTAACAAAAGTAGGTATTTTTATGAAGAGATACTTAGACGTTGATAATCCCTCAATACAGCAGATTTTTAACATGTTAATGGGCCAGATTATAACCATCTCACTCAAGTAACCATAAGGTACGAGTGGGTAACATTGACACTACATTCTGAGATCGCACAAAAGTGCACATTCAGTTCAAAGTTTTCTTGAAAAATTGACCAAATAATAGTTATTCACAGAGGAGGAACCGTCAGTGCGAAACCGTTGTATGTTAAATACATGGCGAATATAATAGATGTACTCGCAGAATATAATTCAAAATTAAAATTCAAAACATATTGGAATAACTTGACTGATCCGGCCCCCGAGCGATCAGAACTTCTCAATCCGGCCCGCGACCCAGGTTGAGTTTGACACACCTGTACTAAAATATTGTTAGTTATTTTAGTTTCGCTATGATTTCGATTTTAGGCCAGCATATTTCTCGTGTTCGATCGTGAGTGACTCCTTGCAGTATACAATCCGTGTAATTTCCAGTATAACGTCATCTGATCCCTTCAACCAATTAATAATTTGCAATGTTAATGAAGTATTTATTAGTTCATTTTACAAATATATCAGTCCAGTACAATATTAAGTGTTTCGTGTTTAAGTAAAAGCAAATACATAATGCAGTGGTCAGGAACCTACGGCCTGCGAGCCATATATGGCTCTTTTGGGCATGAGATATGGCTCTTTGCGAAAGTTTATTTTTATGCCTCATTCATCAATATTGCAGCAACATTGTTATTAAATCTTCAGCACGATAAGTATAAATATTCTTGTGGCAGTATAAACTTGTCTTTGAGAGGTTAATACAGTGGCATATTCATGGATAGGGTCTTCGACCCCCTTTTCAATATCCTCAAATTTACGTTGCTGTCGCGCCGGCGACCAATATCATTCCCGAGTTCGATGTACCCGCCACGACATCTTTGATTGCACGATACTTTAATTGATCAAAGAAAATAGGATATACATGACAGCGCCTGTATCACGGCAGTTTTCAAATGTACATTGTCTTCCTGACTCACGGCGAGAAATGAATTGCCGTGGAAGTGACATTCGTAATTTCAAACTCGAATTACAAACATCGCCATAGGTATCCAGAAACCCAGAAAAGAAACTTGCTTGGGATCGATTGGATTTGCCTGGCAATTGCGGGAAATCTAAACGAAAACTGCAAGGCAATGTTACTTAGGGTTACAATATTTTAAGATCCAAAAACGAGGACACTTCTCTAAAATTCTGAAAGTTGTGGTTCTGTCTAAGAAAACTGGAATCTTTATACCAACTCTACTGGTTGACTAATAAATATATGTCATCACTTTGATTAGACTCCCGAATTACCCACTTTTTTCGTTAATTTTATCGTGTTCACTAGAAAAAAAAAGGTCATCACTTTGAATGGACTCCCGAATTACCCACTTTTCTCGTTAATTTCATGGTGTTGACTAAAAAATAAGATCGTCTTCCGTTACCTGAGTAGGGGAGATGTGGTACCGATGGATCAAAAATTGGAAAATGATCGCTGGCCCCAAAATGTTCAGCCGAAAACAGCAGATCATTTGCTGGCTCAGCACTTTGATACAAGCTCTACCTATCGCGCACATATACATGAATATCCGTCTTTTCAAAAAATATTTATGGATGTTTAAAATTTGTTGCTCGAACGTGTCATCGGTCCCCACCCGGTGGGTCCAATAGCACACGACCCGGGGACCTATGACACATATACCCTAAAAAACTCAGATGTGACAACTTTTCCTGCTCAGTATTATAATCTAAGCTTTAGAAAGCCAAAGAAGAATTTTCGGTCGCAACCGTCAAAAAATAGATAAAATATTGACTCAAATGTTGTCATAAAATCACGTTTCGATTTAGGCTCGGACTTTTAAATTTGAGGGTACATACATATTGCCCGAAAATCGACAGTGTGACTTCCAAATACCTCGTTATAGCGATAAAACATCATATGCAATTAATACATAAAGATTTTCTGTACGTAGTCATGTTTCATTTGTTTCATGATTAGTATGCTTGATTATTTTGCTTGATTTGGCTATTGTATCATCGGTCCCCACCCTACTAATTTTGTACATGAATCGAAAAAAAATCCACTCAAGGAAAGTACTGAAAAAAATAATAGGTTCCATTATATAGCCTGATACAAGCCCTAGACTTCACAATAAAAATGATTGCTGGTTTGTTCGTGTTGAAGGTTACAAAGAAAAATGTATATGTCGATCTAAATTTAGTTTACACCCCCCAAAACAAAAAACATCTGTGAGAGACGCCATAGTTCGCGCACGTCGAATTTTTTTGTATGTGAGGAAAGATGTTGCCAGCATGCAATTGTAGACAAGTTCACGGAGTGTAATCATGGAATTATAATAGAGAATTTTCAAAGTATTTTCGGTCCCAGTGATCCATCGGTACCACATCTCCCCTACTGATTTCTAGGGATGGTGTGAACCTCTGAAAGGTTCAGGTTCGTGTGAATGTAAACCATTTTAAAGGTTCTGTGTGAACGCGAACGTGAACCTCATGACGTGACGTGACGTCATAATGCTAATTCCAACCCTACATTTCAGTGAAGTGATAGCCTATATTAATGTGCACGTTCATATTGACGTGCTAAACGTCGCCAAATGTATCAACTGGTGCAATCAAATGATATAATAATCCCATAAATCAATATCTTCCGTCGCTTATTGCCAACAATTTTGACGAGGACTTGCAAGGGACATAAAGATTACACCTTTCAATCAATCATGGAATATTTCCAGACCATCTCAAAGAAGCCAAGGTTGTACCAGTTTACAAAAAGAACGACAGGCTAGAAATTAGAAACTACAGACCAATTTCAGTTTTGAACTCAATCGCCATTACATTTGAAAGACTACTCTACCGTAGAATCATTGACTTTGTTATGAAAAATTCACTATTATCCGATGAGCAATTCGTTTTTTTAGCCAATAGAAGCACTACGCAGGCCCTAGCCGACATGACATCCAGACACTTCAAGTCACTTGATAACAAAAAACCATCATGCTGTGTTTTTTTAGATATCAGCAAAGCATTTGACTCTGTTAACCACCAGATACTGATTAGAAAACTTGTTCAGTTTGGCATACGTGGTATTGCCTCAAAACTTATATCTGACTACTTGAAAAACCGCCGACAATGTGTGTATGTCAATAGTACTATCTCCGCTCCATCAACTATAACTTGTGGCGTCCCTCAGGGGTCTGTATCGGGGCCTTTATTATTTCTTATGTATATCAATGATGTTAGCAAGGTCTCCTCACTGAAAACCGTACTATTCGCTGATGATGCCTGTTTCTCAGCATCCTCAACATCCTTGCAAGAATTGACATCTAATGAAATGACAAAGATCTGTAATTGGATGAGAAGTAATCAACTTTCCATCAACCCCAGTAAAACCCAATTCTCTTATTTAATAATTCCAATTCGCTAAAAACCAATCCATTTTCTGTAAGAATCAATCAAACTGTCATTAACCCAGCTGATCACGTTCGCTATCTTGGAATTCTTGTCGATTCGAAATTGTCATGGAAACCTCAGATCGACTCAGTCACCTCGAAATTGTCAAGGGCTACGGGCATGCTACAACGATTGAAATATCTAATGCCACAAAAAGTACTGTGCGCAGTGTATTTTGCTATTTTTCAATCTCAGCTTCAATATGCAATAAATATTTGGGGACATACAAATGTAACAAACCTTACAATTACAAAAATCAAAACTCTCCAGAACCAGGCTCTTCATGTCATTAGTAAATTGCCTCTCAGGCAACGAATTCTCCCGGAATATCGAAGTCATGGTATACTCAGGGTTACCGACCTAATTCAGTACGAGACGGCAAAGATGATGCACACCATCTTCCACACAAACAGGTCATACTTTAATTCGCATTTTACAACTTTTGCGAAAACTCATGGTTATGAAACTAGACAGGTATCGAGTAATTCTATTTCGCTGCCTCTCCTGTCACGATCTTCATCCCGCAATAGTTTACATTTTGTCGGTGCGAAAACTTGGAATGATCTCCCTGCAGAGCTGATACCAATACCACCATGGCAGTTTAAAAAAATATATGAAAATTATCTACTCCAAACGTACTGTTGATTCTTTTCTTTTATGCAATGCTTGTTCTAATGTTATCCTTTATTACACCCTTATTAAAGTTTAATATCGTGTCGTTAGTCGTATATTTACTGAATGTTGACTCTACGTATATGTGTGTGATTTAATATATATGTTACACGCATCAAACACTCCAAACGGGTGGCGACTGACTCTGAAGGCCTAACGGCCCCTCGTCGTCTCCCAGTCTATACTGCAATATTTGTTTTGTATACTTCTTTATTTATTGATGTGACGACTAAAAGACTATCTATCTATCTATCTATCTATCTATCTATCTAACCTTATCGGTCAAGGCCAGACCACACAATGTATTCGGCGTCTGAGTATTGTTACGTTGATGTTGAGCGGAGTTAAAAACGGGTTTCAATACTTGCTACCGATATTACCCAATTAACAAGTTATACAGCAGTATAGCCAAAACCCAATCGCACGGATTTGGTTTTTATGATACAATAAACATATGAAGTCATGATTGACCCCGTACGCCTGCTAGATTTTTTACATCAGACAACGATAAAAATTTCACTGATTGGATGAACAGTGAAAAAGCATCATTCGCTGACTACATGTTGTGTATTTAACACTTGATGTGTGTGATTGCGGGTCAAGCTCATAGCAGAGAGTCACTAAATATTCACAATCGGAAAGCTGAATATTTCGAGAAAACTTTTGTAACAAAGCAAGTAAATTTTTTGAGATTATTCATAGTGCGTGCTCGTTTGGTGTTGATTTTTTTCACCTGCCAGTGCCATGCATAAAGTGGCCCGCAGTTGAAATGCAATAAATTTCAACCAAAGGTGTTATAATGAAGTAAATATTGTAATATCTGAAAAAGGTTCACAGTGCAGAACCTACCAAGGTTCGTTTGTGAACGTGAACCTCTAAATTTCTGAGGTTCACACACAGAACGCAAACGCAAACCGCACGTTTACACCATCACTACTGATTTCCTATATCTAGGGCAGGGCACTATGATTCGAGTACTCGAATCTGAATCAAGTATTAATTTTGATGATTCGAGTAGTAAAAGACGATTTTTTCGAGTACTGAAATTATACGATCCTCGTCACTGTAAGTTTATTTATCAACGAAAATTGTAATTTCGATACTATTTTCACTCTAGTATCCTTGAAACCTTGATAGGCCTATCGCAGCATACGAAACATATAGTACCAAGCTACGACCGCTCCTGGAAATAACATATTTCCGAAGTCATGATCATCCCACAACAGTGTCACATAGTGCAACGAAATCGGTATGGTCAGAAAAGTACCAAAGTTATGCATAATGTGATGCATAACAGGCATTGTATTCTTTGTGGGGGCATAAAAGATACATATTTGAACTTGGACATCTTACACACTGTTATGACGTCATAAGGAGTGATACTCGATTACTCGACTCGACTCGAAGCATAATACGTGATTCATGATCGAATATGCCCAGTTCTACCTATCAGTTGAATTTCCTCAAATATTTATCCAAAATTTTCAAAAAAGAGGACAAATTCTCAACAAAGTCAAAAAAGAGAAAAAATCCTCTTAAAAGAGGACGTATGGCAACCCTAGTGTTACTCGGCTCATTCAACGACACCTGGACCAGTGGCTGTTTGTTGTCCAGAGTCATGGCAACATTCAAGTTGTCACAATCCTGAAGCGCGGAAAACCTCGTGACATTGCATCATCTTAACGACTAATTTCTCTCACAAGAAACTTGTGTAAAATCACGGAAAGGATGATTCTAAATAGATTAAACTGTTGACTAAATAACAACTATATCCTCCACCCAAACCAGAGCCGTTTCCGACCCGGCAGATCAACCACTGCACTGTATTGCGCTACTGCACGATGACATATACAAATCGCTCTCGAGCAAAAGATCTCTTATAGCAGGGGTCGGCAACCTTTTGCTAGTCACGGGCCAAATTTCGAGTGCACAACATTTCGGCAGGCCGGAATTTTTCTTAATACTATATTTATCGCTCACGTCGATATATTACCCTACAATGCTGCAATCTCAATCATACAAATCACAAAAAGAGAAAAACACATGTATTTACACTTCAACAACGCAGGATAAATGTGACACTTGGCGCAGCTTGCTTTGTGAAAGGTTTTCAACTTCTGGTAACAAGTCAGATGAAGCAAGAATCAGACCATATCCTAAATGGGCGTTGGAATACGTGATCTTAGCTTGCTCTTCGTGAATTTCATTGTTGAAAACAAAAGTCGATGCCATTTCTTTTGCATTGTTGGTCAAGCTGGGATGAAGACCCATTTCAAGAACGTACTCTTTGTCAAAGTCATTCAGCGATATGCTTTTTGTATGAAATTTGTCATTCAATTCAACTGCATCGCATTTCAAATGGGCCCATTTGAAATTTTCTGGCAATGGTTTTGGCGTCCACAATAAACGGAGTACTGAGTAGTCAGAATTTATTTTTTACAGAAGGAATGTCGGAAAAGCGGGTGGAAATTCAGTAATTAAATTTCGTATATCACAGTTACAAATGTATAGTGCTGGTACTAGGTTTACTCTCCTCCAGAGGAAAGTGAGCATAATTTTCTTTGTACTGTTGACATTCCCAGAGTCGCATTTTTGTTTCGAATGCGTCTCAACATCTCATGTATTTAGTTGTTTCCACCGAAGTTGCAAATTCAATTTGTTTAGATGTGACGTTAAATGTACTACGAAAGCTAGATTAGATACCCATTTTCGATGACAAGATTATGAGTCGGCGATGTTTGTATTTTCAAGGAAAGTTGCTATTTCATTTCTCAGTTCATACACTCGTGCAAGCATATAGCTTCTCGACTTAATGCGCGAGCATGGCAGATATACAAGATATCGCCATATTGATACTCTGCTTCTAGTAATATCTGAGGTAGGCTAACTGTCGGTGATTCAGTTTGTGAGATAAAATCAGCTTTCACCATTGTGTCCAAAACACTATTCAGGTTTGTTGTCTTGGCGTAAAATGTCTTCTGGTGAATTAAACTACAGATGACTAACCTACGGATGCTGCTAGTTATCTATAATGAAACAGGGAAAGTTTGAGATTTTGTCATCGCGTCTGAGCAGAGGAACGGCACCTTTATTGTCGCACCGTATCTGAGTGGCAAACCCTTAAAAAAGTATGGTATACCCTCGGTTGCGCGATACACCCGCTTGATAAGCACTGGTCTAGTCTACTCCACAGACATTCTCCATCTCCTACTTTTAGTACGAGATAGGCTACTAGTCGACCGCCTTCGCACCAGTTTTATGACGTAACAATAGACTAATACAACGTAGGATACTTTATATCGGTGCAATGCCGCATTCTTTCCAAGCAGTGCTGCACAGCAGATTGGAACTCATTACCAAACGGCGGGCCGTATTCTCGTGGTAACTAGTTATTTCGTCGCGGGCCGGACGATTTCGCTTGGCGGGCCGGATCCGGCCCGCGGGCCGTAGGTTGCCGACCCTTGTCTTATAGCAATGTTTATAGACTTTGAAAATGCCCGCGATTTAGTCTGGCGCGAGGCCTTATTTCCTAAGATCGGAAGCATCCGGCTCGAGGATAATATCATCAATCGGATTCGCTCTTTTCTATATGTTGCCGCACCTTTCAATGGAGAATCGGTATACTATCGGTACTAATGGATATATCGGTACTATGCTACTAATCGGCACCACTTGCCAGACTCATATGTTCGAACTGAAACGGTATAGCATATTTTGTAAGTTTTTATAACATGGACTATAACAGAGGTCTCAAACACGCGGCCCGCGGGCCGCATGCGGCCCGCCAGAGCATTTTGTGCGGCCCGCGAAGCCATTTTAGAATTTCAAGTATTCGGCAATATATTCAAGTGCCATATATCTTTTTTAGATTTAAGAACTTAAAGTTCACTCTAAAACTACTACAAAAACCTGAAATCTGAACAAACTTAACTATCACGTCACTTTTAAGATCTACCATGCGGTGGAAGATCGCTATTACGTCACATTTGAGGTTCATGATGATAAAACATGACCCGTTGATGATTCGAGACTTGAAAAGTGAAATTTTGTCTGGTGCGACCTTTCTTTGGATTGAATGGGTGATAAATAAAAAATGACTCGAGTTGAGTCGGGTCAAACGTTAAAATCAGAGAAGGACTTGCGTCTCGGAATAGTGGCTTTGGTAATCCTACGGACACTACAATCCATGAAACTGCCGCGGGGAATAGTAATATATCAGAAGCCCGTAGTTTGCGTTGCGTAGGTTACATAGATATATAATCAGGTCAGTATGGCAACCATTGGCATTCTATGACCCCCGTGACGTATAGTTGGTTACATGTTGACTGTTGTTTGTTCTCTTTATCCATGTTATTATCGGTGGCGAGTAGGGTAGTAGTACGCTCTACAGCGGTATCACCACTGAATTATTCGACGATTGGACATTTCTATTCCAGGGTTTCTTAACCAGGGTCTGTAGACCCCATCGGGGTACGAAGCACCATATCAGGGTGTGCGAGATGCATTGTGGAATTAGGCCTATATGCTGTGGAATATTTTCTTGGCCAATTTATTCAACTGGAAAATAGTCTTCGCGCTACGAGGGATTTTATGTGCATGGGCTTTCTGATTTTAACATAGGTACCATCAGAAATTGTGTTGAAAATGGACTGGGGCTACGATAGGGTTACCATATTTTGGCAAAGCAAATTCCGGACACTCTTTAGCGCCCACTAGCGGATTAAAAATGAAGTAAAACCTATTTTCAGTTAATATGACGTCACACTAGCAAAGCATTGCCAATCGACTGTATACAGAAATGGAGTGGAGCATATGTCATGAATTGGACCATCTGTAATGTGACCTCTTGTGATTGCTACTTGCTAGGGTCCGCAATATATTTATCCCCGAACCGGATGGAATCGTCTGGCGGGCCGTGTCTGGCCTGTCGGGAATGTGTTTGACAGCCCTGCGATACTGTTAGGTCGGTTCGGCTATCAGATTTTGTGTTTTAATCAGGTCCGAAACAACATTTTTTCTGCCCCCTTCCGCCCAAAAAAGCAGTGATCATGGGCCCACCATAGGGTAATCGATGTAGCTTTTTGGGCACTTACCATATTCATTTGGCTGTTAAATTTTATGAATGAATTCTGTCAATAATATTGATTAATCCGTATATTAGGCTACTATAAAATGCACTAGGAGGTTGCACATCCGGCGATTTCGAACCTTTTATGGTCGCGACATAATTTCCAACTTTAAAATGTTCCGTGGCCCAGCTCAAAACTTGAAAAAGCTGAATACTCAAACATTCCAGCTTGCCCATAATTACTCACGGCCTAGGAAGCTGATTACGCCCAACATCTTCGCGATCTCCAGATAAAGGCAAACGACCCTAATATTTCGAACTACTGTCTGTGACTGAAGCATCCAATCGGCCTTAACCTACTCTACGAATATACCGTTAGATTATAATTGCGATTACAATTGGACTTATTTCAGTAAATGATTGGTATTTATAATTATTTATGATTGCATTTTTGGCGAGGGTGATGCCTGATGCCAATACTGATATTAAAATACGTTGCAATAACTCGCGCGTAGCGCGAAGAAGAATTTCGAATAGCATAAATCAGCTTGCAAATAATGTTGTTTCTGTTGATTTACGAAAAACTTTTGAGCCTACTTCAAACCTTCAAAATTCCGGACATTTAGGCATATTTTAGAAATTCCTCCCGGACGCAGATTTTTCAGTGAAATTCCGGACTTGTCCGGGAAATTCCGGACGTATGGCAACCCTAGGCTACGAGAAATCTCATTGGAAGCACAAGGGGTACGATCGATAAAAAGGTTAAGAAGCAATTCTATTACCATGGCTCAATAATGATTATATTCAAGTTGTTATTGATATGTTCCAATGATCATCGAAGGAAAATCGAACGCTGATTTAATTTGACTTTGGCAATGACAATAACAATAGCCTATACTTCTCACGACTTTATCAAAACCAGGATTAGGCTACAACGCTCAAATGCTCTGATATCAGATCAATCGTCAGTAGATTATAAAATATTCTACACAAAATTGTGGCACGTCAACGGTCCGCTAGCTGCAATATTATAACCCGACAGTTTTACAATATCATGATGCATCCTCTCGTAGGACGTCTATAACTCATTATTAATAAAACTTATGCCCGGCACAAAAACAATTTTATTCAAATATTTGAAAATGTTAATTTTTTCGTGTCAATCGTGAATAATGCAATAGTAAATTATATATCCACGATGTTTGTAGGATGCCTGTCTGCAAGGTCCCGTCAAATAAGGCCTACTTGAAAATTATACATTGAATATCCATATCTCTAAGATTGATGCTGCGGCCCGCGGCGTCATCAAAAACTAGAAAATGGCCCGCGAGCACATTTGAGTTTGAGACCTCTGGACTATAACATGGACCCAAAACAGTCTTTCATAATCATTTGTTAGGCCCAGGTAACTGAGCTACACAAGAAATATTTTTAATTTTGTCAAGTGGGAAGCAGCGTTTGTTTGGTTATATTTACATTAATTTTACAATTTTACAAAACCAGACGATCTATTTACTCTCTATGACAGCATCATGGTATAATTCCAAAAACTGCACCAATTTGTGACTGCATATTGCGAATACGCATGTTGCGATTTTCTTCCTCTATGCAACTGAATTGCAGTTTGCAAATACTGACCAATTTTATCAATATCGTTACTAAGAACGGTTATTGATGGTGCATAAAAATCCTATTCTGGTTATAACTAGTAATTCAAAGATTATTATGAAAACAATAAGCAATTGTTTTCATAATAAAGAAGTTGAGTCGGAGTCAGCGTCTTTTACACAAACTCCTTCTCCGACTCCAGTCAGTATTTTTCCACGACTCCGACTACAGCCACTATAGTTTTCACGGTTCCGACTCCAAGGCGTGCTAAAAAGAGACACTCCGACTCCGACTACATCAGGCGAAAAATTGCCAAACTCCGACTCCGACAAGGAATTCAGAATGCTACGTAACGAATTTGCTGTGGTGCGATGCGTAGTATTCCAACGTATGCTATACCGCAGTGTTTTCCGACGGGTGGTTCGTTCGTGGGTCGCGAAGTTATTTCAGCTGGGTCGCGAAGGATTTTCAAATTTTCAAGTTTTCTACTAAATTTGCCAAGCACCTTGTCTTCTCGAAAGCAAATACAAGTTAACCTCTAAACTAAATCACATTGTTTTCCTTCCATAAGTACCAAAAGCGACGTTCACGTGCTCGAGCCAGGTTTTTGTGGCAGTCATTTTGATTGGAGCGTGAAATCTGACAGTCCGTTATTGCATATGCCTGAGAATTGGAATTTATGATTTCATCAAAAGGCTTTGCAAGCGTTGATCGGGAAATGCAGCAATCCAGCCCGATTTGTCGTTATAATCAGCAAACAAGTGCCGTGACGCAAGCTACTCACAACCAATTTTTGTTCCACGCAAAATACATATTTCTAATGGTTGCTGGTTCGAGTCTCGGCTCTGCCATGTTTCTATGTGTCGGAGGTTTATCTGGGCTCCTCATTGCCGCTCTCGTTGTGTACACAGCGCCTTGAAAAGCCCAGAGGATGAGAGAGTCGAACTCTGGAAAGATGGCAGCAAATGACCAGATAAAAACCGCAAAGACATTGATGCTAATGCAATTTCCGTTCTGGGCGCAAATGACCGAAGCTGTTAAAAGCACCATTTATCTGAATAAAACAAAACAAATATATAATTGGATGCGCGCTATCTCGTCTGTGATGTTCATAATGTTTTTGGGCTACATTGATCAGTTACACCAGGCCGATATTCTTTTTGATGTTTCTGCATCTGCCAACTTGGAGCATGGCCCATTTCCAGACTTCATTAAGACACCGCTTACGTAGATCGGATGGCGAGGAGCCTGGATAATCCCTCTTCGTTTGTAATCATCTGTTACATGCAGAACCGTAACTGCCGAACTCAAAATCTCGCAATTTGAGGGGAGAGCTTGAAGGTGGGCTAAAATGATCACATGAATCAACACAGTGGCGGCTCGTCCTATAGGGCAACTGGGGCATTGCCCCACCTAAAATTCTGTTCAATAACAATTGTTTACCATTTATAGACGCACAACAATCTATATATACCGAAATCACAGCGAAAATCTCATTCTTTTTGTCCTTTCGCTTGTAAATACCGTTATATAGCGAAGTCTCTGCGAAAATCGAATTCTCTTCTGTGTTTTCGCTTTGCGAATGCCTAGCCGGGGCATGCCCCGGTAGCGCTCATAACAAGCTTTCACTGCCTATTCTCTCAAAGCCGCGCACAATAAAGAAACGGTGATTTACTCTCTCCTATTCATAAAATTACCGAGCAACCGGGGCAAAATAGCTCTGTGCCCCTAAGGTGTGATGTAACAATCGTATCTATATCTGAACTCGGTTACCGTCATATGCGTTTAGTCGACCTTTGCTGGTATGGGTCGATTTTGATGGTGTTTCACACCACGATAATTCTTGACACTTGGTATGTCATGTCGTGATGGTGGTATTTAACACTGCCCCAAGTTTCAGGATTTCTACTCTCGAAGTTTAGGGTAGTAATTCCGTTTCCGAAGTTGAGTGTATGCTGATCCGTCATGTATCGCAAACAGATTTTACTCGAAAGCCGGTATTGGTATCCATTGATTTTGACGATGTTCCATACCGAGATCGGTCATGGCATTTGGCACGGTAAGTCTTAATGTTAGTATCGAACGCTGTACCAAGTTTTAAGTTTGTCTTTGAACTATGTTAGTGGTAATTTCGTTTCCTGAGTCGAGTGAGAGCTGACTCGTCATTTATCGCTAATAGATTTTACGCAAAAGCCGGTGTATCTGTGCTAACGTTAACTGTGTTCCATACTGAGATAGGTGATGAGATGATGATATCATGGATATCATGAAACAGTTTACTAACATTCTCGGTTTGCATTCAAAAATTTACTTTTTTATTATATTCTCCAATGTCAATTTAACCGTGAAATTGTGGCCTACAAGCCATTTGCTTACAACCCCCCTCTGTCAAGCGCGATAGGCCGATACGATGGCGGCTAACAGCTGATCACTTGATCAGCCTATTCCTCAGTGATTTTTACGCAAAATTCGGTGTTGGTCTGTTCGTATTAATTTTGACAGTGTACCATACCATGAGGCTACTTCTCGATGATGTCATGTAACAGTGTACTAAGTTTACGGCTTTCATCCACCTATTTATTCGGTAATATATTTTCCAAAGGCGATTCCGCAGCAGACCTATAGACAGTAATAAAGCCGTATGTGTCGCGTTACAGTCTCCAGTTTCAAGGCCAAAATCTCCTATGATGTACCGAGACCGAATTTCCGAGGCTGCTATTCTTAGTTCTTCAGCAAAATGATGTTTTGGATTCAGTATGACTATAGATAACTAACCTCCGTAGGTTAGTTATCTATAGTATGACAGGCCCAATCTATGAGATAACAATTGCGTATGTGTCCGAACTCGTTGACCTTTCCAGTTGGCTCGAGTTATCGTTATAGTCATTTCCATTTCTGCAGTCATTTCCATTTCTGCATTTCTGCAGTCAGGTCAAGTGCGAACATGAAACGTGTTGAATTTTTGTTCCGTACGCCGTTTACGCAGTTACCACACTTCAAGTCACAGCTCTCCGGCAGACCTCTCGTGGCACATACGGTAAAATCACTGTTGTCGGAAATTCATGTTACCGTACCATAATTAAGTTACTTGTTTACGTTGGAAAACGCCATTGTGACGTCATCTTGATAAAAAGTCGCTTTCAGCCCTTGCCCCACCACCCGATATTGTCACGAGCCGCCACTGAATCAACATAAGTTACGGAGTTGCCTTTGGTTGTCATCATTTTAATATGGGTGCACCTACCCCCAATACAAAATACGCATAACTTATAGAAAATGCATTTCGGCGTTGGTCATTACCACGCCACAGCACACCAATGCATATGAAGTTTGCAACAAGTATCAACTAACAACGAACCCGTCCGAAAATGTAATTATTAATAATAAATGATGTTACCTAAATTTTCAAATACACCGCTCCCCCCTCCGCTCTGGTAAATGGTAAATCTGATCATGTGCGCTGGGAGGGGACAGCAATACAAACAAAAATATGCAAGTGCCCATATCATTGACTGAATTCAATCATGAATTCCATAAAATGACCACGTTAGGTGCTACCAAATAACTACAACAGCACGCTGGACCTCACGAGTAGCGGTTAATACGTTAGTCGCGAAAGGGAGTGAAATTTGGATGAAAAGTGTGTTGGGAGCTGAAAAATATTGGGAAGCCCTGCTCTACAGCACTTCTGCGGAGAACTGCCTCTAGAACTCAGACATCTGCAGTCTTGCCTGAATTTAGGATACACCATATTATCCAATAATGATCACCCGTTCTCTCAATATTGCTGACGATTATCTCTGACGAGTGTCAGCTGAAAATATTCCGTTTCGATTCAATGTGAAAATTGTATACTGTTGATGATAATCCTAGGAATTGGTGGACACTGAAGCCGGAACAAGGTTGATCTATTGATAAAAATTTCTCACCGGTGTCACGAGGAAAACGTAGAAAGATTTATCAAATATATTTTTATTCCTTTGAAATGCAATCGATGCTCAAAAACTTGAAATACATGGAGTTTTTTTAATCTTAGGTGGACAGACAGATGGAAGGATACATAAGTGTCAAAAAGGAGCTACAGTAAATAAGTGTCAAAAAATGAGCTATAACGATGAAAAGGAAGAATAAAATACGATAGCTACATAGATACTGAAAAATAAGCTTGTAGTTTACATTGGAAAATAATATCGGCTACAGATGTTTGCAGAGAAATATAATAAGTAGGGCAATTTTTTTGACATGTCAAAAAAACGTCAAAATTAGGTAAAAATTGTAGTGGTATGTCTAAAAATGTCAAATTTGTAAACACAGTCAAAATTTTGTTACAACCTGCATTTCGTTTGTATCGTAGACTTTGCACTGTCGGCGAACTTATCATTTGACAGTTTACAGCTTGTAGCCTACTTTATAGGCCTACCGTTGTTGACGGTCCATTCACTGCTCATTGTGAATCATAACCATTCAAATGAAACAAATAGGTTGACATACGGTTATGCTCAACGTACCGCAATATCCTAACTAAAGCAAGACTGCGCGGGCATTGCATGGTTCTTATATGAAGAAGCGCATTATGAAAAATTGTGATATGATAGACACCATTGTCAGAATGAAGCAACACGGTGTGTCACCAGCAGTGTACGCACGCACAACTTCAGTGTTGTCAGCCAACAACTGCTACTGTTGAACGTTCTTTCTCCATTCTTGGCAAGCTACTTAGTAAGGACAGACACTTTCTACCCGAAAATGTAGGAAAGTATCTTTCGTTGTACTACAACAGATTTTAACTATTTCTACCATAATGCGTGATGCAACCACTTGAATTCTTCATAGGGCCAGATGTCATTAAAATCAAGTTTTTTCATGAAAAAGTTTATTAGTTTTTGAGTCAAAAAAGTTTTTTCAGGCCGAACTACTTCGCAAGGACAGACAGTTCGAACCAGAAATGCTAAGTAGTACAATTCTAACATTATGTGGGAAAACACCTAATCTGCATACGCTAGGTCAAAATTTAGTCAAATTATGTTTTTTAATGTAAAAAAATGTAAAAATTTGTACTTTTTAGGTAAAAATCGTCCCGTTTTTAGGTAAAAAAATTGATTTTGATAATAAATGAACTGAAAATATGTACATTGTACATACACAATACAAAAACAACAAAACTGTTTTTGCTATTTGCAATAGCCGGAATTTGAATATTGAACTTTTACCCCCCATGTTTAAAAAATATCGAAGAATACAAGAAAGCAGTCACGACTATAAAATAAAATAATGACGATATACTTGATATCCAACCAAGAGGGGTAGCCAATACTAACATTGAACATTGACCACGTTTTGTTGCTCAGTATCTTCGTCAACCTCATTTCGAGACTGCGAAGCTCGTCCATCTTCGGCCGAGGTCAGTCAACGGCTTCCTATGTCCGTTATAATTCCAAGACCCATGGTGACAAGTCGATACTACTCCGTGAGTGCTTCGAGTACTTTTTGTAACCGTCCGTCACCTTGAAATATTTGACGAACACAATCTGAAATGATACGAAATGATTATTTGAGTGTATTTAGAGACTGAGTCAATATCAGGCTGGGCTTCGCAAGAAACTCTCGCAACGATGGAACAATCCTTTTCAACTCGTACTTAGTGCAGTATGAAGTCATAACGGATATCTCTCATTTTAGCATTCATATATAGAAATTTACTATAAATATGCATAGAAACAAACAAACAAACAACAACTGTCGTCTACCGTGGAGTCTCATGCGGATCTGAGAGCCACGGTTGGGAATCACTGATTAGGATCATATTATGTGAAGTATTCATCTGGGTATAACATATGCATATATACTTACGGGTTATTCTAATCGATTTTGAAAACTTTAACAACGTATCTGGCTTGGCGATTTCATTGACGAGCTTGAGAGTCAGTATATCAGACGCTCTTTCACTCGCTATACTATAGAAATTCGTTGACTTGACTTTATGCTTCGTATAGTATTTTGACGCTGACTTGTTAGATTCTGAACCCACTGTCAGACGTTGACGGACGGTGCTCTGAAAAGTAGCATCTATTACACACATTTAGGGAATAAATGTATAATAATGCATCATCATTCGAAGGCAAAGCAACCCCGAAAAGTGGGCAAGGATCTCAGATACTTTCTTGAACTGGAAAATATCACTGAACTGAATTAACAGATACTCACCAGATTGAACGTATAGTAATTAAATATGTTTCACAGCTTTTCTATTTTTGCACAACACAATGCTCATATGTTTTGCTTAGTTTCAAACTTAATGCAAAATTGATAGGCTATTGAAATAGGATAACTGAATAGTATATTCATATTGAAATGAACCCGAATATTTTCGGCTGACACTCGTCAGGGGCAGTCGTCAGCAACTAGTAGAGAATTGGAAAGAACATTGTATATCAACAATCGTATCACAAAGTATGACGTCACTAGCTTGCAATGAAATCTCAAATAAGAGAGCGTTCAATGTACTATTCTAAGATGGTACACGAACTCCTTCTAATTAACTGTGTTACTTGCTATATTCAGGTTACAGTCGTAACAGTTTTGCAGGCGGAAGAAATCATTAAATTGGAGTGTCGGTCAAAACGGGGAAAGAACTATAATATTAAACGCGGAATAATAGACTAATCCAGTCTAAACATTCCGGGCAGGAGATAAAGATAATGAAACTTACATGCATAAACAGCCAGAATACTAACTGCTACAGGGTTACAACATAGCCTATATATAACAGGTCTCAAACCTTTTGAAATATGAAGAAATATGGTAGATATACCTTCCAAGTGTTTTTCGTTGAATTTTGGTAATAAGGAAACAATTCCCGCATGTTGTTGTAGATATCTTCGCAACGAAGAATCTCGAAATTTGACAATGCGAAGGCCAGAAATATCGTCACGTGAAAGGACAGCGGATTTTTGGCGTAAATGTTAGTAACCGCGTCCATCGCGTTCTTGCCCAATGCGATATTCAGCATGCTATCCTCGTCAATGCTGAATTGATACCGTTTCGAATATGGTCTTTTCACTCGTTCTTTTGACCTGTTTCAACAGAAGGTGGTTGACTTTCTAATGCATTCAGAATACCGAACCTCTGCGGTGACAGTTACGAATTAAACGAATATTCAGTTGAGAGGACACTGCACTTAAAGTATGATGTGGTCGCAAATTGAACAGAATAGTCTTGAAAAAATCTTGTCATAAACCATTGTCCTCAGAATGCCACCGTATTCAAACTGCTGGTAAATGATTTACAACAGTATTACTTTCCACCCTAGCTCATCGCTGTGGTGTCATAAAATTTCACGAAAGTTATGACTACACATCACTTTTTCGGAGCGATCAAGCAGAAAATTTGAGACAGTTGTCAGCCGGTATTAATGAAGTTTAACTTATGTAGCTCTGTGGGTATGAGATTATTAAAGTTTGCGAAATTCCCATTACGTTGGAAGTCTACTTTCGATTTATACCTTGCAGTTTTGGGCTTCAGGGCTTTCATCCACAACTGCGAGTATGTTGCTTTGGGAGCTCCAATCTTGAATAGCAGATCTTCGAGATGCTCTTCCGACGGAGGTCCGATCTCAGGTCTATATATTGTTTCATCGTTTGCTGTCATCTCGAATACCTTATACCTGATTCCAACTGATGGGCCCCCTCCTTTGTCTGTGGCTAGCGCAGCTGTACGTCCTTGTGGATGAGTTGTTGATGATATGTTTGTGCTTACTTTTAGAGGTCGCCTGTAATAGAACAATATGGTTGCTCTAGAAGTCCGGAATTACTGGACTCGGGGATAGGATGATGCTTGCAGGCCAGAGCGTCATGCATGCAGACTATAGGTAGACGTTGTCGGTAAACTGAAAACGAAAACAGTAATTGTGGGACAATAATATTTTGATATAATATTTTCATATCGTGACTAGCATGAGCTGGATTGCAACATTATTGCCAATAAATGTCTGCCATATACTTACGATGAATTCGTTGGACCGTTTCGCAGACTTTCCGGTATGATCGGAGCGATTTCCCAGCAATTCATTTCGTATTCTTCTTCAATTGGCACTGAAGTGAAGGTGAAATTACGGAACAAACGCGACATTGCATGACAATTTTTTGTAGAAATAGATTCGACATTCAAAGAGCTGACAAAAAAGCTATTGAAAAACAATAATTATTGCCTCAGTATATAAAGACAGCCGCAGTGTCCTGTTTGTCCGGGAAATGGGTCGGATTGCGCGGATACTGAATCCAACTTAAACTGTTTAAGTAGCTATAGGAAGTCGAGCAAGGCGGAAAGTCTATCATTTTGTCAATGATTATACTCACCGTAGACTGTGCAAGTGCACCCTAATAAAGAAGGTAATGCACTCTCGGACGTAATGATTTGTCTAAAAAGATTGGGTGATTCCTCATCATTTCCAGCAACGATATGGTCATCATTTGACAGTCCAGGGCTAGACACTTCAATTGGGACCGTTTCGTCTTCGCAGTTCTGAGAACGAAACCATACTTTTATGGTCATTCTGATTGATTTTGATAGTTTTTGTCCGCAGAGCAGAAGTTATATGATGTGAGCCTCTGAAAGGTTCAGGTTCGTGTGAACGCGAACGAACGTTTTTGAAAGGTTCTGTGTGAACGCGAACGTGAACCTCATGGCGTCTCGTGACGTCATATTGCTAATTCCGACCCTACATTTCAGTGAAGTGATAGCCTATATTAATGTACACGATGCCTGGCGACGACTCGAGCCACATAATGCCACAACGCTGAAGTACGTACATATTGACGTTTTAAACGTCGCAAAAGGGGAAATCGAATGATATAATAATCCCATAAGATCAATAACTTCCGTCGCTTAACCAACAATTTCGCCGAGGACTTGCAAGGGAATATAATCTTACGCCTTAACGGTCTATAGGCCAGACCGGACTGTGTATTCGGCGTCTGATTATTGCGACGTTGATATTGAGAAGAGTGTAAAACAGGTTTCCATACTTGCTACCGACATTACTCCTTGACATTTATACAGCAGTAGCCAACACCCCAATCGCAATGATACAATAAACATATGAAATCAAGATTGACTCCGTACACCTGCTAGATTTTATACATCAGACAACGATATCAATTCCATTGATTGGTTGAATAAGCATCATTCGCTGACTACATGTAGTGTATTTCGCTCTTGATGTTGCGTCATTGCGGGTCAAGCTCACAGCAGAGAGTCACTAAATATTCACAAACGGAAAGCTGGATATTTCGAGCAGACTTTTTTAACAAAGAAAGTAGAATTTCCGAGATTGTCAGGGTGCATGCACGTTTAGTGTTGATTTTTTATGCTGCCAGCGCCGTGCATAGCGTGGCCCGCAGTTGAAATGCCATAAATTTCAACCAAAGATGTTACAATGAAGTGAAAATTGTAATATATGAAAAAAGTCCACAGTGCAGAACCTATCAAGGTTCGTTTGTGAACGTGAACCTCAAGATTTCTGAGGTTCACACACAGAACACACAAAACTTGGGGTACATATACTTTGTGAATGTCGGCAATGTCGGCAATGTTGCGCAATGTCGCGCAATGTCGGCAATGTCTGCAATGTAGGTAGTAGGTACAATATACGAGTTTATACCGTGAAATATAATTATATACAAATAATTATAACTGACATTAAACTTGATCGATAGCAATGTCGATGATGTTGCCGCAATTTCGATAATACCAGCGCAATGTCGATAATTCGGCGCAATGTCAGTAATGTCGCCGCAATATAGGTACAATATACGAACTTATACCGTGCAATATACTAATATACAAATAATTATATCTGATATTATACTTGACCGATAGCAATGTCTATGATGTTGCCGCAATGTTGATAATACCAGCGCAATGTCGACAATGCCGGCGCAATGTCGATAATTCGGCGCAATGTCAGCAATGTCGGCATTGTCGACATTGCGCTGGTATTATCAGCATTGCGGCAACATCATAGACATTGCTATCGATCAAGTATAATATCAGATATAATTATTTGTATATAAGTATATTGCACGGTATAAGTTCGTATATTGTACCTATATTGCGGCGACATTGCTGACATTGCGCTGAATTATCGACATTGCGGCAGCATCGTCGACATTGCTATCGGTCAAGTATAATATCAGTTATAATTATTTGTATATAAGTATATTGCACGGTATATAAGTTCGTATATTGTACCTACTACCTACGTTGCAGACATTGCAGACATTGCCGACATTGCGCGACATTGCCGACATTGCCGACATTCACAAAGTATATGTACCCAAAAACTTGAACCTCATGTTCACACCATCCCTACCATATGCCTATATTTCTTATTGATCGTGTCTTCAGGTGCATTATTTCTTTCAACTGCACGCAGTATCGTACCTGATTTTGCTTAACCCGATATGATGTGTCGAATATCTCATTGGGACTGATGGCCATATATTCGTCAATGTCCGAATCCTCAATTTCATCTGGAATTATGCCACAGGATAGGACGACGTTGCCTTCGTTTTCTGCAAAGGTATGAAATGTTGAAAAGCTGACCGTTCTACTTTCGTAAAAACATATTTGTCACTTCGCATCTACTGTGTGCAAAGGAGGATCAAACTACTTCTACTTGACAAACTAAAAATAGTGAAAAGTTGGTAAGTGAATCACAAAATATTACTAAGTAGAAGTAGAAATAGCGAGGAATTAGATTTACATGAGTAGGTACCGCAAATAGCGGAAATTACTTGAGTACTAAGAAAAAGTAAAAGTACTTCGTTACTGATCACCTCTGCAGTTAACATGAACAAGATAAGGCTTATCACGCACGACTCCTATAGAAGAACGGGAAGCCTGCTTTATGCCTGACTAAATGAGGATTGTTTCGTAAATCCGACCAACTGAGTACTGGTCACGCGTCGCGCGTCGCACGCATCTTAAGTCTGTACTACATATACAAATCTCGCGAGTAGATAAGCAATTCACGAAGTTTCGAGTCACATATCAATATCTGAATTTAAGATTTACTCCGAGTCCAATTCATGGTACGAGAAGTCGAGTAATAGCTCAAGTAATTGTGAAACGTTCGAGTTCGAGTCCAAGTCACAGTTTTCAGTCACGGGCCAACTGCGAGTCTCTCCCTCTGGTAAGATTTAAAATAGCAATGAAGTAAGCACTTGGTGATTAAAAATATGTAGAGGCTAATCAACTTCTAAGTTTAGTGCCTATGGAGTCATAGGTTCTTGTAAGACAGCACTTATGAGAATCGCATGCTGATGAGGATCCCACAAAACAACCAACAGTAAGGGAGGAATTCCGGTGTCGACCCCGGTTGGAATTGAGCGGGCTAACCGTTGCTGGGGATATATTATTAGCGTATTCTTCGAGAACACGGTTATTTCTATTCCTTACGATTCAATTCAATTACATTCAATTAACTGGTTCACTTGCTCAATGACTAGAGTTCAAGTCGAGTAAATGCAAGATGTGGTTCAACTGGAGTCGAGTCACGAGAAAATGGCAACTCGCGTCTGACTCGAGTAATTGCAATCCTGCAATTTTGAACAAGAAAACTACGACAGTGACTTCGAAAATGTTTGCTCGACAGTAAATGCTCTTATCATACCACTTATACTCGAAATGGAACGTTGTATTATAATTGCGCGATGTTTACCAATATTCCTGTGATCATTCTTGGTTGACTCTCTGTCGGTTGCATCCTTTGTCAGGCAGTAAGTGCAATCAAAGTTCATCCGAGTATGTATTTCGTCTACACCCATGTTCAACTTTGATTGAACGGGCCTCTGCAGAAACGTCAAAAGATGAGAATCATATGGCTATTGAAGATACTAATTGGAAATTACGCTAAATACCGCATTGACAACTCCCAAGTCAGTTAATTTTACCACAACTATGTGTAGGCCTATATATTTATTGCATGTAGGGTGGCATTTAAAATAAATGGTTGTTTGAAACCCATTTTTCAAAACAATGTTTTAAACCAGAGGTCTCAAACTCAAATGTGCTCGCGGGCCAGTTTTTCAGTTTTGACGACGCCACGGGCCGCAGCTTTTATAGGGGTATTCTATGTCTTTCCAAGTAGGCCTTATTTTGCGGGAATGAATTCCTATTGAAAGTGAGCCGATCCAACAGACTGACAGTGAACACACATCGTCGAAATGTGATTTACTCTTGTACCAATTTAGGCCTGGCACGAATAGAATCATCATCACATTTATAACTATTTGAATAGAATTGCTGTTGTACTTGATATGTATTAATTATATGATATAGACACCATATGGCGGACATATGTATGATGCCATCATAAAAGCTATCGGGTTATTATTTTTCTGCTACTATGAAGATTTTGAATTTACCATATCGATAATAGAGAGTGATCTGATACCAAAACATTCTCAAGTTGAGCATTGTAATTCCAATCCATGATTTGGGTATTCTTCTGATAAGTATGCTATTAATCTCATTGCCAAATATCTTCAAATATTGGAGCAGAAAAATATAAATATAATATAAATATAATAATGAATGTGTCCTAGTGATTGAAATGTCGGAACGCCGAACGGCCCATTGCTGTTACATCGTTGGAGCGTCCCACTGCGGTACTCGATACCTTTAAGTGGTCTTAATAACATGGTTTAGCGACCAAAGATGTAACTAACAGATTGCCAATGGTTGCCATAACCACTTGCTTAGTTAGCGAAATACGAAGCTGTGACCCTCTTATCTATTACTATTCCCCTGATACGCGATTAGTTTGTTGCGTCCATGGTTCTAACAAATTCACGGCATTCCGAGTCACTCCAAGTCCACTCGAGTCATTTTCATTTTGCCATCGAGTTAGCCCGAGTCTGAGTAATTTAGAAAAGGTCGCGTCTAAGTACAACTAACAAATTTCGTCTAAGTTAAGGGTCAGGATTTGTCATCATGAATTGGAAATGTGGCGAAATAGTGAATCTTCCACTGCATGGTAGCGTTTGCAATTGATGTGATGGTGACGTTTGATGAATAGTTTGAGGCTTTCGGAGCAATTTAAGAGGGAATTTTCACGTTATATCCTGAAAAGATATATGTGACACTTATATATTGTCAAACTGATAAAAATCTAAAATGTCGTCGCGGGCCGCACAAAATGCTCTGGCGGGCCGCATGCGGCCCGCGGGCCACGTGTTTGAGACCTCTGTTTTAAACGAAGGCCTTTAAAAAAATATCGCGTTTTTTCAGAATTGTCTATTATGCCATTATCCACTCATTTGTGTGCCTTGGAGTCGAATTTCACCACAATACACCAGCAAATGCTGTGTCAACAAAAAGAGTTTGTGTACCATCTAAAAATACCACATTTACCGCTCTCGTATTCGAAATTTCATGCTGGTGACGTCATATTTTCTGATACGATTGTTGACACCAGAGTTGGATCAATTGTAATTTGTAATTGTAATTGAATGTAATTAATTACATTTTTCAATGTAATTGTAATGTAATTGTAATTAGAGCATTTTTATTTTGTGTAATTGTAATTGTAATTGTAATTTGACAAAAATTTTGCTCAATTACAATTTAAATTACATTAAATTGCTATTGAGACCTGACAAGCACAACATAAAACAATTGACTTATAATGCATTCTCTTTAAATGTCGACAAGGAATTTGGTGGATCCATTCGCGGAAGCCCTTGACTGCGCCCTTGCGGGCGAAGTTTTATTTTTACCGCCATGCTGGCCTCGGCTGCCATTGTATACAATTTTTAGATTACTAACCAACGGATGGATTCGCAACACGTGACTCACGATTGAATACGCCGAGAAGCGAACTGCTGAGCCGGCTAAAAGCAGCAGAATTGATATTCCCATAGCTGGCGATCCAAGCGTCGAAATTTGATATGTATGGTCCTAATCGAAAGCTAGTGTCGCACTGATTCCGCAATAAAAGTATATTTCCAGGCAATGGTACCATCCCAAAATAGTCGTGAAAGTCTGGGAATCGGCATTGTTCTGAACAATCGCTGGGCGTAATTGGTAATTGTTGTGGATATGCTGCTGCAGCGCTCTCACTTTTCAGAACAGTCGGCCTTAAACGGCTATTTTGGAGCAGTTACATTGCCCTGACGAGATTTTATTTTGTATTTTCGGAATTAGTACATCAATAGCTTACGATAAAGACCAGATGCATCAAATTTGGACGCATGGATCGCCAGCTCTAGGACTACAAAGTTTGCTGCTTTTAGCCGGCTCTGCAGTATGTTTGTCGGCGCATTCATCCGTGACTCACATCTTGCGCATCTATCCGTGGGCTGGCAATCTACAATACGATTTCAGATCACGATGCTGCATCGTTATTTCGTCTGGCTAACTAACCAGACCACTGGATATTATATAACGTCTTATCTGACAAAGCACGGTTTTGTTTTCACTCCTCATCCTAATTCCTACGTCCCTCGATAAAAAGAATATGATATCTTAAATTATATACTATAGACGCAAATCCAACACGTGCATATATTATAATACTTTTTCAACGACATACTGCACCCTATCCTTAATCCTAACCCATAGGAAATTACGTAAATAACATTGTACATTTCCAATTACGTGAGCCATAATTACCGAGCATTCAAAACACGCTTATATTACGCCACAATGACATCTCACATAGCATACTATGTACGCACATAAACGCATTTATTACAACACAATCTGAACTAGACTAGAATTGTTGTTAAATACGACGCTACGGTTGTCAAGGAGCACGGTTGAATTTATGATTATTAAATTACATGTTCAACAGCAGCAATTGTAATTGTAATTGTAATGTAATTGAAGCATGCAAAGAGTAATTGTAATTGTAATTGTAATTTGATATTTTTAGCATGGAGTAATTGTAATTGTAATGTAATTGAAACATTCATGAAAGTAATTGTAATTGTAATTGTAATTGAACTGAAATAATGTAATTGATCCAACTCTGGTTGACACACGATAGGGTTTCAATTATAACAAAAACCAAGTTAAAACAAGCATATTTAAAACAAGGCCCTTGTTTAAAACAATTTTATCTTTTCTTTTTAGGCGATGACCTCACGAATATTCAATTCAACGCCCTATTTTAAACATGTTTGTTTCAAATTGAGTTTTGTTTTAAATGCAACCCTAATTGTATGGATGTGCGATGTGTTTCATAATCTCACATGAAAATAGGATTCTGTCTTTATACCAGATATCTTCAAAATATATGACGGTAGTGGTAGTTGAAATGACACGCTTGTTTGCGACTGATTCTATGAATCTTAGTGTTTCGCAATGTATCACCATCGCCATCCCATAGAGTGCGGTCGTGGGTCGAGACTTCTTTGATATATGAGTATTTCAATAGCTTCCTCGGTCATGCAGTTCATGTTAATTGACGCGACATAAATAACTCGGCGTCTGGTTGTTTGCGCATAAAATTTCCTGCATCATATAGGAACATATGCTAACTTATCCCTTAGAGATCATGGACCCCTGTAAATAGCCTTTAAATCATGTTCAATCTACAAAACTGGTGTTGGGATGAGTTCCACGGACTCAGAGCGCGAAGATGCGTCCAGATTGTGGCACCCTCTAATTCAGGGGTTCCCAACCTTTTTCGACTCATCGCCCCCATATCAAGCAGTTTGCATACGACGCCAACTGGGGAGCGATATCGATCACGTTGGGAGCCACTGCTCTCATCGAAGAGCTATTGCCCGTAATCAACCGATGTTGATGAATCCGGTTGCAATCACAATTCCGAATTATCCTTACCTTTGAACTGCTTGAAAATCCTAACAACTCATCTGAAGATCGCGTGCGCTTCATCATGCAGGTATCGGTTACTTTCACAGTGAAGATCGCAAGACGATTTAAAAGAGCGTCTGCTATAAACGATTTACTCCGAATCTGCTCTTCACAGGCTGAATGCTAACGCGTATTGAGATTGCAATCCCCACCTTACAGACGACGATATCTATTGCCACTTTTTCTTCAACTGCGATATACATGGTGTGAAGCCCGCTGCGTTTATCACTCCATTCTTTTTCCCAGAGCACTTTTCCATTGCTTCCCGTGAAGCAGCATTGTTTCATTCCTTCAATGGGATTGCTGGTTTACACTTGAACACAAGAAGGCGGCAATCACCGATCGGTATAATTAATGCATCACCTGCGTAGTCTACCCCTATGAATTGAACACCAAGCCCGCATTCCGCCGATACCCTTCCTCCAGCAACATGAAGAACAATAGCTCTAATTGAGTTGAATCTGCGTGCCGCAGCATGTGCCAATTAGTCAATTCTTGGTGTAACTGAAGCCGTTCCGAGTTCCGGTATCCAACGATATAACTTCGATTACGCTGTGATGCGAAGGCATTGTTTGTCAGCCTTGTCTTCGAACATGACATGCTGTCTTCGTATCTGATATGCATCTGGCCAAGAACGACGGTTAAATGGAATCCATTTAGTATTGGTCTTTGATTAGTGCCCATTCCAAGTATTTCATTTGGTGCGATTGCTCGGTATTTCACAGCCTGGGCCGTTGACTATTTGCAACTTCACTTCTGTTTGGATAGAGCTAATTTATATTTTAACACTGGAACTCAGCCTCGAAGTAGATAGAAATCGATATTGCAATTTATTGTGTTTAATCACGTCTCAGTCGTAACTCCGAACAGTTACGGCGTTATCATATTTATCGCATCTATTTAGTACAAATGCCTCTGTAGACAGCGTAAACAGATGAAATATCCTAGGCCACCACTAAAACATTTTTTATATTCACATCAACCAAAGCTCGAAATTATGTGACGAAATGAACATCTACATACAATGTTATCCCATATTCCACCATCAGCAGCTGCATCCACAGAGAAGAGCTATCACGTTCCCAGGAATCGGTCAGTGGATATAAAAATCACGATACAACCTTAGAAAATCAGAGTAAGGTACCGAACATTTTGTTGCAGTGGCTTCAACCTCATCGTTAATATCGATTGCTTATTATCTGCGTATTAAACGTTTACGTTCAGCGGCTGTCACACTAAAATCCGGTCCCTGTATACCACATTCTATTCCAGCGCGGGTCCCAAGAGCGGATAAATTGGTATTAGAACTCCTTTGCATAGAGATGGTCCGTAACGAAGAACTTCTACTTCTTCGAATTACTCAAGTATGATTTGCTTATTTGTAATACCTAGCCTACTCAAGTCGTTATGTTCACATACCACTTCCACTTTTATACGTAACGGCAGTTTATTCAAAACAACCTACTTTTTGGACTTCTGACGTTGCGAGATAAAAATTGGTTTGGGATAGGTTTCACTCGCATTTACGAGTGAAATTGTTTTGGCGACGGGGTGGAATAGCCCCTGTATCACGGTAACTGAGTATAGTTTAGCCTTTAGAATATTGAACCCCTTTAAAATGGCATCAATCGTTTTGTGATAGGCGTGAAGATGCGCCATGCAATTGCGAAATGGCCTGCTTTGATCGCCTACTGGAAGTATGCGACATCTGAATCAAATCTACTTTTTGCAAATACTTACTTTGGTACTTTTCCAAGGTTCATTTTATTCTTCCACTAGAATGGGGGTTCTTAGAATATGGCTCGCGAAGGATATAAATTTGGGTGGCGACCGCTCAAAGCGATTGCTAAATTTCTTGCAACAAATAAATTTCTTTGGGCTTCGCGCGATAGCCCGTGATTGGATTGGATTGTACTGTACATATACAAGGTGTGATGTCATAATATCACTTGTTTTACATTGGTTTCTCTGGAAAGGTCTAACACAGTGGTTCCCAACCTTTTTCGACTCATCGCCCCCTTTTGAAGCTCCGCACCGATCATCGCCCCCCAAATGTTGGGAACCGAAAAACAGCACTTCGTCAGGCCCCCCAAAACGTCGGTCTTTGGCCCCATATGGTGATAAACCAGACCCCCCTCAGCCAGTGGACTTTTTGTCGCTACATATCGGCTACACCCTACTTCATGTACTGTTTGGTGGTAATCACCGTATTTCGCCTAAACGCGCGAAGCGCGACAAATTCATATAATTTATGTTTGAATCGGTCAATATGATCGGGAATTGCATATATGTTACTATCAATTGTATATCCTCTTTCTGCTCACGTAATCAGATTTTCCGGTAGAGCTGAGTGTGGTGTGTGTTGGAAAAGGTAGGATCCCTAAATAATAATTTAACATCTTGGGGCGGAATCGTTGCTACATTGACTTCGTTACATGATGCTCTTTCGTGACCTCCTATATCTGCTATGTCAAAAGATATAGAAATCGTCAAAACGTAGCAAACTAAAAGACGCACATGATTTCAAATTGGTATTTCTTTACTGGCAAATAATTTTTTCCTTGCGGGATGGCATTTGTCCTGTAGGGTTAAGGTCGCCAGGACCGGAACATTCGGCGCCAGCCATTGAGGTGCCTATGGACAATTAAACATATATGTATCGAAGTTTTCGGTCTGCACAAGGGCATTCCTTTTCGGCCAAGGTCTTATCGCAGCTGATCGTTCTGGCATACTTCTCGAGTCGCATGTTACATGGCCTCAAACTTCATTTGTCTTGATGTGTCATGGCCCAGTAATGGCAGACGCCGAAGTGTCCCATTTCCATAAATCATTCGTATTTTTGTTGGGTGGCGGGTACCCCAAAATGAAGATGTATAAAAACGTTAAATCGCGCGCAGCGCGAACAATTTTTGAAAAAGTTGCACGAATTTCTGAAAAATTACTCCATAATTTATGTTAATTCACGAAATAATTATGGGCCCCTTCGAGTTCACCTCCCTCCACCCCCAATTGGGAGGTTTGGGGTGCGGCAGTTATGGCCCCGACTCCAAAATAGCCGTTCTAACGCGCCATCGCCCCCTATCGCCCCCTTCGTTGTTTTCGCCCCCTATCGCCCCCTTCGTCTGTTTTCGCCCCCTATCGCCCCCTTCGGTATTTTCGCCCCCCTAGAACGCCAAATCGCCCCCTGGGGGGCGATATCGCCCACGTTGGGAACCACTGGTCTAACATGATCAATTGATCAAGGTACAGTGAGGGAAAGAGCGCGGCCGTAAATGGTGCACCCGATATTTTTTTTGAATACGCAAATAATTTACAAAAATGAATCAACTTTATTCTCAATTGTAAAAGAGCAGAATATTCCTAATATCGCTTCACGCCGCCGGGTACCGTTGGGCTGATATAAACAAAGGGTGTGTAATGTGTTCATTGGTATTTTGAGGCCACCCTCTCCACCCACGCCGGGACACATGAATACATAAAGTTTAGGCTGCATGCGGCTGCGTCCAAAATGCACTGCGAAAAATAACCAGATAAATGCGATAAAATCTTGGCCCAAAATGACCGTTGTTGGTTGGCCAAAACCTTCAATATTGATGTTCGGCACCGAATAGTCCCGTTGTAAAAATGTGGTCCGTAGAGGAAAGTTATGCAACCCGGTTTGAAATCCTGTGCGTCACACGTGTTTCGCAAAACTGCGTTGCATACAACTATGGTTGTCCGCACCTTCTCTACTTCAAACATGTCGGTAAATACGTATCATACTGACAGTAAAAATTCATTCGTGTTGATGTGGGAGGCTTTGGTCGCGAGATGCCAAAAAAAATCAGATTTGGGTCGCGGTGTAAAAGGTTCATGAACCACTGCTTTGGAAGTACTTTTGACATATGTTATACTTGTAATTGAGCAGACAAATGGGGCATCATCTCTACTTCTACTCTCGTACCAACGATGACGACTTTAACCAGATATGCATTTGCATCAATAAATTCTGAAACGTCGTCAGGACTTGTATATCAACTTGATGGCTTCATTTAGTAAGAGCATTTCTACATACTATGACAGATTTAGAATTGAAAATATCCTAAATAATGACCGGGCCAAGAATGATGACAGAAAATACACGGCAAGGATCTTCTAAAACCAGGGTTGGTAAACTCAATTTGGTGTGGGGGCCGTATTGAAAACTTTTGATCGCTGGCGGTATGCGCCAGTCAAATGATGCCAAAATGCAGGGTTGCAACCAAGTCATAAGTCTTCGAGTCACAAGTCAATCTCACGCTTACAGTTTTGACTCGAGTCAAGTCGAGTCATTTTTAATCAGGGTTGTAACCAAGTCACAAGGCTTCGAGTCACAAGTCAATCTCACTTTTATAGTTTTGACTCGAGTCAGGTCGAGTCATTTTCAATTCACCACCGAGTCAAGTCCGAGTCCGAGGTTCGAGTCCGAGTCCAAATCATTGTGTTGACTGCTCAGTTTCTAGCTGAAGTCTTGTTAAACCCACTTTTGTAACTCTGTTTGGTGATATCGAATGGCTCGCATTTATTATCTTCTGATTTTCCTCACTTTTAACAGTTTCTGGTCGCTTTTTCAAGTACAAGTACTAATAGACGAAATTACAATTGGTGGTTACTTTACTATTCTTCGAAATTACAATGAAATGTCGGTTTTGGCCGTCTGAGTCTCGAGTCATATGACTTGGTTCGAGTCAGACGCAATGACTCGAGTCCAAGTCGAGTCAATACACAGATTGATTCGAGTCGAGTCGAGTCATTTCCGTATTTTGAGAAAATGACTCGAGTCAAGTCGAGTCATCAGAAAATCGTGACTCGAGTCGAGTCATGACTCGAGTCATTACAACCCTGTTTTTAGTTCACCACCGAGTCTGGTCCTAGTGCAAGCCAGCGAGCAGAGTGTCGAGTCCAAGTCATGGTATTATGACTCGAGTCCGAGTCCACGTCATTGCGTTGACTGCTCAGTTTCGAGTGAAGTCTTGTTAAAACCACTTTTTACTATGTTTGGTGATATCGAATGGTTCACATTTAAAATAGACCAATTTTTCTCGCTCTTCCCCGTTTCTGGTCGCATTTTCCAGCACCAATAGGCAAAATACCCAGAGTGTGGTTACTTTACTATTCTTCGAAATTACAATGAAATATCGGTCTTGGCCTTTGAGACTCGAGTCAAATGACTTGGTCCGAGACCTGCGCAATGGCTCGAGTCCAAGTCGAGTCAATACACATATGGACTCGATTCGAGTCGATTCATTTCCGTATTTTGAGAGAATGACTCGAGTCAAGTCGAGTCATCGGAAAATCGCGACTCGTGTCGGACTCGAGTCGAGTCATGACTCTAGTTATTATAACCCTCCTAAAATGTTACTTTCAAATCCAGACCTTAGTTTTTCACCGGAATCATTTATTTTGAAGTCTAAGCCTAATATGTAATATTACGGATTGTGGCCACATGTGTATTAGCAAATAATGGAAGTGACAAAATACGACTCGAGACCGACTGCATACAATACACGTATGTGTACGGGTACCGGCTCACACCATCTGGTTAGAGCACGACGGACACATCCCGGATTCACCTGTGCGATTGGCAATACGGGAAAGGTTCTTATGTTGAGTTTTATTTTATTGCTTTGTGTGACTAGTAAATTAACTGGAAATGTGGCAGAGATCTTTGCTCGCTCGTATTGAATTTAGTATTGCGCCCATCAGTTATTAACTGTAACAGGAATGTATGCCAAACAAAGCAACGTCCATGTGAGGTTGTGGGGTACAACACTAAACAGTATTGCCGATTGCCGATCTAAAACCTTGTGCAATTCATTTTATATGAATTATAATAAACCACCGCACTCATGGAAACCCGTTGCAAATAACGCCGGAATATATTCGCGCGCAGCGCGACGAATAATTTCAGGATTTCACAGAGTTTGTCGACTGTTAATTTGCAATGAGAATTCTAATACGCCCTCCTCTGCGACGCCATTTTTCTTCGGTGTCC
Organism: Botryllus schlosseri; assembly: GCF_051294905.1. NCBI lineage: Eukaryota > Metazoa > Chordata > Ascidiacea > Stolidobranchia > Styelidae > Botryllus > Botryllus schlosseri. The sequence goes on from NC_137249.1 coordinate 18,565,870, forward strand.
CTCATACTGCCACCTGAGCCCAGCGCCCCCAATATCGTCCCCCGAGCGTTTCCGCGCCCTTCAACATCCAAATCGCCCCCTGGGGGAGCTGGAGCCCACGTTAAGAAACACTGATGTGAATTGCATAGAACGGTGTTGCATTGTTGTTATTGCCACGGTGAATCATTACATTTGGGTCCATTATCCAGGACAGCTCGTCTTGAATTTGTCTCTTTAGCAGTCTACACCCATCACTTGATTGACGTACGTATCCACAATAATCGCAACTTATAGAATTGGTTAGTCAATGATTACAAGCCTGTAACGTCACGGGACGCGATGAAATGCGGAACACATTATTCTTCGTGGAAACAAAGGCAAATCCCACGGACGAAACAACAGTTTACTACTGGGTGTAACGATTCAAATGGAGCCAATTATGCTCAGGCCGGATGATGTTCCAGTTTGTAATTATTTCTAAAATCTGTCCAAACCTATTCGTAAATTTTCCTCCCTTCTTCCGCTGTGGATGTAGGCTACGTTGCTGGATGTAGGCCCATACCTAGGCCACACACGAGGGCTTTGTAGTCCACTATAACATTTTTGAGTGGCGGAAAAAGTTATGGTTAACATTGGGAATAATTTTATGAATCACAGCAAACAAATGGAATTTTCAATAGACGAAAAAGTACAGCTACAATCTATATATACTTTCCGTCTTCACCATATGATATTTCTGCCTGTTACGAGCCGCAATATATAAAATAATGTTTGAGCTGGTACCGACTGCTCGTTTTGTGTCAGCAACATCTCGTACGACGTATTTCGGATACTAAATTTCCAGTACAATTAAGAAACATATGCCTACATAACTTCTGGATTTGGCTATAATTGGATTATGGCATTTGTAATGATGTAGCGAAACACGATCAAATTCCGAGTTGGGTTTATGGTCACAACTAGGGAGGGATGGTGTGAACGTGAAGTCCACGTTGGCGTTCTGTGTGTGAACCTCAGAAACTTAGACAGTGAACTTTTTCATATATTGCAATATTACAGTCTTTCACGTCATTATGACATCTTTGGTTGAAATTCTTTGCATTTCAACTTCGAACCACTCTATTGCATGGCGCTGTTGACATGAAAATATCAACACTAAACTAGCATGCACCTTGCCAATCTCGAAATTTCACTTGCTTTGTTGCAAACGTTTGCTCTAAATATTCACCAACCCGCAATCACACAACATCAAATGCGGGTCAAGCTCACCGCAGAGACTCACTAAATATTCACAAACAGCGGTTTATCTGGGCTCCTCATCGCTAACCTCGCGGCGATTGCAGTGTATGAAAAAGCCCAGAGTGAATGTGGGCCGAGACAAAAGTCGGCAGCAAAGACTCAAGGTACGGACGCACGATAAACGAAAGTGAACGTTGGTGAAAGAGCTCGAGCATGGAACTCAAAAAGACCGAAATAAAGACACTGATGTTGATGAAACTACGGCGCTGGGCTCAAAGGACCTTATAGGCCAGTCCTTCCCAACCTTTTTCAGTTCGCGACCAACTTTTCATCCAAATATCAATGTGCCACATACCTGACGCCCTTTCGCGACTAACGTTTAAACCACTGCATGTTCGTGGGCGCACGTTTTTCTGCGGTCAGTGCATACGTGACAGTTATCTTGTCGCGCCTGGCGTAAATATTTTCCCGTATTCATGATGGCATAAACATGCCATATGTCTTGGTATGTCGTGGCGCGGTAATGGCCGACGCCGATGTCAAATCGCGCACAGCGCAATGAAAAATTTGAAAGATGTTCAATATTTCTACAAACAAATACTCCATCATTCATGTTGATTCGTTAGAACATTTTGGCCCCTCTTCGAGCTCGATGTACCAATTATGGGGTTGCAATGGGGCAGTTAAGGTCCTGCTAGTAACAGATGATTACAGACGTGAAAGGCTTATCTATGCTCCTCGCCATACGATCTGCTTAAGCGGTGTTAAAAAAGTCCGGAAGTACTCTAAATCGTCAGATGCAAAATCATAATAAAAATATCGGCCTGGTGTAAATGACCAATGCAGTCGAAAAACACCATGAATACCACAAACAACAACATACGAGGGACCGCGTATCGATCGGCAATTCGTCCATCACGTCGAACACAAAGGGGTTATGAGTAGGGCTGGGCAAAATCGAGTACCTGAGTGATTCGATTCTGAATCACGTAATATGCTTCGAGTCGAGTCGAGTAATCGAGTATTACTCATTATGACGTCACAACAGGATGTACTATGTCGAAGTTCAAATATGAACCTTTTATGCCACCACAAAGAACGTAATACCTGTTATCTGGATGATAATGACTTCGGAAATGTGTTATTTCCAGTAACGTTCGTAGCTTTGTACTGTGCCTGGTATGCTGAAACACGGCCAATCAAGGTTTCACGGCTTCCTCAGTGGAAAATAGTATCAAAACTATAATTCTTGTCAGTAAAATAACTTTCAGTTGCGAGGAGCGTATAATATCAGTACTCGAAAAAATCGTATTTTACTACTCGACTCGAATCATTAAAATTACTACTCGATTCTGATTCGAGTACTCGAATCATTTTGCCCAGCCCTAGTTATGAGTAGGGCAGGGCAAAATCGAGTACCTGAGTGATTCGATTCTGAATCACGTAATATGCTTCGAGTAAAGTCGAGTAATCGAGTATCACTCAGTATGACGTCATAACAGAAGGTAATACGCCAAAGTTCAAATATGTACCGTTTATCCCACCACAAAGAATATAATGCCTGTTATCCTTCTCATAAATGATACTTTGGTATTTTTCGACCATACCGATTTCATTCCACTTGGTGACAATGTTGTGGGATAATCATGACTTCGGAAATGTGCTACGTCCAGTAACTTTCGTAGCTTTGTAGGATATGTTTCGTATGCTACAATACCGCCAATCAATGTTTCAAGGCTTCAACAGTGGATGATGGTATCGAAACTATAATTCTAGTTGATAAATTAACTTTCAGTACTCGAAAAAACCGTCTTTTGCTACTCGACTCGAATCATTAAAATTAATACTCTATTCAGATTCGAGTACTCGAATCATTGTGCCCAGCCCTAGTCCCGAGTTTTCAATCAAGTGGCGTTATCTTTTGCATCATAATTCGTAAACGCGTTATAGGCTGCCAGTTGTCAATTTGTGAAAAGAAATAACAGCCTGCTGATAACGATATTTCCACGGCAATAAGCAGAATGATCATCATCGCCAATTGAAATTCGTGTCCAATTCGGACGGTACAGTTAAGAAACGGATTATAGAATATTGATATCGCTCTGCAATGGCGGCTTCAGTGAAGCCATTATCTAGGTGACAGTCGGCAGGGTCATTATCGGAAATATTTGTGCGTAGGAATGGTACGCAGCGTACGCAGTTTTTATAGATAACTGGTTATCTATAGTCTGTTCCGGTTTGGTTTATCACATAATCGTTGCGATCAACCGGTTTCCTTAATCCTGGGTTGATAAATCCTGACGAACGCGATAATCGAGTTTATTGCTAATCCAACTTTATTAACTTCGCCCTTAATTCCCAGAAAAAATACGCATGATTTATATAAAAGAGCATTTCGGCGTCGGTCATTACCGTGACACGATGCACCAAGATATATGAAGTTTTAGGCCATATAATATGCGACTCCGAGACGTGTACCAGAACAACCGGCAGCGTGAAAACCTTTACCGGAAAGAACTGCCGACTGACCGAAAACTTCGATATACATATAGATGTTTAACCGTCCATGTGCGTCTATATGGCTGACGCCGAATCTTCCTGTCCTCGCAATTTGAACCCCACAAGACAAATGCCATCCCGCAGAGAAAAATTATTTGTCAGTGCAGATATGTCAATTTGAAATCGTGTGCGTCTTTTCGTTCAGTACAGTGGTTCTTAACCTTTTTTCTTCAAGCGCCCCCTTTCAAAAATTATCGTGCTCCAGCGCCCCCCAACTTCATATTGTAAGGAACGTAATAAAGACAATGAGTAAGAGGGAGGGCCGTAACAGCACTTCGTCAACCCCCCTAAAAACGATTGCATTGCGCACCCATAGCGTGATAAACCGAACTTCTGAGGGCTTCGCCCCCACGAACCCCATATCGTGATTTTGATGGTCAGCAAAGTTTGTGTGGCCTGGTCGCCCTAGGTACCAAAATTTTCTATAATGCATGAATGAATAGGTGGTAATTACATCCCAGCAAACACTCGATGTCCAGTTGACTTCCGGTGGAATTGCCGGCAGGACGTCCGGTAACTTACGACCGTCACCTCCCTGGAGTGAGTTTGTCGACAACTAGGGACGTCCTGTCTGCTCTCTGAGTACGTCCGCAATGACGTGTTGTGGACATGAAGCGACTCCTCATGGACGCGGCTGACCTATCCTGGACGTCACATGGTTCCCTATGGACGCGTCTGACGTACTGTGGACGTGACGCCACTCCCTGTGGACGTCATGCCACTCCCTATGGACGCCAGTCCACGTACTGCGGACGTGTTATTCGCCCCTGTTCAAGTCCTCAGGACTCCCTGTGGAATACTTAATGATCTCTATGATTACCTCCTCCACTTCGATACCTGCTCTGCTCCCACTACATGGAATCCAACATCATATAAGCTCACAAACTGTTTATATTCGGTTACTGGAAAACGACAATTGCAAATTTCAAGTAAAACATTAATTAAAGAACTCTTATTATTTAATTTAACAAAGTTAAGGATTAACTGAAAATTCGATCACAAAATTATAAATATATGAAATAAATTTGTCAAATGAATTTTGGAAATATCACAGCTAGTTTTAACTAACTAACATGACAAACATTCCAATTGAGGTGCATACGAGAAATTTGAAACAAACGTGTCAAAGGAATTTGACAAAGGACAACCGCTAAGACAATTAAAAACAGACATAAGCAATCATAAGTAGGAACTACCATTGCAAGACGTAAAACGATGCATCGGCTGTACCGCATCATGTTAAGAGCGCGAGCGCGTATTCGTCTTTGGCAATAAACTTTGGTTGCAACAACAGGTTTCTTCTCAGTCCTTGTTTTGCCTGAAGCACATAAAAACAATGTCAGCAAATTGTATGTAGATACACTCTTCATAGCACATGAAATATGTATCAGAACTTCACTATATATTTCCACTTGCATTAATTGTAATATGTCTTGTAAATCGCTACTTCTATTTGTACTTGAGTGAAAATTTATGACGATACTATGACTACTGCGTCTATTTGAGCGTGGAGAGCTTCTGAACTAGCGATACAGAGTATGCGTCAGCCAATCAAATCAACTTGTGGAAACACCCAGGGCTGTAATTGCAATGAGTCGAGTTGCGATTTCTAGTGACTCGAGTCTTTTTCTCAAAATTCGGAAATGACTCGACTCGAGTCAATCTATGTAATGACTCGGACAAGTCATATGAATCGAGACTCGGACGGACAAGACCGATAACACACTAGTGTAACCACACTATTGGTATTTCGTCTAATGGTAGCAGTACTTGAAAATGCGACCAGAAACTGTTAAAGGTGAGAAAAATCAGTAGCCTATATTATAAATGCGAACCGTTGATATCACCGAACAGAGTTATAAAAACTGGATTAAACAAGAATTTAGCTGGAAACTGAGCAGTCAACGCAATGGTTGAACTTGAGTCATAACACCATGACTCGGACTCGACCCTATACTCGCTAACTTGGACTTGACTCGGTGGTGAATTGGAAATGACTCGACTTGACTCGAGTCAAAACTATATAAGTGAGATTGACTTGTGACTTGGCTACAACCCTGGAAACATCTAAAGTACATACTTGAGTACTTTTCAAAAATTATACTTTCACATCAATTAGTTTGGACAAGACTTGTAAATCACTGCTTGTACCAGAGTGGAAATACATGGCGTTACTACTACTTCTACTCCATTGATGATACAACAAATACTTCTACTTGAGTGCTGAAAACAACTACGTTTTTGACCATCTCTGTTCAGAAGCATGCACCTACGACTCAGGGTTGTAACCAAGTCACAAGTCAATCTCAATTTTATAGTTTTGACTCGAGTCAATTTGAGTCATTTTCAATTCACCACCGAGTCAAGTCCGAGTCCAAGTCATTGTGTTGACGCTCAGTTTCCAGTTAAAGCCTTGTTAACCCACTTGTTATAACTGTGTTTGGTGATATCGAATGGTTCTCAATTCTCATTCAAAATATAGCCTACTAATTTTCCTCACTTTTAGCAGTTTCTGGTCGCATTTTCGAATACAAGTACCAATAGATGAATTCCCAATAGTGTGGTCACTTTACTATACTTCGAAATTGCAATGAAATGTTGGTCTCGAGTCATATGACTTGGTTCGAGTCATGCGCAATGACTCGAGTCCGAGTCGAGTCAATATACAGATTGACTCGAGTAGAGTCAAATCATTTCCGAATTTTGCGAAAATGACTCGAGTCAAGTCAAGTCATCAGAAAATCGGGACACGAGTCGAGTCATGACTCGATTCAATACAACCCTGCTACGACTACATACAATAAGCCTCGACATTTCGACTGTGTCCACTTTTTGAAACTACTCACCCCAGTAGCCTACTTTTTCGAACTTCACTTTCTACTTATACTTGAAAGGTAGTTTGATGTCTTGTAAATCGCTATTGATACTTAAGTACTAACTACGACTACTCCGAGTCTCCGACCATCTTTGTTTGGAAGCGACCACCTAGAATAACTAGGGCTGGCCAGTGGCCACAATGATTCTAGTACTTGAATCTGAATTGAGTATTAATTCCAATGATTCGAGTCGAGTAAGTGAAAGTAAATTTCGTGTACGAATATAGAATCGAAATTCTAATTCTCAGTAAAGTATTATATATTTTCAGTATTCGAAACTATATAATACTTTACCGAGAATTCGAATTTCGATTCTATATATCACACACTGTGCAATCCTTATATTAATGAAGATTTCAAGGCGTTCGATAAGCCCGCTACCCCAAATTTACCAAGATATCAATTCATTAGGGCAGCGGTAAGCTCCACTGTCGCCTTGTGAACCACTAATTATGCTGGAGTAGATGTTAACAGCGTTGCTACTACTTCTACTCAAGTGCAAACAATGATTACTTTGATCACCCCACCAACTATTGAGTATGCAACGGTCTGTGGACATACGGGTATGCGACACATGAGCATGCGAGTTAAATTACGGGTTAGGGTTGAATTTAAGCTTGGGCTTGGGGTCGGGATATATAGCGGTTAATTTCAGTGTTATGTTTCGGGTTAGGGTTAGTTTTGGGGTTATGAAGTCACATACTGAAGTGACGCGTGCTAAACTGTTCCATGCTCATGCTCAACTGTCGTTTTCCATTGTGTCGCATGCTCATATGTCGGACAATCGTATGCAACACATCGACCAAATCTACTTTTTAAAAGTTATTAATAGAGCATATTTCAGAACTTCATTTTCGACTTCCATTTCAAATAGATTTGACACACCTTGTAGCTTGTTACATCTACGTGTGTATAAATTCATGACATTACTTCAACTTAAGTACAAAAGATGATTACTTTGACCACCTCTGGTTTCTATATAGTCTGTTCAACGTTTTTTACCTTCGATTGCTTTCTGAGTTTTTCCCGAGCATGGCGCAGCACCGATTTTGTAGAGTAAAAGCAACGCTTGTTCTAGGTCACAGTAGTTCTTCCAAACGATCTCGGCCCCAGTCTAGAAGGCATTCTTCGTACAGCCTGCTTGACGTTGTTGCCATCAATTGAAGACATTGTCGATCTAGAAAATTTAAATGATTAGAATAGGTTTAGTGAAGGCATTTGTCAAGAACTGAAGCCAGGTATCCATAACATCCTGTTGAAAAAACAAAAACAATGGTGTACAAGTACAAGCTTGGCACATGAGTACTCGAATCTAAATCGAGTATTAATTCGATTACCAGTAAACTCAGCCCATTGAACCCAGCCTACGGTAAACTCGGCCTTCGGAGGTGAACTCGGCCTAAACCTAAGCCTCTCCAACCCTAATCTTGGGATGCACCTAATTCACGATGTGCGATCTGATCCTTGACGTTCTGCACTCTTCGTCAACATTATACAGCTCCGTACGTTCAATATAACATTTTATACATCCGACATACGATACCGCCCCCAGTAGGAATAACATTCATGCGACATATCCGCCACCACCAATTCGCCATTGCCTTCAATTAATAATACGATTCACGACATTTATAATAATTTGTATTGACAAAGTCACCATGGGCCCAGTTCACCGAAGGCCGAGTTCAATAGGCCGAATTCGTCATGGGCCGAGTTCACTGGTCACCATTAATTCTATTGATTCGAGCCAACTAGATGACTTTTTCAAGTAGGCCTTCTGAAATTATACGCTCTTTGCCACCAAGAGTACAGTTATCAATGAAATTATATCTTTGATACCATTTTCCAATGTGGAAGTAGCATACAAAATACGTAGTACAAAGCTATTCACTTTAGTGGAAATGACATATCTGTGAAGTCATGATTAACCCACAGCATAGTCACAAAGTGCAATGAAATAGGTATCAGTCGAAAATATACCAAATTATCTGTAATTTAGTGTGATGTAAAACTAGCATTGCATCATTGTATGTTCTTAGTAGAAACATCAAAGATACGTTTTCAACTTTCCATAATACTCATACTGTTATGACTGTTATGAGTATAACATCATAATGAGTGATTATCGAATACTTGACACTTAACACCAGATTCAGAATCAATCACTCTTCACTCAGGTGCTCGATTTTGCCAAGCCCTACTAAACAGAACAGAAGTGATGCAGCCAACCTGAGATATCTATGGAAATCATGTATACCAGATTAGCGTCACTGTGAATTATGGCACACTTGGATTCAACGAAACATCAGGTCGTAGAGTTACAATATCAAAATATCATGCAGCAATTCTGAGCACCACTAGCGAAATCCTGATCGGGAACCACCGTCACAGAGTCTATTTGCGCATCATTTATGACACTTTTTTCAGGCTAATAAATCGCTGATTAATGAACATGAACAATCATAAATCATCACTCCAACTTACATGAATGATTCATCTTCTTAATCCATGGACAATGCACGACTGGGATGCGTTGCTCCGAAGTTGTAAAGTACTATATAACATTGCCTGTTCCATATTTAGACTCCTGCGAAAAATGAAGCGATGATGTATACGCAGACCCATATATGCCCCTGCCTCATCCGCATAAGAGTCCATTGATAATAAGGGTCAATAGTGTGCTTTCTTATTCATGACAACATGACTATCAGCAATCAGTCTTCCCTAGGGCCCATCTACTTTGTGAATGTCGCTGTAATGTAGGCAATGTTATTGCCGTGCAATATATTTTGTGAATGTCGGCATAATGTCTCCGTGCAATATACTTATTGGAAGGTAATGGGCGAAATATCAAGATCAATGTCAACTCAAGGTCCGAGAAGAAGTGAAAATTCAAATGGAATAATTATCTACTTTCACCAATTTTAAACTTTCATAATACATGACAAGGAACGCGCAAGATATCCAATGAGCTATAAATGCGACTATAATTTTTGCGACTACTATTTCTTACCAGGGATTTCAAGATATCGTATAGATAAGCTATATGTAAATTATAAGTTATCGTTATATTGCAAGTTATAAGTAAGCATTTTCGTTATATTGCAAGTTATAAGTAAGCATTTTAAGTATGTTGCACGGCGACATTGCCGACATTGCGACAACCCGTCTGCCCCATGAACATGTTAAAATCCATGTAGTATATAATTGGTTTAGCATTGGGGTATCATTAAATTAGGCTGAGGTTAAAGTTGGGTTAACTATAATGATTGTTCCTAGAATACCCTAACATTAAACTAATAATAAAGCCATACATTTTGACATGTTCACCGAAAACCCCAACTAGTTTCAATGGTTATAATGTTGTTGTGGACACAACACAAAATTACAACGAATACGATAATAAATATGCCAGTCAATAGGATGCAAATATTCATTACCATAGGTGCAACAATAGTTTTCAGCCACAAATTCAGCAATCTCACATTCCGTAAAGGAACATCCTATAATACACTTTCAAATTATGTAGCTATATAAACCAAGGCTATAATACATTCATCGATGCTGCATCTGGTTTGCTGCATGGATCTTGCAGTCTTTGGAAATTCTTTTCAAACTTTTCATAGTATATACCGTACACATCAAACAGAAGTTGGATATTACAACAACATGAAACCCACTGTGCTGCAAATCGAACTTCAATGATTGCACATAATTAAATATTATCATGATCATGCTCATCGCTATATAGTATTTCAAGTACTGCATAGGTTTACGATTAGCGGCGGGTCGATTAGTTTCGTTCGTACATGATAAACCGCGGCGCAGACGTGCCACTAGAATCATAGTGAAATTCATGACGGTTATCGCAGTTAATGATGACCGAGGCTGTTGCTGTTCAATAAATATAGCACTCAAATACCAAGCTTCCCCGCTCTCTGCCTTTCTAGTACTCATGACAGCGACAATATCAATAATAATCAATAGCACGCACAATCCATCCACGCCGTTAAGTATCCTATTCTAAACTAAACCATTCCTGTGATAAACCCGTCACTCCGCCATTACTACAAAACCTGTTCTTTCAAATTCAAACTGAATCACGCGCGCGCATGCTCGCCAGACAGAAGAACGCAGTCTTTATTGGTTTTATGGTTGAATGAATTTCAAGCAACAGGCGTGCTCGGCTCGACACTCGAGACTCGACAGGTATCGGAATGCCTCATATCACTGAGCTATATGCATTATCGCTGGCCTCTTGCGCAGTACGGCCTCAATTATCGATAATAGCCGGGCAGACTGAGTAGTTCCGTGATTGGAATAGTCATCACCATACCATTATAACGGATGTCAAGTTTTCATTTCGGAAGATTCCACATGCATTGGGTATACGGTATATTTGAAATAACATATATTTTGCCTTGATGTGGACTTTTCGATCCAGTAATGTCACAATAAAATAGCTGTATGTCTCTATATCGTACATTATATCTCTAACAATGCGCAACCGCGATCATCGATAGCTGGGCTTCTGAAGTTCCGCGCGATAGAAAATCATCGCCATATCATCAATCAACATTCTCGTATTCACTCCGATAGATTACAAATGGTGAAATGTATCATGACATTCATGAGTGTATTCAGAAAACTATTTTGCATTGATTGCACAATGCACACTTGAATTCATAGAAAGTAGGGACATCCTGACGAACTCCTGTGTAGGTGGCATCCAGGCATCACACCATTATGACATCCACTGGTGACTGGAACAGGAGCATTCTAAAATTCACTTCCTCTGGTAGTCACCTGGAGTTACATAAATTGACGTCCAATGTTGGGCATACTGAGCAAGTCCTCCGTAACTGAGGGTGGGAGGTGGGACGAGTGGGAACAATTGTGGACATACCAGTAACTCCACGGGATATCGGGTGTTTGCTGGGATATATAAGTCGCTATAAACTTTTTATCCTCTCAGCCCACGTAATCAGATTTACCAGTAGCACTGAGTGAGCTGTTGTATAGGAGAATAAAGGGCAGGTAATTAATAATTAAACATATTCAGGCGTGCCCGCAGGTACAATTATTCGTTACCAGGGCCGTAACAGCACTTTTTCAGCCCCCCCCCCCAAACAAAAAACGTTGGTCCTGGGCCCCCATTGGGTTATAAATCAAACTTCCGGGGGACTTCACTCCCAGACCCCCATTAGGCTGTCCGCTATTTGCTGATAGCCTATTAGGTATCTACATTGTTTGTCTATTTGCTGAGGCAGCTATTCTCGCCTAGTTGCGCGAAGTGCGAAAAATTTCACTAATTAATGATTGAATTGGTCAATATCATCGGGAATTGCATGTAAATTGAGATCAATTTTTATCCTCTCTCTGCTCACGTAAACACATTTACCGGTAGAGCTGAGTGAGGTGCAATGTTCCCTCTAAGCTGCGCACGTGCGCAGTGCTGACACGGTCTCTGCGCACAGAAAATCTACGTTGCGCACAACAAATCCGGAGTTATTACCTTTTTTTAGTCGTTACGCACTGTTATCCAAGGGTCAGCGCAGTGAGTTGTTGAGTGTGCGCGCAGACTCATCAAAACTTGAAGCGAACATTGTGAGGTTTCTTGGAAACTGTAGGGCCCGTTACTAATAATTAAACATATATGGGCGGGCGAACCCGTTGGTATGACTTCGTTGCATGATGTTATTTCGTGACCCCCTGTCTGCAATACCAAAAAATATAGAATCGCTCAACGGGGATATCGCCCAAAAGGAATATCCCTGTCGCCCAATCGTACTAAACTAAAAGACGCACACGATTTCAGATTGGTATTTCTTCACTGACATATCACTTTCCCTGCCAGATGGAATCCGTCTTCTGGGGTTCAGATTGCCAAGACAGGAACATTCGGTGTCAGTCATTTAGGCGCCCATGGACAATTAAACTTATATGTATTTTGAAGGCTATATGTAACGAAGTTTTCGGTGTTAATTTGCTCTGAATACTCATTAAGGATATGTCCTATCACCACATCATCTACTGCGAAGCCATTTTTCTCCAGCGCCCCCCATACCGCCCCCATGAGCCCAGCGCCCCCCATATCGCCCCCTGAGCGTTTCCGCCCCCCTTTAAAATCGCCAGCGCCCCCTGGGGGGGGGGGGCGCTGGTGGCAAGGTTAAGAACCACTGGTTTAGTACGTTTGGGCGATTTCAATATCTTTTGACATAGCAGACAGAAGATCACGAAATAACATCATGTAACGAAGTCATTTTATCAACGGGCGCCAATATGTTTAAAACAAAATTATTTAGGCAGAACATCTAAGAGCCGTTTCTGGGGTTTCTGAGGTTACTGATTTCGAATATCACATTAGTTTTGTCAGATTGGCTCTCTGTCAGAAGATATTTATACCCCTAAAGAAGCCCAAAATTACTGTATTTACCCTTCACTTTGTAGGAAGAAAATAGTAGTTTTTTCTAATTTTCTACTGCGCATAAATAGCTAATTGACTATGAAGAACCCTCATGTCATTCTCAGTCATTCTATCAATATTAACATGTCATGATATGCGAAATATTTCTTTGTCAAAAAAGCAGTTTGACAAGCCTAAAATTGTACTTTTGCACAACGGAAATTCATATTCTCCTGTATCAATTGGTCACCATACCAAGATTAAAAAGGAGTATAAAACTATAAAATATGTCCTTGAAAGGCTCGACTACAATACTCATACGTGTCTCATTTCTTTTGACTGGTAAATGGATAATTTTCCACTGAGTCAACAAAGTGGGTTTACCTAGTAGGTATACGAGAAGCGTAAATCTGTTATCTGGTATATTCGAATACCGATGAAAGATTCCAATTTCACATTAGGAGGAGTTCCCAGAATGTAATTTCTCCTAAGATGTAGTAAATAAATCTTTTCAGATGATCACAAAACACCCAACTACAAACAGTTGGTCCGAAAATTCGTATATGTATATCGAAAACTTGGAACAAACATGAGCATAAAAGCTCACTTCCTGTTCAGTCATCTTGATATATTTCCCGATCATCTTGTTGATTAGCAAGGGGAGAGGTTTTACCAAGAAATCAGAACAACAAAAGAAAGATACCATGGCAGATGAGATGAATCATTGAACATATTATGTCAGACCATTGCCGGAACCTTTCGAGAAACTGCACTAAATAGCTTACAGGCGAAAATCGTACAAAAAACAATTTCGATTTAAAATATATCAATAATAGTGTATTCCAACGTATCATTTCAAATTTACAATAGGTGGTTGATGTAAAACTGATTGTATTAACGCCACGTTATTTGAGTATCTAGGTCAGTGGTTCCCAACCTGTGGTACGCGTACCACTAGTGGGACGCGAAGGTCTTCCAGGTGGTACGCGAGTAGATTCTGTTTTTTTTTCTACCAAAGGGAGTTAGGCTACTATAGTTCAGGTGAGGTTGATTTTCAGTTTTTTGAAGCCGTCGTCTCACGCTATTCTTCATCAGCTGCTAATTTTCCCTTATGCGTGGGAATGCGAGCAAGGGTTTTCATCCCTGATGACTATCAAGTCGAAGAATCGAAACCGACTTGTCGCGCCCATACATGACTTTCGATGCGCTGTAAGCAAACGTATACCACGCATCGACAAGCTATAGTGGAAAATAAACAAATGCAGCCACCGCATTAAATAAATTGACTTTTGAATGTGTGTTGTTATTTCATTATGTTGTTCTTCTTGTGACTGGTGGTGAAAAAACAATTCCATACATCCCATCAACCCTGGGTGATAATGCCTAGTTCAGGAGTGTCAAACTCAAATTGCATCGCGGGCCGGATCGAAGTCATGAAATCGCTCGCGGGCCGGACCAGTCAACGGAATCCAAAATGTTGCCTCGAGCCATTGCTTCTCGCTGGAATACTTTATTATCGCGCATATATAGATAATAGGGGTTTCGTAGGGGTTAGTAGTTAGTATGATCGGTGGCACATCGCCATTGTTTCTTATGGGCGGGGTCGCACGCGGCTGGGAAATCGGGGGTGGCACGCGGCTCTTATGTCTTATGGCGGGGGTCGCACGCGGCTATTGCGTCTTATGGGTTATCTTTCACGACTTGGTGTCATAGCCATACCGATCGCTCACGCGGTGAAATTTTAGTAATCAGTTTGTCACAGAACTTGATTTCGCTGGTAAGATTTTATAAATAACGACTAACAGAACCGCCAGTGTCGGTAACTTCAATAGCAACAAATTGCCACTTATTTCCGTCCTAACCCTAATCCTTTGTGAGGTTACCGCATACTCAAATAGGTGTGAAATAATTGTAAAATCCCACGATCGCTCACAAGGGTAAGGAATAACAGAACCACAACGGTAACGACTTGAATACCCACAAATTGTCAATTGTTGGTATAACTCGAATCTTTTTAAGAGTATAATCCTTTTGAAACTGAATATTACTTGACTTGACCAACTTTCAACTCCGTTTCCGGATCATTCACACATTCCACGCCGCTGTTTTAACACTTATAGAATCAATACCAACTATCTATAACCCGATAATATTCAATCATTTTGGTAATTTGCCAACTTTAAATCCGTTCGTCAGATGTACTACAGGTAAACTGAGATAATCAAAAATGAAATATTTTGACTTTGACATAGTGTGAATTGAAATAGGCTTGACAAACATAACTACCCACTTTCAACCCACCCATATTTCGAAATTATACGCACATCGATTTGAAACAAGTAATGAAACCTTACAACTGTATTCGCGAGTTGGTTTTCCGTTTGTCAGTTTCAGTAAATACTATCGCGATATTTTAATGTGTTACTACACAAAATAGAGTCAATTAATGAAATATTGCCCGTTGTTGAAAACATTTCCAACTTGACAACCGCTTGCGCATAACGCGATCGAGTTGCAATGCGATGAGTTGAATCGGAATATTTCAACCTACTTTGTCATATCGCGATTTGAAGTCGGATTGCCAGACAGGCTGGGTAAACTTTCACTCCACTTTGTTTCAGATTAATTTATTCACACGATCACCATCTCGCTGTCTTCACATTTGCACAATCGCGTACTGTTCCCACTCGCAACTTCGGTACGATATTTCAACTTGTCACAATAACTGATTATTCACATGTTGATTTGAAACAAAAGAAGCCTTGAACAAGTTATCTGGGTATTTTTTGTCACAATTGAGTTAATGGAAATAGTATTACGCCTCGAAATTTTAACATCTTACCATACTCAAAAGAGTCAATCATGAAAACCTTGTCAAGTAAATCCGTTTGTAACTTAGCCAACCAACTGGACAGTACCCGTACAGAAAGAAGACAAGATTACGCGAGTACATACAATCGCTACAATCTAAAATCCATAGCAAGTTCGGTTGTAGTCATATACCGCAAAATCGTCTTTTTTGTTCAACTGTAAAAGTCGTTACTATTCTGTAAGATAAAGTAATTACTACTCGGTATATTTTATAAACCAAAGTAAATACTACTCGGTGTGTGGTTTGAGATTAACACATTACATTTGAGTATACGAGATTTGAATGTCTGACCAACGTAGTTGAGAATTCATTTCTTACAATCGAACGCAGGCGTTATATTGAAAATTTTCACGATGTAAACATATGAATTGACACATTGATTTTGACATATGAGATTTTGTAATAGTCGATCATGACTTGATTATTAAATTATGACATTATTAGACCAGGGCTGTGTTGAAGGTTATTACGATGCCAACAAACTTTTCAGAAACATTGTTATCAACATATCGATTTGTAAAACTAGATTAGCATGTCTGAAATGTTTTGATTGGGAAGATTAAGCCGTGTTCGTAAAAACCACGCAGCGTATTGTGGAAATCAGGAAATAATTTACAAATGTAATTGTCTCCAGTAACCAAGACTAAAGATGAAACAACAATTTTCTTTGTTGAACAATAACCGGTACAATATTTTATCGTCGTAATCTGCGGTGGGAATTGAAACACTTTCGCACATTACCCGGTGTCAAGATATCACACTAGATGAATTGACATACCGCCGCTTGATTAATGCTTAATCCGTTCGCGCCATTTCACACACTTTGATCATTACAAAAACAAATTGGAATATGTTTGCTAGACACCACCTATATATTCAACTATACTTGAGTAATACAGAAACCTCTTAACATTAATAAAATCGAAATACGCGCTACACTTAAATCTACTAAATGTGTTTGTATTGTTGTTCATTAGTGATCATACATTATCATTTGAATATTCTAAAGTAATTATAATCATAAAAACCAAACCGCTGAAAGTCATTACCACCACAAAAACAATTTGTATGATATTCACCAAACGCATCCCAACTCAGTTTGCAGAAATTATTTGTAGAGTGCATACCGACAAAGAAATCATGAACACAACCAACACCGAAAATGATAAACACTTTTCGTGTTACTATTGATAGAAGTACATTTCTATCGGGCGAAATAAATGCCACCACCACTAAACTCAGAGCATGCAAAGGTCTTGATTGATATGCATTTCGATTTGTGTCTTATGATACCAGCAAACATTTTAGAAATATTATGATTCGTTAAACCAAAGTCGTAAAACAATTTGTACGACGTTTAATAAATGTGTCCTATACTTAGGTGTACTAGAAATATTTGTAAAACAGACTCCGGTAAAGCAATCGACGAAAAGATATCTTACACCTAAATCTGGTAAAACCGTTTTGTGCTTTTTGTTCATTAGTAATAGTATCCACTCGAATTTTTCAATTTCATTTCATCAAAGTAAATGTAATCATAGTCACTAAAGAACTTACTTGGATGTGTTTGAAATCTAGACATAGTTCTGATTGACCCGACGCAAGACCCAAGAACAACCCTAGTTTCAACCGAGCACACATATCCAAAATATCGCACACTCCACTATTCCTAAAGCGCGAAACCCGATACAAAATATTACTTGATGTGTTGTTGTGGTGTCATCTTCACAATATCGCACACAATACAAATGATGGTTATGTGTAACATGCCGTTGATTTGAATCACACCAACCTGGAAGAGGCACTCTCTACATAATGGATATTGACCAATATCACGTCCTCGGTGTGTATCGTTTTTTCTAGATACGAATTATGTTAGTGTAGCAGAAATATTTTAGTGTAACAGAAAAAAATTTCCACTCTCTTGGATTATGAATCCGATGTGTTAGCGTTCATTCAATATTTTGTCTGTGTCAACTAGTTACTTTGCGTGATACGAATGATGATCCTTGCGACTTTTTCTGATCACAGTACGAAAAATATTTACATCACGCAAAATACTCCACTCTATATTCTCATACTACTAAACTATGGAATGATTGGTCATGCTTTCAAACTATAGAATGGGTTCGTGCTTTGGATTGTCCAGAGTCAAAATATCTGAATAAAACACCTCCTCGATGGTTGGTACGTGGATAACGGTGTTCGGAAAACGGTTGGATTTATGTCACCCATTGCGATAACAATTCCGGGTCGAGTTTTCTCCCACGTGTTTACTATATTGTGTCTTTATTGGTCAATGTATGTCTCGACATTCAGTTTGAAATCGGAAACCCTGATAAAGTATGTAACCGGATCCGGATATCAACTCTGAATCGATAAACCAATGAACAATATTCAAGTAAACATGTTACACCCTGTGTTTCTCCGAAAAAATACCATCCACACATATGTCGCGCTTGTTTGCCCACACAGGTATACGCGTAAATGGAGGTGTGTGACATTGCATGCAATGTGTTGGTATACAAACATCGGGGAGTAAGCCTTCGATCCACAGACATTATCATAGCCGGTAATTTTGATGCAGATCGAATGTGTGAATTGAAATAGGATTGACAAAGTCAAAATATTTCATTTTTGATTATCTCAGTTTACCTGTAGTACATCTGACGAACGGATTTAAAGTTGGCAAATTACCAAAATGATTGAATATTATCGGGTTATGTATAGATAGTTGGTATTGATTCTATAAGTGATTAAACAGCGGCGTGGAATGTGTGAATGATCCGGAAACGGAGTTGAAAGTTGGTCAAGTCAAGTAATATTCAGTTTCAAAAGGATTATACTCTTAAAAAGATTCGAGTTATACCAACAATTGACAATTTGTGGGTATTCAAGTCATTACCGTTGTGGTTCTGTTATTCCTTACCCTTGTGAGCGATCGTGGGATTTTACAATTATTTCACACCTATTTGAGTATGCGGTAACCTCACAAAGGATTAGGGTTAGGACGGAAATAAGTGGCAATTTGTTGCTATTCAAGTTACCGACACTGGCGGTTCTGTTAGTCGTTACTTATTAAATCTTACCAGCGAAATCAAGTTCTGTGACAAACTGATTACTAAAATTTCACCGCGTGAGCGATCGGTATGGCTATGACTAGAGCCCGACCGATATTGGATTTCTGAGCCGATACCGATAAGACCGATATCCAGTACCTCCACCGATAACCCCGATATATTCAGCCGATATTCAAAAGATATGGAATCTAGCTCAAGGCCCATATTTAACACCTCAGAGCATTTCTTTCAACAACTTTACAGCCATTGATATGCTTGAACATGAAATAAATGATCAAGGAACTATAAAAATGTATCAAAAGCACCTATCCAGCAGTTGCAGATTACAGTTCACGAAGCACAATTTCTCGGCCCTTTCTCCAAGGAGTGAACTTCTGTGGTCTTCCATAGATGATGTATATAGTACTTAACACAGTGAGCAGTCTTTCACTTGGTAGCATAGTTAGTGGCACAGCAGGAAATCTTTCTTCATTTCGGTTCCACCGCTCCCTTGAAGGGGATCTTTCCCTCAATGGTTTAACCAAATATTGATATTGATATTCTTCTGACAATGCACCTGGAGCCTTCAGCACATCATTAACAAATAGCTGATGAGAATGTGCAAAACAACTCAAATTGTCCACGTCTGCAACTGCTCCACCCATCCCCCATGCGCCTTTGACCAGCATTTCAACAATCAATTGATCAATATTTTACACTCTTTTGTCAGAATTGGCCAATGTCATCATGGAATCAAAAATTTTCGTATCAATTACTGGCTTTATTCCACGTTTGCTTGATTTTCTTGCCGCAGCCGCAGGCCTCAGTCAGACGACTTCATACATTACTGGTATAATTAGCTCTGTTGGTACCGAACCGGGAAATGTTTCGACGCGACGCTTTTTTCTATCATTACGAGGGTCAGTCCAGCATGATTGAAGTTCTCATTTCTCTTCCTGATTGAAATCTTCTGCAGACAACTATCCATCCAGCTGCTCTCTGTCTCTGCTGATCGATTACTGCAGGGGTATTCCCACGAAGTCAGTGGGGCATAACGGTGGTTAGTTATCTATAATATTCAGATAGACACGCCTACTGCCCTGTATGCAGTATGCACTATATGCAGCTTGGCCATTATTTTTATAATTGACCGTCCTCACGTCTTTCACCGACTTCTCTTGACTCCCTGCCACCATGTTGTGACGTCACGAAAATAGCCGATATTTTTTTACCTTCAATGGCCGATACCGATATTTCTCTCCAAGCGTGACATCGACTCGATATTATCGGCGAGCCGATAATCGGTCGGGCTCTAGCTATGACACCAAGTCGTGAAAGATGACTATGTCTGAGGTGTTATCTTGTGGGCGATCGTAGGATTTTACAAATATTTCATACCTTTTTGAAGTGTTAGTATGTGAACGCGGCTATTGTTGGTATTTGAACCGCCGTCTACGCCGGCTCTGTGGCAAACTAATTACCAAAACATTACCATGCGAGTGATTCCGAGTTCTCAATACGAATCACCGCCGCAGCCTATACCTGAAAGTACGAATCACGACCACGAGTTCTCAATACGAATCACCGCCGCAGCCTATACCTGAAAGTACGAATCACGACCACGAGTTCTCAATACGAATCACCGCCGCAGCCTATACCTGAAAGTACGAATCACCGCCGCACCCATAAGAACCCATTACGAATCGCGGCCGAGAGGGGGTCAAAAACAGTGGTCGTGCGAACACGGGATTTCGAAGCCGCGTGCGACCGCACCCTATACTGAAAAGGGTTACCGTGCGACCACAAGACGCAATAGCCGCGTGCGACCGAGAAGGGGGGTCAAAAGGGTTACCGTGCCACCCCGGGTTTCCCAGCCGCGTGCCGCCGCAGCCTATACCGAAAAGGGTTACCGTGCCACCGCACCCATAAGACGCAATAGCCGCGTGCGACCCCCGCCATAAGACATAAGAGCCGCGTGCCACCCCCGATTTCCCAGCCGCGTGCGACCCCGCCCATAAGAAACAATGGCGATGTGCCACCGATCATACTAACTACTGGGGTTTCATTCTAGCGAGTCGCAACACCATTATTTGCGAGCAATGAAATTGGCGAAAATACGATGTTTGTCCGGTTGAATACAATGGCATTACCGGCGATACAAGTAGACATATTTCAGTGTTCCCTTTGCTTTAGTTCAGGGGTGGCCAACCTGCGGCCGTAAGAGGGAATTTGTGCGTCCGTAGACACGCAATTCGAATTTACGAATTGACTTCCGATTTCCTGAAAGATTTTAATTAATCTTGAAATTTTCTTCGCGCTGTGCGCGATTCAATGCGACTACATTTTCCGATTTTAATATAGTAGCACCCTTTGCAATCAGAGCCCCATAATACAGATGCGAACATCAATATAAAATGATGCGCCTCACATGGAAATATCAGCTCGGAATCGTGTGTTCCTCACTATACTAACAATCCTGATGAGAGGTCAAGAAATAACAGCTTGCTACAAAGTGACTAATACCAATTGGCCCACCCGAAGATACATCATAATTTATAACTTGCGTTAAATTTTCGAAAACACCCCTATAGCGGGGGAGATAGCGTAGTGGTGAGGATAAGCGCCTACAAAGCAGCCGGACACAGTTCGATTCCCGTCGGAGGTTAATTTGGGCTCCTCTTCCCCCGCTGTCGCCGTTCTTACGGCGACGAAAAAGCCCAGAAAAAAGACCCGAAGAGAGAAAGCACTCACAAGGAATGGAAAGAACTAGTAGAAAGGGCCGCGGCTTCAAAAAGATCAACATCGAAAAGAACTGTGACATCGGGCACTTTAGGTCGAGGTGAATGCTTGAGTAAAGGATCGCTACTGATGCGTGTCTTTCGACATCCTCCTATCTGTTCGTTACATTGCATTGTGTCTTATTGCTTTGTACATTGTATAGCTTGTTCAGATGAAAATTATAACCCAATGTATTGTATTGTATTATTGTATGTATTGAACATCAACTCTATACCAGTGAATCGTACAGCTCGTTCATTACGACTATGCGCTGGAATGCGGCCGTAGGCTACACGAGTAGTCTTAATGTGAATGGCAAAAAGGTTGGCCACCCCTACTTCAGTCATAATCTGGCGTTATCCCTGCGTATGCGTTGTGATGAATACAAGATATTTAACTGTCAACGCGGAATTTGTGATTTGGTTTATTACTGTGGATGTGATGAATAATATAATCTTTTTTCAATGTACTCAGAATTGCTATGCGGGCCGGATAAAATCGTCTGGCGCGACGGATCCGGGCCACAGGTCGTCTGTTTGACATCCTTAGCCCAGTTTGATAGAATTTGTTAATACACCTCAAATAGGTCAAATACGTGAGTATGACGTCATAAATAGTGGAAACGCGCGTAACTTATATAGGTGGTACGCAAGCACTGCATAAAACCTCAAAATGGTACGTGGGTGGAAAAAGGTTGGGAACCACTGATCTAGGTAAATACTTATATGTACGACTGGAGTTTATTTATGTACATGATATCCGTGAAAGTCAGTAACTATGATAAATCTATTGCCCCTAAATATAGTGCTGTTGCTGTATTTTGATTTAAGATGTTGTCTTCTGTGTGTGCAAATAACAAGTAGATTGAATTTCTAAACTTTATAGTACGACTAAGCCGATTTTATAGCTAGTCATTACCGCGAAAATGAGAGGTTTTGGTCAAAATAGCCTCTGGGGTTATCTCCTCAACAAGAGCCAATTTGAAAAAAACTAAGGTCATATTCGGATCCAGTGCCCGTCAGAACCCCCAAAACCACTCTTACTTTGTCTGCCAAAAATATGTGTTGACCAGTGTTATTATTTACGGGCCCTACATTTTCCAAGACACCGCTCTCAGCTCTACCGGTAAATCTGATTACGTGAGACTATCACAGAACAACGAAGCAAAAAAAGTGGCTGCAGCATTTTTATCGACCTGCGCAAAGCTTTCGACACAGTCAACCACAGAATACTCAGACGCAAGTTAGACCACTATGGAATCAGGCGGATTGCAGCAACTCTGCTTGAGAACTACCTGCAAACCGCAAACAATTTGTCGAACTGGGGACATTAAGAACGACTACCAGAGATATAACTTGCGGAGTGCCACAGGGCTCAGTCCCTGGACCAACTTTTTTTTTCTCATTTATATAAACGACATTGTTAATGCATCTTTATTCCGCACAACCTTATTTACTGATGATACTCACCTCTTTATAACCTCAAGCACTCCTCGATGATTTAAATGCATCTGTAAATAGGGAACTCCTAAAAGTGTCGTGATGGCTGCAAGCAAACAAACTAAGTTTGAATGCAGATAAGACGGATATGCTCGTTTTAAATAATGTCGCCATCAAGCACAATTTCACTGTGAACATCAATCAGAAAAAATATTTATATGTGACTCGGCAAAATATCTCGGCGTCACCATTGATGCCAAATTGTCTTGGAAACAGCATACTGAATCCACAGTGTCAAAACTAGCTCGCTGTGTGCGAATAATGACCCGTCTGCAATCTTTGATCCCTGTATCAATATTACGAACCATCTACTTCTCACTTTTCCACTCAAGGTGTTGTTTCTGCCCTGGATATAACTACTGGTTAGGTGTGTAATATTGTACCGTATGTCGATACCAAATGATTAAAAAATACTGTATATCACCCTGCGTAAGAAACACACATCGAGGTATGATAATACGGTAGTTCTTCGTGTATCCATGTAGCAAGTACTGAAAGGTAATTTAACTTGATAAACGTACACCGCATGACAGTGGGAACTAAAACAAAATGCTTTTAGCGGGGCAGAAAATCGACAAACAGAATGATTAGATGGGCCCGTACGTTGGCGCTATAGTTGTGGCTTATAGAAGAAGGCGTCAAATGAAGTTTGAATAACTGAGGATAAGGTGACTTGAAGCTGGCCATACCTCATATGAGTTCATTGTCGATTGCTACTTTATGAATCATTGTTGTTTCCCCAAAATCTATTGTATCATAACCTAACTGTATAGGAATTTCGAACCGGTGTCAGAATTAAGCGGCGAATTGTCCCAATTGGAGTCCGAATCGCCCGAACAAGATTTTTTACGTGCAATTTATACTTCCCGGGCATTTTGGCCGATTAAGATGTTTTTTCGGGTTATCCTGTGTGTAACAGCAGTGAACGTAAACTAATGACTTACATTCTTCACTTGATGGATTGCAGCATATATTGCATGGTGAAAAATCAATGGGGGAGAGGGGGAGAGGGGAGAGGGGAGAGAGAGGGAGAGAGAGGGAGAGAGGAGAGAGAGGGGGAGAGAGGGGGAGAGAGGGGAGAGGGGAGAGGAGAGAGGGGAGAGGGGAGCAGCTCTGGCTCCCGCTCCAGCTCCATAAACTATCGAATGGTTCGGTCAGCTGTCAACCGTTGCAGCTATGAACACACATGGGCCGTCGCGCCGAACCATTGTTTTTTGTGGGTATGCAAAGTCACGTGACGTCCTAATTGTCGATAACGTCATTGTAGCATGAAAACTCACTTTACTCCACGACATTGCTGCGTTGTGTGCCGCATCAAAACACTGATGCGACGCTTTGATGCCGGCGCTGCACTCGCTCAAATCAAGCCACATATAGTTGAATGTAATCTTGAAATTGTGCGATTGGTCAAGTGTAACTGCAGCAAGCGCAGCACTAGCGTATGTCGCGAATTCGCTTTCTACCAAATACCCAATTGGTTGAGATTCCATGTTGATACGATCGTTACCTAGGCTTACCATATTTTGGAAATCTAAAAAGAGGACACTTTTTCAGAAATTTGAGACTTGCAAAACCAGAGGAGAATTCTCAAAAACCGGTGAATTTTTGCTCTTTTGTGATCGGTTGACTAAAAAAAAAAGTCATCTTTTCGCTCAGATCTCAAAATACCGTTTTTCTCTTCCCATTGCTAGGTGGATGACTAAAAAAAAATCACCGTTTTTCACTCCGAAATTCCCGCCGGAGCGTCACTTCTGTGCTAATTTACGGCATATCACCTAAATTTTCAATAAAGAGGACAAAATCTCAAAAAAGAGGACAAAAGGGCGTCCTCCGAGGACACTTTCGAAAAAGTCAAAAAAGAGGACAAATCCTCTTAAAAGAGGACGTTTGGTAACCCTATCGTTACCAGTCCGTCCGGTGTCGATCAAGTTTACTGGAATATTGAAAGTTTTCATTCAAAAGAACCTAATAAATTCAGAATTATCATCAT
Organism: Botryllus schlosseri; assembly: GCF_051294905.1. Lineage (NCBI taxonomy): Eukaryota > Metazoa > Chordata > Ascidiacea > Stolidobranchia > Styelidae > Botryllus > Botryllus schlosseri. Next base: position 18,591,127 of record NC_137249.1, read on the forward strand.
CATCATTGGTTTATTAGCAATTTTATCAGTTCAATACACCACAAACAATGCGATACAATGAAAAGAAAGGAAGATGTCGAAGCGACCAGGAGTTGTCTATGGAATCGGACACCCACCTTGGCCTAGCCTATAGTGCCACTGAAAAGCTGGAAATTGCAAAATGTACCTTGTCGGTAACGAATTAAACTACACGCTCATAAGTGACATTGCATGACAATTCAGAAATACTACTGATCCAAGCAGACAGTAGGCCTACCCAGCAGTAGGCCAGAAGCAGTAGGCCTACTCAGCATTGCGTAATAGTGAATTGAACCGAAAAGCGTTGTGGTGCGACGATGGTGGTCTGCATTTAAAGTGTATATCCGAATACATTGGTGATTGTGGTAGTGTTGTAATTATAGTGATCATCATTATTAGAGACATTCGAGTGTTGGACGCCGTCGAGGTCGGACGCTCTCCTTTTGTTCTGGAACTGCCCCGGATTCTCGTCAGGCAGTCATCGCGAGTGGAGGTCGATCGAGCTCTACAGATAGTGTCGGTCTTACGTAGTGTCGGTCTTACGTCATACGGCAAAGCCATAGAGACAGCTATTAGTTGTTTTATTAGAATCAGGTCTTGCAGGTACCAGTCATACATATACCAATCGTTCATACAATAGAACCAAGTTCATCCCCCATACCGAGAGTTTTTGAACTCCTCGGAATGGAGGAACAGTCAGAATATGGAGGTCGGCCGTTCGCTCAGCAACTTGAAACGTGGAAGTTACCAAGTACAAGTTACCAAACTGCTTTCGTGCTCATCTTTTGCATCGAGCACCATCTTTTGCATCGAGCACAAGAACAGTTGAGCTAAAAGCAGCATTATATGCAGCAATCAATTGCAAATCCAAAGCCATCATCCGTGGCGTACCTCTCGATGTTACCATTGACATTCTACTACTTTCTTTCAAACAATATGGCGTCAATACCACGAAACGATTGAAACGCAGGGTTGCAGATAAATACGAACTGTGCGAGACAGTCTTGCTAGGCTTCGAAACAGACACCGCCCCCAAAGAAGTGAGGTAATCTTATCTCAACTTCATTACGTATGAATATCGAGAACCCCCTCGACGATGCTTCAACTGCAATGATTTTGGACACATATCCAAAACATGCAGGCGCCCTGTACGCAGTCCTAGATGTGGTAAAGGCCATCAGATAAACGATTGTACGGAAACCCAGAAACGAGCTGTAACTGTGGTCAGGCACATAGCTCTGCCTATGCTGGATATAGGCGTTACAAGCAAGAGGCTAAAATCCAAGCTTTGCGCTCTGAGCAGAAATTAAATTACAGAGATGCCAGAAGTCTTATAGTAGGGGCGAATCGATTCCAGGTCCTCAGTAACACGGACAACGAAAGCCAATCACCGATGAACGCGTCAGATCAACCTGCTTTGCATACATACCGCAATGCTGTGAGAACGTCAATCTCGCGACCTCGACAATCCCCGAATCCACCAAACCAACCGTCTCAAATATCCATACCCATCCACTCAATCCCAGTACCTCCTTTCAACCCTCAACGATCGAACGCACACTGTCCGTCACAAACAAACGTAACTGAGCCATTGAACACCATTTCTACTTCTCAAGGGACTGTAGCCTGTAGCCCTGTGACACCGAACCATCAACGATTTATTCCCCCCCTATTTCCCCTCCACCTCCTATAAGCGTACAGCCAGATCAGCTGGTTGCTTTGATCACCAAAACTATCGAAAACGCACTTCAAGCAATGACCGAAGGTAACCAGATTAATGTCGCGTCTGTGCTGGCATTCACTGCGGAAACAACATTTGGCGTAGACTTCAAAAATCAACTATTCCGTCAATCCGATGGCAGTCCCCAATAATTCTCTTACAATCCTGCAGTGGAATTGCCGGGGTATATACCGCAAAATACCGGAATTAAAGCGCTATATAGTGAGTTTACCTGATACACCCGATCTCATTTTCATTCAGGAAACGCATCTCTCGAGCAAATACACCCCGCGAATAAGGGGATTTACACTGATTCGCAAGGACAAGGAAGGCCACGGTGGCGGAGTATGTATTTTCATTAAAAATACTATATATAGGCTACCATACGTGGAAATAGCCCTAAACAGCCACAACCCGATAGAAGCTATTGGTATCAAAGTTGCGAACATATCGTTAATCAACATATACATACCACACCTAACAGCCTCGACCCGAATTCAAATCAGTTGCATGACCTTCTTTCCGAACTTCCAAAGAGAAAGCTCGCTATTATGGGGGATTTTAATGCCCATCACTCCTTTCTTGGGTCAGCGGTTGCCAACACAACTGGAAACCTGCTGGTTGAGTATGCAAAGTCGTAACCCAATATCACTAAACAATAGTCGGCCCACCAGACTTCACATACAAAACAATTCCTGCGCTCTGTTGGACCTTATGCTAGCAACTAGCGACATTGCAACACTGTGCAGTGTAGCCGTGACTTCAGAACTCCTGAATAGCGATCACTGCATCATTTCTAATCACATTGAAACAAGTATCCCGCCACTCTCTACATTCTACCCGAAATGGAACATGAAAAAGGCCAACTGGGAAGACTGCAGAGAATGGTGCGAAATATTCGTAACATCGGACCTCGTGAGCTGTGGAAACTCTTGAATCTGCCATCCACAACCTTACTGAGAGTCAGTCATTAGCGGCCACAATGTCAATCCCCAAAACGAGGCTTCATACCGCTGACAGAGTCCCTTGGTGGAACGACATAAGTAGTAGTATAGATCGGTCGTGAGGTGGGTGGGGTTCTTACGGGCGGAGGGTGACTCGCCTAAAAACCGGGGGTGGTGACTCGCCTTTTTAGACCCCCCTCTAGGCGGTGAGTCGCCATGTGTTCTTATGGGTGCGGCCGTGATTCGCCCTTTCAGGTATAGCTCGTGGCGGTGATTCGCCGTGAAAACTCGGGGTCGTGACTCGCCTTTTTTGCTATAGGCGGTGGCGGTGATTCGCCTGTCGTGTATTCTTACGCGGTCTCTGGTGACTCGCCATGTGTTCTTATGGGTGCGGCCGTGAATCGCCCTTTCAGGCATCTCTCGCACGGTGTTGAATATGTATCAAGTAAATAGTCATGTGAATGAACCTTTGTTAATGTGTATATCGTAAATTATTATATATGATGTAGTTTAGTCGTGACAAATGACCGATCGTCTCAAGTCTTTTCGCGCTGTGCCTATTGATTCCTACGTAACCTGGATAATACTTTCAGATCGGATTATTCGCACCTTCCGTACCGCTGTTTCACACCTATGGAATAGTCTGCTGTTCACAATCGACCCGAATGCGTAAATTTACCACCTTGACATCAAGATATTATTATTATTCAAAGTCCGTAAACATGGTACTGTCTTGTATCAATAATATCGAGAATGTTGATCGCTTGGTTGTCGGACTATTCACTCGTTGATTTGAAACAAACGTTAAAACTTACAATTATATCGTTGGTCTATAATTATTTTAGTTACAACTGAGTTTTCTGAAAATGGTATTATTATCGCACCTCGAAATTTTGTCGTGTTAGAACACACAAACGTCAAGCACAAAAACAGTCTGTTTATTAATTCATCCTGGTGAACCCACGAATAGTGTTGCTCGCTTGTAATATTCACATAGTGATCTGAATAATAACAACTCATGAGACCCTGCAACTTTATTAACGAACTAGTTATTTTTTACGAAACTGAAATGCAAACTCTATTCGTCTCAACATCTCGACATCTTACAACACTCGAAAGAGTCAATTATGAAAACGCTACCAAGTAAACCCGTTGTAACTCGCATAGCACAAGAGTATGTATCCGAAAGTAGACAAACGACACTTACACATCCACCACATCCAACAATCGATATCAGTTGTATTATTCATATTTCATAATTCTACTGTAAAAGTGATTGATAGTTTTCACGTCACAACAACTACAAATAAATGCTTGCGACTTGAGATTAACATTGAGTGTACGAGATTTGAAAATCCGAAAATAACCAGGAATTAATTTCCCACAGACGAATCCGTATACGTTAATGTAAGCTATCGTGAGACAAGTAAGTTCTTTACGGTGATATTGATTCACAATCCGATATTCTCATCATACCCGTTATTGAAATCAACTCTTAACGAAAACACGAACAATCGTGACATATACTTTCACACATTCCGCACCGCTGTTTCGCGGTTATAGAATCAATACCAACTATAACTCTACAAGAATCACAGTAGGCGCATTATACAGTTATTATCTTTATCACACTCTTAACAAAAACACGCAACTATAATCATTTGTCAACTCTAGCATTACCAAAAAAATTCAGGTATTGTTGATTGAAAATCCAATCCGTTTGTAACTCGCCGAACCAAAGCAAAAAGTGTCCATACGAAAAGTAGACAAGACTACGCAAGTAATCACTACAACCCACAAACATATCAAGTTCGGTTTTAGGTCTATACCACCAACTCGTCTTTTTTTGTTCAACTGTAAAAGTCGTTACTATGTCACAAGACAAAGAAATTACTAGGCGGTGCGCGCAACTTGAGATTAACATAATATATTTGAGTATACGACATTTGAAAGTATGACCATCGTAGTTTCTTACAATCGAACGCAGGTGTTATATCGAAAATTATCGTGATGTAAACATAAGGATTGTCACATCGATTTAACATATGAGGTTTTGTAATGATCTATCATGACTTGATTATTAAATTATTCGCGTTAATTAGACCCGGTGTTGTGGTAAAGGTTATTATGACAACAACAAACTTTTCAGTACCGTTGTTATTAACATATTGAGTTGTAAAACTATGCGTGTCAGAAATGTTCTTGAATGGAAAATTATTCCACCTTGGTACATATCACCCTGCGTATCGCAGATATCAGAAAATATTTTACAAATGTAATTGTCTCCACTAACCAAGACTAAAGATGAAACAACAATTTCCTTTGTTAAACAATAACCGGTACAGTACTTTATCATCGTAATCAGCAGTGAGAATTGAAACACTTTCGCACATTATCCGGTGTCAAGATATCACACTAGGTAAATTGACATATCACCACTTGATTAATGCTTAATCCGTTCGCATCATTTCACACACACTCTGATCATTACAAAAAACAAATTGGAATATGTTTGCTAGGCACCGCCTATTCAACAATACTTGAGTAATACACAAACCTCTCAGCATTAATAAAATCGAAATGTGTTCTACACTGAAAGCTACAAAATGTGTTTGTATTGCTGTTCATAGTAGTGATGTCAATTTGAACATCCAGAATAATTGTCATCATCTAACCAAACTACTGAGAGTCGTTGTCAATTTACATGACGTTCACTGATTACATACTAGAACTATTTGTACGACGCACACGATCAGAGAAATTGGAAATTTTCCCGTTGTCATTCGTCAAAGTAAATGTCGTCACAATACTCGGCCACTAAAATACCTTACTTGTATGTGATTGAATCGCCGGTAATTAACTAACAAAATCAAACCCCTAAGAAATTTCACTCACTCATCGGATAAAACAACATCGCTTAATCGGAGTGGATCGTTTTTCTAAATACAAATCATGCCCGGCCAGTCGAAAACAATTTTCACTCACTTGGATAATGAAACCGCGGTCTAGGTCTTCATTTTGCCAGGTCTGATTTACAACTTTTTGTCGTTCGTCACCGATCTCCGGCGGCGCATTCTCATCTTCACAAACACGATTCCGTCTGCGTCGACTCATCTGTAAAATTGATAACACGTGGTCAAATTCAACACTTGAGGAACAATAAACTAGTCTTACTTACAATCTATTTCCTTCGCTGTGTCTTCACCGACATTTAGCGATTGGTGGACATACCGAATGATACACAGTCACTTCGAAATACCCCATGGATCGTAATTTCCACCGTCGTGATAATCGAAGTACATTTGTTTCGAATTCGTAACAGCCGCTTTTTCTATGACATGATAAATTTTGACAAGTTACGCTTAGAAGATCGGTACATATCACGAAAAACAATATACCACTCATATTGATGGTATTACTCCATTGATCAGTATTTTCAAACGAATCGAATATCAAACGAGTAAAATTTATTACTTGAGCAGTGAGTTACCGAATGATTTTTGTCCATATCAAAATAACTAGAAGACGAGACTGATTTCATGGGGTCTTTGTTGTGGCTTTAAACTCCAAACTGACCACCGCGAGCTGGATGAACATTTACACAGAGCCAGGGGGTTGCGACAACGAACTACGGGGGCCGATCGACAGCCTGAATCAGTGGGGGATTTCCTACTAAAATACTCGAGATACGCGGCTAATAGACAATCTATTAGCGAAGCTAGACGGAACCACGACGTGAACATTGCATTATCAAAAAAAAATCTTACTAATCCTTTCACTACAACACCTATTCTAGAATTCGCACACCTGTCGACTCGAGTAAGTTAGAAAAGTCTTGTTCTAATCAAACTCTCGGTCTGGTGTAGAAGGTTCCGCTAGTCGTACACCAATAAAACCACATACCAGTCAAGATCGAAGGGGAATTTATTATTCTATCGAGGCATGAAGTTCGATAAGGTATTTACTAGGGATGGTGTGAACGTGAGGTTCACGTTCGCGTTCTGTGTGTGAACCTCGGAAATTTAGAGGTTCGCGTTCACAACAGAATCTTGGTAGGTTCTGCACTGTGAACCTTTTTCATATATTGCAATTTTGGTTCATCATTGGTTCAAATTTATTGCATTTTAACTGCGGGCCACTCCATGCATGGCGCTGGCAGCATTCAAAATCAACACTAAACGAGCATGCACCTTGACAATCTCAAATGTTTTACTTGCTTTGTTACAAAAGTTTGCTCGAATTATCCAGTGACTCTCTGCTGTGAGCTTGACCCGCAATCACACAACATCACGAGCGAAATACGTAGTCAGCGAAGGATGCTTATTCAACCAATCAATAAGATTGATATCGTTTTCTGATGTAAAAATTCGAGAAGCGTATGGGGTCACTCTGGACTTCATATCTTTATTGCATAATTAAAACCAGATCTGTGCGATTGAGGAGTTGGCTACTGTTGTATTGTATAACTTCTTGATGTAATATCGGTAGCAAATATAGAAACCCATTTTACACTCTGATCAATATCAATTTAGCAATACTCAGACACCGAATACATTGTCCGGTCTGGCCTAGACCGATAAGGGATAAGCGTATATTCCCTGGTAAGTCCTCGTCGAAATTGTTGGCAAAGCGACGAAAGATATTGATTTTATAGTAGTATGATATCCATTGATTGCCTCAGTTGATACACGTTTAAAACGCCAATATGTACTTCAGAATTGTTGCATTATGTGGGCCAAGTCGTCGCTAGGTATCGTGTACATTAATATAGGCTATCACTTCATTGAAAGATAGGGTTGGAATTAGCAATATGACGTCACGTGACGTCGTGAGGTTCACGTTCGTGTTCACACAGAACCTTTTAAAAAGGTTCGCGTTCACACGAACCTGAACCTTTCAGGGGTTCGCACCATCCCTAGTATTTACCAGACACAGACAACATACGGATTTCATTGAGCAGTTCGATGTGTATTCAGCCAACGTTCAATACTTAATCTGTCTATGTCATTATCGCGTGTTACTACCTAATTAGCTTTGACTGTGAATACGCGTGTAAGTCAGTCATTATCACGGTTTGTTATCTAATTAGCTTTGACTATGAATATGCGCGTAAGTCGGTTAGTTGTACCTGTGCTGAAGCACCTCTCTCAACAACCTACAAACACCTATACCTCATAGGTTCTACACAACGCATGAACAATTTACAGCAATGAGAAGATTTATTTTTACACACGACCCGAGTATTCTACATTTCAGAACGCGAAACTAGACACTGGTATGGATGGCCACATGTCTCGCGAGGCTGCTTTGTCTTGTGAAGCTTTTGCCGCAAATTTCACACCGCGAGCGTTTGATACCGGCGTGTAGATTCAAATGCATGCTTAGCTGACCTTTCCGATAAAAGGTTTTTGCACAGATCAAGCATTTGTACGGTTTGACGGCTGTATGGACACTAGGGTTGTCCAAAATTTGGAAAATCTTAAAAATACCCCGTGATTGTGTCTCATTCCATAGATTATTGATAAAAAATAATAATGAGCCCAAAAGAAGCTCACGGGAAAGCCGTTAAGATTTCAGCCAAAGCGTTTTAAAGTAGCTGCCCAAGAATGGGCGTGCCACTGACCATAGAACGGCGAGAAGACTAGTAATCAAATAACCACGGCTCCTGATTGGCTAATTGGCTATGCTTCAATGATCACCACAGCAACAACTTGCTGATTTTGTGCTCAAGGAGTCTGCTACCGGTGGGGATTCTGAAATCGCGTTGTTGGTAGGTTGGCAGATGATGATTTAAGATTAATTCAGGACATGTTAAGGTACGAAATACATGATGAACAATCAACAGCTGCTTCACAAAAACTTCTACAGCATGACTGCTTTATTGTGAAGGAAACGGCTGTAGCCTACATGCCGTGTTTTCATCGAGGGAAAGCAAAGACGCTTATGCAAGTAGTGAACGAATTCCCCGTTTCAGAAGGGATCCATCATCAGTGAATACAAATATAAAGCTTGACCATGACACTATACTTTGTGTGAGCTTATTGGACTCAAGTTGTAGTATATAGTTGATATTTTGAATGCTCTAGGGATTGACTGAATCAGCCGGTTGTGCTTGGCAGTTATACTTCAGCAAATTGAATTCACATGTAAGTGTTGTCAAAGTCCTTAATGATCCTGCAGAAAAGAGGTGTAAAGTAAGCACAATGCTGGATATCATGTCCAAACTATGCTGGATACTATGCAGTATAGTCTGTAATTATCTTTACACCTATTTTCTGCGGGATCAATAGGGACTTTGACATACCACATTGGGCATAGCCTGTGCGAGTGTGCGTTATCATTAGGGACTTTAGCAACACTTACAAGTGAATTCAATTTACTGTAAGCATCTGATGAGTGCCAAGCATAACCCGCTGATTCAGCCGATTCCAATATCATTCAAAACGTCACCTATATATTACAGTTTGAGCCTAATAAGATCACACAAATTACGGTATCGTGTCATTGTTAAGCTTTATATTTGTGTTCACTGATGATGGATCCTTTCCAAACGGGGAATTCGTTTACCGCTTGCATAAGCGCCTTTGCTTTCCCTCGATGAAAACACGGCATGTAGGCTACAGCCGTTTCCTTCCAATAAAGCAGTCATGCTGTAGAAGCTTTTGTGAAGCAGCGGTTGATTGTTCATCATGTATTTCGTACCTTAACATGTCCTGAATTAATCTTAAATCATCATCTGCCAACCTACCAACAACGCGATTTCAGAATCCCCACCGGTAGCAGACTCCTTGAGCACATAATCAGCAAGTTGTTGCTATGGTGATCATTGAAGCATAGCCAATTAGCCAATCAGGAGCCGTGGTTATTTGATTACTAGTCTTCTCGCCGTTCTATGGTCAGTGGCACGCCCATTCTTGGGCAGCTACTTTAAAACGCTTTGGCTGAAATCTTAACGGCTATCCCGTGAGCTTCTTTTGGGCTCATTGTTATTTTTTATCAATAATCTATGGAATGAGACACAATCACGGGGTATTTTTAAGATTTTTCAAATTTTGGACAACCCTAATGGACACCCACATGATTGACGAGAACACTTCTTCGTCCGAAATCTTTTCCACAAATATCGCACTGATACGACTTAGACTCGGTGTGAGTAGCCAAGTGATCGTTTAGATGCGCTGATTGGGAAAACACTTTGGCGCAGATCTCGCATTTATGGTTTTTAACACCGATATGCATATCCAAATGCTTCAGGAGACCGCTCTTCCTGGTGAACCTTTTCGCGCAAATATCACACTGATGCGACTTAGTCTCTCCATGAGTGTTCAAGTGGTTTTTTAGATGTGTTGACTGCGAAAAATCCATGGCACAGATCCAACATTTGTGGGTTTTAATGTCAATATGTATGTTCTTATGTCTCGCGAGGCTGGTTTTTCTTGTGAAGCTTTTCGCACAAATGTCACACTGATGATCTTTTACGCCAGCATGATCATCTAGATGGATTTTCAGCCCGCTCTTTCTTGTAAATGATTTTGCACAGATGCAGCATCGCGGTTCGCTTCCATAGTTCGTAGTCTAAAACACTTCCTGCGTATGAATGAATAAATGTTAATCGACTCAACACCCGGTGAATAATCGATAAGTAATAATATAACACCCCCCAGTTACATCAGTACTAATCTTAATTTACCAGACTAACTGGGTGACTCTAAACTTGTAAGTGTTGTACACAGAAATGCATGTTTTGGAAAGTTGGACAATAGGCTTCGATAGTTCTGTGATGTCCGGGTTCGTGCTTTGGATTTTCCAGAGTCAAAATGTCTGAATAAAACACCTCCTCGACTTTGGTAACTGGTTGATAAACGGATAGTGGTGTTCGGAAAACGGGTGAATTTATGTTCCTCATCGCGCTAACAACTCCGGGTTACTTGTGAGTTTCCTCAGGTCTGTTTACTATATTGGGTCTTTACTGATCAATACATGTCGCCCCAGTCAGCTGAAACCGGATCACTAATATGAGAAAGTGTGTGGGGGCCTGATCCGGATATTCACTCATGAACCAAAGACCAATATTCAAGTAAACATGTTACAGACCGTGTTTTGTCTCCATGAAAAATCCCAATGCATACACCATCACATACAAGTAACGTCACGATTGTTCACAAGTATTCGCGTAAACGAGGTGTACATACAATGTGTCGGTGTACAAACATCATGGAAAACAAATTCATGTTCTCAAGTATCATCATGCGACGACTCTGTACATTCAATGTGGGCATAGATGACTTGGGGACAGACAAGTTGACATAATTGGACGTAACACGATCTTAGTATGAATCGACCTCAACCCAACTTGTGAAAAATGAATCTCACACGAGTACAGCCCTTTCACGGGTTCACACCTTGATTTTGCAAGATTGTTCGGATTCTCAGGTAGACTTGTATCGTGATCCAGACTTCGACATTATCGGGTTGCGTAACTCGCTCAATCCCTCCACGTATTGGTCGTCCTAACCTGCAAACTTTTTTGTCGAGACCGCAGTGTTTCACCTGATTTTATGTATTCGGCGATCACCATCGTTATCAATCTTTCACGCGATGAATATGTCGGATGTCGCTACTCCCACATAACGACTACAGATAAACATCGTGAGCAGTGACTCCGGATTGAAATCGTAAACAGGGACTCTGTGTGTGTGTGAATCTCGAGTTCGATTACGATTAGCTAATGTACTCCAAAGTGTGTCTCTGTGAGTTGAAGGCTTATTTCGAGTTAATCACACCGCAAGAGGGTGCTATCTCGTAACTCGACAGGTCAACATAAATCACGGTTGGAAACTTTTGGTCTAGTTGATCCAGCTACGTATTGAAACGGTTCACCCACGCAGACCACTGAGAAAGCGTTGTCGTTACCTGAGTATATCCACGAGTAAATATGGGACTACGCGTAACTGTCCATAGATTCCTCTGGCCCCACACCGTTGTTTTACGACACAGACAAGATGCAGCGGTGGAAATATTGAAAATGAAAAACGATACCTTGGTGACATTTGATTTGGATTTTACACCTGATGAACCATACACGCGATTGGTACATTGGGATGACAACTCTATCGTCGAGGTCGAGGGAAAAGAAATGTACAGTAGATTTGTTGGTGTTGTGGATATTCAGCGAAAATCGGGATGCGTGATAGTACACGGTTCGCATATTTGACTGAGAATATATCGGTATGCATAATGCACTGTCCATTGTATCATGACGTGTGTCATCTATGCCCACATTGAATGTACAGAGTCGTCGCATGATGATACTTGAGAACATGAATTTGTTTTCCATGATGTTTGTACACCGACACATTGTATGTACACCTCGTTTACGCGAATACTTGTGAACAATCGTGACGTTACTTGTATGTGATGGTGTATGCATTGGGATTTTTCATGGAGACAAAACACGGTCTGTAACATGTTTACTTGAATATTGGTCTTTGGTTCATGAGTGAATATCCGGATCAGGCCCCCACACACTTTCTCATATTAGTGATCCGGTTTCAGCTGACTGGGGCGACATGTATTGATCAGTAAAGACCCAATGTAGTAAACAGACCTGAGGAAACTCACAAGTAACCCGGAGTTGTTAGCGCGATGGGGAACATAAATTCACCCGTTTTCCGAACACCACTATCCGTTTATCAACCAGTTACCAAAGTCGAGGAGGTGTTTTATTCAGACATTTTGACTCTGGAAAATCCAAAGCACGAACCCGGACATCACAGAACTATCGAAGCCTATTGTCCAACTTTCCAAAACATGCATTTCTGTGTACAAGAGCGCATTGCATGTGGGTAACCGACGATATTGATGGGATGCACCAACACAAGTGAATATTTGATTAGACAAATGTATCGGGGTCGTTGTTGGTGTATATTTTGTCGCTGTTCGCTGTAAGAAAATACAAAATATCAAATTGTCGGTGTGGTTGTCAGTTTTCAAAACGAAAATGTATTTTTCTAGGGTAAGCGGTGTGTATTTAATGTTACCCCGGGGTGTGAATAGTCATCGACTTGAAACTCTCATACAGCTGACTGCGACAGGGAAGTGGTAAATATATTGCAACCCTTTCGGCGACTTGGAAGATTTTTTCAGCGATGAAGCAATCGGATTAAGACCTGGACAGCTGGTGTTCGTAAGAAGTGGTAAATATACTACAGAACTTCGAGTGACTTGGAGGGGGGCGAAATTTAGCAGTTGTCGGGTTAAGATTACCGGACCACAGCAATAGAATAGTTATAACGAAAGCTCTGAATGTATTGTGAAGAAGTTTTAGCGATATTTAAGCGGGTGTAATCGCCTTCTTGATGAACAGATTACTCGTTCGAAAATTCTCGATTATTTTAGTTTGCGTTCAATTTGTCAGGATGAGAATAGGCTTTAAACTTGTAAGTGTACAATAGTTACTATACAGAGTCACCCAGTTAGTCTGGTAAATTAAGATCAGTGCTGATGTAGCTGGTCAGGATGAGAATAGGCTTTAAACTTGTAAGTGTACAATAGTTACTATACAGAGTCACCCAGTTAGTCTGGTAAATTAAGATTAGTACTGATGTAACTGGGGGGTGTTATAATATTACTTATCGATTATTCACCGGGTGTTGAGTCGCTTAACGATTATTCACCGGGTGTTGAGTCGCTTAACATTTATTCATTCATACGCAGGAAGTGTTTTAGACTACGAACTATGGAAGCGAACCGATGCTGCATCTGTGCAAAATCATTTACAAGAAAGAGCGAGCTGAAAATCCATCTAGATGTTCATGCTGGCGTAAAAGATCATCAGTGTGACATTTGTGCGAAAAGCTTCACAAGAAAAACCAGCCTCGCGAGACATAAGAACATACATATTGACATTAAAACCCACAAATGTTGGATCTGTGCCATGGATTTTTCGCAGTCAACACATCTAAAAAACCACTTGAACACTCATGGAGAGACTGAGTCGCATCAGTGTGATATTTGCGCGAAAAGGTTCACCAGGAAGAGCGGTCTCCTGAAGCATTTGGATATGCATATCGGTGTTAAAAACCATAAATGCGAGATCTGCGCCAAAGTGTTTTCCCAATCAGCGCATCTAAACGATCACTTGGCTACTCACACCGAGTCTAAGTCGTATCAGTGCGATATTTGTGGAAAAGATTTCGGACGAAGAAGTGTTCTCGTCAATCATGTGGGTGTCCATACAGACGTCAAACCGTACAAATGCTTGATCTGTGCAAAAACCTTTTATCGGAAAGGTCAGCTAAGCATGCATTTGAATCTACACGCCGGTATCAAACGCTCGCGGTGTGAAATTTGCGGCAAAAGCTTCACAAGACAAAGCAGCCTCGCGAGACATGTGGCCATCCATACCAGTGTCTAGTTTCGCGTTCTGAAATGTAGAATACTCGGGTCGTGTGTAAAAATAAATCTTCTCATTGCTGTAAATTGTTCATGCGTTGTGTAGATGCTGTAAATTGTTCATGCGTTGTGTAGAACCTATGAGGTATAGGTGTTTGTAGGTTGTTGAGAGGGGTGCTTCAGCACAGGTACATCTAACCGACTTACGCGCATATTCATAGTCAAAGCTAATTAGATAACAAACCGTGATAATGACTGACTTACACGCATATTCACAGTCAAAGCTAATTAGGTAGTAACACGCGATAATGACATAGACAGATTAAGTATTGAACGTTGGCTGAATACACATCGAACTGCTCAATGAAATCCGTATGTTGTCTGTGTCTGGTAAATACCTTATCGAACTTCATGCCTCGATAGAATAATAAATTCCCCTTCGATCTTGACTGGTATGTGGTTTTATTGGTGTACGACTAGCGGAACCTTCTACACCAGACCGAGAGTTTGATTAGAACAAGACTTTTCTAACTTACTCGAGTCGACAGGTGTGCGAATTCTAGAATAGGTGTTGTAGTGAAAGGATTAGTAAGAATTTTTTTTTGATAATGCAATGTTCACGTCGTGGTTCCGTCTAGCTTCGCTAATAGATTGTCTATTAGCCGCGTATCTCGAGTATTTTAGTAGGAAATCCCCCACTGATTCAGGCTGTCGATCGGCCCCCGTAGTTCGTTGTCGCAACCCCCTGGCTCTGTGTAAATGTTCATCCAGCTCGCGGTGGTCAGTTTGGAGTTTAAAGCCACAACAAAGACCCCATGAAATCAGTCTCGTCTTCTAGTTATTTTGATATGGACAAAAATCATTCGGTAACTCACTGCTCAAGTAATAAATTTTACTCGTTTGATATTCGATTCGTTTGAAAATACTGATCAATGGAGTAATACCATCAATATGAGTGGTATATTGTTTTTCGTGATATGTACCGATCTTCTAAGCGTAACTTGTCAAAATTTATCATGTCATAGAAAAAGCGGCTGTTACGAATTCGAAACAAATGTACTTCGATTATCACGACGGTGGAAATTACGATCCATGGGGTATTTCGAAGTGACTGTGTATCATTCGGTATGTCCACCAATCGCTAAATGTCGGTGAAGACACAGCGAAGGAAATAGATTGTAAGTAAGACTAGTTTATTGTTCCTCAAGTGTTGAATTTGACCACGTGTTATCAATTTTACAGATGAGTCGACGCAGACGGAATCGTGTTTGTGAAGAAGAGAATGCGCCGCCGGAGATCGGTGACGACCGACAAGAAGTTGTAAATCAGACCTGGCAAAATGAAGACCTAGACCGCGGTTTCATTATCCAAGTGAGTGAAAATTGTTTTCGACTGGCCGGGCATGATTTGTATTTAGAAAAACGATCCACTCCGATTAAGCGATGTTGTTTTATCCGATGAGTGAGTGAAATTTCTTAGGGGTTTGATTTTGTTAGTTAATCACCGGCGATTCAATCACATACAAGTAAGGTATTTTAGTGGCCGAGTATTGTGACGACATTTACTTTGACGAATGACAACGGGAAAATTTCCAATTTCTCTGATCGTGTGCGTCGTACAAATAGTTCTAGTATGTAATCAGTGAACGTCATGTAAATTGACAACGACTCTCAGTAGTTTGGTTAGATGATGACAATTATTCTGGATGTTCAAATTGACATCACTACTATGAACAGCAATACAAACACATTTTGTAGCTTTCAGTGTAGAACACATTTCGATTTTATTAATGCTGAGAGGTTTGTGTATTACTCAAGTATAGTTGAATAGGCGGTGCCCAGCAAACATATTCCAATTTGTTTTTTGTAATGATCAAAGTGTGTGTGAAATGATGCGAACGGATTAAGCATTAATCAAGTGGTGGTATGTCAATTTACCTAGTGTTATATCTTGACACCGGATAATGTGCGAAAGTGTTTCAATTCTCACTGCTGATTACGATGATAAAGTACTGTACCGGTTATTGTTTAACAAAGGAAATTGTTGTTTCATCTTCAGTCTTGGTTAGTGGAGACAATTACATTTGTAAAATATTTTCTGATATCTGCGATACGCAGGGTGATATGTACCAAGGTGGAATAATTTTCCATTCAAGAACATTTCAGACACGCATAGTTTTACAACTCAATATGTTAATAACAACGGTACTGAAAAGTTTGTTGTTGTCATAATAACCTTTACCACAACACCGGGTCTAATTAACGCGAATAATTTAATAATCAAGTCATGATAGATCATTACAAAACCTCATATGTTAAATCGATGTGACAATCCTTATGTTTACATCACGATAATTTTCGATATAACACCTGCGTTCGATTGTAAGAAACTACGATGGTCTTACTTTCAAATGTCGTATACTCAAATATATTATGTTAATCTCAATTTGCACGCACCGCCTAGTAATTTCTTTGTCTTGTGACATAGTAACGACTTTTACAGTTGAACAAAAAAAGACGAGTTGGTGGTATAGACCTAAAACCGAACTTGATATGTTCGTGGGTTGTAGTGATTACTTGCGTAGTCTTGTCTACTTTTCGTATGGACACTTTTTGCTTTGGTTCGGCGAGTTACAAACGGATTGGATTTTCAATCAACAATACCTGAATTTTTTTGGTAATGCTAGAGTTGACAAATGATTATAGTTGCGTGTTTTTGTTAAGAGTTTGATAAAGATAATAACTGTATAATGCGCCTGCGTGTGATTCTTGTAGAGTTATAGTTGGTATTGATTCTATAACCGCGAAACAGCGGTGCGGAATGTATGAAAGTTGATGTCACGATTGTTCGTGTTTTCGTTAAGAGTTGATTTCAATAACGGGTATGATGAGAATATCGGATTGTGAATCAATATCACCGTAAAGAACTTCTTACTTGTCTCACGATAGCTTACATTAACGTATACGGATTCGTCTGTGGGAAATTAATTCCTGGTTATTTTCGGATTTTCAAATCTCGTACACTCAATGTTAATCTCAAGTCGCAAGCATTTATTTGTAGTTGTTGTGACGTGAAAACTATCAATCACTTTTACAGTAGAATTATGAAATATGAATAATACAACTGATATCGATTGTTGGATGTGGTGGATGTGTAAGTGTCGTTTGATACATACTCTTGTGCTATGCGAGTTACAACGGGTTTACTTGGTAGCGTTTTCATAATTGACTCTTTCGAGTGTTGTAAGATGTCGAGATGTTGAGATGAATAGAGTTTGCATTTCAGTTTCGTAAAGAATAACTAGTTCGTTAATAAAGTTGCAGGGTCTCATGAGTTGTTATTATTCAGATCACTATGTGAATATTACAAGCGAGCTACACTATTCGTGGGTTCACCAGGATGAATTAATAAACAGACTGTTTTTGTGCTTGACGCTTTGTGTGTTCTTGTTTTTGTGCTTGACGCTTTGTGTGTTCTTGTGCTTGACGCTTTGTGTGTTCTAACACGACAAAATTTCGGGGTGCGATAATAATACCATTTTCAGAAAACTCAGTTGTAACTAAAATAATTATAGACCAACGGTATAGTTGTAAGTTTCAACGTTTGTTTCAAATCAACGAGTGAATAGTCCGACAACCAAGCGATCAACATTCTCGATATTATTGATACAAGATAGTACCATGTTTACGGACTTTGAATAATAATAATATCTTGATGTCAAGGTGGTAAATTCACGCATTCGGGTCGATTGTGAACAGCAGACTATTCCATAGGTGTGAAACAGCGGTACGGAAGGTGCGAATAATCCGATCTGAAAGTATTATCCAGGTTACGTAGGAATCAATACGCACAGCGCGAAAAGACTTGAGACGATCGGTCATTTGTCACGACTAAACTACATCATATATAATAATTTACGATATACACATGTAGATATACACATTAACAAAGGTTCATTTACATGACTATTTACTTGATACATATTCAACACCGTGCGAGAGATGCCTGAAAGGGCGATTCACGGCCGCACCCATAAGAACACATGGCGAGTCACCAGAGACCGCGTAAGAATACACGACAGGCGAATCACCGCCACCGCCTATAGCAAAAAAGGCGAGTCACGACCCCGAGTTTTCACGGCGAATCACCGCCACGAGCTATACCTGAAAGGGCGAATCACGGCCGCACCGCACCCATAAGAACACATGGCGACTCACCGCCTAGAGGGGGGTCTAAAAAGGCGAGTCACCACCCCCGGTTTTCAGGCGAGTCACCACCCCGCCCATAAGAACCCCACCCACCTCACGACCGATCTATACTACTACTGACATATGTCAAGAAGCAATATCCAAGAAAAAATCGGCATACTGGGCTACGAGGAGATCCCCGAACAGCATGAATATACAGGAATTTGAACGATTACGAAGTATGGCCCGGCGAACGATATTGAGGGAAAAAAGGATTACGTGGGGGGCATATTGCAATTCGATCAACGAGAAAACAAAATTTAACAATATATGGGGAACTATAAGATCCTTCTCCGGGAGATCTCGATTCCATCCGATCCCTTGTCTCAAAAATGGCTCCGCACATATAACCGACGAAAAAACGAAAGCAGAACTACTCGCAGACCAATTCGAGAATGTCAGCTCTGATAAAAATCACGATCCATTCTTCCTAGTAAACAAAGCCAAATCGAAGTGGAACTTATGTTCCTCTAACGAATTATCTGGGGACCCTATGGATGCCCCGTTCACGAAGGAAGAGCTGATGCGAGCCATGAAAAGCAGAAAGTCGTCCTCGCCGGGTCCCGATGACCTATGCTGCGAATTGATAAACCGACTTCCTCCAAAACAACTTAACCAATCATGGCAATGCGGGTTGGCCCCAAAGTCCTGGCGACATGCGACAATAATCCCCGTATTGAAAGGCGGTAAGCCACAAGACACCCCATCGTCATATCGCCCCATAGCACTCACGAATATAGTCTATGCAAAATAATGGAATCGATGGTGGTGACTCGGCTTCAATGGTTCCTCGCAAAACATCAAATCCTCTACGAACATCAGAACGGTTTCCGACCACGCCGGTCTACCCGAGATAATTTACTTTCGCTCCACGATTCCATCGACAAAGCACTAGCCAACGAGTATTCGGTAGTAGCAGTATTTTTAGACATGAATAAAGCCTATGACATGGTATGGAG
Organism: Botryllus schlosseri; assembly: GCF_051294905.1. Classification (NCBI taxonomy): domain Eukaryota; kingdom Metazoa; phylum Chordata; class Ascidiacea; order Stolidobranchia; family Styelidae; genus Botryllus; species Botryllus schlosseri. The sequence goes on from NC_137249.1 coordinate 18,610,409, forward strand.
AGAAGGTCGACTGCACAAACTTCGTACCATTGGAATCCCGGGAAGTATGTACGGATGGATCAAATCTTTTTTGACGGATCGGTCATTTCAAGTACGAATTGGAAGCACATTCTCCTCGATCAGGACACCCCAGAATGGGATACCACAAGGTACTGTTTTCAACCATGATGAATGATTTCTCAAATCATTTACTATCCGAAGTTGAGATTTTTGCTGATGACTGCACTATCCACGAAGCCTCGTACCAAATCTCTGACGCCGTATCACGACTCGCTGTCGCTGAAGAAGATAACGCGCTGGTGTGATGAGTGGGGTTTCCGGAACGCGCTGGTGTGATAAGTGGGGTTTTCGGGTATCTCCTTCCAAGTCCACAGTGGTTTGTTTACACATAGGAGGATCATTCCGAACATAAACCTGAAAATAAAAGACACTAAAATTCCTGTCAAGAAGACCGTCAAGTACCTTGGTGTAATGTTTGATTCCAAACTCTCGTATAAAACCCACATTGACACAATTCTCAAAAAGTGCACTAACCGACTGAATCTCATCAGATTGATAGCGTGTAAAACCTGGGGAGCAAACAAGCAGACCTTGCTGAAAATCTATCGTTGCCAGATACGGAGTATTATTGAATGCGGCATCGAAACTTATGCACTCGGGGCGACCAACGCACAATTGAAAAGATTGCAACATTCTGCCCTGCGAATCAGCTGTGGCGCCCTCTGCAGCACCCCGATAATTGCTCTGCAACATTGCTGCAATGAACTTCCCTTATCCCTGAGACGGAAGAAGGTATGCAATTCGCACAAATGCAGTATCCTCTCGTCGCCGCATCCCCATCCGGGACGGAAATCGATTACCTGGTCGTGGCAGGAGGTCTTCCCAAGTCGCTCGAGTTTCCTTTCATTCAACTCCTTCACAAGCAATCCACTCTTCGACAGTTTTCACATTGGTGCCGCAAACGTACTCCCAACACCACCATGGCTCGCATCGCCCATCGATGTAGATGTGCAGATGACCGAGTTTAACCGGGACCAGACCCTCCCCGCGCTGATTGTATCTAGGGTTAATGAAACTTTAGCAACCTTGTATCTTGAATACACCAAGATTTATACGGACGGTTCCAAGAGCCGTTCGGGGACCGCATCGGCTTTCTATGTAGCAGATTTAAACGCAATTCAATATTTCCGCATAACAGACATATATCATCAGTTATATCAGCGGAGTTATATGCTATCCTTCGAGCCCTCTATTGGATAGCATTGTTTAGGCCAGACAAATCCTCGATCATGAGCGATTCCTTACCAGCATTGCGTTGCATCTCCTCGTCAAGTCTTCATAAATACCTTCTACCATTGAAAATTAACCACATGCTCAACACGCTAGCCAGTCAGGGACTTGCCATAAAATTCATGTGGATTCCTAGCCACGTTGGAATAGCCGGTTACGAATGTGTCGACAAGCATGCTAGGCACGCAACTGAGAAGACAACAATCGACTGGGTGATACCGGTGACACCGGCCGAAGCAAAGTCCGCATTGTCCACAACATACATGGAAGAATGGAGACAAATTCATGCCACCTCGGACTCTGCCCAGCAATACAAGACATTCTTCGAAGCCTCGTCCGTATACCCTCCGTCAGAAAGACGCGAAATCTACGAATTTGTCGTGAAAACCGGGCGCATATTATGATTGTGCCAAATAACGCTTACATCATCCTAGTCGTACTGTGTATAAAGCGTAAATCGCTACACACAAATATAATTATCCGTCTATCTATCTTGTGGAACTTCCAACGACATTTGTAGTCAACAACGAACTTCTTTCTTGCAGATCAGAATCAGATATAGTCGCTCCAAAGTTATATCGAGTAAGAGATATTGGAATTCCTATATACAGCACTCCATCGCCTCTCTTATTTTGTGTTACTAACATAGATGCCTAGAGTAGGCGTCGGCCACAAGCGTGTGCCGCAAGCGACCAATTAATTGGTCCCGCTTTTAGAGAGTAACCTTATTGCGGTCATCAAAGGTTCAACTAAGGTACAACCCTGTCGCGATTAACAAAGCGTCGCATCGTGTTCTCGGGTGGTCTTACGAAGAAATGAAGGTCTTGCTGTCGGGAGATCTATTCGTGAAACGTCGTAATTCGCATGCGTAGATCTGGGAGAGGCGAGACATTTCGTAATCAGCATGCGTAGATCTGGGAGAGGCGAGTAAGCAGAGGATCGAGATGCGGTGTGAGCTATATACAATTAGGAGTCGCGAGGTTCGTGGCTTGATATGACTGATGGAAAATTGAAAAGTGGGTTAGAAAATTAGCACGGTGTTCTTTTGCGAATCGTACTGATGGTAAAGTCTGGTATTACTAGTTGGTATTGGTATTACTAGTTTTCGGTTCTACCATACTGCCTTCGGTTGTTGCTAACAGCTTCCTAAGGCCCCGGACACGTATATATATAATCCGCCACCTATGTGGTGCTTCAATTGCAGCCGCTACCGACATAGGGCTAAGCAATTCCGAAGCACAAGATGTGGAATGAGGCACAAACATGACCAACGCAAAAACGAACCATATTATGTGAATTGCGGTTCATCGTACTCTGCTGGGTAAGCGGGCTGTATACTAGATTGAAGCCAGAGGCCAGAATAAACTATTATGGCGCAACACAAAATGAAATATTAGGAAGCCAGACAAATCTTACAGACGAAAAGGAAGCACTAAACCTGACGCACTAAAACTGACTTTCCTACACTGACTCGACCAGCACGAAAATACACGAACGTTAAGAAATTTCTAACCGGGGCCAAGCGCACCTACAATCCTACATATCCGTTGTCATATCGAGGTACGGGTGACACCACTCCATCATCAGTCATCACCATCTCTCACACCGGATGGAAGCATCACACAATGAAACCTTTTCAACTTCATAGCCGATGTCATCACAAATAATCTTGCTTCCCTGTCTGATAGTGGCCAGCCGCTGATTCATTCGATCATAGCCGAATCTGCCGGAAACACATAAGAATGAATATAGCCACACCTTCCTTCAATAGCACCGTAATGAGGTCCTAGATCTTTCATAAAATCCACCAAGCAACATTGAACTCGGTGGGCGATGAACGGTCAGCCGAGTCACGGCGATAACGTCGTCAACCTCGCCTTGATCGACTCAGGTAAGGGCAAAGACAGACACCACAAACTCCCAACCCAAATCCTTTTCACTGATTCAATGGCAGCACAGGAATATATAGAAAAAAATGAGCTTCAACACTATTGAAAACTCAACACTATTGAAAACTCAACGGTGAAACCTAATACAATAGGCTTACCAGAGACTCGTCTAATTCCCCAAGTACTCCCCGAGAACACAATTACTCTAGGTAAAATAGCAACATCCATTACTTACTGGAGTAATCCGGGCTTGTTGCTACCACGACATCTCCGACGCGCCTGAACTTGTCTCGCCCTAATCCAGGTACAACATCTTTGTTTGACCTGACAATAACTTCGAAGTACCTGGCACACAAAATAACAATATCACAGTGGCCGACAGACTCCTTGGTAGTGGCCACTTCGTTGTTATAAGCGACCCTGATCTCATATTATTTGCTCCGCTAAGTCACCACAGTTTGCGAGCTTTACGATGAAGAGTGAACGGGAAAACATTCTTTCACTTCGTAAATTCTCTCCAGCTGGACGAATTACCGAATAACTACTTCAGAAGCTATAGAGCAAGGGTGTCAAACGTACGACCCGCGGACCGCATCCGGCATGCCAGATGATTTCATCCGACCCGCAATGCAATTCTGAGTAGATGCCGGTATCATCCAGCACATTTATAAACAATGTTGAGATTTCTAGTACGAAATAGTTCGATTGAATAGTCCCCCAAGACAGCACATGTTGACTTCTTTATATGCCACATCATAGCCACCCGACTGTGGTTGCGGTTTCTAGTCAACCAGTAGGAGCAGATCTCTGATTGACACCCAATTCCGACAAGGCAAGAAAGTGCGAATTCATTTCACTGACCCAAAACTAGTCATTCTCAGAAGCGAAAACGCTAATGCGAAACCGTAGTATGTGCAGGTTAAATGACAAACACGAGGTCTCCAGCCTTGAGAGAAACCCGAATCGCGATATAATATTATGAAGCAAATTCCAACGTCTGCGTTTCCTCACAACGCATAGCACGGTTGATGCCAATATAACACTTAAGCAATAATGGGAACAGAAATATAAGTCAACTTTCTATATCATCTTACTATATCATCGTTAGAGCCACTGTTTTATCGGTTTACAACTCTATGTTCAGCCGCCCAATCATCATATTTAGCTGGCGAATAAAAGTGCAGCTAGAATAGAACCTCTTTGATCCGCAATATAATGTGATATACTAATATGTAGGTTAATGAAGCATTCAAATGAAAAAAGAAGGAGCATCGATTTTGAGGTATATTGCATGATTGATCTATTTTGGTGCGGCCCGCGAGCGATATGAAGTGTTCGAAATCCGGCCCGGCCGCGACTTCAGTTGGGTTTGACACCCCTGCTATATAGATTGTAAAATTGGTTTTTGTACGTGCTACCGATATTACCCCATAAACCAGTTATACAGTAGAGTCAACCGCAATCGCACGGATTTGGTTTTTATGACACAATAAACAGATATAATCAAGATGAGATCGCAGACGCCTGCTAGATTTTTGACGTAGCAAAACGATGTATTCTTCGTATCAACCAAACGATTTAATCACCTACAGCCAGCAAGATTCAGGGGAAAATGTTTTTTTCAACAGCCCAAATATCCATGGGTAACTTTGGCTTGTAAAGTGTATATTATAACACCATATATGGTTTCAAGACTGGAATTGAGAGTTCATACGATGCTGAGGCCTAATCGAAATCACATCAGCGTTAATAGTGGAGCCGAATAATAGTGTACCTCAAGGAACTACATAGTCAGCAATAGCGAAATGCAGATAGTGATGCAGAGAGTGTCGAAGAGTGAGTTTTGGCACACTCTTCACTTCTCTGACAGAATATTATTTTTAAACGAAAGAATGAAAAATCGGTAAATTCAACTTATAACAGTTACTTTAGCTGATTGTGGAGTACGTCAGTCGTCCAGTCGTCAACATACTTTTTATAACATTTATTGAACATTTAACAATGTAAAGAAAGAATATAAAGAAATGATAATAATCCTCCGGACACTGTACGTTTCTCGAACACAGTATCGTACGTTTCTTGAACACAGTATCGAAACATGTGCAGGGAACCCCCCACACTGGGCTTTCCGTTATTCACCCGTTAGCCGTTAATCATCCGTTACACGACTTGAAAATTGGAGCCGTTAATCACCCGTTACACGACTTGAAAATTGGAAGGTTCCGTTACACGACTTGAAAATTGGAAGGTTCAAGCGCAGTTCATGTAAAATAAAATCGGTGAAGCGTCGATTCATAATTGCTGTATTGCTAACGATTATCAGGGACGAGTGTGTCGTCAGCTGAAAATATTCGGGTTCGATTCAATATAAATATAAAGAACATTGTACAACTCTTTAAAACCAATCGAAAGAACTGTCGGACACTCTTGAAACTGGAACATTTTTGTTTGTAATATTTTATTCGGCATCAATTCATAAAAGAAATATGCACATTGAATAAATATAGTCGCGACTTCGGTCACCTTACAATATATGCGGTACATATATGCAGAACAATACCCGCCATTTACGGTGACGGGGACAACAATTTTTTATTAACGGAAAATAAATGCGAAAAATCACAAAATGAAAATGCGATAATAATATAAGGGCCAGAGAAGACATGGCCAGTTCGCCCGGGGACAGGGGACACCAACACAGACAAAGGCCTCCACCAAAAACACACGATATATGTGGTGGAGGCAGTGGCGGCTCGTGACAATATCGGGTGGTGGGGCAAGGGCTGCGAGCGACTTTTATCAACATGACGTCACAATGGCGTTTTCCAACGTAAAAAAGTAACTTTATGATGCTCACATGAATTTCCCGACAACAGTGATTTTAACGTAGGTGCCGCGAGAGGTTTGCCGGTGAGCCGTGACTTGAAGTGTGGTAACAAATGTTTTATTCATTTATTTTTTAACAAAGGATTATTTTACAAAATGTACGTGAACTAAGAATCGTCCCTATGCCACGAATCAAGTATCAGGTCATCCTTAGTAGCATGCGTTATGATTTCATGGTATAGTTATAGATTACGCAAATCGATAGACCCTAAGTTTTCTAAGCCCGTCCGAAAGTGTTTCGTTCACGATCCTGGTGTGTTACGACCACTGAGCTGGTGGTTACGACCAGAGATGGGCGGATTCCAAAATTTCGGGATCCGAATCTATCCGGATCCGGCTGGCAATTGGAAATTCATAGTCCAAAGAAATCCGGCTGGTGAATGTCCAGAGAGAGAGAGAGAGTCTTTATTTTCATCGAACCAAAATACATAACAAACGGCAGTGATGGTGGTACAGAAAATATGCGTGCACAGTATTCGGTATTAGATAGGAATGATCGATAAGACCGTGAAGGTCATCTAGTCTGATCACACCAGCATCAAACAGGTACACTTGACTCTGAACAGTCTGGCTGTAAAGAAATGTTTAGTTGAAGGAAAATAGAAAAAAAATAAAACAATGGTGGCAAATGATCAATGAAGCAATGTCTGGGCGAGGTAGGGCAACAGTGTTAGTGTAACGACAAGAGGTGATCAAGTAGGAATCCGGAATCCGAAAAAATCCTGCCAGAACAATGCTAATTAATCATATCACCGCAAAAAAATCCGGCTAAAATCCGACCGTCACCCCAAATTCAAAATCCGGATCCAGTCCGGCCAGGTAAAAAAACATTGAAATCCTGCTCCGGCTCCTGAACCAGACTGTGGCCATCTCTGGTTACGACCAGGTGATAATAGGCAACCAAAACGTAGGCACCCGGCGTACGATTGGATCAATAGACTGGACAACTTCTAGACCTCTCATTTTCGCTCCAAAGACAACTGCGTAAACTACGTACGGAGCAAAGATTCAATACGATTCATGTTCGCACTTGACTTGACCTGACTCATTCCAATGACTAGAACTCGAGAGATTGCGTAAGCCTAACTGGAAAGGTCAACGAGTTCGGACACATACGCAATTGTTATCTCATAGATTGGGCCTGTCATATTGAATCCAGAACGTCAATTTGAATGGTCTTTGAAGAACCAAGGACAGCAGCCTCGGAACTTCGGTCTCGGAACATCATAGGACATTTTGGCCTTGAAACTGGAGACTGTGACACAACACATACGGCTTACAGTCTATAAGTCTGCTGCGAAATCGCCGTTGGAAAATATACTAATCAATAAATACATGAATAAAAGCCGTAACTTAGTATACTGTTACAAGAAATCATCGAGAAGTAGCATACGCAATCTCATAACCCATTCCGGTATGGTACACTGTCAAAATCAATACAAACAGACGAACACCGAACTTTGAGTAAAATAGATCGAGGAATAGGCTGATCGAATGATCAGCTGTTAGCCGACATCGAAAATGAAATAGCTATCGCATTTGACAGGGGATTGTAAGCAAATGGTTTGAAGGCCACAATTTCACAGTGAAATGGACATTGGCGAACATAAAATTATGTGAATATTTGAATGCAAACCGAGAATCTTGGTCAGCTGTTTCATGCGATCATCGAGATATACCATTGGAAATATCATCACCGATCTCGTTATGGAACGCAGACTATAGATTAGCACAGACCGACACCGGCTATTGCGTGAGATCCGCAATGACGTAGGTAGGCTAAGTATCAGATCAGCGCGCATCTCTACCATACTCGACCTCGAAAACGAAATAACTGCCTCAATCATTGAGTGTCAACTTTAAGACTTGGCACCGTGTTCGATACTAAAATCCAGACATACCGTGCGAAAGCTCATGACAGATCTAGGTATGGAACATCGTTGAAATCAATTGAGACCAATAACGGCTTTTGCGTAAATTTGTTGGCGATAAATGAAGAGTCAGCTCTTACTCGACTTTGGAAACGAAATTACCACCCACATAGTTCAGTGACAAACTTAAAACTTGTTACAGCGGTCGATACTAACACTTATCGTGCCAAATGTCATGACCGATCTCGGTATAGAACATCGTCAAAATCAATGGAGACCAATACCGGCTTTTGAGTAAAATCTGTTTGCTTTACTATGTACATGATAGATCAGCACACACTGAACTTCGGAAACGGAATAACTACCATTATCTTTAAGTAGCAAGCCTGAAACTTGGAGCAGTGTTAAATACTACCTTCACGACATATCATACCAAGTTTCAAGAAATATCATGGTGCGAAACACCGTCAAAATCGACCTATTCCAGCAAAGGTCGACTCAACGCAGATGACGGTAACAGAGTTCAGCTATAGATACGATTGTTACATCACACCTTCGGGGCGAGCAAGCATATTTGCCCCGGTTGCTCGGCCATTTTACGAATAGGAGAGAGTAAATCACCGTTTCTTTATTGTGCGCGGCTTTGAGAGAATAGATAGTGAAAGCTTGTTATGAGCGCTACCGGGGCAAGCCCCGGCTAGGCATTCACAAAGCGAAAACACAGAAGAGAATTCGATTTTCGCAGAGACTTCGCTATGTATGGGCGTTTGCAAGCGAAAGCACAAGAAGAACGCGGGTTTCGCTGTGATCTCGGTATATATTGATTGCTGTGCGTCTATAAATGGTTAAATTGTTATTGAACAGAATTTTAGGTGGGGCAATGCCCCAGTTGCCCTATAGGACGAGCCGCCACTGGGTGGAGGCCGACATACAACACAAAAAATACAGGGGCGAACTGGCGAGGTCCGACTGCAGGCAGTATCATATTATTAGTAAAAACTAGTCACCAGGAAAAGGCAAAAGGTTTATTGAATATATTTTCATTCCTTTGCAATGTAACTCCAAACTCCATTTCGTTGTGATACAAAATATAATCGGACGACTCGGATTCAATCAATGCGCAAATCCGGAACAATATTAGGATTTTAAATATTACATCTGCTCATTTGTGATTCAGGACGGTGTCTTTACTATATTTCATGGTTGACGAATAAAAGAACTCTCTCTCTCTCTCTCTCTACACCTATTTAGTTATATATATATATATACAAGGAAATGAAGGAGTTCGTTCACTTTCTTTGTAAGATTGTCGGATTTTGATTTCGACTCGTTATATTGGTCAGATTTTCGGCTCGATGTCTGATTTGACACACTTTTGTAGCTAAATTTCCGTGGGTTGACTAAAAAAAATAAAGGTCAACCGTTTTGACGCGTCATCGCCCCCTTCGCTATTTTCGCCCCCTTCGTCATTTTCGCCCCCCTAGACCGCCAAATCGCCCACGTTGGGAACCACTGGGTTAGACGATCTACTTCAACATATTCCGAGTAGTGATCAACTGTAATCAAATAATGTCGTCCTCCAAATTTCTCAAATCCGGTTTCTCCAAATCCTAATCCAAGCTCTGGCAATCAGTCGAGTGGTCTAATAGTGAACTCCCAAACCGAAACCGGACATCGACCACTTACCCCATATACCCATTGTTTTTAACTGCAGTTCTTGAAATAGGGGGCGCCAGACTCAGGCAAGTTTTGAAAGTGGTCGCCGGAGAAAAAGGTCAAGAGCCCCTGATTTAAACCAAGTAAAGCTACAAATTTCTGACCATTATTTAATACTATCCGACAAGAAAACTCGGAGCGGCCTTTAGCCAGTCGGCTTGTGCGTACAAAAGAACTACAGCATTGATTTCAATGCTACCATTGCCGACACACAAGCTAACATCACACTTGAACCCGCTTTGGCCTACTTCTAACGGAGTCGCAAACTTGGTCCGTTTTAGAACACATCCTCCATTACGCCTCACACACTCTCTTCGCGTCGCTAGTCGTATCGCACACACTCTCTTCGCGTCGCTAGTCGTATCGCAAACACATAAAAACGGAAGTCTATGCAGAGGAGTTAACGGAAGTATAACGTAAGTCTATGCAGAGGAATTTATATCATAAACACAAAAAAACAGACCGGTATTCAAAAAAAACAGACCGGTATTCGTGAAGAGTAAAGTCAGAACCCATTCCCACCGCGTCGCTAGTCGTATCACAAACACATAAAAACGGAAGTCTATATGCAGAGGAGTTAACGGAAGTCTATGCAGAGGAATTTATATCATAAACACAAAAAAACAGACGGGTATTCGTGAAGAGTGTGAAGTAACGGAAGTCTATATGCAGAGGAATTTATATCATAAACACAAAAAAAAACAGACCGGTATTCGTAAAGAGTAAAGTCAGAACCCATTCCCACCGCGTCGCTAGTCGTATCGCAAACACATAAAAACGGAAGTCTATATGCAGAGGAGTTAACGGAAGTCTATGCAGGGGAATTTATATCATAAACACAAAAAAACAGACGGGTATTCGTGAAGAGTGTGAAGTAACGGAAGTCTATGCAGAGGAATTTATATCATAAACACAAAAAAACAGACCGGTATTCGTGAAGAGTAAAGTCAGAACCCATTCCCACCGCGTCGCTAGTCGTATCGCAAACACATAAAAACGGAAATCTATATGCAGAGGAGTTAACGGAAGTCTATGCAGAGGAATTTATATCATAAACACAAAAAGACAGACGGGTATTCGTGAAGAGTGTGAAGTCAGAACCCATTCCCATGAGAGTAAAGGTAAGTATTGCGACACGACGCGTAAGCGGTCCGAAACGGACTGGTTTCTACTCTCCTCCGGTGTGCTGCGTCACGGAAAGGTTTTTTTTCGAACAGCCTTCTTCGTCCGCACGGGCCGCCTTGTACTCTTTGAATTTATCTGAAACGCAACGCCGAAATTGCACCGTTACACGCAGTTGTCACCAAGGTGCCATCCTTCGTACTCAAATAGGAGTTGAATTAATGTCATAAACTTTACCCAAAAAAGTAGTAGTTTGTACTTTAATATTAGTACAGGTAACATCGTAGAAATCAATAAGTATTTTAGGGCTAGTTTTGTCAAAAAATCTGAAAACTGGCAAACTAAAATCATAACTACTTGAATAAGTAGTGCAAGTAGGCAAAATCTACCTGAATGTTCGAAAGAAGGAGAGTGTACTTTATTACTGAACGCCTTTGGACCAGAATGGGACATTTTTAGTCTAATTACCGCAAATTCGCAGAAACATGTACGAGTAAGTTTTGATAAATGTACTGAAAATATCTATATACACTACAGAACGGAAACGTTTTTGACTCGAACTGTTTTGCTATTTGCGGTAACCAAAGTTTTTGAATGATCAACTTTAACCCCAAATGTTCAAAAAATGACTATTAAAATCTGATAAGTGAGGATAGATGTAACTAAATGAAGATAAATATGCATATTTCGCGATCGTCGGCATTTTCTGTAATTAAGCCAAGATTGGGTAACTCGTACAGCATTGAAAATGTTCATTTTGATATGTAGAATCTTCGACAGCTTCATGTCGGGCCTTCTCTGTCCGCTATGGGAGCCATGGTGACAACTAGATACTGTGAGGGCTTGGAGTACTTTTTGTTACTCTGAGTGCTTTTTTGTTACTCTGTGAGTGCTTGAAGTACTTTTTTGTAATCTTGCGTCATCATCAAACCCGTGCTGAAACAATATGAAATGATTATGTGTGTGTTTGTTGATACTGTGCATCAATATCAGATGGGCTTCACACAAAACTTCCTCAAGGATGGAACTATCCTTTTCACGCGAACGGAACTATCCTTTTCACCTCTGACTTACCAGTAAGACACCAAACAAATTTTCGGTGAAGCATGAAGTCTAGAACACGTGCACGCAAAATACCAATCTTTGTTAGAGCACAAACGAACCAACTCGTACGAACCAACTCGTATGCTTGCATGCAAAAATAACGTGAGGATATCTCCGTTTTCGAGGCCAAGCCTCGAACTATAGGTGTCCGAAAAATAACTTCGGGATTCCATTTACCGTTAGAAAATTTGCGGCGACGACAGGTTCTAGGTTAGGGTTGGGTTCAAAAGGTTTATTTACGAGCCCGCTGTTGAGAACTACCAGCCTACTCTAGTTTCAACACGAAATCGATACCCAATTCTTCGACTGTAAATCGATACCCAATTCTTCGACTGTTGGGATCATTATGTAGCTGAAGTATTTCCCCCGTGTATATCATATGTATGTATACTTACCGGTTATTCTAATCGATTTTGACGACTCTACCGGTTATTCTAATCGATTTTGACGACTCTACCAATGTATCTGGCTTTGCGACTTCGTTCAGGAGCATCAGCTTCAGTATATCAGACGCTCGTTCACTCGCTATGCCATATGAATTCGTTGACATCACTTCATGTTTCGTGTAGTATTTTGACGCTGACTTTGACGCTGACTTGTGAGATTCTGAACCAACGGTCAAACGTTGAACGGGCGGTGCTCTAAAAACCCACTGTCAGACGTTGAACGGGCGGGGCGATGCTCTAAAAAGTAGCATTTATTACACATTCAATGCATCATCATTCGAAGAAAAAGCATTCCCAGGAAGTGAATAAATACTTTCTTGAAATGCAAATGAAAATGAAAATCAACCACTGAACAGTACAATGCTAATAACTTTTGCTTATTTTGGTAAGCAATAGACCCCTTTTCTACCTGAATATGATTAAAATAGGATTCCCCTTTCTTCCTAGAAATGATATTGAAATAGGATATCACTTATTTAAATACCGAGGGATCCTTATTTAAATACCGAGGGAAGCCTAAACTAGAAGGATGTCTTTATTTAAATACCTAGGACAGTTTGAATTTGTGAAATTAGCATCTCCGACGAATCCAATATTATTAGTTCAGTGTTGTTACTTGCTTGCTGTCTTCAGGTTACAGTCGTCGTCGGGGAGAGAGTATTATCTTGAGTCTGAATGAACATTTCGGGTAGGAGATGAACAGAATACTGGATCTTACATTCATAAATGGCCAGAATACTGCTACAGGGTTATATAACATTTATAACAGGTCTCAAAACCTTTTAAAATATCAAGAAATATGGTTGGTAGATACCTACCAAGTAGGAAACATCTCTCGCATGTTCTTGTAGATATCTGTGCAACGAAGAATGCCGAACGAAATCCAACAACGCAAAGGCCAGAAATATATCGTCACGTGACATGACAGCGGATTTTCCTCGGAAATGTTAGTAACCGCGTCCATCGCGATCTTACCAATGCGATATTCGGAATTCTGTTTTCGTCAATGGTGAATTGATACCGTTTCGAATACGATCTTGATACTCGCTTTCCCGTTTTTTGGTCTGTTATGAAAAAGCGATATTCAGAATGCTTTTTTCGTCAATGGTGAATTGATACCGTTTCGAATACGATTTTGATACTCGCTTTTCCCGTTCCTGTTATGAAAAAGCGATATTCAGAATGCTTTTTTCGTCAATGGTGAATTGATACCGTTTCGAATACGATCTTGATACTCGCTTTTCCCGTTCCTGTTATGAAAAAGCGATATTCAGAATGCTGTTTTCGTCAATGGTGAATTGATACCGTTTCGAATACGATCTTGATACTCGTTTCTTAGGCTTGTTATGACAAAAAAAGTGACCAGTTGTGAAAAGATGGTTAACTCCTCTACGGTGAAAGTTACGAATTGACTGGATATTAGGGATGGTGTGAACGTGTGAGGTTCACGTTCGCGTTCTGTGTGTGAACCTCAGAAATTTAGAGGTTCACGTTCACAAACGAACCTTGGTAGGTTCTGCACTGTGAACCTTTTTCTTATATTACAATATTCCCTTCAATATAATATCTTTGGTTGAAATTTGCTGCATTTCAATTGCGGGCCACTCTATGCATGGCGCTGGCAGCAATAAAAAAATAAACTCTAGACGACCATACACCTTGACAATCTCAAAAATTTTAGTAGCTTTGTTACAAATGTTTGCTCGAAATATCCAGCTTTCCGTTTGTGAATATTTAGTGACTCTCTGCTTTGAGCTTGACCCGCAATCACACAACATCAAGAGCAAATACGCTATACATGTAGTCAGTGAATGATGCTTATTCAACCAATCGATGAACTTGATATCGTTATCTGATATAAATAGATAAAAAATCCAGCAGAGTACAAAAATCCAGCAGAGTACAATGTCAATCTTCATATGTTCATTGTATCATAAAAACCAAATCCGTGCTACTGGGGTGTTGGCCACTGCTGTATAACTTGTTATTGGGGTAATATCGGTAGCAAGTATAGAAACCCGTTTTACACTCTGCTCAATATCAACGTAGCAATACTCAGACGCCGAATACATTGTCCGGTCTGGCCTTGACAGTTAAGGCGTAAGCTTATATTCCCTTGCAAGTCCTCGTCGAAATTGTTGGCAAAGCGACGGAAGATATGGTTTTATTATATCATTTGATTGCCCCGGTTGATACAGTTGGCGAAGTTTAAAACGTCAAAATGTATTTCGGCAATGTGGAATTATGTGGCCCGTGTCGTCGCTAGGTATCGTGTACGTCAATATAGGCTACCACTTCACTGAAATGTAGGGTTGAAATTATCAATATGACGTCACAAGGTTCACGTTCGTGTTCACACAGAACCTTTCAAAAAGGTTCGCGTTCACACGAACCAGAACCTTTCAGAGGTTCACACCATCCCTACTGGATATTTCATTCTAGAGGACTCTGCGCTCTAAGTATGATGTCGTCGCCAATTGAACAGAATAGGCTTTGAAAATTATTGGCATCCACTATTTTCCTCAGGGTGTCAGTGGTAAAATTGCAAGTGAGTGATTTACAAGAGTGTTACTATCCCCACTAGCTGATCGTTGTGATGTCATGAAATTTCGCGAAAGTTCTGACAACTTATGTCATACCGTAACCTTGTCGGAGCGACCAAGCAGGGAATTTGAGATAATTGTCTGCCGGTTTTATGAAGGGTATGCCGGTATTATGAAGGAAGTTGACTTTCGTAGCTCTGGCGTACGAGATTGAACATGAAATTTGCAATTCGCAATACGTCAGAATTTGATATTTATATACCTTGCACTCTTTGGCCTCAGTGCCTTAATCCACTACTGCGTGTAAGTTGCTTTGGGAGCTCCAATCTTTAATACCAGCCGAATTTCAAAATACTCTTCCGAAAGATGTTCGATCTCTGGTCTATATCTTCGTTCATCAGTCGCCGTCATCTCGAATACCTTGTACGTAATTCCATCTGACGGACCCCCACTGTTTGTTGTCTGTGGGTAGCGCAGTTGCTCGTCCTTGTGGATGAGTTGATGATGATATCTTAGAAGCCTTTATGCTCACTTCCTGCGGTCGCCTTAAAAGGGTATGCCGGTATTATGAAGGAAGTTGACTTTCGTAGCTCTGGGGTACGAGATTGAACATGAAATTTGCAATTCGCAATACGTCGGAATTTGATATTTATATACCTTGCACTCTTTGGCCTCAGGGCCTTAATCCACTACTGCGCGTAAGTTGCTTTGGGAGCTCCAATCCTTAATACCAGCCGAATATCAAAATACTCTTCCGAAATACCAGCCGAATATCAAAATACTCTTCCGAAAGAGGTTCGATCTCTGGTCTATATCTTCGTTCATCATTCGCCGTCATCTCGAATACCTTGTACGTAATTCCATCTGACGGACCCTCACTGTTTGTTGTCTGTGGGTAGCGCAGTTGCTCGTCCTTGTGGATGAGTTGATGATGATATCTTAGAAGCCTTTATGCTCACTTCCTGCGGTCGCCTTTAATGGGGAAATGACTACCATATTATTGCTTTAGAGGTCTGGAATTATTGGAATTAGGGAAAGGATTACAGCGTGCTATGTCGCCGGCGCGCGTTCTTCTCGGTCCACGGCTCGGTTGAAATGAAATTAACACGTTAGCGTAAACTCTGATATAAACATCAAAAACGTCGACGGTGTTTGACGGCAATCAAAAGCGACTGCCCAACAGAGTGTAACACAACAATATCATATATCATACTAATCAGCGAGGTTAATCAAATCGGGGAAACCAGGGTAATTATTGGGTGATACGCTACATGATGATGCTTGTAAGCCAGAGCGTCATACATGCAGACTGTAGACGTTGTCGGAAAACTGACAACGAAAACAGTGATTGTGGAACAATCATATTTGGATACGATATTTACATGTCGTGACTAGTATGAGCTGGATTGTAACATTATGGGCCAATAAATGTCTGCCCAATACTTACGATGAATTCGATGGCCCGTTTCGCAGACTTTCAGACAGGATTCATTTCGCATTTTTTTAAATGGCACTAAAGTACAATATGAAATCACGGAAGAAACCCGACATTGCAGGAAAAATGATTGAGAAATATGGTTGACAAATAACGAGCAAACAATATTGAAAAACAATGATTATTGCCTCCGGATATAAGACGGTCAGTATAGAGGCCTATTGATTACGCGTCTGACCCCAGGTTGCATTCTTTCTAAAGTAGGGAATAGTAGTAGTAGTAGTAGAGTAGGAATAGTAGGGAAAAGTCGAAAGATCGTTTTCCTCCCCCCGCACCCACACTCAACGGTTTAGTATACAAGAGTAGATTTCAACCGGAACTAGACCTGGGAACACTTACGCACGCTTATCTACAAGCCTATACGTGGAACACCAAATTTTGTAAGGTCGTAAAAACTAAAATCAACCTACCAGCGTTACTACATACATTACTATAGTATAGATCAGTGGCTATCAACCCCCGGTCCGCGACGACTTTCCTGCCGGTGCGTCGGGTGTATAACAATTTTATACCTTAATTTCAAGATGCAATTTGTTCAAGGCAAATTACATAAAACGTCGAATTTTAAACATATTCAGAACTTCGTGAGGTAACATTACGCCTGGAAACAATGTTCCCTCTAAGCTGCGCAGTGCGCACGTGTGCAAATGCGCATTGCTGACACGGTCTCTGCGAACACAAAATCCAACGTGATGACTTTTTTTTAAATCGTAATACGCGCTTTTGTCATCAGACTCGTCGAGAATTAGAGGAAATATTGTCTGGAAAAGTATTTGATTTGACTTGAAGTTCAAGCCGTATCATTTGACGACGTGAAAGCGACCAGACCGAGATTGCAGACGGGTCATTATTCCCACACACCGAGCTAGTCTTGATATTGTGCATTCAATATGCCAAGACATTTTAGCAACAATGGTGACGCTGACATTTTGCTGAGTCACATGTCGAGATTTGTTAATGGTTGATGTTCGCAGTAAAATTATGATTGGCATGGTTGATGTTCGCAGTAAAATTATGATTGGCATTATTCATTCAAAAGAAGTATCTCGGTCTTATCTGCATTCAAACTCAAGTTTGTTTGCTCGCAGCCATCTCGACACTTTTGGGAGAGCTATGTACAGATGCATGCAAATCCTCGACAGTGTTGGAGGTTATAAAGAGGTGAGTATCATCAGCAAATAGGGTTGTGCGGAATAAAGATGCATTGACAATGTCTTGATGTAAATGAGGAAAAAATCGGTTCAAGGACTGAGCCTAGTGGCACTCCACAAGTTATATCTCTGGTAGTCGTTCTCAATGTCCCCAGTTTAACAAATTGTTTGCGGTTTGTCAGGTATCTTTCAAGTAGAGTTGCTGCAATAGTGTTCTAGCTTGTATTCTGAAATTCTGTAGTTAACTGTGTCGAAAGCTTTGCGGCGGTCGATAAAAATGCTGCAGCCACTTCTTTTTTGCTTGATGGTTTTGTGATAGTCCGTTGCAATTGATAGTAGTATTGCATGGTTGGTGCTGTGATTTGATCTGAATCCATGCACATGTAGATTTACTTTTCATGACGTTACTAGTGAAGTCGTCAAATGCTCGCCGAATGAGACGTCATCGGTAGTGTCATACAAAATATATATCACATGTATTTCACTGCGCAGGGGAGGATGTTCACGTGCAATGCACATTCTACGTACATGTATATCCAGTAGGGCTGTTCAAAAAACTTTTCTTCTTGAATCTTGCTGGCTATGTGATTAAATCGTTGGGTTGCCTTGAAAAACGGACACACAACAAATTTGAATTCATTCCAACACGCAATCGCGGATTTCTTACAGTTTTAAATTTTGAATTTACTTAAGTGCCAAAAATTTTTTCAACCCCATGAAATTGTTCAGCAATTTTTTCAACCCCATGAAATTGTTCAGCTGTCTTCAAACACGATGCAAAACAAATTTGACTCAATTTCAACCCGTATAAGCGTACGAGTTTTTCTTCGATAATTCTGGGATTATCATTGAGCGGTGGATAATCAGAGAATTATCATATAAAAAGCAACCTGATGATTTAATAACCTAGCCGGCAAGAAAAAACGATCTTTCAACAGCCCAAGTATCCATTCATAACTTTGTCTTGCGTAGTGTATAATATACACTGTATATTAGGGTTGTCCATAATTTGGAAAATCTTACGAATCCTCCGTTGTAATGTTTTATTCTATAGATTATTGATAAAAAACGACACTGAGCCTGAAAGAAGCTCACAGGAAGACCGATAAGATTTCGTGCAAAGCGTTCGAAAGTAGCTGCCGAGGAATGGGTGTGCCACCGACCATAGAACGGCGATAAGACTAGCAATCACGAAGCCAAGGCTCTTGATTGGCTAATCGGCTAGGCTTTAATGACCACGACAGCAGGAGCTTGCTGTGTAGGTGATCAAGGAGTCTGCTACCGGCGGCGATTCTGAAAGCCCATTGTATGTAGGTTGACATATAATGATTTAGGATTTATTTAGGGTATGTTGAGGTACGAAATACATGATGAACAGCAACAGCTGCTTCACAAAAACGTCTGAAGCGAAGCGTCACCGCTTTATTGTGAAGGAAACCGCCGTAGCCTATATGCCTTGTTTTCAACGAGGGGAAGCATAGGCGCTTATGCAAATAGCGACGGATTCCTAGTTTCAGAAAGGCTATATCATTATTGAATACAAAGATAAAGCTTAACAATGACACTACAATTTGTGTGATCTTATTGGGCTCAGGTTGTAGTACATAATTGAAGTTTTGAATGCTGCAGGGATCGGCTGAATCAAACGTCGCTTAGGCTTGGCACTTGTCAGATGTTTACAGCAAATTGAATTCACTTGCAAGTGTTTTCAAAGTCCCTAATGATGCCGCAGAAACGATGATTAAATGCAAGCACAGACTATGCTTGATATGATGTACAAACTATGCTGGATGCTATGCACTATGCAGCATTGTCTGTGCCTACTTTTACACCCCTTTTCTGCGCGATAGGACTTTGACATATCATGTCCAGCATAGTATGTGCTCAATTTTACACCTCTTTTCTGCGTCATCGTCCAGGATTTTGACAACACTTGCAAGTGAATACATTTTGATGCAAGCATCTGACAAGTGCCAAGCATAACCCGCTGATTAAAACTCAAACTATGCACTACAACACAACCTGAGCCCAATAAGATCACACAAGTTATAGTGTCATTGTTAAGCTTTATCTTTGTATTCAATAATGATATATTCTTTCTGAATCTAGGAATCCGTCGCTACTTGCATAAGCGCATATGCTTTCTCTCGTTGAAAACAAGGCATGTAGGCTACGGCAGTTCCCTTCACAATAAAGCGGTCATGCTTTAGACGTTTCTGTGAAGCAGCTGTTGTTTGTTCATCATGTAGTTCGTACCTCAACATACCCTAAATCATTATCTGTCAACCTACATACAATGCGCTCTCAGAATCGCCGCCGGTAGCAGACTCCTTCAGCACCTACACAGCATGCTGCTGCTGTCGTGGTCATTGAAGCATAGCCGATTAGCCAATCAAGAGCCGGGGTTTCGTGATTGCTAGTCTTCTCGTCGTTCTATGGTCGGTGGCACGCCCATTCTTCGGCAGCTACTTTCAAACGCTTTGCACGAAATCTTAACGGCCTTCCTGTGCGCTTCTTTCTGGCTCAGTGTCGTTTTTTTTATCAATAATCTATAGAATAAGACATTACAACGGAGGATTTGTAAGATTTTCCAAATTTTGGACAACCCTTACTGTATATGCTTGCAAGACTGTAATTGACAGTTCATACGATGCTGAGGCCTAATCGAAAAACATCAGCGTGAAAACGGTGAAGCCACTTAATCCCATGTAGGAGCCGCATAATTATGTGCCTCATGAACTACATAGTCAGAAATAGCGAAATGCAGAGAGTGATGCAGAAATAGCGAAATGCGGAGAGCGATTCAGATGAGTTTCGGCACACTCTTTACTTCTCTTACGGAATATTATTTTGAAATGCAAAGAATGAAAAATCGGTTCGACTTGTAGCAGTTACTTTAGCCGATTGTTGAGTCTTCTTCAGCAGTCTTGTTGCTAACACGTCAGTCGTCCCTAGTCATCATACTTTTTATAACATTTATTGAACAGTTACCAATATTTTCGACCCTCTAAAACGAAAGAATATAACGAAATGGAAATGATCCTCTGGACGCTGTACATTTCTTGAACACAGCATCGTACGTTTCTTCAACGCGGTATCGAAACATGTGCAAGGAACACCCCAACACCGGACTTGCCGTTATCCACCCGTTAGCCGTTATTCATGGCTGACCGTTATTCGCCCGTTTCCGTTACTCACCCGTTACACAACTTGAAAGGTTTGTATGGTTTGGTTCGATTATAAATGAACTGAAAATATCTATATACACTACAAAACCTACAAAACGGAAACGGTTCTGTCTTGAGAACTGTTTAGCTATTTGCAATAACCGAAGTGTGTGAATGAACTGTTTTGCCCCAAATGTTCAAAAATATTGACGAATATGAGAAAGTTGAACATGACTATAAAATCAAGAACATGACAATAAAATCAAATAAATACTATAAAATCGAATGAGTGATATCTAACTAAATCGCAGGCTAAATGAAGATAAATATGCAATTATGCATACTTCGCGATCGTCGGCATTTTCTGTAATAATTCAACCAAGATTGGGTAGCAGGTACAACATTGAAAATGTTCGTTTTGATACGTAGAATTTTCGACAGTCTCATGTAGGGCCCTTTCTCCGTCCGCTATGGGAGTCATGGTGAAAACTATAGATACTACTGTGAGAGCTTGGAGTACTTTTTGTTACTCTGAGTGCTTGTGGAGTAGTTTTTGTAATCTTGCGTCATCTTCAAATATTCGACGAACCCGTGCTGAAATAATACGAAATGATATCAGATAGGCTTCACACGAAACTTTCGCAAGGATGGAACTATCCTTTTCACGCGAATGGAACTATCCCTTTCACCTCTGACTTACTGCAGTACAAAGTCTGGGCCACGAGTACGCACTGAAGAAATTTTCGGTGAAGTATAAAGTCTAGAACACGGGCACGCAAAATATCAATCTTTGTTGAAGCACAAACTAACCACCTCGTATGCTTGCATGCAAAAATGACGTGAGGATATTTCTTTTTCCGAGGCCAAGCCTCGAACTATTGGTGTCCGAGAAATAACGTCGGGATTCTTGGTGTCCGAAAATAACGTCGGGATTCTATTTACCGTAAGAAAATTTGAGGATCGACGACAGATTCTACGCTAGGGTCGGGTTCAAAATATTATTACTAGCCCGCTGTTGAGAACTAGCAGCCTACTCTAGTTTCAACACGAAATCGATACCCAGTTCTTCGACTGTTAGGATCATTATGTAGCTGAAGTATTTCCCCCGTGTATATCATATGTATACTTACCGGTTATTCTAATCGATTTTGATTTTGACAACTCTACCAACGTATCTGGCTTCGCGACTTCGTTGACGAGCATCAGCGTCAGTATATCAGATGCTCGTTCACTCGCTATACCTTATGAATTCGTTGACATCACTTCATGTTTCGTGTAGTATTTTGACGCGACATCCCTTCATGTTTCGTGTAGTATTTTGACGCTGACTTATTAGATTCTGAACCCACTGTCAGACGTTGAACGGGCGGTGCTCTAAAAAAAAAGTGGTATCTATCAACTCATTCAGGAAATGAATGTCTAATAATGAATCATCATTCGAAGGAAAAGCATTCCCAGGAAGAGAACAAATACTTTCTTGAAATGTAAATGAAAAGAAAAATCACTGAACAGTATAATGCTAATAATAACTTTTGCTTAGTTTGGTAAGCAATAGACCCCTTTACCTGAATATGATTGAAATAGGGTTCTCTTTCTCCCCAAAAATGATATTGAAATACGATATCACTTATTTTAATACCGAGGAAAGTCTAAACTAAAAGGATCTATTTATTTAAATACTTAAGGCAGTTTTCAATTTGTGAAATCAGCATCTCCGACGAATCCAATATTGTTCACTGTGTTACTTGCTGTCTTAAGGTTGCAGTGGTCTTAAGGTTGCAGTCGTAACAGTTCTCTAGACGGAATAAATCATTAGAATGGGCGTCGCGCGGTAAATCGGGGAAAGAGCTGTTACCTTGAACGAGAAAAATAGCCTATTCCAGTCTGAATGAACATTTCGGGTAGGAAATGAACAGAATGGATCTTAGATCCATAAACTGCCAGAATACTGCTACAGGGTTACAACATTTATAACAGGTCTCAAAACCTTTAGAAATATCACGAAATATGGTAGATACCTTCCAAGTAAAACTTATTGAAGTTAAGGAAACATCTCCCGCATGTTCTTATAGAGAATGTAGAACTAATTTCGACAACGCTAAGGCCAGAAATATCGTCACGTGACATGACAGCGAATTTTCCTCGGAAATGTTAGTACTGCGATAAGATCGATTCAGAATGCTGCTTTTGTCAATGGTGAATTGATACCGTTTCGAATACGATCATTGTTACTCGTTCTTTTGACCTGTCAAGAAGTGACCGGTTGTGAAAAGATGGTTAACTCCTCTACGGTGAAAGTTACGAATTGACTGGATATTTCATTCGAGAGGACTCTGCGCTCTAAGTATGATGTCGTCGCCAATAGAATAGAATAGGCTTATAAAATTCGTGGCATCCACTATTTTCCTCAGGGTGCCACAGTAGTAAAATTCCAAGTGCCACAGTAGTAAAATTCCAAGTGAGTGATTTACAAGGGTGTTACTATCCACAGTAGCTGATCGCTGTGATGTCATAAAATTTCACGAAAGTTCTGACAACGTATTTCACGAAAGTTCTGACAACTTTGTCGAAGCGACCAAGCAGGGAATTTGAGATATAGGCCTAGTTGTCTGGTTGTCTGCCGGTAATATTAAGGGTCTGCCGGTATTATGAAGGGTCTGCCGGTATTATGAAGGAAGTGTGACATTCGTAGCTCTGGGGTACGAGATTGAACATGAAGTTTGCAAAATTCGCAATACGTCGGAATTTGATATTGATATACCTTAAGTGTTTGGCCTCAGGGCATTAATCCAATACTAAGTTGCTTTGGGAGCTCCAATCTATAATAGCAGCAGATTTTCGAAATGCTCTTCCGAAGGAGGTTCGATCTATGGTCTATATCAGGGGCGGGCAACATACGGCCCGCGGGCCGAATCCAGCCCGAGAAGGGATTTTTTCCGGCCCGCGGACAGTTTCTCGTCTTATATGATAACGTGGCCCGCGGCCCCAGTCTGCCGAGATTTTCCACTACTTGCTTACTAGGTCAAATTTTAGTGTCTGTGTGTTATTATATACGTGTATGCGCAATTGCGCATCATGAGAGAGTGGAGCTTATGCGTAACTTCGTCGAGGCGAGAAGACTTGCTCTATCGGCATTTACGATGTACTCAACCCCAATGTCGTTTGTGGTAATCATGGTGTTTTTCGACTACAATGGTCATTTACACCAAGCTGATATTTGTTATATTTGATTCAGTATATGCCGACTTATAGCACGGCACTCTTCTAGGCTTTTGCAAGACACCGCTCATGCCAGGGGTCGCCAACTCAAAACGGGTCGCGGACCACTTTTAAAATTTCATAGAGGACGCGGGGCGCATAAATTCAATATCGAGATCAATTAGTCCACACAGTTGAACACCGACGCTATCTCGTTACCTACTCAACCCTAATGAATTGATATCTTGATAAATTTGGGGTACCGCGCTTACCGAACGCCTTGAAATCTTAATTAAGGATTGCACATAGCACCGCGCGTTAATTGATCAGAGAGAAGCAGACATGGTAGTGCCTGTATGGCAATGCTATTCTCAAATCCATATTGTCTTCCTCATTATCGGCGAGAAATGGCTTTGAAGTGACATTGCTGTCGTTAAAATACCTTCAAGTACGATTTATTCCATATATATGTGGATTAGGGTTGTTCAAAATTTGGAAAATGTTTGGAATTCTGCGTGTCCATCGCTTATTCTGTAGATTATTGTTAAAAAAACAATAATGGGCTTGAAAGAAGCTCGCAGGAAAGCCGGTAATATTTGTCTAAATGCGTTTGAAAGTAGCCGTCGACGAGTGGGCGGGGAATGGAGGAAGTGGGCGGGCAAAGAGAAGCCATTAATGCTGATTGGTTGAAGCCGGTAATAATAAGCTAATGATTGGCTGAAAGACCGACTTTGTGAACAGTGCTGGTAACGATTTTTACGTGCTGTTGTGCAGTCGTTTCTGTTGGTGGCATTACAGACATGATATATTGCCTTTGTTAATGTTGTCATCAAGAGTCCATAGTACAACATCGTAACCGCCTAAGTTAATATCTACCTGTAGAAAGTGCTATGTATTGCACAGGTGCTCTCGCTAGTTGAGATACGAATAAACTAGATGCATGCATATTGCTACCTTCAACCTTTCCGAAAGTTACTGACAGTGAGTGAAACTCAAAAATTTACCACCAGGAGTCAACATCTCAGTAGTACTTGTTATGACTGGTTGACGTCTCACCCATAAACAAACGCATATTACACTTTTTATTCACAATTGAATGAAGGCGAAAAGCACTATTTACAAAAGACATTAAAAAAAGTACGTTGCAGATCAGTGTTGCATTGTCAGGCACAAGTTGCAGATTACAGGCTTTTGATTAGAGTTGACTTCCTTCTGTCTCCAACTGTCTTCCTATGCTGTTCAACAGCTTGAAGCAGACTGAAGCAGACTGTCTCTTTGTTGTTCATTG
The DNA here is from genome assembly GCF_051294905.1 of Botryllus schlosseri. Taxonomy (NCBI): domain Eukaryota; kingdom Metazoa; phylum Chordata; class Ascidiacea; order Stolidobranchia; family Styelidae; genus Botryllus; species Botryllus schlosseri. Next base: position 18,635,575 of record NC_137249.1, read on the forward strand.
TCAGTCAAGATTGCAGCATAGTCTGTGCTTAGCTTTACACCTCGTTCTGAGGCATCATTAACGACTTTGACAGAACTGATATAGGAGCTCATTCTGGTGTAGGAATCTGATACGCGCCACACATCAACCGGTTGAGCCAGCCACGCCCCAGAGCATTCAAAAACATCAAATATGTACCACGACTGTGGCCCAATAAAATCAGACAAAGTAGTGTCCTTGTTGATGCGTACAGTTGCATTCAACGAGGGCGGCCTCTCCTGAAACTTGAAGTTCGCTCTACCTGCAGGAGCATCTTTGCCATATTTTCTCGGGTTTCATTGCTTTCACTCCGCGAAAACAAGGCATATACAGCGGTTTCCTCCACGATATACCAGTCATGCTTTAAAAGCTTTTCTGAAGCAGCTTTGGAAACTTGTTCATCATGTTCCTTGTAACTCAACAGGTCCTGGATGAATCTCAAGTCATTACCGGCTGCATCACGACCGATGCTGGAAGCAACCCAGGCAGGGATATAAAAGAGAACTAAAAATAAATTGAAGCGATGCAGCAGTTCCACTTCTTCAGATTTGTAATGTAACTGATCAGCCCACATGAATATCTTCTGAGCATACAGAATTGTGCCCATCCACCTTGCATGGTGTGTTGCACCAGGTTTGTGATGATGTATATCTCCATCTGCACCGAGAAGAGCAAGAGCATTAGTCACACATTGTTTGTAGTCATCCCGTGTGAAGAAATCTTTTCTAGCGAGTAGTAGCTTGAAGTTTTCAACTGTCATTGCTGCTTGTTCTTTAAAGCATATAGGAATAGTCAGAGTCTTGAATTGCTGTTTTCTGTCAAGACTGCTCCAGCTCTTCTTAAGGTGGGCAAACCATGTGTTCTCTGGTCCGGTTGTTGCTTTTCCAAATAAACATTTCCTGACGTCTTTGACTACTACGTCATACACATGGTGCCGACACGCATGGTAAAAAACCTTAATTCCTAGAAGGACTCAAGGATCTTCGCTGCACCCTTCTTCCAGTCGCTGTTGCTTACTGTGGTGTCAAAAACCAAAGCTGTTACAGCATCTTGTATCCCACTTTACAGCATCTTGTATCCCACTTTTTAATTATGTCGAAAGTAGTTTCAGCTTGTGTTTGACCTGCCGCATTTTGCATCTTCTGAATTCCAAGTAGTTTTCCTTCCGAGTATTGAGAACAATTGACAAAGCTTCATATCGATTTCCTAATCTATCCTCTGTGAGCTTTCCATCCCAATGAATGGCAACATGCTGTGGTCTATTTTCGGCAAATTTTTCCAAAATGTCCTGATATATTTCCAGGCGATTTGTTTCCCTGGCTCTCTTCGTTGAAGATCTTGACAGGGAGAACATGGCTATATCTCCTCCACAAGCCTTAATAAATGCTCCCATCAGCATCGTTGTCAGTTACTTGCAATTGATCCAGAGCTTGGGAAACATGCGTATTTTTCATAATATTTTTAGGTGCCATCAGTTTAATGGATTGGGTCGAGGTGCCAAGTCCAACATCAGCATCATAGTCAGAACTTGAACTCAAACTGTCACCCTCTTTTGAAGATGACGATGATGCTAAAACAACATAGTCACAACTCTAGTCGTGTGAAACGTTTTCAACAATTTGATCTGCAATGGCTGCTGTTTTCTTTTTGAGGTCTTTAGCCAGAATTTTGTCTCTTCCCAACATTATTGACTGGCGAGATTGCCGTTGATCTTCATAAAATGCAATGTCTTCAAGCTTTCTTTCATGTGATAGATAAATGTCATTTTTTATTGTTGTTATGGCATCTCTACTTCCAATTTCCCACAGCTTGTCCAAATCATCAGTAAATTTTCTTCTCACTTTCCTGTTTCGGATTCTTCTTCAGATCACGCCATCTGTCGTGCAGGTTTTGAAGTGATCGCACCACATGTGATTTCTGCATTGTCGCAATTCTCGCCATTTTCCACACTGTCATTACATCATCCACCACCACAGTACATAGTTCATGAGTAGGGGTTGACTGAGGACAATGCTCTTTCAGATGCAGCAAGTAACTCATTACTTCTCGTATAGTAGGTAATCTCGAGCCACAGATGTAATCGCAAGTATATCCGACCAAGTACTGCTCAGATTTGGATCTTGTTCTTCGCTGCGGCATGTGTACAATCTTTCGCCGTTTTGCCTCTGCCATGACTGCACTATTGTTGGTCCAAAGCATAAACTACTGCTATCGACTCTGAAGCATTCAAAGAACACGTGTTACAGTACTACTAATGACTCATCAACCCACAACGCGCTTGTACAGAGCCACAACCGCTACCAACAGACTCTACCTCAGCAAAACAGACTTTCAATTTAGTAAAGCGAAGCTCCCGAATCCGAGTCAGCTGTTGCAGTAATCAGTGAAGCTTAGCCGATTACCCAATCAAGAACCGTTGTTTCGTGATTGCCCGCCTCTGCTGTCGGTTGCCCGCCCACTCTTCAACAACGACTTTCAAACGCATTTAGACAAATGTTAGCGGCTTTTCTGGGAGCTTCTTTCAAGCCCATTATTGTTTTTTAACAATAATCTATAGAATAAGCGATGGACACGCAGAATTCCAAACATTTTCCAAATTTTGAACAACCCTAATGTGGATAAATGGGCGAATAATGTATCGATTCAGCAATCCGGCCCGCCAAGTACTTGACTTTCCTATATCCGGCCCGCCGGCTGGAGAGGTGGCCCGCCCCTGATATAGGCGATCACTTCAGTGAAATGTAGGGTTGGAATTAGCAATATGACGTCACGTGACGTCATGAGGTTCACGTTCGCACAGAACCTTTCAAAACGGTTCGCGTTCACACGAACCTGGACCTTTCAGAGGTTCACACCATCCCTAGTTATTTGACACCATTCCTTCGAGTTTATTGCGTTTAGTTTAGAACATTGTACCGGACGCCATTTTGCTAGATTGATATCGGCACTAATCGGTGTTTCAACATCATCTTCGACCAGAGGCAGTCTCTAGCAAGAGATGCCTTTCGGACTTCTGAAGGTTGTTGTAGTGATGAATATAATCCAGGCAACGTCTCAAGTAGTACTACTTTTACAAGGTATTTGTAGCATATATTCATCCAGATCCTTCATATGACCAATCTATCACCGCCAACTCAAAATTCATCTCAGCCATCCATGAAAGACATAAACAATCTTACGTTTATTCGTGGGTTGGATTCCCGAGTAAAACATGCCACTTTTTTGCTTCACCCGGCTCGGGCCGGGCGCCGCCTGTTCGTTCGTTTGCCTGTTCACTGAATTCTAAACGTGCGAAAATATGCAATACAGAAATATCCATTTCACGGAACAAACAAAAAAAAACATTGGTCGATGATCAGTCGAGCAGCGGGCTTGCTTCACATAGTAATCGATGACACGACACGTGAGCCGTCCGAAACAGAGCGGTTTCGATTTTCCATCTTGCTGCCTCATAAAAAGGTTTTTTTCGAGCAGGCTTCTTCGTCAGCAAGGGCCGCCATGTACTCCTTGAATTTATCTGAAGTTGCCCGCCCCTGGTCTATATCTTCGTTCATCATTCGCCGTCATCTCGAATACCTTGTACGTAATTCCATCTGACGGACCCCCATGACTGTTTCTTGTCTGTGGGTAGCGCAGTTGCTCGTCCTTGTGGATGGGTTGGTGATGATATCTTAGGAGCCTTTATGCTTACTTCCTGCGGTCGCCTGTAATGGGGAAATGACAACCATATTGCTCTAGAGGTCTGGAATTCCTGGAATTGGGAATAGGATTAGAGCGTGCTCTGTCTGTCGTCAGCGCGCGTTCTTCGGGTCCGCGGCTCGGTTAAGATGAAGGTAGTACATTAGTTACGTGTTTTCTTGTCGGTAATTAAAAGCGACTGTCCAACAGAGTGCAACACAACAATAGGTTCCCTATCATACTAATCAGCGAGGGCGATCAAATCGGGGTAATCAGGGTAATCACTGTGTGTACGCTCGCTACAGCAGGGGTTCTGAACCCGCGGCCCACAGACGTTTAATTTTCGGCCCGCGACATTATTCATTATGAACGCAATTACTACTGGCACAGTATTGTTACATATTAATTTAGCTACTTAACTCTCTTATCACGCCTTCTCTGTTTAGTTTGATTCTGGTTTGTTGATGAATGCTCGAGTTTAGATTGGTTTGAATCGACATTCGGCTGGAGTCTGGTTCAAGAGAATCCCGCTGCGTAGTAGACTTACTTTTATAATAAGAGTGTTTCACTCACCGAGAATGGTTTGAATGGAAAAAAGAACAAGGAACGGGAAACTAAGCGGCGGAAACTGGGTTTGTATGATATGATATGATAACGTGGCCCGCGGCCCCAGTCTGCCGAGATTTTCCACTACTTGCTTACTAGGTCAAATTTTAGTGTCTGTATGTTATTATATACGTGTATGCGCAATTGCGCATCATGAGAGAGTGGAGCTTATGCGTAACTTCGTCGAGGCGAGAAGACTTGCTCTATCGGCATTTACGATGTACTCAACCCCAATGTCGTTTGTGGTAATCATGGTGTTTGTCGACTACAATGGTCATTTACACCAAGCTGATATTTGTTATATTTGATTCAGTATATGCCGACTTATAGCACGGCACTCTTCTAGGCTTTTGCAAGACACCGCTCATGCCAAGGGTCGCCAACTCAAAACGGGTCGCGGACCACTTTTAAAATTTCATAGAGGACGCGGGGCGCATAAATTCAATATCGAGATCAATTAGTCCACACAGTTGAACACCGACGCTATCTCGTTACCTACTCAACCCTAATGAATTGATATCTTGATAAATTTGGGGTACCGCGCTTACCGAACGCCTTGAAATCTTAATTAAGGATTGCACATAGCACCGCGTGTTAATTGATCAGAGAGAAGCAGACATGGTAGTGCCTGTATGGCAATGCTATTCTCAAATCCATATTGTCTTCCTCATTATCGGCGAGAAATGGCTTTGAAGTGACATTGCTGTCGTTAAAATACCTTTAAGTACGATTTATTCCATATATATGTGGATAAATGGGCGAATAATGTATCGATTCAGCAATCCGGCCCGCCAAGTACTTGACTTTCCTATATCCGGCCCGCCGGCTGGAGAAGTGGCCCGCCCCTGATATAGGCGATCACTTCAGTGAAATGTAGGGTTGGAATTAGCAATATGACGTCACGTGACGTCATGAGGTTCACGTTCGCACAGAACCTTTCAAAAAGGTTCGCGTTCACACGAACCTGCACCTTTCAGAGGTTCACACCATCCCTAGTTATTTGACACCATACCTTCGAGTTTATTGCGTTTAGTTTAGAACATTGTACCGGACGCCATTTTTCTAGATTGATATCGGCACTAATCGGTGTTTCAACATCATCTTCGACCAGAGGCAGTCTCTAGCAAGAGATGCCTTTCGGACTTCTGAAGGTTGTTGTAGTGATGAATATAATCCAGGCAACGTCTCAAGTAGTACTACTTTTACAAGGTATTTGTAGCATATATTCATCCAGATCCTTCATATGACCAATCTATCACCGCCAACTCAAAATTCATCTCAGCCATCCATGGAAGACAGAAACAATCTTACGTTTAGTCGTGGGTTGGATTCCCGAGTAAAACATGCCACTTTTTTGCTTCACCCGGCTCGGGCCGGGCGCCGCCTGTTCGTTCGTTTGCCTGTTCACTGAATTCTAAACGTGCGAAAATATGCAATACATAAATATCCATTTCACGGAACAAACAAAAAAAAACATTGGTCGATGTTCAGTCGAGCAGCGGGCTTGCTTCACATAGTAATCGATGACACGACACGTGAGCCGTCCGAAACAGAGCAGTTTCGATTTTCCATCTTGCTGCCTCATAAAAAGGTTTTTTCGAGCAGGCTTCTTCGTCAGCAAGGGCCGCCATGTAATCCTTGAATTTATCTGAAGTTGCCCGCCCCTGGTCTATATCTTCGTTCATCATTCGCCGTCATCTCGACTCGAATACCTTGTACGTAATTTCATCTGACGGACCCCCATGACTGTTTCTTGTCTGTAGGTAGCGCAGTTGCTCGTCCTTGTGGATGAGTTGGTGATGATATCTTAGGAGCCTTTATGCTTACTTCCTGCGGTCGCCTGTAATGGGCAAATGACAACCATATTGCTCTAGAGGTCTGGAATTCCTGGAATTGGGAATAGGATTAGAGCGTGCTCTGTCTGTCGTCAGCGCGCGTTCTTCGGGGTCCGCGGCTCGGTTAAGATGAAGGTAGTACATTAGTTACGTGTTTTCTTGTCGGTAATTAAAAGCGACTGTCCAACAGAGTGCGACACAACAATAGGTTCCCTATCATACTAATCAGCGAGGGTGATCAAATCGGGATAATCAGGGTAATCACTGGGTGTACGCTCGCTACAGCAGGGATACTGAACCCGCGGCCCACAGACGTTTAATTTGCGGCCCGCGACATTATTCATTATGAACGCAATTACTACTGGCACAGTATTGTTACATATTAATTTAGCTACTTAACTCTCTTATCACGCCTTCTCTGTTTAGTTTGATTCTGGTTTGTTGATGAATGCTCGAGTTTAGATTGGTTTGAATCGATATTCGGCTTGGTTTGAATCGATATTCGGCTGGAGTCTGGTTCAAGAGAATCCCGCTGCGTAGTAGACTTACTTTTATAATAAGAGTGTTTCACTCACCGAGAATGGTTTGAATGGAAAAAAAGAACAAGGAACGGGAAACTAAGCGGCGGAAACTGGGTTTGTAACCCTGCGCGGAACAAGGAATTTGCTTTCTCAGATATAAATGGACAATCGACGTGTGCTATTTGTCGTACCGAAGCATAGAAGTTTGAAATGATACCATGAGAGTTTCTTCTCGAGGGTTACCATACGTCCTCTTTAAGAGGATTTGTCCTCCTTCCTGACTTTTTTGAAAGTGTCCTCGGAGGACACCCAAATGTCCTCTTTTTTTTGCGATTTTGTCCTCTTTTTTGAGGATTTTTGTTAGATTAGAAGAGAATTTTTGTTATGGGCAAAATTCTAGTGGGATACAGTGAATCAGCACTGAAGTAACGCTCCGGCGGCTAATTCGGGAGCTGAGCCGGAAACTTGACCTTTTTTTCTTTTATTCAACCGATCACGAAGTGCAAATAATTACCATTTTTTCAGGATTTTCCTCCGGTATTGCAAGTCTGAAAATTTTGAAAAGGTGTCCTCTTTACAGATTTCCATAATATGGTAACCCTATAGTTATACATATCGCTCGACCTCGGAAAAAAACGTTGCTAGCCAGGTGTCAAGCCCAGCAATCCATATTTCCAGGCTTGTTAAAATTGCCGACGATCTTATTACTGACGCAGCGTTCAAAATTGCTCGGAAGATCGCTAAACCCTAAATGTCTGCTAGAGAAGTTGTGATTTCAATACAACTTTAACATACTGTGCGCATATTCGGTGTTTCCGGAAGTTAGCAGCAAGGGCAACATCACCTGACAAATTTCGAAGCTATACAGTTGTCTGATCCAACCGTCATCCAGCATCACCAGTCGATCTTTTAACGCATATTCTGAAAAACGTGGCCGCGTAGGAAATGCTGGCAGGGCAAACGTGGGGAGGGACCAGTGAATAGCATCAACATGACAAAGCTGACTCCTGTATAACTATTGGTACAGGGCTCCAGCCATAGAAGGAAATGAGAAGAGTGGATTGGTTTGTTTAGAAATGACCCCGAACGCCAGACTTCTTCTGATATCATTGAGATCTCAAATGGCCTCTGTAACGAAAGAGCTACCGTAATTTTACTTGTTCGCTCACGTATTGAAACAGAGCGTACGGTTCCCTGGTGGAGAATTCAACGGATGCAATGCACGCTCCGTGAAGGGATTTACTTGTGCCGCTGGTCTCGGTCACGGTCTCTGCGCACAGAAAATCTAAGCTGCGCACAAAAAATCTGATGACCATTTTGTAGTCGTTATGCGCTGTTGTCCAAGGGACCGCGTAGTGAGTTGCTGAGTGCGCGCAAACTCGTCAAAATGAGAGGGAACATTGATAGGGACCACAAAAGAAGTAATATTTTATTAAAGAAATACAAATACAACAAGATATCATAATCTATTTTATTTTATTTTCAACTCTGAGATGTGCACGATACCTGAGACGCTTTTCAGCGACCAAGGAATCGATATTGGGGCTAGCGATAGAGATACGTTACTATCTGAAAGACCATCTCCAGGAAGCCCTAATAAGCCAGTGGTTCTCAAACTTCGCTCGCCCTTATCGTTATTTAACAAAATGAAACCAGAAAGCTAGCAAAATGAAACCAGAATGCTAGCAATCTCAATGGATAGTTTGATGGCATGGAAGGTTATTATGACCGTTGATGAGAAAATTCTATAATATGAATTCCGGACCACACACAAAATTTGAAATCGATGTAAACCGCGCGAAACACGAAAAAAATTTCAGTTGACCGCAGCTCCGCGCCCCCTTCAGATTCTTTCACTCCCCCTAAGAGGGTCTCGCCCCCAGTGAACCACTTTCATATGCCGTTTTCTAATGGTCTCGATCTTGGCAGTGTTTGGGCCATTGCATGTTAAGGCAATATGCCCAGCCCATTCATATCAGCTGATCATTCTCCGTCGATGGAATGTTGTTGCAATCGCCAAAGCCGTTTTAGCTAGCGACGAATAGTATGGTTGGGCACAGAAGGATAGCTTATTTTGAAACAACAACAACAATATATTAAAACTGTATGGTCAATTTCAGTATTTTCTTAGCTTTCTTCCGAAATCTCATTAAGTCGCGAGCCGCAAAATATGACTTCGCGGGCTGCGTGTTCGTGACCCCTTGTGTTGACGAACGTATGTGTATGGTAGATGTAAGCCGCCATAAGCTACACTTTCCCACGGTACTATAACTCGAACATAAAGAAATGTGATGTTTCATCAGTAACTAGTCCGGCTATGCTATCAATTAGCGATCACACGATCTCCCGTGAATACATGTTCAATGTTCATACCCATATGAACTCATCATAATGAATCAGGTGATTTCAACCAGGACTTATGAGCCGGAGCCCGGAGCCGTGCATATTTACCGGAGCTGGAGCCGAAGCTCTACATGAAATTCAGCTGGAACCGGAGCCGGAGCTGGAGCTAGTTATTTGAGGGGTAGCTCCGGCTCCGACGTATTTCATAAGATGCTCTTATAAATGAAACTAACCACATCTGCTGCTTTCACATAATTCAACAGCAGGCCTACGCGAAACTTAAAATCTTGGCGCAACCTTTTCCGACTAACCATGTTCCTGGGGATTTAACAGCAGTGCAGTCATATTTTCAATTTTCATACATGAGTGCCTCGGTATGCTAGATATGCCTGTGAATATTTTGGGTATTCGGCATACCCGCAATTTCATCATCAGCACAACCTTGTTGGCCAATTCTACGGTCCGAAATAGGAGAGAGGATAAAAACGTGATTTCGTTGCACATGTCGATATCACGAGCACGAGCCTAGAAATTCCATCTCATCGTTGCTATAAATCGGTTGAGCATGAGCAGATACTCGTTCTTTCGTGATAATTCTTTACTCGGGACGCGAAATTGGACAGTGTTATTGAGTATGCAATTATGCATGCGAATTGGAATTCATTACTGCGCATGATCGCCATTCACTCCAGTAAGGATTTTCGAGCGTGGGGTGGTGGAAGAGTATAGCCTCAAACGCCGTTACACTCAGCGAACAATTGTCGCGGTGCGAGCTACTCAATGCGATGTCACCCCAGTGGCGGCTCGTCCTATAGGGCAACTGGGGCATTGCCCCACCTAAAATTCTGTTCAATAACAATTCTTTACCATTTATAGACGCACACCTATCTATATAAACCGAAATCACAGCGAAAATCGTATACTTCTTGTCCTTTCGCTTGTAAATGCCCAATTGCCCATATATAGCGAAGTCTATGCAAAAATCGAATTCTCTTCTGTGTTTTCGCTTTGCGAATGCCTAGCCGGGGCTTGCCCCGGTAGCGCTCATAACAAGCTTTCACTGTCTATTCTCTCAAAACCGCGCACAATAAAGAAACGGTGATTTACTCTCTCCTATTCATAAAATTACCGAGCAACCGGGGCACGATAGCTCTGTGCCCTTAAGGTGTGATGTAACAATCGTATCTATAGCTGAACTCTGTTACCGTCATATGCGTTTAGTCGACCTTTGCTGGTATAGGTCGATTTTAATGGGGTTTCACACCATGAAAACTCTTGAAACTTGTTATGTCATGTCGTGATGGTGGTATTTAACACTGCCCCAAGTTTCAGGGTTTCTACTTAAAGTTTAGGGTAGTAATTCCGTTTCCGAAGTTGAGTGTGTGCTGATCCGTCATGTATCGCAAACAGATTTTACTCAAAAGCCGGTATTGGTATCCATTGGTTTTGACGGTGTTCAATACTGAGATCGGTTATGACATTTGGCACGGTAAGTCTTAATGTTAGTATCGAACGCTGTACCAAGTTTTAAGTTTGTCACTGAACTGTGTTAGTGGTAATTTCGTTTCCTAATTCGAGTGAGAGCTGACTCGTCATTTATCGCTAACAGATTATACGCAAAGCCTGTATTGGTCTCTATTGATTTTAACGATGCTCCTTACCGTGCAAAAGCTTATGACGGATCTAGGTAAGGAGCATCGTTAAAATCAATAGAGACCAATACAGGCTTTGCGTATAATCTGTTAGCGATAAATGACGAGTCAGCTCTCACTCGAATTAGGAAACGAAATTACTGCCCTAATCATTGAGTGTCAACCTTGAGACTTGGCACAGCGTTCGATACTAAAATCAAGACATACCGTGCAAAAGCTATGTCGGATCTAGGTATGTCTTGATTTTAGTATCGAACGCTGTGCCAAGTCTCAAGGTTGACACTCAATGATTAGGGCAGTAATTTCGTTATCAAGGTCGAGTATGGTAAAGATGTGCTCCGATCTGACACTTTAGCCTACAACACATTGCGGATTTCACGCAAAAGCCGGTGTATCTGCGGTAACGTTAAGTGAGATGATGATATCATTCTCAGTTTGCATTCAAATATTTACTTTGATCGTATATTCTCCAATGTCAATTTCACCGTGAAATTGTGGCCTTCAAGCCATTTGCGTACAACCCCCCGTCACTTGATCAGCCTATTCCTCAGTAAATTTTACGCAAAATTCGGTGTTGGTCTGTTCGCATTAATTTTGACGGTGTACCATACCGAAAAGGGCCATGAGGCCACTTCTCGATAATGTCATGTAACAGTGTACCAAGTTTAGGGCTGTCATCCACGTATTTATTCGGTAATATATTTTTCAAAGGCGATTTCGCAGCAGACCTATAAGACAGTAATAAAAACGTTTGTGTCGTGTTACAGTCTCCAGTTTCAAGGCCAAAATCTCTTATGCTGTACCGAGACCAAATTTCCGAGGCTGCTATTGTTAGTCCTTTACAATGATGTTTTGGATTCACTAGGACAGGCCCAATCTATGAGATAACAATTGCGTATCTGTCCGAATTCGTTGACCTTTCCAATTAGGCTTACGCTATCTCTCGAGTTATATAGTCATTTCCATTTCTGCAGATAATTAGTCAGGTCTAATGCGAACATGAACCGTGTTGAATCTTTGTTCCGTACGCCGTTTACGCAGTTACCACACTTCAAGTCACAGCTCACCAGCGGACCTCTCGTGGCACATACGTTAAAATCACTGTTGCCGGGAAATTCATGTTACCGTACCATCATTAAGTTACTTGTTTACGTTGGAAAACGCCATTGTGACGTCATTTTGATAAAAAGTCGCTTGCAGCCCTTGCCCCACCACCCGATATTGTCACGAGCCGCCACTGTGTCACCCCATGGTATATTATATGTTAGAGACAAATTACTGATTTGATACGCGATTTCCACTTTGTAATCCTCTGTTTCGTAAATTCATTCTTGATGACTGCTTGATACTCCAGTATTCCCGGATTATCGCGCACTGTGACTTGTAAATGTGCAATGTGCGTACTGCATAGTTTAGTTCGTTATGGGCGTGGCGCAATGTGCATGGCACAGTGTTGAATTCGATTATTTGATTCGTTTCAACGGGAAAATATTATATTCCGATCAACTTGATCGACACCGGATGGACTGGTAACGAGTAGGGCTGGGCACAATCGAGTACCTGAGTGATTCGATTCTGAATCACGTATGATGCTTCGAGTCGAGTCGAGTATTCGAGTATCACTCATTATGACGTCATAACATAATGTAAGATGCCAAAGTTCAAATATGCACATTGCATGCCACCCGAAAGAATATAATGCTCGTTATCCATCACATTAAAGATACTTTGGTATTTTTTCGACCATACCGAATTCATTGCACTTTGTGACAATGTTGTCGGATGGTCAGAACTTCGGAAATGTGTTATTTCCAGTAACGTTACTAGCTTTGTACTATATGTTTCGTATGTTGCGACACAGCCAATTATGGTTTCAAGGCTTGAACGCAGTGGAAAATAGTACCAAAACTACAATTCTCGTCGATAAATAAATCTCAGTGGCGAGGAGCGTATAATTTCAGTACTCGTAAAAACTCGTATTTCACTACTCGACTCGAATCATTGAAATTATTACTCGATTCAGATTCGCGTACTCGAATCATTATGCCCAGCCCTAGTAACGAGTACACCAATATCGAACGTCAAACCATTGGTCATTTGGTACAAATCGAATTTCTATTGATCAGGTCGTGATGTCCGCCCATATTGCTATTACTACAGTTACAATTGGATAATAATCGCTTATTTAAAGATTGAATTAAGCTGTATGTGTGCCAGTGTTAAAACGCCGCATTAGAATTTTCATACTGTGCAGTGTACACAGCAATGGCATGGAGTAAAGTGCGTTCTAGTGCAACTACAATCTCTGTAGTGCAACTATGATGTTATCGACAATTGACAAGTATTCATTATGACGTCACAAGCCGGCACGGTGGCACCCTTGTCTTCGTTGCTGCATCCGATGTTACTGACGGCTGACAGACTCTAGATCAGTGCTCTTCAACCGGGGTTGTCGTACACCCTAGGGTGTACCAGAATTTGCAAAGGGTGTACCACTCGGATGGGGTGTACAGGGGTGTACCAGATCCGAATTACAATGAGCCGATGGCTAGCTATCACAAAGGCAGGTTTATGGGTCAGTACAGGTTGACGCACAGGTTAATGAGCAATATGATAACGATGTTATCTCAAGTGTAATACTGTACACCGCTTGATTGTGATGTCATAAGCAAATATTTCTTCTATTCATTTAGCCGTCGGCAATAGGGCTGGGCAAAATCGAGTACCTGAGTGATTCGATTCTGAATCACGTAATATGCTTCGAGTCGAGTCGAGTAATCGAGTATCACTCACTATGACGTCATACCAGAATGTAATACGTCAAAGATCAAATATGTACCGTTTATGCCACAACAAAGAATATAATGCCTGTTATCTATCTCATAAAAGATACTTCGATATTTTTCCACCCGACCGATTTCATTCCACTTGCTGATAATGTTGTGGGATAATCATGACTTCGGAAATGTGCTACGTCCAGTAACCTTCGTAGCTTTATATCAGAGGTCTCAAACACGCGGCCCGCGGGCCGCATGCGGCCCGCCAGAGCATTTTGTGCGGCCCGCGACGACATTTTAGATTTTTAATAATTTGCAATATATCAGTGTCACATATATCTTTTCAGGTTATAAAGTGAAAATTCCCTCTTAAACTGCCACGAAAGCCTGAAACTATTCATCAAACTTCACTATCACATCAATTGTAAACGCTACCATGCAGTGGAAGATTCACTATTTCGCCACGTTTCCAATTCATGATGACAAAACCTGACCCTTAGACGATTCGTGACTTAAATTTGTGAGTTGGATTTAGACGCGACCTTTCTTAAAATTACTCACACTCGGGCTAACTCGATAGCAAAATGAAAATGAGACTCGAGTGGACTGGGAGTGACTCGGAATGCCGTGAATTTATTAGAAGCATGGACGCAACGAACTATAATCGCGTATCAGGGGAATGGTAATAGATCAGAAGGTCGCAGCTTGGTATTTCGCTAACTAAGCAAGTATTTATGGCAACCATTGGCAATCTGTTAGTTACATCTTTGGTCGCTAAACCATGTTAAGGCCACTTAAAGGTACCGAGTACCGAAGTGGTACGCTCCAACGATGTAACAACAATGGGCCGTTCGGCGTTCGGACATTTCAATCACTAGGACACATTTATTACTATATTCATATTATATTTATATTTTTTTCTGCTCCTATATTTGAAGATATTTGGCCATGAGATTAATAGCCTACTTATCAGAAGTATACCCGAATCCTATATCCCATCGGAATTATAACGTCCAACCTAAAAATGTTTTAATTTCAGATCAGTCTATTATCAATCTGTTAAATTCAAAATATTCATAGAAACTGCAAAATTACAACCCGATAGCTTTGATAATGGCATCATACATCTGTCTGCTCATGGTGTCTATATCTTATAATTATATATCAAGTATACAACAACAATTATATTCAAAAAGATAAAGATGTGGTGATTCTTTTCGGGCCAGGCCTAAATTGAAACAAGAGTAAATCTCATTTGTGATTTTGACGATGTGTGTTTACTGGCAGTCTGCTTGATCGGCTTACTTTCCACAGGACAATTCATTCCCGCCAAATAAGGCCTACTTGGAAAGACATAGAATACCCCTATAAATGCTGCGGCCCGCGGCGTCGTCAAAACCGGAAAACTGGCCCGCGAGCACATTTGAGTTTGAGACCTCTGCTTTATATTAATGTTTCGTATGCTACGAAATCACCAATCAAGGTTTCAAGGCTTCAACAGTAAAAAATTGTATCGAAACTATAATTCACGTTGATAAATTAACTGTCAGTGGTGAGAAGCGTATAATTTCAGTACACGAATAAATCGTCTTTTACTACTCGACTCGAATCATTAAAATTAATACTCGATTCAGATTCAAGTACTCGAATCATTGTGCCCAGCCCTACTCGGCAATAGACCAATGGTTCCGTTTGGTGTTGGATAGCTAGTCATTTGTCTTGAAGGGATTTTTGAGGAAACCGCCGCGATAGCTCAGACTTTTTGAATCTGTACTTCCTACCCGACGTTAATAAATACCGCAATGCACATAAATGAAGTGACGTATCCAGCCAGGATCGAAACAGCTTCCATGTTGAAATCGAAACCCTTTTGTTTTAAAATGCCGATTGTATGTCCAATATTTCGCCATACATTTGCAATTTAGTATTTTGTTATTAGTGATGTAAATTAGCGACAATAGACTGTGTATAGCGGCATACGATCTGAGGTTACTGGCATCTCTTGCCGCCCATGTGCTACTATCGACTGTGTGTGGGGCAGGCCTGATACGCAGTTGGCTGGTGCGCCTGCTATCATCGCTGATCTGAATTACCGCTTCTGCAGCAGTAGCTTTACCTACTCTCTCCCCAATACCTTTACATTTAGGTTGATTATCGTTCGTAATGTCATGCTGTTTTTGCTCTGACACGAAATAAATTCCAATTTGCGTGGCGGGGGGCCTAACTGGCTGCGAATAGACTCTGTGACCAAATACTATTTTATTCAAATACAAATTTGTTGACGGCAATAAATCCGCTTCTACTCGTCGGAATTGAACCAAATTTGGTGTGTAGGCTTAAGTTAGGTAACCTAACAATTTTATCAAGTAGCCAGTACGATTTGAGAAAAAAAGTCATTTTTAAAGACCCCTGATGAACAGCGGTGTACGAGTTTTGAGCAAACGTTAGAAGGGTGTACCACGTCGAAAAAGGTTGAAGAGCACTGCTCTAGATGACTATATAACTATTATACGTGTAAATTAGTAATCTACATAGACCAGGGGCGGCCAACCTTTTCGGCTAAAGGGCCACATGAAATTGACGAACGAGTTCGCTGCCCCCTAACCGCGTACAATTTTCAAAGTTAATATTAATATTACTTGGGTATATTGCGGGTCGACGGTATACCGCCCGCTCGGCTCAGTTTGTAAGAACGGGACTATTCGGCATCTGGACATACCGATATCGAAGTTTCCGCTAATATACGACAATCATTTTGTGCCTACATTTCATCGCCGACGATCTTTCTGCGAGCGCAAACACGAAAATACTTTCTCTCGTAATTGCGAATATAGTTAGACTCAATCGGCTAAATCAGGCGTTTTTTCATTTTCAGGAGGGGGTAGGCTACAAAGCAAGAAATCGTGTGACAATTAAACACGCAAAGCGTGAAGAAAAAAGAAAAATTTTACTACTCTTTAGTTTATTGTAATGTACTTTTAGTTTATTGTAATGTACGGCGATTTACTAAAAATGTGACTGGACCCGGGATCCGCCAATGCGTCGGAACTGATATTTTAGTCATCAACATCCCAAGTGTCGCGGCCAGACTAATCATGTTTTTGGTTGGCCTTCCAAGTTCACAATCTGAGCAATTCAATTTCCATATTATAACAGGATTTCGATAATATAATGGGAAATTAGCTCGCGGGCTACTCAAAACCTTCTCGCGGGCCACATATGGCCCGCCGGCCGCAGGTTGCCCACCCCTGATAAAGACAGACAGACACCTTCGATAGTTTTCAGAGCTGGAGCCGGAGCAGTGGTAATAATGCGGCTCCGCAGATGGAGCCGGAGCTAGTGTATGATAGATGAAAGCGCCGGAGCTGGAGCAATGTAAATTTACGGCTGCTCCAAAGCCCTGATTTCAACCACACCATTTCGCAAACGAATGAATATCAACCTAAATGAGGGAGATCGCATGCCGCTGTCCATCGATTCTCGCTAATTAGAGGCACTGATTATACGAATTGCTGAAATGCAAATGAGCTAAGAAATATTAGAGATACGATCAGCATTTCATACAGACGTTTTATAACCGAGGTTGATAATGTAAATAGTTATTTTTCCAAGTGAGTCTATTCCCACAGTTATTTTTCCAAGTGAGTCTATTTCCAACCAGAGGCCCCTGAATTCCCCACGAGTGGGAAACAAGTTGGAATTCCTCACATGATGGAAACACCTGCATTAGATTATATCCTAAAATTTAATTTAACTACGATCATTTTGCGACAGCTGCTCCAAAGCCCTGATTTCAACCACACCATTTCGCAAACGAATGAATATCAACCTAAATGAGGGAGATCGCATGCCGCTGTCCATCGATTCTCGCTAATTAGAGGCACTGATTATACGAATTGCTGAAATGCAAATGAGCTAAGAAATATTAGAGATACGATCGGCATTTCATACAGACGTTTTATAACCGAGGTTGATAATGTAAATAGTTATTTTTCCAAGTGAGTCTATTCCCACAGTTATTTTTCCAAGTGAGTCTATTTCCAACCAGAGGCCCCTGAATTCCCCACGAGTGGGAAACAAGTTGGAATTCCTCACATGATGGAAACACCTGCATTAGATTATATCCTAAAATTTAATTTAACTACGATCATTTTGCGACAGCTGATCAAATGTCCATTTTTCCCGCCAATCTGTGGGTCACACTCGTTAGCTTCATTAGCCAACATCAGGGTGTTCGCTGTCCATTATATCAGATATAAACAGATTTCATGAAGATGCACTGCGTGTTGAAGCCCGGCATGTCGTAAGACTCGTAACGTCGCTCCAAGACAAGCTATATATATTTGAAATACAATGATGGTTATGTCAAATAGATATCCAATCCCAACATGGAGCGCGCGTTTTTATTTGATGAAATCGGGAAGAAAGAATCTATGGTATTGAAACTTCGTCGTGACTGCCGCACTCAGCAAAGACAGGTAGTGCGATTCTTATCATTCTTTGACCTAGTTCGATTTTGCCGATACCTCGCATCAATTGACGCGATCAAGGAGGATATTAATTCATCTAAAAACGAACGAAATTTGAACCGGCTAGTCATTGACCGCTTCGGAAGTGTCGCTTGTCCCGATGAGAAGAATATCATCAACTTATCGGACTACGCACTGTCCTCGACCGAAAAGTTTGCTCTATCGCATGGATTAAATTTCTGCATTCCACCAATTAATGTCAAGAGTGAGGAGGTTTTCGCCGAATTTGAGATTCTATTAGCTCAATTGAAGCACCGTGAAGCAAAATCAATCGATGAAGTGCCAGCTCTCAAAGCAAGACTTACGGACTTGGCACATTCGTATTGTGGATGTCCAGTTGACAAAGCGGATTTCTTGATGACAAAGGAATGCTTCCGTGCCATAAAATCTCTGCGAAGCAACCCCGATATTCACATAACGAAACCAGATAAAGGTACTGGCGTGGTAGTTTTAAACAAGAAAGATTACGTTTCAAAGATGATGAGTATTCTCGAGGATAAATCCAAATTCGTTGTACTTGGCCCGGTCTCGGAATACGACAATACTGCCAAGTCTGAAAGACGACTACAACGACGCCTTCGAATCTTGAAAAACGATGACGTAATATCCACTGAAGAATATGACTCCATCAGGCCTGTTGGCTCCCAAAGACCGCGTATGTATGGATTACCGAAGACGCATAAAGACGATGTGCCACTCAGACCGATACTCAGCATGACTGGGTCAATGCAACAGAAGTTGGCGAAGTGGTTGATCAACATACTGGAACCTGTTCGCGAACTTTACGGGTCGCATTGCGTACGCGATTCTTTTACCTTCGCTGATGAGATGCGTCGCTCACAGCTATCCGCGCGCGATAATTTCCTAGGCTCATTCGACATAAAGAGTCTTTTCACCAACGTACCACTAAATGAGACGTTGAATATTTGCGCTGATGCTCTATATAACGGTAAGCTAATACCCCCTCCTTTCTCGAGAGCTACCTTCATTGAATTGATGAGAAACGCTGTGTGTTCTGTTGAATTTAGCTTCAACAATATCATGTTCCGGCAATCTGATGGTGTAGCAATGGGATCACCATTGGGTCCTATTCTAGCCAATATATTTGTAGGATTCCATGAAGATAAGCTCTTCTCTTCTTGTATTAAACCGCCCTTATCATACCATCGCTATGTCGATGACACGTTCGTGATATTCGATAATGAATCTGACTGTGATAGTTTCCTGGAAAATTTAAACAAACTACATCCAGCATTGCAATTCACGTCGGAAAAAGAAATTAACAATCGCCTGGCATTCCTTGACGTTCTTGTGGAGAAACGGGATGGCAAATTCCTTACCTCCGTTTATAGGAAGCCCACATTTTCGGGTCATTACCTTCGATGGAGCTCTTTCAGCCCAAAAAGTCGTAAAATCAATTTAATCGGCACCTTGGTTCACCGGGCGTTGATGATTTGTTCCGAGGTCAAATTGAATAATGAACTTGACTACATCCGTAGAATTTTCATTGACAACGGATACCCAGAGTATGTTATTAAGCGGACAATAAGTAAAAAGTTGAGTCATTGGAATGATACCAAACCAGAAGAAACCCCCGAAGTAATTTCTCGTGAAAATAGGGATGTGTACATTCATCTTCCTTGGCTTGGCCCGGTTTCTTATCGATTTGAGAAACAGATAACTTCAGCAGTCTACCGCTGTTATCCAGCGGTGAAAACCAATGTTGTTTTTACCACGATACCAATGTTTCCTGCAACCCGAAAGGATGTTCTCCCCGCTATAAAACAAAGCAACGTAATTTATGAATTCAAGTGCCACTGTGATTGTCGGTACGTAGGGAGAACTTCCAAACGGTTGCAGGACCGTATCAAAGAACACATTCCACCGTCTGTCAAATCTTATATCTCAAATTCGCAGCTTAACAATCCGCTTGTTCTTGAACATAACCAGGCCATGGGTCAAAAATCTTCTATAGGCAAACATTTACTAGAAAATCATACGTGTGCTGCTAACTATCACGAGGACATGTTCTCTATATTGGCTAAGGGTCGCAATTTATTTCATTTGTCTGTTCTTGAGTCCACGATCATCACTATGAGCAAACCTAGTCTATGCCAACAGAAAGAATTTGTGTATCATTTGAAAATCGCGCATTAACTTGTTTTGCTTCGCTATCTCCATGCCAACGCTGCAGTTCTCTCGTTTTCCCAACTTTGTATATTGTCTGTGTGACGTCATAATTAGCGATACATTTTGTTGCTGAACATAGTTATTCGAATTCTCGCATTATTGCTGACGATATTCCCCTGACGAGCGTCAGCCGAAAAGCTTCGGGAATAAAATGAATATTTTATTCAAATGTGTCATGAAGTTCTGTACTCCTAAGCGTCTCTTTCAAATAGATATTGTGTGATGATCATGTAACTTCTACATTCTCAGAGTCTACGATTTTAAAACTCTATTGGTTGTGTACGTAGAGGAAGTACGATTAGCGAAATACAGTTTGTAACGCGACAGCGGTCGAATATCATTCGTTTATATATTTAGATTGAAATAATGATCTGATCATTAATATTATGTTCAATTATATATGCTCGTTGCGCAACTTTGTTGTGTTCAAGTCGACCAGAATGGATGAGTCATGAATTACAATTTAAGATATGAACATTGAACATATAGACAGTGAGCGATTTTCTGTGGTATGCGATAAATTCAACAAATCGAAAGTAGGATCATTGTCATGGTTCTGGCAAAAATGTCAAAAGTATGGAAGTATGGAAAAACGTTCCATACCATACCATAGCACTGTTCCATATTCAATACCAAAATATCGTTCCATACCACACCATACCTCCATACCGTACCATAACATGCCCTGACTAAAAGTAGATATGGTGTGAATGTGAGGTTCACGTTCACAACCGAACCTAGGTAGGTTCTGCATTGTGAACCTTTTTCATATATTACAATTTCCACTTCTCATTATAACGTCTCTTAGGTTGAAATTTATTTCAAGTCCTTATCGAAATTGTTGGCAAAGCCGCGGAATAGATAGATTTTATGGGAATATTATATCATTTGATTGCTCCAGTAGATGCATTTGCCGACGTTTAAAACGTCAATATGTACTTCAGCATTGTTGCATTATGTGGCCCGAGTCGTTGCTAGGTATCGTGTATATTAATATAGGCTATCACTTCACTGAAATGTTGGGTTGGAATTAACAATATGACGTCACGTGACGTCATGAGGTTCACGTTCGCGTTCACACAGAACCTTTCAAAAATGTTCGCTTTCACACGAACCTGAACCTTTCAGAGGTTCACACCGTCCCTAGCTAGAAGGTCGAGCGAGACGAAAAGTCTGTCGATGTGTGTGTATATACTCACCGTAGACTGTGTGTGTGCATTGTGTACCCTACGAATGAAGCTAATGTTGCACTTTCGGCGTAAATGATTTGTCGAAAAATATTGGGTGATTCCGCATTATCCCCAGCAATAACATGGTCAACATTCGACAGTCCGGGGCGAGCCACTTTAATTGTGACCGTTTCGGAGTTCTGAGAACAACAAAACCGTGATTTCATGGCATTGTGATTGATTTTGATAGTTTTTGTCCGCAGAGCAGAAATTATATCAGATTCCGCTTAACCTATACCTATATATTTCATATTGGTCGTGTCTTCAGGTGCATTATACTTTCTTTCAACAGCATGCAGTTATCGTACCTGATTTTGCTTAAACTGATATGACGTGTCGTACATCTCATTGGAACTGATGGCGAAATATTCCTTAATGTCCGAATCCTCTATTTCGTCCGGCCTTATGCCACAGGATAGGACGCGGCCGTTGTCTGTGTTTCCTGCGAAGGCATAAAAATGTTGAAAAGCTGACCGTTCTACATCGGTTTCTAAGGCGAAAAATGAACACCGAAGCATTTGCGGTTACTGTTGTTGAACGATCTATCTTGACCTGATCCGTCGAGGCTTGAGATATATCTTCAATCGAATTGAATATATTTCACAGAAGCAGATAATCTGTTCTTACAGCAGCAAGTAGCATCCAGCGTAGACAACACAGGCAAATTAACAGCAAGTACTAGCGAACACACAAACGCCTTTATACACCACGTCTTAACCTAACAATCAAACAATCATTGACCTAATCAAATGAGAGAAACAGAAATACTAAATGAGAGTTCACAGGTCATAAGTAATTAAAGCTTCGCAACAACTGTTACGATTTGAACGGGTCGATCGCAAGAAGATCAGACTAAAGCCGGTTACTTAGTCACGCGGGGCCGCAGAACTCACTTTACCAATTAACACGAACAAGATCAGACATATCAAGCACGACTCCATAGTAGAACAGGAAGCCTGCTTTAGACTGTCCATCTGTCTGTCTATCTTTCCGCACTAGAATCGTATTTTATTAGGATCCGCGGTCCGCACTAAAATCGTATTTTATTAGGATACACCAACCGCGGATGTGTCGGAAGGAGGAATTTTTCATCAATCTTAAAATTGTCCACTAGCAGCGCTCGCGGTTTGCCTGCATTTCATGGTTGTTCCTATGACGTCAAAATTTGTTGTATACAATGTAGCTAGATGCAAGTTTTTGAAATTTTATCATTTCCCCTGAAGAGTGTCAGCTCGAAAGACTTCGGGTTTCAATATATCTATGCAATAAATATATTACTTAGACGGTTATTTCCATTGATTACAAATTATCAAATGAATTTTCATAAACCATATCGCGTTGGGCGCTTTAGAGACGCCGACCCAAATTTATTAAATTATGCACCACATTGTGAGTACATGAGTGCATGAGCATTGAGTGCATGAGCATAGTGCTCAATCGGTCGAAGTGCTTATCATGTCGACCGTTAGCATTCGGAAAACTTGGAATGCCATTCCACCATGATTGGATTATGGCATCGCCAAATCAGTGCGATAAAATATATGTGAAGTGGTGTAATCTCTATACCTGAAGCCGTTTCAAATTCCGGTATCCAACGATATTACTTTGATTACGCTGTGATACGCTGGGATCGTTTGTCAGTATATTATTTGATATGCGTAGGGCAGGTATTGATGTCGCAATGTGCTACGGTTGTCATATTTTCGTGGCCCAGATTCCGGACACTCGTTAGTGCCCAAAGCCCGTTTTAAAATGAAGTATGAAGACATATGACATGAGGTATGAACACATGTGACACATGCTTTGCATATCAATTGCATAAAGGTGTGGATTTATTCAACATATGTCGTGAATTAACCAGAGCACTACACTATTGGGACGTTGAGTTGAGCTAGGGTCGGTATTCTCATTTGGTCTGCAACAGACTTCTTCGCAGTCCAGGCGAAATTTTCCGACCCGCCGGCCGTGTGCTTGACAGCCCAGCTATTCCGTTAGGTCGATGCAGATATGTGGCCGTGTGTTATAGCAAGGACCGACACAACACTTTTAAGTCAACTCCCGCTCCCCCCCCCCCCCTAAGTCAACTCCCGCTCCCCCCCCCCCCAAAAAAAACACTGGTCTGGGTGATTGATGCAACTTCTGTAGGGTTTACTACATGCATCTGATTTCTACGTGTATCTGGTTGTTGAATTTAGTGAGTGAATTCTGTTAATAGTATTGGTTCTCTCATAGGCTACATCACTATACAAATTTTATCTCTCTTAGCGGTGGAGGTTTAGGAGATGATAACTTTGAAAATCTCTCACTCATGTTCAATGTTCCCTCTAATTTTTCACGAGTCTGCGCAAACACGTCAATTTACTGCGGTCAATTTACTGCGCAGGCCCATGAACAACAGTGCGCAACCAGGCCCCCCATATGGTGATAAACCGAACTTCTGGGGGGCTTCACCACCCAGACCCCCCTTGTCACCTACGTTTTTTGCCGCAACTTATCAGCTACATTGGGTGTCCCTTAGTGGGTGTATAGCCTAGACGCGCGAAGCGCGAAAATTTTATATAATTCATGATTGAATCGGTCAATATGATCGGGAATTGCATATATATTGCTTTGAATACTTATCCTCTCTCTGGTCACGTAACCAGATTTACCGGTAGAGCTGATCGAGTGAAGTGTGTTCGAAAAGGTAGGACCCCTAAATAATAATCAAACATCTTGGGGCGTACCCGTTGGTATAATGACTTCGGTACATGATGCTATATTTCGTGTCCTCCTATCTGCTGTGTCAGAAGATATTGAAATCACCCAAACGTACTAAACTAAGACGTACACGGTTTCAAATTGTCATTTCTTCTTTGAAAAAGTTGCATAAATTTCCAAAAAATACTCCATGATTCATGTTTATTCACGAAATAATTTTGGCTCCCCTTTGAAATCGGGTCCCCCAATTGGGGAATTTGGGGTGCGGCAGTTAATGTCCTGTGCGTAACCCAGACGTGCGTGTATCCATTCGTGTCACATGATTCATTGATAAAATCAAAGTACCATATTTACATTTAGTTTTATTGCATGACACCAGATAATCACATTATGAGTGAAGAAGGGGAACTACGCTCTAAACATGATGTGGTTTCGACTTGAAGTTGAGCCGTTGAGGGCATTTATTTTCAGAAAGCCACCGCGTTTAAATATTTTCGGGATATGCACCATAACACACGTGCGACTCTGTGGTGTCGCAAAGGGTTAAGAAGCATTCACGCGCAATGGCGATAAACCTCGACATCATGGATATCGCACGTGTGCTTTGGTGCATATATTGAGGGTGATTTGGCTTCAGTTCGAGTGCGGTGGCTTTCCTAAGAAAATGTATGCTATTCTTTTCCATATTTTGCTTGTAGACATATTTTGCAGAGCAGACCTTTCTCGCTCGAAAAAGAAAATTCTCAACTAATTGTACAATTTTTTCTTCCGTTTTCACATGCACGTGATCAGATTCGCCTGATGGAGGTGATGACTTCGAAAATTCACGGCATGTAATTGTACAGTAAATCTTACGCAATGTTCATGCCACGCGGAAAAGACTATTCGTTAGTTTCTCGCCGATTAACTTTGAGCTAGCCCATTGTTATTTATAACTTTGTTAAACCATGTTATTTCGCCATTCCCAGAAAAGATTGCGCTATTGAAATGAAATCAGTATCGCTCACGCGTACGAGACCATACTAAAAGAAAAATCTCGTTCGTGAGGCGCACGTGATTGATTGCAGATTCTCATTTCTTCACGGAG
Organism: Botryllus schlosseri; assembly: GCF_051294905.1. NCBI lineage: Eukaryota > Metazoa > Chordata > Ascidiacea > Stolidobranchia > Styelidae > Botryllus > Botryllus schlosseri. The sequence goes on from NC_137249.1 coordinate 18,660,740, forward strand.
CGCAATATCTACCTTTGCGGGCAGCACTTGTACCTCGGCTTCAGACTTCAGCGATAGCACTATTTTCCCCTGGCTATGTTCCCTATAATTTTTCTGCGCGCCTGCGCGGTCCCTTGGACAACAGTGTGCAACGACTGAAAAAAAAATCAACACTTCGGATTTTTTGTGCGCAGCCTAGATTTTCTGTGCGCAGAGACCGTTTCAGCACTGCGCATTTGCGCACGTGCGCAGCTTAGAGGGAACATTGCTCATGTTCATGTCTCACGGATAAGACCATTCAAGAGGCCGAAATACCGATCCACACAAGCAGGTTGCACATCTGGTGGTTTCCAAACTTTTATGGTCGCGACTCCATTTCCAATCTGAACATATTCGGTGGCCACCTGAAAATTAGGTAAGCTGATTACTAAAAACAACATATTTGGGCTCTCAAGAAAATGGCAAACAATCCCAATCTTGAAAACCACTATATATTTGACTCAATCATCTAAACTAAACGGCCTTATCGACACTAGGAATAGACAGTGAATTGCGATTACAATTAGTCTTATTACAGTAAATGATAGTTATGTAAATTAAGTTTTAATTGCAGATTTTGTGATGACCTATACTAAAATTAATATAAGTGATACTAAATCGCACGAGCCCCAAAGAAAAATTTCAAGTAGCATAAATCTTTACAAAAATAGTGTATTTTTAAGGTAATTTACGAACAAAATTTCAGCTTTCTTCAAGCCGTCAACATTCCGGTCATTTGGGCATATTTCAGCATTTCCTCCCGAACGCAGTTTAAACAGTAAAATTCCGAAAATCTCCGTGAAATTCTGGACGTATGGCAACCCAACAATATTGTCAAGTTATGACGAGCGGTCTGGTCTGTGACTGGTGCTCATCCGAAGTATTTCATTTGACGCAATTGTCAGTAATTTCACAGCCTGAGTGGCTGACAAGTCGTGACCTCTGTCTGGTTAGCGTGAATTTTATTTTATCATCGAAACTCAACCTCGAAGTAGATTTAATTACAATTTTTAAATTTTAATTTTTTTGTGTTTAATCAAGTCTCAGTACACGTCATTAGGGCGTTTTTTTGGACATGCCAAAATTTGTCAAAATTTTATCAAAATTGTAGCGTTAGGTCAAAATTTTGTGACAAATTTTGACCTAAGTCAAAAAAATTTTCACGTCTGGATTTTGTCGGTGAACTTATAATTTGATATTTTACCGCTTTTTGCCTATTTTATAGGCCTACCGTTGTAAACGGCTAATCGTCTGCTCATTGTGAATCATAAACGGTCAAATAATACAAATAATAAGTAGACATGGTGTTATGGTCAACGTATCGCAATATCCTAACTGAAGAAAGACTTCTTGTGCATTGCATCATTCTTATATCAAGAAGCGCATGATGAAAAATTGTGATGTAGACAACATTGTCAGAATGAAGCAACACGGTGTGTCACCAGCACCAGCAATGTACGCACAACTTGAGTGTTGTCAGCCAACAATTGCTGCTGTTGAACGTCCTCGGCAAGCTTCTTAGTACGGACGTGCACTTTCTACCCAAGAATGTAGGAAAGTATCTCTCGTTGTACTACAAATTTTTAAAATTATTTCTACTTTAATACATATTGTAACGTAACCACTGCAATTCTTCATAGGGCCAGATTTTGTTAAAATATTGTTTTTTTCAAGTAAAAAGTTGCCTGTTTCTAAACAAAAAACGTGTTTTCAGGCCAAACTACTTCGTTAGGACAGTCAGTTCCAACCAGAAATGAAGACAAGTGGCACAATTTCAACATTATGTGGGAAAACACCTAATTTGCATACTTTAGGTCAAAATCTGGTCAAAATTCATTTTTTTTTGGGTAAAAAGTCAAAATTTTGATTTTGCAGGTCAAAATTTTATTTTTTAGGTAAAAAAACACCCTAGTCATTATCGTATTAATCGCATCTGCCCCGCAATCGTAGGCAACAACCACAAATACCGTTAAATTCAATTCTCTACATGATGTGTACTTTTACTTTTGCCCAGTGGTTCCCAACGTGGGCGATTTTGAGAAACAAGTGGGTGAAAATAGCGAAGGGGGCGACTGGGGGGCAAATCGGGACGTCCAGTGAGATATATTTGATTAACATGTGAAGACGCCTCATTCTGCATATGACGTGAAAAAAAGGTCAATTTAACGGAAAGTAGATGCGGAAATCCGTTTTCCGACCACCTATTACACGAGCGGCCATCGCGTGACCCGCGGGAAGGTTTTCAGTGGCCCGTGAGTTAATTGTCGAAATCAAAAGACCAACCTAAAATTTGATTAGCCTGACCGCGAACTTTGGGATGTTGATGATTAAAATATCAGTTCCGACGCATTGGTGTAGCCAGGGGCCATCCACAATTTTCGTAGATTTTCGAAGGATATTTTGTGGCAGATTTATTTGATTCGATATTTTTCTTGGTCCGTGGACATATGAGCATGCGACACATGAGCATGTGGGTTAAATTACGGGTTAGGGGTAGGTTAGGGTTGGATTTATGGTTAGGTTAGGGTTAGACTTTAGGTTAAGAGACATATAAGGGTTAATTTCAGGGATATGTTTCGGGCTAGGGTAAGTTTTTGGGTTATACAGTCACATGCTGAAGTGACGCATGCTGATGTGTTCCATGCTGAACTGTCGTTTTCCATTTTGTCGCATGCTCATATGTCGCCAGACATGGGTCACAGGCAGGGCTGTAACAGCACTTCGTCACCCCCCCCCCCCCCAAAAAAAACGTTTGTCTTGGGCCCTCCATAGGGTGATAACCCGGACTTATGGGGGGCCAAGCCCCCCAGACCCCCCTCAGGCTCTGCGCTATTTCAACTGCTGCGCTATTTCACCTGCTTATCATCTATATTAAGTGTGAGTATCGTGATCTTGTCTAACCGCGCGAAGAGCGGAAAAATTGTATAATTCATGATTGAATCGGTGAATATGATCGAGAATTGTAAATATATTGCTATCAATTTTTTCCTATCTCTGCTCACGGATTAAGATTTACCGGTACAGTGGAGTGAGGTGTTTTTGAAAAGGTAGGATCACTCAATAATAATAATTAAACATATCCGGGCGTATACCTGTAGGCAAGAACGAAACAGCACTTCGTCAGGCCCCCAAAAATACTTGGGTCTTGGGCTCGCATAGGGTGATAAATCGACTCCCCTTCCCCCTCCATCACGTTGTTCGCCAATAAGATCGGGAATTACATATATATTGCTATCAATTTCTTGTCCTTTCTGCTCGCGTAATCAGATTTACCGGTAGAGCTGAGTGAGGTGTCTTGGAAATTGTAAGGCCCGTAAATAATAATAAACATCTTCGGGCGGGCGGACCCGGTGGTATGACCTCGTTACATGATGTTACTTCGTGACCTTCGCAATATCAAAAATTGTAGCATCGCATAAACGTACTAAACTATAACACGCACACGATTTGAAATTGGTATTTCTTCACTGGCATATAATTTTTCCGTGCGGGGTGGTATTTGTCTTGTGAGGTTCAGATTGCCAAGACAGGAACATTCGGCGCAAGTCATTTAGGCGCCTATGGACAATTAAACTTATATGTATCAGCATAAGCGCAGTACTTTTCGGCCAAGGTTTTCTCGCTGCCGGTCGTTCTGGCACACCTCTTGGAGTCGCATGTTACATTGCCTAAAACTTTATATCTTGGTGCGTCGTGGCGGTAATGGCCAACGCCGATATGCCCATTTCTATCAATCTTGCGTATTTTTTCTTGGGTGAAGAGTATCCAATAATCAAGATATTTTGCAACCAGAAATCACGCAGAGCGCGAAAATTTTTTGAAAAAGCTGCATAAATTTTCAAAAAATACTCTCTAATTTATGCTAATTCGCGAAATAATTTTGGGCCCCCTTCGAGCTCCTTGGGGGGTTTGGGGTGCGGCAGTTACGGCCCTGGTCACAGGGGCCCAGACATAGGCCCCATTTCCTAAATGCATGCCCACCATTTCCTATTCAGGCTTACACTCACATTATCGGACATAGGCAAATCGAAACTGGTGCTAAAACTGCTCACGAAACTGGTGCTAAAACTGCTCAGTTAAAATGTTCAAGTTCATATTGCTCATATCCGAAGTCGAAATATGTAAATGTCAGTGTAGGGGAGATGTGGTACCGATAGATCATTGGGACCGAAAATACTTGACAAATTCTCCATGATAATTTCATGATTAGACTCCGTGAATTTGTCTACAATTACATGCTGACAGAGTCTTTCCTCACATGCAAAAAAATTCAAACTGCGTGAGTTATGGGGTCTGTGATGAATGATTTACGTTTTAGGGGGTGTAAAGTAAATTTGGATCGACATTTGCATTTTTCTATATCACCTTTCAGACTAACAAACCCGCCATAATTTTTTATGTGAAGTGTAGGGCATGTATCAGGGTGTATAATGGCACATATTTTTTGAATCAGTACCATTCTCGAGTGGACTATTTTCAAGTCAATTACAAAATTTATGGGGTGGGGGACCTATGGTACCATAGCTAAATCAAGCAAAATAGATAGACCAACTAATTACCTCACAACAGAAACTCGTCTACATATATGTAGGCTTTAAATCATGGTTATCCGTGATGTTTTATCGCTATTACGAGATATTTGAAAGTCAAAATGTTGATTTGCGGGTAATATGTATGTGGCATTAATTTTGTAAGTTTAGGCGTAAATCAAAACATGATGTTATGTCAACATTTGAGTTGATATAATCTATTTTATTCTTGAAGGTCGCGACGAAACATTCTTCATTGGCTTGCTGTAGCTTAGCTTATAGTACACAACAAAACAAGGTAACAAATTTGAGTTTTTGAGCGTATGTCTCATAGGTCCCATGGTCGTGTGCCTTTGGACCCACCGGGTGGGGGCCGATGACACGTTCGAGCAACAAACTTTAAACGTTTATAAATATTTTTTTGAAAAGGCGGATATTCATGTAAATGTCCGCGATAGGTAGAGCTTGTATCGAAGTGTTGAGACAGCAAAAGATCTGCTATTCTCGGTTGACGATTTGGGGGCCAGAGATCATTTTGCAATTTTTGATCCATCGGTACCACATCTCCCCTACTTATTGCTATTAGGCGCTTTCCGTAACGGGTATAGCTTAAACATATCAGACCAAGTCATATACTAGCAACCAATGTTCCCTCTAATTCTGCAAGAGTCCGCGCATACACGCCAACTCACTGCGCAGGCTCTTAGACAACAGTGTGCAACCAGACCCGTGATAAACCGAACTTCTGGGGGAATCATTTCTTTTGCTGGTACTTATCATTTATATCGAGTGCCCGGCGTATAGTGGTTGTGTCGCCTAAACGCGCAAAGCGCGAAAATTTTGGATGATACATTATTGAATCGGGCAATATGATCGGGAATTGCATACATATTGCTATCAATTTTTATCGGGAATTGCATAGATATTGCCGGTAGAGCTGATCGAGTGAGGTGTGTTAGAAAAGGTATACGTGCTCTAGATTATTAAAATTAAATTACATTAAATTCATTTAACATCTTCGGGCGTACCCGTTGGTATAATGGCTTCGTTACATGATGCTATTTCGTGACCTCCTATCTGCTATGTCGAAAGATATTGAAATCGCCCAAACGGAATAAACTAAAAGACGTACACGATTTCAAATTGGTATTTCTCTACTGGCAAATAATGTTCCCTCGATATGGCATTTTGTCTTGTTGTGGGACTCGGATCGCAAGGACAGAATCATTCGGCGCCAGCCATTTAGGCACCTATGGACAATTAAACATACATGCATATATATCGAAGTTTTTGGTAGGCATAAGGGCAGTCCTTTTTGGCCAAGGTTTTCTCGCAGCTGATCAATCCGGCGCACTTCTCGGAGTCGCATGTTACATAGCCTATAACTTCATATGTCTTGGTGTGTCGTGGCGCGGTAATGGTCGACGCCCAAGTGCCCATTTCTCTAAATCATGCGTATTTTTTGTTGGGGGAAGGCTACACAATAATCAAGCTATTTGAAAAAATTAAATCGCGCGCAGCGCGAAAAAAAATTTGAAAAATTTCAAAAAAATACACCACGATATATGTTAATTCACGAAATAATTTTGGGCTCCCTTTGATCTCGGCCCCCCAATTTTTTTTTGAGGGGGGGTGGTTGGGGTGCGGCAGTTACGGTCCTGTGTAAATCTTACGCAATGTTCGTGCCACGCGGAGAAGACTATTCTTAGTTTCTCGCAGATTAATTTTGAGCTAGCCCATTGTTATTCATAACTTTGTTAAACCATGTTATTTCGCCATTTCCAGAAAATAATGCGCTATCGAAATATTATCACTATCGCTCACGCGTACGAGACCATAGTAAAAGAAAAATCTCATTTCTTCACGCAGCGCAATATTTACTTTTGCGGGACGCACTTGTACCTCAGTTTCAGACTTCAGTGATAACACTATTTTCCCCTGGCAATCCCCCTGACAATCTTCTCTCTAACTTTTCACGAGTCTGCGCGCCTGCGCGGTCCCTTGGACAACAGTTCGCAACGACTAAAAAAAAAACGTTATTTCGGATTTTTTGTGCGCAGCTTAGATTTTCTGTGCGCAGAGACCGTTTCAGCACTGCGCATTTGCGCACGTGCGCAGCTTAGAGGGAACATTGCTAGCAACCCATTTAGCAGGTCGCACAAACTCTCCAAGTGGTTCGAATTTGACACACCGGCCGAACACATCCGATAAAATTTATCTCTGATATTCCACATCTCTCGCCAATAAGCAAAACGAAATGGAAAATCGTATTTTTATTCTGGGAAACAGGTACATGCTGATACTGATCGCGTGGATAACGCGCTCAATCGTACAAGTCATCAGAAAGAGCTTCGGGCCTGAAATTGAAAAGGAATTCCCCGAAGTTGTGCGCAATTTCCAAATTCTGTCGCGTTCGTTCTAATCGCATCGTCACATCTTTGCCTGTATTTTCGTCGGTAGCATCCTCCAAAGCTGCGATCGAATCATGAAATGCCGCGATTGCTTTTGCCACAAGCCCATTCGCAAGATGCAATATCCCTTTCCAACCTAATAATCTACCGTAGACTTTGAACTTGGACCGATGTGGGACATTCCTTTCCAATTTGTCGATCGTAGCTTCAGTTTGGAACAGGGAATCAACAACGTTTTTTTCAACTAGAAACCTTGTTAGAGCGATAATGTAATCTCGATGAGCGTCATTGACATCGCTGTCGTCATTCTGCTTCTTCAAGTGGTCCAGTGCTTCACCTAGGATAGAGCGAACGAATCCACTCAACTGCACCCGTCTGCTGCCACCATACAATATCACCATATAGCCAGTTTCGTCAAGAGAGAGAACAAAATCGCGTAGCCTTTTGATGTACGCTGGTTTGTCGTCGCATAATACGACCTCGTGCTTTCTCACGATGGCGTATGTGAGTACGATCAATCCGCACATTCGCAGTAGCCCGTTGACATCGGGCGTCTTCCGCAACACTTGCTGGAACCAGCGGAGCAAATCCGAAATTGTGGCGTCAGATTTGATTACCGCGTCTACGAAATCCGAGTAACAGGGCACACTGCAGTTGCCGTCGATAGCGAAGCATTCCGCAAAGAGAAGCAGAACGTCCAGGTCTGGGTCTTGCCGAACAACTTCTTTTAGGTACTTTCGTGCTGCTTCATACTTCCCTGACATCATCAGATAATACGACATGTCTGTTAAGATCAAAATAGAGAGATTGCTTCACACCTGTTGGCGGGAGTTAAACCAGGTGATGTTTCAATTAAATATACTTATTTGGTTGTCAGGTTACCGGCTTATGAAAAAAAAATATTCCCGAAATTGTCTAGATCAGAGTCGGCAACCTATTTAGCTCTGTGGACGGGTTTTTAAAAAGCACGCATGTTTAACATGGAAACTGAAAGTACATACATGCATACACATTTCACATGCATGCAGAGAATGTCGTTACTCAATGCGAGGTGCGACGTCGACAACGAGCGCTCGGACATGTTATGTAATATTACAATTTGGGGTAATACATATAGTTCATTGCGAGTAACGGCTGCCCACGTTTCTAATCCATTGTTATTTGGGGCCAGTATCACATTTTGTCCAGTTTTATTATTCGCGGAAGTCACTTATATATACCCCTTTCTAAGTAATCATTCACAGCGGGTTTATGATGATATGGACTAATTCCGTTACGCGTAACAACTTTTAAGTAATATGATCAGGGTTCCATTTAAAACAAACGGTTGTTTAAACAAAGGGCTTTTCAAAAAAACAAAATTTTGTATTTTCAAGTTGTTTAATTATGCCACAATTGTGAAACTTTAAAAAAATGTTTTTAAAAGGACATTGTTTGAAATTCAACCCTACTTCCAACCCTTGTAATTTACGGACCAAAAATATATTTAACCAAGACTACATAGTCTTGAAGCGTTTTTACGGTCGGCGGTCACCATCATCATAACATTCATTACAAAGATTTATATCTACGTACTTTTGCGATTGAATCGATTATTTCGAGGGTTCCAACCATCCCATACCGTATAAGTCGGCTACATCGGATATGTGAAATTTTGTCGGATTAGCATTTGAGATTTTTTTCTGAACGGATTAGGATTTCGATTCGATTTACCGATTTTCTGGGAGATGATATGTCGTGTGGCGAATGGCGACAAACTTTATGCAGATCAGTTGAGTTATCTTAAATCAAGAGAATTTGTTGGTTGTGAAAGAAAAATTTCCAATTCCTCCCTTGCATAAATTAGCATTTTTTCTGAATTTTAGGATAGAATCGTATTAGGATTGGACACGGATTTGAATATACAAAAGTTATGGATTAGGGTTTTAAAGCTTCGGATTTGGATTGGATTAGCACATAGAAATTCCAAGTCCGCTCATCTCTGCTCTATAGGGTGGTTATCGCCGTCCGTAGGCTCATATAATATGTTTTTGGAAAGCATTTACACAATTATGGCATAATTATACAACTTGAAAAAGACAAAATTTTGGTTTTTTGAAAAGCCCTCTGTTTAAACAATCGTTTGTTTAAAATGCAACCTTGATCATATTACTTCTCTGCTGTATAGCCGACTTATACGCTATGGGATGGTAGGAACTCTCGAAATTATCGGTTCAACAGCTAAAGTACGTAGATATAGATCTTTGGAATGAATATTATGTTGATGACCGCCGACCGTAAAAACGCTTCAAGACTTTGTAGTCTTGGTTAAAGATATTTTTGGTCCGTAAATGACATGGGTTGGAAGTAGGGTTGCATTTCAAACAAAGGCCTTTTAAAAACTTTTTTTTTTAAGTTTCGCAATTATGCCATAATTGTGTAAATACTTTCCAAAAACATGCTGTATGAGCCTACGGACAACGATTACCACCCGATACAGCCGACGTATACAATATGGGACGATTGGAACAATCGAAATAGTCGGTTCAACAGGTATATACTATGTAGATATATAGATCGTTGGTACGGAATGAATGTTCTGATGATGACCGCCGACCGTAAAAATGCTGCAGAAAGATATTTTTGGTCCGTATAGGACAGGGGTTGGTAGCCTATTTTGTAAACGGAGCTATATTTACCCTTTATATTTTCAATTATGAATATCAATCCACTATGACGTCACAATTGAACATTCGTGACGTCATGGATTGGAAAAAATAAAATAAAAACATATTTTAAACAAGGGCTTTGTTTTAAACATGTTTGTTTTAAATTGATTTTTGTTTTGAACACAACCCCAAATATGATATCTTCAAGCCGTATGCGAAGGTATGAGCGCTCTTGCTGTGTTGAGCTGGTAAAGGCCAATAAACAATGGTCTAAATATTATAATAAATAAGTGTGTGCGATACATTCGTCAATAACTGTAGCCCTGCTGAGGCAGGAAATAGAGAAAGGGAAAAGTTAATGAGATTGCAGTGCAAAATGACACTTGCGAATTTTCTGGGACAGAAGTGTCAAACATACGGTTCATAGGTTTGATGATAACGCACACACGTGAGAAATATTAACCAGATGTTTTAAGTTGGTGTTCCCCAACAACCCATTTCACAAAAATAGAGATAAAATTCGGTTGTGGTTATTCTTACAACAGGATGGAAACTTCAATTCATGAGCAGAGATCTGTTCATAGATATGTTAATTCGAATTTTGGTTCAACTTCAGCAGGATGCGAAATGCTGATAGAGTCATTTCCACGCCACCGTTAAACACACTACAGGAAATTGCTCACTGTTTACTGTGTAAAACTCGCCTTCACGTTTTCATGTGAAGACAACGTCAACCTAATTTACTGTGGTCTCAAACATTCATTAAATATGGTCCTTTATTTGACACCTCATATTTCAAACACTGTGCCTATAATTAGGATGTCGAGATCAAAGTGGCGTTCCAAATTGCAGCAACGGATTCATTAAATGACAAGACACAAGATGATATTGCGTTACCTCCAACGCCAAAACAGAAATACTTTTAAATTGCTTAGAACAAGGCATTATGAACGAGTTATAACAAGAGTTGTGAATGAGTTTTACTAACTGCGCAGTACGCATATACAGGCCGAATCTACGCAACGCGCGCACGAATCGTCTTTTTCTTCAAAGTAACACGCCGAAAACGATAAACTCGCTGAAATTTCAACATAAAATCATGCCCGTTTAACCTTATGGGATGTTTAGCAACCTAAAGTAAATGCAAAATGCGTGGTACGACTATACAAATTATCAATATTATGGACAACTACATGGAGAAAAGTTTAATCAAGACGCAACAATAATTAGATTTTAACTACTCATTCCATGAATTTTTTCATGACGTTTCTTCAGGCTTTCGTGGGCCGCAAAACGTTGGTCCATCAGTCGTAATTTGACCACCTCCGGCTTATAGACCATGGTTCAATTCTTGTTTAATTTATGCTTATAGTTTTCGTCATAAAGCTTTCGTGCTCAAAAATTACATAGAACAGTTATTAGCCATTCACGTTTATGCATGGTACATATCATCGTAACAATAGCGACTATTACACATGTATTGCCAACTATCCCTATATATAAAGTTTACAGAGAAGGTAACATGCTGCATGTACATTGTACATTGTACAATGCACATTCGCTACACCCACCTATTGGGAAATCAACCCATTTGCAGCCAGATTTCAATTCATCCGAAGTCAAGTCTTCTACAGGAGAATCTTCCGCACGGCCATCTATCGATGACAATAAATTGTAATCGAAACTCCAGCATGCAGTATGGACCAACGCTCACCTTTGGATACGGGTTGGTCAGATCCCGGCGTCACGGATCGAGAGATCCCGGATGCAAGTTCTCGTAATGAGTCCGTTCTCGTGTAGATGACAGAATCGCTACTAATCAGAATTGAAAACTGGTATTATTCTTAGTTTTTCAGGTGACTATTTGCAAGATTAATCTTACCAGCTCGTCGACGGTGCATCTGTTTTTGTAGCATCCGGATCATCACTACTTGAATATATGATGTCTGGAGTGGGATTTTGAATATCGATTGACATCCCAGGTGCTGAAATGCGTTATTAAGCTTGTCACCGTAGGAAGTAATCAAACCGGGATTGGATACTACCGAAAAAGTGAGAGATGAAATACCCAGCTGCATATAAAAGCAACGGACTTACGACGACATCCAAAACTAGTTCAAGTAGAAGTACTATTGCGAGAGGCGTCAAAAGTATATTGTAGCTTCAAGGAAGACTCGCAGAATTTCCGAGAGATCGGGACAAGATTACGGATTAGGGAAGATCGCCTAGTATCGTATATTTTTACTTTGAAAATTACGTTCACACCCGATCTCATCATAACATCAGCCGACTTCAAATAAACAATGAACTTTAAAAATTGTGCTTAGAACTGATTATTATAATACGTTTTGTCCACATTATTGTGCGGATCTCAATATAATGGGGTGGGTTTGAGATTCTGATTTAGATCAACTTACCTACGAATTCGACAATGCCATAATAATTCAGGATAAAACGACCGCAAAGTCTGAAAATGGAACATTATAAAGTTATGCAGTGTTATAGCTCACTGTACATAGATAATACAACACACAATAACTTTATAATAATGGTTCCAAATATGCTGCTTTTCGAGACCAGGGCATCGTGTATATTAGTGTATTGCTAGGCAGCAATCATGAAAAACCTCATCAGGTCTATCAACTTTCCAAAAGCGTTATTCATCTTCTCAAATGAAAGTGACCAGTCAGTGGTCACTTTCATTTGAGAAGATGAATAACGCTTTTGGTCAGTGGCATTAGTAATGTCTCGATTTTGTGCGTTTAGGTTAGGATAGTACTTTCTTTCGTGGAACCGGTGCCGTTTGCAGCAATGGACTATTTTACTGGCTGCTTTTTAGCCTATTTACAGAGCGGTATTCTACGAATACATTGGTAGCGACGGTCTTAGTAAAGTTAATCTTGCTGACAAAAATTTGAAAATGTGGTCGAAAACCTATGACTAGGGAGCCTCATACGCCTCAATTAATGGTGGAAATATAGAAGTATATAGAAAAATAGAAGTTGGCAATTATTGGGTAGCACGATTATGAGGAATCAAATCCATTTCCACTGTAGTAGAAGACGGAGCGGTGGCAGTCAAGTTCGACTTGCACTGATCACACAGCGACACCACGATATCCGACTCTGTATAGCTGGATTAGAGCGGGTGTTCTAATCAGTACTTTTCAACACAGGATATATCGCGCACACCACGAATCGTAACACGTCACGAATTGTTAAGACAACGTAGATTGAGTTGTACGACTCCTTGGGAATTAGAATTGACAATATATAGGCCCTGTGTCGCTCTTTTGACAAAAAAAGGTTCCGACTCTTGATTTGAAACATATATAGGCTCGCTTTGATATCAACAATTTTACAGCAATAAGAGTTATACCATTGAATACTATATTCATATTGAAATAATCCCGATTATTTTCGGCCGACACTCGTCAAGGCTACTCATCCGCAACTAGTAGAGAATCGTAAAGAACAATCTATATCAGTGGTGTAAACTTTTTGGACAGTGACCCAAATCTGGCTTATATTGCAATCTCGCGACCCAAGCCTCACACATAGAAATAATGTATTTTCAGCGTGGCCCATTTTAAGGGCATGTATAAAATAGAGTAGGTGAAGACAGCCAGTTGTACGCGACGCAGTTATATGATGAATGTGTGACACACGCGATTTTAAAAGGGATTGCATTATATTCCTTGCGGGCAGCATTTGTACGGCGGGTCTCAGAATGCAAGGACGGGAATATTCGGTGCCGACCATTTCGACGACCTGAGGTATTAACGGAGGTTTTGGCCAACCAGCTACAATCATTTTAAACCTATGTTGTATCGCCGCCGCCTTTATGGCACCGCACTTTATCCGGCCGCATGATGGTTAAAATTCCATGTCTTCAAGTTGAAACTGGTGCAGACATGGCCCCGAAATACCTGTCTCTATAATGTACCCGCACCCGCTGGCGCACACACCGGACTAGAAAAGAGCATCCCAGTGGTCTGGGAGAGCGTCGGAATATACCGTTGATGTACAGTTACGAATACAAGTGAACTAATTTCTGTAAGTTGTGAGTATTAAAAAAAAACATTGAGTGCGGCAGTCACGTCCCCTTTCCCCGTTCTTTCCCTTCCTCATCCTCTGAGTATTCCCCGTGAAACTGGGAGCTTACTACAGAAGCCAATATCAGATAAATATTATCAATATTCATCAAACCAATTTGTTTAAAAGACATACAGCGGCACATTTAATGATCGAGTCACACTGTCTTAATCACTTTTTTGCTTGTCTTGCATATTTACTATACAGTACCCAACACGTCTTGGGATAAATACATATTATCCATATGCAATCGCACGAGGCACGACAAAGATTTTTTGTGGCAAGACGTTCAGGAAATATTACAAGCGCATTAAAATATCGCTCTGGTGTGCTCGCGAACCAAATTTATACCCTTCGCGACCCAGACTACAAGAACCCCGTTTTATATCAACAATCTTATAACAAAATATAATGTCACCGGCATGAAATTTCGAATAATCGGGGCGAAGATAAGAATTAGTCAGCGCACTAAAAGTGTATAGTTATCTATTGACTACTTCCCCGCACATTCTAGGGTTACCATTAGAGATGGTGTGAACCTCTGAAAGGTTCCGGTTCGTGTTCACGAGCCTTTTCGAGAGGTTTTGTGTGAACGCGAACGTGAACATCACGATGTCACGTGATGTCGTATTGCTAATTCCAACCCTAAATTTCAGTGAAGTGATAGCCTGTAATGATGTACACCAGAGGTCTCAAACACGCGGCCCGCGAGACCATTTTGTGCGGCCCGCGACGGCATTTTGGATTTCAAAGTATTCGACAATATTTTACTACCAATTTTTGAGAACTTAAAATTCGCTCTAAAAACTACTCCGGAAGCCTGAAACTACTCATCAAACTTCACTAATAGGCCTACATCACTTTCAAAAGTTACCACTCAGTGGAATATCAACTATTACGTGACATTACTTGTTCAATTTTGGTGAAAGATGACCCGTTGATGAATCGTGACTGAAAATTATGATTTGGACTTGGGGCGACCCTCTGTCGAATTACTCGTACTCGTCACGTCAATCAGAGAAGGACTTTTGAGACTCGGAATGCCGTGACTTGGTACAACCACGCACGCAACAAACCATGGTGTCATATATGGTGTGGACACAAGCAAATCTCACGGCTCATTGAAATTGGTGTACGTCACACTTTCCATTTGGTCGAAGGCAATTTGACGGTAATTTTTGTACGGCTTATCCTGTATTAGCCTAGATTTCATAAAACGGGTATCAATCGAAAGCTACCGCGGTACTGATTGTGAAAATATAAATTTATTCTGTTCGTGGTCCTGGAACTCCCCAAAATAAGCCTTGAATGTTGCATTGCATGTGAGTTTGGTATTGTGATGCAGCAATGACGTCTGGGAGCAGGCGAGGAGCACCGCAAGCTGCAAGCGTATTGGCCATTGTTACGCAGGCGATTGAGCAGTGAGCGCTCTCACTCTCTTACGCATTTGCTCCTGAGCTGCTCAGACGGCATGGTTGCGTCACAATACCAAACTCACTAACGATGCAACATTTGAGGCTAATTTTGGCGAGTTCCAGGGTCACGAACAGAATAAAATTTATATTTTCGTAATCAGTACCGTGGTAGCTTTCCATTGATCAAAAATTACCGTCAAATTGCCTTTGACCAAATGGAAAGTGTTACAAAGACCAATTTCACTGAGCCGTGAGATTTGCTTGTGTACACACCATATAGGACACTATGAACAAACTATCAAACTAGTAGGAGAAATAGTAAAATATCAAAAGATCGTAGCTTGCGTTGCGTAGCTTATTTAGATATCAAAGCATGTAGGTATGGCAACCGACATTGGCAATATGTCGCCCCTTTGATGTATAGTTGGTTACATCCCGTGTCATCTTGGGTATCTTTATATATGTTATTGTCGCCAATTTAATGTGGCGAGTATTAATATAGATAACTAAGGTAAACCGGTTTACCTTAGTTATCTATAGTATTAACTAGTCGTAGCCTACGCTTCACAGCTGACACACCAACGGATTCTTCGGAGATTGCACATTTCTATTGTTATTGCACAGATCCATTATGTTTAAAGTTTGTATTGATCTGTTCCAACATTCGAAGGTAAAATCAAACGCTGATTCTATTTGACTTCCGTGATTACATGTCAATATAGCCTAGTTATCAGGAGTAGACCTATGCTCGATACCTAGCAACGACTCGGGCCACATGATGCTACAGTGCTGAAGTACATATGGACATTTTAAACGTCGCTTAATGTATGAACTGGGGCAATCAAATGATACAGTGATCGCACAAAATCGATATCTTCCGTCGCTTTGACAACAATTTCGTCAGGGAATTAAGGGAATATAAGCTTACGCCATAACGGTCCAGGCCAGAACGGACAATGTATTCGGCGTCTGAGCAATGCTACGTTGATATTGAGCCGAGTGTAAAACGGGTTTCTATGCTTGCTACCGATATTACCCAATTAACAAGTTATACAGCAGTAGTCAACATCCCGATCACACGTATTTGGTATTTATGATACAATAAAGATATGAAATCAAGATTGACCCCGCACGCCTGCTAGATTTTTTACATCAGACAATGATATCAATTTCATTAATTGGTTGAATAATCATCATTCGCTGACTACCTACCGTTCTACATGTAGCGTATTTCACTCTTGATGTTGTGTGATTGAGGGTGAAGCTCACAGCAGAGTCAATAAATATTCGACTTATCTTGTTTCAAAGCAAGTAAAATTTCTGAGATTGTCAAGGTTCGTGCTCGTTTAGTGTTGATTTTTTATGCTACAGGCGCCACACATATAGTGGCCCGCAATTGAAATGCAATAAATTTCAACCAAAGATGTTATATTGAAGTAATATATGAAAAAGGTTCACAGTGCACAACCTACCAAGGATCGTTTGTAGACGGGAACCTCTAAATTTCTGAGGTTCACTCACAAAACGCGAACGTGAACCTCACGTTCACACCATCCCTATAGTTACCATATTTTGGAATCGGGAAAGGGGGGCACTTTTATCATATTAAAAAAGTTAGTTGGTCGAATCTGAAAACGGACGATTTTGCAATATTTACTTGAAATTTTGAAGTATATATTGCGAGTTGACTTGAAAAAAATGTCATCACTTTCATTCGACTCCCGATTGACTAGCTCTAACGTCCATATTACCTATGTTGAATATGTCCATTATACTAACTGCAAAAGATGTAGAGGAGGACGAATTGAGAAAAAGGAGACATTTCAGCGTCCTCGGAGGACATTTTCAATTCCCTTAAAAGGAGGGAAAATCTTCCTACTGGAGGACGTTTGGTAACCCTAGCATATTCGATATACTTACCTTTCTCCCGAGAATATTGGGTTTGAGGCAAGGTCTTCCACGGCGATGTGCATGTCAACATTCGCGTCCATTTCACTGAACGAAGGTTTCAACTAATGTATCGATAAATCTAACTAATTTACTCTGGAATAATACTGACTTTAACATAGTTGCGAGACAAGAAACCCATTTCTGAACGCTGCGACGCCGACGTCTATTATCCGCGACAGCCTACAAACCATATACCGCCCATCACAAGAACCTTGATGTCTTCACAAGAATACATTAGGCCTACCCGTACATGGCGAGAGCCTGTGACACGTCCTAAATTAGTAATCATTACCAATACGAGTCTAGAGTCTACACCCAATGGTCGGTATCCTCCGAGCAAGTTACCAAAAACAGTGGTGAGACTCGTAAAGGTGAATTTACTCAGCATATTAAACACGCCTACTTTAAAACTCCTGGAATGGTGCGTGCGAGATGGGAGCTGGACATGCAAATGTGAGATCTTGTTCGGAAAATCATAGCACTGTTGAGTGCGAATGCATCGTCGTGGACATGTGACTTTGGTGAACCTTATAAATCGTGTATTCTCGGTCGTACTTTATCATCACAGACAGGCCTATCGAGATAGCAGAAGTATTTACCTCCATCGCCAATCAATTGATAGGTAGGTACTAGGTACAACCTTTATAATGGTCCTATTGCAGACTTGGCAGTGTTTAACCGTGAAATACTATGACATTATCGACAGTGTTGGGGACAAGTAACTTCATTCGAGTCAATGCACATTTTGAGTCGAGTCAAGCCAGGTCAAGTCAAGTCAAGTCAGTGAAGTAACTCCATAGCTTCAGCCTGCATATCATTCAAAATATGAACTAAATACGAAACCTCTGAAATTTGAAGCAAATTGAGGTGATGTAGGGCCTAATACACTTCCAGCCTAAACATCCATGACATGTAAGTCCTCTACAATTGTTGACGTGCAATATACACGCATAAACTATATTCGTTCTATTTAAAGGATATAGGAGGGCTAGTTAAGGTGATTACTAAGCACTGTGGGCAGTCTATAGAATAGATAAACATCTCTATTAGATTACTTCACTACTAGTTTACGACAACGTAACCTGTAAGGACTGATAACTTCCTACCTAAGTGTTGGAGGTTTATAGACTCCTCCTTGCCATCTCATCCGTGTAACAGCGATGTCTTATAAATGCCTAGAAATGGGCCGTGCTACAAGTCGACAGCTACGGGGAAATATGAAGAAAATTGGTCTGGTGCAAATGATCATAGCAGTCGAAAAACACCATGAATAGGATACCACAAACAACAACAACAACTTACCTGGTACTCTGGCCGTATTCATTACATGGACTGACTACTATCCATTCTCCGCTCTACACCCTGACATAATGTAAACAGAAGGTAATGGTTCAAATATCAGTCAACCACCAATGTATTTGGTTTGTCGTAACAAGCTTAAATATAACGTGGAGAAAATTGCTAGTTATAGCTGTACTTCAGTTCGTCACTTCCATTTGGTGCTCCATGTGATTATTGTCACAGTCGACGATAATAATCTGTTCGGTAGACCAAAAGAGTTCTGGCTAACATATATTGTGCTAAACATCGAGAGCATTCATGGCAGGTGCCGTACATCCAGTGGCGTAGCAGCCACTTGGCGGTTCTGGCTCTGCGGCAGGCTCCAAGGGGGCGGCAAAATGAGGCTGCACAGTGTGTGTGTGAGAGAGAGAGAGAGAGATGGTATTCTTTTTCGCCTGCACCATCGCGATGCTTTGACGACGGAGATGCGACACGGACTATATAGTGAGGTCATCTAGTCTGCACCCCCGTTTTTTTTCTCCTCCGTGATTGCTGAGCACCTAGCGGGATAACGCGCGGATACCAGTTTTCGAGTATTTGGTCTGACCCGGCCGAAGATCGAACCCACGACCGCGCTGATTCCGAAAACACGAATTAATATGTTAATTTTGCGATGGAACCACTCCGAAATAGCCGTCAAGGCCGATTGTTCGGAGAGCTCGCAGAAAAAAGGAGAATGCCTGGTGAACAATCAGAAGATACTGTCTTCAGTGTTGTTGAAGAAGTTAGACGATGCATGTTTCAAGCTTTGGTCAGATTTAAACTTGAAGCTGAAACTATAGGTTTACCGGCATACACCACTTAAATGATATGTTTGGATTTTTGAATTCCCACGCGCTGCTGCAAAGCGAAAGTCACAATTTATTCACCAGCGCTTTTAGAAGCACTTATGACGACCAGGTGGACTTTTTGGAGTTACCTGCGTTACCTGCCTTGTACCAGTGTTCTCAACCTTTTTTTAGACACGCTCCCTTTATGATAGTGAAAACTTTTGCGCCCCCTTATCGTCATATCACAAATCCAACCGGGATGCTGGCAACCCCAACAGATTGTTTGATGGCACGGAAGGTCATGGCTGTTGATGAGAGAATTCAAAATGATGAAATTTGGTCTATATATAGATAAACACGCGTGAATCGGGGGTAAATCGCGCAGAGCGCGAAAAAATTGAGTTGACCGCTTCTTCGCGCCCTCTTCAGATGCTTTAACGCCCTTCCAGGTTGAGAACCACTGCCTTATACCTTCGAATTAGGGATCATATAAATCAGAAGATTGCTAGCTTTTCGTACAAACCAATATGAGGCTTCTAGGACGAACACAAATTAAGATATGATCATATGAAGTGGTTCAACTTGAGATTTTAAAAGGGTTAAGAGGCTGGTTCGGAGCAGCGAAACCACGTTTGATCGTAGTGCAACAGCGTTTGATGCGAGCTGTGTGAGGAGCTTCTCAAAGCTCAAACTGATTAAGACTTATTTACGTTCTACCATGAATGATGATCGGCTATCGGCTCTATCCATTCTGTCAATAGAAAAAGACTACGTTCAAAAACTTGATTTTGAGGATATTATCGCTGATTTTGCTTTAAGGCGGCGATTGATTTTCTATTTGCACAATATTCGTCTTTATAATTTTGGCCTTATCAACGTTGAGACAGTGAGGCTGAGACGCGGCATATTATTTGTAATTATTTTTATTGACAATATTGCTTGAACATGAATCTATGTCGACATTTGCTGCGGTCTACTTGGAGGGGGGCGGCATTTTAAGCGAGAGCCAGGGGCGGCAGCACATGCTGCTACGCCAGTGCGTACATCTAGTCAACGGAAGCCGAGAAATTTGTAATTAGGATTGAACAGGATTTAGTAATAATTACAAACTGTAACATTCTTCAGCCTGTGCGTAATTGGCCGCACAATGTACACATGCAATGTATATCGCTACGGCTATAGTTGTGGAGTGTCATTTGGTTTGTGTGCTTTGCCTCGCGGCCACGCTATTGGTGGTTCCTGGCATATAGCCGCCATAGCAGAGTAATGTACTTGATTTCGTCGCATGTCGTTACAGACTTGTCATTTGTGACTATTAGTTTACCGCTAGTTCTATAAGTTGCGATGAATGTTGATACGTACGTCAATCAATTGATTGGTGTGGATGAACGGTAAGGAAACGAATTGGAAACTAGCTCCTCGCCACGCAGAAAATCTATGCAATAAAGATGATAGTGATGGTGTCGAGTAGGCCTAGTAGTAACATCCCATGTTAGCAGATAGTGTTTCTGGTCTAACAGATAATCTAGATCTGAACTCGAAGAGAAGAGCAGCTTGCTCCTACTTATATCAAGAAGCTACTGAGCTTAGGAAAGCCATATAAGCATTCAATTGTTATCTTTCTTCTCTTTATGAGAACCAGCAACATCAGTTAGAATTGGCATTACTTCAGTTTCCGATACAGAAAAATCGTACGATCTATTTTATGAAATCCACAAATGCGTACTAGTTCACACTAATGACAAGCGCTGGAATGCACTATATGCTCGCTATGAGAAATTGATAATAATTTACAACTGCGCCGATATAGATTTTCGAGCTTGAAAGCAAATAAGCCGAGCTGCTGCATCAGCTATCATTTTTGTAAATCATTCCACAATGCGCAGCGGTAGTTCCAGCAAAGTTCACGCATCGAGATTTTGGCAAGTAGTCGAACGGTATAGGGGAGATGTGGTACCGATGGATCACTGGGACCGAAAATACTTTGAAAATTCTCTATGATAATTCCATGATAACACTCCGTGAACTTGTCTACAATTGCATGCTGGCAAAATCTTTCCTCGCATACAAAAAAATTCGACGTGCGCGAGCAATGGGGTCTCTCACAGATGATTTTTGTTTTAGGGGGTGTAAACTAAATTTAGATCGACATATACATTTTTCTTTGTAACCTTCAACACGAACAAACCAGCAATCATTTTTAGTGTGAAGTGTAGGACTTGTATCAGGCTATATAATGGCACCTATTATTTTTTTCAGTACTTTCCTTGAGTGGACTTTTTTTCGATTCATGTATAAAATTCGTAGGGTGGGGACCGATGATACAATAGCCAAATCAAGCAAAATAATCAAGCATACTAATCATGAAACAAATGAAACATGTCTACGTACTGAAAATCTTGATGTAATAATTGCATATGATGTTTTATCGCTATAACGAGGTATTTGGAAGTCACACTGTCGATTTTGGGACAATATGTAGGTACCCTCAAATTTATAAGTCCGAGCCTAAATCGAAACGTGATTTTATGACAACATTTGAGTTATTATTTATTCAATTTTTTGACAGTTGCGACCAAACATTCTTCTTTGGCTTGCTGTAGCTTAGATTATAATACTGAGCAAGAAAAGTAGTCACATTTGAGTTTTTTAGGGTATATGTGTCATAGGTCCCCGGGTCGTGTGTCATTGGACCCACCGGGTGGGGACCGATGACACGTTCGAGCAACAAATTTTGAACGCCCATAAATATTTTTTGAAAAGACGGATATTCATGTATATGTGCGCGATAGGTAGAGCTTGTATTAAAGTGCTGAGCCAGCAAAAGATCTGCTGTTTTCGGCTGAACATTTCAGGGCCAGCGATCATTTTCCGATTTTTGATCCATCGGTACCACATCTCCCCTACTATAAACCAGCATGGGCAAAAGGTAAAGAGCTAAAATATCCATGATTCGTTTTGATCAGAACTAAAGTGATTTTGTAATAGTTTCATAGTGAAGTCTGGAGTTTTTTCGGCGAGGGTATGATATATCCACTCAACAGCCGTAAGCCTTTGTCCTGTCTATAGCGGGGCTGAACAACTTAGGAGTGGTAGCTTTTGGGTTGGGCGAGGTGGGCGGTCGCCCGGGACCCCCTGGTCGAAAGCCCCCCTCTTTGGTCAATCATCAAATCTCTGCATTTGTTAGAAAAGTCTTATATCCCGATAATCACCACAACAGTCTTGTATCCCGATAATCACCAAGTCTCTGCATGCGGTAGAGGTACTTGGTTTTGATGCAGTCCAGGGGTGTCAAACATACGACCTGCCAGACAATTTCATCCAGCCCGCGAAGCAAGATTGAGTAGTTTGAAAAGTCTTAATTCATTCAGCGAATTTGTAACAAATGTTGACGTATAGGAAATTCTTTCAATAAATAATCCGTCAAGACAGCAAATGTCGAGCATTTCCAATTTGTTCATAGGTCACATTATATACAGTTATACACCCAACTATGGTGTTATGGTTTTACTCTAGTTACCAGTAGGATCAGGTCGGTGACATTGCAACCCAATTTAGAGAAGGCAAAAAAGTGCACACCGAGTTCCAATTCCCTGAAGAATCAATCAAAAAGTCGTTATTCAAAGAGGCGAAAACGGCACCATGGAACCATTATATGCGGGTTACACGGATAATATATCAGTTACGAAAAAATATTATTCGAATCTGTGGTCGTACTTCTGTGTCACTTCCGACTCAAAAGGTCCCCGCCCCCAGAGAAATCCGAATCGTGATTCTATAATTATAAACCACATTCAAATGTCGGAGTTTACGGTAAAATCTCGTATGTTTTTCATCGCGCATACGCAGGGCTGACGCCAGATTTCGACAGAATCCAAGAGAGCATAGAAATATGCCAACTTATAGCGTCGTTAGTGCCACTGTTTCAACTGTTCATGTCTGCCAGTCACCGTTTTTGTGCCAATTTCATTATTCGCGAATAAAAATATTGCTAGAACAGTACCCTATTCGAGTTGAAATTAAGGGCATGAGGTAACATTTTGAGTCGTATAACACTGGGCAACAATTTTGGAACAAAAAATCTGTTGATTTCGATTTTGCACTTGATTTAGGCTAATTTTGGCGTGCTGATTCCAGAAATTTCACTGGTTTTCTTTTATCACGTTGAGTTTTTGCTCTACGACATATGCCCAAAATATGCAAATTTTCACGAATTTAGCCATATTACTTTTCCATGCCATACAAAAATCCACACTTTTACCATATAATAAGTTATCTAGCCAAGGGTTCAATTGAATTATTAAGAATAAAGGTAGTGGTATCGATCTAGGCCGATGCTTTCTCCCATCTTTGGGTAGAGGATGCAACCATCTGAGGATATTTCACACACATATTTGATGCAAACTGCAGGATATGGTAAGAAAAATAAACATTACATTTACTATCAGCTATAGGTCCAATGCCCCATTCAGCTTATCCAGTGTCACTTTAAACTGCTATATGCTCGATAATTTGGATCAAGATGAAGATCTCAGGGATTGCAGGCCTAATGATGTAGATTTGAAATTGAAGATGATTCACAATGTAGAGTAGTCCATCAACACAAGTTATTGATCTGACATAGGCTTTGGGACTAGGAATAGAAATTTTCGGAACTTTTAACATCCTTACGAAGTGAGAAAAGATTACTTGGCAAGGTAGAGAAAGTATCTCACTTTCGATCAGGAGAATCAGCTTTTTCTTCGTCGGCCCACTTTAGGTAGCTTTTTGTATTGCCGTGATACTGATATTGGCATGATACTGTCACCATGGATTACTGGACGAGTTAGGAATCCCCATTTAGAACTCAAGTGAATGACAAATGCCTATAGGTAGCTCAAAAAGGATCCTTAAGTGTGGCATTCTCCAGAATGGCAACGTCTTAGGTGCAGTAACAACTCAGTTAGTCTTCGTGAATAATACAGAAAGATTGAGAACAATACAGAAACATAGAATTGTTGCAATATCACGGGCACGATTGGATCGTATATGTCAGCTTTGAAAGATTGTGTTTTCTTTGTTTTTCAGACAATAAGGATGCACAGCACATGCAACCCTGATACACATGTGCCACTGCCATATGTTTATGTCGGACAGCAGACATTTAAAAAAAACTAAAATATCCTAATAATTTCCCTGAAAACTTTGACATAGTCATAGATGGCCAAGGAGAGAATGTCCCCAAACATCTGAAGATGACGGGGATAAGATACCAGAGTAGATTGGAGCTTATATATGTTAGCTGACTATTGCTCGAGTATGAAACTAAACAACCCAAAGAATTATGGGTTATTAGCGTGAATTTGGACCCTGAAACTCGCACTTTCTTTGTCCTGTACAAGCAATATCAGTCTAAATCAACCAAATAAAGCAGTGCAAATGTTTATTTGAAGTCTAATGATTTACTTTCGACTGGTTGTAGTTTTTGAAATGTTTTATACAATAAACACAAAATAGTTTTATACAATAAACACAAAATATTAAAAGTAGTGCTATTATGTGGGTTTTGGGGCAATGTGGGGGGTGCCTAACCCAAAAACTTGACGTGATAGAGAAAAACGGAAGTCATTTTTTAATTCAGCACCCAAAATTTAGTCAAAAGCAATTGCCTGATCAAAGCCAACAAAAACTGTGTTGACCAGTGATAATTGGTCCAGCCCGCGAGCGATCTCAAGATTTGAATCCGTCATTGGCGCAATTCGAGTTTGACACCCCTGATGTAGTCTATCTTTGCAACCAATGTTCCCTCTAATATTTCACGAGTCAGTGCGGTCCCTCCCACAACAGTGCGTAACGACTAAAAAAAGGTCATCACTTCGCCTTTTTGTGCACGATACAGCTTGTTCTGTGTGCGGCGACTTTGTCGGCAGTGCGCTGCCGCACGCAGCTTAGAGGAAACACTGCATGCAACCATGCAATATTAGATATGACCTAATCCAGCGCCTGGCTCAGACCTGACGTGGAGTGCTGGCTCATTACTAATTTCAGCCGATAGCTTTCCAGATTAGCGTGGGTCTATTTAGCCTGCAGCAGTTTTATCGCTATTCTAATTCACGCTACATGCCATAACCTACATCTCCAACATGAAGGCGTGAGCTATGGTTAATTGGTTCACTTCTTTCAGAATTTGACAATGTATGATAAAAGAATGCTCGGGGGCTTGAGCAATTCCATATTGTGCGCTAATATTGAGTTGGCAACAATAATAGATGGGAAAGGGGGGCAGTCTTCGGAATGCAGTCGTATATAGATCACCCGTGGACACTGGAAACCGATAATATCGCATAAGCGTTACTATAGCGGCGACGCCGAACATATAAAGTTTGTAACGGTCTTGCCAACACTTGTAAATCATATTCGATTTCGTAGAACGCATGCGATCGTTGATAGCTGAATAAAAATGTTGCAAATCTTGAAACAATTTATCAGGGTTTTGATTAAATTTTGTCATCGTATATTTCAGCATCATGATAAGTTTATTTTAGTTGTTTGGCTTCTCTCTTGGTCAGCCTGAGCTGATCGAGCCTGGCTAAATTAAAACTCACTATAAATTAGTGTTCGTTCCTGCTTGGGCTACAGATTGATGTATATTTTTCAGAGTTCGCGTTCGTTTCCATGTGAAATCCTCTTCTGAAATTACGTTCCTTGGCAAAATACATAACGGTAAGTTGCTGGAAATGGAAATTGTCAAATCGACCCGACGCATACAAACTGTAAACGGAAATATTGTGTTGACTAGATGAAGGTGCAAATTAGCCAAAAAGCATGTTTTGACACAATATTTTTCAGTAACGCTTATTCTAGTTTGAGAAAACGAGCTTAGTAAGCCAACTCGTATCGTGATATTGCGCAGAGGTAATACAGGTTCTGTTGACATGTTCCGCATCCATGCAATGTAAACGAAATTCGTGCATTTTGCCCATTTCCACCATGGTGTAGGGTACAAATCTGGCAGTCGGCACCTCCTGATAACCAGAATTTGCTTTCACGCCCATCCCAGTGGATGTGCAGTGCATTAGTCCAATACACCAATCCTTATGAAGATATGCATTGGACTACTTTTCACCCGTCGGGATCGGTATGAAAGCTGAATGTGGATCCCGAAAGTTCCAATTGCATGATCTGCGCACTACGCTGTGGTGAAGATGTGAAAAGTACACCCTGTCTACATCGTGCAATACAGAGTATTGACAAGTTCAAGTATTATGTTGCTCTGGAGAAATGAAGTTCGCTTTCGAGACGCACGTTCTCCACGAGGCAAATGATAAAAGCCTACAGCGACTTGATCAAGATTGACGGCGCTATTTAAACAATAAAAATCATATTGCCTTTCTACACATTGCCTTCTACTAGTCGGCAAAGTTCAAATTCATGGGCTACAGATCAAATTCGAAATGCTCTACTCTTGAGTGTATGGAGCTCATTTCAACGCCTAATCTTTAGATGACGAGGACCCAACTGGTTGTCAACCTATTGTAACGCCTGCATACAGGTGAGTCATCATCGCCGGTTCATTGCTAATGTGATAATTCGCTAGTATGTAATGAACACCGAGTTGAATAGGTTTGTGCACATCATAAAATGGAATTGAGCATAGCAGTTATCTTCGATTTTTCCCAAGTTATCAGGTTACCTGATTTCCAATCATGGTAATTGTTGTAGCGTTTTCACGGATTACGAAATGCTAGTCCTGGGAAATGGTCTACGGGCAAGTAAAGCAACGCCCACATTTTAGATATTATTGAAGCTGTATTCCATTCAAACCATGTCTCGATTTTGTGATTACAGCGATGTTCAGATTTCTGACATGCAGTCGGAATCGCTTCCAAGCTTCGGTTTTGACAAAACCAGCACCAGTGCAGGACACGAGTCAACAGGTGAGTACTGAATTATATTGAAAGCTGGGCTTTCAACAAAACTTGACCTAACCTACAGGTAATATTACTCCGGACTCTGTCACTCAACCATCAGCTCCAGTGGACTTGGCTTCTGATTCGTCGATAACACGCGACAAGGCTGCCGTTTACAGAAGTAATGATGAATTGAAGTCGGTAGACATATATATTCGACTCGTGTCTTTGCGAACAATCTTGAATCATCGCTCTTGATTATAGCGTAATCGGGGCGGGGGTTTGGTATTTATTATAGGTACAAGTGCAGATTATTTTCTAAGTCGCCAAATCCAATCTTCAAGTTATAGGCTACTTGATAACAGTGTTGGGATGACTCGAGTCAACTTTTTCGTACGACATGACTTGACTCGAGTCACTTTGCAAAAATGACTTGACTTGACTCGGCGCTTCAAAAATGTACATTCACTCGTGACTCGGAGCAAAATTTACGAGTCAATTTCAAGTCATCAAGTAAACGGTGTCGATTAAATCACTTTAGCTTGTGCATGTTCGGATTATTCCCCGATTGTGAGTTTCACTGATCCTCCATTGTTGCGTCACAAATGAACTGACCGCAAACGAAATTATCACAGCTTGCGTTGTCGTAACAATAGTAGTAGTAGATTAATATAATAGCAACGTGATACTGTTTATTAGACGGCTCTGTCCTTACATTGCACAGCATTTACCTTGACCTACCCTCTTCTATGATTTAAATCGAACGAATATAGTTTACGTGTTTATATTCTCACGGATGTGTAGATGGTTAGTGTATTTTACGATATCAATTTCTTTCAACTTCTTAAGGCTGAGTATTGGATCCTGTATTTTGGCTGATAATGACAGAATGTAGCATGAAGCTCAGAGTTTACAAACTCAACTGACGTCGCGGGCCGGATTCAAATATTCAGATCACTCGCTGTCCGCATCAGTCAAATGATTCCAAAATATTTCCAACTCTTAACTCAATATATGCAGTTTCTCGCATTCTGGTAATAGGGTGTCAATGTCGGCGATTTGCTCCTGATGATGGCTAGAACTCGCAACGCCGCTGCCTGGTGGTTTTAATGTAGCCTATGAACATACTCGACATTTGCTATATTGAAGGAATATTTATTAGAAGTATTTCTTCCTACAAATTCGAGAATTGTGAAGGATGAAATGAACGCATATTTTGTTCTATATACTCAGAATTTCTTCGCGGGCCCGATGAAACCACTAGGCGGGCCGTATGTTTGACACCCTTGGTGTAGCTATACAGTTGCGGACGTATTTTGTTAGCAGTTACACGTGTACGTGATCGATACAACGCATATTTGCATGTGTATTTAATTTTATATTCGGTATTTGTTTAATTTTATATTCGTTATTTGATTCAAGATAATGGCCCATTGAGCTGTCTATGACACAGCAAAATGTAACTACTTTGACTTGAATTGTGACTTGACCCGTGACTTGACCTGACTTGACTCTAGTCACCTTAGAAAAACGAGTGAGTTGACGTCACTCGAGTCATATTTGAATATCGATTGACTTTTCTTGACTAAAGTCAAAATGTGCAATGACTCGAGATGACTAGTGACTCGAAGGTAGTGACTTGATCCCAACACTGCTTGATAAAGGTATCATACGAAACGATTTTTATGCGGGGTCAATTGAGAGATCCAGAATGCTCGGCAGAGCGGAAAGCAGCATATATGACTTATATTTGACTTGAGAATCTTTCTTTTAGTCACGAGTCCTTTTACATGTCTATTCATGAATCGAGCGAGGAAGCAACTCTAGTCCAGTCATCCTAATTATGCGACTTTGTCTAGAGTCATCCCAGCACTGCTACATACTCTAACTCTGACAACTGTACGACGCATATTTATATGAGCCGTGGGCCTTTGTCTTCACGCTGCATTATCATCATTGCTTACACCCTCCTAACTATAGGCATGGCGTATTATCTTATGGAACGCGGGGAGTACGAAGAAGCACGATTGCAGCTGCAGCAAGTAGTCGAATACCAGAAAGAGATTGGTCCTGGCATTCTGCTACTTTTGGCAGAATGTGCCGCCATGGAAAACAATGACGAAATGGCCTACGAAAACTTCGTCACTGCCATTATCAACATCGACGTCACCATAGCGGATTTGATCCTTTGGCACAAGCGAATCCTTCCGATAAAATACGATGTCGGCGGGCTTCTACGATTTTGCGGAGCAACCCTGTTGGAGTATGCGATCATAAAAAAGTCTGTGGTGGAATGGTCTGATGATACGAATTATTGCGTCGGCTCGCTGCGACGTTTTCTCACGTCTCTTGATCAAATGATTCATCAGCTGCTATTCTACGCTGGCAGTCATAAGAGCAATATAAATTGTTTCTTGCTCTACATCATATCTAAAGCTCACGATGACCTGACGGAGCAGAATGATGGAAGCGTTTTCGACGATGTACTACGAGATTGCGTTTTGGCGATAGTGAATTATATGGGAGGAGACTTCGATCGTTCTTGGGAAGTGACCGAAAACGCAATCCAAGCCATCTCAGAGTATGACGCACAAACGACCAAGTATAACGTGTACGGAAGGTTGCTATGTTGGAAAGCAAACCTGTATCTCCTGGACGGAATCGTCAGGAAGGCAGTTCCTGTTTACCAATCTTCGATTGCAGCTTTGGAAGTTGCCACAGACTACTTCGAGCCCGAGGAGCAGAGTATGCGAGTGGAGAAGGCCTCCAAAGGCTTGGAAGCCGCGCTTGCTTGCCAGAGATCAAGAGTCTTGCCCGTCTGAATACGCATCTCGTTATTCATCTTCATACGATCTACCGAAAATGATTACCAGGAAATGAATAATTTTCATCAGATGTATACGTTGGCTGTTTGCGTCTCGAAATAAAAATCTTCGTTTGTGCTCACATTTTCGTCTATGCACTATTGTACAGTGACTAATAGGGAAAATCGTTGAATCATTTTCCTTATTTGAATGATTGTTAGGTTGGACAAAATCATCTGGGATGTCATCCGTAGACAGTAACAATAATATTACATGTAATTATGACTTGCTTTACTGCCAAAATACGTGACAGATTTGTCCCGCCGACGAAGTAATCGAGCGAGACATATGCGCGGCAGTATATCTGTAATTACACAGCAAATCACCTGCTTGCTCCGTATCTTTAAACGCCTTCGTGGCCCAGACAACCTGCAGAAAAGTGGACGAAAAGTAGGCATGTAGCCAGATGCATATTTCGTTTCACGGAAGGAATCGATGCGGCCGCAGGAGAGTCTATCTTCCGCATGCTATTTGTGTAATTTATGTGCATTACCAAGGACCAGTGTTGCTCAACTAACCGAAGACAATTATTGTGCGGTCGTCTTGCGATTCAAATTTACGGGTTTGAACAACATATAGAACAAGTAGACGCTGATGACAGATGACAGAAGAAAACGTATGTAAACTACTTAATTTCACTCCAGAGGTGGTCAGTAACGAAGTACTTCTACTTTTTCGAAGTACTGAAGTAGTTTTCCTCTGCTTTTGGTACTTACTCAAGTTGATCTTTTTTTCGCTACTTCTACTTTTACTCCGTAATATTCTGTGAACTACTTACTTACTTTTCGTTATTTTCAGTTTGTCAAGTAGAAGTAGTTTATCCCCCAATAAGAAAGATAGCCAGAGGAATTTCGGGGCTGTTTTCACGTAGTACCAAGCCACCAACATTTAATTTTCATAAAAGTCATGTGATACCGAGAATTTTCGCTGCGCTTCGCGTACAGTAGAATTTAGATACCGGGTTGCGTGGTTCCGTTCACGCCGCATTGTCGCCTCTGATATCAAATATTTCATCACAGTAAGTATGGCCCCCATAACGTTTGGAACTACCGTTTCGCAATCTAGCAATTACCTATTATACCTAGCAGCCCATGATGTGTCCTAAACTGGAAAAGTGAACTTTGACTTTTTTAAACGTTCGACCTGTTTTAGCAAATCACCGTCGAAACTTTCTGGACAAAAGACATGAAATATATTTTCCTCTTTTTAGAAGTAGTATTTGTATTTTTCTTTCAATTACGAGTATTATACGTTGAGTTCTAATTATAGTTTCAGTTCTTTTGTCTGGAGAACATGAATGTGGGAATATATAAGCAAGTGTAGCAATGCCTTATATTTTCTGAAGATAAAGTTACTTTGTATGGCATTTTCACGCTCTGCCATATTTTTAGTTAACGTATACTAATCACGCGAAGTGCTAAAGCCATATCCGACACAACTTCTCCGTATTGCTCTTCGACTGAAGGGGCCTTAGAATATGGGGGACGGCTCCATGCCATGATATTTTCTAAAACGGGGTGTTCGAGTAAACAAAGGATTAGTATCGCATTTCCATATCAATACTATCATTTAATCCCATGATGTGGACGACCGAGTATTCTGTCAAAAATTGACACCTCCTGGGATGCATCAATGGGAATCAAGCTCTCTACACCTTCCGCATAGCTCCATTAGCAGCTTTTGACAGTCCATGCGAACGAATTACGGTCGTTTTCACAACTACTTACTTACTTGAGTAGATTCAAAGTCAGTCAATTCTACTTTTACTTCAAGTAGTCTTAGGTTGCTTATGAAAGAAGTACTTCTACTTCTACTTGAGTAGCTTTCTTGACTACTATGACCACTTCTGCTGTTCACTCAGTAGATACTGTTAGACACGTTTCTTGAGTTATATTTATTATTAATGAGACTCATGTGACTGTTTGTGGACAAATTATACGAGCTTCAGTCTTATTGGAAATTCAACATTGAAAAAAGAATGACGAATGACAATTCAATATCGTTTTTCGATGTCTTCGTTCAAAAGAGTGATAATAATTCTGTGGCATCCGCCTCTCGTAATGGTATTCAGTGGCCAATACCTTTCATGGGATTAATTTTTCCTCGGGAACTGTAATATCAATTTGATAAGAACCCTGGTAAAGAGTGCACTCATGGTTTGCAGTAAGGGTAAATTAGATTCTGAAATAGACACATTCAAATGCATTTCCCTTGCTAATGGCTATCCAGAGCCCACTGTAAAAATAACTATTGAACGTAAACTGTGATATCTCGACAAAGGAAAGCCGGTTGCGCCGAGAAGAGGCCAAGTTTATATTGACATCTTATGTTGGTTTTCATAGTTTGTAACAGCTTCGAAAGCAACTTTCATCCTCTGATTCATTGTCTTCCACAAGTGGAACTCCGCGTTCTATTCACTACGACATTCTGTCTGGAACGCGATACCACAGCGTACTTACGATTTCTTAGAGTAACATAATTGACCAATTAACGTGCCGATACACATCGGTCGCACATCTCAGCGCTAGCAAGAAAGAATTGGTCAGTATACTTCACGTCAAATTAGAAAATTGCAGGAGGATAACACTTCTTCCTCATCATCGCAGTCTCTGGATACCATGTGCGACTATGATCAGATTGCGGCACGTAATTCTGCCGACGGACATCACCTCCGGAAACACTACGACTGCGTCAAGCATTATAATGTCGATCAGTTTTCCATAGTTTCTCTCCTTTACATTTAAACTTCAAGGTTCCCAAATCTAACATTATAGTCGCCAATGAATGTAGAATTTGGCTTTATTGCGTATAGCCACAGTGCAGAGAAACAATCAGGTGAGGCACTGTGATGAATTTACCTCAGCCATTGTTGGCTAGCAATCAGACAATTTTGCAGCGGACTAATACGGGGCGCTTACCTTCAATCGTGGATTTCTGTGGTAGTGCAGGATATCCCAAGATCACTCCTCCATCATATTCCGCCATGTCTCGCATAAGAAACTACTTCTTGTGATGACTCGTATATAAGTGCATGTAACACGTGTTAGAGGGAACTATTATGATTATGAGACTCTATACCAGTGGTTCTCAACCTTTTTGGCTTCGCGTACCCCCTCAAGTTTTAGTTCAATTTTAACTCTATTAATGTGCAACCTTCATCTGTCTTGTGCAAATATGAACTGTAGGCTTGTGATAAACAGCAAAATAAAAAATTTTCTTGAAGATGACCTCAGACCCTTTATGTAGAAATTGGTGGACTTTTATTATTTCAAAGCTAATTTTGCTGCTGTATTTCTTGAAGTACTAGGTCGTGTCTTGAAAATCCGCGTCTTCGTTTTGATATGAACGAGGAGTGCCGAAAACCATTTCCGCAAAGATAGATGGAGGCTAATGCAATATTAACGCATAACGCTTCCGACGATACCTCTGGTATGATCGCAACATTTATGGCACTAAAATGAAGAAACATATATGTTATGAACATATCACGTCCAGCATCTAGCGCAGGGATGGGCAACATACGGATAGCGAGCCGCAGAGAGTTTGTACCGTCAAAGTGAAATCCTAATCTAAAGTATAGACAAATTTTATGCGCCAAAGAATGGATCCAAGTTTTCCAACCTGAGAAAGACTGTCAGGAAACGACTTGTTATGTTCGGGTTTACATATATATTTACGAGCAAACATTTTCGACCATGAACAATTGAACATTAACAAGACAAGGCTGCATACCAATATAACTGGTGATATGAATTTCAGGGTTGGAGCGTAATGCGTAGCCTTGTCGATAGGGAATCCGCAATAAGAATGTGCCAAATCTGATAACCGAGCTTTAAGGGCAGGTATATCATTGTCTGATTTATGACGAGTGTCAGCCGAAAATACTCAGGTTCATTCCAATATGAATAAACTATCCAATTGTATATTGAAGTTCTGTACTTCCAAGAAGTTATTCAAATAGTGGTTATGTATATCACAGGATATATGGATTTCGTGGCGAGGTTTCAATCCCTGCATTGGGACAGATTAGGGAAATACTTCGGAAATTTTTATTTCAAACGACCGTTCACTAATTTTATGAGACTGACAACTTCGCATCGAGAAGGTTTCCCAGACATTACGAAGTCACCCTGATTGACGTTATCTCCATATTTTTATTTTTTCCACAAACCCCAACAAAACGTCTCTAAACAGCAATATGTTTGTATCAACAGGTTATTGAAAAATTGGCAATGAAAATGATTTTCCCCACTACGATAGTTCATGTCAGACGATTATGATGATGATATGAGTCATGAGGTTTTAGCAGTTTTGGTACGAAACTGCCTCATGCTTTCTCAAACTAAAAAATAAAATAAAAATTAGGTTATCAACCCTTTTTTTAAATTTAGAGGTCGCGCGGACCCCCCGAAATTGCTTCGCGGACACCCGGTTGAGAACCGCTGCTCTATACGCAACTACTGAAAACGTTTGAATAAACCATTGTATTGAGTATATCGGTTACGAAGAGCTTCACCACAAGGCAACAGGCTTCTCCAGATAAGCCGAGCACCAAGACGATTGGTTAGCTATACTTCTAATACAGATCTCCAGAGACATTAAGCTATAATTGCTGCAGTAGCTTCTTACGTAGCCTGCGTGTGAACTGTGAAGAGTGCTGATGTAATTACAAACACTCGTTTTAGGTGTGTTGATTTTTATTATTAGTATTATTATATCATTATACAACGACACTGGCGCCTTTGGCCTATTCAGGCCTAGTGCGCCGAGACAGTGCACTTGATAAAGTTCAGTATCTTTGCTTTTGATATCATGGACGACTTGTCATGCTCACGCACTCCATCTCTTCATGTACTCTTGCTTGCTGTTCAAAATTAACTTTTTTTCAGATTCCAGTGATTCACTGATTATATTGTCAGGTTACCCTACAAAACGCGGCACACCCAATTTGGTTCGATTCCAACAAGTCTAAGCCGCCGCAGAGCCAATTTAAATTTTTAGTTTAATATGAAAAATTTTGAAAAGAATTTTCAAATTTTTATGACAACCCGCGAAATTGTTGAGTTGTCTTCAAAAACGTTGCAAAACAAATTTGACTCAATTCCAACCTGTAGAAGTGAATTTATTGCAGTTGAAAGTGCTGGATTTGCAAACATAGCATTGACGGTATAGGTAATCTCAGAATTATAAATGAAAAACTTGAATAATTTGGTGTGCAGCGTTTTTCAGGGCAACCGGACAATATAATCAGTGAATCACTGGAATCTGAAAAAAAAGTTAATTTTGAACAGCCCAACTGAAAAACCACCCATACGTTTGTATTAATAGGCTATTGGCAATTAAAATGTGTTTGTACAGTAGAATATTTCATCTCCAACGACCATTCTGTTTATGTGAGATATGAAGTTTCACAAGTTATGGACGGAACTTTAATTTCTCTAATTAAAAAAAATACGAAGTAGGTTAAAAGCCATTTTGCAAATTTGGAGGCTTCGCGGACCCCCTGAAAATGCCGGGGGTCCTAGGGGTCCGTGGACCCC
This sequence comes from Botryllus schlosseri, assembly GCF_051294905.1. Taxonomy (NCBI): domain Eukaryota; kingdom Metazoa; phylum Chordata; class Ascidiacea; order Stolidobranchia; family Styelidae; genus Botryllus; species Botryllus schlosseri. The sequence goes on from NC_137249.1 coordinate 18,696,209, forward strand.
CGGTTGAGAACCACTGATCTAATAATTGTAAGAACTTTATTCGATATCAAATTAAGGTTGTTAGAACAACCGTCGGGTACGGGCTCATACCTTTATCATCAATTGGGTTTGAGTTCAAGGTTTACATCCCGCAATGACCTCCACGAATAGCGATAAAGGGGACTTGATTGTATTGGATTTTGTCTTATTGCTTTGTACGACTACAAAATCAATTGAAAATGTAGTTTAGACGTATGCTCAATGCTCATATTGAATTTAGTTCGCTACAATTCTGGGAATAATGCACCTAGTTCTTCACTTGTACTCGTACAAGTTGTACAAACATTTACTCCTAACAGAGCAGTCCATAATATATAACGTATATGTGAATTTGTGGGTCTCAAACAGAATCATTCGATATGGTGCGATGAAGAAATACACTGACGATAGGATACAGTACAAAATTATAATTTGGCTTAAAAACCTTCAAACGTCGCTCACTCTGGAAAGTGGTATAGTGCCTCATTTTCCGATGTCGACACTTTGTGAGATGCAAGATATAATACTTAATACGATAAGTTTTGTTGAAAAACTCCATATCTAGCGTGACGGAGGTGTGTTAAGGGGAATAGCGAACTAAAAGTACGTTCATGTTGCACGTAACCTTCGTTTTACTTGAATTATTATAACAACTACTGGATTGCGGGAAACATCTAGCACAGGGGTCTCAAACTCAAATGTGTTCGCGGGCCAAATTCCTAGTTTTTGGTGACGCCGCGGGCTGCAGCATCAATTATAGGAGTACACAATGTATAATTTCCAAGTAGGCCTTATTTGACGGGACCTTGCAGACTGGCATTCCACAAACATCGTGAAAATGTAATTTACAATTGTACTATTCCCGCTTGGCACGAAAAAAAATCATATTTTTAAATAGTTGAATAAAATTGCTTTTGTGCTTGGTATAATTTGTTAAAATAATGAGTTATATACACCGTGCGAGAGGACTGAGGCATCATGGCATCGTAAAAACAGTCGCGTTATAATATTGCAGCTAGCGGACATTTGATGTGCCACAATTATAGGTAGAATCAGGGCCTACGACACCTATCTACCGGGACCTACGATGCGTAGGCAATCGTAGGTCGCGGTAGAATATTTTGGAGTTTACCAAATATTGATTTGATATCAGGGCATTTGAGCAGTGTAGCCTAATCCGGCTTTCTGGCACAGTTCCGATAAGTAGGCTATTGTTCATTTTATTGCCAGAGTCAAATTAAATCAGCGTTAGATTTGCCTTCGATTGGAACTGATCAATAACAACTTTAATGTAATAGTTATTGTGTCATAGCAATGACAGTGTTTCTTAACCTTTTTAGCGATCGCACCCCTTGTGCTTTCAATAGGATTTCTCGTACCCCTAACACAATTTCTGATGGTGCCTATATTCAAATCAAAAAGCCTATTCACATACGCGCGCAAGAATAATTTTCAGCTGAATAAATTAGCTCAGACAATGACAGACTTTTTGTTGGTCTGCAAAATAATTTCTGGCTCTAGATAGCTTACAGTCCCAATTCCACAATGCATCTCGTAACCCTGATGTGGTACTTCGTATCCTGAACGGTCCACGTACCCCTGGTTAAGAACCACTGATTTAAGGGAATGGTCAGCATCAATTGGTGACATGAACAGCCCTGTTGGGAATCTTCAAGCCAAATGGCTAACAAATGCAGTGGCCATATTCTGAGTCAGCCATTGGCAGTTCTGAACACTGAACAGTGCACTACTGCTGAGGTAATATTCCAGAATTGTATAGCATCAAGGTGCCATTCATTAACAAACATGTCCATTGTCCATGTCCATGTCCTTCAACTGAAATGCATCTTGAAACTTGGATACCGGTAGCCTACTCGGTGGCTACAATTTTTACTCGGAATAATATCTTAACCAACTTCTCGCTATTATCACTGTTTTGCAAAACAGAATGTTAGCCTCATTTGATGCACCTTTTTCTTGCTGTGCTGTGTGAACCTTGTATTACAGCCAGCAATACCAGCACAATCAGCATAATTACCTATTAATCTATGGAACAAATTCTTAACAGACGAAGTCCTTCCTAACGCTCGCCTTCACAGTTCACACTGCACAATGTGCACATGCACAGTGTACTGTACACTTTACATTGTAGAGCCTTGGGTAGTGACTCATATGTTGATTATACCGCATGGCATAAGTAATCAAAAACATACCATAATCACAATCCTACTATTGGCATCAATGTTATCGTGAAACGTTTTTCTACATCCTGTTCTCTTCTCACGATTATCGACGCAGCAAAACATGCTACATAACACACTACATAAGCAGAGATATTCCTAAGACGAGCAAAAAAGCACACAGGTATACCGGTAAATTGCTTCTGAAGGGATCGGGTCAATACCGCAAAATTCCCGACTACCAGAACATCACATGACCTGATTAACCTCTAGCTTTATAAAAGAACATTAACATAAATATTTTATGCTTCTATCACTCTCGAAGCCTTCAAATTACATAAAGGCGAAGCGGCTGGGCAGAACGTCCATCGTAACTGAATGCACGAATATATACCTACTATAGGTAACACCGCGATGGCATAATTGATTCAGTCAGCCATCCTGGAGTTCTATATATGTCCCTGGAATTAATACACGATTCATATTCGATTACTGGACTCATTTTGCCCACCACGAGGTAACATATGCATTTACTAACAATATATACTTTTTTATTTAGATAATGAAGATTAATCCTTCTTACAAGTGTGGTCAAGATATCAATCATGAATAGGTTATATTCGCATTATCACATTTGATAGAAATCTATAATGACTAAATCAGTGGTTCCCAACCTGTGGTACGCGTACCACTAGTGGTACGCGAAGGTCTTCCAGGTGGTACGCGAGTAGATTCCGTTTTTTCATCCGGATCGAAGGGAGTTATGATTTCAGGTGCGGTTCATTTTGAGTTTTTTGACGCCGTCGTCGTCGTGGTAAGGCTCGTCCGGGGCAAGGTACGTCAAAGAAAGAAACCGACTCATGCATGACTTTCGATGCGCTGTTAGCATAGTGTCCTATATGGTGTGGACACAAGAAAATCTCACGGCTCAATGAAATTGGTCTACGTCACACTTTCTATTAGGCTAAAGGCAATTTGACCGTATTGCCGAGCATTAAATTTGATAAAACGGGTATCAATCAATATCTACCGCGGTACCGATTGCGAAAATATAAATTTTATTCTGTACGTGGCCCTGGAAACCCCCAAAATCAGCCTCGAATGTTGCGTAATGGAGTTTAGTATTGTGACGCAACGACGTCGTCTGAGCAGCTCAGGATCAAGTGCGCACGAGAGTGAGAGTGTGAATGCTTAATCGGGTGTGCAACAATGGCCAATACGCTTGAGGTTTGCGCTGCTTCTCACCTGCTCCCATTGTTGCGTAACAATATCCAACTCCGTTACAATGCAACATTCGAGGCTGATATTGGGGGGTTCCAGGACTACAAGCAGAATAAAAACAAATGCAGCCATTGCATTTTTGGTTTGTTAATGTTATTTCATTATGATGTTTATGTGACTGGTGGTGAAAAAACAATTCCATGCATCTCATCAACCCTGGCTGATAATGCCTAGTTTATTGGAATTTCTTATTACACCTCGCATAGGTCAAATACGTGATTATGACGTCATAGATATTGAATTTGAGATAGGTGGTACGCGAGCACTGCATAAAACCTCGAAATGGTACGTGGGTGGAAAAAGGTTGGGAACCACTGGACTAAATAGACAACGTGATTACAGCAGAAACGCCATCGACCAAGACCAGTGGTTCTCAACCGGGGGTCCGCGAAGCCTCTAAATTTTCAACATAGTTGATAACCTAAATCTGTATTTTTTAAACCAGGAAACTCGTGAGGTACTTTCGCCTCATTGATAGTAAATCTCCAGTAGCAGCACTCACATCAACAGAATGGCCGTCTGAGTTGAAATATCCTACTATTCAGACTCATTTTAATTGCTAAATTACCAACAGCCTACTGATATTTATAATTCGCAATTTCGCGATATTTTGTTGGAGATTGTGGAAAAAGTAAAATGTTGGATTAGTAAGGTCAATCACAGTGACTTCGAACTATTTACAAAATCCATTTTCCATGATAACTTCAGTCAGTTTCAGTATCAGTTTATTATTATTTTCATCATTTCAAAACACTGCAAAAAACTGCGATACCATGAAAATATAGGAAGGTGTCGAAACGAATTGAAGTAGTCTTTGAAATCAGACACCAAAGATGAGCTGCTTGATAAAAATGCCCAGACTTGACGTTAAATATTCATTAAAAAATAGTTTATCAATTTCGGTGCCATATTTGTTGCGATCATACCCAAATGTGTCGTCGGAAGCGTTACGCGTTTTTATTGCATTCACCACCACCTATAACTTCGTAGAAATAGATTTTCGGCACTCGTTCATATCAAATCGACGGCGCGGATTTTTGAGACACGACCAGGTATTTCAAGAAATGCAGTTGCAAAATTAACTTTGAAATAACTAAAGTCAATCCATTTCTACCAGAGATGAGCATGGATTAGGATTAGGTTTTGAAAAAACAGGATTTGTGAAATTTTGTCGGATTTGGATTGGATTTGGATTAGACATTTTTTTCAGAACGGATTAGGATTTGGATTGGATTGAACTATTTTCTGGGAGATTGAAATGTCGTGTGGCGAATGGCGACAAACTTTATTCAGATCAGTTATTAATGTACTTATGGTTACCAAGTTATCTTAAATCAAGTGAATCGTTGGTTGTGAAAGAAACTTTTCGAATCCCGCCATTGCATAAATTAATATTTTTTCTGAATTTCCAGTTGGAATCGGATTAGGATTGGACATGGACTTGAATATGAAAAAGTTATGGATTAGGATTTGGATTTGGATTTGAAGGTTCGGATTTGGATGGGATTAGGACATAGAAATTTCAAATCCGCTCATCTCTGATTTCTACATCAATAGTATGATGTCATTTTTAAGAAAAGTCATTTTGTTGCTGGTTATCACTAGCCTACTTAAGAAAAGTCATTTTGTTGCTGGTTATCACTAGCCTACGGATATCATTTGCACAAGACAGATGACAATTGCACGATAATTGAGCTAAATTTGAACTAAAACTTTGGGAGTTCCGCGCGGTTCGTGACGGTCGAAAAGGGGACCGCGAAGACAAAAAGGTTGAGAATCACTGACCTAGACGCAATGTGTTTAAATAGGGTTACCATATGTCCTCTTTTAAGAGGATTTGTCCTCTTTTTGGCTTTTCTGAAAGTGTCCTCGGAGCACGCCCAAATGTCCTCTTTTTTGAAAATTTTGGTTAAATATCTGTGAAAATTGGACTGAGATACAGGAAAACAGCACTCAAGTAACGGTCCGTCGGGTCTTTCGGGAGTTGAGCCAGAAAGACGACCTTTTTTCTCTAGTCAACCAACTGCAAACTCGAAATAAATTTACCAATTTTTTCGGATTTTACTCCGGTATTGTAGGTCTGAAAATTTTGAAAAAGTGTCCTCTTTTCAGATTCCCGAAATTCGGTAACCCTTGTTCAAAAGTATAGTAGTCATATAATAAAGAAAGTATAATCCTCATGCAATGCAGTATGTATTTAATAAGGAAGAGTAAATAGCTATAGCCAGGGTTGCCATCGACATGGATCCAAAAATAAGGACACTTGGATTAGCATTAAAAAGCGTTTTTGTACATATTTATACGAGCCGTGGCATATCACATTCCATACTTTTTGCCAGAAACAATCTGCTCCAGCAACTCCTTGTTATTAAAAAGTGCTTCATTGATCTCACGACAGCTCAGGTCTAGGTTAATCCTTTACTTGTAACAATAGACAATAGAGAATACTCTTTACCTTTAACACTAAACTATATGGAAGTAGTGACTTCTTGCGACTGCAATTGTTACGACACCCTTTGCTACATTGGCTTTATTTTGAATCTGGATTACCCACGCGAGCTACGTAGCTTGCGTAATCGAGGCATATTATTGATCAGGCTTGAAAGTGATCGAATTTGCGGTTCATTTTTTACAGCCTGTGGTTTTAATCCACGCATCAACATTCAGAAGTAGGTGATGTGTTTTGATATCGAAGCAACTTTTCGCGGGCCGCTCAGAATATCGCCGCGGGCCGCACTTTGCCCAGGTCTGATCTAATCAGTATCTCGTCTCTTGCGCATAGCGCGAATGGGTTCTTATGATTGCGGCATCGTATTGAGTAGCTCGCTTCGCGACAACTGTTTTCTGATTATATTGACGACGTCTCTGACGAGGTCGCGTGGATTCGCCTAATTACTAATTACAAATTACTGTGGCATTTGAGCATTTTGTACGTGGCCGCCACCTCGTCAATATAGTGACGAGGTCGTGGTCGTGGTCCGGTCCGGTCCGGTAAATGGTGAGGGCTGACTAGTATTTATTCAGCAAAAATTGCTTGTATTTCGAATTGAATGTGAACAGAACATGCTCGACGACTGTCGGATAGCCGGCGAGATACTGTTCCACACTTCAGGTCCGGCATATTTGATTGAGCGATGATCTTTTTTGTCAACCATATGATAGTTGGATGACGTGGACGCGCGTGTGTCGTACTTATGCACTTTTGATACCGAGGTAACGAAGTCATTGAAGTGTTCGGGGCAGTGGCCACAGTGGGACTGATACATAAACTTTGCAATTTCTAGTTTCCGCATATCTTTTATGTTTAGGAAACCGAATTTTCTGAGCAGTGATTTGTTTGACACACATCCTGGTCCCTTTGGGGCCGGGCTATGATACGGAGGACCTGATGTTGTGGTTTTTGTAGCGGCTTCAGTGTAGTTTTACTGGCAGCCTTCCAACAGATGATGCCGTATTGTAACTTCGATAGGAAAAATGATTTAAATAGTATCAGAAGGACCCAAACATGGCTTGTAGTCTCTAAGGCTGTAGAACAGACCACAGTTTTGTGATAATTTTATTTCTTAAGACTGAATGTGACTCTTCCATGACATGTTCGAGTCTAGTAAAACCCCAAGGTATTTCGCATTATCCGAGTTTCTACGTCCTACATGCAATCGGAGTTCAAAGAACTTGTCGACGTCTTTGATCGACCATACAGATCTCATTTTGAGTTCAAAAGCTATTGAAGTATATTACGTTCATAAATTCACTAAATACTGTTTTGGCCTCTATGCTTTCAACTGCAAATTCGCATTATATAGGATTTTATAGATACATAAATACACGATTACTGTATCGATTTAGGAATGTTGCCCGCCAAGTACTTAATTTCCCTATATCTGACCCGCCGACTGGAGAAGTGGCCCGCCCTTGCTCCACATGATGACGAGTTTGCTTATGTGAATAGCAAACAGCTTCACTCAATCAACATCCAGGGAATCTGTGATGCAAACCTTATCTTTACCGATGTTGTAGCAAAATGGCCTGGATCAAACCATGATACTTCAAAATTAAAGAATTTGTGACGATTTCGAAAGAGGTAAATTTGGATGTATTAAATATAATAATATTAAACAGGCATGCAGATAAGCATTTACGATTAGAAAGCGCTCTTACTGTTTCAATGGCTGCTAGATAGCCGTGACGATGAAAACAATTATGGCATTTTCGATAGCACAGAGTGATTGCCATGTCATAATTGAGCTGCTATGTGGAAACTTTATGTCTCAAAAGTCTTTGATTCGTTTTCAGCTCATAATTAATCAAGTCATAAACAAATCATCGTTCCGCAAATACTGAGCTCATTGTCTAGACTTGTGCTTGTACTTCAATATTAATTCCCAGAAATTGACGTTAACAAATTTAGATGGGTATTCAAACAAACAACTTCCACTTCCACTTTCGCCACTGCCAACTCACCACGAACAGAAGTCACGAGTAAAAACAAAAGATGTTAAGGCTAATGCGTTTCCCAATGATAAATATTTTGTTCGGTTGAGCAAATTCCCGAACACGAACGCGATTACGAACGCTATCACTAATGCGATTACGAACACGATCACGAATGAGCATGTAATGACCCCCCTGGCCTTTCAGAATAAGGACAGATCTTAGAAATTAGGAGGGTATGGCAACCCTGCCTCTAGCTGTAAAGCATAGCTCAGACAGCTGTGTCAAATTATGCCGTAGACTCGTCGAATTGCTTCTTTGCACTATTTCCACAGTGTTCATTTTCTGGAATTTCAGGCTGGAGACAGTGTCGGCAAATGCAGCATGCACGACGAAGAATACATTTTGTTGATGATCGTAATTCCTCTGAACTGAGATTGTATATGATCGGGTTGATGGACTCAGTCACATTCAGAAGGCCACGGGATATCAGATATGTGATCGTGTGGTCGAGATCACCTTTGAAACTAACCAAATACCGTACGAATGAGGAAAACTTTGGGAGGTAGCCAAAGAAAAAAGAGGCCATTATCAGAGATAATTGAAACAACGCCTGCTTTTCCTCTTCCCGAAGATGGCGGTGTCCTGTAAGTTCTTGTCTCTTCATTTTCCGTTGAAGCAGAGAAAATCCGATAGCAACACTAAGCATGGAAATTAAAACTATCGGAATCAAATTCAATATTGCGACTTCTAAGGAATAGTAAACATAAGCGAATCGTATATTCTGGTTATTAGCGGAGCAAATCATGGTTGCAGGACCCACAGGCGAATTACCAATATCCAAGAAGTATGCAGCTGGCGGTACGAGTATTAGCACCGATGTCACCCAAGAAAATACCACGGTTCGCTTAGCCCTCGTCAACGTCATAAAATCGGTAGCTTTATGAGGGCAGCGGATAGCATAAAACCTCCAAATTGACAATACAAGTACAAGTTGGATTGTAACGGCGCTTACAACGGACACTATCGGGGGCATAGTCTTGCAGATAAGAATATTCCATGGATAATCTTTCTCATTACTGGACCATATGAGTTGTGAGACGATAAAAGGTGATGTGAGGACTGACAAAATATCAGAACAACATAAGGCAATGATGATTACATTTAGGGCATTTTGTTTCGTTCTACGTAGAGCTGTTATCGTGAATACATTAGCGATCAGTCCAAAACACCAGGTAATGCCGAATGCTATCCAAATCAGGAGAATTTCTCGCTCGCCTAAACTTTGTGAATGTATCGAATCAGTGACCGCAAGTGGCAAGGTTGTGAAGAGATCAGCTTCATCAGATGTTGTATTCATTTTCACCCAATCCGATGTATTCAATGCACCATTCGTCTTCTGACAATCACGCGACCGGAGCAATGACAACCTGTAAATTGTTCGTATTTGGTGTTAGATACTTTACAAGGCAAGACTAGGCCACGCCTATTTACTTCAATCAATATTCAGTAAGACAGAGCAAGAAATTTTCAATTCCGACTAATCTGATGGTAACTGTGTTTTCGACGTAGGCCCCTATTTATAAGTGAATATGGCTTCAGAATAATGATGGGATTCTGCCGGTTCACACCGCGGCTCTGTAGAACAGCCGAACGAAACTTTATGAGATCAGCGAAACGGTTATAGCATTATACTGTTTCATTGGCCAAGTTGGTTCATTGAAGATTTTCGCACTTCTCGAAACTTGAATATAAATACACATTGGTGTATTGGTAGTAAGCAAATACATATGAACCGCGGAGTCTTGCATACGCCATTACCTATACGTTACATACCAGCTCGTTCGTGCATTATCGGAGTTAGTTTGCTATGGAAAGTGTGTGAGTGTGTATCTTTGAATTGCGTGTGAATGTGAATGCTACTGATTAAATTCGCCATGGAAGAATGAGGGGTTAGATCGGGTTAGATCAGTTGCGGTAATCACCTTAACGTCCTAATAACATGTTCTTCCATTAGATCAGTGGTTCTTATAACCTTGGCACCAGAACTCAAGGGGGCGATTTGGATTTTGAAGGAGGCGGAAACACCCAGTAGCAGATATAGGGGGCGCTAGGATGCGATGCGGGCGCTGAAAAATTGCGTAACAGAATAGATGATGTAGTATATCATAGGGATATATCGTTCTGTAGCTGAATTATAGATCTATATATCCCTGAGTTCTCTTTGCAAATTAACTTTTGACGAAATTTATATCTCTAATTTTTTTGTCACGCCGTATATAATATGTTTCCGCAAACGCAGTGGTTATTGTAATTTTTATAAATATGTTAATGTGCTTGTTGTGCGTACTTCAAGTGCTCAAAGTCTCCTTTAACACAGATCCATATCACTGGGTCCTATAACTAAAAGAGATGAGGCGGGTCGAAATCCGGGAAAGCGGTCCTGTACCAATTTTGAAAGACATATAGATCAGATTTATTCTCGTCCGCACAATCAAGATGCTTTGACGGGGGTGATACATCCTTTTCAATAAGGTTATCTAGTCTGCACCACCATGATTTTTCTCCTCCATGCTATCCCTGCATACTGAGCGCCGAGCGGGATAGCCGCGGATACCAGTTTTCGTGTCTTTAGTCTGATCCGGCCGGTGATTGAACCCACGATCAAGAAGTCGGAAGCATCACCATTACGCCATCTCGCGATCTTGGCAGCTTTCACACCTTATTTAACATATTTGTACAGTAGACATGTGTTGAAGCCTTCTGGCTAAAATGATAAACCAAATATCCTTGTATATTTGAGAGCTATACAAAATTGAAGTGTCAGTGTAGTTCTTCATCGTACCATAAAGAATGATACTGTTTAGTGTAGTGAGTGACCCACAACCTAATTATCACATTATTTGATATGGGTAAGAACCAGAGGTGGTCAAAGTAGTCAAGAAAGCTACTCAAGTAGAAGTAGAAGTAGCGACGAAAACATCTACTCAAGTACGAGTAGAAGTACTTCTTCCATGAGCCACCTAAAATTACTTGAAGTAGAGGTAGAATTGGCTAACTTTAAATCTACTCAAGTAAGTAAGTAGTTGTGAAAACGATCGTAATTCGTTACCAGTGATTGTCCAAAGGTGCAAATTGAGCTATGCCAAAGGTGCAGAGCTTGATTCTTATTGATGCATACCAGGAGGTATCCAATTTTCGACAGCACAAGCATTCGTCCGCATCATTGGATGTAAATGATAGTATTGATATGGAAATGCGATACTAATCCTCTGTTTACTCGAACAGCACGTTTTAGAAATTATTATGGTATGGCGCCCTCCCCATATTATAACGCATGTAGTTTAGTCGAAGAGCAATACGGAGAAGTTGTATAGGATACGGTGTAAACACTTTGCGCGATTAGTAAACATTAATAAAAGATCCGGTGGGTCGTAAAAATGCCATACTGTGTAGCTTTATTTCCGGAAATTAAACGCATTACCACACTTGCTTTTATACTTCAGCATGTATGTTATCCAGACAAAAGAACTGATATTCATTAGAACTCAAAGTATATGATACTGGAAATTGAAAGTGAAATATAATATAAATACTATTTCTAAAAGCGGAACATGTATTTCATGTCTTTAGTCCAGAAACTTTCGAAGGTTGGTATGCTAAAACAGCTCCAAAACTGTAAAAAAGTCACAGTCCACTTTTTCAGATTAGGACACGCCATGGACTGCTAGATTACGATACAGGTAAATGCTAGATTGCTAAACATCAGTTTCAAACGTTATGATGAGCCATAACATTATATACTGTGATGAAATACTGTATTTGATATTGCGAAGTGCGACAATGCGGTGTGAACGGAACCACGCCAACCCGTTACCTAAATTTCATTCACCGATACTTTCGTTAAATCATACTGGTTACGCCGAATCCACTGCGCGCGAAGCGCGACGGAAATTCTGGGCTTTACTCCAATTTTATGAAAATTAAATATTGATGATCCGTGAAAACATCCCCGAAGTTCATCAGGCTATCTTCCCGATTGGAGGATTAAGCTACTTCTACTTGACAAACTGAAAATAGCGAGAAGTGAGTAAGTAGATCACAAAATATTACGAAGTAGAAGTAGCAAAAATCAGATCTACTTGAGTAAGTACCAGACGTAGAAGAAAACTACTTCAGTACTTCGAAAAAGTAGAAGTACTTCCTTGTTGTAGTTGTTGTTTGTGGTATTCATGGTGTTTGTCGACTACTATGGTCACTTACACCAGGCCGATATTTATTCAAGTATATTCCGTAACTGCCGACTTATAGCACGGCCCACTTCTAGGCTTTTGTAAGACACCGCTTACGCGGATGAGATGGCGAGGAGGAGCCTAGATAAACCTCCAACACTTAGGAATAGGAATTCAAAAGTCAACCTCGGTCGGACTTGAACTCGCATCCCATTGGTGGTGCAGCCGCGAATTATACCACTGTGCTATCTCGCCACTAAGTACTACGTTGCTGACCATCTCTGGTAAGAACTGGGTGCAGTATTCCCTCTATTTTACCGAACTAAATTAAATCTGTTCATAAGTATATAGCACTTTTAGTGATTTAGTGACATTTAGTGATTTGTATTCCACCACAAAGTGAGCGGCGCATCATATTTTAAGGAAACACCCAGATAAATGGATCCATAAGATAGAGGTCGCGTCTGGAAAACGCGTCGATCAAGTGCAGCAGTGAAGGAATCGTGCCACACTTATCGTAAAGGGTTAAGAATCGAAGAAGTGACACTACATATGTTTATTTATGCAGCTAGAGTCGTGGTTCCCAAACTTTTCTAGACACGTCCCCCTTAATGATAGCGAAAAATATCACGCCCCCCTTATCGCCATATCACAAAATGCAATCAGAGTCCTAGCAATCCCAACGGATATGCATGGAAGGTTATGACTGTTGATGAGAGAATTCTCCAATACGAAATTCGGACTATACACAGAGTAATAACTATGAATAGGGAGTAAATCGCGCGGAGCGCGAAAAAACTTTAAGTTGACCGCAGCTTCGCGCCGTTTTCAGATGCTTTCACGCCCCCTATATGGGGGCGTGCCTCTTAGTTTAAAAACCACTGAGCTAGATGGCAATGGGGATAATTTTTATGTCTTTTAGCTGGAGTTCGAATACGGTCACTTTCAGGAGAAAAAGTTGGTGCCAAAAATTATATTACGTTTTATCTTTAATTTGAGACCATCTTATATTTAGAGGGCAGTGCCCTTTTATGGATAGAACGTTATGAATATTGATAAATAGGATACATTATTTACACTAAGGGTTTTAGCATAATTTTCCGCGCGACCTAAAACTATAATTACTCAGCGGTATGGCGACCCAAACAATGTGTAGTACATTAAACGACTGTTCTCGCAATTTGCTGTTTTATTGCCTAAAATAGAGGGTGGTAAGGATTGTAACGGGTCAAACTAAATGTCTGTCTCAACCTTGAATCTCTTTGGCAATGTTACGGAGCATTCGGTCTTCAGGTCCTTTCTGAAGATCGCACAGAACAGTGGTTCTCAAACTGGGGTCCGCAAGACATTCCGGGGCCGTGAAGAACCTCCCAAACATTTACAGGTTATTTATTTTCCAAATCAAAGTCGAAGCTTGAAGGAGGCCCAAAATTATTTCGCAAATCGACGTAAAGTTGGGTAATTTTGGGCAGATTTATTCAACTTGCAATGGTTACACTGGTCGACATCATTTTTGGTTTTGGCCAAACTGATGTCTATTAAGTCAATTTTCGTAAACTGATTAAGAATCTGAAGTCGCTTTTTCCCATCACGTCAAGAATTTTTATAATCTGTGATTTATAATTTTGCATTTCAGTGCTAAAAACAGCCTGTTCTGTGACGTATTCCTAGCTGTTGGGTCACAGCTAAAACGGTTGTGACGTCATCAGATTTGGTCAAAGTACTTACCATAGGTACTAAAGTAGAAGTAGAAATAACGGCGTCAATTTCTACTCAAGTAGACGTAAAAGTAACGTTTTATAAGTATGTAAAAAAGTAAGTATTCTAGGCCTAGTTTTTGATATCAGTATCAATTTATTAATATTTCCTTCCTTTCAAAACATCACAAGACTGCGATACAATGAAAAGATAGGAAGGCGTTGAAACGACTTGGAGTAGTCCTTGAAATCAGACACCCACCTGGGCCTAGGCGATGCAAAGAAGAGGAATTCACAGCACACTAAATGAAAAATAAAGCGACATTGAGGCTGTGAAGCATTTGAAAACAAAAATCCTTAGCATTTGGTATTCCAATGGTTTGGAGCAGAGTCGCATGGACATGGAACAGATTGTTACTTTTGCTCATGTGTTTTTTTTCAATGTCAAAAATCAGCATAAAATTCAATATCCAATTTGACTTTCGCAATACGACCGATTCCTCATGGGCCAGATGTTACAATTCTATTGCCTTCAAAAGTTTCACCAACAGTTGAAGAAGATTCTTTCCGAAGAATGTTCTCAGCATGAGTGTGATGGTGATCAGCAGCTATATAAAGTTGAATCATGCTGAACTAAATAACTTTGTCATGAATTTGAATTTGCCAACTTAATCTGCTCTTGTTGTAGGTTCCAGATTAAAAGCCAAACATATACTTGCCACTGATACCACGTTTGCTTGGTATATGCATTGTTATAGTGAATACACACGCTTCTTTGCCTCCGAACCCTCTTTAGTCTATTGTGCCGATGTTTAAGGTGTCATAGAGACATTGGGAACTGTGAATTGTGCCTCTTTATTTATGCACCAAGCCTAAAAGCTGTTTTGTCGCCCAATACAAATCAATCAGCTTCTATCCCTGTAGCTGGTACAACAGGCATCAAGGGGTCTTACGAGAATATAAAACTTTTGATTTCAAATTTGGAATATAGTACTCAAACGTGTAAAGTTTCCGTTGATTTTGAACTCATAAATATGCTACTGGTTCAACTGTCTAGAAATATACAAGGTATCCTTGTTTTATATATGAATGAGACAGTAGATATCATTGAATTAAACGTAAGTGGCCGATGAGGGAGTATCTTACAACCGGCTTTAAAATGTTGCAGAGCCTGCTCTTATCGACAGATCTAATGTTGTATTTCCACCCATAATATATTAAACTGGATCTGATGAAAAAGTTTTTGAAGGCTCTGATCAAAGAGACTGCATGTTCTAAATACATTCACGAAAGATTTTCTAACTTGAGTTTATACAGTAGAGAGTGTATTTGTAGGACCTCAAATCAGAACACTCACCAAAACCCCTATATCTTATTAGGAAGGCGGATTTGGAAAAAAAATACATGACTCTCTTTCATTGAAGTTGCATCTAAATTTCATGGAAATACTAAGCATCCTGATTATTTGGAGGGTTTAGTTTAAGATAACAACACCTCAAATCCAATAAAGTAAGTTGAGAGCATCGTAGGATGTGTCTCGTATCATATACGGACCTAAACAGGCATAAGCGCCCTTAATACAGCCGTTTTTGAGTAAAATGAGTATAATTTTTATTCGATTTTTGCGAAAAATTGTGACGTGATGAGTGACTTGCGACGGCAAATTCGGAATCAGCATCGTCAAATTAGGTAAACTCAATTAATCGTGCTAAAATAACCAAAATAAAAGTTGAAAAATGTCGACCAGTGTTATTTATTATTCTGTTGTGGCTCACCTTGATCGCTAAGAAACGCATAATTTACACAAAAAGTCAACGGTAATGACAATTATGGGAAAACGATATACTCCTTGTATCGCTTAAGTCCGCTCAGATGCGTTATTCTAGAGGTGGTGCAACCTGTGGCTGAGAGACTTCTGAGAGACCGGCTCTGATCATTTCCGTGCCAAGACGCACCAAGACATATATGAATGCTATCCACAGAGAAAGATATTGCGCCCAGTAAAGAAATGCGAGTTTCAGTTCACATACGTCAGTAAAGGAGTTTTTTCCTTAGTTTGGTCTGGCTCGTTCGAACGATTCCAATGTCTTTGACCAGCGACATTAATTAGCTCAGTTCATGAAATGAAGTAACTTTTACTAATGGTCCACCTGAAGCTAACGTACCAGAATATAACGACATTTCTAACCATGTGGCATGAACATTGCCTATTGTACACGCCGTACTGTAGGCCTATAATAGCCTAGTAATATGACTTAAATTTTCGAAGACACCACGTCCAACGGATCTCCCGGTAGATCCGATAAAGTGGACTGAGAGAGGGTCAGAGAGCTCAAGTCATATATGCTAGTACCAATATAATTGACAAGAATTATTCATAAACTGTAACAATATTTTACGCGTCGCCCGACTAGAAAACAAATGCACCCTACCCTTAATACTCGCGATTTTGGTGGCGATTAATTTGAGTTTTGCGGTTGTCGTTAGATATCCCGACAAATCTATGAATCTGGTAATATACCGGACGTAGTTTGCTGTATGCGTGTTTGTGAATTGGATGTAAAAAGGTAGTGATGAAATGATGATGAATAAAGGGCAGTGAGGAAAGAGAGGTGTCCGGTTGATCACCCTACAGAAAATCCATGACTAGCGTATTCGGAGGATTGAATGCGAATTTGAACCAGTTGAAGGTATTTCACGATATTAGTTTTACGTTTTCCGAAATAGGACCGCACATACCCATGCAGGACGCAAAAGGCAGCAATGACACCATAAAACAAAAAATAGCATTTGGTGTTAATTATAGTGCAAGCCTTCTAAAAAAATGTCAGGAGACCGTTGCGTGATTTCTGCGATTGGGAGCCATTGGCACGGAAGGCTGAGATATTGAAATCCAACTCCAAGCACTGTTATCTATATTAGTATAATAGTATAATAGTTACTATAATAGTTACTCACTTTCATGATGTCATACATCAAAAAACGTACCTTAATTTGTGCCTTGAAATATCCTTGCGATGACTGTTATTGCTGGACTCTTGACAATGGCATGCACAATTGCACATATACCTGTCTATAGACCTAGTACACAGTCATGTTTCAGGAGCAATATCTTTGATTGTTAAACTCCCCCTAGCGAAACGAGATTCTTATATAGGGTGAGTACCGCAATGTTGAATGGTATATGAATTTTAGAAGAAGTGTGTATGTATTAATTGATTCATTCATCGACCTCTGTGAACCAGATTTATCTGCACGAGATCGGCGTGAATGTGTCATCGAAAAGCTATTTATAAAAAGGAATTTTGATGATGAGACATTTACATCTACTCTTAATTGTATTCTAATGACGGTTTTTAGATTTCAAGTGCCGCTATTATATCGTCCACTATGATGCTGAGTGCATGATCGATTCCAGTTCCTCCAATTGCCAATGTTGACTTAAATTCTCCAAATATTGAGCCGCTGTATGACAAAGTTCAAACAAAGTCTCTCCTCTGGCTCTTTTTGGGACAATCAAACATTATAAGGAAACGCTGCTCAGGCTCGCCAACTAAAACTCTAAAACAGAACTAATTAAATTGAGGCAGTGAGAAAATGATCTGATGATATATAACAATATAATTGTTTCTCACCTTTGTTATATTTTTACCTTCAATTTGACAATTACAACAGCACAATACCGATATGTTTATGTTCATATGCTATCATCTTGCATTTTGCGAAATATTTCTCATGAGCCATGAAAATTTACAATTCTGGAATCATTTCGTGCTTAGCGTATATGCCGTTCGACATTCCTCTTCTTACTTTGAAAGAAATATGCACTAAAACCCGTTTCAAATGAATGCTCGATGTGAATTTGTACCTGTGTATAGGATGAGGTAGATTAAACGGGTGACTTTTTGGTATAGCTAGGTCTACAAGTCTACAAGGTAACACCGAAGACGTGCTTGTAAATTCTCGCACCAGCCGTAGAGAATTAATATTTGCGCACTATTATCATTGTGTAATCTAAAGTCTGATTAGAAAGCGGCATAGTGACAGACGTACACTGCATCGGGACGTCTGAGACCATGATAATTTGGTAAATTTATGTAATAATTACTTTCTTTTTTCTCTCTTGCAACAACCTGATTGCGTAATAATTGATTCGAATGGCACAAGGCGTGACAATAGTAGTAAATACTAGGGATGGTGTGAACCCCTGAAAGGTTCAGGTTCGTGTGAACGCGAACCTTTTTGAAAGGTTCTGTGTGAACGCGATCGTGAACGTCATAACGTCACATGACCTCATATTGCTAATTCCAAACCTGCATTTCAGTGAAGTGATAGCCTATATTAATGTACACGATGCCTAGCGACGACTCGGGCCACATAATGCCACAATGCTGAAGTACATATTGACGTTTTAAACGTCGCCGAATGTATCAACTGGGCAATCAAATGATATATGTTAATCCCATCAAATCAATATCTTCCGTCGCTTTGTCAACAATTTCGACGATGACTTGCAAGGGTTATAGGCTTACGCCCTAACGGTCTATAGGCCAGACCGGACAATGTATCCGGCATCTGAGTAATCTACGTTGATATTGAGCAGAGTGTAAAACGGGTTTCTATACTTGCTACCGATATTACCCCATTAACAAGTTCTACAGCAGTAGCCAACTCCCCAATCGCACGGATTCGGTTTTTATGATACAATAAACATATGAAATCAATATTGACCCCGTATGCCTGCTAGATTTTTTACATCAGAAAACGATATCAATTTCATTGATTGGCTGAACAAGCATAATTCGGTGACCACCTACATGTAGTTTATTTTGCTCTTGATGTTGTTTGATTGCGGATCAAGCTCACAGCAGAGAGTCATTAAATATTCACAAACGAAAAGCTAGATATTTCGAGCAAACTTATGTAACAAAGCAAGTAAAATTTTTGAGATTGTTAAGGTACATGCTCGTTTAGTGTTGGATGTTTTTTATGCTGCCAGCGCCATGCATAGAGTGGCCCGCAGTTGAAATGCAATAACTTTCAACCAACGATGTTATAATGAAGTGAAAATTATGATATATGAAAAAGGTTCACAGTGCAGAACCTACCACGGTTCGTTTGTGAACGTGAACCTTTAAATTTCTGAGGTTCACACACAGAACGCGAACGTGAACCTCACGTTCACACCATCCCTGGTAAATACCATCAGTACAGACTCTTTGCAACAAGATACTGAAGAGAAATGTTCTCCCATAAAAGTTATTGAACTGCCATTAACTTTTAAGTTCGATTGAGCTGTAGATTCGAAAACACAGTATCAAAATTCACTGGTTTTCGTTTCTTTTCTGTACTCAGCTCATTTACTCATCAGTAGCTAGCTGTGTTTTTTGCGTTCCTGAGTTCTCGGCATAAGCATTACAAACAAAAGCGCTGATTTGAATCCGTCCGGCGAACAGGAGCCTACGTCACTATATGTCATATACTCTTAGAAACGATTTCTGTCAGTAAGCTTTTTTCAATTAATTAAACACGTGGCTTTTTTGGAAAAGAGTTCTGGATAGTGTATAGTATATATATACCTGGCCATCCGAGCAGTAATGTTATTGTACAAAACCCCACAACTCATTTGGCCAAAAAGGCTTTAGCGCACTAGTTGACATTGAAGCTAGGAAAGCAGTTGTTGTCTTCTTGATCAGATACGAGATGACCTTATGCAAAAACCTTCACAGCAGGTTAACAGATACAGCTAACTTTAAATAGTCGTATTTCAAATATTCTGTCTGCTGCATACGTGGCCGAGTACTCTTCTTGCTTCGCCTTTGAGTTTGGTTGGGGTTGTGTTTAAATTTAAATGCATTTCAGACGTAGGATTATTGGTGTACAATATACTTCAATATGGTAACAGACTATATTTTCATATTGTCAACTTCATTTCATTCTAATGTTTTAGATTAACTCTCACCCGGGCGCGATGGGGAGCCACAAAATATTGTGTTTTTTCAAGTGTAAAATTATGCCATAATTGAGTAAATATACTTTCCAAAAAACATGTTGTATGAGCCTGCGAACAATTACCACCCGATATGGCCGACGTATACAATATGGGATGGTTGGAACCCTCAAAATAGTTGGTTCAACAGCTAGATAGCGCATGAATTTACTCAAAATGGTAGCCGGCACATATTGGGGTGCATCCACTCGAACGCTATTAACCCTGTATAGGAGCCTGATAACATCCATAGAGTATGGCATGGAATCGTACTTCTTCGCACCGAAATCACACTCACGAAAATATTTGCAATCTGCAATCAAGCCCTGAGACTTTCTTGCGGTGCAATGTCCAGCACCTCTATATGCGTATTAGAGGCCTCGTGTAACGACATGCCCCGCTTTCTCAGGCGCCAATATCTTTGCCTCAAGTACTGTTCCAAGATCAGAACACAACAATCAAACCCAGCACGTAGTTTATTGGAGGGTTCATGGGAGGAAATGTACAATACTCTCAGACCGATTTGTGACTTTCAATATCTTATCCCGACTTCGAATATGGGATGATTTGCAGGTCAGAGGTAACCATCCTCTTACCATATGCCCTTGGTTATTGAAATGCGCTATGATTGATATATCATTACAAACAGCCCTCCGACGCGACCTACCACCTCACATTGCCGATCCTATATTCAGATATTCTATCTTTGAGCAGTACCCAAACAGAATGCTAATTTACACCGATGGATCCAAAAACATCAATGGTGCTGGGTACTCCTTCTACATCCCCGATCGCAATACAAGAACGTCAAAAGTATGTTCGAAACTCCTATCAATTTTCTGAATTGAGCTGAGAGCAATATTCGATGCATTGATATGGATTTCTGAAAATTCCATCGAACGAGTTGCTATTCTGAGTGACCCTTTGAGTGCATTTCTGTCATTAAAAAAACATATTCGTGAAAATAATTGTATTACCAATCAAATATTAGAACTGACAGATCATCTCTTGCATGAAAGCAATAGAGACATTTCTTTTATACGGATTCCAGGACTCTGTGGTATACAAGGGAATGTATTCGCTGACCGACTTGCGAAAGAGGCTGCTGCCCATGACTTCAGTGACCAAAGTGTAGACCTTACATCTAGCGAGGTCAACTCATTGATTCTAAGTCACTGCAGGCAAGACTGGAACCAACATTTCATCGAAACCGCCGCTGGAGCACATTTCAAGCAGTTCTGCTCTGACATAGCCTATACACGAAACTAACAACTATAACCACGCCACGCCGTGCCGAAACCACCATCTTCAGATTGCGGACCGGACACTGTCGTCACAACTCCCATCTTAGCAACATTGGGTGTTCCGATACCCCTGATTGTACCACATGTCACGTTGAAGAAACTGCAGAGCACGTTATTATCGAGTGTGCGAAGTACGCCATCGAAAGTGGCCAGCTTAGAGCTGCCGTACTGGACTTCAGAGTAGCCTACCCTTCACCATGGAAAATATGCTAACTACCGATTATATATTACCTTTGCTGTGGGAATTCATAGCGAAGACAAAGAGACAGTACTAAATGTTTAGTTGACTGTATTTAATTATCGCAATATCTATTCGATTAGCAACTGTTTAGTCGCGACGCAAAAGACCATAGTTTTTATATGCGTCACTAATATTATAATGACAGCTATAGTACGTAGATATTTCGTCAAAGGAGTTTTGTTTACCCTATATTTTCTATTGCCAATGTCAATCCACAGTGACGTCACAATTGAATATTCGTGACGCCATGACTTTAAAAAACATGTTTTGAACAAGGGCCTTGTTTTAGACATGTTTGTTTTAAATGCAACCCTACTGCGAAGTATTCGAAACATCGATTACACTGGTCTACAAATTTCGAAAAAAAATTGGCGCCAAAAATGTTACTGATAGATTTAGGCTAATTTAAAGTTGCTGAATCCGAGTCTGTGCTCAGAATTTCTCCATCACGTCAGTTTTTTTTCGTATGAATTTTTCTCATTTTCATAAATTAATCAAATTTCGGCTTTCGTTAGTGACATTACGGTCAGCGTACAACAGCACCAGATCAAATATTGTTGTTGAGATCATCTATAATGATGAAACATGGGTTGTTGTAGAACAGAATAACATCACGGTAAGCATGCAGCAGCGACAGATCAAATGCTGTATTTGAAATCATCTATCATATGACCTGGGTTGTTGTAGTACAGAATGAGCGAGTTTTCGGTGAACTTGAATCCAGTGATTCTCTATCTTCGTTCAATCAGAAGCTTTTTTCGACCCATAAAATGGCACTGGTCTACAAATTTCAAAAATATTTTGCCCCAAAAATTTTAATGATTTATTTAGGCTAATTTTATGTTGCTGAATCCGATTCTGTCGTCAGAATTTCTCTATCACGTCAGATTTTTTCGGTATGTATTTTTCTCATTTTCATAAATTAATCAAATTTCGGCTTTCGTTAGTGACATTACGGTCACCGTACAACAGCATCAGATCAAATATTATTGTTGAGATCATCTATAATGATGAAACCTGGGTTGTTGTAGAACAGATAACTGAGTTTTTGGTGAAGTTGAATCCAGTGGTTCTCTATCTTTATTCGATCAGAACCTTTCGACCCATAAATTTATAAGTGGATAAAACTATTTCTAGTCGGTAGCAGTTATCATCTTTATATACAACTCTTCGTTTAGAGATTGTGATTAGTAGCTCCGTACCTAATTTAGTTCCATACGTTATCTATCTTGATACATCCGCCCTGCAGAATTAATCGCTCATTGTAAATAAACATTGTCTTTTTGGTATATTTTGTAGAAGAGAATTATTCACTCTGGTACATGCCCCGAATATGTGGCACATTAAGCTTGTTTTGAAACATTGAAAGAAACAGGATGTCTGCTTTTCCAAAGAAAAAAGTGCTTATCGTGATAACTTGAAAGAATTTATCATCATTAATCTCCACCTGTATTTATTATGCTAATTCTTCTTCTCCAGTCTCCATATATTGTCACATTTTATCGGAATCGAGGAAAGCTGTCTCTGAACTGTTTTTCTTTTGGTTTATTGCCATGATATAAAGGACTTCTTTTCCATTGTCTATTATGGACAACAGATGAATGGAGACTGCTTACTAACAGCTCAACACGAAACCTGAAGTGCGTGTTACTTCACAACAGAAATAGATACGTATCGGTTGTAGGACAGTTGATCCCTCTCGACATAGGGCATTCTGTGGCCTACACCAAATACCACGTGTTCTATGATGGTATTTTAATTGGCTAATTTCGAGGCTTTTTGTTATTGTTGTGCATGATTAAACGCCATTTCTAAATACAAAAATCTTTACATTTTTGGTGGTTTCTCATTTGCTGTGATATTTTACTATGAACCAGGGTCGATCGAAGGGATCAGCATTGCTACTCAAGTAGAACAAGCAACGCCTTACATTTCTTATCAATTACAAGTAGAAGTAGCCATTTCTAAGACATGTCAAAACGACTGGAAGACGAAATGAAAGGCCTGAGAATTGCTAAAAGTCAGTAAATATCTAAGCATATTTGGTCGGGGGGAGGGTGGTCGTATACTTTCAACAGTTAGTCGGAGGTGGCTACATACGAAATCGAAAGATGTATCGCCGCATGTAACGCAAAATGACTATACTGACATCGCCCATGGGTAGAATCTTTGAAAAATGATATTCAGGTACGGTGATTATGAGGCTATTCTACGCGTTTCTTATGACAATTTAACTCATGACAGTGGTGCAATATTATCCCTGAACTACTCTCTACTTTACAATAACCAAATTGCAAAAGTAATTAGTTCATCCCGAATACTATTCCTGTATATGTTGAAGTGGCTGTAAAACATTACCACTTCAGTAAGTACTGCAAGTAGACAAAATCTACTGAAGTAGCCTACCTTGAAAAAGTAGAAATATTCAACATAAATAATATCTCAAAAACGTGACGTGATTGAGCAAAAATAACGTCCGATTCGTATTCAGCGCCCCCAGATTAGGTTTGATTTGGGGTATTCATGGTGTTTGTCGACTACTATGGTCATTTACACCAGGCCGACATTCTTCTTATTTTCCGTAACTGCCGACTTATAGCACGTCCCACCTCTCGGCTTCTTGTAAGACACCGCTGACGCGATGAGGTGGCGAGAAGGAGCCTATAGGTAAACCTCCAACACTTAGATATCGGAATTCGGAAGTCGACCTCGGTCGGACTCGATTCCGCACCCATTGGTGTTGCAGCCGCGGATTATACCACTGCGCTATCTCGCCACGGCCCCTAAATTAGGTATAATGGACCCAAAGAAGTCCTGGCGCAAAAATCGTGTAGACCAGTGTTATTCATTTCATGGTCATGCGTAAAGGCGGGAAACTCATTGAAAATACTGTATTGTTGCGTAATTAATCAATTGCAGCTGTGGTATGCTGCGGACATTGTCTCTGATCGCATAGAACGCACACGATATATAGCTACTGGTTAGCTGTGTCGTGTGTTGTATTGTACCGTACGTCGAAACCAAACGATTCCAAGAATACTGTATATTGCTGTGTATGAAACACAAATGGAGTTAAGACAATACGGTAATTCTTCACATACAGTATTAAGCCATGCAGCAAGTACTGAAAAGGTAATTAAACATGATGAACGTACACCGCAGGACAGTAAGAACTAAAAACAAAAGGCTTTTATCCGGGAGGAAAATTATTTATGGAAATCTAGCAACGCTAACTGAAGTCTAAATCCCCGAACACAATGATTAGGTGGGCCTGTACGTTTGCGTCATAGTTGTGGCTTATTGAAGAACGCGTCAAATGAAGTTTAAATAACTGAGGATCACACGACTTGAAGCTGATACAGCCTTATATGAGTTCATTGTCGATTGCTACTGTATGAATCGTTGTTGTTTCACTAAAATCACTCAAAGTGCAATTGTATCTTGTATCAAAACTAGCGAATCGCTGTTTATTGTATCATGACGTAACGATAGGGATTTCCAACCGGTGTCTGAATTAAGCGGATAATTGTCCGAATTAGAGTTCAAATTGTCTAAACAAGATTTTTGTTACGTGCAATTTATACTTATACTTTATACTCGGCATATACAGGAGGCATGCAGAAGAATATATTTTGTTGAAGATCTTAATTCCTCTGAACTGAGATTATATATGATCGGGTTGATGGACTCAGTAACACTCAGAAGGCCACGCGATAGTAGATATATGATCGTGTGAACGCGGGGACTTTTGAAACCAACTAAATCCCAAATGAAATTCGTAAATCTTGGAATGTAGCCGATCAGAAAAGAGGCTATAATCAGAGATAGTTGAAACAACGCCTGTTTTTCCTCATTTTGAAGATCGTGCTGTCCTGTAAGTTCTTGTCTTTTCATTTTCTGCCGGAGAACATCAAAACCTATAGCGAT
Source organism: Botryllus schlosseri (assembly GCF_051294905.1). NCBI lineage: Eukaryota > Metazoa > Chordata > Ascidiacea > Stolidobranchia > Styelidae > Botryllus > Botryllus schlosseri. Next base: position 18,721,509 of record NC_137249.1, read on the forward strand.
ACTAAGCATGGAAATCAAAAATATCGGAATCAAATTCAATATTACGACTTCTACGGAATAGTAAACATAAGCGACCCACATAGTCTGCTTTTTTGGGAAGCAAACCGTCTTTCCAGGATCCACATACGAATTAACAATATCCGAGAAGTACGCAGCTGGAGGCATGAGTGTTACCACCGATGTTACCCAAGCAAATGCCATGATTCGCTTAGCCCTCGTCAACGTCATGAAACCACGCGCTTTGTGAGGACGGCGAACAGCATAATATCTCCAAATCGACAATGCAAGCACAAGCTGAATTGTAACGGACCTTGCTGCTGACAGCATCGGGGTCACAGTCTTGCAGATGAAAATATTCCACGGGTAATCTTTCTTAGCATTGGAGTATATGAGTTGAGAGACAATGAACGGTGAGACGAGGGCTGGCAATATATCGGAACAGCATAAGCCAATAATGATCACATTGAGAGGAGTTTGTTTTGTTCTACCTAGGGCTGTAATCGTGAATACATTAGCAACCAATCCAAATCCCCAAGTAATGCCAAAGACTATCCAAATCACGAGAATTTCTCGCTCGCTTAAACTTTGTGAATGTTGCGAATCCGTGACGTCAAGTGGCATGGTTGTGCTGAGATTAGCTGCGTAAGATGTTGCGTTCATTTTTCATCTGATCCGCCACCATTGACAAACTGTAAATATAGAATACGTTTGGTGTAACCAATATGACGTTAGTTTTTACGATTTTAATTATCCGGTCTTCAAAACCATTCAAAACCATTTTCAAACAAGGGCTCGGCTTAGACCACGGTTCCTAAACTTTTCAGCTCGGATTTGTAGTGCAAATCCACGCACGTTAGTGGAAATGACATATCTGTGAATTCGTAATAAACTCACAGCATTGTCTGTTGGTCACAAATTACAATGAAATAGGCATGGTCGTAAAAAAGAAATTTATTGATCTGTACAACTGGCATTGTATTATATGTGATCGCAAGGATCATATTTGAACTTTACACACCTACCATGCTATTACGACGTCATATTGGGTGATACTCGAATACTCAACTCAAATTAAGAATCGAATCACTCAGGTTCTCGCTTTCGGTCAGCCCTGACGAGAACAGGTCCAATAACAGCCATAGAGATCCATACCTACGTTAATATAGATTTGGCCTGGCCAGGCAAATATACGTCGATCACAACGCTCCTCCTGAGGAGTATGCAGCATCAATATGTCTTACTGACGTGGCTGATTACTTCCCCGTTCATTATGAAATGGCGAGATAGCGTAGCGGCACGTTACACAGCTGCAACACCAATTAATTACGAGTTGGCGTCCGACCAAGGTCGATTCCATTATTCCTACCTAAGTGTTTGAGGTATATCCAGGCCCCTCCTCACCGCGTAAGCGATGTCTTACGAAAGCCTAGGACGAAAGTGGGCCGTGCTACGCTACGAATCGGCAGATCACGAATCATATTAAGAAATACCATACTTTAGCGATGCCATGGAACATTCGGTCTTCAGGACTGACATCCTTGTCCGATGATCTCATAGAGCAGGGGTGGAAAATTATTTTTCCTGACGGGGCAAATGAGAAACAGAAAATACGCTGGCGGATCTAGCCAAAAGTTTAAACCAAATTATGCAGCGAATTAATTTTGTTTCCAAATTCAAAGCAGTCAATTACATCGTTAAAACAAGCTGCTAAGTAGATGTGTTTTGTTAACATAAAATGATGAGAAAGTGAAAATTAATTGTAAAAACTATAATTTTTCAGTGTCATTATTTAAAACCATGGTAAACACAAAACGATTTTTACTCTTTTCAATTAGACTAGAGACACTTTTTACCCCATTAAGACACCAAAATGTATTTTGTGATATTACCATGATGGTCTTGGCATCCTAGCACGTCATCCGAAATTCACGCCCTTTATCACTCTAACCGCCAGCCGGGTGTCTGTATTTCATTGGGTGTCTTTCCTCATAATGCGCACTCAAATTACTCCTTTAAGCTCCACGACCTATACCCACTATAAACTAAAAAGACGGATTTACTTCTGACTTCAGTAAACAAATATTTGATGGTCCAAATTTTCTAGTTTCGACCTTTAACCTTTGTATTTGACAAACCTGTTTACCGTTTATGGGTGTCGATGACCGTTAATGCATTGCTCTGATTGAATTGTTTTCCAAATTGTAGATTTGAAAATGTCCGACGTCACGTTTGACAGACCACGTAATTCGTAACATAGCAATAGCAGCAACCAAGGTTTTTACTATACTACGGAAATAATTATTTGTGACTTCAATTATTACGACATATTTTGCTATATTGAATCACTCATAATTCGTAAGTCGGTTACGCATAGTCACTGCACGGTATACGATACATAAATACACAGCAGGCTTCAAATTAAACGTATTTCCGTTTCGATTTAGTCAGCGTATGGTTTTAGTCCAAACAATAATGTTTTAAATTACAAGCAACTTTTTTACGAGCTGGTCAGAATCGCACCGATGACCCTGACCCCATTTGGCACGCGGGCCGTACAATGACCAGGTCTGGCATAGAGGCTTTGGATTTTGACATACAAACACAGTTTCATGGTAATGGAGGTCATATAAGAAAGACTAAAGTGTGATATTGATTAGTAAAGGGGGTTTAAAAAGTTTATTGAACACGATGCGATGCCCATATTCACGGAAATACAGAGTATATTTCAAGACCCAAACTGGACGGTCTTACGATCCTAATTAAAATCGGAACCAGTTATGTGAGAACCAATGACTTGCTCTAACAATTTTGCATCCATTGCCTTTGAGACTCACATTGACATTCACAATTAACGGACATGACAAAACGTACCTAAACTTGAGTCGGGACAATATCCGTCCAATGATGGTTGTTGATACCTCACAAGGACATGCACATTTGTCTTTCGAGTTAGTGCACCGCCAGATGTAGATATTAACTTTTCTTGAGGGGACTGAGGTTTTTATAGGCTCTTATAATGTTAAATGGCATATATGAGCCTCAATAGTATATGCATGTATTAATTCATTTCTCGTAGACTGTGAACCGATTTCTCTGCGCCTAAGTATCGGCTTTACGTATACATTATGATATTTCATTCAACGGCTATGTATAAAAATAAATATTGATGATTATGAGATTGCAATTTTCTCTTCATTTTACTCTAATGGATTTGCAAGTGCGCTATTTATGTCGTCCTCTAAGACGATGAGTGCAATATTGATTCTACTCCACTCGAATAAATAGACGTGCTTGTGGAAAAGACAAATATATGTATTAATTTTTGTGACTGACCTAGCTTATCTTCGCAATATCTTGATAAAATTACACCCAATTTTACTGTAATGACTGCAAGTGTCCCTACTATTTCGTGCAACACCGCGTTGAGTGTACTATTGATTCCACTTCCGAGATTTACCGCAGATTCTCCGACAAATGAGCCAATGTGTGACAAACTACCAACACCGTGAGTGTAATCGCTTATGCAGTGATGGGCAGCCTTTTTGCTATTCACTGCCGCATTTCGAGCCTACGACCGCATTCCAGGATATAGTCGTAATGAACCAACTGATGGACACCAAATACCCATGTTAAACTGTCCAGGTCATGTCCATTTCCGGAGAAATCCGGACTAATCTACTTTTTCATATCGTCTGATTATACGCATCGATATCGCTAGTGGTCATGTAATGAATAGTTACTGGGGCGCTAAGGGTGAAGCCAGGCGCGAATTTTTTTTTCAAGTCACATTGAATCGCACGTGGCGCTACGAAATTCGTAAATTCAACTTTCATGTCGACGGCCGCCAACACATAATAATTGAATTACGTGTCGACGGGCAAGTTATATATTTCAACTTGTAACGAAATGCAGTAGTAGACATACAGTGTCGGGATAGGCATTATACTGCCTTCCGTGAATATACTTGATGTTGCAAACGAAAATGGGGGTGCATTCAGCTATGTGCATGTGCGTGCTGAAGGTACTAAATGTTGACTTCACACCAAGTATCTCAAATTCATTGCATCCTCGAAATAGAGAAAACAGATAACACAATGGTTCTCAACCTTTTTGTCTTCACAGACCACTTTATCACCGTCACGACTCTCGCGGACCCCCAAGTTTCAGTTCAAATTTAGCTCAATTATCGTGCAACCGTCATCTGTCTTGTCAAAATTATCTGTAAGATCAAGCAATCTATGGACAGATTATATTTTCATCTGCTCAAGACCAACAAACAATGTACAATGGGATATACAAGACACACAATGCGATAAAATGAACAGATAGGGGGATGCCGAACGACCAACCAGTTGGGGTCTCTTGAACTGGCATCCACCTCGACCTATAGTGCTCGATGTCACAGTATTCTTCGATTTTAATCGTCGGTCTTTTTTAGAAGCTATTGCTTGCTCTTTTTCTTTCTTTATCGGGGCTTTTTTCGGGGCTTTTCTGTTGCCGTAAGAACAACGACACGGGGGGACGAGGAGCCCGAAATAACCTCCGACGGCGGCAATCGAACCCATGCCGCCTGCTTGGATGGCGCAGACGCTCACCACTACGCTATCTCCCCCATGTAAAAATTGCGGACTATGGAGTTTCGGTGTCGGTGTGTAATCGGTGTCGGACTATGGAGTTTCTCGATCTGCCCACACTAGTTTCTCGATCTGCCCACACATATATTTATGTCTAATTTTACAAAGGCGTCTAGATTGCTGGAGCCAAATCGTCCTGTGCTAACAATCGGAACACGATAGGACCAATAGGCTATTTCGCGCCTCCTGCGATAAGCCTACAAAAACTCACTGGTTATACTGGTTCATCACCTTATGGGGGGCCCAAGACTAATGCTTTGTGAGGGTGATTTTTGGCCCTGAGTTTACTGGAATTTATTATAGGTTTCCCATCAAACGAATCGAATCAACTCAGAATTAGTGCCACTAAGAATCTGGTATAGAATCAATAGTTAACAACTTGAGTCAGTGCCGTGCACAATGCACAATACACCGTGTCAGTAATAATTTAAAGTACCCGCTCACAAGTGACATTGTCCGATAATTCGGGAATACGAGTGAGTCAGCAGACAAGAATGAATACACAAAACCCATGATTACAAACTGGAAATCGCGCATCCAATCACTAGTTTCCTTCTTATATCCAACACCAGGGGTCGGACATCGCATTGACTAGCTAGCATCGCGACAATTGCATGCGGACAATAGTGGCGTTGTGCCCTGTTTTTATGCATTTCCTTATTTACGTTCGGAAATATGTGTTGACCAGTGATATATATATTATACTTGCATGGATTTGGTTTTCCTCCCTATTCGCGATGACGTCGTACACATACTTCGTCAGGCTGAATACAGGCAATAACACGCTATCAATGTACTGTACATGTGGATATTAGTGACGCTGACAAATTTCTGCTACATGCAAATGTATTTCCAATATAGTACCGGCAGGCAACTAATACATTACTATCGTTGTCTCTTTTCACTTATGAAGCGAATTTGCAGGGAATCAAGTCCAGGGTTGTAATGAATCGAGTCATGACTCAACTCGAGTCCGACTTGAGTCACGATTTTCTGATGACTCGACTTGACTAGAGTCATTTTCTCAAAAAACGGAAATGACTCGACATGACTCAATTTAATTTGCGTATTGACTCGACTTGGACTCGAGTCATTGCACATGACTCGAACCAAGTCATATGGCTCGAGACTCAGACGGCCAAGACCGACACTTGTTGTAATTTCGAAAAAAGTAAGATAACGACACTATTGGGATTTGGTCTATTGGTACTGGGACTTGAAAATGCGACAGGAAACTGCTAAAAGTGAGGGAAATTAAAATACTATAAATGCGAACCATTCTATATCAGAGACTGGAATTTGGCATTGGCATTAGCATATGTATTCGGCCATGATTTGTGAACCTGGTTTTGCTCTCTTAAATTTCAACGATGCTTGCGACACACACTTATCCCGAATAGAATGATGGCGAACTTGACATTGAATGTTACGCGAACACGCCGCCTCGCCTTTGCTGAGTTGCTACACTCCACCTCGAAACTATATTCCCAACTTGATCACGGTAAATTTGGGGGCTACAGTTGACCCATAATAATCATACTATTTCCATAAAATCCTTCTTCCACACATTCGGTATTCTTAAACATTGTGCAAATTTCTTCCATTTGAACCGCAAAAGTTTCGTCAGAAGCCAAATATGCGGTGGACTACACATTCAAACTTATTCTCGCATAACTACCAACGATACCAAATTACGATACGCACAATTTCTCAAAATAACAAATTCCACGACCCCATAATACAATTATGACGTAACTATGCACCGATAAAGCTTCCAAATATTCCCAATTCCAATTTGGTTTTCTCTACATCCCCGGAATATAAAAATATCGGCTGGACTTGAATACTTGGAATTGGTTCGCTATATTTGTATCGCCGGTTGTGCGGTCAAAAGCTGGACACAATTATTCGAGCACTCGAATCTAAATCGAAGCTATTCATTCGAGTCGAGTGGTGATGATATTTGCGGGTATATTTCTCGGATTTATCAACAAAAATTATTGTTTCGATAGCGTCCACCACTGTGAAAACCTTGAAACCTCGATTGGTCGTGTCGCAGCATACCAAACATGTAGTACAAAGCTGCTCACGCTATTGGACATGTCATATCTGTAAATTCGGGATCAACCCGCAGCATTGTCACACAGTGCAAATTAGGCATGGTCGTATCGGAATCTTTCACATCTTCCATTCTGTTATGACGTTTGAGGAATGATACTGGAATATTCGACTTCATTAGAGACCTAATCATCTATTCGGTATCGAATCAATCTGGTAATTGATTTGCCCAGCCTAGTCGAGTTGCCATCTTCATATATCAACGAGTCTGGGTGGATGCAGCGGTCTACCTTGGATTACCCGTAATTGCGAAATCGTGTTGACGCCTAATGTAGACTTTGACAATAACACTCCGTCGAATATCGTAATGTGCCCGTCAATTCTATACTTTCCTGGCGCAGTAACCACGTTTGCTAATCCGCGAGAAGTTGTGAGCTTACAACGACAAGAATCATATTCACAAGAGACACTAGTAGTTAGTATGATCGCTCGCATGCGGCCATTGGCTCTTATGGGCGGGGTGGTGAGGTGCCTGAAAACCGGGGGTGGTGACTCGTACTTTCAGACCCCCCTCTCGGCCGTGATTCGTAATGGGTTCTTATGGACGCGGTCATGATTCGTACTTTTGGGTATAGGCTGCGGCGGTGACTCGTATTGAAAACTCGGGGTCGTGATTCGTACTTTTGGGTATAGGCATCTCTCGCGCTGTGTTGAATATGTATCAAATAAATAGTCATGTGAATGAACCTTTGTTAATGTGTATATCGTAAATTATTATATATGATGTAGCTCAGTCGTGACAAATGACCGATCGTGTTCTAAGTCTTTCCTCGCTATTGATTGCTAGCTGAATAATACTTCAGATCGGATTATTCGCACCTTCCGTATACCGCTGTTTCGCACCTACAGAATAGTCTGCTGTTCACAGTCGTGACTTCACCGCGATAGCGCAATTTTCGAATCAGTCGCATGGTAATGTTTTGCTATTTAGTTTACCACAGAGCCGGTGTAGACGACGATTCGAATACCAACAATAGCCGCGTTCACATACTAACACTCCAAAAAGGTGTGAAATATTTCCTACGACCACTCACAAGATAGCACATCAGAATAGTCATCTCTCGTGGTTTGATGTTACAAAGATAGGAATCACGCACAAGTAATATTTTGGTAATAAGTTTGTCACATAACCGGCGTAGACGGTGATACCAACAATAGCCGCGTTCACAAACTAACACTTCAAAAAGATGTGAAATAGGCTGCAAACCCCGCGATCGCTGACAAGATATTGTCTCGGACATAACCATCTTTCGCGACTTGCTGTTACATACATTCCAATCACTCACAAGATACTATTTTGGTACTTAGTTTGTCACAGAACCGGATTTCACTGGTAAAATTTAATAAGTAACGAATAACAGAGCCGGCGTAGACGGTGATTCGAATACCGACAAATTTTCACTTATTTCTGCCCCAACCCTAATCCTCTGTGAAGTTGACGCTTATTCAAAAAAGGTGTGAAATAATTGTAAAATCCTACGTCGGTGACGCGATAATGCATCAGACATAGCGATCTAGTTATAGTACGGTGTCGGAATCCATTCGCGAGATGTTCTATAGGTAAATTGAGATAATCCGAAACGAAATATTTTGACTTTGGCGTAGTGTGAATTGAAATAGGATTGACAAACATGACCATCAACTTTCCCACAGCCCCATATTGATATTATACTATTCTGTAAGACAGAGTATTTACTAATCGGTGCATATACGATTTGACTTGGGCATATTATATTTTGAGTATACGAGATTTGAGTGTCAGAACAATAACTGAGAATTAAATTATCACAATTGAATCCGTATACGACAGCGTAAAAGATATTGGGATGTCAGCATCTCTGTACGGTTATAGTTACTACCACTAATTTACCCGACCAACTCGTCATGATCATTCCTGAAATCAACACAAATATGACCACTGACTTGAGTTAACCACAAAACAGCATCAAGTTTTAAATCCACTCGTAGCTTACGGATTATTTGAATGCTGGTTATGTTTTGTTGTAATTGAGTTAACGAAATCGTATTACGTCTCGACATCTTACCATCTTACCATATTCAAAGAATCAACCACGAAAACATTGTCAATAAATCCGTTAACCGACCAACTCAAACAGTATCAATACGAAAAACAACCAAACATACACGAATCCATACAATCACTAAAACCTAAAATCCATAACAAACTCGGTTGTATTCATATCCCAACGCACCTTTTTTATTCAACTTGAAAAGTTGTCACTATTCTGTAAGATAGAGGAATTACTACGCGATATATTCTGCAAGACATACTAATTATTACTCGGTATATTTTGTAAGACAAAGTAAATACTACTCGGTGTGCGGTTTGGGATTAACATAATATGTTTGAGTAAACGAGATTTGTCAGTCTAACCGTCGTAGTTGAGAATTCATTTCTTACAATCGAACGCCGGTGCTACATTGAAAGTTATCATGTTGTAAACATCCTTATTGACACATTGATTTGACATATGTAATAGTTGCTCATGACTTGATTATTAAATTATTTGCATTAATTAGATCTGCATTGTGGTAAATGTTATGACAGCAACAAACTTTTCAGAAACATTGTTATTAACATATTGATTTGTAAAACTATGCGTGTCTGAAATGTTTTTGATTTGAAAGATATTCCGTGTTTGTACAAATCACTTTACGTATTACGGATATCAGAAAATATTTTTACAAATGTAGTTGTTTCCAGTAACCAACACTAAAGATGGCACAACAATTTCGTTATCCAAACATTGAACACCCGATGCAAAATGCTTTATTGGTCAAATTCGTGACGGCTATAATTGAAACGACTACGTATAGAGTCAGTATATTACAATTTCATGTCGTTACTATTGAATCCAGCAATTGATACAATTTGTTGTCGGAGTTGTGACAGCGCATTGAAACATACACAACTTACAGAGTGTGAAAATATCACTTTGGGTATGAGAATCCGAACAATCTTGCAAAATCAAGGTGTGAACCCGTGAAAGGGCTGTACTCGTGTGAGATTCATTTTTCGCGAGTTGGGTGGAGGTCGATTCATACTAAGATCGTGTTACGTCCAAATATGGCTGCTTGCCTGTCTCCAAGTCATCTATGCCCACATTGAATGTACAGAGTCGTCGCATGATGATACTTGAGAACATGAATTTGTTTTCCATGATGTTTGTACACCGACACATTGTATGTACACCTCGTTTACGTGAATACTTGTGAACAATCGTGACGTTACTTGTATGTGATGGTGTATGCATTGGTATTTTTCATGGAGACAAAAACACGGTCTGTAACATGTTTACTTGAATATTGGTCGTTGGTTCATGAGTGAATATCCGGATCAGGCCCACACACTTTCTCGTATTAGTGATCCGGTTTCAGCTGACTGGAGCGACATGTATTGACCAGTAAAGACACAATATAGTAAACAGACCTGAGGAAACCCACAAGTAACCCGGAGTTGTTAGCGCGATGGGGAACATAAATTCATCCGTTTTCCGAACATCATTATCCGTGTACCAACCAGTTACCAAAGTCGAGGAGGTGTTTTATTCAGACATTTTGACTCTGGAAAATCCAAAGCGCGAACCCGGACATCGCGGACATATCGGAAACCCCTTTATTCGCCAATTACGAAAACATACATATCGATGTACAACAGCACATTGTTATTGCATGCGAGTAACCAATGATTTTGATGGGATGCATCAGAGCAAGTGAATATTTGATTAGACAAATGTATCGGAGTCGTTGTTGGTGTATATTTTGTCACTGCCCGTTGTAACAATATACAAAAATATCAAATTGTGCGGTGTGGTTGTCAGTTTTCAAAATGGTATTGTTACCCAGGTGAAAGATAGATTTCCAAGTGAAAACTGTATTGGTACTCAGGCAAATGATAGTTTTCCAGACGAAAAGGGTTTGTTACCCAGGAGAAATGATTAGTTACTCTAGGTAAAAGTATTTTTCCAAGTGAAAATGTATTGTTACACTAGGTAAACGCCGGATCTCCAGAAGAAAATGATATTTTTACTCGGGTAAACGACGACCACCAAGTCAAAATGGTGTGTTGCTCAGGGAAAAAGGTTTGTTAACCAGAGAAAAAATATATATTTCCAAGTGAAAAAGGATCGTTACCCAGGGAAAAAATAGATTTCCAAGTGAAATAGGATTGTTGTTGAGGGAAAACATATATTTCCAAGTGAAAATGGTTTTGTTACACTGGGTAAACGATAAATCTCCAAAGGGAAATGGTAATTGTACACAAGTAACGACTGACCTCCTGGTTAAAATGTTATTTTTACTTGGGTAGGTATCGTATGTTCAGTGTCAGTGATGTTGTTAAACGTTGTTGCTTGACGTCGGTATCCCGTTAGTGTATTATTATGAGTATGAAAAGGATTTACACATCTTGTGCAGAGTATCAGAGTGTTGCGACAGTAAAGATATTTTTCGCGTGACGAACCAAGATCGTTGTTTAAATGTTAATGCATTTCGATTACCGAGTTGCTGTACAATAGAGATGAATCTACATTAGACCGTGCTGTGTACTTCGATTAAAACCACATGTAAATCTATTCGCACAACTCGATGATGTTGATGTAGTGTTACTAAAATAAATTATTACCTATTTACACAACATAAAAATAACAATTCATGTCGTAGTAAGTAAGCTTCTTGAACTCGTGCTTGATGAAAACGATTGGTGACAAGTATGCTTTTGTGTTTGAGTGAAAAAGAATTATTTAGAGTAGTGACAGTTTGTGACCAACGAATGCAAATCGATCATGGTATTACAATATACGCTTTCGTCGACATAACGACTTGGTGCAGGAGAAACACTTTAACGTTTTTCAATAACCAGAATCTTGAAACATGTTGCTTGTGTGATTTACAGCTGGTGCACAAAGGTTAGCGACGTTTTTTAATATAGTTCCACTTTCTAGTTGTTTTGATGTGAGGCTCGGCGCTTCTCGTTAGTAAAGTAAATTGTTTTGTGCGTTAGATTTGTGGTAAGTAATTCGAATACATACTCTTTTGTGGAAGTAACTGTATTACTGCAATATCATTGGTAGGTCTCTGAAGCAGTCACCGTGGTTTTAATTTCGAAAGATGTCGCGATGTCGGTATAATGTTTTCTAAAAGTCAAACTCGGACGGATATCATGGCTATGTAGGACTTACGATAAACATTATACTTATACAACTTTGTTACAAGAACTATGATATTTCTGTAAGTACTATAGTCGTGTGTTGGATTATTTGAATATTTAGATACGTAACCATTCGTATGAAAAAGTTCTTGTGACATCAGAACAGTTTGTAGAGTCAAACCAACCATTCAGTTTCGTAGTGTGAGGATATCGAGTAAAGTCGATTACTTTGTGTGATGTAAATATCCTTCGTACTTTTGTAAGAGTTCTGAGGATGATCATTCGTATCCTACGAAGTAGCTAGTTGATACTACAAAATATTGAATGATCGCTAACACACTGAGTTCATAACCCAAGATAATGAAAATTGTGTACTCTTAGACTAACATAATTCGTATCCAGCAAAACGATAGACACCAAAGGTTCGATGGAGTTTAAATCTAGATTGTATTAAGCGAAGTGATGAGTATCTCCAGTAATAAAGTCGAAACGACCATAACAAATTTTCTGTGTCTTGTAAATAACTATTTGGTATGATAATACTTGAGTGTGTGACAATTCGTATCCGTCGAGGTTGAATGTTTAGCCATATCGAAATGAATCCAGATCACATGAAGTATACATTAATCACAATAGAATCGACGAGAATGTTAACCACGTAGAGTGTGTTTGTTTAAAAGTTATTTCCAATACGGTTACTTCGATCGGTATTAATTCCATGTCACACAAAAAATATGAAACCATTGTACAGTTTCGTAGTACGGGAATATCGAGTGAAGTTGATTATTTTTGTGTGACGAAAATATCTTGTATTGATATTGGACACTGGTTTCGTTACCCAAGTGAGTGAAAATTGTTCTTGGGTGGACAGATATGATTAGTATTTGGAAAAAACGACTCACACCGATTAAGTGCCGCTGTTTCCTATCCAGTGACTGAGTGAAATTTCTCAGGGGTTTGATTTACCGAGTTAATTGTCGGCGATTCAATCACATACAAGTAAGGTATTTTAGTGACTGATTATTGTGACGACATTTACTTTGACGAATGACAATGGGAAAATTTCCAATTTCTTTGGTCGTGAGCGTTCTACAAATATTTCCGGCATACATTTAGCAAGCAACCTACAATATTCTTTTGTTATGGTAATGACTTTCGCAAGTTTGGTTTTATGATTACAATTACTTATTCAAATGATAATTTATGATCACTAACAACAATAGAAAAACATTTCGTAGATTTCAGTGTAGCGCCTATTGCGATTTTGTTAATGCTATGAGTTTTGTGTATTACTCAAGTCTAGTCGAATAGGATGCATCCAGTAAAGATATTCCAAATTGCATATGTATTGATCAAAGTCTTGAAGTGTAAATCTGTAGACTTCACAACGTCTTAGAGAGTGCGAACGGAATTATGTATTGATCGCACGCTTCAAACGGTACTCGATACCCAAAGTGATATTTTCACACTCTGTAAGTTGTGTATGTTTCAATGCGCTGTCACAACTCCGACAACAAATTGTATCAATTGCTGGATTCAATAGTAACGACATGAAATTGTAATATACTGACTCTATACGTAGTCGTTTCAATTATAGCCGTCACGAATTTGACCAATAAAGCATTTTGCATCGGGTGTTCAATGTTTGGATAACGAAATTGTTGTGCCATCTTTAGTGTTGGTTACTGGAAACAACTACATTTGTAAAAATATTTTCTGATATCCGTAATACGTAAAGTGATTTGTACAAACACGGAGGAATATCTTTCAAATCAAAAACATTTCAGACACGCATAGTTTTACAAATCAATATGTTAATAACAATGTTTCTGAAAAGTTTGTTGCTGTCATAACATTTACCACAATGCAGATCTAATTAATGCAAATAATTTAATAATCAAGTCATGAGCAACTATTACATATGTCAAATCAATGTGTCAATAAGGATGTTTACAACATGATAACTTTCAATGTAGCACCGGCGTTCGATTGTAAGAAATGAATTCTCAACTACGACGGTTAGACTGACAAATCTCGTTTACTCAAACATATTATGTTAATCCCAAACCGCACACCGAGTAGTATTTACTTTGTCTTACAAAATATACCGAGTAATAATTAGTTTGTCTTGCAGAATATATCGCGTAGTAATTCCTCTATCTTACAGAATAGTGACAACTTTTCAAGTTGAATAAAAAAGGTGCGTTGGGATATGAATACAACCGAGTTTGTTATGGATTTTAGGTTTTAGTGATTGTATGGATTCGTGTATGTTTGGTTGTTTTTCGTATTGATACTGTTTGAGTTGGTCGGTTAACGGATTTATTGACAATGTTTTCGTGGTTGATTCTTTGAATATGGTAAGATGGTAAGATGTCGAGACGTAATACGATTTCGTTAACTCAATTACAACAAAACATAACCAGCATTCAAATAATCCGTAAGCTACGAGTGGATTTAAAACTTGATGCTGTTTTGTGGTTAACTCAAGTCAGTGGTCATATTTGTGTTGATTTCAGGAATGATCATGACGAGTTGGTCGGGTAAATTAGTGGTAGTAACTATAACCGTACAGAGATGCTGACATCCCAATATCTTTTACGCTGTCGTATACGGATTCAATTGTGATAATTTAATTCTCAGTTGTTGTTCTGACACTCAAATCTCGTATACTCAAAATATAATATGCCCAAGTCAAATCGTATATGCACCGATTAGTAAATACTCTGTCTTACAGAATAGTATAACGACCTTTACAGTTGGATAAAAATTATCGGTCCTATGAATACAACCAGATGAATTAATTCAAGTTTGCGAGTTGCAGTGATATAATCAAGTAAGTGAAAACTAGATTTTGAACACTTGTTAATGTTGTGAATAATTCTTTTGAGTATGGTAAGATGTTAAAATGTCGCTTTGACAAACGGAAAGCTGGATCGGGAATAGAGTTGCAATGTTCCATTACTTGTTTCAAATCAATGTGCGTATAATATCAATATGGGGCTGTGGGAAAGTTGATGGTCATGTTTGTCAATCCTATTTCAATTCACACTACGCCAAAGTCAAAATATTTCGTTTCGGATTATCTCAATTTACCTATAGAACATCTCGCGAATGGATTCCGACACCGTACTATAACTAGATCGCTATGTCTGATGCATTATCGCGTCACCGACGTAGGATTTTACAATTATTTCACACCTTTTTTGAATAAGCGTCAACTTCACAGAGGATTAGGGTTGGGGCAGAAATAAGTGAAAATTTGTCGGTATTCGAATCACCGTCTACGCCGGCTCTGTTATTCGTTACTTATTAAATTTTACCAGTGAAATCCGGTTCTGTGACAAACTAAGTACCAAAATAGTATCTTGTGAGTGATTGGAATGTAGGTAACAGCAAGTCGCGAAAGATGGTTATGTCCGAGACAATATCTTGTCAGCGATCGCGGGGTTTGCAGCCTATTTCACATCTTTTTGAAGTGTTAGTTTGTGAACGCGGCTATTGTTGGTCTCACCGTCTACGCCGGTTATGTGACAAACTTATTACCAAAATATTACTTGTGCGTGATTCCTATCTTTGTAACATCAAACCACGAGAGATGACTATTCTGATGTGCTATCTTGTGAGTGGTCGTAGGAAATATTTCACACCTTTTTGGAGTGTTAGTATGTGAACGCGGCTATTGTTGGTATTCGAATCGTCGTCTACACCGGCTCTGTGGTAAACTAAATAGCAAAACATTACCATGCGACTGATTCGAAAATTGCGCTATCGCGGTGAAGTCACGACTGTGAACAGCAGACTATTCTGTAGGTGCGAAACAGCGGTATACGGAAGGTGCGAATAATCCGATCTGAAGTATTATTCAGCTAGCAATCAATAGCGAGGAAAGACTTAGAACACGATCGGTCATTTGTCACGACTGAGCTACATCATATATAATAATTTACGATATACACATTAACAAAGGTTCATTCACATGACTATTTATTTGATACATATTCAACACAGCGCGAGAGATGCCTATACCCAAAAGTACGAATCACGACCCCGAGTTTTCAATACGAGTCACCGCCGCAGCCTATACCCAAAAGTACGAATCACGACCCCGAGTTTTCAATACGAGTCACCGCCGCAGCCTATACCCAAAAGTACGAATCACGACCCCGAGTTTTCAATACGAGTCACCGCCGCAGCCTATACCCAAAAGTACGAATCACGACCCCGAGTTTTCAATACGAGTCACCGCCGCAGCCTATACCCAAAAGTACGAATCATGACCGCGTCCATAAGAACCCATTACGAATCACGGCCGAGAGGGGGGTCTGAAAGTACGAGTCACCACCCCCGGTTTTCAGGCACCTCACCACCCCGCCCATAAGAGCCAATGGCCGCATGCGAGCGATCATACTAACTACTGACACTGCGTGTATTGATCTATTTGTATTATTAAAAAATAGTAGGAACATAGGAAATTATTTAAGTAAAGTTTTGAATTTTCGAAAAGGAAGAGATATAAAACGAAAAATCTTTTTTGGTTTTAAAGGTAGACATTTGTTTTTTGTAGTAGGATTCGGTACAGCGCTTTCCCCGTACGTCAATTCGCTAGAATGAACCGTAGGTTTTTTGTCTGTCAAGATATCTCCGGAGACACTGTTCGTACATGAAGCATAGAGCTCGCTGCGACTTCGTTGAAAGAACCGTCGACGACGTGTACACCGTTCCTGACAAGGCTCAATTAGAATATTTGCTGCTCGAATACGTCTCTCTCGGTTAGCATAGTCATTTCGTATGAGGAACGGAAGACTTGTCTCCACCGTATCGCCTCTAATACAGTCTGACGAAGTTGACGAGTGAATAGGATTTTCTTCGTGTGATAGTCGTGTCTGCGCTCGTCGGAAAACCTCTTTCAGCATTTCATTCCAGGGATCGGCAGCATACACGTCGATTTCTCCGTGTCGATTCAACCTTTGCTCCGTTATAGACAGCCTGGGAGCTTCTTCATTTTTCTTATCAAACAATTTTCCTTGATGGAAGACTTTTCCAGTGAAAAATCTTTTAGGAAGTCTTGCAAAATATGTCACTTTTAGCAACCCGGAGTGAGAGGTTAGTACGGAATCCACGACGCCAGTCAATCGTCCGATTCTGATGCCAGTATTAGACGAAATCTCTGGAGCTCCAAACTTTTCCAATTCTAACGCCGCATTGTCCTTGTCGGCGTATGCCGCAGGAACAGATTTACATCCCTCAAGTTTGAGACTCGAGCATGGAACGACTGAAGCCGATGAAAATATAAATGCATGCTTGTCGGGAAGTTCATCGCCGAGGTCTTCCTGTGATTCTTGGATTGTAGTGGATTCACTGGAATTCGGGAAAATGTCTTCCCCATTGCATATGTTATTCAAAATACCGCTCAAGAAATATTCCACCACATTTCGACGCTCGATCTCCAGTTCACTTTGCATTTCGTGCAAACTCGAAGTATCGCCAGATACAACGCTACTTCCAAGTTCGCAACCCGAAATGTCACTGGTATCAGGTCGGTGGGTGTCTTCGTACATCATCGATGTGTCGTCACCATTATCGTTATCCTGGAACTCAGAAAGTGATTCGTAATACGACATGATAGCGATTTGCTTTGCCAAATATTCGTCTTCCTTCAAATAATGTTCATAATTGTCTTCATCATCGCTGTCATCACTATCGTCAATATATAAAAAGTCCCCCGTCCCTGGAATGGTCGAAGGCCTGTCGTCGTAGCAACCAGAGTATGACTTTTCATATGGCGGCTCACTGCGACACCGTTCTTCTCCAGGTAACTGACAATCGTGATCCAAGCAATCTTGCAAGAATTCGTTTCCTTCGCGATGCAATACCGACAATGCAAAATATAAAACAGGTTTTCCGTGCTGAGAGTTGGAGTCTCCGATACCGGCATCGCCATAATCGTCGTTAACGCCGTTAGCCTGTTCGGCTACGGGAGAGCAATGATGTCGAACATCGCGGTTCTTTGAACACTGTAGCTCTGTTACTCTGTGATCAACCTCGCTGCGTCCTTTAACATACGATCCGACTTCAAAATCCAGGCAATTTTGCAAAAAGTCATTACCTTCGTCATCTAAAACCGACAATGAGAACCAAAACCTCGATTTATGTTGGGCGTCTTCGTAAAAATCAAACGACAACTCGTCGGTGGCCGCAATGCAGGAAGCTATGTCAGAGTCAAAAGATGAGACGCTGCTTCCACTCTCGCTATCGATGTCGTCGTGGTACGGTGCATCCCGAACATAAGTACCGACGCCTCGAGGTAAAACTCCATCAACGACGGACTTCATGGCGCAAGCGACATGACTTTCATCAAGCCGATCGGCGCAAATGTCCATTTTCCTTCTCTTTCGCGTTGCACCAGCCCCGTCGTCAATTCTCTTTCGTTTGGGTGGAGAAGGCTTCGTTTTTGGAAACCCTACTGATATTTCGCTTTCGCGGCTCTTCCAAAAGTCCTCAGAAACTACTTTATTCTTTGTTGCCATCTCGAATTGTGTAGCGTTAGCGAGCATGTCCATCCTTCCGCGACGAAAACCAATAGCGAAATGCGATTTGCACAATTTTTGGAAAAAAGTGTATTTGCGATTTCATGATTTCGAGTGTGACGTAATAATCGCTAAAACTGGCCTCTCTCTCGTTTCTTATCTCTCTCGTTTCTCCGTGTTCGATCCAGATATTTCAACGCGCGCGCAGTCATGTAGCATCGACGCAATCACGATTTTGCATTCATTCGTCATTACATTTCAGTGACTGGAATTCGGCATTGGCATTAGCGTATGCATTCAGCCATGATATGTTAACCTGGTTTTGTTTTCTTAAGCTTCAACGATGCTTGCGACACACACTTAGCCCGAATAGGATGATAGCGTATTTCACATTTATGTTACGCGAACATTCCGCCTCGTCTTTGCTGAGTTACTACTATATTTCAGCTTGATCCCCCTAAATTTGGGGCTACAGTTGGCGCTTGGTATTCAAACTATCACCATAGAATCCCACCAACCCACATTCGGTAATCTCCGAGATTGTGCAAAATTCTTCCATTCGAATCGCTAAAGATTCGCAAGAAGCCAAATATGCGGTGGACTCCACATTCAAACTATTCTATTCTCGGGTAATGACCAACGATACCAAATAACGATTTGCACAATTTCTCAAAGTAACTAATTCCTCGACCCCATAATACAATTATGACGTAACTATGCACCGAGAAAGCTTCGGACTATTTCCAATTCTAATTTGGTTGTCGCTACATGATCCGAATATAAAAAAGCGGCTGCATTGAAATCGGCTACTTGGAATTAGTTCGACACAATTATTCGAGTACTCGAATCTGAATCGAAGCTATTCATTAGAGTAGGGTGGTGATGATTAGGGCGATTTTTTTGACATGTCAAAAAAAGTCAAAATTAGGCAAAATTGTAGCGTTAGGTTAAAAAATGTCAAAATTATTTACGAAGTTGAAACTTTTTTGCAACCTGCATTTCGTTTGTATCGTAGATTTTGCACTTTCGGTGAACTTATCATTCGGCATTTTGCAGCTTGTAGCCTAATTTATAGGCCTACCGTTGTAGAAGGCCCCTTGTCTGCTCATTGGGAATCATATTAAACATTCAAATGAAACAAATGGTGCGATGCTCAACGTACCGCAATATCCCAACTGAAGCAAGACTGCGTGGGCATTGCATGGTTTTTATATCAAGAAGCGCACGATGAAAAATTGTTATATAGACAACGTTGTGAGAATGAAGCAACACGCCGTGAAGTTCATCGCCGAGGACTTCCGGTGATTCTTAGATTATAGTGTATTCACTGGAATCCGGAAAAAGGTCTTCGCCATTTCAAATGTTATTTGAAATACCGCTCAAGAAATATTCCAGTACATTTCGACGCTCGATTTCCAGTTCACTTAGTATTTCGTGCAAATTCGAAGTATGGCCGGATACAACAAGTTTTCCACCCGAAATGTCACTGGTATTGGGTCGGTGGGTGTCTTTGTACATCGTCGATGCGTCGTAACCATCATCGTTTTCCTGGAACTCAGAAAGTGATTCGTAATACGACATGATAGCGATTTGCTTCCAATAATGTTCATAATTGTCTTCATCATTGCTGTCATCACTATCGTCAATATATAAAATGTCCCCCTTCCCTGGAATGGTCGAAGGCCTGTCGTCGTGGTAAACAGAGTATGGATTTTCATATGACGGTTCATATCGAAACTGTTCTTCTCCAGATAACTGACAATCGTGTTCCAAGCAATCTTGCAAGAATTTCTTTCCTTCGCGATGCAATACCGACTATGCAAAATATAAAACCGGTTTTCCGTGCTGAAAGTCGGAGTCTCCGATAGCATCGCCATAATCGTCGGTAATGCCGTTATCCTGTTCCGTTAGACAGAGCAATGATGTCGAACATCGCGTTTCTTTGAACACTGTAGCTCTGTTACTCCGTGATCATCCTCGCTGCGTCTTTTAACAGACGAACCGACTTCAAAATCCAGGCAATTCTGCAAAAACTCATTGCCTTCGTCATTCAAAATCGACAATGAGAACCAAAACCTCGAATTATGTTGAGTTTCTTCATAGAAATCTAACGACAACTCGTCGGTCGTTGCACTGCAGGAATCTATGCCAGCTTCAAGAGGTGAGACGCTGCTTCTACTCTCGTTGTCGCTATCGTCGTACTACGGCGGAGCCCGCGCAAAAACAACGACGCCTCGAGGTATAACACAATCACCATCGGATTTCACGAAAACAGTGACATGACTTTCCTCAAACTAGTCAGCGCAAATGTTCATTTTCTTTCGCTTTCGCTTCGCACCATCCTCGTCGTCAATTCTTTTTCGGGTTGGGTGAGAAGGATTCGTTTTTGGAAACTCTACTGATATCTTGTTTTTGCGGCTCTGCCAAAAGTCCGTAGTATTCTTTGTCAGCCACTCGAATTGTCCAGCGGTCGCAAGCATTTTCATCCTTCCTCGATGAATGCCAATAGCGAAATGCGATTTGCACAATTTTCGGAAAAAAGTGTATTTGCGATTTCAAGATATCGAGTGTGACGTAATAAGCGATAAAATTGGCATCCCTCTCGTTTTCTCGTGTTCGATCACTCTTCCAGATATTTCAACGCGCGCGCATGCAGTCATGCAGCTTCGACGCAATCACGATTTTGCATCCTTTCGTCATTATATTTCAGTTACTGGAATTTGGCATTGGCACTAGCATATGCATTCGGCCGTGATTTGTGAACCTGGTTTTGTTCTCAACGACGCTTGCGACATACACTTATTTCGAATAGAATGATGGCGAATTTGACATTGAATGTTACGCGAACACGCCGCCTGGCCTTTGCTGAGTTGCTACATTACACCTCGATTCTATATTTCAACTTGATCACCCTAAATTCGGGGGTCTCCACATTCAAGCATTTTTTTCTTGCCTGATAAGCAACGATACCAAATTAAGATACGCACAATATCTTTAAATAACAAATAACAAAACACGGAAAAGTGGTGGAGCTATGAAGGTTGCAAGCATGTTTGATTCAAATTATCGTTGTGAATCAGTCTTTGCGGACATGAACTTTATCAGAAACAAAACACAGGACACGCTTCAATGATACACATCTGGAAGACTCATTCGGAGTTGCAGTGTCAAGTTACATACCAGAGCACAGCGCACTAGTTGATAGCATGCAATGCCGGGCTTCCGACAGACTGATATAGAAACAGATAACATGATGTCCAATCCAGTCCAAATTGTCACATGATTCATTTAAAAATCCCGAGTTGACTGTTGTTGCATAATTTATACAAACATGGTGCAAAGTAATTCATGACTTCTTTAAAAAAATGTTAGTGGCTGGCTAGCGGAAATGAGATGTTTCGATTTCACAAGACTGTCTCCGAAGTCTTACCGCAATGTGATTCATGCCCAGTCCTATGAATATCAAAGCGGAAATTCAGTATGGAACGGGCAAACGGCGGGATTGAATGGTACCCCGTCGTTTGAATCAGAACCCAAGAAGTAGCTCTTGCAAAAAGGTTGGGGACCACTGCTGTATAGTTTCATAAGCTAAATTTCTTGGAAACTATCAGCAACGATGCTATGTCAGTATATCATTCAATATCTACCTTATATTCTCTCTATCGTATCTCGTACAAACAATACTTGTATGTTTCGAAATAATTCCGCTCTGTTGTGTATAATGTTTCTACTTCATTGGGCAATGAAGGTATGGATTTGTTTTCGTCTTGTTCTCCTTGCTGTCGACGCGAAGTATCAAGGAGCAATTCGAAACAGAAATGCAAAATATTTCAATCAAGGGTGATACAGGATTATGCTAAATATACTACAAATGTGTTGCCATGTGCGCTGCTATGACACAGTCAATTTTAAAACAATAGAGCTATCCCGTGTCTGTACCCATAAACCGCTTTAACACGGGTTTATTTAAATTCCGTCTTTCTGTTTGATCAGTACCAGTCTGTATGTCACATCATGGATCTCCAATATATATATAATGTCGCTAGTCACCACATTCTCATCTTGATCATAATGATGACGCGTCTACCGATAGTAATTTGAAGTGCCCTCAGCACAAAGACGCAATTAACTTATTTCTCAAAGCCTTTCAATGAAGGGAAGTGTCCTTTTCAAAACAATATGAACTGAAAACTGTCAAGTGCTCCTCAACACTTTCACGAATGGGAATCGATAGTCTATTTAAATATCTGCCATACAGAACTAACGTATCATGGTCATGTCTTCAATGTTATTTTGCGGTAAGCAGTCCGTAATGTGATTTGGTAAAACAGGATGGGAAGCGGTTCTTCTAAAAGATCCAAGAAGGAAAATGAGGAGAGACTGAAGCATAGAAAAATGCTGATGCGGCGTAAAGTTACGACAGACCTCTTAGAAAAGCTGGCACGGAGTTTGCCCAAAGTTTCAAATCCACTCAGTAAATCGCTGAGGTATGATTGATGTAATCCTGATACGGTCGTGTGCTACCATGGATGCCTCATCGGCTATCGCGGTATCCCCGTTGAACCTGATAAAAAGGCTGTCCTTGACTGTAAAATTTAATAATATATCTGCGTTCCAGCTGCAGCTGATATGAATTAGAGCAGTGGTTCTTAACCTTGCCCCCAGCGCCCCCCAAGGGGCGCTGGCGATGTTGAAGGGGGGCGGAAACGCTCAGGGGGCGATATGGGGGGCGCTGGGCTCAGGGGGGCGGTATGGGGGGCGCTGGAGAAAAAGGCTTCGCAGTAGATGATGTGGTGATAGGACATATCCTTAATGAGTATTCAGAGCAAATTAACACCGAAAACTTCGTTACATATAGCCTTCAAAATACATATATGGTTAATTGTCCATGGGCGCCTAAAAAACTGACACCGAATGTTCATGTCTTGGCAATCTGAACCCCAGAAGACGAATTCCATCTGGCAGGGAAAAATTATATGTCAGTGAAGAAATACCAATCTGAAATCGTGTGCGTCTTTTAGTTTAGTACGACTGGGGGACAGGGATATTCCTGTTGGGCGATTCTATATTTTTTGATATTGCAGACAGGGGGTCACGAAATAACATCATGCAACGAAGTCATACCAACGGGTTTGCCCGCCCGAATATGTTTAATTATTAGTAACGGGCCCTACAGTTTCCAAGAAACCTCACAATGTTCGCTTCAAGTTTTGATGAGTCTGCGCACACTCAACAACTCACTGCGCTGACCCCTGGACAACAGTGCGTATCGACTAAAAAAAGGTAATAACTTCGGATTTGTTGTGCGCAACGTAGATTTTCTGTGCGCAGAGACCGTGCCAGCACTGCGCACGTGCGCAGCTTAGAGGGAACATTGCACCTCCCTCAGCTCTACCGGTAAATGTGTTTACGTGAGCAGAGAGAGGATAAAAATTAATCTCAATTTACATGCAATTTCCGATGATATTGACCAATTCAATCATTAATTAGTGAAATTTTTCGCGCTTCGCGCGACTAGGCGACAATAACTGCCTCAGTAAATGGACACCCAATGTAGATACCTAACAGGCTTTTAGCAAATAGAGGACAGCCTACTGGGGGTCTGGGAGTGAAGTCCCCCGGAAGCTCGGTTTATCACCCGATGGGCGCCCTGGACCAACGTTTTTTGTTTGGGGGGGGGGCTGGCGAAGTGCTGTTACGGCCCTGGTGACGAATAATTGTGCCTGCGGGCACGCCCGAATATGTTTAATTATTAATTACGTGCCCTTTATCTTCCCATACAACAGCTCACTCAGTTTACCGCGACGTATATATGTAATTGCCACCTATTCATTCATGCATTATAGAAAATTTTGGTACCTAGGGTGACCAGGCCACACAAACTTTGCTGACCATCGAAATCACGATAGGGGTTCGTGGGGGCGAAGCCCTCAGAAGTTCGGTTTATCACGCTATGGGTGCGCAAGGCAATCGTTTTTAGGGGGTTGACGAAGTGCTGTTACAGCCCTCCCTCTTACTCATTGTCTTTATTACATTCCTTACATTATGAAGTTTGGGGGGGGCGCTGGAGCACGATAATTTTTGAAAGGGGGCGCTGGAGGAAAAAAGGTTAAGAACCACTGAATTAGAGTATGGGTTCCCAACTTTTTATTGACGCGAATCCAAATTTCGATTTGAAAATTTTCCTAGACCCCACCTCTCAATTTGACGTGCTGATTTCTACAAACGGTCAGCACCTTGATCCAAACCTACTTAAGGAACTCGTCAACCTTCGTCTATCACAGGGGTGGCCAA
Organism: Botryllus schlosseri; assembly: GCF_051294905.1. Lineage (NCBI taxonomy): Eukaryota > Metazoa > Chordata > Ascidiacea > Stolidobranchia > Styelidae > Botryllus > Botryllus schlosseri. The sequence goes on from NC_137249.1 coordinate 18,746,255, forward strand.
ACTTTTCAGCCAAAGGGCCACATTCGATTGACGAACCATTGCGCGGACCACTAGCCGCGCCAAGCGCGAAAATTTTTCGAAGTTCATAGGTCAATAATATCGTCACTTGACTGTATTCCGGGCCTGCTGTATATCGCTGGGCTCCGTTTGCAAGGACTGGACTATTTGGCGCCTGAACATATAGATATCGAAAGCTTCGACCAACATGCGTCAATCGTTTTGTGCCTAGGTTTTATAGTCGACGGTCTTTCTGCAAGAGCAAACGTAAGGTCGCATATGCTGAACGACACTTTGTCTCGTAATCGCGAATATAGTTAGCCTCAATCTGATACATTAGGAGCTCTTTCATTTTAACAAAGGGGTAACAATATTAAAAGCAAGAAATCAAGTAACAACATGTTGCGAGAAGCGTGTAGAACATTTTTACTTTTGATACATCTATCGCAAATTATTCTGCTTTATTGTAGTGTACGAAGATCTACAAGTTCACAATCTGTGTAATCCATTTTTGATAATATTACTAATTTCGGAAATTACCTCGCGGGCCACTCAAAATCTTCTCGCGGGCCATATGTGGCCAGCGGGCCACGGGTTGGCCGGCCCTGGTCTATCAAGACTATGCCAATGTATTGCATATATAGGTCTTTAGGAATTATTTTAATTTATATCCAATCGAAGTAGGCTAGTGATGGCCAGACACCAGCCTTAACGTTATAGTAGGTGGCGCTTTAAAATGGCGCCTCGACTGATCTGATAATTAGTTTGCCAGGTTCACTTTCCTTAGAGGTCTTTTTTCTATTTTGAAAAAATGAACTCAAAATTTCAGATATGACCCGCCGATAGCATCCGCTTAATTTCCATTCTTGTAATAGTCATTGGATTTTAATTTTCGCCTCTGGGACCCCAGAGAATAGGACAACGACCCCATTTGGATCGCGACCCCGAGGTTGGGGAACCCTGGATTAGAGTATAGATTGTATGTCGAAGATTATGCACTTGGGTCTCGGGTCTGAGTGCAATTGAGGTATAGTTCCCATATCCTGTCCAAATGTTGGATGCCTATCTGAATTATGCATTGCCTCCGAAACATCGCGATTAGAGTTTTACGCCATCCCAGAACCAGCTCAAGCCATGCAAGCTTGTGCCGTGCTTAAATCTCAAGTACACGAATGAAATATTCTAATGGTTCCCAAAGTGAGCGATTTTTTCCGTATGGGGAGATTCGTTCGACACCGGGAATCGAAACCACGCAGTACGATTTCAGGGACAAAAACGTGCCAGTTGACGATGTGGGCTTAAATCCTAAAGCCTTCGGGGTCTGAGAGAACTCACAAAAATCCATACTGGCCTCTAAATTTAATTTCCTACAGTCACGATCACCACTCGGATTCAATTATTATTATTTTTTTCGTGATGTCTGGCATTACGAATTTTTAGTGATTTACACAATTTTATACGTAATATCCGTACTTCGTGCTTCGTTACTAATAATATATGGCTTTGATGGTAGAAAAATCACAAAGTTCGGAACACGGTGTGACTGCGAAACCAGTAATAACTAGTGTCGACATTTTGTCGCCTCCCACCTTTCTTAGATGTGACAATCGCGAATGATGGTCCTATATAATAAACATTATACTATACTAATCCGATTCAACAATATGGCGTAAAATATAAAGTGTAGGCTATCTCCTGTCAGGACAATGAATATTGATCTACTACCAGTTCGTAGGCTAAATTGCTTGAATTTAACTTTCGTGGAACTGAGTCTTACTCGTCGGGGAATTGCTTTTGCAGGCTTGAAAATAACAACGTTGCTGAAGTGGAGTGGGAGGCCAACCTTTTGTATCTAGAAAAATGGAAACTGTGGAAAAGGGATGAAGCTACAATCGGCAATCTGATCGCACTACTGAGAAAGGCCGGCTTCAAGTAAATCGCTCCCAACTCAAACTATATGCCTGTATTTTTAAAATGCAATATTTCAATTGGCAACAAATGGTCCGTGAACGCATTAGCAATGAAAATACAACACATGACCAAGTGTATTTTAAAGTCAGGTCAAGGCTTTAGGTATAGGGCTTGTGGTTACGGTATGGGCTTATTGTAGTCGGGGTTAGGGTTAGTTTGGGGGTTATAAAGTCACATGTGGACGTGTCGTTTGTTATTGTATCCCGTTCTCAAATGTCAGTCAGTCATAAAAATATTAAGCACGCTGTATAGATTGTACCACAGTGACCTACAGTGGCGTGGACGCAACCAAATCGCACGGTTCATTGAGATTTGATTATGGCATTCTCTACATCTGACCAAAGGCAATTTACGGTAATATTGAGACTGTCTTACCGAACGCGAAATTTGATAAAATATGTATAAATGAAAAGCTACTGCGGTACTGATCACTGCAATATAAATTTTATTCTGATCGCAGCCCTCGAACCCCCAAAATTAGTCATGGATCTTGTATTGTTATGGAGTTTAACTTTGTGACGCAATCGAAGCGCAATCGCATTGCAGAGATACGTTGCGCTGTTGATGGCGGGTGACGATACTTTCTATAGGGCTAGGCGCTTCAGTTAAGGAACGAGCACACATTGCCAAGTTACCCTTTACTTGTAAGGGTGCGACTTGAACCACAGAATGTATTATGGCCATGCGATTTATCACACATTCTATATAGCTATAAAGATTAAAAATGTAAGATTATGGGGTCGATTGGCTTAGTCCGGAGATAAATCCATGAATGACTGGGGATTGACAACGAAAATGAGGCAATGATATGTTCCGGACTCTCGGCCGGGTATACGCTACAGCAGCAGTAACCGCTATAGGAATGAGCGACAAAATTTCCACTCCATATGGCCATCAAACTGACGCGTCGCCGATTGAGGACTGTCACCCTTGCACGCCAAGCTCCCTTGCTCCTGAGCTGCGGTGTCGTAGTTCCATACGGTACCATTGTGTCACAATGCAAAACTCGGTCGCAATGCAGAGCCAAGAGCAGACTAAAATTTACAGTTTCGTAATCAGTACCGTTCGTCTGTTTGAGGTAGACATGGTGTTTGTCGACTACTGTGGTCATTTACACCAGGCCAATTTGCTTCATCTTTATTTCGTAGCTGCCGACTTGTAGCACGACGCACTGTCGGAATTAAACCCAGTTTGTTTAAAAGTCTCCATATCTTTCTCATATAACTTTTCCGTAACGAGTTCTAGGCTACGTTTAGACAATTTCTTATAGCACTTGCACCATTGTGAAGCACGTCCAAAGTAGACCATAAAATCTCAATTGCGACAACATACAAAAATACGTTCTAAACGTCTAAATACATTTAAAAATGTGATTCTCTATTCCTCTAATTAGTGGAAAAGCGTCCAACTTCTTGCATTCTGGAATTGATATATAAAATTCTAATATATATGACGGACCGCCAAGACACTTGCCACGGGCCGACGGTTGGGAACCACTGCTACCGAGTATTTTCCATCAACAGACCGGACGTTTGGGAATGCCTATTCAACATAAGCCGTGAGCCGAAGAACGCCACGACGACCATGGACGTTTCAGACGAATTTCTCACCAGCGCTTCCGCGAACGAGTACGAATGCATGCGACGGCACTACCCGCTTTATAGAGTTTCACCTATGTCATTCCAAAGTGAGTAGATCGAATGCGGCCACAGTTTTGACACCTGTGCCTACGAGTGCGTATTTGAATCAGATGATTGCTTCCGAAATTCACGCACTTCATCGATCCATCAGCAACAATCAGCGACTCCGGCGTTGGACGGTGATCAGGTACTGACAGCCAGCAATAACAATAATAATCAACATTCCCTGATCGGTGTTCCGCGCGAGCTGATGCATCAGAGAATGGATCGATATCCTCAAGAGTCAATGATGGATGATGTACTGCGTTACCATGACAACAGGTCGCATATTGACGGTGAGCTGAGACGTTTGATTGTTATTCATTGCCACGGTCTTTCACAGTGCGATAAATTGACATGAGATTAGCGCCAATAGCGCCCTAGAATTCCTATGTTTAAGACTGCATTGTCTCTGACGATGCTAGTGCGGTGATATGATGTTTGATAGAATGAAGAAGGTTTGCGTTAGCCTCGGGTAGAGCATTTGCAATGCAATTAGGTTCATTCATTATCTGCATTGTACACAGTGATACAAAAATTACTAATATAAGCAATTGGGGAGTATTTTGGGGTTAACATTTGGTATGAAATCGACTAAAACATAAGGAATTCTGTTTCACGATACAACTAATATACAGTTATTATCAAAGTATAACCAGATGTGTTGGTCACCAAACATAAAATATAAATTAGTTACACTACTACTAATGGAAATGTATATCTGTTCAAGACACACTACGGGCAATGCGATATAATGTCACGTTCTACTAACAAAATACGTCGCTTAACCATTTCTGTCATTATGTGCTTATGTTCAGGTCACAACAGTGCAGTAACAAAGTCCTCGTCGTTCAGCAAAACGCCAAATGTCCATTCGGTCGTGAGTGATCCTTAAGCCCTTTCGTAATTCACCGACTGTTTTACTAGAAGAACTATATATAAATCAGATATAGGCTTATTTACGTCTAACCGCCGTCACACTTGTTTTTCACTACTTGAATTTTTATATAGGCTACTAAAGCAATAAATTGTGATTTGAATTGTGATCGTCACGTTCATAGTTGAGATTTCTATTTTGTTAGCGAAACCCGTTCATTACCAGCGAGCGAGAGAGGTATTTAGGTTTTGGTGGTAGCTTAATAAATTCTTGAGAAGTCTAACCGAGGGTTGAATTTTATGAAGTCCATGGGCTACGAAAAACATACCGGTAAGGGCTGTTCAGATTTGACCGACTTTCGAAAAGTCATGGTTTTCAGTCCGTTTCCCATGCCTTATGCCTTAAAAACATATTTTAGCAACTTTTTTCTGTAACTCATCCCTTGCATCTGTGTGCATGTTGAGCTGGAAGAAAATCGGCTGAGAATGGGAGATTCCCCTAAAATATGAGTGCCGCGATTTTACTTAACCTACTAAAATGACCTATATGTCAGGTTTTAAGCAGCTGTTGTGGTTTGGGGTGATGCAAAGGGCAAAGCCACACAGCAGATTTTTTTCCGAGTTCAGGACACTGTTTTCATATTGCACACTGCATTGGAAATCCTCAAACTTACCTTAAACAGAGCATCATTTTGCACAATTCACCATGTAAAAGACTACAACTGTAAATGCATCATCCAATCACCCAGCGACATCATATATATATTATTATTCAATGAAAAGTGAGAAGAAATGGAAAACGAAGCGAAACAACATAACAAATGGATTAATTTGACAAAAATCCAATACCAATCAGATTGATGGGTTGATTTTTTGAAATTTTGAACTCATTGCCCGAGATCTTCCACGGCTTGTTGTTTTCTATCGTCTGGTATGTACTACTAGGGATGGTGTGAACGTGAGGTTCACGTTCGCATTCTGTGTGTGAACCTCCGAAATTTAGAGGTTCACGTTCACAAACGAACCTTGGTAGGTTCTGCACTGTGAACCTTTTTCATATTTTACGGTTTTCACTTCATTATAACATCTTTGGTAGAGATTTATTGCATTTCAACTGTGTGCCACTCTATATATGTATTGCGCTGGCACCGGCAGCATAAACAATCAGCAACAAACGAGCATGCATCTAGACAATCTCAAAAATTTTACTTGCTTTGTTACAAAAATATGCTCGAAATATCCAGCTTTCCGTTTGTGAATATTTAGTGACTCTCTGCTGTGAGCTTGACCCTCAATGACACAACATCAAGAGCGAAATACACTACATGTAGTCAGCGATTGATCCTTATTCAACCAATCAATGGAATTAATATCGTTGTCTGATATTTAAAAAATCTAGCAAATGTACGGGGTCGATCATGACTTCATATGTTTATTCTATCATAAAAACAAAGTCCGTGCGATTGGGGTGTTGGCTACTGCTGTATAACTTGTAAATGGGGTAATATCGGTAGCAAGTATAGAAACCCGTTTTACACTCTGCTCAATATCACCGTCGCAATACTCAGACGCCGAATGCATTGTCCGATCTGGCCTAGACCGTTAAGGCTTAAGCTTACATTCCCTTGCAAGCCCTCACCGAAATTGTTGGTAAAGCGACGGAAGATATTGATTTTATTTATTTCATTATCATATGATTGTCCCTGTTGATACATTTGGCGACGTTTAAAACGTCAATATGTGCTTCAGCATTGTGGTATTATGTGGTCCGAGTGTCGCCAGGTATCGTCTACTAGGGATGGTGTGAACCTCTGAAAGGTTCGGGTTCGTGTGAACGCGAACCTTTTTGGAAGGTTCTGTGTGAACACGAACGTGAACCTCGTGACGTCATATTGCTAATTCCAACCCTATCTTTCAATGAAGTGATAGCCTATATTAATGTACACGATACCTAGCGAAGACTCGGGCCACATAATGTCACATTGCTGAAGTACATATTGGCGTTTTAAACGTCGCTAAATGTATCAACCGCGGTTATCAAAGGATATAATAATCTCATAAAATCAATACATTCCGTCGCTTTGCCAACAATTTCGACGAGGACTTACCAGGTAATAGAAGCTTACGCCTTTACGGTCTTAGCCAGACCGGACAATGTGTTCGGAGTCTGAGTATTGCGACATTTATATTGAGCAGAGTGTAAAACGGGTTTCTATACTCGCTACTGATACCATAAACACAAGTTATATAGCAGTAGCCAGCACCTTAATCGCACGGATTTGGTTTTAATGATACAGTAAAGATATGAAGTCAAGATTGACCCCGTACGCTCGCTCGATTTTTTACATCAGAAAACGATATCAATGTCATTGATTGATTGAATAAGCATCATTCGCTGACTACGTATATCGCTCGTGATGTTGTGTGATTGCGGGTCAAGCGCACATCAGAGAGTCACTAAATATTCACAAACGGAAAGCTGGATATTTCGAGAAATTTTTTGCAACAAAAAAGCAAGTAAAACTTTTAAGGTTGTCATGGTGCATGCTCGTTTAGCGTTAATTTTTTTATGCCAAAGATTTATAATGAAGTGCAAATTACAATTTATTGAAAAGGTTCACAGTGCAGAACCTACCAAGGTTCTGTTGTGAACGCGAACCTCCAAATTTCCGAGGTTCACACACAGAACGCGAACGTGAACCTCACGTTCACACCATCCCTATCGTCTACATTAATATAGGCTATGTCTTCACTGAAATGTAGGGTTTGAATAAGCAATATGACGTCACGTGACGTCACGAGGTTCACGTTCGCGTTCACACAGAACCTTTCAAAAAGGTTCGCGTTCACACGAACCTGAACCTTTCAGAGGTTCACACCATTCCTACATACTTCATAGCGTGGTCGGTATTTAATTTTATCATACATTCTGCCGGATCTTTAAGTACTTGACCATTATTCATGAATTCCCGAGCACTCATGAAATGCGGATACCTATGCCATTCTGAAACTGGAAGACTCGTCCAATGGTGTTTTACCACCATACCGTCAAGGATATCACCAAGGATATGTGGCAACATCGCAAAGTGACTTTATAGCTGTACTGCGTAAGCTATGGGATATAGGAAAGGCACGCCTGAAGTTATTTCGAAAATTGATGCAAAAATGCTGATTTGAGACGATTAAAGACCTATAAGACATAACCTCCTACCCTGATTATAGGGAGGTCCCAGATTAGGAACGATTGGCGGCAAAGATGAAGTGTTGAAGGTTAAAATCAGACAAAGGGAATAAGACTGAACATAACCAGAAGACAACCTGCAGCAGCATGAAGTAACGAAGGTGAACTTACAGCTAGAGCACATCTATATCTTATTCATATAGGCATCTGACACCCCCCATAGCAGGGAATAAGATGTGATCTGATCATCCATCTGCATTTGTGACTCCAGTAAACCTATTCAATGACAGAGACATATATCATGTTTTTGATTGGGAATCGTGTTTCATATTGATGCTATCGCTATGGAACACCATCAGGTCGAGTCTTCCAGTGTCAGAATAGCATAGTGATCCGCGTTTCATGAGTGCTCTGGAATTCGTGAATAGTGGTCAAGAACTTAACGATACAGCAGTGCATATGATGAAATTAAATACCGATCACGCTATGTGCTATACAATGTACATACCTGACGACAGAAAACACAAGCCAGTTTCTTACAAGCCGTGGAAGATTTCCGGCAAAGATATCAAAATCCCAAAAAATCAGCCCATTCATCTGATTGGTATTGGATATTTGCCAAATTAATCCATTTCTTTGTTATATTGTTTCGTTTCGTAATCCATTTCCCCGTTATGTTCTTACGTTTCATTGAATAATAATATATTTACAATGTCGCTATGCAATTGGATGGTGCATGGACAGTTACTGTATATTCTTTTACATGGTGTATCGGTATTGTGCCAAATTATGGTAAGTTTTAAGTAAGTTTGAGGTTTCCAAGGCATAAAAATGGTGTCCTGAACTCAGAAAAATATATACAGTGAGGTTTCACATCATTCCAAACCACAACAGCTGCTTAAACCCTGACATATATGCAGTGGCGGCTCGTGGCAATATCGGGTGGTGGGGCAAGGGCTGCAAGCGACTTTTTATTAACATGGCGTCACAATGGCGTTTCCCAACGTAAAAAAAGTAACTATATGATGGTCACATGAATTTCCCGACAGCAGTGATTTTAACGTAGGTGCCGCGAGAGGTTTGCCGGTGAGCCGTGACTTGAAGTGTAGCAACAAATGTTTTATTCATTTTCTTTTATTCGAAGGATTATTTTACAAAATGTACGCAAACATCAGGGCATCCTTAGTTGCATGCGTTATGATTTCGTGGTGGAGATTACGCAAATCGATTGGCCCTAGTTTTTGTAAGCCCGTCCAAAAGTGTTTCGTACACGATCCTGGTGTGTTACGACCAGGTGATAGGCAACCAACGCGGTGGCACCCGGCGTACGATTGGATCAATGGACATTGGACAATTGGACATTGGACAATTTCTAGGCTGATAAGGACCTAGTGTCCTAGTCGCTTTACCTCTAATTTTCGCTCCAAAGGCAACTACGTAAATGGCATACGGAGCTAGAACTCGACAGATTGCGAAAGCCTAACTGGAAAGGTCAACGAGTTCGGACACATACGCAATTGTTATCTCATATATTGGGCCTGTCATATTGAATCAAAAACCTCATTTTGAATGGTCTTTGAAGAACTAAGGATAGCAGCATCGGAAATTCGGTCTCGGAACAACATAGGAGGTTTTGGGCTTGAAACTGGAGACTGTGACACAACACATACGGCTTACTGTCTATAAGTCTACTGCGAAATCGCCGTAGGAAAATATATTATCGAATAAATACGTAAATGAAAGCCGTAAACTTAGTACACTATTACATGACATCATCGTGAAGTAACATACGCAATCTCATGACTAGGGCAATTTTTTTTGACCTAAAAAACAGAAGATTTTGACCTAAAAAATCTAAATTTTGACCTTTTTTGACCTAAAAAAACTGAAATTTGACCAAATTTTGACCTCGCGTATGCAAATTAGGTGTTTTCGCATATAGTGTTAAAATTGTACTACTTATCTTCATTTCTGGTTGGAACTGTCTGTCCTTACAAAGTAGATTGACCTGAAAAAACGTTTTTGGCTCAAAAACTGACAGATATTTACATGAAAAACTAGTATTTTAACGAAATCTGGCCCTGTGAAGAATTCCAGTAGTTACATTACGTATTCTGGTAGAAATAATTAAAATTTGTTGTAGTACAACGAAAGATCCTTTCCTACATTCTCGGTTAGAAAGTGTCTGTCCTTACTACGTAGCTTGCCAAGAACGGAGAAAGAACGTTCAAAAGCAGCATTTGTTGGCTGACAACACTCAAGTTGTGTGCACACTGCTGGTGACAAACCGTGTTGCTTCATTCTGACAATGTTGTCTATATCACAATTTTTCAGCTTGCGCTTCTTGATATAAGAACCATGCAATGTCCAAGCAGTCTTGCTTCAGCTAGGATATTGCGGTACGTTGACCATAAAACCATGTCACTATTTGTTTCATTTGACCATTTATGATTCACAATGAGCAGACGATGGTCCGTTTACAACGGTAGGCCTATAAAGTAAGGCTACAAGCTGTAAAATATCAAATGATAAGTTCACCGACAGTGCAAAATCTACGATACAAACGAAATGCAGAGGTCAAAAAATGTTTGACTTTGTAAACAATTTTGACAAATTTTGTAAACAATTTTGACAAATTTTGACCTAACGCTACAATTTTGACCTAATTTTGACTTTTTTTGACATGTCAAAAAAAAATTGCCCTACTCATGACCCATTCCGGCATGGTACACTGTCAAAATCAATACAGACAGACGAACACCCAACTTTGAGTAAAATAGATTGAGGACTAGGGTGATCGAGTGATCAGATGTTAGCCGACATCGAAAGTGAAATAGCTATCGCATCTGACAGGGGATTGTAAGGAAATGGTTCGAAGGCCACAATTTCACAATGAAATGAACATTGGAGAACATAAAATTATGTGAATATTATATACCGAGAATCTTAGTAAGCTGTTTCATGCAATCATCGAGATATACCATTGGAAATATCATCACCGATCTCGTTATGGAACGCAGACTAAATTAGCACAGACCGACACCGGCTTTTGCGTGAAATCCACGATGATGCAGGTAAGTATCAGATCAGCGCACTTCTCTATTATACTCGACCTCGATAACGAAATAACTGCCTCAATCATTGTCAACGTTAAGACTTGGCGCGCGTCCGTCAACGCACGTGACTAGGAATGATGTGAACCTCTGATAGATTCAGGTTCGTGAGAACGCGAAGGTCGCGAACCTTTTGGAAAGGTTCTGTGTGAACGCAAACGTGAACCTCATGACGTCACGTGACGTCATTTTGCTAATTCCAACCCTACATTTCAGTGAAGTGATATATTAATGAACATGATATTTAGCGACAGTAGCGACGACTCGGGCAACATAATGCCACAATGCTGAAGTACATACTGACTTTTTAAATGTCGCCGAATGTATCAACCGGGGCAATCAAATGATATAATAATCCCATAAAATAGGGGAAAATAAGGGAATATAAGCTTACGCCTTAACGGTCTAGACCAGACCGGACAATGTATTCGGCATCTGAGTGTTGCTACATTGGTATTCAGCAGAGTGTTAAACGGGTTTCTATACTTGCTACCGACATTACCCCATTATCAAGTTATACAGCCAACACCCCAATCGCACGGATTTGGTTTTTATGATACAATAAACTTTGATTGAAATTGATTGATTGAAATCAAGATGGACCCCCTACGCCTGCTAGATTTTTCACACAAGACTACGATACCAATTTCATTGATTGGTTGAATAAGCATCATTCATTCACTGACTACCTACAATCCTACATGTAGCGTATTTCTCTCTTCGTGTTGTGTAATTGCGGGTCAAGCTCACAACAGAGAGTCACTAAATATTCACAAACGGAAACTTTTGTAATAAAGCAAGTAACAGTTTTGAGATTGTCAAGGTGCATGCTTGTTTAGTGTTTATTTTTATGCTGCCAGAGACATGCATAGAGTGGCCCGCAGTTGAAATGCAATAGATTTCAACCAAAGATGTTATGATGACGCGAAAATTGTAATATATGAAGAAGGTTCACAGTGAAGAACCTACCAAGGTTCGTTTGTGAACGTGAACCTATAAATTTCTGAGGTTCACACACAGAACGCGAACGTGAACCTCACGTTCACACCATCCCTATATATGACGTTAACCAAGTTCAGATATAGATACGATTGTTACATCACACCTTAGGGCAGAGGTCTCAAACACGCGGCCCTCGAGAACATTTTGTGCGGTCCGCGAAGGCATTTTTCAATTTCAAGTATTCGACAATATATTCTGGTGTCATATATCTTTTTTTAGATTTAGGAACTTAAAGTTCACTCTAAAACTACTACAAAAACCTGAAATCTAAACAAACTCCACTATCCCATCACTTCCTAAAATCTATCATGCAGTGGAAGATCGCTATTACGTCACATTTCAGGTTCGAGATGACAAAACATGAACCGTGGACGATTCGTGACTGAAAATTGTGATTTTGTTTGGTGCGATCTTTCGTCAAATTACTCGATTTTGGATTAACTGGGTGATAAATTAAAAATGACTCGAGTTGAGTAGGGTCGAACGTTAAAATCAGAGAAGGACTTGCCTCTCGGAATAGTGACTTGACAATCCTACGGACGCAAAAATCTAGGAAGCTGTCGTGGGGAATAGTAATATATCAAAAGCCCGTAGCTTGCGTTGCGTAGGGTATATAGAATATAGAAATCTAATCAGGTCTGCATGGAAACCATTGGCATTCTGTGGCCCCCCGTGACGTATATTTGGTTACATCCTGGATGTTGTTTGTTCTCCCTGTCCATGTTATTATCGGTGACGAGTAAGGTAGTGGTACGCTCCACAGCTGTAACACCAATGGATTCTTCGGCGATTAGTCATTTCTATTCCAGGGGTTCTTAACCAGGGGTCAGTATCCCCTTCGTGGTACAAAGCACCACATCAGAGGTACCAGATGCATTGTAGTAATTGGCTTATATGCTGTGGAATATTGTCTGGGCTAATTTATTCAACTGGAAAATATTGTTCGCGCTACGCGCGATTTTATGTGAATGGGCTTTCTGATTTTTATAGGTCCCATCAGAAATTGTGTTGAAAATCGACAGGGGTCACTGGAAATCTAATTGAAAGTACAAGGGGTACGATCGCTAAAACGGTTAAGAAACAATGCTATTACTATGGAACAATAATGATTACATTCAAGTTGTTATTGATCTGTTCCAATTTTAATCGAAGAAAACCTATCGCTGGTTTAATTTGACTTTGGCAATGACAGTAACAATAGCCTATACTTATCACGTGTATATCAGAAACCCCGATTAGGCTACACCGCTCACATGCTCTGATATCAGATCAATCTTTGGTGAATTCTAAAATATTCTACATAAAATTGTGGCATTTCAAAGGTCCAATAGCTGCAATATTACAACCCGACAGCTTTTACGATATCATCATGCGTCTTCTCGCATGATGTCTAAACTCATTATTTCTAACAAATTATGCCCGGCACAAAAACTATTTTATTCAAATATTTGAAAATGTAATTTGTTCGTGCCAAGCGTGAATAGTATAGTAGTAAATAACATTTTGTCGATGGTTGTGGAATGCCTGTCTGCAAGGTGCCGTTAAATAAGGCCTAGTTGGATATTATAGATTGAATACCCCTATTTATTGATGCTGCGGCCCGCGGATCATCACAAATTAAGAAATTGGCCCGCGAGCACATTTGAGTTTGAGACCTCTGCCTTAGGGGCAACAAGGCAAGGTTGCCCCACTTGCTCGGAAATTTTGTGAATAGGAGAGAGTACATCACCGTTTCTTTATTGTGCGCGGCTGTGAGAGAACAGACAGTGAAAGCTTGTTATGAGCGTTACTGAGGCAAGCCCCGGCTAGGCATTCACACAGCGAAAACACCGAAGAGAACTCGATTTTCGCAGAGACTTCGCTATGTATGGGCAATTGGGCATGGGCATTGGGAAATTTGGGCATTACAAGCGAAAGCACAAAAAGAATGCGGGTTTCGCTATGATTTCGGTATATATTGATTGCTGTGCGTCTATATATGGTAAATAATTGTTATTGAACAGAATTTTAGGTGGGACAATGCCCCAGTTGCCTTATAGGACGAGCCGCCACTGCATATATGGCATTTTAGTAGGCTAGGTGAAATCGCGGCACTCAAATTTTAGGGGAATCCCACATTTTCAGCCGATATTCTTCCAGCTCAAAATGCGCACAGATGCACGGGATGAGTTAAGGCATAGGGCATGGGAAACGGAATGAAAACCACGACTTTTCGAAAGTCGGTCAATTCTGAACAACCCTAATACCGGTACATCAATACAGGTCTTACATGCCTTCATTCAGGCGTTACGATGAACCAGGACGTGAATATCGCTATGCCAGAAGCCGAGAGATAGACATCAAGTCCAGCGAGTTTTCGAAAAAATGTTAAAGTGGCACTGCGCTGCAGCTATATATCCAGGGTTGCCATCGACACGGACTCAAAAATAAGGACAGTCGAAACATAAGATTAGCTTTAGAGTAGCGTTTTTGAACATACGTTGTATTTATACGAGCCGTGCCACATCACATTCCATAGTTTTCGCCAGAAACAATCTGGTTTACTAGGTTTACCTTTACTCAGGGCCTAAACAGCGATCCGTCAGTCCCCCCCCCCCCCCCCCCCAAAAAAAAAAAAAACAGTTGGTCTAGGATGATAAACCAAACTTCTTCACCTCGTTGTGGTTAGAGTCGTCAACAAAGATGAAAAAAGGCTGTACGTGTACATCACGTTCAGACAAAATTATTTCTGAGCGTATGGAGCAAGAACTCCAGTAGCAATGCTTGTAGTCTTGGTCCTGGCCAAAGTAAACTTCTTATTTGCGATGTTGGAATCGGGGAATATTGCATTGAACAATTGCGATGTGCAATCGTTGGTGAGGAATGATTGCTTGTGTTTGACAGCATGGAATGCCCAGGTACCCTCAGCAGCAGCAGCCTTGTAGTCTGTGGTCGTTGGTGCTGATGGACCTGTGAAAAAATTATTCATCAACTGGCTCGAATTAATCATTATGACACACTTCTCGTGTTTTGGGGTATCAATATGAGTTGAAATAGCGATCTTTCCTATGGCCTCTAGGTTAATGTCCCGATTGCAGATATTGCAATGTGCGAAACACTCGCCCTTTGAGCTTTATTTGAGACCTTTGAATTCTCTCTCATAATCGTCACGAAAAACGTTTTTACGCTTAACTAATCATGTTTAGCCTTATTAGTAGCTAAATATATTTGTGCAATATAATTTAGATGAATTTATCAATGATTTATAGCTTTACTACTTTATAACCCAAGTTTCGACTGCATTGCGCCCTTTTTCACTACGCAATAAACGCTGCCTTCCCCACAGCTTATTCTGCTGTAGTCTAAACAGCAGAAACCTGGTACTGCTGTTTACTGCTAAAATGACGTACGCTGTGATAGCTTGGTATCGCCGAAACTGCTATACCACTCACTGTCCTAGCTATCTCACCACTTAGATGTCAAATCCTGTGGTGTGTACGCCATGGGAGTTCCTTTCATTTATGATGTCATAAAATCTCCACGCAAAAGCATAATTTTAGAATACTATGCAAAGCAGATACCAGAGGAAAACGATCGAAGTTCTGTAGTTGTTGAAAATAAGACAAAATAAGGACGCAAGTCGAAAATAAGGACATTTCTTAGAAATAAGGACAGTTGAGTTTTCCAAGACCTGGCCCTTCAAAATAAGGACAAATCTTAGAAATAAGGAGGATAAGACAACCCTGTATATATCTCTGTAACATGGTGAACACTCGTCATTCATTTCTTCATTCGCCCAGTCCCGACACGACCTCGGACTTGAACCCATTTCTACAGCATTTACGTGGAAATATGTAATGCGTCACCCACTTTGCTTTTACTGGATGTAGCACCACATAGGCCTACTCTCATTGCAACTTTCAACATATATAATCATTTGATCACTACACTGGCCGATGCTCGGCTGTACTCGTTTATCTTTAGTTTGAGACCACTTCACTTTAGAGCGCAGTGCCGCAATAACATATTATCGGAAAGGATAGGACTGAATTGCAAGTAACTAGGCACAAAATTAACCAGCGTACATATGTCTAAATATATAAGGAAATCGACTTATTTCGTGCAATAGCTGACGAGCTCACAAACTTGAGCAACCTTACAAAATTGATGCATCCGAGATATACGAAAACAACATCGAGTAACAAATTCTATTTCACCTGTTTATATCTTAACGAATAGTCCCGTTCGGAATGTTTCGGCAAGTTTAATTATAATTACACGGTGCCAATTTATCAAATTGCTTGTCTTGCGAGCTTACGCAATACGTGGTGAGATCGACTACAGCTTCTTAGACCTTACCGAGATCGACTGCAGAATTTCTACTCAGGTGTTGGAGATTGATTCTCGCCATGATCCGCGTAAATGGTGTATTAGAAAAAGCCTATAACTAAATTTGGCCGTTCTACAAGTTTACAGGTCAGAAATCATACCAGATGATATCGCTCTTGACAGCATGGTGACGTCACAAATCACGTACAATGCAAGGGCCATACCAATGCCGAAAGAGTACATCAGAGAAATCGAAAGAATATGCTTCCGATTCCTTTGGTACCCCGAGAAAATTGAAAACATTGCCAGAAAAACCCTGATAGCGGATCAAAAAGAGGGGGGGATGGGCATCCCAGATATAGAGACACGAGTGCGAGCATGCGGAATGGAAAAAATATCAGTACTGAAAAAATTGGCCGAGCCAACAGAAATATGGCAGCAATTCGCAATTTACGAACTTGGAACAAAAATAAAGAAAATAAACCCAAAATTATACTCGAACTCGGAACCGCACAAGTACCCAACCCCTAAGTGGTGGACGGACACCATAGACCTGGCAGAACAACTTGAATGGAGCGAAGAAGACTGGCAAGACGCCACCCACAACGCAATGTATAAAAGAATAAAACGCCTGAAAGAGAACAAAAGCAGTAAAAGAACTGAAAATGGAAAAAAAATCAACTGGAATAAGATCGCCAGGCAAAGATCCTTCGGGAGGAAAATGATAAAAAATACCGAACGAATCATAAACTATAAAACCGCGCATGACTCGTATATGTTCGGAGAAAAAAAGCGCCAAAGAAACATAACCAAAGACAAGCACGGGAAAAACTTAGACCTAACGTGCAAATTTTGCGGCGAAAAAAATGACAACGTCAAGCACATCTTGACATCATGCACATACGCCCAAAAAATCAAAAAAAAACATCGAAGAAATACTAGAGAAAACCATAACTAATGACGCCATTCTTTACAACGAAGGCACAACAAAAACAGACTGGATTATCTTGTCAATATATAAAAAAGCTATTATAAACCTGAAAATAAGCCTGGATATAGAAAACCAAAAAATCGGAGATCAAAAACTGGAAAATAAAATACTACGAAAAGCTAAGAAACGGCTGGAAAGCGTGAAAGAAAGCAAACAGATATCCAGCTTAGTCAAAAAAATAGAGAGACAACTTGATAAATTATGAACACAACAAAGAGAGGAAAAAAACGGGCTAAAAATGGGGAGGAGGAGTGGAACAAAAACCCACCAAACACTCGCGACAGATGGGCAGCGTTTCAAACGCAAACGCAAACACCGCACCCCTACACCCACCTCAGATAACAAAAAAATATTGGAGTATTCGCTTGTAGTAAGATAGCCACAGTGAATAGGAAGAAAGAGGTGAAAGGAGAATAAATAAAAGTACAGCTGCCCTGAAACAGCGAAAAACCAAGAAGAAGAAAGAAGAACGCGTTACATTAATTTGAAATACCGTTTAAACCCTTAGTTAGAAAACATGGAAATAAAAAAAAAAAAAAAAAAAAAAAAAAAAAAATATTAAAATGACGAACCTTAAAAAACCCCCAGACTGGAGCAGGTGCCTACATCAGCTGAGAGAGGTCCTGCAAAAGTCTGGGTCTTCGGAGAGCCGCATAAAAAAAAAAATAAAAAAAAAATATGAAATGACCATTGCAGCTGAAACACCATCAATGCCAAAACAACAACAATATCGCGGTAGATATACATGAAACACGTCTGTGAACTGTACAATATCTACTATATATAGCAAAGCAACATATTCAGAGACACGACTCTAACTCAAACTCAAGGCGCGCTCAGCGGAGCAAAGGCTGAGTCTAGCTCGATTCTAGAGAGCGTTTGGTATTCTGTTAGGATTTCGAGCGTTTCTCGGTTTTGAGACTTAACTCGATAGATTTGACAACTTGATGACTGCTTGCAGACGTATGCGGTTTTGTTAATTGCTTGCGATCTGGCAATACGCGGGTTCAATTGTGATGTTGGTTGCGTAGTATTGCCTTCAATTACGTCAGTACATTGTATTAGGATTATACGCAGGATGTGTAGACGGAATAACACCGCTCAATAACAATTTAAGGACTATTTCTCATACTGTAGTAGCCAAAGCAAATATTTTCCAAAAATGAAACATCAGACTTCATCCTGAAGGCATAAGCACAAGCTATTTATTGGATTACTGATGATGGGTAATGGTACCGCGTTGTTGATATTTCCACCATACACAGGAACGGACGGTTTTATAACCTGCATTGCGATGATCTAACACGGTGGTTCTTGACCTTGCCTCCAGCGCCCCCCAAGGAGCGCTGGCGATTTTGAAGGGGGCGGAAACGCTCATGGGGCGATATGGGGGACGCTAGGATCAGGGGGCGATACGGGGAGCGCTTAATAAAAACGGCTTCGCAGTAGATGATGTAGTAGTAGGACATATCCCTAATGAGTATTCAGGGCAAATTAACATCCCACAAAATATGTCAAATCCCGAAATTTTTGGTCGCGCTACGCGACGATGTTTGATAGTTATGTTTTCATAAATGTAGTGGGTTATTGCAGATCGCCAATTTCCCGTTAAAACACTGCTGTCACGCTTTCTAAAGTTATTTTCAAAAAAATGTTTCGAACTAGGTATTATGTCCCGCAGCGCACAGCGTGTGGAAATCGAAGAAGGATAGGCACTGTGTATCACTTTTGAGAATGAGAGCCCCTTGTACATAAATACTCGTGTATTGCATTTGTTCGCATCGCCGCGGATTCGGTTCTTTTTAGGATTGGAAGATCGCTATCGTAGACAACAGCTTGTTTGCACTTTTCCAGTAACATTCATCCTCCATTCGTTTCTACACATCCTGATGCTGCTACGTTTTATAAAAATGATTTCCTTCTTATAACAGTGGCATATATTACAGTTGAAATTGTGAATTAAGGCACCAAACATGCTCACAGCGCAATTTCCACAATATATTCACGGCCAAACCGTAAAAAAGGGAATGCGTAAAGCCTTGAGTCTGCCCACGGCCTGACTCGGAAAACGCTTGCTTAAAGGCCACATTTTGAGATCGCCTCCAACCTCAGATCGTCATTGAATACCATAACCACAAAAGTACAACTCATTGAATACCATAACCACAAAAGTACAACTCGAAAGAGCGCCAATTTCGACTCCAGTTGAACTCAAACTCGTTCTCTCGCTTCGCTTTCTAAATACCGATTCTTACGCAATGTGGACGCAAAATGAGTTTGAGCACTGAGTAAGGTTTCTTGAATACGGGCCATGAAGTGTAAAAAATGATAGTTTCGATCCCCATGCTTTAATGCTCTCTTAGACTTGCAATTGCAATGCAGTGGTTTGGTTTTAATTATTCCCGTTTGACAAATGCATTTCCGATTTTTTTTCGATGTTGCAAATGCCAGCTCAACAAGGCTGCGAAATCACTTTAGCTGACTCTGTGAAACAAAAGCTGGTTTGGCCATCACTTTTATCAATATCGTTTAGCGTGACGCTTCAGCAGTCTCATGCTTTTCTTGCAAATGTGGAAGCGTATCCTGAACCATTTGACTGGCCGGAAGAGGTAATTAAGTTACTACCAGGAAAACTGATTACAGTGACCTCATATATATATTCGAAGATTTTCCTGCAGTGCGATTTGCATAAGCCATCATTAAATCATCCACGGATGTGAATTTGCGCTATCATGTGCACCAATCAACGGTACACATGTCACAGCAATATGTATACTTAATTCCTAATAGCGGCAACGTGAAAATTCTTAATGGAATAATGACACAGATAATTTTCGAAAACATAAACATCAACATCAGAAATATGCCAGAAATACGAAATTTCAGAAGAAAAGGAGTACCTGAATGGTAAGAGGAGAAGTTTCGGGTACCAATGAGTCATTCATGATTCATGAAAATGACTTTTCCGATTTGGATATGTAATTCACGAAAAATGATAGATTTCATAATGCTCAAGAATTCCGCGTAAACGAAATCTGATCCACGACATACGTGTAACTTCATAAATACAATTTTATAAGAGTGATTTTCTGCTTTTTATTCTTAGGGGTTAAGCCTGTGCGACGGTACGTACCTTATTTGCAGTGGTTATTAACCGGGGTACGTCTATATTCAAGGAGCCGCGTGTCCTGGTGGTGCCTCTGTGGTTTGCATGCGTTGTATGTGCACCGGACCGCGAGAGGCACTGGTGGGGGGAGAACGAGGAGAGCGGCGGCGGGTGTATGTCGGACTAAGTTCGCCTGTACTAATTCTGTTAATACAATTACTATCTACAAGCTCAGTATAGTGCCGAACGGATCGACAAATTCTTTGGTTCCACTACGATCCTGGTTTTTAAAGTTCTGCAAGGTCCGACTCCGGTCCGACTCCTAGGCCGCATTCTAGAAATGACTGTGATCCGGTCGGAAAAACTCCGATGATAAATATCTACTGAAAGATGGTATTGAATATTGATTGAAACAATGCAAACAGAAAATTAAAAACGCAAAGATGAAGCAAACCCTTATCTGCAGTAATTATGCCAACTTGGATATAACATGTTGTTCATTTCCATGAACGTTTCACTTCAACTATTGATTCTAGGGTGGAATATTGATTTTAGGGTGCAAGAGGGTAAGGCTGTCCACTTCTTAGTGAACAATACTGGTCCGGCTCCGATCCACCTCCGGCCGTATCAGAAAAGTATCTGATGAGAAAATTTGGCCGGATATCCAATCCGGCTCCGGTTAATGCCCAGCTTTAGTGCTCAGTTACGATGTTCTTAAACGTTTACGGAGTGCTCAAGTAGTTTTTAACTACTTGCATCCATTAGTCAAGTGCATGGTTATGATTTAAGGTAATACTCCCACTTCTATCTAACAGTAGTCATTTATTCAGCAAAAATAGTCCTAGAATAGTTATTCGCAGAGGTGGTCAGTAACGAAGTACTTCTACTTTTTCGAAGTATTCAAGTAGTTTTCCTCTACTTCTGGTACTTACTCAAGTAGATCTGATTTTCGCTACTTCGTAATATGTTGTGATCTACTTACTTACTTTTCGCTATTTCCAGTTTGTCAAGTAGAAGTAGTTTAGTCTTCCAATCAGAAAGATAGCCTGAGGAATTTCGGGGCTGTTTTCACGGAGTATCAACAATTAATTTTCATAAAAGTTGAGTAAAGCCCAGAATTTTCGTCGCGCTTCCCGCTCAGTGGATACGGAGTCACCAGTATGATTTCACGAAAGTATCGGTGAATATAATTTAGGTAGCGGGTTGGCGTGGTTCCGTTCACACCGCATTGTCGCCCTTCGCCCATATGAAATATTTCATCACAGTATATATGGTTCATCATAACATTTGAAACTGATGTTTCGCAATCTAGCATTTACTTATCATATCTTAATCTAGCAGTCCACGGCGTGTCTTAATCTGGAAAGTGGACTCTGAATTTTTTAGCGTTAGAGCTGTTTTAGCATACCACCTTTGAAACTTCCTGGACTAAAGACATGAAATACATTCTCCGCTTTTAGAAGCTGTATTTATATTTCACTTTCAATTCCCAGTATCATATACTTTGAGTTCTAATTCATATCAGTTCTTTTGTCAGGATAACTTACATGTTGAAGTATTAAAGCAAGCGTAGTAATGCCTTTAATTTCCGGAAATAAAGCTACAAAATATGGCATTTTTACAATCCACCATTTTTTTATTAACGTTTACTAATCGCGCAAAGTTTTTACACCGTATCCTATACAACTTCGCCGTATTGCTTTCGACTAAACTATACGGGCCTTATAATATGGGGGAGTGCGTCATACCATGATATTTTCCAAAACTTGCTGTTCGAGTAAACAGAGGATTAGTATCGCATTTCCATATCAATGCTATCATTTTCACCCTATGATGCGGACGAATGCTTATGCTGTCGAAAATTGGATACCTCTTGGTATGCACCAACATGAATCAAGCTCGGCACCTTTCGCATAGCTCAATTTGCACCTTGTGACAATCCATGCGAACGAATTACGATCGTTTTCACAACTACTTACTTACTTGAGTAGATTTGTAGTCAGTCAATTCTACTTCTACTTCAAGTAGTTTAGGTTGCTTATGGAAGAAGTAATTCTACTCGTAATTGAGTAATTTTTTTCGTCGCTACTTCTACGTCTACTTGAGTAGCTTTCTTGACTACTTGACCACCTCTGCTTACTCGATACTAGTCCTAGAATACTAATCGATTACCAACGAGGGCTACTTCGACCACCTCAGGAGTCAACTCCCCCACCAGACTCTCAATGCAGAATTCATGTCATAATTCCAACAATATTAATATCAATTATGACTTTCCATATTGGTGTAAATAATTCTACGCGTCCGATGAAAGATTGTAAAATGGCAATCAGATTTTGTTCATCATGCCTGAGCATCATCAAGGTTTAGATTTGAATGGATGGGGATAATTGATGCGCTCTCTTTCCATACACCGCTCCCTTCCTTGCTGGAGAGACAGCGTAGTGGTATAATCCACGGCTGCAACATCTCCAATGGGTTGCAGGTTCGAATCCGAGCGAGGTCGACTCCAGAATTCCTACTTAAGTGTTGACGATTCATCTCGGCTCCTCCTTGTTATCTCATCCGTGTAAGCCGTGTCTTATAAAAGGCTAGAAGTGGGCCGTGCTACCAGCCAGCATCTATGGAATAAAAATGAAGAAAATTGACCTGGTGTAAATGACCATAGTAGTCGACAAACACCATGAATACCACAAACAATAACAACAACCTGTGGAGTTCGGAAGCTCGCTCAGCGGCGGATTCTTCATTTATAAACGAAACATGAGAAACTAAGCGTGACATTATTCATATCTTCTAATGATCACTCGTTACCTTCGTATCTCGAGTCATACTCATTGGATCATGATATTCCACAATACGCTTTTGGTATTCAGTTAAATTCATGGACGTCGTAAAGCAACATACAGATAGTTAAGCGGGTGCCCAAGAAAAAATGATGACATGCAATAAAATATCCAAGTGCATGAAAGAACAAGTACGCGTCGTCCACTGTAGTACTCATTTCAAGCGTAAGAGCATGTCAATGGCAATAGCAAGTCGAATTGATCACAGCATATAGACACGGTGCAAGTCGGGATATTGGCAGATTGAGCGTGATCAATCCTGATCCTTCGTGTCTTACATCATTATGACGTCACCTGCGCCGGTTCGTGTCGAGCCACCCGAAAGGATGACTGAATTCTTCGTACGGCAATTGATGCGTGCTATTGCTAAACTGCATGCATATAGTAGTTTCATCTTGGTCTCGCAATGCGGTCTTGGCGCATCTACTTTCCATAGTTGCTAGTTGCTAGCACTACAACGCCCAAAAAAGGTCATTAAATTACTTTTTGGGCGTTATATAAAAAGTTTTACCATTACCCAACCCGTTCAGTCTGGAGTGAATGCGCATTGCGCAATTGAATAACGTATTAAAACTGTACTCTATAGCGGCGCCAATTAGTGAAACTGTACGTCAAAGTATTCAACAACATCTTACCGTCTCAGACTAATGTCATCGTGGTTTGTAATTCACGTCATTAAAAGGACATTTGCGGACAAATCATGTTATTTTGAACAACGAACTATTTTTACTATTGATTGTGAGCCTCGGGCACAGATAGGCCTATAGTCACTCATCACAAACTTATTATGGATTTATGCTCTAGTCAACACGAAAATGAATGTATTATGTTTATGGATGTCGCATTCCGTATTTTACACGCGTAGATAATATTGATGGCATTGAGTCGGCCATCAACATCATCCGCTGAATTATAACAACTTTTCAGCAACGCCGGAATGATGTATCAAGCCTGTATGTTAGTGCTAGTTTTGTTTACTTGTTCCAAGTTAGTCTCACCCAGCGAATTCAAGTGCAAGCCACGTCCTGGCTGTCAGCTATGGAGTTGCGACGCAGCTCCACATCTTTCCGAAGCTGTTTTAGATAGAAATGAATTTCCGATTATATGCGTGGAAATGGGATCATCATCAAACGGTTCACGAGATGGAGGTAAGAACTATAAGAATGCGTAGACCGTGACCAATGGTTGAATGGTCACTGACCATCTAAACCCAAAAATGGTAGATCCGATTTTGTCCATCCCAATTTAAAGCAGACTGAAAATGAGATGGAAATGCGAAAATTGATTCAGCGTTCCATCAATTGTATTTCAAAATGTAATCCGGGTTTGCCAGCAATTACAAATCAACGCTCAATTGCTCATGCTCATAAGTGTGAAGGTGCTGGTGAGCTTCAATGTCAAGCATCTATACCCTGTAAGCTCAATGATGTATAAAAACCATTGGTAAGCTTGACAATTTTTGAAAGGGTCCGTGAATATATAAAAAGAATGTCTGCGAATCATCAAAATAGATTAAGGATCCAAATCCGAAAATGTAGGTCCAAAATGCTCTGATTAGATTGTGTAGCTCACTGATAACGTTTAGTAGCCTTGTTTGGTAGCAGAAGATAACTGGTTCAAACCGCTAATGTTTATGTGGTGACATGTATCCAACGAAAGCCCTTCAATATACTACTGGTTATGTAGTTGAAACTGACGAGCGCTTCATGTACAACATTGGAATTCCAATCTACTCTCAGAAAAATATGTTATCTTTTATATCTCACAAAGGAATTACACATTTTCTTGCTCTAGCATATAGCAGGCGCTAGCTTACTCCGTGTATTCTCCATAATTAAAATCTGCGGACGGAAGTTTCAAGAGTCAATAGCCTCACATATAATAGCGTCACCATTACGTCGAAACATACATTAGAACAATGGTTCTAACCTGGTTCCTTATGGAACTCCAGAGGCTCATGGAGTCAGTATCAGTGCTTCCACTGGAGGTCAGGATACACACTCCGCTCATACATATTATTAGTGATCCCGTCTTAAACGTTATGGATTACAG
The DNA here is from genome assembly GCF_051294905.1 of Botryllus schlosseri. Classification (NCBI taxonomy): domain Eukaryota; kingdom Metazoa; phylum Chordata; class Ascidiacea; order Stolidobranchia; family Styelidae; genus Botryllus; species Botryllus schlosseri. Next base: position 18,771,377 of record NC_137249.1, read on the forward strand.
GCAATTAGGAGCAATCAGTAGTCGAATTGTAAGTGTTGAGGGGGGGCACTTCTTGTGCAGTGGCCTACGCAGGTGAGGTCGTGGTTCTAAATCGAAACCACATCCTTCTGAAATGTCGATTCTATCTCTAATTGGACTAGTTATTAGATACCTTTCAATCGGTATCACGCTGTTACCTTTCGACCGAACAACACGATGACAATTTCTATGGCGAAGTCTCGCCTTTCTGAAATGGTCTCTGAAATGGAACAGCAAATTATTTTACAATAAATTTGCAATAAATATTGTATTCAATGGTAAGGTTTATTTAGATGTGTAACGTCATAGATTTTAATTTTTGTGACTCAGCGAAAATTTGAGCTTCCCCGAATGCTTGCTGATTTAGCATGCAGATTCTCCAGGTTATTAAATATTACGAACCACTGCACTAGAATTGAATGTCGATCATCTTATACGGCGAGTTCTCTTACGCCAACCAGTTCAGACCCTCACCGGTTGATCAATCATGCGCCCTGTTTACGACCGTCCATGGCATAATGAAAATGACGAAGCAGCAGTCCTGCTCTACCAACATTGCTCAAATCTTCATGTGGCTGTATCGAATTATCAGCTTAGATAGTATCATAGTATGAAAATCGCATGACACATACCAATATATTTGTACCAACACCGCACACTGATTATTCCGGATAATCCCCAACTCTTCCAAAAACTTTCGGGTGCTAGGATAGTGTACGAGACGTTGAATTCTATGTTCCGCCGACGACTCACGCCCAGAAAACTATAGTCGTCGGCAACGGCATACTCTAGTCGTCTACAGTATTTATTTTTGTAATTCGATTTCAGGGATGAGCCTAGAACATGTGGACGTTCGAGATATCGTTAAAGCGGCAGCATCAGACGTGGTAAACCGACCGTTACTATATGTGAAGTTATACTGCAGTATGTAAGAATGGTATCGATATGTGGGGGGTACTGGGGATACGTATGTCTGTCTGCCTGTATGTGTGTGTGTCTGCCTGTATGTGTGTGTGTGTGTGTGTGTGTGTGTGTGTGTGTGTGTGTGTGTGTGTGTGTGTGTGTGTGTGTGTGTGTGTGTGTGTGTATGTGTGTGTGTGTGTGTGTGCGTGTGTGTATTTATTTATGTGTGTATGCGTGTGTGATTCGAATCGTAAACTAATTTCACTGCTTTAGGTGCCAATGGTTCCACTAGTGATAATATCAGAATCTATGAGTCGCTTCCACATATGGCTTACTCATTACCCAGGATAGCGTAATGATGTAAGTAGTGTATAATGTTCTCAGTACAAACTGAGGATTTTGCAGCTCAAAGAAGTTGTCAGACAGACTACCGAAAAGGTCTACGAATTGCACGGATGGGTGAGATCTGGTGACTATCTCTTCCGAAGATTCGGGGTACGACTGAGTGTTAATGCTGCAAGGGAAAAGTGTAAAGAATTCGGGGGGAAGCTGGCTGCAGAGATTCTGAGGCATCCTGACGCTGTGAGGTATAAAATGTTAGTTGTTGAAGTGTTGGGTAGACGGTATCGCGTTGGTCCCATTTGACCTGTCCGTCTAATAAACTGAGGTATTCAAAGATATGTATTGCGTGATATAGGAGAGTCTACGCGAGAAATATGGCCTACTTTACGTCTTTTCATTTTATCGCATTCGTGTGGTGCTTTGAAAGAGTGAAAAACTGATCTGGAAGTTGTAACGAAGACTCTTGCATGTATTTAGGCGTCACCACTAAATATAAATGAACCTAACATTTTAACATAGACTAAACTAACATGATAGTTTGGCTACACCGTAACATCAGAAATGAAATTAAGGCACAATGTTGATAACGGGATTAAATATGAGCGTCATCGATGAATGACACCAGCATCTATTGTGGACTTGCAGTCGACCATTCAACATCGTTATTAACGACTTTTATTCGATAATACGCCTTCCATTGGTAGTGCAATGATTATATGATTTTATTCATGATTGATATTTGAGCAAAAGGTATGATTCGATTCGCGTGAATTTTGAGTCATTTCATGTTGTATACTATATATAGGGTTGCCATATTCTCAGATCCGAAAAAGGGGACACTTTTAACAAGTCACAAAAGTTGATGTAGCATAGTAACAGAGGTGGTCAGTAACGAAGTACTTCTACTTTTTCGAAGTACTCAAGTAGTTTTCCTCTACTTCTGGTACTTACTCAAGTAGATCTTTTTTCCGCTACTTCTACTTCTACTTCGTAATATTTTGTGAACTACTTACTTATTTTTCGCTATTTTCAGTTTGTCAAGTAGAAGTAGTTCATCCCTCAATAAGAAAGATAGCCTAAGGAATTTCGGGGCTGTTTTTATGTAGTATCAACATTTGATTTTCATAAAAGTCGTGCAATACTCAGAATTTTCGTTGCGCTTCGCGCACAGTAGAAATGTACTGTCAGATATGTTTCAACGAAAGTATCACTGAATATAATTTAGATATCGGGTTGCGTGGTTCCGTTCACACCGCATTGTCGCCTATACAAAATATTTTGTCACAGTAAGAATGGCCCTACCATAACGTTTGAAACCGCCACTTCGCACTCTAGCAATTACCTATTATACCTAGCAGCCCATGACGTGTCCTAATCTGGAACAGTGGAATTTGATTTTTTTAACGTTAGACCTATTTTAGCAGACCGCCGTTGAAACTTTCTGGACAAAAGATATTAAATATATCTTCCGCTTCTTAGAAGTAGTATTTGTATTTTTCCTTCAATTACGAGCATTATACGTTGAGTTCTAATTATAGTTTCAGTTCTTTTGTCTGGATAACATGCATGTTGAAGCATAAAAGCAAGTGCAGTAATGCCTTATACTTTCCGATAATAAAGCTATACACTATATAGCATTTTTACGATCTGCCATATTTTTAATAAACGTATACTAATATATCTATATTAGTACTATACTAAAGTGTTAAAGCCGTATACGACACAACTTCTAGGTATTGTTCTTCGACTGAACTAAGAGGCCTTATAATATGGAGGAAGGCGCCATGCCATGATATTCTCTAAAACGGGGTGTTCGAATAAACAAAGGATTAGTAACGCATTTCCAATTTTCCATATCAATACTATCATTTACATCTCATGATGTGGACGACTGCTTATTCTGTCCAAAATTGACACCTCCTGCGATGCAAAAATACGAATCAAGCTCTCTACACCTTCCGCATATCTCCATTTGCAGCTTTTGACACTCCATGCGAACGAATTACGATCGTTTTCACAACTACTTACTTACTTGAGTAGATTTAAAGTCAGTCAAACTACTTCTAATTCAAGTAGTTTTAGGTCGCTTATGTAAGAAGTACTTCTACTCGTACTTGAGTAGATTTTTTCGTCGCTACTTCTACTTCTACTTGAGTAGCTTTCTTGACTACTTTGACCACCTCTGCATAGTAATGAGGGAAATTTTGACATTTGAATGCTAATCTTGATGACCCGTCCTCGCGTATTTATTCGGTTAGAGTTGACCTTCTTCTTAGTCAACCTGGCCGTCACAATACAGATTCCACGTCTATTATGGCATTTTTAGTTGTCTCTGTACGATCGCCTGACTCTCAAAGCTATAAACGAGGAGGTATTGCGAGAAAGGAGGATATTTGGGCGTCCTCGGAGGACATTTCAGATTTCGTGAAAAGAGACACAAATTATCCTAATGGAGGACATATGGTAACCCTATACCATATATGACTTCCAGCATAGACGATTACTGGAGATAGGAAACCACATAACGTGCTGCCATTTTAGGCATAACGCATCATCAGAGTACTCTACAAATATTTAATAATACAACTATAATTACTATGGCGTAGTGTATGGATATGCAACTTCTAACTCAAGTTCTGTGTTTATTTGCTTCAGATACATCATTGCCAATAACTATGTCCCGAATGATAAGAGTAGATTTCCCTGGGTTGGATTGGATGATGAAGAAAACGAGGGTATATGGATATGGTCTGACGGAGGAGTCACGAACAAGAACACTATACAGTGGCGCGACGGTGAACCTAATAGTTACCGTGGTAACGAAGATTGCGCAAATGTCGCGTCTACCAAGGGCGGGAAACTTTGGCTCAATGACGCACCATGCCATGCTGCATTTCCTTACATATGCGAAGTGAAAGTCAACGACATAAGATGAGCCCACGTGTGTATTTCAGGACTCATTTACTGTCGCAAATGTTCAAGCGTGAGCACGCGATGAGTTCGAGGACAATTTAATGCATGCCATATTCTTACTCGTATAGGCTAATGTGCACTTGAATGCATTGATTTATTCCTGTCGATATTTTATCAATGGTCCGCAAATGACGAATTGATGCAGCGTCGTATTTCGGTCGGCACTATTTAAAGTTTGTATGAATAGAATCAGTTCGGCAAAACGTTTCATTACTGAAGTGAAACCAAGTATGTGATTCATTCAGCAAAAAAAATCTGTCATCGTCCACCGATGTGGCCTGGCGGATTTTATCGCTTTTTGCGGAAAAAATCAATCGTGTGAGGTCTGTGTAGCATAACTTGCTAGCTGGTGTTTATCTGAGTGAAACCTCGATTACATAGAGAAGTCTTCAGATTCATGAAATGTGGCAGGTCTACCTACATTTTAGGGCAATGTCTGCACCATGGTTCATTTAGCTACTTTGAAGGATGAAGTTATAGTGTCAATTTTATCTCAATGTGAAAAATTATATCATTTAATCTTGTGTCAAAGTGAATGGATTGACAATTTGGATGAGCATTTCCAATTATTGATTCTGACATTTAACAGTGTCCAGGAAAATGTCATGTGTAAATCGATTCAGCCCGAACGTCCCAGCTGAATTTAGCCTCTCACGAGTCAACTATAGATAATGGTATTGGAATTGGTATTGGTATTGGTTAGCAATGAAACTTTAACACAAAAAGATAGACGCATGTTGGCCGACAATTTCAATATTGATATGTCCAGGTGCGGAATACTACTGTCCTTGCAAACTGAGCCCAGCCGCATACAGAGACGACACCGCAATATAAGCAAGTAAAATATGATTGACGGAATTTATTTATCACTCTTTCATAGTCAGCACAGTTCTAGCGCAGTCGCCTGGGGACTTAGCTGCAAAACGTATACTATTCGAAAATTGAAGTACTCCAAAATCTAGCAATTAGATACATTAGTAGTATGACAGAACGGGTAAGACTCTCCCCAAAATATAAATGCCTAAACATCTTGAAAGTAAAAGATCTTTGCAGTCTAAAGGCTGCTAAATTAATGTATAAGTATGATCGAGGGGATCTCCCAAGTTTGTTTAGTGAAATGTTCACGCCATCTAGTGCCGTGCACACACACTTTAGTTCGTCTTCGACATTAGCCTCGGAGGAAATGTATTTTTCAGCCTCTTGTCGAGAATTTAAATCCCATTTACTTATGTCATATTGAATATTTTCTTTGCATTGTAATTGCCGTTTATTCGATTGGATATTCTTACCTTGACAACTTTTTTGTAGATTTTGTACTGACAGCTCCGTACATTTATTTATCTCCCATTCATCTCCTGTTTTGTTTGTATTTAATTCTTTCGTTAATTCTTTATTATTGTTGCATATTATTCCGTTGATGCTCCAACTTACCATTGTGTAATGTGTTACGGTAGAAGAGACGAATTCGGTTATATATATATAATATTGCAGTAGTGCTGTGTTGTTACTCGGCTATTTTATAGCCGAATTCGTCTCCGTAACTGTAAGTTTGTTGGCGGCTCTTTTTTATTGCCGTTCGCGACTCTGTGTACTTGTCAATATTACGTCACATCGACAACATCCTTTTATATTTCGAATTTGGTTTATCTCATTTACTGACGTTCGGCCTTGATGAGAGTCAGTCGAAAAGCTTAGACTGGAATAAATTTGGCAATAAGAATATATTGTTTGCTGTTGCATTTTATATCGTTACGCGATGAGCCCTAATACCGAAATGCTATGTGCACAATTTCTGAAAATATCAAATTCCGTGATTCCGTAATACAATTGTGACGCACCTATTCTCTAGGAACGCGTCTTCATATATTCCCGATTCAAATTTGTATTCTGCTTATCTGTTCTGAGATTGGGATGTCGGGATAAAACTTGCATTCTCAGGATCGGGACTGCTGTATAGCCTACTACTTCTTAATCCTGGTATTTTTCGGGATTAGCGAAGTAGGAACATACACATGCAACCAACAGAAGCTACAGTTATTTATAGTAATATTGACGCAAAAACACGAGATACGACCATCGAGAGTATCATTGTTAGGACGGATTTTGATTTTGGTAGCAAAATATCCAAAACTGAAAATGCACATTTATAGTTCAGTCTCAAGCTACTCTTGGATTAGTACTTTTCAATGCTGGATTACTGTGTGCCAGTCTGGTCAATTTCATAAAATTCCTCGCCAGTTTGTATCAACTCAAAAATTAGACCTTGATTATCCTGAAATCCTCTCGTATTGAATAATTGGATATCTGCTTGTCCATTACAAGCCATAAAAGAAATGGTGCCTTCTCGCGGGTGGGTGACAGTTATCAGTCGAAAAACGAGTATTTGATGATATCCATGACTTCCAACCAGGCAACTTCTTTTGAGGTACGAATCGCAGCAGGGTGCTAAGGTATTGCTCAAGTTACGTATTGTGTAATTCATTTTTATGTCATATAACGGGTATTATTATAGCACCAAACTGGCGTGTTCGTGACAATTACATTATATAGTAAGACTGCTGAGCGATTGGGTGCTACATTAGCTTTTGTAGGTGCTTTCTGGAAATGTCACGTTTTATTAATAATATTCGGTGCAGTAGGGTCGGGAAAATGGCTCAACATCCCGGACTTACAGTGTCCCAACTCCCAACCCTACCTTGATGTTAATTGTGGTCGTGCAAACTGAAAATTAAATCTGCATTTTAACTTATCATGATATAGAGTGATCAGTTTTGCAATACTACTTGAATTTTTTTCTTTTCATTGGAAGAGTTTTGTGTCAAGAATGTTTGTTTGTCCAGACGGTACCTACGATATCGTAGGCCCGGGCAAGATAAACGGAAAATCCCACAAATAGAAATAAAGAAATCGACTTGTGCGCAGCTGATACTTGGAAGAAGCTTTTCAAAGAATTGCATACACGAAATGATTATCCTATACGCAAGAGACGTATTCGACGAGCAAATATTATATAACTGAATAATGTCGAGAACGGTGTAGGCTAGGGTTACCATATTTTGGCATCCGGAAAGGGGGACACTTTTAAAAAACCGTAAAAGTTGGTTTATCGAAATTGTAAACAGCTGATTTTGAGATATTCACTGGAAATCTTGTTTTGTTGACTAAAAAAGAGCATCACTCTGATTCTTCTTCCCAATGATCCGCTCGAATGACCGCATTACCTATTTCGCGTCATTTATGCCGATTTTCAGTTGACCGTGTCCATTAGCCTGGCTGTCAAAGCTGTAAAGGAGGACGAGTCGTCAAAAAGGAAGACATTTAGGCGTCCTCGGTTGACATCATTGTCAATTTCCTGAAGAGGAGGACGAATCCTCCTAGAGGAGGACTATGGTAACGCTAGCGCGCCATCGTATGTTCTGTGACAGAATCGCAACGAGATCCACGCTTCAAGTATACGAACACCTACTCCAGTGATGTTACAGCAGACGCAACGCAACACCTACGGCCAATCCAAACGATCTGACGACCTAAATCTTTAATTTGTGACCAAATCAACTTTAGAGCGCAGTGCCACTTCAACATATCAATATCAGAAAGGATATAACTGAATTACAAGTAAGGGAAACTAGGCACAAAATACCATCCTTTATATGTCTAAATATGAAATGAAATTGAATTATTTAGTGCAATAGTTTACGAGCAGACAAACTTTAGCAACTTTACTAAGTTGATGGATTCGAATACAGTCGGATACGAAAATAACATCGAGAAAATAATTCGATTTCCACTACTAATATTATACCACATAGCCTAGCTCGGAATGTATTCGGTCAAATATAATTACACAGTTCCGATCATCAAAACTGGGTGTCTTACTGGGTCACGCCAAGCGTGAATTCTCACTCGAGTGTTGGAGTTTTCTCTTCGCCATGTATTACAAAAAGCCTAGGACAGAAGTGGGTCGTGGCACATGTTGGCATATCAGGAATCATACTAGCTAGAGAATATCGCCCCGGTGTAAAATGACCAGTGTAGTCCAAAGACTATGAATTCCAAAACAACAAAAAGCAGGAGTTTACGCGGTCGCTATATCCTCATCTTGCAAATACATCTGTGAACTGCACATTAATAATTTTTTTAATGAGGATGCTTCTCTCTGTAGTGATATACTTCCGGAATACCATGTATGTCATCTGGTTTATCTGGGCTCCTCATCGCTAACCTCGCTGCGATTGCAGTGTATGAAAAAGCCCAGGATGAAGGTGAGCCGAGCCAAAAATCGGCGGCAAAGGACAAGATCCGGACGCACGAAAACCGAGAGAGACCGATGGTGGGAAAGCGCGTGAATGGAAGTCGTCCGAAAATCTGACGCAAAGACCTCGAAAGACTTGATGAAATTACTGTGCGGGCGCAAATGACCGAATGCGAAAAGCGCCAATGTTGTGAAATAAACAAACAATATATGTCCTCTTTTAAGGGGATTTGTGGTCTTTTTTTTTTCAAGAAAACCGAAGTGCCCTCGGAGGAGTCCAAATGTCCTCTTTTACGCAATTCGTCCACTTTTATTGCCGTGAGTGTTAGGTGATGACATAGAGACAACTAAAAATGGTAATATCGGCAGAAAAGACACGCAAAAACTGGATTTCTGCACAACTGACGGTAACCCTAATAGACTTGCGATGTGGGGATTTGGTTTTAATTCCAAGGGTAAGCCTCTGACAACTGTATTTTGAGATTTTAGCGAGATGGTACAAATGCAAGCTGAAAATGGTCAGAAACCAGGCCTAGACTCTGTAAATCAAGTTGGGGTGGCCATTGCTTTTTGCTACATCGTTTATCTCGCAAATGTAGCAGTTTCATGCCCTTCTTGGAAAGGTGGGAGCGTATACGAAAACATTTTTTACTGAAATGACGTTGTATTTAAGTTAAAACACAGTAAGCATATACTACAGTGACCTCAAATGAGGAGGTTTTCATGTACCGCGGATTGTATAAGCCGTCATTAAATCATCTGCGGGAAGTGACTTTGCGCTATTATGTGAACCAATCAATGATACGCATGTCACAGCGATATTTGTGCTGGATTCCTAATTGCACCAACTTGAAAATTCTTTAGGTAATAGAGCAAGTAATTTTCTGGAAAATAAACATCAACAACAGAAATATTTCAAAAATACGACATGTCAGAGGATAATGAGATAGTGAACAAGGAAATGAAAGGTTTCGGTTACCAATGAGTCAGTCATTGGAATGACTTTTCCAATTTTAAATATACTAATTTAAGAAGAAGGATTCATTTCAGATGTGCTCAGGAATTCCACGTAAAGGAAAGTTGATCTACTATACACCTGTATATTTCATAACTGCAAATATATATATAAGAGCATCGGAAATTTTAATAATTTTCTGAATTCTGTTTTTGGATAGTATAGGCCTGTGCGTCCATGGCGATGTACATGACATATCTTATTTGCATGATATATATTTTAAACTCTATAGCGCAGTGGAGCTTATTATTGGCGAACGCTGATTCCCGAGCGGGCGCGAGCCCTGGCCGGTCTGTGCACTCAATATTGGGATTCAACTCGTGCAGAATTGATGTCATAATCACAGCAAGGCTTTTTAATCATTGATTTGAATTATGACATCATACTCGTGATAGTAATTGTTAGCGTCTGATGCACGATTGTCAAGCGGCGGGCAGACTTTTCTCGTTGTGGTTGAGCACTGAGCTCTATCTGGGCTTAGATTTTTATTGAGGGGTGGGAGAAATTGTTGCGTTAACAGACCAAACCCCGCACGCTCTAGTTTCGACGATCTGGAAGCTCGTTGAGCGGCCGATTCTTCAGTTATAGACCAAACGTGGCAAACTGAACGTGACGTCATTTAAATTTTTTAATGATCGCTCATCACCTTCGTATCTCGGACTATAGACTCTTCGAATCCTAACATTTAAGATCATCCTTTTAGTGAGGTTTCATTCCGTTGCTCAGAAAAATAGAGTAGCGGTTGAAGTCTATTTATATTGTTAACTCGCTACAAATGAACCCCCACCGAAGGATTTCGTCACACGGAAGCATTGCCGATTATATCCCACGATAGTGTTGCATGTTATCAGGATTATCAACAGAATTGCTCACGCTGCTCACCGCAATTTCTCGTCATTCACAACAGAATTATGTGCCATTAAATGTGACTTGAATTTGATAGACCAAAACAACATTACCTACTCCATCATTTTAACAGACTACCTTAGTGCTCTACAATCCATCCACAATTTCCGTTCAGCTCGACACTTCATAATCAATGAAATCGTGGAAATAGGACACCGCCTGAAGAATAGAAGCATGTCGACTACAATTGCGTGGATACCCGGACATTCCGGCGTCAGAAGAAACGAAATTGCAGATCGACTTGCATGAGAAGCCGCAAACATCGCACATGAAGCCACGACCTACGATTTACCGCTAACAGACGCGACAACGTTAATGTTCCGCCATTGGAAGTCGATCTGGAATGGACAATACCAAAGTACTGACCAGGGAGCAACTTATCGACAATACCAGCCTAACATTGACACGACAATTCCAAGACAAGCATCGAGAAAAAATGAATCCACGTTATTTCGATTACGAACGGGACAATGCGGATTGAATGGACATCTCCACAGAATAGGGGTGTCTGCGAAACCTTTGTGTGTCCATTGTGGAGTCATCGAGACGTGCGCCATTTTTTGATGGATAGTCCGACACTAGAACAACGCAGACAGATACTAAGAAACAGTGCACATCGAAAGAGAATACCATTCGACTTGGAAAACTTATTGACAGACACCAATATATTACAACACCTAATCGACTTAGTAGCATCATCGGGACGCCGTATATAATTATTTACATTTGACTTCCGACTGAGAGTATCATGTACTGAATTTGCAAGTTAGCTTGTGATAGTGATGGAATTTGTTGTCACCTGGCGCACAAGACCACGCTGTTATAAGCACCATAACATGCTTTTATTATTAAATAAATAATAATAATGATAGCAGGATTGTAACCAAGTCACAAGGTTCGAGTCACAAGTCAATCTTACTAAATAATGTCATTTTCAATTCACCACCGAGTCAGGTCCAAGCCTTACTGTTGTTAGTCGAGTGCGAGGTCAATCCATGGTGTTCAATGATCAGTGACGAGTTCAAGTAATGTTCAACTCACGTTTACACCAGTTTGCTTGGGTGATATCGAATGGCACGCATTTGTAGTATACTAATTTTTCTCAATCCTTATCCCGTTTATAGACACTGATCAATACTAATTATTTTTATTTCACTGATAGACGAGATACCATGAATGTGCCAGCTTTACTATTCTTCGAAGTTACAATGAAATGCCTGTATTGGCCGTCTCATACATCACGAATATAAAAATACAATGGATAGTATATTGCTAATGTCTATACCGCTCTATCAACTAATTCACTAATAGCCGAAAGCAACAATACAAAACCCAATACAAATTTACTGTATCGTTCATCGCAGAGGTGAAATGAAGTTTTGTAGGCTACATTACGTTCGAAATCTATAGCTTTGAGACTGCACCAGTGTACCCGAAGGCAGTGTTGGGATGACTCGAGTCATGACTTGACTCGAGTCAGACTCGAGTCAACTTTTTGGTATGACTTCACTTGGCTCGAGTCAATTTGGAAAAATGACTTGACTTGACTTGACTCGGCGCTTCAGAAATGTGGATTGACTCGTGACTCGGAGCAAAATTTACGAGTCAATTTCAAGTCATCAATAACTAAATGATGTCATTGAAATGTTCGGATTATCCGCGATACCCCGGTGAGAGCAACCAGTTGTTCACTGATTGTACGTTCCACTGGTCCTCTATTGTTACTACATCACAAATAACTTGACCGGAAACGAAATGATCATAGCTTACGTTGACGCAGCAGTAGTAGATTAATAGCAACATCTCCACTTTTCGTAGACGGCTCACTGCTTATATTGCGCAGTGCTCACCTTTATCAACCCTCTTGTATGATTTACATCGAATGAATATAATTATCCGTTTATATTCTCACGGATTTGTAGATGGGTATTGTATTGTATTGTACCATATCAATTTGTTTGAACTTCTCGAGGCTTCGTATTGTATCCTCTATTTTGGCTGATAATAACAGACTGTAGCATATCAAACAGTTACTCACGTATCTTCACGTATTCACGTATTGAGACTAAAGTCACTGACAATTGCAGGTCTATGGCAGTACCATCAGGTAAAATTGATCATTGCAGATATACTAGGGTTATCATATGTTGGAATCGGTAAAGGAGGACACTTTTACCAAATCAGAAAAGTGAGTAGATCGTCGATTTCGCTATTTTTGCTGTGAATTTTAGTGAGTTGACTAAAGAAAAGTCGCCACTACCCGCTCGAACGTCTTTGCTATTTAGCGTCATTCATGCCAATTTTCATTCGAATCTGTCATTATCCTAGCTGTGAAAGCTGTAAAAGGAGGACGAATCGCCTGAAAGGATGACATTTAGGCGTTCTCGAAGGACATTTTCAAAAACCTGAAAAAGGAGGACAAATCCTTCTATAAGAGGACGTATGGTAACCCTAAGATTTACACGTTGCAAGGCAGGTTATTCGCGGCTTGTGAGTGAGCAAGCCTGATAATAATTCGTGCCAAACGTCATTATGACGTCAGCGGCGCCGGTTCACGTCGAGTCACGACCGCAAGGCTGACAGAATTCCTCGTACGGCAATTCATGAGTGCTTTTTCTAAACCGCATGCATTTAGTAGTTGCCTCTTAGTCTCGTAATACAGTCTTTCCGCATCTACTTTCCATAGTTGTTAACTGCAAGTTCTACAGCGCTCAAAGAGGTTCGTAAAATGTCATTTTTACAAGTAAGGGAAAGTAAGGTAATTTTAACACGACCTCATCCACTCGGTGAATGCACAATTGAATAACATATTTTAACCATAATTCAAAGCCTCATCAATTAGCGTACTACGTCAAAGTGTTGAATAACATCTTGCAGTGTCAGACTAATTTCAGCGTGGATTCACGATTCGCATCATTAAAAAAGACATTTGCGTGTAAATCATGGCATTTTCAACAGTGAAGTATTTTTATTCTCGTTTTCGAGCCTCGGGCACATACAAGCTTATAAGTCACCCGTCTCAAACATTTATTATGGATTTATACTCCGCTCAACACGAAAATGAATATATGTACTGTTCACCGAGGCCGTATTCCGGTATACCCTATTTTACAAGCGAAGAAGACACTGAGGGTATTGAATGGGTCATTAACGTCTTACGTTGAACTTTTCAGCAACGCCGGAATGATGTCCAAAGAGTGTATTTTTGTGCTAGTTTTATGTGCTTTCGTGTTAGTGTCATCCAGCGAATTCAAGTGCAAGCCACGTCCTGGCTGTCAGCTGTGGAGTTGCGACGCGGCACCACACCTTTCCGAAGATATTCTCGATAGAAATGAATTTCCGATTACCTGCGTAGAAATGGGATCGTCATCGAATAGGTCACAAAATGGAGGTAAGAATGCGTAAACCGTGACCAATGCTATTTGTCAGATTTTGTTTGCCCCTATTTAAAGACCACTGAAAATGACACGGAAAAGTGAAATTTCGAGACTAAAGCTTTATCAGAAACTTGGTAACAGCAGCTCTCTATTTGGTACAAAATTGAAAACTTGACTATGTAATTGATTAAGCGTTCCCTCACTGTAATTTCATAAAATGTAATCCAGATCTGCAAGCAATTATAAATCAACGCTCATGCTCATTGTTGGGAAGTTATTGGTTAGGGTCAGTGTTAAACATTTAGGCTATGTAAGGTTGATATTTCCTGAAAATCAGTAACTGTAGAGAATCGCTGTTAATCACCTAACTATTATAAGGGTAAGCACTAAGCAGGGGCAAGTTTGCTCCTTGTGTTCTCCATATATAGCCTACAAATCATGATAGTGTGCGGACTGAAGTTCTACAGGCCGTATATAATCTAGTCACCAAGGATACAGTAGAACTGTGATTCATAACCTGGTTCTGTAGAACCTCCTGTGATCAATAATCCAGTCTCAGTCGTTCCACTGGGGGGTCAAGGCGGTAGGCACACACTCAACTCAAATATATTATTCGTGATGATACGCCCGCTTTCGGCCTCTTTAGCTGCATGCAATTAGGCAAAACCAGTATATTCGAATAGTAAATGTTGTAGCGGCACGTCGTGTGCAGTGGCGTACGCAGGGGAGGTTGGGTTTCCAAATGAAACCCATTCCTTCTGAAATGCCGATTCTATCTCAAGTATTCATTAGCTTCTTTTCAATTGGTATCTCGCTGTTGCGTTTAGTTTGGAGACCATAGGGGTCACCAACACTGCCTCGCGTGCCTATGCAGCCGCGAGGTCTTATTTTGCGGCCCGCGACATGATCTGAGATTTCGGAAGAACGCTTACTGACGCAATTTGAATTGCTGAAATGGATTTCAGTTTGAAAATATTGATGTTGTGGTTCAAAAATAGCTATTCTCCGGTACCCAACATCACTATTCCTCACGTGATATGAGTAGATAGTTTTAAAGCGAGGGCCGTATCTAACTAACCCAAATATCGATTCTCTGGTCACTGAACACTGTTTTCAGGTATGCGTACCTCATAGTTCAAAGTAGAATGAAAGGGATGATCATGATATTTTTGTTATATTTCTATTTGAAGAGTTTCTTGAAGGTATAGAACTTGAATATACAATTGAATAGTATGTTCGTTCATATTGAAATGAACCCGAATATTTTCGGCTTTCACTCGTCAGGAGTAATCGTCAGCAACTAGTAGAGCATTGGGAAGAACATTGTGTATCAACAGTCGCATCACAAAATATGACGGCAGCGGCATGAAATTTCGAATTATCGGGGCAAAGAGAGAGCTTACACTTAGTGTACTATTTTAGATGGTACACATACTCCTTCTGTAGGCTCAGACTTGGTTCACGTATTTCCATAAAAGTCGACTCCAAGGCACCCAAATGAAAGTGTGAACGGTCTCTCCCAATGAAATTTGTCACCTCGATAATTTTTCGCGCAAATAGGATTATCCAACAAATTTTGACCAATAGCAGAATTTATGGCCTTTGTCTGTTCTGCTTCAATCTTCAGGGGATGAGTAAAGGGTGAACCTATTGCCGAGCGTTATGAACATGTTCTAAATAAATCTAGGGACATGTTGCTTTATGCGATCTCCTGCAAACGTCCTACCATGCGGCATAGGAACATATAGCGCAAGATGCATGATTACGTTACGTGCCCTCGAAATCTTTGATGGCATCGCTTGATTCGATTTTATCAGCTCTAACGGTACACCTGGTGATGATAACGCATATGCAATATGCAAGTAACAATATTATTGACCAATTTCATTCATTTACTTTGAATAAAATTTGCGCTTCGAGCTGAAGTTGCTGCACGACGATTTTCCATAACATTACTATTGTAAGTTTTAAAACACAGCATTGTGTGTGTAGTGAATTAAATGCATGTATATTGATCCCAGAAGTTACGTTAATCATGCAATGAGGGTCCAAGACAGTCGTTTTATTGCTATATTTTTCACTATAATGAAGAGCGGGGTCCTTTACCTCATCAAATTTTTGGGCCTCTCTAAATTTGTTTTCTGGCTACGCCCTTGCCAATCGCCCATGTTAGCAAGCGCAGCGTTGTATCTATGTTAACTTTTAGAAACGTGATTGTTGCACATAGTGTGGCGTATTTTATCTCGATATTGAATTCATGTGGCCCGCGGCCTCTACAAAATTTGGAAAGTGGCCCGCGAGCCGTTTTGAGTTGGCGACCCCTGGTTTAGACCGAGCAATACGACGGCACTTTGTAAGGCGGAGCCTCGCATTTCTGAGCTGGTCTCTGAAAGGCAACAGCAAGCGCCACACTGATTTGCAATAAATATTCATTTTTTAACACTCTGTTATAATCAGCAGCTCATTTTGTGCACCAGTTATCTTTAGTAATGTATTTGATATGTAGTTGGTTAGATGTCTATTGCGGTAATTTTTTGGGGGGCGGGGTTCTCCAAAGGCTTGCAGATTTAACGTAAGGGTTTGGCAGAAAGTTGAAAACCACTGCATTAGCATACAATGTTGATCACCTTATACCCCGAGATCTCTTACTCCGCAAGGTGACAAGATAAGATCGACACCGGCTATGGTCGCTCATGCACCGAATTTACGGTGGATTACTGAATCAGGAAAATGATGAAGCTATCGTCCTGCTCTGCAGATATGCTCAAATCTCTCTGTGGCTATATCAAACTATCAACTTACATAGCATCATACAATGAAATCACATTACATATACCATACTAATATATTTGTAGCAACACCGCACAGTGATAAAGGTGGGACATCGTTCCGAATGATCTCAAACTTTTCCAAAAATGTCCGGGTATGTTGGGTCGATATTTTGGGGATAGGCCTATTGTACGAGTCGTTGCATCCTATGATACGTCGACGAGTCATGCCCAGAAAAACTTGTCACTGGCTGCCGCAGTAGCGGCGTAGTCCAGTCGCTTACAATATTTATGTTTGGACTATTCGATTTCAGGGATGAACGCAGGACACGTGGACGTTCGAGACACCGTTAAAGCGGTGGCTTCAGACATGGTAAACCGATCGTAACTATGTGAAGTTATAACGCAGAGATAGAAATTCTGTATATATGAGATTGTATCGATGTGTGTGTAATATGTGTATCTATGTGTACCTATGTGTGTGCGCGCACGCGCGCGTTTGTGTGTGTGTGTGTGTGTGTGTGTGTGTTAGTGTGTGTGTGTGTGTGTAAGACATTCGTTAGCCTGCGCACCACAGACCTGCAGCAATACCGACATTTCATCGTGCACTCATTTCAATGATTTGGGTGCCAATGGGTTCCACTAGTCATAATATCAAAATCTATAAGTCACTTTCCACCTGCCTTGTTCCTTACCCTAGTCAGAGTAATAACCCAATGCTTCATTGCCACAGTTCAAGTTTGAGCAGTTTAATACCTGTGTACTGTGTACTGTGCATCACCGTCAGCGCACAGTATAATCTGACGATTTTGCAGCTCAAAGAAGTCGTCAGACAGGCGATGGAAAAGGTTTACGAATTGCACGGATGGGTGAAATCCGAAGACTATCTTTTCCGAAGATTCGGGCTGCGACTTAGTGGTAAATCTGCGAGGGCAAAGTGTAAAGAATTTGGGGGGAGGCTGGCGTCAGAAATTCTGAGGCATCCTGACGCTGTGAGGTATTAAATGTTAGCTGTTCAAGTGTCGGTAGGCGTAAGCGTGCATGACCCATATTTTATCTATCCACGTAAACTGTGGTAGTAATCAAAGGCATGTATTTCGTGAAGAGAAGAGTCTTCGTGCAATATAGATTCTTAACCATGAGAGATGCAGCCTACTTCGTGTCATCTTTTCATTTTATTGTATTCGTGTGGTGTTTGAAAAGGTGAAATTATCAATAAAAACTCATCTCATAATCGTAACGAATATTCCATATATTTAGGTCCAACCACTACAATTACAGTCAACTTTGGTTAATGATTCAGACACCTGATAGTCCGGTCAGAATACTCAGGAATGGAACGAAATAGTAAAAATTGCACGTAAAAAACTTCGCTTAATTCGGACATGGGGTTCTTGACGTTAGGTAGCGACACAATAAACCAGGGGCGGGCAATTTCTCCGGTCGGCGGGTCGGATATGGGAAAATGAAGCACTTAGCGGGCCGTATTACAGAATATATACATTAATCGCTTATTTATCCACCTATACAAGGAATAAATCGTAGGTTTAACCAAAAACAGAATTTGGTGAATTTATTAACAGTAGCTGTTGAAGTCAATCAGATATCTGTGGTCGGTCAGAGCCGTTTGTAAAGACTGCACGTGAACATCAGTTTTGGAACGCAGTCTTGTCTCGTTAGTGCCCTGCCCATGGTCGACAATATGTGTGCACCCGAACAGAACAACTAGTTTCATGTCATCTTTCTCAGGTTGGCAAACTTGGATTCATTCTGTGACGCATAAAATTTGTCAATACTTTTATAATATAATTTCACTTTCAGGGTAGAAACTCTCTGCGGGCCGGTTAAAATCCCTTCGCGGGCCGGATCCGCCCCGCGGGCCGTAGGCCTATGTTGCTCGCCCCTGCAATAGACAGTACTTCGTTCGTTTTAACACAAGATGTGTGACTATCGTGAAACAAAGTCGATTTATCCATTAACAATTGACTATGAACTCATTTCAGGCCTTGACAGCCTTATGGAACAGAAGCGTACAGAAAGGTTTTCTGCCTATAGTAAAAAGCTTTGTGCTTTAAATTTCCTGCTGTTTTGTGGAGTACTTTTATCAAGTGAGAAAAACCTTTCATACCTTGAAAAATTGCTGTACTATTTTAACCTTATATGTGTGTTCCGCAACAGTGTATAGTGAGTGTTGAATCGTTTGGTATCGAAATCGAGTATTGTATAATACACGACTTATAACCGCTTGGTCCAGCCCGAGCTATTAACCCCTGTGGCTGAATTCGTGCTATCATGTCGCAGAATCCTTTAAGTTTTGATTCGTATATAGCCGAGATTGAATTACATTGCAAGGGTACTTATACCAGGAGGTAATTTCAGACCGTGATGCACCAGACCCTTAAGGGAGATAAGCGCCATTACAACTTTTAACCATATTAATAATAATACATATATATCCTGAAAGTACGTGGCTGTCAATTACTGCGGTGCAGTATAGCTCAGCTGCAACTCATCAAATATGCAACACAACACTAATTTCAATGCGCTGTCTGCATAACCATGACCATGTAAGGAATAATTCATTTTCCGCTTAATTGGAACAAAAGTGAACGGAACCAAAGTATCCGAATTAATTGGAGTCGACTGCAAATCAACCTATGACTAAATTGACAAGAAAGTTACATTGTAACATTACAAACTCCATCCACGCAAAACATTGATCGCGGCACTAAACCTGAAACTCATCGATGAATGACAGATTGCAGTAAAGTAGACCATTCACCATCATTATTAACAATTTCATTCGGTAACATGCCTGCCACTGATTGTGCAATGATTATGGGGTATTATTCATCTGAGCGACAGATATGAATCGATTCGCGGGAGTTGTTGTATAAATGACACCGAACATAGACGATTGTTGGAGATGGGAAAGCATATACATCGTGCTGTCCTTAGGAATAAAGCATCCTGAGAGTATATTACAAATATTTGATGATAAAACCATAGTGGGCAACCTGGATGTGCAACTTCCAGCTCAAGTCACTGTTCAGCATTTATTTGTTTCAGATACATCATTGCCAATAACTATGTCCCCGAAGATTTAAGTAGAATACCATGGGTCGGATATGACGATGAAGAAAACGAGGGTATATGGATATGGGCTGACGGGGGAGTCACGAACAAGAACACCACAGAGTGGCTCGACGGCGAACCTAATAGTTTCCGCGGCAACGAAGATTGCGCTAATGTCGCGTATGCTGAAGGAGGGAAACTTTTGCTCAATGACGCGCCATGCTCTGCTGTATTTCCGTACATATGCGAAGTGAAGATCAATGACATAAAATGAGTCCTCTTGTGTATTTCAGGATTCATTTATTGTCGAAAATATTCAAGAGTAAGAAGGCGACAAGGTCGAGGACAATTTAGTGTCCCTTGTACGACATTTCCTTAGTCGTATAAGCTAATACACCCGAATGTATTGATTTATTCCTTTCGATATTTTGTCAATGGTCCGAAAATGCCTATTTGATTGCTACCGGTTCTAATTTCAATCGTCACTGTTTAAAGTTTGCATAGATAAAACAAGTTCGGTGAAACGTCACATCCTATTGAAGTGATACCATATCGATGATTCATTCAGCAGGAAAAATCTGTTATCAATGTCCAATGCGGCCTAGGGAATGTTGTTGCTTTTTGCGACATGAATTCAATTGTGTTTGGCCAGTAGCGTGAATTGCTATAGGTGGTGTATATCATTGTGAATCCTCGATTACAGAGGTCTGTAGAGTCATGAAATGTTGTGGGTCCACCTACGTTTAGGTCAGTGCTTCTTACTCGGTGTTCCGTGGACCACTAGGAGTTCCGAGGGCCAGCCGCAGCAGCTCCGCTGGAGGTCAAGACACTCACTCCGCTCATACAAATGGTTTGTGAGCGAGATAGTGTAATGGTGATGCGTCCGGCTTCTTGATCGGCAAGGCGTGGGCTCGATCCCCGACCGGGTCGGGCCAAAGACTCGGAAACTGGTATCCCCAGCTATCCTGCTAGGCGCTCAGCATCCAACGATAGCATAGAGGGAAAAAAGAGGGTGCTGACAAGATGGCCTTGTGGTCGTACCGCATCTCCGTCCTCAAAAGCATCTCGATAGAGCAGGCGAAAACGAATACCCACTTTCTCTCTTGCTTTGTTACAGAAGATTGCTTGAAATATCCAGTTTTCCGTTTGTGAATATTTAGTGGCTCTCTGCTGTGAGCTTGACCCGCAATCACATCCCACAACATCAAGACCGAAATACACTACATGTAGGTAGTCAGCGAATGATGCTTATTCAGCCAATCATTGAAATTGATATCGTTGTCTGATGTAAAAAATCTAGCATGCGTACGAGGTCAATCTTGATTTCATATGTTTATTGTATCATGAAAACCAAATCCGAGCGATTGGGGTGCTGGCTACTGCTGTATAACTTGTTAAAAGGGTAATATCGGTAGCAAGTACAGAAACACGTTTTTTACTCTGCTCAATATCAACGCAACAATACTCAAACGTCGAAGACATTGTCCGGTCTAGCCTAGACCGTTAAGACATAAGCTTATATTCCCTTGCAAGTCCTCGTCGAAATTGTTGGCAAAGCCACGGAATATATTGATTTTATGGGAATATTATATCATTCTATTGCCCCAGCTTTATATGACGACATTTAAAACGTCAATATGTACTTCAGCATTGCGGAATTATGTGACCCGAGTCATCGCTAGGTATCTTATACAACAGGGGTGGCCAACCTTTTCGGCCAAAGGGCCACATGAGATTTACGAACCTTTGCGCGGGCCACTTGAATGTTGATGACCTCCGATACGAGCGAACCGAATTAGGTAACGTTGAAAACAAGACTTATATTACTACGCTTTAAAACTGATAACAATTATGTCATGAAAACTCTGTGTGCGATGTGCAATGTGCATTCATGTCCTGGTCGCGCAATACGCGTAATTTTTTCCAAGGTAATGAATGAATTCTATCACTAAATATGTTACTTGCATTTATTGGGGGTCGCCTCTGTATACCACTGGGCTCATTTAGCAAGGACATGATTATTCGGCGTTTAGACATAGCAATATCGAAGATTTCGGTGACCTTGCCTCCATTATTTTGTGCAAATTCTTCATCGCCAACGACCTCGCTGCGAGCGCGCGAGCGAAGTCGCATGTAGGACGACACGTTATCTCCTGATTGCGAATATAGTTTGACTCAATTCTGTAGATTATGCGTATTTACAATTCTCAGGAGAGGGGCTCCAATACCAAGTGTCAGAAATCGAGTGACATTAAATCATGCGAAGTGCTAAGAATAATGTTAAGTCAAATAAATCTGCTACGAAATATTTGACTTTATATGGTCATATGCGAAGATATGCAATAAAAGTGGCTGGCCCTTGGTTACGCCAATGCGTCCGAACTGATTTTTTAGTCATCATCAATTTTCGCGGTCAGGCTAATCAAATTTTGGGTTGGCCTTGCAATTTTTCCTGATGTTATAACTTATTTTGAGAATTACCTCGCGGGCCACACAAAACCTTTTCCCGGGTCACGGGTTGGCCGCCCATGGGTTACAAAATGTACATTAATATAGGCTATCACTTCACTGAAATGTATGGTTGGAATTAGCAAAATGACGTGACGTGACGTCATGAGGCTCACGTTCGTGTTCACACAGAACCTTTCGGAGGTTCACACCAACCCTATTCTGTACATTTGTACGGTGGCATGGATATACAACACTAGGGGGCCCTATAAAGGACATTATCCAGTAGAACAGGGTATCATGTTTTTCAACAAGTTGTGTGAAATGAGGGCGACAATGCTTATTAATTTGATGACGGTGCAACATTACAATCTATCATTCACTATGTATTGAAAATGCGGTAACACGTCACGGGTATAATGACCAAAATATGTGACAAAATTTATCATTCATGATTTTCAATTAACAAGTATCACTTTATATCAGCCAGCGGATAATATCGTTTTATGATACTTCATCTCTTCTTTTCCCGTTTATTATGCTTCCAAATCGAATGGAGTCAGCCAACCACTGGCATTTAGTCGGAAGATATGTATGTTAAGGTTGAAAATTTTGTGTGGTGAAATTTGTGTGTGATTCCGCTTGGGTGAGGCTTGTCTCCTCAAGTGACCCGTTCAGTTTCAATACATTCCATACGCTCGTTGGGACTAGATAAAAATGATACTGGGGCAGATACCTTGATGATAGACATAGCCAGAAGGGCCCAGACGGGCCATGCGGTTGGGCCGCGCCAAAAAGACACAACAAGGCAGATAATGTTTCAGCCAACACTAAGTGCGATCCTAAAAAGATCGCTTGCGACAGAGCGTTGGACAAAGATCACGCCGGATGTTCCTGTCCTTGCAATGTACGAATGCGACCAGCAGAGGAACATATTAGTCCCCGTGAATAAATTCAATTGAGAATCATGCGCGTCTCATCAAAGAAGTTTCTCTTTTAATTTGTATTGGAGCATGTGAGCGAACCTTTGAATGGAGACAACTTTCTCTTTGAGGTCACAAAATAACGGCATGTTTCAGAAAAGTAATTAATGACAATTTATCGCCTCACACTCACCCTCTAGAACAGGGATCGGGAACCTATGGCTCTTTTGGGTGTAAGATGTGTCTCTTTAAGAAATTTTTAATTTTGTGCTTGATTTATCAAAATTGCAGCAACTTTTTATAAATTTCCATGACGGCCAGAATAATTATTCTCGTGGCAGCATAAACATGTCTTTGAGAGGTCAAGACAGTGGGATATCGACTATTCCCGGTTAGGGGCTCGTACCGCCCTCTTTTCAAAATCTACAAATTAAGTTGTTGTTGCGCCAGTGATTAACTCCACTCGCGAATTCGATCCACCCTCTATCGCGCGCCCCGAAATCCTGGATTGCACGATTGGTCAAAGAGAATAGCAGTCATGGCCACGTTTGTAGGGCAATGCAGTTTTTTAATGCACATTGTCTTCCTGATCTTCGCCGAGAAATTAACTGCCTTCGAACTGACAATCACAATTACAACTTCAAATTCAAATCACAACAAACAAAAAAAACAAAAAACAACGCAATAGGTATCCATGTTCTTTATTGGTAAGTAACTTTCTAGTACCGCCGTAAAAATGTAGGTACAGGGTTGTGATGACTCGAGTCATGACTCGACTCGAGTCACGATTTTGTGATGACTCGACTTGACTCGAGTCATTTTCTCAAAATACGGAAATGACTCGACTCGACTCGAGTCAATATGTGTATTGAATCGACTGTATTGACTCGACTTGAACTCGAGTCATTGCGCATGACTCGAGCCAAGTCATATGACTCGAGACTCAGACGGCCAAGACCGACATTTTATTGTAATTTCGAAGAATAGTAAAGTAACCACACTGTTGGGATTTCGTCTATTGGTACTGGTACTTGAAAATGCAACCAGAAACTACTAAAAGTGAGGAATATTAGTACATTATAGATGCGAACCATTCGATATCACCAAGCAGAGTTATAAAAAGTGGGTATTACGAGACTTTAACTGGAAACTGAGTAGTCAACACAATGACTTGGACTCGAACTCGAGTCATAATACCATGACTCGGACTCGACCCTCTGCTCGATGACTTGGACTAGGAATTGACTCGGTGGTTAATTGAAAATGACTTGACTCGAGCCAAAACTATAAAAGTCAGATTGACTTGTGACTTGGAGACTTGGGACTTGGTTACAACCCTGTGTAGGTGTGTAGCGCAGTGCTACGTACGCCTAATTCTTTAGAAGTCGATCAGTATTTAGTAGGGGTGGTGTGAACGTGAAGTTCACGTTCGCGTTCTGTGCGTGAACCTCGGAAATTTGGAGGTTCACGTTCACAAACGAACCTTGGTATATGTTCTGCACTGTGAACCTTTTTCGTACATAACATTTTTACGTCAATATAACGTCTTTGATTGAAATTTATTGCATTTCAACGGCGGGCCACTCTATGCATGGCGCTGCGGCAGCATAAAAAAATCAACACTAAACGAGCATATGCACCTTGACAATCTCAGAAATTTCACCTGCTTTGTTACAAAAGTTTGCGCAACATATCCAGCTTTCTGTTTGTAAGCTTGACCCACAATCGCACACCATCAAGGGCGAAATACGCTACATGTAGGTATAGTCAGCGAATGATGCTTATTCAACCAATCAATGAAATTGATATCGATGTCTGATGTAAAAAATCCAGCAAGCCTACGGGGTCCATCTCGATTTCATATGTTTATTGTATCATGAAAACCAAATCCGTGCGATTGAGGTGTTGGCTACTGCTGTATAACTTGTTAAGGGGTAAACCCATAGCACACTCTGCTCAATGTCAACGTAGCAACGCTCAGACGCCGAATACATTGTCCGGTCTGGCCTAGACCGTTCAGGCGTATATCATTTGAATGCATCAGTTGATACATTTGGCGACGTTTAAAACGTCAGTAGGCCTATGTACTTCAGCATTGTGGCATGATGTGGCCCGAGTCGTCGTTAGGTATAGTGTACAATAATATATATCATTTCACTGAAATGAAGGGTTAGAATTAACAGTATGACGTCACGTGACGTCATAAGGTTCACGTTCGCGTTCACACAGAACCTTTCCAAAGGTTCGCGTTCACGCGAACCTGAACCTTTCAGAGGTTCACACCATCCATAGTATTTAGATTATCGGAATCAGCGCGACCATTACATTTCATTAATATCAGTGATTATAAATTCTAAGCTATTTACCATGAGATTAAGCGCTATCACAGGTGAGGCTTGGCCCGCCTGTACCTCATCTGGGCCTTACACTTCTTCTTTTGCGCTTTATTTTCGAACAATAAATATTCTTCCTAATCTCAATAATAAATATGAAAATTCCGTGATTTTGAGAATAAAAGTGTTCAAAATTTAGTCATTAATAAACATCGATAGAAAATGCCAATAATCAATGCAGGTTTCACAAATCTCCTTCACTCATCTCTGACGTATCTGAGGCACTGCCTAACTTGCCGCCCCTAACCCCACGTCACTGACACCCTTTAGTGCAGTGGTTCCCAACCTTTTTCGTCTCGTGCCCCCCTTGGCCGACATTTGAGCTAAAATTCCCCCCCTATGAAAAAGTTGCCTATGACTAAACAAATGTGCTTTTTAACGCGCAACCATTTGTTGACCGGGCAATTAATGGCAAAACATATTCAGATATGCCGAACTATGGCGAATGCGAACCGCATAAACTTTGGTAAAGTACAGTCAAATTTGACCTGTTTTTGACCGGTCGGGTAGCCGCTGACGAAAAATAAATCACCAAGTCCGCTTGCTATGGACTTGAGTTGAATAGATGAATTTGGTATGTTTTTCACTTTAGCTCATATGTTGGCTTAAAAAGTTAAACGATTTCACTAGCGGCCTTGTGCTGAATTCGGCTTGACGTTTTCTTGCTTAATAGCAATTTCGTCGAGAGGCTGTCGCGGACCCAACGAAATCGTCTCGTGAGCCTCACTTTATCTGGGGGTTTATTATCTACAGAAGGCATTTAAACATACACCTAGCTTGAAATCCGCCAAAGAAACATACAATTGTAAAGAACTAAAATCTTTAAACCCAGTGTATATTCCAATACAATGTCAAAGCCAGATTCCCCCTAAAAACATTAAGCCAGATTCCCCCCTAAAAATTTCAAAATCCCCCCCCCCCCCCGGTTGGGAACCACTGCTGTAGTGGGTATGGCGCACACTACGAATCCCAACCCATCCCATCCCGCCCATCCAGCCCCGTCCCGCCCATAAAACCTTAATACCCACCCACCATATGGTAGGGTTACCATACTTTGGAATCCGGAAAGGAGGACGCTTTTACCAAATCAGAAAAGTTGGTTGAACAATCTTGGCTGAAAACAGCCGATTGATCTTGAAAATTTGTTGAGTTGACTAGATCAAAGGTCGCTTTATTCGACTCCCGAATGACCCGCTCGATCGTTCGTGTTACCTATTTCCCGTCATTTATGCCGACTTTCAGTTGAACCTGTCCATTAGTTTAGCTGTAAAAGCTTTAAAGTAGGACGATTTGCCAAAAAGAAGGACAAATCCTCCTAAAGGAGGACGTATGGTAACCCTGCCATAGGGTATAATCGATTAAACTTCTGAGGGAGGGCTTCCTATCTGCATCTAGTTGTTAAATTTTGAGAAGGAAGTCCGTCAATGACATTGGTTCTATGAAATTTTGATCCTCTCTGTGCCCAAGTGTTCGGAGTTAGTGGTAGAGCCGGTGAAGGATGATGACTTTGAAAATGCAGTGAGCGTAATTGCACATCGTTCAATCATGTTCACGTCACACGGATAAGACTATTTGTGATGAGCTGAAATGAAGATCCGCGTCAGCAGTTTGCGCATGCACATCTGATGGTTTCGAACCTTTTATGGTCGCGACTCCAGCTCCAATTTGAAAATGTTCCGTAGTCCAGCTCAAAGTTGGATAAGCTGAATACTAAAAAAAGTCAGCACCTTACTCGTAACTGATTACGTTCAACATCTTCCCGATCCCCAGAATAAAGGCACACGACCCCCAGGTTTAGAACCACTGTCGTTGACTAATAGGATCCAACGGCCTTAACCTACTCTATAGGAATATACCGCTATCTTATATAATTGCGATTATAAGTAGACTTGTTTCGGTCAATGATGGTTACTTTTCATTCTTTTTATAGCATTTTTGCAAGGGTCGTAGACCCCATATTAAACTCTAGATACCTGACACTAAATCGCGCACAGCGCTAAGAAAAATTTCACGTATCATACATCTGCTGAAAAAATTATATTGTTTATGTTGATTTACGAAAGTTTTTTGCCTACTTCATGCCTTCAAAATTACGGAGATTTGGGCATATTTTAGAATTTCCTCGTGGACGCAGTTAAACCAGTAAAATTCCGGACATGTACGGAAAATTCCGGACGTATGGCAACCAGACATGGGGTAATCGCGATTAGTAATCGTAATCGATTACGACGATTACAGCATTTTCAAGTAATCGTAATCGCAGTCGATTACATTCGAAAAAATTCCGAAGTAATCGTAATCGTAATCGACTACTTCCCATATCTAATCGATTTCTTAGTGAAAGAACGATTACTTTTTATTTGTACAAGGACTATGACACAAACTGAAAATTCGTGAACAAGGAAGAGATATTATACCAGGTTCGCGATAGCACACGCGTCTGATTTCCAAATGCTATTGCTCATTATTACGTCAGAAGTAGCCTATTAGCTTTGCTCGTCGATGCGTAAGGAGTATCCACAGTAAACAGATATTCGATGGACGTAGCCTACATAAGTGTGATTGTAAGAACACCCGCCGCGCTGTTTATCAGGTTATCAACACGTTCCACACGCCACTCCCTCGCAGCAGGTTAATTAATCTTCATTCTGCCTAGTTTAAAATAGTAACTTATGTATTGATGTTTGACTATGCTTAGTTAAACGCAGTTTGGCCGTTGCTTCTTGGCGAGCAGTAGGCCTACGTAGTACGTACGTACACCGGACGTAGATTTGAAATTTTGTACTCGCCAAATAAAACATTACGGTTTCCACAAGGAAGCAGTAAAAATCAACAGCTAATGATAGATATCATAACCGTGCCGTCTTTGCCGTTTCTCGTAACGGCAGCTTGCAGTACATTATCTGTATGAAGTTGAACGCAGAATTTTATGTTCGCTTCAGCGGGCCCCGGCTTCATCTTATTCTCATGACTCTAGTTGAAACGGGCGTCAATCGTTATTTCACAATTCTTTACTCAACATTGGGACCTGCCGCCATGGCCATGGGCTTCCATACCATGTTAGCGTGGGCTGTAGCTAGAATCTGGACCTAAACAGCAAGTTGTCCCCCAGTCCAAACGTTGGTCTTTGTCCCCATAGGGTAGTATTTTCAAGTTAAAGACTGAATATCGTCCATATTATTGGTAATTGCATTATATTACTATTAATTTTTAATCCTCTCTCAGCCCCGAAGGTCAGATTTACCTGTAGAGCTCGGAGCACGCGTAATTCATAATTATAACGTCCGGTATCTTGTTATAATTACTTCAGCTTATGTTGTTAATTCGTGACCTCCGGTCTGTTATATAATCAAAAGATATTGAAGTGGTGCAAAAACGTTGGTGAGACGCACCCACAAATTGTCATGTGTTTAGTACTCCGTGGGTCCCCCGGATGGCATTTGCATTATGAGCTCCGATTGGAAGGACCGGACTATTAGTCACGTCCACCCAGCGTGGGTATTGACAATGGACACATACCCAAAGTTTCGGCCAAGGTCTTTCTTTAGTAGCACACTTCGTGAAGTCGCATGTTGGTCGAAACTGGGTATATCTTTTGGTGTGTCGTGGCACGGTATTGACTGGCACCTAAATGCCTATTACTATAAATTAGGGTTGCATTTAAAACAAAAATCAATGTAAAACAGACATGTTTAAAACAATAAGGCCCTTGTTTAAAAACTTTTTTTAAAAAACCACAACGTCACGAATTTAAAATGGTGACGACCTAGTGGATTGAGATTGACAATTGAAAATATATGGGGTAAATATAGCCCCTTTCACGAAATATCTGGACCATAACTGTTGAACAGACTATTTTGAGGGTTCCAACCAATGTTCCCTCTAATTTTTCAAGAGTCTGCGCAAACACGCCAACTCACTGCGCAGGCCCTCGGACAACAGTGCGCAACCACCCTCCAATAGGGTGATAAAACTAACTACTGGGGGGCTTCGCCCCCCAGACCCCCCTACAGCTCTAGGCTTCTTCCGGTACTTATCATGTACATTGGGTGCCCATTTAGTAGTAGCATCCCTAAACGCGCCAAGCGCGAAAAAATTTAAATAATTCATGAATGCATCGGCCAATATGATCATGAATTGCATATATATTGCTATCAATTTTTATCCTCTCCCTGCTCACATAATCAGATTTACCGGTAGAGGTGATCCAGTAAGGTCTGTTGGAATAGATAGGCCCTCGAAATAATAATAAAACATCTTCGGGCGTACCCGTTGATATAATGACTTCGTTACATGATGCTATTTCGTGACCCCCTATCTGCTATGTCAAAAGATATTGAAATCGCCAAAACGTACTAAAGTAAAAGACGTACGCACGATTTCAAATTGGTACTTCTTAACTGGAAAATAATGGTCCCTCGATATGGCATTTGTCTTGTTGTGGGACTCGGATCGCCAGAACAGGAACATTGGACGCCAGCCATTTAAGCGCCCATGGACATGGACAATTACACATATATTTGTATATATCGAAGTTTTCGGTCAGCACCGGGGCAGTCTTTTTCTCCCAAGGTTTTCTCGCTGCTGATCGTTCTGGCGCACTTCTTGGATTCGCATGTTACATAGCCTTTAACCTCATATGTCTTGGCGCGTCATGGTGCGGTAATGGCCGACGCCCAACTGCCCATTTCTATAAATCATGCCTAATTTTTGTTGGGAAAGAGTACCCAATAATCAGATATCTTACAATAATAAAACGCGCCATGGTTTATGTTATTTCTCGAAATAATTTTGGTCCCCCTTCGAGCTCATCCCCTCCAATTGGGTGGTTTGGGGTGCGAAAGTTACGGTCCTGAGTAAATCTTACGCAATGTTCATGCCACGCGGAGAAGACTATCATTCGTTAGTTTCTCGCACATTAACTTCGAGCTAGCCCATTGTTATTTATAACTTTGTTAAACCATGTTATTTCGCCATTCCTAGAAAATAATGCGCTATTGAAATGATATCAGTATCGCTCACGTGTACGAGGTCATACTAAAAAAATATCTTCCGTGAAGCGCACGTGATTGTGAACTCTCATTTCTTCACGGAGCGCAATAGTTACCTTTGCGGGGCGCACTTATACCTCGGTTTCAGACGTCAGTGATAACACTATTTGGCCCTGGCAATGTTCCATCTTAATTTTCACGAATCTGCGCGCCTGCGTGGTTTATTGGACAACAGTGCGCAACAACTATAAAAAAAACATCATTTCTGATTTTTTGTGCGCAGCGTAGATTTTCTGTGCGCAGAGACCGTTTCAGCACTGCGCATTTGCGCACGTGCGCAGCTTAGAGGGAACATTGGTTCCAACCATCCCATATCGATGTACGTCGGCCAAATCGGGTGGTAATTGTTCGTAGGCTCATACAAAATGTTTTTTGGAAAGAGTTTACACAATTATGGCATAATGTTTAGGCTTACCATATTTTGAAAATGCAAAAAGAGGACACTTTTTCAGAAATTTGCAAGATACAAAACCGGAGTAGAATTCTCAAAAACCGGTGTATTTTTCCCACTTTGCGGTCGGTTGACTAAAAAAAAAAAAAAAAGGTCTTCTTTTCGCTCAGAGCTGAAATCACCACTTTTCCCTCCGAAATACCCGCCTGAGCTTCACTTCTGCGCTAATTTGCGGCATATCACTCGCAATTTCCTCTAAATCTGACCTAAATTTTCAAAAAAGAGGACAAAATCTCAAAAAAGAGGACAAAAGGGCGTCCTCCGAGGACACTTTCAAAAAAGTCAAAAAAGAGGACAAATCCTCTTAAAAGTATGGTAAGCCTAATAATGTTACAACTTGAAAAAACACAATTTAGTTTTTTTTTAAAGCCTTTGTTTATAAAACACCGTTTAAAATATGTTTTTAACAAAGTGTTTTAAACAACCATTTGTTTTAAATGCAACCCTGCTATAAATTATGTATGATTTTTTAGGGGGAGGCGTATGCATTTCAAAATCAAGCTATCCAGAGAGAATTTTCAAGTTAAATATATCTCTCGAATTGACTGTATAATTTATGCTGCTTTACGAAATACTTTTGAGTCCCCTTCGATCTCGCTCCTCACCCAATTGGGAAATTTGGGGGCGGCGGTTATGGACCTGGCAAGAATGCAAATCGTTGGGTGCGATAAATCGACCTCTATAAAATGGGCAATCGGTACATCATGCCGTAACAAGCAAATGATGCATCTTTTTTAAAGGAAGTTTGTTATCTTATTAGGCCTTTTCAGCGCAATCCATATATTGTCTTCCGATGTAACTTCTAAGATGCAAAATAAATGTAATCGTGAGTAATCGTGATTACTTTTCCAATGTAATCGTAATCGTAATCGACTAGTTCCTGATTTTGCTGTAATCGTAATCGTAATCGCGTCATTCAGAAGTAATCGTAATCGCAATCGATTACATTCATGAAGTAATCACCCCATGTCTGATGGCAACCAGAGTTGGATCAATTGTAATTTGTAATTGAGCTAAATATAATTAAGTACATTTCTCATGTAATTAAAATTGTAATTGAAGCATTTCTATTTTGTGTAATTGTAATTGTAATTCCAATTCGATAAAAATTTTGCCTAATTACAATTTCAATTACTGTACATTGTTATTGAAACCTGACAAGCACAACATAAAATAATTAAGCCTATTTACATCGGTGTGCTATGCGTGCCACGTTAAACTAGATAATTCAGCCATGCTAAACTGCAGGGTTGTAATGATTCCAGTCTTGACACGATTCAAATCCGACTCGAGTCATGATTTTCTGTTGACTCGACTTGACTCGAGTCATTTCCTCAAAATAAGGATATGACTCGTCGGCTCGACTCGAGTCAATCTGTGTATTGACTCCACTTGGACTCGAGTCTCAGACGGCCAAGACCGACATTTCATTGTAATTTCGAAGAATAGTAAAATATCCACACTGTTGGTATTTCACCTATTGGCACTGGTACTTGAAAATGCGACCAGAAACTGTTAAAAGTGAGGAAAATTAGTATATTTTAAATGCGAACCATTCGACATCACTAAACAGAGTTATAAGAAGGGGTTTTAACAAGACTTTAATTCGAAACTGAGCACTGAGCACTGAGCAGTCAACGCAATGACTTGGACTCGGACTCGAGTCATAATACCATGACTCGGACTCGACCCTCAGCTCGCTGACTTGGGCTCAGACTTGACTCGGTGGTGAATTAAAAATGACTCGACTTGACTCGAGTCAAATCTATAAAAGTGAGAGTGATTTGTGACTCGGGGCCTTGTGACTTGGTTATAACCCAGCCAAACTGTTTCCCATACTTCAGTAGCAACAGAAAACTTGGTAAATTGCAATAAAGTTGAAATCCTAATGTTTCAAAAATGGATGAACAGAAAATAAACTCTTCCGAAACCACTGCTGTACCATTTCTTACACCACGGTCAGGTTTTTTTGTTAAATCTTTGACCAGTACTGGGGCTTGCTGCAACAATTTCAAAAAGAAATTCAAGGATTCAACCATGGCTTCATCAAACTTGATGAAGCATTTGCAGAGATGTTCTCCCAATCAGGGCCGTAACAGCACTTCGTCAGCCCCCCCCCAAAACTTTGGTTTTGGGCCCCCCATAGGGTTGTAGACCTAACTTCTGGGGGGCTTCGCCCCCCAGACTCCCCCTCCGGCCATACACTCTTGACCATGATTTATCTTATTCGTTGGGACTTTGTTTAGTGGTTCAGCTTTTGTCGCCTAAGCGCGCCAAGCGCGCAAAAATTTCTAGAATTCAAGATTGAATCGGGCAGTATGATCGGGAAATGCCTATATTGTTATCAATTTTTATCTTTCTCTGCTCACGTAATCAGATTTGCCGGTAGAGATGAGTGAGGTGTGTTTGAAAAGGTAGGACCACTCAATAATAACTAAACATCTTCGGGCGTATACCCGTTGGCAGGAACGAAACAGCACCTCGTCAGGCCCCCAAAACCATTGGTCTTGGGCTCCCATAGAGTGATAAAACGAACCCCCATCAAGTTGTTCGCGTTTGTCACGAAATCATCTGTACTGTATTATGAGCCAGCACGAGGCGCGAGAATTTTCGATAATTTATGATAAAATCGGTCAATCAGATCGGCGATTGCATATATATTATACTACCAATTTATTTTCCTCTCTACTCAGGTAATTAGATTTACCGGTAGAGCTGAGTGAAGTGTCTTGAAAACGGGAAGGCCCGTGAATAATAATTAAACATCTTCTGGCGGGCGGACCCGTTGATATGACTTCGCTACATGATGTTATTTCGTGACTTCCAGTCTGCTATATCAAAACATATAGAATCGCCCAAACGTAGGCTTCTAAACTAAGAGACGCACACGATTTCAAATTGGTATTTCTTCACTGGCATAATTTTTTTCCCAGCGGGATGGTATCTGTCTTGTGAGGTTAAGATTGCAAAGACAGGAACATTCGGCGTCAGTCATTTAGGCGCCTATGGACAATTAAACCTATTTGTATTTTATATATAGAACGCAGTCTTCGGTCAGCATAAGGGCATAGACCTTTTCGGCCAAGGTTTTCTCGCTGCCGATCGTTCTGGCACACTTCTTGGAGTCGTATGTTATATGGCCTAAAACTTGATCGTATGTGTTGGTCTTGGTGCGGTAATGGCCCAATACCCAATATTAAAGATATATGGCTAATTGAAATCGCGCGCAGTGCGAAAAAATTTTGAAAAATTGGCGTAAATTTTCAAAAAATACTCTATGATTTATGCTAATTCACGAAATAATTTTGGGCCCCTTCGATCTCGGGCCCCCCCCAATTGGGGGGTTTGGGGTGCGGCAGTTACGGTGCTGCTCCCAATCTTACCCTCGATCTTAGCCAAATTTAATGGGACCAGAAACCTTTCGCACCCGAATGTTCATCAAATGCAATCCAACAGTTTTTGAGCAAGTGAAATTGTAAATGCGAACCAAAATTTAGTAATTTGTAGTTATCAGGAGCTTATTCTTTCCTTTTGCATTTATTTTAAGTTTACAAACCATATCGCTATCAACCTTATCTCTGACGCCTTGCTAATTACATAGCATTTGCCTTACTCAGCTCTGTGTATTCGTTTGATCGCCATTTCATTACCCGTCTTGTAGCCTATTCGTTGTTAGTCGTTGCCGGTCGCTCAAACTTCTGGTTGTTAACAGTCGCTTAAAAAAATTCTGGGTTTGTATTTTCAGTACACTGGTGATTAGGAATAGTTCGAAAACGTTCGAGTTTTTTTTAACTAAGGGGTGCTCTGCGTATCATGAATGAAACATGAATATATAGCTTCTGATTGTTGCTAATTAGGCCTACGTCGCTATACGGTTGTCAAAGAGCACCTCTCTGCCGAATCAATTACATGTTTAACCAGCAATTGTAATTGTAATCAATTACATGTTTAATGGTAATTGTAATTGTAATTTGATATTTTTAGCATCGAGTAGCCTAATTGTAATGTAATTAAAACATGCAAGGAAGTAATTGAAATTGTAATTGATCTGAATTACAATGTAGCTGACTGGATGATCCGCGGGAATCCCTAAGGATTGTATCGCTGCAGCCTGTATTATATTTTCATTCCAATTTTGTTCAATAAAACTGTCTGTCTGTAATTAATGTAATTGATCAAAATCTGATGGCAAGCCTAGATTACATGTCCTCTAAAGCTACGATGACATCGCTACTAACATCTCTAATGGTAAATCTGAGAATGATAGCGCAATATGCAATATGCAAGTAACAATATTTCGCGGAAGTTATTGCACGACGGTTTTCCATAACATTCTTTAACAAATAGCATTACGTGTGTAGTGAAATGCAATGCAATAAAAAATGCACTAAAGGTCCAAGACCATCTGGGGGTCTTTTACCTCATCAAATTTCAGGCGTCCTCGGAGAATATTTTCGATTTCTTGAAAGAGGAGGACAAATCCCCCTAAATGAGAAAGTATTTTGTAACCCAAGTAAGTGAATAATCTAGTAAAATATGGCATTCTCAAAATGATTGCAGTTGTTGCGACATTTTTATATAAATATTTTACCGATTTACTGATATCTTGTGATTTTTCACGCCACTTTTAGTGATATTGTTCAATCTGGAGTTGGCAACGCTGCTTCTGGAATGCAGAAGCGACAGCTTGTTGTGTTGTGACTCCTTCACGCCCGTGTGGTGGCGTGCTTGTTGTGGCCGCACACAAGATATTTTGAGTCCGCATCTGGCGATGAATGATTACTCGATTAGTGATTGCGGTAGTCGATGTGCGATTATCAGTGGACCAATGTTTTGTCGGAAGTGGACAAAATGTGTTTGACGTATCTGGTGTAACGATAGACCTACGCACTAAACGCAATAAATATAATTTATACCAGGACCAGCCTACTATCCCAGCATTCTCAGTTACCGTCACAATAATATAGTATATTTATTACTATTAATAGCATTATTCTCGCACGCCAGCAAATAAGCAATAGTATAGGCCTATTGCTATGATAGATGGTGTTTATCCAAAATGTTGAATATATTAACATTCTTTTATTTTATAACAGGGGTGGCCAACCTTTTCGGCCAAAGGGCCACATGAGATTTATGAACCATTGCACGGGCCAGTTGAATGTTGATGACCTCCGATAGGAGCGAACCGAATTAGGTAACGTTGAAAACAAGACTTATATTACTACGCTTGAAACTGATAACAATTATGTCATGAAAACTCTGTGCGATGGTCAATGTGCAATGTGCATTCATGTCCTGGTCGCGCAATATTTTTTCAAAGGTAATTAATGAATTCTATCAATAAATATGTTACTTGCATATATTGGGGGTCGCCTCTGTATACCACTGGGCTCATTTGGCAAGGACAGGATTATTTGGCGTTTAGACATAGCAATATCGAAGGTTTTGGTGAACATGCCTCTATGGCTCTATCATTTTGTGGAAATTTTTCATAGCCAACGATCTCGCTGCGAGCGCGCGAGCGAAGTCGCATGTAGGATGACACGTTATCTCCTAATTGCGAATGTAGTTAAACTCAATTCCGTAAAATTATTCATATTTATAATTCTCAGGAGGAGCCTCCAATACTAAATGCAAGAAATCGAGTGACAAGAAATCATGCAAAGTGCTAAGAATAATGTTGAGTCAAATAAATCTGCTACAAAATATTCTACTTTATATGGTCATATACGAAGAACTGCGATAAAAGTGGCTGGCCCTTGGTTACGCCAATGCGTCGGAATTGATTTTTTAGTCATCATCAATTTTCGAGGTCAGGCTAATCAAATTTTGGTTGGCCTTGCAATTTTTCCTGATGTTATAACTAATTTCGAGAATTGCCTCGCGGGCCACGGATTGGCCGCCCATGTTTTATAATTTTGTGTTTGTATGTTCAAAAAGTCCACTTGCATTATATCTTGGCGCCCTACCTTTTTGGGTTATACAAAATTTGGGTCGCGTCTTTTTGTATTGCAATGCCAGTACTAAATTCATCTAACTGATTAATTCCTATACATCTCATTCTAATTTTTCAGAATGGGTCATGGAATTTTTTTGCTCTATTTCATCACTTATAATGCTCTATATTCTACATCAGGTCAATCTGAAATTGCAGCTCGTAGACGTAAGTGTATATAAATGTGATTATTGAAGGAATCAAACCTTTCCACTTGGATTTATATAATCACGAAGAGGCAATGTCAACAACATCGCGTGGTGGCAAGTCGCTGTCGACACAGCCGATGCAAAACATCAACAATCCCACTCATCAAACTTACGGACCGTTTTTTCTTGAATATTCTCTGATGGCAGAATAGTAAGTTTTTATTTAAAATGGTTCATAAATAGACCTATCTTTGAATGTGTAGTCCAGCTTCATTATGCCATAATATAAGCCACTCCTACGTATGTATTTGTTCCATAAAAAATATGAACAGATTAGATTCGGTTTTTCATATGATGTTACTGTTTTTGATACCACATTGATGTGGTAAATAGTCCCTCAACATAACCCCAGACAATTTGGGTTGGTCGCTGACATTATGGCAATACCAGTACATGTCATTAACTTGGTATATTCGGCACGGGGCCTTCATATTGTGAGTTCGTGGAATGTCAGCCCTCTCGTTACATTTCACCAGACATTTTGTGAAGAATTCAATTAGTAACGGAACAATCGTAACCTGTTCATTAATCCCTATAAATCTTTCAGCAATCTATTGAGAGCACAGAATTTGCCTGGCATCTACGTAATACCGTCAGCTAGATCTCCTCTTGGTAAGTGCACAACTATTAGTTGCTTTGATAAACATTTCATGTGTCCCTTTCATTCACAGTTTGGTTCGGTGTAATTTTTCTTCGACATGGCCTATATCAGGACGGCGTTTTCAAATTTTGTGTTTTAATACCAGCAAATTATCCTGATGGTGACTGTCCGGTATGTATACTCCATGTTAAGATTTTGTGTAGAACTGTCTCTAATTAATCTGATGTCATATCCGCATGGTGAGGATATATCCTGCATATGCTATCTGATGGAAAGATGTGTCTTGAGAAGGAAAATATTTTATAATAGCCCGCCATATATTGTATGGATAATGTTGCCCTATCCTACTTTATCTTTTGAAGATCCCATAAAATCGGATATGGTAACAATTTTCAGTGCGATACTCTATCCATTCTTTACATATATTATAGATTCTACATATCCCTATGTTGCAACTTGCATGTATATTGGCTAACCATTATTTTGATGGTGCAGGTACCTCTCACTTCGTGTCTCTCAAGAGATAGGCTACGCTACACAGACATTCGGGATAATAACCTAGTATTTTCTAAAAAAATATGTTAACTTTCTACTGTTGATTTTTTTAGAGAATTGTATTTGAGCATCCGCCATTCCATCCATTGGTAGATGAGAAAACCAGTGAACTGGATGTAAAAAGGGCTTTTCCACAGTGGAAGTAAGACCATTCTCTTTTTTTAATATGCGGCTACACTATCTCCCGTTATCTGTCTCTCTTCAGGCGCAACGTAAATCATATCTGGAACATTTTACTTTTTCTGAGAAGAATATTTTTTAAAATTGATACGAACAAGTCTTTGAACGAAGAAGCCGCTGAATTGTAAGTATGGTAATTATAGAAATCTGGTATTTGCATTTATAAAGTAGACTGTCTCGAGCGAACTATCGCCATGCTCGCTCTGTAAAAATTTGCTTCTTTTATAGAGTTAGAGTGGATTTTGAAAGTAGTGTTTGTGGTGCCCTTTTCCCAATGCACTTTAATTTCTCCCAATCTACTTCTAAAACAACTTGAGTACTTTGCAGACATCAGGTTTTCTACTACAAATAGTTTTGACATGTCAATGACTACTTTGACCACCTCTTGCTAGCAGACTGTTTGACACAGTTTGTGTTCCTTGAATCCGGGTTTATGATAAGCAAGATGTATTGATTGCCACATATTTCTATAGGTATGAGAAGGAGCTTACAGCGTATAAAGCCAAAGTAGTTGAAAGCATTGATGCCAGTAAATTGCATCTGTACGACCCGCCAAAGACGGATGATCCGTATGAAATCAGGTAAATGTTACAGAGAAATTGTAAGGCAATATATGAAATGCAAAAATGTAATCTTTCAGTAGCCTACCAGTATGCCTATGCATATTGGCAACAAGGGTTGATGGTCGTTAGGATTACAAACTTTCAAGACAACATACAGACTATAACCTTCGAAATAATAAATTTGACTTGCAGATAAATTAATTTTGTTATCTTGAATATTCACTGCTCTTTTGCTCATAGATCACAAATGTCTCATGGAAAAATTACAGTGAATAAATTTGGACCAATACGAAATGTAACATGGTGGGACATTCTGGTCATAATCTCATAGTGTTAATTTTATTATGTAAGCGTGAGCTCGTTCCTTGCGTGGTCAATGGTCATGGTCACCAAGTCAAAATGAGTCCATGATGTCAACCCCAAATCATATCCTGCCATGTCGTTTGGACTATATTTTATCTCCTCGACTAGATAGGTTTTATCTTTTTTCAGACACTGTACCTTGTCAAAATTTCTAGCATCCAGTATCCAAACATTTCTGGCTTGGTGGCTTATACCGTAGGAAGAACCAACCCATGGTGAATAATGAATTTTATTTTCTATTCTCAGATTTGTTCCTAAGGAGGAAAAACTTCATGAAACGAGGAAACAAGCCATGGCCAAGTCAATACGCGAAAAGGTTTAGCTGGACTTACAAATTAAGTAGACAAAATGTAAAATGATTTGGCAATGCTCGCATACCCGATGCATGTGTAAAGTTATGCACAATGCTGTAGCTCACCGACCTATTCCAAAACCGATGCTAACCATTAACCACCCATTTCTTAGTCCTTGCATGATTCTTCAAAATTATATTTGATTTCAGCTCTGATATGGTTAATATTGTTATTCATACAATGTTTTCATTTTTACACAGGCTGATGGCGGGAATGTTCAACGCCGTGGATATTCGTGGGTCGCACAAGGAATGCCAGTGCTTTTTAGCAAGCTGCAGAACACCAGAACCGCCACGTGAAGATCACACACCAGCTATAACTGTGGTCTGACCATATATTCCTGTCAACAGTCATCACATGCCTTGGCGTTGGACCCAGCTGCAAGCATTTCATTGCCTTTATTTTCGAAGAACTTTGACACGTTATTAGCACAGTGTGGTTGAGAGGTAAAACAAACATGATACAGCACCAATATTTCGAATCTATCATTTGATTGATATTATGCTGTTAACTTATTAAGACAGCTACATTGTCTGAAACCAGTCTCGAATGCTCCGACCATCTTGCATGGAAAGCAGCTGGAGTAGACCTACTACTGGTACCATTATTTTTGATTTGTGGTGACTGAATTCCTTGCTCAATTTTATGGACTTTCTTCTGAATTTGAAAATAGTAATATTCTTCTGAATAAAATACTATTGTCAATAATACATGTGACAATTCACCTACGAAGATGACAATTGGTGCACACTACTTTACTTATTGGACACATCTGTATCATGCAGGAATGGTTGATAAAAATGTATCTTGATAGGTTGGAAATTTCAATGACGATAGCGATTGCAATTTCACATTGTAACAGGACAGAACCGTTTTAAGGCAAACAGCAGTCCATAGTTTTACAGGAGTGCAGTATAGAAATAGGTAAGATTATTCAAGCATATATTTTGACAGCAGCAATTGTACAATATCTTGTAAGAATATCATTTTATGAATCACTGTCAGCAGGTTCATTCTGTGCAACGTTCCAATTTTTATATGAATATACTCCATACATAATGTGGCCTACAGTTACGAAAGTGACAGATACTATGACATGGACCCCAAACTGTCCAGGTTTCGGAAGTGCAATGACCAACATAAAATGCAACAAATCCATAAGGCTGTTCATCGAGCTTTGGACACCACCAACAACCCCCCTCTCATGCTCCTTGATGTTTTCTTGAAATAGCTGTGTCGCGGCTAGGTCAAACCCCCAAAGCCCAATTCGTCCCAGAACAATCCCAATCATAAGCATGGTTATTGATAAATAGGAAGACGGTGGCTGGACACCATCTTCACATTTCAACAAGACATTTTGATGCTCGTTCACCTGCGACACTGTGGTGGGAGATAATGCATTAAACTGCAAAGTGACGTTATTAGATTCATACGAATTAGAATAATCATGGTTTAGCACTGGCAGGTATATGAACGGGCTACCCGCAACAAAAATCGAGGCGAGACATGGAACTAGGGTAAGAACTTGGCATAAGGAAGCTAAAAGACCAGTTTTAACTGTCCCTATTCTCGATACAAGAGGAGAGTACATGAAGGTGGACAAAATTCCTGTAACAGCACTAGCACCAACAACGATACCCACTAGAGAAGCACTGAAACATTGACTGAGCATAAATGCATTAGAAATAATATCAATACCGAGAACTGTCATGTATAAAAATGAAAGACCCAGTCCCACTAAAACAGTGGATTGTGACATGTATTGCTTCCAGCCTTTTGGTATCAACAAAATAAATTTGAACATTGAATACAATTTTCCAGGATCCTCACTATTCTTACGGTCTAGCTCAATTCTGTCCTCTGGTGCTGCAGATGATTCTTCTCCCAGTAGTGTTTTGTCATGTTCAGAAGGATTCTCTACAGGAATGGCACTCACATTTTTAGATTTAGTGGCCAATTTAGGGGTGTTGCGGTACACGCTTCTCAATATGAAATATTCAAAGAACATAGATAATATATTCCAACCGGCAATAAATCCACAGCCAACTTTGAAGGATCCAAATGTGATGATTAATCCACATACCAATGGAGCAAGCAGCTTCGTCAGTAAGTCAATTCTTCTGAGCACGGAATTAAGGCTGGAAAGCATAGACTGGTCACCATCAGCAATGACTACTATCCAGTCCTTTTGAATTATAATCGACAATGCAGTGCTGGCCAATCTTGCAACCACTCCGATGACTATAGCACTGACCTTTGCAAACATCAGCAAGCCGTAAGTTTTACTGCTCATTGACTCGACAGTCAGAAGAATAATGGCATAGCAAGCAACGGAACTGTTTTGAATCAGAAGGGATAGTTGAGCAGCCCGCAGCCGGGGCATCTTATCAATCCAATTTCCCACCGAACTTCCAAACATCAGTACTGATCCTGATATAAATAGTCCGTATATTGCTGTGAGAATCAAAGAGTTCGAATCCAAACGCATGAGGAATACTGCAACTGCATAACTCCACATTCGATCACCCCAAGACGACAGGCAATGGCCCAAATAAATCATTCTGGATTTGTTCACCATCTTCCAATGCTCAGCTTTCGAGTAAGTTGTTTCGTCAGAGTAACGAGGTTATTGAGTTCACCGAGCTGTTACTTAGGCATTCTCGTATTGAAACCCCTCGTCCGACCATAATACCCGCGGCCCGCAAGGCAATGCCGCTGTCGGCTACTCGGCGAGATGTCAATGAACTGAACAATGAACATTAAACACTTCAAGCGTAAACACTGACTAAACACGGCCTCAACGCACTCTTCAAATCCTGTCTGCGCAAGCGCATACACTAAAACAGGGATCTCATTAGGATATTTTGGAGAAACCCGTATGTGGACGCTCTAAACACCCAGATCCTATATTTCAATCAATTTTCTACGACTTACAAGATAGCTGTGAAACTGGAAACTGACAGTCAAGCTGACATCTTAGGCTTAACCCATGATATTGAAATTCTTCATACTTCATACTTCACATTTGCTCGTTCTAACTATACATAGGCCTAAGTAACCGACCGTAGGTTAGTTATCTAGTAACTGTATACAGTTGAACACAGCGAAGCCTGCGACTATCGCATGCATTCGATACTACGAGACTGCTGTTTTCCTCTCGACGCATTGTTATGAGACAACCAGAGCCAATAGTAGGCCTCCCTACATTGTATCAGCGTCTGGAAATCTCAGGGAAAAAACCCAGACGTGGGATCTCTGCACTATATGACTAGTGACTACGGTGACTACACCAAAGAGTGTACAGTTCAATGTACATTCTTTGCACTGCACTAAAATCAATCAGTTTTATTTTCATCATTTCATAACACCACAAAACTGCGATACAATGAAAAGATAGGAATAGGCGTCGAAACGACTTGGAGTAGTCTTCGAGATCAGACAGCCACCTTGGCCCAGGCCCGGGGTGTCAAACTCAAATTGCTTCGCGGGCCGGACTCGTACCTTCAAATCACTCGCGGGCCGCACCAGTCAACTAATTCGAAAATGTTACCTGATGCCCTATTTTTAACTTTAATATCAAGTATATAGACATGATAGTATTTTACATTGTACCACGGATCATAGGGGTTTTATTCTAGCAAGCAGCAACACTTTATTCGCGGACAATGAAATTGGAAAAATACCATGATTGGCCGGTTGAATACGGATATGAACCGCCAAAACAATGGCGCTAACGACGATATAAGTTGGCATATCTATGCTCCGTCTCCTTGAGTCGTAATCTGGCGTCAGCCCTGCGCAAGAGGAGTGAGGAATACAAGAGAATGAGCTGTAAACGCGGACGTTGGAATTTGATTCATTATAAATCTTAAATCGCGATTCGGATTTGTCTGGAGGCTGGGCACCTTTTGAGTCGGAAGTGTCACCGCAGTGCAACCACATATATTTGAATTATATTGTTGTATAGATCAATATATTTATATATAAACTGCATATAGTGGTAGCATCGGCGTTTTCGCTTCTGTGAATAACTATGTTTGTGGTATAATTTTCCAT
Source organism: Botryllus schlosseri (assembly GCF_051294905.1). Lineage (NCBI taxonomy): Eukaryota > Metazoa > Chordata > Ascidiacea > Stolidobranchia > Styelidae > Botryllus > Botryllus schlosseri. Next base: position 18,815,150 of record NC_137249.1, read on the forward strand.
AAAACTCTGAACTTAGTAGACTTACTGCCTTCTCGAAATCGGGTTACAATGTTACCGACTTGTTCCTAATGGCAACTAGAGTGAAACAACAACACTGCAGCCGGGTGGTAATAAGATGACCTATGGATATGTCCGACATTTGCTGTCTTGGGGAATTATTTAATGGAAGTATTTCCTATACATAAGATCTCAACATTTGTTACAAATGTGCTGGAAAATAAAAGCATGTTTCAATCTACTTAGAATTGCTCCGCGGGCCGGATGCAATGGTCTGGCGGGCCGGATGCGGCCCGCGGGCCGTATGTTTGACACCCCTGGCCTAGGCGAAGTAAAGAAGAGGCATGCACATTGCACACTGAATGAAAAGTAAAGCAGAGAATATAAAAAGCAAGCGACAAAATGAGGTGGCGGGGTCCAGCATACTTGACGAAGCAATGCGTTTTCTTGTATTCCGACCTACACACGCGTGCCGGCGATCTTAATTTGCGGTTAAAAGGAGTTCGACCATGTAACATGGTGCGTAGCAATGGTAGCATGTGGGGTATGGGATGATTATATATTTTCATTGTGCAGATCCATTATCCACGAGACCGGCATACCTGACGAGCCCTGGTAGCCTATATACCTTTGCTGTGTTAGTTTGTTTATGGAGCAAATAAATTCGTGAATACCTTGATTCTGGGTACCAACGTATAACCAGGGTGAAAAGGGCTTTCATTACCATATTTTAGTAATTCGTCATCATCTGCTCTGGTTACGTTGTTACTAGGGCAAGTTTTTGTTGCCCTTGAATCGTGGGAAAGTTGCACTTAATTTTAATTAGAGATGTAGTGTAAAGTTGCATTTATAATTTTTTAGACATATTAGGATATGACATGCTCAAAAAGTTTAAGAATTGCGGGGTATCTGCTTAATCTGCTATCTGGTATCTGCTATCTTCGCTATTGAATCGATCATGCATACATTTTATGTTATTTAGGTTTGAAGCCTACAGAGCTGTCAAATTTGGTACTTTCATATTTCACGGATGGCCTAACGAGACCACCGAAAATTATACATATTTTGTCTGTCGGTACGCAGCAAGAAAATAACACAATGCGGAAATAATCTTCCGAAAAAAGCCAAACATCAAAGCGATAACCCATAAGACAAGTCAAATACCCCACCAAAAACCCCTAGGTCTGCAAACTTGACAGAAGGCATGCAGGAGATGCAGCAAAACTCAGTGTTGGCGACTTCAACAAAATCAATATACCGTAGCCTGGAAATAGACCCCCGCGGTGAATATGTAATTATCGGCGACCTAGTCCGTCAAAGAGGGAACGATCTCAAATTTAAACAACAGTGAATCAATCAAGAGATCTATTTATACATAGTTCAGGCACGGTCGTTACATAACATGGTTGTACACACACAATGTACAATGCGATAAGACACAATGCGATGTCATGAACAGATAGGAGGATGTAGAACGACACACATCCACCTCGGCCTAGAGTGCCCGATGTCACAGTTCTTTTTCTTTTTCTTTCAACATCTTTTTCGATGTTGATCTCTTTGAAGCCGCGGCCCTTTCCACTAGTTCTTTTCCATTCATTGTGAGTGCTTTCTTTCGTCGGGTCTTTTTCTGGGCTTTTTTTCAGGGGGGCCCAGATAAACCTCCGGCGGGAATCGAACGCGGTTCGCCTGCGTGCTGGGCGCTTATCGTAACCACTACACTATCTCCCCGTAGCTCCCCGTAGCTCCCCATAGCTCTTTGTTGCGCAAATCAAAGAGAGAATCATACCAGAAATACATAGCATGGTTTTTAATCACGACTTTACATTTTGCGCAATACTTGATGAAAGTTGCAGCAAAAAGTTGCAAATATAAAGAATATAAAAGGTGCAAACAGCTTAAAACACCGTACTACATAAATTTTTAGTATTTAGGAAGCTCCCGGAAGCTGTAAAAAATAGTTGCAAAAGTTGCAAAAACTTTCCCTAGTTATGACGTCGGGTAGCAATGTAGGATATAGGTGTCGTCATTGATCAATCCCGTATCCCCGAAACCGGCTTCGTAGCTCGTCGTCGTGGTTCGAAGATGTATTTATGATACACGAATGCGTCGGTTTCATCGGGAGGAGTAAAAATACGCGCAATATAATCATCTCTCACTTTGGGAGTCATTTTAGTGCAATTGCATATTATTCTGTTGTCAATTCAAAATTGCTACATCATAAAGAGGGGAAGGAGTTGAAGCGTCTCAGCGATAAAGCTCATGGAAGTAGTAAAATACCACAGAGTTACCGAAAAGCCATACGCACACTGACTACAAACATATCAACTATATCAGTACCAGTTCAATCTTCATCTATCGATATGTGAAGCACTGAAACTACACGCAACGAAGTATGGGCTGGGGGTCTGGATATTGACTCCGCTTGCGTTACTCAGATGGTGCCAATGCGTTGTTTTGAGGATTGTTTGCCGTTGGCTCGAATGCAACTTTAAGTTATAAAGAGAGGCAACTTATTCGTCGTTTATAGCAAATTCTCATCGAGCTGAACTCATGTCGTGACTACACTACAAGCGATCTTATTATCACCTTTACCATAGGTAAAAGGTCAGCGTCTTGATAACTAGAATCGGGATTGATGAAAGACCAATATAGGTCAATTATCCCCAATGCAGATTAGCAAATATATTCACGTGCATAGACAACAATTTCCAGATACCTTCCACGCAAATACTGCGTACAGGAAGTGTCCTATACAAACGAAGGCGATTGAAATGAGTACCAATAATCCAAACTGACTTGGATCTGGAAGCGCGATGACCAAAACAAAATGAATCAAGTCCATCAAGTTGTTGACTGAGCTTTGAACACCATTGACGATGCCTCTTTCGGATTCGGCCACTTCTTCCTGAAACAGCTGAGTCACAGTTAGGTCAAACGACCAGAGGCCGATTCTAGCCAGAACGGCGCCGCCCATTAGTAAAGACAATGACAAATAGGAGGAAGGCGGAGACACTCCGTCGATGCATTTCAGAAAAAGTCCATCTTCCGTATGCGGCGTTGTAGTGTTGATAATTTCGTGCGATGGTGTTGAATAATACTCCATCGACGGTGTAGTGGAGACAAACGCGGATGACGCGTTGCGATTCTGCGGCAACAGAAAGAACGGACTACCGGCAGCGAACACCGAATACGCGCATGGTATGAGAGTCAGCAGTTGCGCGATTGACGACAGCTGACCAGTCCTGACCAAGCCAATTCGCTTTGATATCGGCCCGAACGCGAAGGTCGATATAATCCCGGTAATGGCACTGGCAGCCATTAAAATACCGACGAAAAATTCGCTAAAACACTGATTATAAGCGTACGAGACGGTTATGGAGTCGAATCCCAAAACGGTCATGTAAAGGCAAGCAAGGCCTATCCCGGCCAGAGATACGGACTGGGACACAAACAGCCCCCATCCTCTGGGAATAACCAGTATGAAAGCAAATACACTATGGCAACACGACGCCGGCTGCTTGATGTCAGTTGCGTCATAATTACTAGATGAAGAGGATCTCCTACTTGACGTTATAGTGTCGTTTTCATCTGTATAACCACCAACGATGTTCTGAGATGCACCCGCCAGTAAAGGTGTTGCTTCGTCGTTTTCGTGATGGGCATGGTGGTGATGGTCGTTATTCTTCATTGATGTTTTTACAGCCAGTCCCGGCGTGCTATCATACACAATTTTTAGCATTATGTATTCGACAAACATTGATATCACGTTCCAACCGGCAACGAAGGCGCACCCGAAAGTCATCGAAACGAGGGTGATCAACTGTCCCACAGCCATAGGCGCGAGCAGCTTAGTAAACAAATCGATTCTGCGCAGAGTCGAATTAAGATTAGTCAACATCGCATTGTCGCCTTCCGCAATAACGACAATCCAATCCTTCTCTAACATGATTTTCGACGCCGTACTTCCCAAGTGCGCTATAGTCCCGAGAACAACACACGCAATCTTCACAAAGAGGACATACCAGTCTGCCTTTATCAGAGATAGCTTATGAACAAGCAAAATGGCAGCACACGCTGCTATTGCGAGATCTTGAATCACCACGGATGCCTGAGCGGCTGGAAGTCGGCGACTTCTGTCGATCATTGTTCCGATTACGGGTCCTAACGTTAGAACGGATCCCGCCAATGTAACTCCGTATACGGCTGGGAGTAGAAGGTTGTCCGACGCCAAGTCCATAAGAAAAAGCGCTATCGCAAATCGCCACATGCGATCGCCCCATGCTGACAAAAAGTGGCTGACGTAAATTAGGCGGGCACGATTAACCATGTTTTTATGTACCTTTAACTACAAAGATTGTTCAGAAATCTAGTTAAACAATACGATATAGTCATTAACATAGCATTTCACGCGTATAGACCAAGCGATGATTGGTAATCTACTGATAATATAAAGCAGTGGTTCTTAACCTGGGGGTAATTACCCCCAAAGGGATAATTTGCCAATTTTGGGGGGGTAATAGACATTTTTTTAAACTTGTAACGCTGCACTGAAATATTTTGAAACGTAAATATGAATATAGGCTAACTTTTATTTCTGCGCGCTTGTATCTATTTTGTTTCACTTAACACACCATGCCTGCTGTGATACCATATTAACCACTAGTGATTATGAATAACAGGGTCGAATGTAGTTTGGTATAGTGCTAGGTAAGTCCAATTAATTTAGCAGTCTTGGGGATCATATATTGTTACGCATGCTGGCAAATTGAAAGACAACGAGGGTCGTCCAAGTTCAGCTTTACACCTATAATGCAGTAACAATATCATAGAAATAGAGTTGTCATTATTGAAAAGTGTAGTGGTCTAGTCTAGTCAGAAAAATAAGTTTAACATCATCAAAATACCTTCGAAGAAACGAGGGAAGATTTTGGAACCTTTTGTGTTCGCCTTCAAAATGAATAACCAATCTTTCTCAGCATGAGACTGAACTTTCTGATTGAATTTCAATCAACTTATTGCCGTGAAATAGGATTTTCTGCGATGGTATCTATCAAAACGAAGTATCGAAATAAGTTTGCGATTGACAATTACATGAGATGATGTCTATTATCCTCCCTTTTGTCTAGATGTGACCACCGGATAACACAAAAAGAGCTTCAGCCTTCCCATTGACATGATATTTTCAACAGGAATTTCAGTGTACATCATGACGTCACGTTATGATGTGATATTATGATGACGTCACGTTATTTTTTGAAAAGGGGTAATTGCATCCCATCATTTTCTTCTAGGGGGTAACGATATCAAAAAGGTTAAGAACCACTGATATAAAGAATAAAAATACTGAGTGTATTCAGCATTGCAGTGATGTGGACTACGAATTATTTCATGAGCCACATCTTTCGTTTCGATTAGAAATTCTGTTTCCACCAAAAGTGAAACACCAGTTCGCCGTCATTTTATTACAGATACGTACTTCAAAACATTGCTACAAGGCGATAAATGGACATTGGGACTAGGTCGTAGTGAAGTGACGAACGATAAGTCACTGAGTCTCGTCATAGTAATCTGGGTACTCGAAAGTACACACCCGAGACAAATCAGTTGATTGATCTGACCTGGCCGATATTCAACAAAATAAAAAACCCTTTACTCTATATAAAATATTAGTCAATTGTAGGCCACACATTCTTATTGGGCGCATCGAGCCTGTCCTGTCTAGTGTGCATTTCCACATTGCCCCATGGCGCAAATTTTCTCAAACTTACGTAGGCCTACGTATCGTGGAACGTCCGATCTTTCCTTATGGCCAGCAAAATTCTTCTACATGAAAAAAAAGTTGAATTTGCAAAACTGAACTAAAATGACTATACCGGTAGTTCATTGCGCAATATAATCTATGCTTATCATAAATTATGGCGTCATAGATAAGTTACCATCAATGTCCCCTCTAAGCTGCGCACGTGCGCAGTGCTTACACGGTGTCTGCGTATAGAAAATCTCAGCTGTGCACAAAAAATCCGAAGTGATGACCTTTTTTTAGTCGTTACGCACTGTTGTCCAAGGGTTGGCGCAGTGAGTTAGTTAGTGCGCACACACTAGTCAAAAATTGGAGGGAACATTGGTTACCATGTAGAATTTGTGACTGAGAATGTGCGGCTGGTTGGAGTTGCGAATTTGGACTTGGAGATGCGTACCGACTAAAGGACGCGTGCAAAGCTCTGATTTACATGAAGAACAGTTGAGTTATAAAATAGCTGTGGAAATTGCAAAATTGAATTCCGACATACGGCTGAGATCTAAGGAAGCGCTGGTACCTTTAAGAGTAGTTATAAATGAATGCCTATCGACACTATCGGAGGACGCTTTGCCAGCCTTCCAAATCACGATGTATCAAGGAACATGACACAAACAATACGCAATGCGGTGTCAACGGCGCTGCCGAAAATAAAACCCCACGTGCATGCCGAAACCTCGGAGATAAGTTCGTCGCAGCACCGAGATAGCCTATGTCGAAACGGCGGTGCCGAATAGTCCCGTACCCGAATGGCGTATATATTGGGGGGATGGAGCTTAGAGCATCACTATCGAATCATCACTTCGCTTCGTATTGAAATAAACCCTGTCAGGGTTAATCGTCAGCAACTATAGTGGAGAATTGGTAAGAACATCAACAATTCTATCACCAATGACATCACCGGCATGCAAATTCACATAGATTTACTTGGATTCGTACGGTGTATTGAACAATGTAGGCCTACATTGTACATTGTATAAATATTGCCCGCTCATTCATGTTGTATCGGTCTCGGTGTATCATTCACTTCTCGTTCTGTATACATGTTAACAACAGCAGCACCGCCGTCACTCATGTGGCCGTGAGCCGACAGTAAATAATCATGCCCCTGCTCACAAGCAATTCCAATTGCAAGTTTGAAGTTTTGTAATAAATAACAATGAAATGACGATTATGTCACAATATGCCGCTACGTATAAGCAAATTGAGTGCTTCTGAAAACATCTGTGGTACGCAACGACAGGAAAAGTTGCTGGGTGCCAAACAAGAGTTGGAGCACCTCTGCCCTAGCGTGATCTGCAGATATGCGCCCAACCATCACCAACCTGGTTCGTACTCCAAAGCATCACTGTCACCAAGCAAAGTAGAAAGTTCTAAAGCTCGTCTCTAACGTCTCGTTGTAACGCCATGGCCAATCCTAATGATTAAAATTAACTTGTTTTTTCCTTCTGATTTTAAGGCATCATTTTCGTATTTTTTATCATCAAGTGCGTACTGTTTACTGTTCAATGTGGTTGTGCATGCCCAAGACCACAGTCCACAGACCACAGTAAATGATCCGCTATCTGCGCAACACAGCCATCGCACACCTCACAATAAGAAGCATGCTTAGCAACCATCTCATGTAAACGTTACCGGTTTACCGCATTACCGGCTTATAACACGTTATGTTAAACCAGGGGTCGGAAACCTTTTTCGTCAAAGGTGTCATTGGCCCTATATTTCCCATTGTATTCCCGGATAGCCATGTAACAATGACAATTAATTGTGAGATGGTAATTGAAGATTCGTGGCGAAGTTCACTACATGGTATTTGTCGTGTGCGCGATTCTTTATGTCAGGGACGGGCAACATCCGGCCCGCAGAGAGTTTCTACCCTGAAAGTAAAATTCTGATCTGAAAGTATTGAGAAATTTTATATGTCACAGAATGAATCCAAGTTTGGTAACCTGAGAAAGATGGACATGAAACTATTTGCTCTGTTCGGGTGAACATATATTTTCGACCATGAACATTAACAAGACAACGCTGCGTTCCAATCTGAGTATCTGACAGTTGTTCATGTGCATTGCGCAGTCTTTACCAAGGGTTTCTACAACAGCACATGCAGCCAGAGTTCAAAGAACTTGTTGACAACTTGATCGACCACAGATGTCTGATTGACTTCAACAGCTACTGTTAATAAATTCATTAACTACTGTTTTGGTTTCTATGTTATAATCTTAAAGTTTACATTAAATGCGATTTATTCCTTGTAAAGGTGGATAAATACGCGAACAATGTATTGTATATATTCTGTAATCCCACCCGCCAAGTATTTCATTTTCCCATATCCGGCCCGCCGACCAGAGAAGTTGCCCGTCCCTGCTTTATGTACTAAAACGAGGGTGGTGTTAATTCACAAGCGGTGCCATCAGAACATACCCCGATATCCGAATCTCATGCTGTCGAAACGGTTGGAATATCGAAAGTACTGATTAATGATTATACAAGAAATCACCTCATGTTATAATCTCTCATAAACCTCTCAATTGACAGACCCATATCACACCCAATGTATATCACACTTTCTGAGCAACTCTTTTTGCTACTGTTGTAAGCCAGAAACGTTCGAATAAAGAGCCATTAAAACACTAGTCGGCTACGACACCACGAATGTGTGATTGGAAAATCCTAAAGAAGATGACAATGGATTTTTAATTTTTGATAATCGTACTACCAGACAATGGCCAATTTATATTCCTCTGAAAGTCATACGTCACGATAAAAAGAGACGTATGTGGTTCGCGGCCATAGGTTCCCGACCCCTACCTTTAACAATTCATAGCGAGGTATTAAATTCCGTCATCGATCGCGATTATCGGCCTGCCATCTACAATAGATTGTTGCGGTTTGCTGATTTCACTTGCACAATTCAGCATATCAGCATTGTACTCAGTCAAAACGTCGCCAGGTTGGGGTACAATGAAAAGCAAGGAGGTGGTCAAACCTATTCGTAAAAATATATCATTCAAACATAAAATGAAATTATCCTTCACAATGCTCACATATTTTAAAATTGTGTCGTCACTATATGATATGCTACTATACAATACACATATAATGTGATCAGTTCGACGCAAGTCGAAATAAACGAATTACTTGAATTACATTACAAGTACTAATTCGCATTCCAAAGTCTTTGAAATACAGATTTTTTGTTACAGGCTTTCTGATTGCAGCTTATATTATGTAACGTAAAAATGTGATTTTCAGTCAAATACATCTATGTTACTCAACTAACGACTGCTGAGAGTTACAGCTTCCTTGGGCTATTGAATACTGATGCCAACACTGTCTTGCACTTGTCAGCTTTCCCTAGAAATGACGCTCGACCTAGTATTCCAAAGAGCTGATATCAATTATTCGCAGTGTACCTTACTAGAAATATTACTACATCGTGCCATGATTTATCTCACAAGGTGGTAAGACAAACTGCAATGACCTACGCTAAACGCAGCGCAATCAAAATCAGCACTGCAAATTAACCAACCTCATTCTAAAAACGTCCACCAAGTATTTGTTTACTTACTTTTAGCACTGCACTCTTCGGAAGCGACATCACTACAACCCACCGTACGTACGTCGTACGTACAGTACAGTCGGCGGTTTTCTGCAATCAATCGCAATACGCTCTGACTATAGACAACTAACCTAAGCATAAACATTAAACAGCACGTGACGGGACGGTTGGGCAACCAGATGGAGCTCATTGTTGCAAACAATTGTTATGGTCATTGTATAATCGTATATATATGCCTGCCCTGACCAGTGACCATACCCACCTAACAATGAAGTAAGAATGATGTCTGATGCTATACTTTTTCGAGTTCATAACAACCTTAAACCTTTGCAGGAACTGGTTATTGGTCGTAAAACAGCCGCATTCGATCAATATGGATTAAAATTCACCAGAGATATGCCGCCCATGACTCGACATATTACTTTGTTCATATCTGTAATTGTATTCACTTGCACGTGTTCCTAAAACTGGTTAGGCCTACGTCGCATCAACCCAACAGACTTGGTTAGTAATCATACGGAGCAGCTACTCGCGAAACACATATATCTCATAGATATATCTTTTCCATCCCGATGCGACTATGCAGTAATCCACTTGCACCATCCATAAAAGGGCCTAGCCAAGCTAAAGCATAAAATCACGCGACACTCGAGAGTGTCGCTATACTGTCGCTTAATGCTTCAGTGTTGCTATTTCGGAAATTTGGCACTTTTTGAGGTCAGTTGGCACCGGGAAATTAAATTTGGCGCGCATTAGCACCATTTTGACTCATTTTACAATACGTAAAATAGTTTATGATTGGAACTGCAGTATTTGATGATAAGAGATCTAGTGACTTTGCTCTTTTAACCAGGGCATGGTATGGTATGGTATGGTATGGAACGAAAATCTTCCATACCATACTTGCAATTTTCCATACCATACCAACATTGTTCCATACCATACTTGATACATATTCCATACTTTCAAATACTTCAATATCATAAGTATAGTTCATTTTCTAGCACCTATATCATTGATATTTCGGATGTCATTATTGCTTAAACTAGCCATGAGGCGAATCTAATTCCTGGTACTAGTTTTACAGAGTCTGTTTTGGTGAGGTTTAGTTCACGGTGGTAAGGTGTGTGTACGTCTATTCTACTCTACAGCTTCCGCGAGCAAAATGAGATAGTCAGCAGATTCTTATCTAGGATCGTCCATAAAACGGACGGGTAACATACAGTCCGCAGGTCCGATACGACCCATGACGAGATTTTGTCCGGCCCGCAGACATTTTTCCGTCTTACATGATAATGTGGCCCGCATTGTCATTATCGGCGAGAAATGGCTTTGAAGTCACATTGCTGTCGATAAAATACATTCAATAAATACGATTTATTCCTTGTATATATGCGCGAATAATGTATCCATTCAGCAATCCGGCCCGCCAAGTACTTAATTTTACTATATCCGGCCCACCGACTGGAGAAGTTGCCCGACCCTGCTCCATGACCATAAGAATATCATCGCATACCCGGTACATTGGCATGAGGCACATGCAAATTTGAAGTAAATACTCGCAAAATAATTTATAATATAGGCGCACCCATAATATATCCCAGCTACAGGCGATCAATACTGCAGCGATCTGCGTGATTATTTTAATACAGTATTTGGTTGCGGTTAGCATGGCGAGAATTTCAAACTACCCCACTCTCTGATCTATAATCCTAATGTGATAGCGTTTGAAATATAACCAACAGGATATATCGGTGTGTAAATAGTATAAATGCGCGGACAATGTTTCAGAAGAAATGTAATTATCAATCACATTGAGCTATTAGTACGTTGCATCATGATTGCTTATAAGCTGTCATCCCTCAAGGAATGAGGTAGTTGGAGTTGCCTACATTACCAATATTGCGTCACATGATAGAGATAGACTATGCTCGGAGACAGCTTGTCTAGACTCAATAGAACAGGGGCGGGCAACTTCTCCAGTCGGCGGGCCGGATATAGGAAAATTAGGTACTTGGTGGGCCGGATTGCTGAATTGATACATTATTCGCCCATTTATCCACGTGACACGTATACAAGGAATAAATCGTATTTAATGAATGTACTTTAACGTGAAGCAATGTCACTTCAAAGCCATTTCTCGCCGATAATGACGAAACAATGTGGATTTGAGAATAGCATTGTCATACAGGCGCCGTCATGTCTGCTTCCAGTTGATCAATGAACAGTCGGTGCAATCCTTAATTAAGATTTCAAGGCGTTCGATAAGCCCGATACCGCAGATTTACCAAGATGTCAGTTTATTAGGGTTGAGTTCAACTGTGTGGCCTAATTAATCTCGATATTGAATTCATGCGCCCGCGTCCTCCACGAAATTTGAAAAGTGGCCCGCGACCCGTTTCGAGTTGGCGACTCCTGGCATAAGCGGTGTCTTACGAAAGCCTAGAAGTGTGCCATGCTACAAGTCGGCTGTTACGGATTCAAAAATAAGATACATCAGCTTGGTGCAAATGATCATTGTAGTCGACAAACACCATGATTACCACAAACGACATTAGGGTTGAGTACATCGTTAATGCCGATAATTAATGCAAGTCTTCTCGCTTCGACGAACTTACGCGTAAGCTCCACTCTCGCACTCTGCGGATACACGCATACAGTCACTAAAATTTGACGTAGTAAGCAAGTAGTGGGGAATCTCGGCAGACAGGGGCTGCGGGCCACATTATCATGCATGACGGAAAACTGTCCGCGGGCCGGATCCGGCCCGCGGGCCGTATGTTGCCCGCCCCTGCAATAGAATATCGGATCAACATTACTGTTGTCATTATTACATCACAAAATCATGTCATTCCAAGTGCTCCTAAAACCGTTGCACAAGCGTGTATTTGTACCTACACAGCGTTCACGTTCACTCATAACAAAAGCGATCGTATTCCGTGAACAGCGATCAACGTACGCTTCATGAAGCTTGCACAGATCATGATAAAATGTGTAAAACACCAAAGTATGGAAGTATGGAAATGTCGTTCCATACCATAGATTAAAATCTTCCATTCCATACCATACTTGCATTGTTCCATATTCCATACCAAAACATCGATCCATACCATACCATACTTCCATACCATACCAGATACCATACCATACCATGCCCTGCTTTTAACAGTACTTTCACCCACGAGAATCAACCTTGACTGGTAAACATCAGGCACTGTGGACGGTGGTGGACAATGGACATTGTAAAGGCTATGTTGGTGGTGGTTTCTGCGACATCTATCGCAAAGTCATTTGCCATAATGAAGAAGAAGAAGAATACAATGTAGCCTACGCCGCATGTGCCAATTAGTAAATTAATTGAACGAATATGAAACAACGAGATTTCCGGTAAAATTTTTGGAATCAGCAGTTTTATAGTCCAACAGTCTGAATTTTGCGGTTTTTAAAAAGTGTTCTCCTTTCCGGATCCCAAAATATGGTAACCCTGCGAGCTACCATCGAATGCGGTTTTTATCAGTATCGGAAAAAGGCTGCGCGATACGAGCCGATTGTGATGATAGCATAGCAAGGATTTTTACTTCGATGGAAGTGCAGTCCAATTTGTCACGATTGTCTTACATTGTTATTTCTGTTCATTGACCAAGCAATAATGCTCCCCATTGACTTTCCATAATTTTTGTGGTTTCGGGATTAGTTATAGGCATAGTGGTTGAAACGGGAAATATCTGACACCTTGCTGGGCCAAGCACATCTTGAAGAAATATTTAGCACTTTTAATAATATTTAATAGGCTAATATTTAAATATTAATAAACCTGACTGACTGACTTTTCGACCACAACCAGTTGGCGACCCTGAACTACTGTACGGTTTACCTTTATTCTATTTAATAGAGATAATGTTATTGCAGACAACTGCATGAGAGTGACGCAGTGATCTAGTTATGTTGTTCATGTGATCTTGATCAGCTTCTACTGATAGTTTCAGTAATAGTAGCACAAACGTTACAGCGGAAGCACCGGCTACTGTTGCAAAATGTCTGTAACGAGGTACGAATTCGCCTTATCCCCTGAGTTACTTGAAAAGGCCATCGAAGAACTAACTAAACGAACCGAGAGACAACGATGAGCGGCTGAAGGCGATATATAACCTGAAAGGGCGTTTTTAAAGAAATATGGCGGAAAATACACTCTCATACAAAGTGATGATGCATTTTTATTGAGGTTAGTACGAGTATGTGCGTCTACTCGGGATTAATCTTTTTTTTTTTATATGACTATTTTTGTACGAAATTTGCTGTGAACTAATGAAGATATTGATATGATGACTGTCTTTTATCTCCCATGTTTGCAATCAGTTCATACCATGCAATATGATGGTAGTATTCTTCTTTCCAACTCGCTATTGATCAAGTACATGGTCGATAATTTACCAACGTACGATGCCAGCACCAACAGTCTTGCTAGCATTGACTAAATTTTCATAGATTCCTGCGCAGTAACAAATTTGATGAAGAAAATGCGTTGAAAGTCCTGGAAAACTATCAGTATTGTCGAAAGGATATGCCGGAAATATTTGAAAAGGTTTGTGTGTTGCCTAGATGTATGTTTTAAACCAGGGGTATCTGACCTTTACACTATTCGAGGGCTACATTTTTTCGACTTCTTCTACGGTGTAAAAGGCTGCCGTTAAAGCACCCTGAACGTCTCCGAAATGTCGATACGCGAACCTTATATTGCAGTGATTCCCAAGCGCGGCCCCCAGATAGCCTTCTTGCGGCCCCCAAAATATATTTCAAAACCGGAGGAAAATCCTGAAAAAATGGTAAATTTTTCCCACTTCGTGGTCGCTTGACTAGAAAAGAAAAAGAGGCTCAACTCCCGGAAAATACAGTTTTTCTTTCACATTAATAGGTGGTTGACTGAAAAAAGGTCAACTTTCCGGTCGAGCTCCCGAAATAGCCGCCGTAGCGTTTCTACAGCGCTGACTTAATGTATATCAGTCGAATTTGGCCCTATATGTAACCAAAATCCTCAAAAAAGAAGACATTTGGGCGTCCTCCGACGACACTTTAAAAGAAATCAAAAAAGAGGACAAATCATCTTAAAAGAGTACGTATGGTAACCCTATGATAACTAGATGTGCAACACGTGACTCACGGTTGAATACGCCGAGATGCATATTGCTTAGCCGGCTAAAAGCAGCATAATTGGTAGTCCTATAGGCAGGGCCGTAACTGAAGCACCCCAAACCCCCCAATTGAGGGGGGGCGAGCTCGAAGGGGTTCCAAAATTATTTCGTGAATTAGCATAAATTATAGAGTATTTTTTGAAAATTTATGCAACTTTTTCAAAAAAATTTCGCGCCATGCGCGATTTCAATTCGCCACATATCTTGGTTATAGGGTACTCTTCCCCAAGAAAAAATACGCAAGATTTGTAGAAATGGGCATATCAGCGTTGGCCATGGCCGCACCACAACGCACCAAGACATATCAAGTTTTAGGCCATGTAACATGTGACTCCAAGATGTGTGTCAGAACGATCGGCAGCGAGAAAGCCTTGGCCTTAAAGGACTGCTTTTATGCTGACCAAAAACTTCGAAATACCCAAAACTTCGTTATATATACAAAATACATATAGGTTTAATTGTCCATATTAGCGCCTAAATGACTGGCGCCGAATGTTCTTGTCTTGGCAATCTGAACCTCGCAAGACAAATACCATCCCGCAGAAAAGAAAATTATATGACAGTGGAGAAATACCAATCTGAAATCGTGTGATCTTTCAGTTTAGTAGGTTTGGGCAATTCTACATTTTTTGATATAGCAGACAGGAGGTCACGAAATAACATCATGTAAAGAAGTCATACCCAGGGGTCCGCCCGCCCGAAGATGTTTAATTTTACGGGGTCTACAGTTTCAAAGACACCTCTCACTCAGCTCTACCGGTAAATCTGATTACGTGGTCAAAGAGGACAACCATGCAATTCCCTATCTTATTTACCGATTTTATCATGAATTATCGAAATATTCGCTCGTCGCGCTGTCTCACTAAACAGTACAACTTTAATTTCGTGGCAAAAGCGAACAACGTGATGCGGGGTCAGTTAATGACCCTATGGGAGCCCGGAGTCCTGACGAAGTGCTGTTACGTTCCTGCCAACGGGTATACCCCGGAGATGTTTAATTACTATTGAGGGGGCCTAATGCCTTTTCAAACACACCTCACTCAGCTCTTACCGGTAAATCAGATTACGTGAACAGAGACAGGATGAAAATTGATAGCAATACATGCAATTCCCGATCATATTGACCGATTCAGTCATGAAACTAAATAAATTTCTCGCGCTTCGCGCGTTTAGGCGAGAAAAGCTGATTCACTCAACGGACACCCAATGCAGCAGATAAGTAGCAGTAAACAATGTACAGTTTTGAAATCTCGCCAGAGCAATAAAACTACTCCGAAATAGCCATGATGACTGTTTGGGTCCGCTTCATAGCCGTAGTATTCGTGCGGCCCCGACCGTACTCTGAAATTCTAAATTTGGCCCTCACACCGAAAAAGTTTGTGAACCACTTCTATATAGAAATGCTGGAGTGACAACTAGGGGCTTCGTATACCTTCTCGTTGCCGGTTCAGGCTCAACAGGTTCTAGTAAAATACTTTAGTTTAGTTCATTGCAGAAAGCAAACAGGACACAAAAGGCCTTTCGTGAGCATAACAAAATTGTACCTAACGACACCTATGCTACGTTGGCATTTTCTCAGCATCATCGCTTTCCACATACAAAGAGAACGAGAAAGATTTTTATTGGCGTCTGGTATAGCCGAGAATCCATTTTATATACTTTCGCAGCTGCTCTGCATTCGTAGGTTTTGTCTCGGAGGGCGTCCGTAAAAGGTTATAAGCCTAATTATGCTGTTCACAGATGGAATCTCCGGCAACCCTGAAGGATACCCTACGACTCGGATTCCAATATATTTTACCGCACAAAGATAAACAGGGATCTTGTGTGATTCTGTACAGCAGAGGTCTCAAACACGCGACCCGCGAGATCATTTTGTGCGGCCCGCACAAGCATTTTCGATATTCAAGTATTCGACAATATAACTATAGTTAATTGCAGGGCATGGTATGGTATGGTATGGATCGATATTTTGGTATGGAATATGGAACGATGCAAGTATGGTATGGAATGGAAGATTTTAATCTATGGTATGGAACGACATTTCCATACTTCCATACTTTGGTGTTTTACACATTTTATCATGATCTGTGCAAGCTTCATGAAGCGTACGTTGATCGCTGTTCACGGAATACGATCGCTTTTGTTATAGGGCTGGGCAAAATCGAGTACCTGAGTGATTCGATTCTGAATCACGTAATATGCTTCGAGTCGAGTCGAGTAATCGAGTATCACTCATTATGACGTCACAACAGGATGTACTATGTCGAAGTCCAAATAGGAACCTTTTATGCCTCCACAAGAACGTAATGCCCGTTATCCATCACATTAAAGATACTTTGGTATTTTTTCGACCATACCGATTTCATTGCACTTCTTAACAATTTTGTTGGATGATAATGACTTCGGAAATGTGTTATTTCCAGTAACGTTCGTAGCTTTAAACTGTGCCTGGTAAGCTCAAACACGGCCAATCAAGGTTTCACGGCTTCCTCAGTGGAAAATAGTATCAAAACTATAATTCTCGTCAGTAAATTAACTTTCAGTTGCGAGGACCGTATAATTTCAGTACTCGAAAAAATCGTCTTTCACTACTCGACTCGAATCATTAAAATTACTACTCGATTCAGATTCGAGTACTCGAATCATTTTGCCCAGCCCTAGTTATGAGTGAACGTGAACGCTGTGTAGGTACAAATACACGCTTGTGCAACGGTTTTAGGAGCACTTGGAATGACATGATCTTGTGATGTAATAATGACAACAGTAATGTTGATCCGATATTCTATTGCAGGGGCGGGCAACATACGGCCCGCGGGCCGGATCCGGCCCGCGGACAGTTTTCCGTCATGCATGATAATGTGGCCCGCAGCCCCTGTCTGCCGAGATTCCCCACTACTTGCTTACTACGTCAAATTTTAGTGACTGTATGCGTGTATCCGCAGAGTGCGAGAGTGGAGCTTACGCGTAAGTTCGTCGAAGCGAGAAGACTTGCATTAATTATCGGCATTAACGATGTACTCAACCCAAATGTCGTTTGTGGTAATCATGGTGTTTGTCGACTACAATGATCATTTGCACCAAGCTGATGTATCTTATTTTTGAATCCGTAACAGCCGACTTGTAAGTAGTATATACGATCGCTCGCATGACGCCATAGGGTTCTTATGGGCCCGCTCGACCGGTGCCGCGAAACTCGTGTTGAACCGGTGACCCTTTTGACCCCCCCTTCCGCTCGACCGGTGCCTGGGTTGGTACAGGCATCTCTCGACCGGTAACCCTTTTCGGTATAGGGATCGCTCAACCGGTGCCTCGAAACTCGTGTTGAACCGGTAACCCTTTTCGGTATATGCATCGCTCAACCGGTGCTAGTATAGCCATCTCTCGACCGGTAACCCTTTTCGGTATATGAATCGCTCAACCGGTGTCGCGGTGGTAATTCGTACTTTCGGGTATATACATCTCTCGCGCAGTGTTGAATATGTACGAGTCACCAACAATAACCGCACAAACGGAAACGTGGCTTGCAAGAGGATTAAGCAGTGCGTGCGACCTATATTTCGAATGACCTGCGCGCTGAATTGTTTCCGTGCAGTCGTGTGCTACTATCGATTATTACACTAGACCAGTCAGTGTGAAATAGTTTGCTAAATCTAGGAATCAGTCGCATGGTGTTACTTTAGTAATTAGTTTACCACAGAGCCGGCGTAGCCGGTGATTCGAATACCGACAAATTTTCACTTATTTCTGACCCAACCCTAATCCTCTGTGAAGTTGACGCTTATTCAAAAAGGTGTGAAATAATTGTAAAATCCTAATCCGAAACCGATTATTTCGACTTTGGCGTAGTGCGCATTGAAATAGGATTGACAAACATGACTAGCAACTTCCCCACAGTCCCGTTTCCATATTATACACACATTGATTTGAAACAAGTAATGTAACATTACAACTCTATTCCCGATCCAGCTTTCCGTTTGTCAAAGAGACATTTTAACATCTTACCATACTCAAAAGAATTATTCACAACATTAACAAGTGTTTAAAATCTAGTTTTCACTTACTTGGCTATATCACTACAACTCGCAAACTTGACTTAATTCATCCTTGTGGTATTCGTATGACCGATAATTTTTATTCAACTGTAAAAGTCGTTACTAATCTATAACACAAAGTAATCACTACTCGGGAAATCTAATTTTCACTTACTTGATTATATCACTACAACTCATAAATTTGAATTAATTCATCCTGGTTGTACTCGTATGATCGGTCTTTTTTTATTCGATTGTAAAGGTCGTTACTATTCCGAAGATAAAGTATTTACTAATCGGTGCATATACGATTTGACTTGAACATATTATATTTTGAGTATACGAGATTTGAATGTCTGAACAATAACTGAGAAATAATTTATCACAATTAAATCCGTATATTACAGCGTAAAAGATATTTGAATGTCAGCAACTCGGTAAGGTCATAGTTACTACCACATTACCTAATTTACCCGACCAACTCGTCATGATCATTCCCGAAATCAACACAAACATGACTACTGACTTGAGTTAACCACAAAACAGCATCAAGTTTTAAATCCACTTGTAGCTTACGGATTATTTGAATGCGGGTTATGTTTTGTTGTAATTGAGTGTACGGAAATAGTATTACATCTTGACATCTTACCATCTTACGATATTCAAAGAGTCAACCACGAAAACATTGTCAAGTAAATCCGTTACCCGACCAATTCAAACAGTATCAGTATGAAAATCAGCCAAACATACACGAGTCCATACAATCACTAAAACCTAAAATCCATAACAAGTTCGGTTGTATTCATATCCCTACACATCTTTTTTTTATTCAACTTGAAAAGTCGTTACTATTCTGTAAGATAGAGGAATTACTACGCGGTATATTCTGCAAGACAAACTAATTACTACTCGGTATATTTTGTAAGACAAAAGTAATTACTACTCGGTGCGCGCAACTTGAGATTAACATATGTTTTGAGCATACGAGATTTCAAAGTCCGAGCAACGTAGTTGAGAATTCATTTCTTACAATCGAACGCAGGTGTTATATTGAATATTATCATGATGTAATCATAAGGATTGATACTTTAGTTTGACATACGAGATTTTGTAATAGTCGATCATGACTTGATTATTGAATCATGACGTAATTACACCGGTGTTGGTTATTGTGATATCAACAAACTTTTCAGGGATATTTTTAATTAACGCATCGATTTGTAAAACGAGGACTTGCATGTGCGAAATGTTTTTGATCGGGAAATTAATCCAGGATCGTTCGAATCGTGTGATCAATATTTAATCCTTTCACACCCACCATTGTACGTGCTAAATGTAAAAAAAACATTGTGAAGTCTATAGATCTACACTTCAAGGTTTTGATCAGCACAGAAGCAATTGTAATATCTTTACCGATGCGTCCTATTCCACAGACTTGGTTAATACAAACTCATATCAATAATAAAATCACAGTATGTGCTACACTGAAATCTACAGAAAATGTCTTTGTATTGCTGCTCGTAGTAGTGATATCGATTTGAACCTCCAGAATAATTGTCATCATCTAACCAAACTACTGAAATTCGTTGTCAATTCGTCTGATGTTCACTGAATGCGTACTAGAACTATTTGCACAACGCACACGATCAGAGAAATTGGAAATTTTCCCATTGTCATTCGTCAAAGTATATACCATCACAATACTCTTTCACTAAAAGACGTTACTTGTATGTGATTGAATCACCGGTAATTAACTAGCTAAATCAAACCCCTAAGAAATTTCACACACTCGTTGGATATGAAACAACGCCGCTTAATCGTTGTGGGTCGTTTTTCTAAGTACAAATCATATCCACCCAACCGAAAACAATTTTCACTCACTTGGTTAATGAAGCCGAGGTCGACATTCGATATTTTGTTTGTGGGAAATACTTTGTAATAAACACACTGGAGTGGTTGAGCTTTACCATCATCAAGCTGTCATTTGTATCGTTTCATTAACCGACATTTAGCGATTGGTGAACATACCGAACGATACACAGTCACTTCGAAATACTCCGTTGATCGTAATTTCCATCATCATAATAATCGAAGTACAATTGTTTCGAATCGCTGGAGTGGTTGAGCTTTACATCATCAGACCACCATCTGTACATCAAGAATACATCCGACTTGTAACTGGGTCGTTTGCCTAACCGAGTTGTATGCACAGTTTGATATTTAGCGATTGCAGAACATACCACTTCGAAATACTGCGTTGATCTCAATTCCTTTGTCGTGATAATCGAAGTACATTTGTTTCGATTTCATAAAAACCAACTTTTCTATGACGTGATAAATTTTTGAAAAGTTATGCTTAGAAGATTGGTGCATCTCGCGAAAAAATAATATACCACTCATATTGATACTGTTACTCCATTGACCGGTATTTTCAAACGAGTCGATTTTCAACCGAGCAAAATTTATTACTTGAGTTGTCCTGCTTACTATATTTAAATGTAAACTCACCCGTCTTTCAACAACAAAGACATGGATAAAAAGTACACAATCAAACACAACAAGTTTTACTTTTGTTGGACACCAATTATTATTCCACGCATCTCATTTCATACTAAGTGTATATGAAAGATATTCATGGCACACGAAAATATTCGATATTCCATGCTACGAACATACGCAATGATTGGTGACGCTTTCACACTATTTCGATTTAGTGTAACAAAAACAACAACAACAATTTTCACTCTCTTGACTTATGAAAACAACAGACGAACCTTCATTCAATATTTTGTTTTTGTCAACTAGTTACTTTTTCATGAGACCCCCACAACTCTTACAGAAGTACGAAAGATATTTACATCACACAAAGTAATCAACTTTACTCGATATTCTCACATTACGAAACTAAAGAATGGTTGGTTTGACTCTACAAACTGTTTCGTTACCTCAAGAACTTTATTGTCTGAATGGTTGTTCATGTGTCTTAAGAACCAAATAGTTCAACACAGCACTAGTATCAACAGAAACATCAGAGTTGTTTACACAAAAGTTTGTATGTGTACAGTATGCGAATACCATGTGTAAGTCCAGCACAATTGTGGTATCCATCCGGGTTTAGTTAACACAATTTACGACACCGAGGTCGCGTCATCTTTCGTAAAACTACAATCCAACCAAGGTTTCGGGATATGTCCATGTCATAGCAATAAATCAGCTACTCCAACAACAGAGTACATATGTTTTCTAGTTACGGTGCTTACATCTTACACACAAATCAATCTACTTTGCTAACAAAAAGTGCTGAGTCATCAAGTGATTGCCCTACCAACAAAACAGCTTAACGTACTACCATACAAAATGGCCGTTATAGTCACCAACGGTACAGGGTACAAGTAACAAGTCTCTAGAATCCAGTTATTGAAAAAACGTGAAAGTGTTTCTCCTGCACCAAGTCGTTATGTTGACGAAAGCGTATATTGTAATATCATGATCGATTTGCATTCGTTGGTCACAAAATGTCACTACTCTAAATAATTATTTTCCACTCAAACACAAACGCATACTTGTCACCATTCGTTTTCATCAAGCACGAGTTCACGAAACCTACTTACTACGACATGAATTGTTATTTTTATGTTGTGTAAATAGGTAATAATTCATTTTAGTAACACTATATCAACATCATCGAGTTGTGTGAACAGATTTACATGTGGTCTTGTGGTTTTAATCGAAGTACACAGCACGGTCTAATGTAGAGTCATCTCTATTGTACAGCAACTCGGTAATCGAAATACATTAAAATTTGAACAGCGATCTTGTTTCGTCACGCGAAAAATATGTTCACTATCGCGATACTCTGCACAGGACGTGTAAATCCTTTTCACACTCGTAATAGTATACCAACGGCTACCGACGACAACGTTTAACAATACCAACGACACTGGAAACACTGAAACCACAACACTTAACCGACTAAAAATACATTTTCCTTTGGCTACATGACACTTACCCGACTAAACAATATCATTATCACCTGGAGATCCACCGGTACCCGGGTAACAAAACCATTTTCCTTTATAGATCTATCGTTTACTCAGAGTAACAATGCATTTTCACTTGAGGGTCTATCGTTTTCTAGAGTAACAAACCCCCCCTTTCCTTTAGAAATTTATTTTTTCCTGGGTAACAAACCTTTTTCACTTGGAAATCTATTTTCTCCCTGGGTAACAAACCCTTTTCGTTTGGAAAAATATCATTTACCTGAGTACCAATACCGTTTTCACTCGGAAATCTATTTTTCCCTGGGTAACAAACCTTTTTCACTTGGAAATATATTTTTTCCCTGGGTAACAAACCTTTTTCACTTGGAAATATATTTTTTCTTTGGGTAACAAACCTTTATCACTTGGAAATATTTTTTTTCCCTGAGCAACAAACCTTTTTTACTTGGAAATCTATTTTTTCTCTGGGTAACAATCCTTTTTCACTTGGAAATATATTTTTTCCCTGAGCAACAAACCTTTTTCACTTGGAAATATATTTTTTCGCTGAGCAACAAACCTTTTTCACTTGGAAATATATTTTTTCCCTGAGCTACAAACCATTTTCACTTGGCGGGTCGTCGTTTACCTGAGTAAAAATATCATTTTCCTTTGGAGATCTGGCGTTTACCCAGTGTAACAATACATTTTCTCTTGGCCATCTAGCTTTTCCTAGAGTAACAAAACCATTTTCATTTTGAAATCTGACAAGCACACCTGACAATTTGGTATTTGTTGTATTGACGATAGTTTGAAATAGATTACAACGAACAGTGACGGAAATATACACGGACTACCGGTTTCAGAGTATACCCCCCATCAGTCGTATCACATCAATATCATCGGTTACCCACATGCAATGTGCTCTTGTAGATCGAAATGTATGTTTGGGAAATTGGACAATGGGTTTCGATAGGTCTGTGATGTCCGGGTTCGTGCTTTGGATTGTCCAGAGTCAAAATGTCTGAATAAAACACCTCCTCGACGATGGTTGGTACGTGGATAACGGTGTTCGGAAAACGGTTGGATTTATGTCACTCATCGCGATAACAATTCCAGGTCGAGTTTTCCCCCGCATGTCTACTATATTGTGTCTTTATTGGTCAATGTATGTCTCGACATTCAGTTTGAAATCGGAAACCCTGATAAGTATGTAACCGGATCCGGATATCAACTCTGAATCGATAAACCAATGAACAATATTCAAAGTAAACATGTTACACCCAGTGTTTCCACGAAAAAATACCATCCAGACATACGCCGCGCTTGTTTGCCCACACCAGTATACGCGTAAATGGAGGTGTGTGACATTGCATGCAATGTGTTGGTATACAAACATCGGGGAGTAAGCCTTCGATCCACAGACATTATCATAGCCGGTAATTTTGATGCAGATCGAATGTCATCACACCCGATAACAATACCAATAAGCCACATTGCAACGACTCTGAGTCCGCGCTATTACATCGATATTTCGACACCGTTCACTGATTTATTCGATGGTGTTATCGTGTTGTAACATTACAAGATAGTCATGACCCTATCTGCAGACGGACCACCTAGATCGCTAGTGACTGGATACATATACATCGGTCAATATCCGTCGTGTTGTCGACACCGAAGTTCTCTGCTGAGACTGCAGCGTTTGACCAATGTGAACTATCGAAGTACGGTGCTCGAGATGATTGCGATCAGTCTTTCAGTCACGATCAATGGATGTCGCTCTTCCCACATAACGACTCCAGATAAATATCGTGAACTGTGATTCCGCAAATCTCGGACTGATACTGTAATCCAATAAGGTGTGTTTCTGTGGAATGAAGACTGTGATCGTGCACCACAATAGAACACTACATTTCGCGATTTCACACGCAATCATAAAACACACTTTCGTAAGGGTCCTGTTCGTCCGGTGACATTTCGAAACGGTCATCACCACAAGAGATCGAGGTCGCTCTCGTCATATCGGTAACATTTTGAAACGGTATCACCACAAGACTATTGACGTTGGTTTCAGTTGGTCATGTCAATCCGTTTCACAATCCACCGTTTTTCAACTCCCCGCACCATAGTGTTACGACACAGACAAGAAGCGTCGGTGGAAATAATAAAACACGGAAGGGACACTTTGGTTTTATTTGACATGGATTTTACACCTGACGAACCTCACATTCGAGCGATGCATTGGAACGCCACTTGTATTATTGACATCGAAGGGAAAGAAATGTATCGATTTATTGGTTTCGTACATATCCAACAAAATTCTGGGTATATGATTGTGCATGGTTCGCATATTCGACTGTGAACGCTCTATTGGTATATGTTGTACAGTTCACTTTCACCGTCGTGCGAATAACCCATGTTACGGTTCCATGTTTGTGTGTCTGTATGTCATACTTCAGATTGACTCAGAGTCGTTGCAATGTGGCTTATTGGTATTGTTATCGGGTGTGATGACATTCGATCTGCATCAAAATTACCGGCTATGATAATGTCTGTGGATCGAAGGCTTACTCCCCGATGTTTGTATACCAACACATTGCATGCAATGTCACACACCTCCATTTACGCGTATACTGGTGTGGGCAAACAAGCGCGGCGTATGTCTGGATGGTATTTTTTCGTGGAAACACTGGGTGTAACATGTTTACTTTGAATATTGTTCATTGGTTTATCGATTCAGAGTTGATATCCGGATCCGGTTACATACTTATCAGGGTTTCCGATTTCAAACTGAATGTCGAGACATACATTGACCAATAAAGACACAATATAGTAGACATGCGGGGGAAAACTCGACCTGGAATTGTTATCGCGATGAGTGACATAAATCCAACCGTTTTCCGAACACCGTTATCCACGTACCAACCATCGTCGAGGAGGTGTTTTATTCAGACATTTTGACTCTGGACAATCCAAAGCACGAACCCGGACATCACAGACCTATCGAAACCCATTGTCCAATTTCCCAAACATACATTTCGATCTACAAGAGCACATTGCATGTGGGTAACCGATGATATTGATGTGATACGACTGATGGGGGGTATACTCTGAAACCGGTAGTCCGTGTATATTTCCGTCACTGTTCGTTGTAATCTATTTCAAACTATCGTCAATACAACAAATACCAAATTGTCAGGTGTGCTTGTCAGATTTCAAAATGAAAATGGTTTTGTTACTCTAGGAAAAGCTAGATGGCCAAGAGAAAATGTATTGTTACACTGGGTAAACGCCAGATCTCCAAAGGAAAATGATATTTTTACTCAGGTAAACGACGACCCGCCAAGTGAAAATGGTTTGTAGCTCAGGGAAAAAATATATTTCCAAGTGAAAAAGGTTTGTTGCTCAGCGAAAAAATATATTTCCAAGTGAAAAAGGTTTGTTGCTCAGGGAAAAAATATATTTCCAAGTGAAAAAGGATTGTTACCCAGAGAAAAAATAGATTTCCAAGTGAAAAAGGTTTGTTGCTCAGGGAAAAAAAATATTTCCAAGTGATAAAGGTTTGTTACCCAAAGAAAAAATATATTTCCAAGTGAAAAAGGTTTGTTACCCAGGGAAAAAATATATTTCCAAGTGAAAAAGGTTTGTTACCCAGGGAAAAATAGATTTCCGAGTGAAAACGGTATTGGTACTCAGGTAAATGATATTTTTCCAAACGAAAAGGGTTTGTTACCCAGGGAGAAAATAGATTTCCAAGTGAAAAAGGTTTGTTACCCAGGAAAAAATAAATTTCTAAAGGAAAGGGGGGGTTTGTTACTCTAGAAAACGATAGACCCTCAAGTGAAAATGCATTGTTACTCTGAGTAAACGATAGATCTATAAAGGAAAATGGTTTTGTTACCCGGGTACCGGTGGATCTCCAGGTGATAATGATATTGTTTAGTCGGGTAAGTGTCATGTAGCCAAAGGAAAATGTATTTTTAGTCGGTTAAGTGTTGTGGTTTCAGTGTTTCCAGTGTCGTTGGTATTGTTAAACGTTGTCGTCGGTAGCCGTTGGTATACTATTACGAGTGTGAAAAGGATTTACACGTCCTGTGCAGAGTATCGCGATAGTGAACATATTTTTCGCGTGACGAAACAAGATCGCTGTTCAAATTTTAATGTATTTCGATTACCGAGTTGCTGTACAATAGAGATGACTCTACATTAGACCGTGCTGTGTACTTCGATTAAAACCACAAGACCACATGTAAATCTGTTCACACAACTCGATGATGTTGATATAGTGTTACTAAAATGAATTATTACCTATTTACACAACATAAAAATAACAATTCATGTCGTAGTAAGTAGGTTTCGTGAACTCGTGCTTGATGAAAACGAATGATGACAAGTATGCGTTTGTGTTTGAGTGGAAAATAATTATTTAGAGTAGTGACATTTTGTGACCAACGAATGCAAATCGATCATGATATTACAATATACGCTTTCGTCAACATAACGACTTGGTGCAGGAGAAACACTTTCACGTTTTTTCAATAACTGGATTCTAGAGACTTGTTACTTGTACCCTGTACCGTTGGTGACTATAACGGCCATTTTGTATGGTAGTACGTTAAGCTGTTTTGTTGGTAGGGCAATCACTTGATGACTCAGCACTTTTTGTTAGCAAAGTAGATTGATTTGTGTGTAAGATGTAAGCACCGTAACTAGAAAACATATGTACTCTGTTGTTGGAGTAGCTGATTTATTGCTATGACATGGACATATCCCGAAACCTTGGTTGGATTGTAGTTTTACGAAAGATGACGCGACCTCGGTGTCGTAAATTGTGTTAACTAAACCCGGATGGATACCACAATTGTGCTGGACTTACACATGGTATTCGCATACTGTACACATACAAACTTTTGTGTAAACAACTCTGATGTTTCTGTTGATACTAGTGCTGTGTTGAACTATTTGGTTCTTAAGACACATGAACAACCATTCAGACAATAAAGTTCTTGAGGTAACGAAACAGTTTGTAGAGTCAAACCAACCATTCTTTAGTTTCGTAATGTGAGAATATCGAGTAAAGTTGATTACTTTGTGTGATGTAAATATCTTTCGTACTTCTGTAAGAGTTGTGGGGGTCTCATGAAAAAGTAACTAGTTGACAAAAACAAAATATTGAATGAAGGTTCGTCTGTTGTTTTCATAAGTCAAGAGAGTGAAAATTGTTGTTGTTGTTTTTGTTACACTAAATCGAAATAGTGTGAAAGCGTCACCAATCATTGCGTATGTTCGTAGCATGGAATATCGAATATTTTCGTGTGCCATGAATATCTTTCATATACACTTAGTATGAAATGAGATGCGTGGAATAATAATTGGTGTCCAACAAAAGTAAAACTTGTTGTGTTTGATTGTGTACTTTTTATCCATGTCTTTGTTGTTGAAAGACGGGTGAGTTTACATTTAAATATAGTAAGCAGGACAACTCAAGTAATAAATTTTGCTCGGTTGAAAATCGACTCGTTTGAAAATACCGGTCAATGGAGTAACAGTATCAATATGAGTGGTATATTATTTTTTCGCGAGATGCACCAATCTTCTAAGCATAACTTTTCAAAAATTTATCACGTCATAGAAAAGTTGGTTTTTATGAAATCGAAACAAATGTACTTCGATTATCACGACAAAGGAATTGAGATCAACGCAGTATTTCGAAGTGGTATGTTCTGCAATCGCTAAATATCAAACTGTGCATACAACTCGGTTAGGCAAACGACCCAGTTACAAGTCGGATGTATTCTTGATGTACAGATGGTGGTCTGATGATGTAAAGCTCAACCACTCCAGCGATTCGAAACAATTGTACTTCGATTATTATGATGATGGAAATTACGATCAACGGAGTATTTCGAAGTGACTGTGTATCGTTCGGTATGTTCACCAATCGCTAAATGTCGGTTAATGAAACGATACAAATGACAGCTTGATGATGGTAAAGCTCAACCACTCCAGTGTGTTTATTACAAAGTATTTCCCACAAACAAAATATCGAATGTCGACCTCGGCTTCATTAACCAAGTGAGTGAAAATTGTTTTCGGTTGGGTGGATATGATTTGTACTTAGAAAAACGACCCACAACGATTAAGCGGCGTTGTTTCATATCCAACGAGTGTGTGAAATTTCTTAGGGGTTTGATTTAGCTAGTTAATTACCGGTGATTCAATCACATACAAGTAACGTCTTTTAGTGAAAGAGTATTGTGATGGTATATACTTTGACGAATGACAATGGGAAAATTTCCAATTTCTCTGATCGTGTGCGTTGTGCAAATAGTTCTAGTACGCATTCAGTGAACATCAGACGAATTGACAACGAATTTCAGTAGTTTGGTTAGATGATGACAATTATTCTGGAGGTTCAAATCGATATCACTACTACGAGCAGCAATACAAAGACATTTTCTGTAGATTTCAGTGTAGCACATACTGTGATTTTATTATTGATATGAGTTTGTATTAACCAAGTCTGTGGAATAGGACGCATCGGTAAAGATATTACAATTGCTTCTGTGCTGATCAAAACCTTGAAGTGTAGATCTATAGACTTCACAATGTTTTTTTACATTTAGCACGTACAATGGTGAGTGTGAAAGGATTAAATATTGATCACACGATTCGAACGATCCTGGATTAATTTCCCGATCAAAAACATTTCGCACATGCAAGTCCTCGTTTTACAAATCGATGCGTTAATTAAAAATATCCCTGAAAAGTTTGTTGATATCACAATAACCAACACCGGTGTAATTACGTCATGATTCAATAATCAAGTCATGATCGACTATTACAAAATCTCGTATGTCAAACTAAAGTATCAATCCTTATGATTACATCATGATAATATTCAATATAACACCTGCGTTCGATTGTAAGAAATGAATTCTCAACTACGTTGCTCGGACTTTGAAATCTCGTATGCTCAAAACATATGTTAATCTCAAGTTGCGCGCACCGAGTAGTAATTACTTTTGTCTTACAAAATATACCGAGTAGTAATTAGTTTGTCTTGCAGAATATACCGCGTAGTAATTCCTCTATCTTACAGAATAGTAACGACTTTTCAAGTTGAATAAAAAAAAGATGTGTAGGGATATGAATACAACCGAACTTGTTATGGATTTTAGGTTTTAGTGATTGTATGGACTCGTGTATGTTTGGCTGTTTTTCATACTGATACTGTTTGAATTGGTCGGGTAACGGATTTACTTGACAATGTTTTCGTGGTTGACTCTTTGAATATCGTAAGATGGTAAGATGTCAAGATGTAATACTATTTCCGTACACTCAATTACAACAAAACATAACCCGCATTCAAATAATCCGTAAGCTACAAGTGGATTTAAAACTTGATGCTGTTTTGTGGTTAACTCAAGTCAGTAGTCATGTTTGTGTTGATTTCGGGAATGATCATGACGAGTTGGTCGGGTAAATTAGGTAATGTGGTAGTAACTATGACCTTACCGAGTTGCTGACATTCAAATATCTTTTACGCTGTAATATACGGATTTAATTGTGATAAATTATTTCTCAGTTATTGTTCAGACATTCAAATCTCGTATACTCAAAATATAATATGTTCAAGTCAAATCGTATATGCACCGATTAGTAAATACTTTATCTTCGGAATAGTAACGACCTTTACAATCGAATAAAAAAAGACCGATCATACGAGTACAACCAGGATGAATTAATTCAAATTTATGAGTTGTAGTGATATAATCAAGTAAGTGAAAATTAGATTTCCCGAGTAGTGATTACTTTGTGTTATAGATTAGTAACGACTTTTACAGTTGAATAAAAATTATCGGTCATACGAATACCACAAGGATGAATTAAGTCAAGTTTGCGAGTTGTAGTGATATAGCCAAGTAAGTGAAAACTAGATTTTAAACACTTGTTAATGTTGTGAATAATTCTTTTGAGTATGGTAAGATGTTAAAATGTCTCTTTGACAAACGGAAAGCTGGATCGGGAATAGAGTTGTAATGTTACATTACTTGTTTCAAATCAATGTGTGTATAATATGGAAACGGGACTGTGGGGAAGTTGCTAGTCATGTTTGTCAATCCTATTTCAATGCGCACTACGCCAAAGTCGAAATAATCGGTTTCGGATTAGGATTTTACAATTATTTCACACCTTTTTGAATAAGCGTCAACTTCACAGAGGATTAGGGTTGGGTCAGAAATAAGTGAAAATTTGTCGGTATTCGAATCACCGGCTACGCCGGCTCTGTGGTAAACTAATTACTAAAGTAACACCATGCGACTGATTCCTAGATTTAGCAAACTATTTCACACTGACTGGTCTAGTGTAATAATCGATAGTAGCACACGACTGCACGGAAACAATTCAGCGCGCAGGTCATTCGAAATATAGGTCGCACGCACTGCTTAATCCTCTTGCAAGCCACGTTTCCGTTTGTGCGGTTATTGTTGGTGACTCGTACATATTCAACACTGCGCGAGAGATGTATATACCCGAAAGTACGAATTACCACCGCGACACCGGTTGAGCGATTCATATACCGAAAAGGGTTACCGGTCGAGAGATGGCTATACTAGCACCGGTTGAGCGATGCATATACCGAAAAGGGTTACCGGTTCAACACGAGTTTCGAGGCACCGGTTGAGCGATCCCTATACCGAAAAGGGTTACCGGTCGAGAGATGCCTGTACCAACCCAGGCACCGGTCGAGCGGAAGGGGGGGTCAAAAGGGTCACCGGTTCAACACGAGTTTCGCGGCACCGGTCGAGCGGGCCCATAAGAACCCTATGGCGTCATGCGAGCGATCGTATATACTACTCTTGTAGCATGGCACACTTCTAGGCTTTCGTAAGACACCGCTTATGCCAGGAGTCGCCAACTCGAAACGGGTCGCGGGCCACTTTTCAAATTTCGTGGAGGACGCGGGCGCATGAATTCAATATCGAGATTAATTAGGCCACACAGTTGAACTCAACCCTAATAAACTGACATCTTGGTAAATCTGCGGTATCGGGCTTATCGAACGCCTTGAAATCTTAATTAAGGATTGCACCGACTGTTCATTGATCAACTGGAAGCAGACATGACGGCGCCTGTATGACAATGCTATTCTCAAATCCACATTGTTTCGTCATTATCGGCGAGAAATGGCTTTGAAGTGACATTGCTTCACGTTAAAGTACATTCATTAAATACGATTTATTCCTTGTATACGTGTCACGTGGATAAATGGGCGAATAATGTATCAATTCAGCAATCCGGCCCACCAAGTACCTAATTTTCCTATATCAGGCCCGCCGACTGGAGAAGTTGCCCGCCCTGTACTATTGAGTCTAGACACGCTGTCTCCGAGCATAGTCTTCTATCATGTGACGCAATATTGGTAATGTAGGCAACTCCAACTACTTCATTCCTTGAGTGATGACAGCTTATAAGCAATCATGATGCAACGTACTAATAGCTCAATGTGATTGATAATTACATTTCTTCTGAAACATTGTCCGCACATTTATACTATTTACATACCGAGATATCCTGTTGGTTATATTTCAAACGCTATCACATTAGGATTATAGATCAGAGAGTGGGGTAGTTTGAAATTCTCGCCATGCTAACCGCAACCAAATACTGTACTAATAATCACGCAGATCGCTGCAGTATTGATCGCCTGTAGCTGGGATATATTATGGGTGCGCCTATATTATAAATTATTTTGCGAGTATTTACTTCAAATTTGCATGTGCCTCATGCCAATGTACCGGGTATGCGATGATATTCCTATGGAGCAGGGTCGGGCAACTTCTCCAGTCGGTGGGCCGGATATAGTAAAATTAAGTACTTGGCGGGCCGGATTGCTGAATGGATACATTATTCGCGCATATATACAAGGAATAAATCGTATTTAATGAATGTATTTTATCGACAGCAATGTGACTTCAAAGCCATTTCTCGCCGATAATGACAATGCGGGCCACATTATCATGTAAGACGGAAAAATGTCTGCGGGCCGGACAAAATCTCGTCGTGGGTCGTATCGGACCTGCGGACTGTATGTTACCCGTCCGTTTTATGGACGATCCTAGATAAGAATCTGCTGACTATCTCATTTTGCTCGCGAAGCTGTAGAGTAGAATAGACGTACACACACCTTACCACCGTGAACTAAACCTCACCAAAACAGACTCTGTAAAACTAGTACCAGGAATTAGATTCGCCTCATGGCTAGTTTAAGCAATAATGACATCCGAAATATCAATAATATAGGTGCTAGAAAAGGAACTATACTTATGATATTGAAGTATTTGAAAGTATGGAATATGTATCAAGTATGGTATGGAACAATGTTGGTATGGTGTGGAAAATTGCAAGTGGTATGGAGAGAGTAAGGCAAGTATGGAGTATGGAAGATTTTCGTTCCATACCATACCATACCATGCCCTGGTTAATTGTCACATATTTTTTTTATATTTAGGAACTTAAAATTCAATCCAAAACTGCTCCAAAAACCTCAAACTACTCATCAAATTTTAATATCGCAACATTACCACGCGGTAGAAGATCTGCTTTACGTCATATTACCTGTTCATGATGCAAAAAATGACCCGTTGATGTTTCGTGCCAGTAGCCGCATTGCTACAGGAGAACGGAGAACAAAGTTTCTATTTATTATATAAAAATAAATTAACAAAAATTTCAAAATTTTCTGTTCACTCCATGAAAGTGTTACGTTGTCTATAGAAACGATGTTCACCAAATTTGGTCCAATTCCAACCAGTGGAAGCGGAGTGCTTGCCGTCGAAAAATTTAGATTATCAATAAAATAGTATTTACGGTGACCAATTCTTTATAATTATTTATTATAAATGTGCCCGCCGTAAATACTATTTTATTCAAATCCAAATTTTTCGACGGCAATAACTCCGCTTCAACTGGTTGGAATTGAGCCAAATTTGGTGAACATAGTTTCTATAGACAACCTAACACTTTCATGGAGTGAACAGAAAATTTTGAAATTTTTGTTAATATATTTCTATATAATAAATAGAAACTTTGTTCTCCTGTAGCAATGCGGCTACTGGCTGGAACTGAACCAAATTTGGTGTGTAGGCTTAAATTAGGTAACCTAACAACTTTATCAAGTAGCCAGTACAATTTGAGAAAAAAAGTCATTTTTGAAAACCCCTGCGCATATTCATTACTCTATAGTCAGGCTTTGCCAACTTTTATCGGGAAATGCAACAATGCAGCTCAAACGTCGTTATAATGAGCAAACAATTGTCGC
This sequence comes from Botryllus schlosseri, assembly GCF_051294905.1. Classification (NCBI taxonomy): domain Eukaryota; kingdom Metazoa; phylum Chordata; class Ascidiacea; order Stolidobranchia; family Styelidae; genus Botryllus; species Botryllus schlosseri. The sequence goes on from NC_137249.1 coordinate 18,849,038, forward strand.
GATGTCAGACTCGGAACCTCATTGTGCTGTACGCAAGTTGAGGAATCACTGATTAGATGCGCGCTTTCTCGTTTGCTATCATCTGTAGGCTACTAATTCTTGTCTGCTTTATACACTCGCATTCCCTTTGTGTCACTTGTCAGTGTTTGATTTGTTATTGTTACTGCGCATTGTGCAGTGCGCGGCGTTGAATTACGTTGTCAAATATTGATGCAACACGAGATTCTCGGTGGCGCAAATTCTGAATTTATTCGATTAGTTTGAACGGGATCCTTCTCTGTTCACTTGTTCAGTTCCTATAAACTTAATTGCTGGACGGACTCTATCGAGCGCAACCATATCGCGGATCGAATTTCAAACCTTTGGGATTTGTATTTATATTGGTAAGGTCGCGGCATGCGCCCATAGTTCTCTTGCTGCAAAAACACGTGGATAATTAAAAGCGCACCATTTTACGATCAAATTCGACTGGCTGATCGGGATCTGATCGATATATTAACCAGCGCGTTGTCGGTATTAAAACCCTAGATGCGTAGCCAGGAAGTTTCTCATTTATAATTAGAAATCCCGTCCTTTTGAAATGCCAATTGACTAATTCGTATTATCGATGCTGCGTACTGCAAATTAGCGAGAATCATTTGCATGCGAAATGGGTCATCGATATCTCATGTGCAATTGTGCACTATCGTCGGTATAAGTTTGATTTAGCGTGTCCGCATGCAGGCCTGCTACCGTCCACAGAAACACTTTTGTCAAACAGTAACAATCTCTGAGTGTAATATTGTTTGAGTTTATGTATCTTTTTGAATAAAACTTATGCCCGCGTCTAAACAAATTGTGCTCGTTGCCATTGCCGAATCTGGGTATTTAGGTATGACTTTGACTAGCGCACCCTGTAATTGTAATTATTGCGGGTTTGCGGCATGTCTACAATTTCATTATCAGCGCAACCTTGCCGGCCGATTTTGCAGTCCGATAAAATTGATCACTACTATGTATTTCGCACAGCGTACCGATGCTGATTTCAGCAAACTAACGATCCTCATTAGATGTACAAATTCGACCACATCGTTAGAAACGTAGATTTCATCGCGCGCTCTGAGAAACACCATCTCCTATCGCGATTTGATGACCAAATATACGTTCACTTTCTACAAATTACGGTAAAAAGCATTGTTAGCATCGATGAGGACCGCCAGCCGCGTTTAAAATATTTTCTGAACCATCTTTGTGATAAATTGGCTATTCTCGGTTCGATTCCCGTCGGAGGTTCATTTGGGCTCCTCTTCCCCCGCTGTCGCCGTTCTTACGGCGACAAAAAAGCCCAGAAAAAAAGACCCGAAGAAAGAAAGCACTCACAAGGAATGGAAAGAACTAGTAGAAAGGGCCGCGGCTTCAAAAAGATCAACATCGAAAAAGAACTGTGACATCGGGCACTCTAGGCCGAGGTGGATGTTTGAGTAAAGGATCGCTACTGATGCGTGTCGTTCGACATCCTCATATCTGTTCGTTACATTGCATTGTGTCTTATCGCATTGTACATTGTATGTGTAGCTTGTTCAGATGAAAATTATAACCCAATGTATTGTATTGTATTGTCTCGTAGCGCAAAGTTAAACAGTGTTTTATTGTGTGTGCCTGCTAGTTGGAATTTATTCCAGTATCCATAATATTAATCCAATTATGCTTTGCGAACGTAAATCGGGAAATGCAGCAATGCAGACTAAAACGATGTTTTAATCAGCGACCAATTGTCGCGATGCGAGCTACTCTATACTAAGTAAAAACCAGGGATATCTAATATCCCTGGTAAACACCCATTGCGTTGGCGGTAAGGGATTACTGATTGGCCGCGCGCGTTTGTAACCATCATTCTTTCGTGTTCCAGAATCGTCGCGCCTTGTTAAGCCTCAGTCCAGCGATGAATGCCGAGCGCTCGGCAATCAATCACCTAATTTCGCAATCATCTCAGCGATAGATCGCATTGCGCGATATGCGTGCACAGACGAATCTCGCTAATTGGTAGCGGCCGCGCGCAACACTGATAACACGACTTGTTGAATTGCAACTGACTATTAGCATCAGAATGGTCATTTCAACAGGACGGGGTTTTGCGTATCAGAGGAGGGGGTTTCGACACCCCCTGGCTACGCGTCTGCTGCCACCCCATGCAAAAATAAAAGTCGGCGCCTATGCATAAAACGATAGCGTTTAGGCTAGGAGGCGCATCCAGTTTCGACGCGGGCAGACGCACTGTGGATGTGGTAGGAAAATTATACTTTGTACGATGTAAGTATATTGTCCGGAGAGATGCTCGAAGGATATTTATACCCGTCATTTTCATTACGATTCGATAAATTTCTAGGATTTCATACTAGAAACGATGAATCATCATATTAGTGGTTGTCTTGTCACTACGAAAGCAGCGGTTCACCCTCGCCGAATCTCCTATATCTGCAATGCAACTGCATTCAAGTACAAGAGTTTAAAAATCAAGGGGCCACTATCAAGGGCGTAGCCAGAAAAAATATTTGGGGGGGCGAAAAATTCGATGAAGTAAATGACCCCCCCCCCCTCCCTTAAAGATAAGGAAAAAATAGGTAAAATCGGTGGACTTTGGCGCTTATTGGATGATTAACACAACGTTAGGGGCAATCGTTATATATATTCCACTCACAGACGGATGTGATCAAATGATGATTGTGGAAAACCAGACGACAACACTTTCGCGCGAAGCGCGCAAATTTTTCATGGTTAATGAATTAAATTGGTTCATTATATTGGTATTTGCATATTGCAAATACGTTTTCATTATCAGATTTACCGGCAGGGCTGATAGAATTGGTGTCATCAAACATTCAGGGGGCAATTAATTATACATCTTGAGCTATATGTTCATACCACACGGCAAGACTATTTAGAGTTTCTAGAGCAGGGTGAGCAGGGCCACATGAGACTTACGAATTATTGCGCGGGCCACTTGAATGTTGATGACCTTATTTAGTCTTCCGATAGGAGCGTACCGGATAATAGGTAAGAAAACAATACTTATATTAATACGCATCAATAACAATTATGATATGAAGACTTGGTGTGGATCCCCGACCTAGCCGCGCGAAATATTGTACATTATATAGCCATATACGACGATCTGCGAAAATGTGGCTGGCCCCTGGCTACGCCAATGCGTCGGAACTCGGAACTGATATTTTAGTCGGCAAAATCCCAAATTTCGCGGTCAGGCTGATCAAATTTTGGTTAATCGGTTTTGGTGATTTATTTTTTGATAATATTAGTAATTTCGAGAATTAACCCGCGGGCCTCTCAAAACCTTCTCGCGGGTCGCGGGTTGGCCACCCCTGTTCTAGAGGGTGGACGCCGGACGGGACAGTTGTCATTTAATGCTGTTACTTCATGACTTGCGTAGAATGCTGTCACCACTCAAGAGATCGAGCACACGCAAGGTCGTAGCCAGAAAAAAATTTATATTTATTTTTATTTTGTTGGTGGGGGGGGTGATATGACTTTAGGGGAGCTCCCCCGTGGGAACATCTCGCAGAACCGTACATCCTGCCATAGGCAATTTCATCACTACCCTTTATACATACGATTCTTAGACGCATACACACACACACATACTCTATGGAAGCTTCCAGTTGCCAACTATAGCTTGTATTAGGCGGTCGTTGCAATGACGAGCCCAAATCGCTGACATAAAGTGATGAACAATCAGTGTGAATTTCGGCCCTAGTTGCGCGGAGCGTAAATGTTTTTTAAATAAATAAAAGAATTTGATCACTAATATTGGTACGTCCATATGAGCAAGTGGTGTCCATTCTTATTACTTCGTTGAAGCACGGTTTGGGAGTAACCTCTGGTAGAGATTGACACTACTTTAAAGATTGAAATCGCTGATACATACCAGACCAAATTAAAAAACTCCTTTGATCAGACTCGTTCAATTTCAAATTAGCAATTTTTAACGGAAGGTGATGATATTTTCCTGTGCCAGTTGCGTTTACGTTGGAGGGGTCTGATTGCAGGGACAGGATCATTAGGTGCCAGCCATTTAAGCACCCAAAAATCTATATCGAAGGCTTCGGAATACATGGGTCGGTTTTATGGTCGTCAATCCTTTTGGGAGCGCACTTTGCGGAGTCGCATGTAGCCTACTTAATATATCTTCGTGTGTCCCGGAACGGAAGTTGCCGGAGCTAACAGTCCCCAACCCCCATACTGAACTGACACTCCTACAGACTCAATCAAGCCAACGACCTCGGGCTACTCTAGTGTATCTACTGGTACTGTTGTATTCTCATAATTGAGAATGCAGCTTAATTCAATAATGGGTATTTGCGGAATAATTTTTTATCGTGATATCGATAATAAAATCAAGACATGAACGGACACTAAATCGCGCGAAGCGCGAAGAAAATTTTTAGGTTGCATACATTTGCCCCAAAATACTCTAATATCTATTGATTTTACGAAAATTTTTGGGGAGGGGGCGACCGCCCCTTTCGCCCCCCCTGGCTACGCCAGTGCCCACTATACACATTACCCTGCCTACTCTTTTTTCATTGTGCCTCATGCCGAATGTGATACTTCGTATATCGCCCGAGTATAAGATCATAATAAATGGCCAGCATACGATTAGCGGCGGCAGCTCGGACTTGTGAACTATGACTCTGGTCAAAATCATAGAATCACCAATTCCGCAATCTCTTCACAACCTGGTCCAGCTTGCTTCCACTTCGAGAATGGAAGTTGGCTGGGCCCAGCGACGACCGATATTCCACGTGTGACCTAAGAACGGTAGCCATTGGGGCACTAACGCTGACTATATCGAGCACCGATACGAATTTCTCATGTACCGAATTCATGCTCCCTTTTCACTCAGAATCAAGGCCATGATCAAACCACAGCATTGTTGTAAGTTGGTACGGTAAAAAAATAACAGTTTATCTTTTTGTGGTACACAACTGGCATTATTTTATCTGCGGTACCCTAACCATCCACACTCTTAATGGCGTCATTATAAGTGATACACGAATACCCGACCCCAACCTACTATTCGAAATCAAATCACAAAAGTACCGGTTGCTCGATTTTGTCCAGTCTCAACTATATCCCAGCAGTCAAACACAACATAGCAGACGGTTTCATCCGATGATATAATAAATCGATTGAATACAGAAGTAACCGTATTGCACCAAAATCAATGGTCCAGATATAGAAGTCGCGCGTTACACATGTCAGGAAGAAGACATTATTTATCCTGATTTAAAGCAATATCCGTGAAGTACTGCAGTACGTCATTGATGGTGAATTCCAACTTGATCCCACTGCCGGAGTAGCACTTTTCTATCAGATCTTCAAAATGCTTGTACTGCTGCAAAAACTCGTCTTGCATATACTGCCACACAACCTGAAAAACGAGAAAATGTTACTCGTGAAGCTGAAGAGTCATCCTATGCGGCAAAGTGCATGTTTCACAGAGTCGAATGCTGGTATTCACTGATGTTTGAGCTTCAACTAAGACAAAATACATTTCACGTTTGTTTGCTTGATCTCAGACAATTTCAAGCATTCCACCTCGAGATAACGCGCACATGGCGTACACCATAGCATAGAAGCCAAACACATGAAGACAAGAGTACAAGTGCAAGTGACTTATGAGCAAGTCCTGGGCAAACTGAAAACTGTCAAGTAGAAGGAGCCCAAAAAAACAAGCAATTGAGGAAGTCGAGCACGTAGGTTAAATATACTTGCAATAGAAATACGTTACTGACACAGTCTACAAACTCACTCTGAGCAACCGGTTATCATTTTCTTTCGTGTGCTTTGTGATCTTATGATACAGCGTTTCCAAGCCCTTCTTGACGTCCTTGCCGGAATATTCCTTGACGCATTTTCGCAGCTCGTTTTTGCTGTACTTCAGCTTGAAGCTGACTTCTTCGGCGCGGACGCCGTTCGCCATCACTTCCTCGACGCCTTCGAAAAAGGTCTGAAGCGGAAAAGATACAATTGCTAGTTGAATTGAACAGAAATAACCTATACGGCCAGTGCGACTCGCATCCAAAATGGCCTAGTTTTATGATAGCGATTCATTACAAATAACCCAAGCTAACCCAGTCTTGAATATTTTGTAGACCTCACTATTAATACACTTGATGTTTATGCACTAGTACGAAAATTTGAAGAACTCCTCAGTCCCAGTCGGTACTGTTTTGGTAATATCGAATTAATTTGCATGACATCACAGTGCTATTATTACGACTCCGCAGCAGCACCAGAAATGGTACGACGCAAAGTTAAAGCATAGCCGAGCGTTCAAAATATCCTATTCGTCAAGGAAGTCATCCGTGCCTTGCATATAATTATTATCGTTATTTCAGTTGCTTTTTTAGCAAAGATACTTCATTCACATCTCTTGCCACGCAAACTCACGGCAACTACTCAATCATAACTTAACGTCTCTTCCCCATCCATAACCTTAATGTGAAAACATTGCTTGTTCACGTCTTCCTGGTGAGACATTCAATAAACGAGCCAACTGCTACTCACGCTGAGTTTCTCCAGAGGCCTGCCCATCATCGTGGTGACGTAAATTTTCAGGTTATGATTGTACTTTGCTTTGCTCTCCTTGCGTTCGTGCTCCAGACCGACGATCTTCAATCGTGACAGGCAGTCGTGCAGCGCGTGGTAGTTCTCAAACAGCACCACTTCCCTCGGAGTTTTCTGGCTCTCGGCGGCCAGCCTCTCGACTGAAAAATTCAAGCGGTGAGACAGGATTTTTCTCAAGTCGTGAAATGATATAAAACTGGCATTATATTCTTTGCGGTCACAAAAAATGTAGTTGAACTGACCACATCATTCATAATGTTGTGCCACCATGATAGGTCATGCTCAAATACAGTGGCGTAGACAGGGGGGGGTAATCGGTGTCCGATACCCCCCGTTTCCAAGCTCGAAATACCCCCCCGTCTTACATATATTTCCATTGATCTAATACAGGGCCGGCCAACCCGTGGCCCGCGGGCCACATGTGGCCCGCGAGAAGGTTTTGAGTGGCCCGCGAGGTCATTTCCGAAATTTCCAGTATCAAAAATGGATTGCACAGATTGTGAACTTGCAAGGCCAACCAAAAATTTGACTAGTTTGGCCGCAACACTTGAGATGTGATGACTAAAATATCAGTTCCGACGCACTGACAGATCCATCAGCCAGTCACATATTGGTATATCTTCGTACACTACAATAAAGCAGAATAATTTGCGATAGATTTATCAAAAGTAAAAATTTTCTGCAAGCTTAGCGCAACATGTTGTCACTCGATTCCTTGTTTTTAATATTGTTGCCCTTTTTGTGAAAATGGAAGAACGCCTGATGTATCAGATTGAGTCTAACTATACTCGCGATTACGGGACAAAGTGTCGTTCAACATATGCGACTTTGCGTTTGCGCTCGCAGTAAGATCGTTGACTATGAAACCTAGGCACGGAAAGATTGACACATGTTGGTCGCAGTTTTCGATATCGATATGTCCATGCGCCGAATAGCCCTCGCAAACTTAGCCCAGCGATATACAGCAGGCCCGCAATATTGTCAAGTGACAATATTATTGACCTATGAACTTCAAAATTTTTTCGCGCTTCGCGCGGTAAGTGGCCCGCGCAGTATTTCGTCAATCGAATGTGGCCCTTTGGCTGAAAAGGTTGGCCGGCCCTGATCTAATATTTCTTGTTCTAATTCGATAATCCCCTAATTGCCGCGCGGCATCATCACGCCATCGATCAATCAGACAATGCAGTGCGGTGATGCCTTTTTCTCATATTGTTCTCTCGTCTACGGAAGCCCGAAAAACGCATCTCACATGGCTCTCCCGTCTCGTCTGAACGATATTATCCAGTTACAGAACCAGAAGTCATAGTAACAATAACACTCCATTGGAATTTCGATGCCGGGCGAGTTGGTTTTCGTGTTTGACAGTGTATTGTCAACAAACGTTTAGAACATGCGCGCTAGGCTTGTATCATTAGAGATAGCAGATCCCTACAGTACCAAAACAGATCGTACTAATCAAATGTTCTGAATGGAATCTATTATGTATTGATCCAATTTGCGATCATTTAGTTCGGTTGCTGTGTGTGCGTTTCCAGATCACCAGCCGTTTCGTGTCTCAGGCCTCTGGCGCATCCGTTGACTGTCCTGTTATAACGCGCTTGGCCATAGTAAAACATTGGAGGCTAGGAAAAATTAGGCCGCTCTGTGACTCGAGGCGCGTGATAGTGCTACTCGATGTGCTATTGTAATGACCAGACGTTATAGTCTTGGCCTCGACAATTCGCGATTGTCACTTCTACACCGCAAACGCGTTTAGGAATGCATTTTGATCGCGAGCCTAAGCCTGCGCCAGGCCACTGTTATTCACAATGCAATCGCACAAGCTCGACCGGTAATTAGTCTTTACCATCTCCACACACCAAAAATACTATACCATCTTGGCAGACAGTAAAAATCATATTGATTTAAAACAAAATTAATCCAGATTGTTTGTATCAAACGGCAACAGACTATAATTCATTTGCGTGTCTTCACTGTTCGAGTGTTCGTCTTTGAGCGCAAAATGGAGAGATCTTCCACTGTGCTGTAATATGATCTGCGCGCACTTTCGTGATTACATCCTCGCTTTGGTAATTAAGGTCAAGATACCTCGCTGTCATCGAAATTTGTTCGCTACTTCCATCTGATTGTGATTTGCGAGGTGGTCATCGATCACCTGCTGCGTTGAGTCATGATTCGGGCGCGCTTTGTATCAAGATCCGCGCGCATGAAACTCGCTGTCGGCAAATAGTGGCGCGCAAGGCAAAAGCGCCTTCCGTTTGTTACTGTAGCATGCGACTGCGCATAATAGAGCTATATTTCAAGATAACTGGCAAATGTTCATGTGTATAAAGACGTAAACACAAACGAGATTATCTTACCCTTGTGGTATCGGCATTTGTGTGTATTAAACCGCAATAAAGTGGTTAGCATAACGAATATCATCTTTTCAAAAAATATCCCCCGTTTTAATAAATATCCCCCGTTTTTTTTCGGCTGGCTACGTCCCTGCTCAAATACTAATACTCGATTCAAATTCTAATCATTCAGGCACTCATTTGGCCCAGCCCACACTCACTGGCGTCAAACACGGCTTCTATGAGCCCCTTGTACGCTTTTTCCAGGTCGTTGCGTCGCACCGTGTCTCTGAAAATGCCCTCGGCCAATTCGGCAAAGTCCTCGAAATCGATCACGAAAGGCAGGATTCCGCATTTCTTGCTTTTACTCAAGTGAGCCTGCCTCACCGCCGATACCTTGTATTTCTGGCGATAGACAATCGAGAGGTTGTCAAAATAGCAGGGCGGGCATCCAAAACGCGACACTCACAATAAGATTGTCAAAGCTCCGCTTGACTTCGATAAGGGACTTTCCGAGCATCTTTGCAAGAAACGAACCGTCGTTGTCCTGAAGAATGCGACAAAATTAGTCAGCGTTGCTACTCAAGCAGGAGTTGCACCGTAAAAGGAAAAATGCCAAAATCTCAATCCTAAAGTTAACCCAAGGATGGTGACCAATGATGCAAATCAGGGTTGGGTCACGATAATAAATGTCTTACCTGACGCGCATTGGCGACTCTCTCTCCAATTACCACGAGCATATTCAGAGAGTTCAGCGGGTCGAGCCGTTCTCCGAAAGCAACAAATCCAATCAGCTCCTTTTCCACAACAGAAAAAATCTCCGTCATCATCCGCCTGGATAGTTGAAAATATCGAATTAGCACCCTCGGATGCTAGTGAACTACCTATAACGTAACGAGATTCCACGATGCCAGCGTTCAGCAAGAATCAGGCATAATATTACTGTTCATCTTCCAGAAAGGCAAATCAAATTTGATAAATCATCATGGAGCGCACTTTGGGCGCCCAAGACAAGATATATATCAATATCTCCCACCAAACACCAATATAATTATAATAATTGATATTATTGACCACAGTTAGTTTTTCGATTGTACAAAATCAGGGGCGGGTAAACAATTGAACATGTCTTCCAATTGGGGATATAGGTCATACTCTAAAATAATACCATTAACATTGTATTCCATACTTTACTCCTCGCATGCATCAAGTAGCCTATATTAGCAAATGCAATCAAGCTTTCTACCATGTAAATCATGTACCGCAATGGCCATCACCATATAGCCGAACAAGCACAAGCAAATTAAGCAAGCCACTACGCATTATTGAAAAGGCAAAATCGCAATGCGGCAAATGCATTCCTGAACACATGCAACAGTACACTAAAATCCAGCAAATCGTCTAACAGAACCAACGCCAAACTGTGCAAAGGCGTGAACACATTTAACTCGTAATTGCATTAAAACTATACCGCAAAAAAACAACAAAGCAAATCGGAAGCAAATCAAATTTTTTCTCAATTTCCCAAATCGGGCATCGCATCACATCATTATCAAGCAACAAAAATTGTCACTTTCCGTAACTCACCATTTTCCAGTCATGCCCGCCGGGAGAGTGGGCATGGCCGACAGGGCAAGCATGAAGATAGACCGGGCAGACTGTGGTCTTACCAACATAACCGAGAATTAATTCCAAAATTACACCGGTTCAAGCTAATCGCGGGCACTTCGCAAAATATTACATAGCCGCATCTACCAGATTACTTGCTACTCACCACTTTTTATCTACGGGCCTGAAGAGAAGTCGCGCGGCTTGATGAATATACAAAAAGGATACGCGGACGCAAACATTCTACACTAGCACTGTAATGACATTGTAAATGCAAAACAGGAAATAAAATTGGTATGAGCCTAAACATGGTTAATAGACAGGTGACATACTCCTTCGCTTTACGGAAGTCACGTGTCATTATTATTGATTGTGTAATGTAAAAGGACTGGCTTGTGTCAAGCAGGTTGCTGAAGCATCCTAAGTCCAGTAACCACAATGTCAGCTCTAAATTGATCACAAACCGGGTCTATTTAAAAAACATAACCAGTCACAAGATGTCCAGTTTGATAACAGCGGTCAGTGAATATTAAAACTCATCATTTACTCTACAAAGTTAATGCTGACTTCGCTCATGATAGAAGTGACAGCAACCAACAATGACATACAATGAATTTACACAACATATATTCCCACATCGTTCGCATACGTACATCACAAACCGACCAGGCAAAGCTGAGGCCAAACATCATCACAACCAGACCACCGCTACCACCAATATATTCAATACCAATCACCATGATGAATGACAGACACCCCCAGCGATAACACACCATTACAGTCACCGGGAAAAGCATCGATATATTGCCATACCTGATGTCCTTCGTAACCTGATTCCTGGAAACAATCGGTAAGAATGAAGTCTCGCGATTGAGACACCCACAAAAGAAGCGATACTGTGACGCAAAAAATGGCAGTGCAAATTCGTTACGTGAATCGGGCCGCTGGCCAGCCCGGAAAGTTAGTGAGATTAGTGACATTCCCAGTAACGTACAAGTCCTACTGTCAGTTCAAAACGCATATCAATTATTCACACGCAGTTAAGGACGCAAGCAAGTCAGGGATTCTTACTCTTGATACTGTTTTCGTTTCGCGGCCCCTTGCTCCGTGTCGTCCTCCTCATCGTCTGAACCTCCCTGATTATATCAAGATAAAAAATTTAAAATACTAAATTACAATTAGGGGGACTAAAATCTCCATACTAATTTGTGAAGGGCAATTTCCATGACCGAAAAATTTTCACAGCTGTTAGGTGCGCTATGCCCAGTAACAGAGATGAGCGGATTTGAAATTTCTATGTCCTAATCCAATCCAAATCCGAACCTTCAAATCCTAATCCATAACTTTTTCATATACAAGTCCATGTCCAATCCTACTCCGATTCCAACTGGAAATTCAGAAAAAATACTAATTTATGCAATGGAGGGATTCGAAAATTTTCTTTCACAACCAACGATTCACTTGATTCAAGATAACTTAGTAACCATAATAATTACATTAATAACTGATCTGAATAAAGTTTGTCGCCATTCGCCACACAACATTTCCATCTCCCAGAAAATAAGTAAATCCAATCCAAATCCTAATCCGTTCTGAAAAAAATGTCTAATCCAAATTCAATCCAAATCCGACAAAATTTCACAAATCCTGTTTTTTCAAAACCTAATCCTAATCCATGCTCATCTCTGCCCAGTAAGTTTGAAGTTTTTACTTATTTTATGATCAAATAAGAACATGACGTAAGAACAGAGGTACCACGTTATCATTTCCAATCAAAAATATTGGATTGAACATTTTGATACTTCTTCAAATTTTCTAGGTGCTAGAATAAAAAGTTTTCAAAAATAGAATTAAAATTGGTTGAAATTTTAAATGTCTAAAAAATAACTTCGAGACATCTAGAGAGGCCTTACCGGCAACAGCGTGTCGGCAGTTTCGACATTGAGGTGAAAAAATTTCACAAGAAACGCCTCTTCGTCCTGACATGCAGGTTCCAGCTCGTTGAGCACCTCGCGGAACGTCTGGTAAAAGAGTCCGTTACACTGGTGAAACTTGCACGAAGCCAAGGCAACAAATTTCAGCTTACAGAGCTGAACTTCTCTCGGTCCGAAAGTTCAAAATCCGACGCGGCCAGGGACTCGGTACTGACACCGAGAGTGTTCTTCTTACCTCCCACGACTTTGCTCAATTTCTTCCCTACACCTGTCGAGCAATGCACGATATTTTCGCAGCGCCAAGAACAAATATAAGTCTGTATGTGAGGATTGATCCACAAGCACAACTACATTTGGAGATTGACCTCTAACACAATCAGGAGATCAATTGTATGTTCTTCTGTACCCTCGATGTGATTTCATGAGGAAATGCAAATGAACCGTCCTACAGGTTACAGTTTGCACCAAGAATGCTCATGCCGTGGTCAGTTTGTAAAATTCACTGGAACTTGCTGGATATTCAAGGGAGCTATAAAAGTGTATAGTACGACACTGACACCTAAATTAAAACTATCTCCATATTCTGCACCAACAGAATTATTTATGTGATTGTGAACAACAAATAAATGCGCCACCTTTTACATTCAAGCTTTGAGTTGATCCGAGAAACTTTTTGTGTTGTTTCGAAAGACTTGAAGAAGAACCGGATAAATTTTTGCTGCTACTGCCAAGCTCTAAAAAACAAAGGTTTACGACTTGACGAAACAGAGTACGAAACAGCGCACAGCCATTAAACACAGAGAGCGGCACATAGAATTGCGATAGGCCGTGCGCTTCAAACAGAAAGAAATGAGAATTTCTGAAGAGATATAGATGAGTAGATCGTAGATGACACCGATTAATATAATGTAGAAAACCTGCGCATGCGCAACCGTTTTGTGTTCAACTGAAATGCAGAAACATAACCGGCTTGGCATAAACTGATCAACATGAAAAATTGGTTATACATTGAATTTTACTATTAGTATTGGAAAATGACTAAATTATGACATTAAATTGTTGATGAAAATTAACAAATGCAACTACCTGAAGTGAAAATTGGTTAAATGAATGAATGGCATTTTTAAACTAAGTACAATAAACCTTTTGGAACACCAAGCCAATTCATACAAAGTTTTAACAACGGGTGGGTGCGTTAACTCTTTAACTGGACTGTATCGTAATGAATCGCCCATGTAATGAATATGGGACCACGTCATGTGACCACTGCGATTGACAGATCATTACCAAAATACTATAAGTTTTTGCACGAAAGATTTCAGGTGACTTGATATTCTACTTAATATCCATGCAAAAATGCCCCCATCACCACAGCAGCAAAGACCTTTGCATTGAACCAACACTATATCTAAACCTACAACCACTCAACACGGTTAAAACATTCAGCAGGTACAGTCTACGCATCACGCAATCTAATTCTAAAAAAATCTATGAAGCAGAATGTGTAAGAGGATGGCAAATTAATTTTCAAGACAAGGCTACACCGTGGGGGAAAAAGGACAGTCCAGTCACCAAGATATCCCTTGCTACAAGAATGACACGAAAGATCGCTGAGATTAGTAATGAAAAATTGCATCATGAAGAATTATTCGAGCATAGGCTGAAGGAGACCATGCTGTGAGAGTGACGCGCAAATCCGACAAGCTCAGCATACACCAATCTGCCCGCTACGCTACGGAAAGCAATACTTTTTTTCAGTCCCAGTTTCAGTTTCTTCTCCTGGCCAATGGTATTCAAGCTCATATTGGAGGCGCTGGCCGCCTCAAGAGCAGCGTTTCCCACTTGCATAGAGATAGCCGCTAAACGGTGAATCAATGTAGAGGTAACAAAAACAGTTGAAGTTATTTTGGCAAGATAAATTCAACTTGATAATCGTTATCAGGGCTGGGGAGTAGGAACTTTTGTATGAGACTACCCAGCCTTGATTGTGATAAATCAGGCATTTCACAATACGAGAAGTTTGTTGACAATGACAAACACAAAATTTTAAATAAACCAGAATCGACGACAACCGATTGGTAGAGAGGAGTTAGAGTCACAACTTTTAACCAAAATAATTCCAATGCGCTGAAAATCCAAAAATCTCAAGTAATCTATTACAATATACGATAGACCAAATCTAGTACCAGTACGACCTGAAATATATTTTTCTTTACGGCCAGACACAAATTGCACGTTATTGAGCCTACTTTAGTAACTTTGTACCTTTTTCAATGAATCTCTGCTTGGCGCTTTCTATGAAACCGGTAATCTCTCTTGAATACACCTTGCTTAGACTCTGTGTGTATATCTGTAAATAAGGACCGCAACCGCGATTATTCAAGTCCCGAAATCTGCTCCTCTGTCTAAATCTTACCTCGCAGAGTTGCATGTATTTCGTTTTATCTGCCACTTTCAGCCACAACGTCAAGTCCTTGTAGGGCAGCAAATCGCGGTGGTACGCAAAATGCTTGGGAAGTTTCAGGTTGTCACTTTGCCGGACCAAGTTATTGGAAGATTGTTCGTTTCCCTGAAATTAAATAAATGATTTGATAGATACACCGCGTGCTCTGCACTGCCGAATGACGGCTTACATATTTCGTGAAGAGTTCGAATAAAAAGTGGTAGAGGCGCTTTGCGAATTTCTGTCGCAGCTCTTCAAACAGTTTCTGCTGCTCCACGACAGCTTGCAAGCGGCAAATGCCTGAAAACAAAACGCAACGTCGCAACATATTCTAACAAACAGCCCAAGTCTGTGAATAGACAAGTTCACTGTATGAAGCACGCATTCCATAAACTGAGACAGTCATGGCTCGAGTCAATGTAAGCATAATTTGGCAGCCCATTTGCACCCACTTCAAAAGCACATTTGAATGCTTTAAATCTCATGGTATCAGCTTGTTACAAAACACACTAGAATTAAAAAAAAAAATTTAAAAGCACACAATCATACCAGGGTGAAGTTCGACTTGCATGGCGTGTTGCAAGGCTTCCGCCGCGCTGGTACAAGCTGCTATACCGCTATCGACCCGCAGGTCACCTTCGTTCAACGCTTTTATATGACCTTTCGACAAATCCAGTTGCAGCTAAAGCGATAAAACATCAGACCGTCTCTCGTTACTAAAAATAAAAAACTTTACGCACCACCAGCTTATCGAGTTCTTGTAACAGGGTGACGTGGTTTTTGTTTGTGATTTGAATGAAAGATTCCTGATTTTTCATCTGGCCCATCTGACCCGAAATGCTTTGAACCATATCGTTGTAAGCGTCGAGTCGGCTTTCGATGCTGTTGACTTCGACTAATGCTTTATCCAGCAAAGTCATCAATTCGCTCACCTGTGACGACAGAATCACCGAAATGAATGATGCGCTGCCACAATAGTGATGTCACAAACATATTTGCCAACATCTATCCAAGTCACAGTGGCATTTGATAGAACATTACTCAACATTAGCCCACACTGTACTGTACAATATATTATAAAAATGAGCCAACAAACAGCAGATGCCCTAATTACAGTCAAATAGAATATCTAGTAAATTGGTACAGGGATGACGGAAAAGCTCGTATTCAGGAGCCTGGTGCAACAATAGAAACACAACCAACAGACAAAGGAAACGTTGGTTACATCAATACCTTGCAACCTAGCGCTGGTCTATTGAAATCCAGTTTGGAGCAAGGAAAAGTTAATATAATGCAAATTCGCATCACCAGAGACCTCCTCCTATTTTGCATCGATTTACCAGAGAAAATGGATAGTGCAGGAGGATAGTACTCACACTACTAAGACTTTTAGTACATTATTCCAGCAAGTCATAACAAACAGCACAAATGAAGGGTATACCATATATACCAGATCTTTTATAGTGTTAAACAAAGCCCATAATGGAATGCCTATCGAGAGATTGGGCATATCAAAGTTGTATACTATAATATGTACAGCATATTTAGGAATTCTTAATATAGATGGAAAATATCAAATAGGTAACAAGATATCCCACAGAATTTGGAAAGTGCGATTGGTATTATACCCACAATACAAATGCTTAACCAGTGGATCAGTGTTTAGACAAGAGAACCATGACTAGACCACCAAATCGCCGATGGCCTGTTTGGCCTAGTAAACAATATCTACCAGAAAATATAAAAAGCTCGATAAATGGTGGCAAACATTGCTGATACGAGAAGCGCAAATACACACAACCCACCTGGTCTTCGGAACCCATGATGGAACTGATATTTTCACTGTCCAGCACCGACAAGTTACTCGACAACATTTCGGAAAACTTTTCAGCGTTGCTGATCGCATAATCGCATTCCGCTATCATACGCTCCAAATCAGACTCCTCCTGGCTGGCAAGAGCCTTGAAAACGAAACATAAATAAATCACATATGCAGTTGCACTCCAAACCAAGACCAAGTCAGTTCCATACTTTAAAAAATATTTCACTGTAATTGTCAATATGTCAGAGTCAGACAATAACCAGCCAATGTCGCACATTCAATTTCAGACAATTCAATTTCAAAACTACACACCAATACCACTTTTTGATTCAACTTACTCAAGCAATTCTCGGATTTTGATAGAAATCATTACTTACGCTTGCAAATGAGTGAAAATTTACGTTACTTCTATTTTACAAAGAGTAATTCACCTGGTAATCGCCTTCAACCCCATCACCAGCAGCGCTCCCACCAGCAGTCCGCTGATTATCTGTTCCCGCCACAGACACTAAATTATCAAGAAACCGTTGTCAAACACCGCTTACAGCTTTGAAAACACCAACTCATCACCTTCTTTAATCGATTCGGGGATGTTGGTGAAATTCACCTTCATCTGCTTCGGAAGATACCGTCTGCACAGCTGGAAATCGATCGCAATTATCATACCAAGTGTGCGAAGTTGTGTGCATATTTTACTAGCGGCAACGGCAGCTGAAAATGCGCCCTCAGACCCGGGACCAAGTGCCACACTTGTTTTCCCGGGCGCCAAAGTTTTCTCCACGTGCAGGCAGAGCAAGGATGGGTCATCATCGGGCAAAGACGCCATCAACGGCTACACACACTCTGTAAACATTATTTGGAGGACTTCGGAGGACCTGAGTGATCCGATTACGAGTCGAGTCATGAAAATTACTATTGAAAATTATTTTGTACTTCTTGGCTATGAAATGTGAATAGCGCTTGTGACAATGCCGTAAGTCAATCACTAACTTATAGAAATGTTGGGTCCACGAACGCGTGTAGCCTTGTGCGACAAGTTTCGGCTGCTGAGTCGCGATTCTGAGGTTTTCAAGTTACTACGATGGCAAACTATATTTTTCCTTGGATAAAATAAACTCTTGGTGTGAGAAATATCTCGGAATATCGGATCACATCAAAGATAGGGAAAGTAGGACAGCTCACCTTCCACAAGACAGAGATAAACGTCTGCTTCTCGCTTACACTGCTCGCTGCCCATTTGAAGCATTTGTCGAAAATCAAGTCGAATTCCGTGATATCCTTAAAACGAACATATCATCAGACAATGAAAAAGTCAACGTTATTATTGTACGTCTATAATAATCATCTCCTTCACAGGATTGAATGTATCACCATCACCCGCCTACAACATTTAATTCATAGTATGCTAATCAGGAATAGAGCAAAACAGAAATCATAATTTGCATCGATAGCCTACCAATGAAAAACAACCTAGAGTCAAAATGCGACATCATTATAAACTAAAACTCCTTAGGCAGTAATTTGAAAAATCAAAAATTACATAACTTCATTCATTTACAAATAAACTCCGGCAGAGTAATACACTACTATTTCTAGTTCAACAGGCGCATATTGCAGTTCAGAAAACAAATATTCCTCGTAAATCAATCCAACAGTGGTGAAGAACTGTTCCCTTGAAGAAGTGGTGATGATGCGATTGGACACACACTAATCAATATTATCTGGAATTGGTGCGGTAGATACTTCTATCGACACAGATAAAGGTCAGGCTCTAATCATGACATGGACACTGGACAGAATAAACTGCAGGGAGCAAATATTGCACTTCATGGAATTACACTACTATACTTTGTCTGGATCTTTGCCATCCACTGCCTTCAGCTCTTTGAGGTGCCATATCTTCTGTTTCTTGTAGGGCTCCCCTTTCTCCTGCTTCTTGATCTTGCAAATGTAAACTTCCGCAGGATGCTCGGTGGTAACTGAAAAAGACACAATTTCAGTCACGAATTCAAAAGTACTCATGACTGCCAAGAGCACAACGAAAAATTTCTACATTTGTACAATATAGTTATTCGTGTTTGGGACTACAAGAGAATAGACAACAGAATAACATGTCATACCCAAACTGACTTTGCAGTGCTGCTGAAGATTTGCGTTCAACAGCTGGAAGAACTACTAAATTATTCTTGAAAAGATGGGGAAAGCTGATCATATCAAAATAGGTATAAAAATGCACTAGCACACGTCACAGATTGCTTAAAACAATTCCGGATAAGAACACAGATGGAAATGAATGCTTCAGAGAAAAATATCAGAAGCGGAATATGCATCACATATGTGACATGGTTCAGACAGACGAGGAAGGAAGTTGAATCAAAGCTTAACTTGTCTAGCATAAAAATTGTACTTTCCACATGTTGAACCCTCACAATCAATACTACTCGCAGTAGTAACATTAGAAATGTATGTATAGTATCTATAGTTATCTTGCAGAATAGTTCAATTAAACTAATCAAACTCTTAACTAATCAATCACTATATTCAGTTAGGCTATCTAGACAAAATTTTGAGTGGCTTTTTGCAGGTCACAAAATAATAATATTCAAGTTGATACATGCTATAATTTGCTTATAAATAATGCACTACACAAAATGTTGTTTCAATTACCGCAAATATCGGCAATGCTGCCATGGTCGTATGACAGTGTAAGCAACTAGCTATATATTACCATGATACAAGTACAAAAAGAGTGGGAAACAAGATTTGGTTCATTTTTCACTCAAAATATAGACTAAAGAACATTTTTAAGAGAACTATAGAGAACTACATAGGCACAATCGTGCATTCGTGATAGCACGATATCTTTGCCTAAACATCTATTCGGCCCAGCTCTTCAAATTAAAATATTTTATCAAATTTCAATCTCTCAACAGGAAATATCAGTAATAAGAGCATACCAATAAGTTCGACTTGGTATATTTGTAAAATTCGTTCATAAAATACAGAACAATCTGTTACAGACATGCTTATAGAGATAGTAAGAGGGACCCGAGCAAACATGGCTCAAGACAAAGGGTACTCATTACATCAGCAGCGAGCTACCAATAAGTAATGTGAATGTAGTTTTGAGAGTAGTTCGACAATGGAGGTTCTATTGGTGCCACAATGTCACAGTGAGAATATCAGGCACAGGGTAGCTAGTCAAGGGGAAAAGGCATTGGTATTCGTCATGCGGGATGAATCCAATGCTGCCAACGTGTGACCAAACCTGGCCTAAGACAGCTAATGATTTCCATAAATTTCGATCATGAAATATTGTCTAAATTACTTCAGGAAAGATTCCTGTCTGAGAATGCTTGATAAGCACACTTATTTATGGAAGAGGAACATGTAAATACCATACATTACATACAACACTACAATATTCGATGGTGTCTGCAATAATCATTTCTAGGCAAATCCACACCAGGTTCATGAAGGATAATCAAAATCCAATTAGGATTGTAAGTCTGTAATCTCGATGACATAAGCGGTGTGATATTCAAGTAGGGGGGTATGCAAGGGTGCAAAGTGATCCAGTAAACAGAAAGGCAAATGTATAATTGTGTTTCATCATATCCCTTCTAGTGTTTTACTGTATACAGTAATAAAGAACCAATCGTTGAAATATACAATACAGGCAACCCAAGTTTCACATCACAATATTTGAGAAGTGACATGAGCATGGGTTCTTATATGGGATACAGACTCGAAACTGTGCATTTACGCTATACGGTATTTTTTCAATTTTGTTCTGTGTATACCAAGAGAGACGTCAAGAATAGGTAAGTACTCATTATAAAAACAAAATAACACTAACTAGTGCCGATAAATTACATGTATTAACACCAGGGACAGTTTCATCAACTAGCAGTGGATAAGTAAGGTAGAAATAATCAATAAGGTATTGCACCAAAATTGTGTATAGCAAAAAAATCAATAATCCAGACTTGATCTGGAACAGAGTACCAAGGTATTGCACGCGCGCCAACATCAACAATGCATAGTCATGGAATCATACACAAAATCGTGAAATAGAGTAATAATAATGCACACATTTTCCACAAAATACAGAAACGAATAATGCACCAACCTTGTCAGTTCCGCAGGCAATGACAAACTGAGCTTCTTTTCGTGAAGATTACAATGGAATGCCCTACTTTCACCACAGCGATATCACAGGTCACAGCCCACTTGTTAACCAACTAACCCTCACAAGTAGCGACAAGCCCGTGACAGCTACACCATACCATACAGACTAACCTCCCAATCAGTTTAAACATCACATGAAACAACTTATAAACACGGTTAACTATCATTTTGAAAAATAAGAAGCGCATAAAATCGTACCAATTCCCTTTCAATACTGACACCCTCCCGTAGAAATTAAATGCGTACAAATACAGTAACTCAACAGCAACACAGGCAAATATGATTGGAAATGTCTCAATTTTATTTTTAAAAAAGCTCAAAAATGTGATTCGAAGAAATGCAAGCAAACTCATTTCGAGCCGTGTTGTCGGTCTGTAACTTCGTCATCACGTCGATCAACGCCTGGTCCCGTAGATCGAAAAGTCCAAGTCTTTTCCGTTAGAGGAAATTTCCCAAATATCGTTTCAACGTCGGTGACGATCCGAGTGTCTCGAGTAGCTGCCGCCGTCCCGATCTCTGCTCCGTTCGCGATATTCTCTCTCCTCGTATCGGTCCCTGCTTCTAGAACGGTCTCTGTCCCTGTCTCTCTCCCGATCGCGTCGTCTCGACTTTGATTCCCGGTGTCTCGACCTCTCTTCCCGGTCTCTGTCGCGAGATCGATCTCTCTTTCTTGACGAGCCAGACCCAAACGATTTCTCCTCAATTCCATGCAAGCAATCTTGCAGCGATCCAATCAGTACTTTTGCTCTTTCATCAGAAGCTACTTTAGACTGTTTGATCAAAGAAATGGCAGTGACAAGCGTCTCAATCGCACTTCCATATTCGCTGTTGCTAGCATCTTGTACCGCGCGTGAGATTGCACTGCTAGAAACAGCACGATTTCTATTCATTATTTCTTCAATTTCTGTATCCGACAAGACAGGAGATTGGGCTCTCTCAGACGTACGATACTCTATCTGCGCCGCTGGGGCTTCGGCAGCAGGTGGGGGCAGAAGCGAATTAATAACCACAGGAGGTGGAAGTGTAAGCGGTGGGGGTACTAAAGGCGGGTGACTAACCGATGGAATCCTAATTCCAGGGGGCGGGTGATTGGGTGAAATCGGAGGAATCATAGGCCGACCAGGCGGGGGAACTCGTGGGTCGATAAGCATACCGCCTGGTCCTCTTATCAACGGCATTCCTGGCGGTCTAGGCACGCCGGGTGGAAATGTAGGTGGTGGCATACCCGGTGGGGGAAGACTAACGCTCACATTTGCCGGGGCCAGGATTGGGTTCCTCGTGGGAGGGGGAGGAAAGGGTAAGACTAAACGTTGAGGGGGAGGGCCAAGCAAACCGGCGGAGCTTACTGGTGGTGGGGCTAACCGCGGTGGCGCGACTGCTGTTGCAGTCACAGTGGCTGCCTGGCGTGGTGCAGCTTGTGGCGGTGGCGATTGTGGTTTTGTAGGCGATTGCCCGCCTGTCTGTGCCTTGGACTGCTGCTCAAACTGGTTCAAACTATGCCGATTGCAAGGAGTGACCACAGGCGCTTGACCGTGAAGCTCCTTTTGGGGCAATTTCTCCATAATCACTCTCGAAGATGACTCGGATGCTAAGTGAACTATTGCAAAGCCTTTCGATTGCCCGTTAGCTCTGTTTTCATAGAATTTGATCTCAATTAAATCCGTGACACCTAACGCGGTAATAGCATCTTGTAAATCATGATCGGTCGTCCACCAGGTTAGGTTCCCGACGTAAATGGACACCTTCTTTCCTTGATAATTGTATTGCATGCCTCCCATCATTTTATCTTTCAAAATAGACGCGCTGTGGATGCCGTTCGTGTGCGACCTTCCAGATGGCTGCAACATGTCGTCGTATAAATCAATGCCACCCGCGGTATACCGCCCGTCGTCTTGGGCAAACTCGTGATCAACGTCAGCATAAAGGTCTATATCAACCCCGTCTGTCATATCTCACCACATCTACCCTGAATTAATAATATGATTTCGTCATAAGGTGACCAAGGCAATGTTGCTAAATACGGAAGCAACAACCCAGCATCCCAGCAATCGACGAATTATCGACAGCGTGTTAGCGAAATTCGTCCGCGAAAAAGTTTCATTCCCACAATGCAAAGCGCTATGCGTGAATCTACTTCATGAATAGTAAGTGGTGAGACGTGCCTCGCTATACTTGTCGGCAAGGCGTTTTGGTCGCAGATATTGGGTTATGCTGACAGTAAGGTGTCTTGTGACAAAATTACATTTCCATTTCGGTGAAAATGTACACGCAAGTGTAGATAACTCGCAATCACAGAGACCGTGTGTGCAAAATCGTTCGCGTGTGACGTACGGACCATACGGTATGGCTTTGCAAAATCCAGCTTCGTGCCGACACCATGCCTTTATTGTTATTGAAATCCATGCGGAATAGAATAACGGTGGCGTTTAGAGTGTGATAGTTTCATTGTCAAACGCATAGATTCATCGGCTGATATAGGAGGGTGGTCGTTTGTCATGTCGGCAGATAGCATAATGAAAAGGGTGATTCAGGTCAATTGAGGTCGTGCGAACAGCACTTGCATGATTAACGTTATTATTGTTATTCCTTATTGTCATGACGTTTTGGTGTCACGTGTTAGAGTGATGGACTTGGGACGCGTACACTGTAGTTTCGCAAAAACAATATCTTTTCCATCTTTCATTCACTGGTTAATCAGTTGAAACTATCAAATTTTATTATTGTAACAGAGCAGAGTGGTATGGTAACGTGTACATGCGTTTTTGATTGAGGATATCATCTCTTGAAAGAATGCAAACTATGGAGGATGTACTCGCAAAGGTTTCGAAGACGTTTCCTCCAGAAATGACACAGCGGATGATAAGTATGTATGACATAAAATCTTGTTTCACACTGATCTTTACATCGCCTAGGCCAAGGTGGGTGTCAGATTCCATAGACTACTCCTTGTCGCTTCGACATCTTCCTGTCTTTTCATTGTATCGCATTTTGTGGTGTATTGAACTGATAAAATTGCTAATAAACCAATGATGATGAATGATGATGATCTGAAGGTCATGTCTCATTCCAGATGCCAAGTTTGAAATGGACGACATTGCTCTCCTCACCAGAGACGATATTGATCAGGAATTCAGAGGCTTCAGATTTGGCTTGAGAAAATCGCTGTGGCTTTTCATAGAAGATCTCCAAAGAAATATCAATCGAAGCGATCCACCAGTCAATAATATATCGAGCCAAAGCGATCCACCAGTCAATAATATGTTGAACCGAAGCGATCCACCAGTCAATAATATGTTGATTCAAAGCAATAATATGTTGGATCAAAGCGATTCCTCAATCACTAGTATGGTGGATCAAATCGATCAGGCAATGGTGGACCAAATCGATCGGGCAATCAAAGATACAGTAACTCACAGCAACCGAGCCATCAATGCCGCAGTGCCGCTAAGCAATCAGGCAATCAATACGGTGAGTATATGTAAACGTTCTTGACGCTACTGATGCAAGGATTACTACTGATACAAGGTTCTACAAATGATTGCCAATACAGTGCTCTTCTGTTTGATGCCAACAACCTGCCATATGTCTCTGAGAGCTGAACATTATCACAACCAAATCATAATTCCTGTATCAAGTTTTATACGATTGATGCTGCCTGATTCCATTACCCTACACTGGCTTGCAAACTGTGACTCAGATCAGTGTGATCTGCACAAATTGGATATGCAGCTATTTTGCATACCCGTTTTCTGCTTATGTGTCACACTTCAATAGTTTTTGTGTATTTAGGAATAGACATTTGCGTCGAACAAAATAAATTTGAGGTTTCTCATTTCTGCATTATTGTCATCAAACAGTATAACTGCAGCAGATAGGCCTTTAGGGCTTGTGAATGACTTAACACCGATCCCAATTGAAGGGCTGCTTTGCCTTGCATCCAAGTTGGTTAACTATTCAAAATGACATTTGCCTACTCACTGTGTCTGAACCAATAGCAAGTGGATCTGGAGTACTTATGCCATGTTCAGCTTCTTCATTTCAATAACAAATAGATATGAGTGGCCAAATCTAATATCAATTTATGTTTGTTATTAGGACTGAGCAAAGCTCAACCAAATCTGGTAGTCAGTAAATTGCTTTAAAGTAGGGTAAGGATTATTATCTATTAATGTTTACAGCAACTGAATCGGCCTATTTCTCCACTAACGTACAATGCCATCTACATCATTTTAAGAAATTTTTATGAATTTGAAATAGCTTGAGGATTGTGATACATTGATAAGGAAGGAATTTCCAAGTACAGTTCATTAATCGAACTTCCATCGTGGCCTGCTGATATAAAATAGAAACAGAATAACATGTTAAATAGAGACATGCACATTGTGCACACTCAAAAACTGAGATGTTCCAGCAAGGAGTGTGGCAAAGACTGTCAAAAGTGCCGCAATCTCAAAATGCAAACAAGTATTTATCCAGTCGAACCGGCTTCAATTTTCACTTGAAACCGAGTTAGTGGCAAAATCTTGATTCATGGTGCAATTATCGCATGTGTTATGCGGGGACCTATTCGTTGAGTTGTGATTGTGAGGCTGGTCATTTCGTCCCAAAATTACCTCGAATGTATACTTAGTTGGATTCGTATGTACCGACACATTTGATGAAAATGTTAAAAGGCAGACCACACGATTTATCATCTCGTTCTACCAGGATTCCTCTCTGCTTTCAAGCGAAGAAATGGAAGAAGGAGATTTCGTGGATGAAACAACGATAAAGAATGAAGTCAACTCGTCATTATTCGACAATCTGTCCCCGCCAAGAAGAGTTTGGGATAAAGAAACAACAGAATATCCGGAAGGGCTTCCCTCGTCATTTCCATTCAATGACTTGATAAAGGCATTTCTCACCAACTGCGATGACATTAATCAGAGACACGGCGCCTACTTATATCTCGTGAGAGAGGTGTATCACCGGTCAGAATTGGCCATAGGCAGAGAACCCACGAGGCATGAGCTGGAAATGATCGCCGCAAGCCTATGCGTGGAATATCCGTGTCTGCGTCACAAAAAAACGCATGTGCAACTACTTAGCTCGTTGTACGGGCGTAAACTCTCAGTGTGGCGCGGTCGGCAAATTTCCGCCAGTGAAAAAGTCATCAGCAGAGACGAAGACTATAAGCCGATTACTATTAAAAAGCCCGGCACTTACCCGAGACACCTTCCCTACCCGTTTCCGTTAGTGCCAGCAGTTAAGAGCATACTAAAGTCTGGGAAAGTTGTGCCGCACGCCAGCAATAAATCCTACTGCCGGGTAGTCCAAGAACTGGGCTACACTCTGATCAGCCTGGCAAATAACGCGAATCTGACCAATACCCTGATAGACTCGGTGGCGAGAGTAGTGTGTGCGGAATATCCAGTTCTGCGCAAGACAACTCCCCACAAACCGCCGCACCATGTATTGTTCGTGAGACTGAAACGTCACACGTTATACCTAGAACAGCAGATGCAGAAACGTTTCAGATAGGCGTGAAATTATGGCGGTCATTTGGTACTGCACGGTGAACACATTTCAACAAGAGTGGCATCAAAGAAATGTAGACCTACTCACCGGACGCGCACAGAAACGAGGATTTTCTTTTCTTTCCCGTCTTAGCAACGTGTACGACTCCGAGCAAGCGCTCGTCGTTTGGAGTGAACACGTCTCGCTGCAGTGCATGCTTTATGGCCGTCATCGCATTTGCAGTATCTATTGATCATGCGGTCAAAAATGCATATTCAACTAAAATGGTAAGAAATAAGAGTTTCGTGATAGCATGGTGATATCGCAACAATTGAATTTTAGCAATCCACAAGAACAAAACTGCTTTTTCAAGCTACAAGCTAACTGTACATTTTCGCAGTCAACCACATTCGTTCATTTTGCACCTTTCGTTTACTTTACCATGTTTTATGCTCGTACCGGTGTTTAGCTGGATTTATTTTTTAATTCTAACTTGTAAAATCATGGGCAACCTACGCACTGGTCCTGCCTGTAAGGCTTGAAAATGATTGTTCTTGTTTTTAAGCAATATGATGGCCACTTCTTTTGATCGGAGGTTTCTTCATTGTATCAATGTTTGGTTGGGGTTGGGTTACACTATTTCGGTGAATGTTATTGAGAATAATGTGTTCTACAGTATGAATTTGAATCCACAGCCATCGGGCTAGTTCTGAGAATACACGCTAATGGCGAATGAGAGTAACAGTTAATGCATGTACTCGACAGAAATTAGTACACGTTAACACAATTATAGGTCGTGTATAATGTTATTATATTGTATTAGTCAGCCATGCACCTCAGTG
Source organism: Botryllus schlosseri (assembly GCF_051294905.1). NCBI lineage: Eukaryota > Metazoa > Chordata > Ascidiacea > Stolidobranchia > Styelidae > Botryllus > Botryllus schlosseri. Next base: position 18,876,337 of record NC_137249.1, read on the forward strand.
ATTTGTTCTGGGTGCTTTCGAATTGATATAGGTGACTGAACTTGCGGGCTTCCATCGAAGGCAGTAAAAAAAACGATAATTCTAGTAAATAAATAATTTGGTCTAAGTGGCATGGAATTTCGGTCTTGGCGATAAATTTATGAAGACAAAGCACAGAATAAAATTGACTGAACATTTTCAAGCTAAAATAATCACAGCATGTCACTTGACGACAAATCGACATACGAGATATTACTGTATTTCAAGAAGGTCTGATGTCGAATATGTAACGACATAGATCAATATAGTCTTTTTCACATCATAGGCAAACTAAGATACAGAGGATAGATTAACACCCGGTACATTTTATGATAGCAAATTTCAAAGTCTTGATATTGCAGTATATCATCAAGCAAAGTGTTTGTGACAGGTTCAATCACTTCAGGTACACAAATCTTTGGAAACATTGCAGCAGCGTAAAATCATGCAATTTGTTGTATTTAGTCTATACACCCTTAACGTACCGTACCTATCAACTCAAGCTGTGGAAATAAATTTTATACAAGACTTACGAGATGAGATCCCAGTTTATTCTATGCAAATTTCATAAGATAGCCACTGCACTTCTACAGTTTTACAACTAATAAATATTGCATACGATAGTATTACAACTCATAGGATTGAAGCGACAATTTCATCAAGCGATGTGGTAAATGATTGAAACGAAAAATTTCTTTGCACATGATCATGCCCGGCCGTGCCCATCGTCTCTGAAAGTCCGGGATCTCGAATGAACTTCAGCATCGCGTTGGCGACAAGCTGCGAATTTTCTTCACAAAGAAACCCAGTCCAGTTGTCAACTATAGTTTCGAGAGGACCGCCGCTTCGCATGGCAATCACAGGTCTCTCCATGTACATGGCTTCGAGCGGGACGATTCCAAAATGCTCATTGTTCGGAGTATATAAGACAGACGCTGCACTTTTGAGCAGAGCCATTTTCGTATCGCTGGACACCGACTTGAAGAAGCTGACGTTCTTGCACACTTTTAGATCATCCGCGAGATCTTGTAGTTCTTGAAAATGCTCCACGTTTTCCGCAACATTTTCGTCATAACCTCCGGCCATAGCTAAATGAACTGTGTCCCAATCGTCGTCAGACAGAATCCCTTTTAAATCAGCCATTGCGCGAATCGCTAACGGCAAGTTTTTCTTTCGTTCAAATCGATTGATCGATAAAAAGACTGTTTTCACGGAGGACGGAAAAGTGCTCTTCGAGAGCGTGTATTTACGGTATTTTTCCTTCGCCGAATCGAATTCGACAGTATTAAGGCTAGGATAGAGAATGTGCGTTCGGACTTTCGATAAACTCTTGAAAGTGTCTCGAAAAACAGAGGCGGTAAAGTTACTATTCACCATCACTACGTCAGCCATTCCTGTTGTGACTTCTTCCAACCAATCGATCGGGTAGCGATATAATTTCTTCATGAACGATTCACGTTTTGTCAACTTTTGATCGGGGAAATGACAGTAGAACAAAATTTTCGCGCGACTAAATATCTTCAGCACGGGTACGCAAGCAGATACTTGATCGCAGAAAACAACGTCCGGACTTGATGATGAGATGAGCGTAAGATATAAAGCTGCCACTATCATGCGCAAGTATGCAAATGCGGCATGAAATCGCCCACCAATACTTCGAGGCAACCAATCGCCTACAACAGTGACCGAAAAGTTTCCATCTTTAGTCTCTTCGAAGCAGTGGCTTTTATCGTGGTGTGGGGTCAGGAAGCTGACCTGGTGGCCTTTCGACTTCAAAGCAAGGGCGGCGTCCACAACCAACCGTTCCGCACCACCGATACCAAGATCAGGGTGCAGAAACACTACTTTTACCATAGTTGCTAGATCTGAAACATGGAATTCCAAAAAAATATCAACAGCTAATTTCATTACTTGGTCAAGTAGACGGGATATTGTCAGATATATTCTCAAAGTACGGTAATGCATGGTACATAGCAAGCATATCATAAATAGCCTAATCATTACAATTACTAAAACAATCAGGCCTACCGGATAACAATATCAATTCGATATACAAAATAATATCAATTCAAAAACACTCAAATATTTCATATTTTTCTGGGAATAGCCTATAGTGTCAATTGCTTCCATGATTAATTTAAAATCGACGCAAATTGCATCTACCAAAACTCCAATTTTCTACCAGCAACGCAAATAGTGGATCCGACTAATCCCAGCATTCCCACCATTCCAATTGCACCACGGCGTCGCTTGTCAGGGTCTCCGCTGTAGTAACCTTTCGCGTATAGAATGCGCCCGATAGTGAACATGGCCCCACAGCTCGCAGCAAACTTGGGATGTTCGGTTCCAGATATAGCCAGGAAGAACAAAAATGAGGGCAAGGTTTCTAGAGTGTTTTGGTGTGCACGCTGAATGCAGTTGAAGGTCTCTTCAGTTTCACTGTACATCTTGGGATAAGCAACACCGTACTTCTTTCGGGCTCGTCCCACGTTCATAGCCATCCACATGGTAGTTCCCCAGGCGGCAGTGCCAGACAAAATCACCCATCCGTATTCTTTTGGAAGACCATTCATTTTGAAATGATATACAGTAATGTAACTCGAAGATTTTCTACAGAACTAATCAATTTAGTGAAGAAAAATTGGAATATTTCCATGTTCGGTATAGCACTCAACAAGGAAAGTAGAGGAATTTTAACGTATTCATTCATTCCTCTCAATTTCAAATTTCGGTTACCAAAATATCTACTCTCAGAGGTCAAAATGCGACGAGCAACCTTACAATCAATTTATTGTAGAAGATATCGTCATTTCCAGACTGGGTCTATTGATGTTCGCTGACATATATAGGTCTTTCAACGAGTTGTTTTATGTCTTGCTGCCTCAAAGTGCTGCTTGAATTAGGAGGGATTTTAAAATGATGAAATTTCATTGCTATTTTGATAAAGCCGCCTAACAACAACAGAGACATAGGGGGAAATGAGGCCAGAAAAGCCTCGGACACTTTGAAGCGTGATACTCACGACACTTAAAAGGGTTATGTGTCGATTGTGGTGGATTTACCAACTATAACCTAACTTCCACTCAGTTGGTATCTTGATATAATCAATGATTATTTATCATATTTGTCTTGGTTTGGGGTTACATCAGGCCGGGCGCGTTGCACCTTTGAAACATCTCGCCCAGTAAAGCGAGTCAATATGCCAATGTCAGACATGACTAAAAATGAGTTCAACACTATATTGATACGTGGTATTACCAGTATATTAGAGCTATTACCCAATATCACGAACATGATTGAGCGTTGAGCCTGAGCGCCGAGCGGTTAACGTAAGCAGGCGAAACGCTACAGAACCTGAGTATCGATGCGCTAAGAGAGTCTGACACAATATATCACCCCTAAATAGGTCGAGGGACGTCATCTTCAATAATCTGTTTCAAATTATACAGTGAGCAAACATTTTCACATCAACGAATCACCACAACACGTAGACAAGCGCTGGCCTAACTCAGTGACCCTGATCACCCGCAAAACGTTGAGGGAGTAGGTTCCTGTGCTAGATCACTCAAAATGGCGAAGGGAGCTCTGTAAGCGACGAGATCAAACAAAACGAGGGCGACGTGAATAACGGGCGGCGATATTATTATATTATATTATCAAACGAATGGTGAAAAAACAGTCGCACACAAAGCGTTTAAACTTTTAAAGTAGCTTGTGTCCGCTTCCAGGACATCCATATACAGTACACACCCATCCCACCGTCGGAGGTTAGCCAGTGTCGGTGGAGCCAAAATTATTTCGTAAATCAACGTAAATTGATAGAGTATTTTTTTTGGAAATTCATGCAACTTTTTTGAAAATTTTCGCCAGGGTTGTATCATAGCAATTTACAACGTGGCTACGTTGTAAATTGCTATGGTTGTATATAATGACTCGAGTCATGACTCCACTCAAGTCACGATTTTCTGATGACTCGACTTGATTCGAATCATTAGGCCCATTTACATGACGGTTTAAGTCAGCTTCAAAGCTGACTCGTCGATCCGACTCTCTCGTATTCGATGAAGAGAGAAAGGCAAACTGCTTCAAGTCGACTCGAGCCTCAAGCTGTTGTGTAATGTGGTTTACGATCGGCTTGAGCATTCGGCCATCGGCGTCCGGCGATTTTCGTTCGACGGCGCTGGGTTTTGCCGCGCGGGCTCTTGGCATCGTAATTCGTGTTTTTCATCTGATGTTGAGAAATTGGGCAAACATGGCAAGGAAAAGTGGGGTTACTTTGTAAGTGCTCGCTTGTTTACGATGGAATATATGTAGTACACCAGTACCGGTGTAGCAACTGTGCTCATTTACGGCAGTTTTATTAGCGATTCCCTATGTGTTCTTTGATATTTGGCTGCGACGCTTCGATCTGTAGTAGCCTAGTTGCTGTCATCAGCTACATAAAATGGCTAACAAGGTAAAACGTTGCATCTGTATTTCTACTTCTCAGACTACAGTTCCGAAGAGATGTGGATTGTACCGGTACTACAATTCGACTACGACATGCATAGTGAACTGATGGAAGAAGCGGCCTTGCATGTGTGCTGTATCGATACGGGAATACATGAACGATTGCTGCATTTCCTACATACTGTTCCACTGGATAAACTGATGTGAGCGCGCGTGTGATGGGATGGAGCTGGTGTCTCTCCCGGGAGGATGATATGGAGATTTGTGACTCTCCTGGTGATGATGAAGCGCAGCGGTGTTAGGATTATTGCTTTGTTTTTAGTTCTGGGTTCTGGGTTATAGTGTTCTGCTGATATGCTGCGGTCGTTCACGGTTTTTAGCTTGCCGTTTTGATATTGCATTCATGGTAGCCTGTGTGTTTGTGAGGGTGCTGAAATTGGCACTTCTCAAAGTTTAATTGGTGGGTAGCAATTTAGTAGTAGTGCTCTGTATTGCTCTTTATGACAGTTTTTATAGATATTCTTGGTATTGCTAACTTCCTATTTGGTATATCATGCCGACAATAAGATGCTTCAATAAAATCTCTGCAGTAGTTGTTGTATCGTGACTCTTGAGTCACCGGCATACATGGGGTGATAGTCTGTCACAGAGGAGCGGCCGAACAACTAGAGGCCACATGGGGGTTGCAAGTGGGTCACTTGAGTGTTAATGACCTTATTTTAATCGCATCGACAAGTGATGCCTGACATATCAAAACAGTAGTTATTCCCGCCTATACTACACGGCCCATTTTCGTTGACGCCGAAAAAGCTAGCTGATAACTTATACTTGTTGTTTTCCTCTACAATACTTGTTGTTTTCCTCTACAATCATGATGTAAACAAGATTATTTTCCTCTACAAATATCGATGTTATGAGTATCTCATCATCCTCGTTAATTTCGAGGATAAGAAACGTTTCAGAGTACGACCGAACACACATTGTCGTTGTACCGGCCTTTGCCCACCAAACTTACTACGAATATATATTTGTAAGGGGTAAAGCGACACCGGGTCGTCCACGATACAGCTTCCTGAAGGATCATGTAAACAGGGCTCTTTAACGAGTCAGCTTGGAGATGAGGCGTGACGTCACCGGAGACGACTTGAACGCCAAGTCGAGTCGAACATGTAACCAGGCCTATTTTCTCAAAATATGGAAATGACTCTACTCGACTCGAGTCAATCTGTGTATTGACTCGACTTATACTCGAGTCGTTGCGCATGACTCGAAACAAATCACATGACTCAAGACTCATGCAGCCAAGACCGACATTTCATTGTAGTTTCGAAGAATAGTAAACAACCACGCTATTTGGATTACGTCTATGGTGGCCCACTGGTCTACTTGAAAAGGCGACCAGACTGCTAAGTGAAGAACACTAGTACATTATAAATGCGAACCATTCGATATCACCAAACAGAGTTATAAATAGTGAGTTTAAGAAGACTTTGATTGTTTAGTGTAGTGTAGGGTTACCATATTTTTGTGAAGCAAATTCCGGACATTATTTAGCGCCCACTAGCGGATTTCAAAATGAGGTGTAACAGATTGTCATTCAATATAACGTCACACTAGCAAACCATTGCTCATCGAGTGTATACACCATGGGCAGGCCGTGTTATTTTTGGCATATGCCAAAACTGCCAAAAATAGCTTATTTTTGGCATTTTTCAATTTTTATTTTTGGCAGTTTTGGCATCGACCTCTGAATAGATATTTTCAGACTCGAATTAGTCATAAAAACGCTTTATTAGGGTCAGTTTATCAAAAGAGATCCAAAAATGTGCAGCATCCACTAATAATCAGTACCAACAAACAATAATAAGAAGGAAAAACCTAGTGATTACATCGATTCATAATATCAAACGAAACCACAAAATGTGCAGTATCGATTCGAATCGGTGCCAATAAGCAAAAAGAATGAGAAGCCTAACAAACACGATAAACACCTGATTGTTACCGCTTCTGAATAGACTTAAATTGTTTGCACTGTAACAGTGCTTCCAAACTCAGGTCAGCAAAGTTTCTCCTGAATTAATTTTTCACCCAACGAAATTTGGGGGTTCCAGATCCAAGAGCAGAATACAATTTATACTCTAGTAATCAGTACGGCGGAAGCTTTCCATTGATACCCGTTTTATCAAATTTAGCGCTCGGCAAGCTGGTCAAAAATGGCCGTAAAATTGCCTTTGGACGAATGGAAATTATGACGTAAACCAAGTGCAGTCAGCCGTTCAATCTCGCTGTGCCCACACCATTTAGGACACCATGCTTTCTCCCCTAATGGGTGGGCTGGACCCATAGAGTAAGAAACCTGCCCTTCACACACGCTCTTCTCGCTTGTAATTCGGTCCTGTTAACACAACACCATGAACGAAATACACTATTGGCAGGCCGTGTTATTTTTGGCATATGCCAAAAATTGGTTGTTTTTGGCATTTTCAAATTTTTATTTTTGGCAGTTTTGGCATCTGGCTCCTGAAATGCCAAAAATAACACGGCCTGACCATGGGTGTCAAACTCAACTTGCGTCGCGGGCCAGATTGAAACCTTCAGAGCACTCGCGCGCGGGCCGGACCAGTCAAATGGTTCCAAAATGTTACCTCAAAATCCATGCCCTTGTTTTTAACTTGAATCATAGTCGTTTACAGCAGTGGTTCTCAACCTTTTTCACCTCGCGGACCGGTAAAACTTCAAAAAATGTCTGGCGGACCGGTGAACTTTTAAAATTGAAATGAATTCAAAATTTAAAGTATGCAACAGTTTGTTTTGCAATATATGGTGCTAGAGAGTGACATTTAGAGGGTTTTGAACGTAATTTATTATCTTCATGATGGCATCCATGTGATTTTATGGTAGTGAGTCTGTTGAGTCGAGGTAAAATTGCCTTGACCAGATAAACGTGCTACCGCCGAGAGTCGTTTACAGTCTTTCGCGCGAAGGCCGTAGATTTAACCGACCACGCCTACTCGAATAATATTCTTCTCTTTGACAATATCGAGAGTGGAAGCGTTTCAGCATAGTGTCCTATATGGTGTCGACACAAACAAATCGCACGGTTCAATGAAATTGTATCACGTCACAGTTTCCATTTGGCTACAGGCAATTTGACGGTGATTTTTGACCGGCTTGCCGATCATTAAATTTGATGAATCGGATATCAATCGAAAGCTGACTCTGCACTGATTACGAAAATATAAATTTTATTCCGCTCGCGGCCCTGGAACCCCCACAATCAGCCCCCAATTATTCATTGTCGAGTAGATTGGCAGTGTGACGCAACAATGCTGTCTGGCGAGACGAGAGACCAGCTCAAGAGCAAGGATGCGGCCGAGCGGCGAGAGTGGGATCAGCTGACGTCGCGACAATAGCGATGTGCAAACGCGCCACAGAGAAACGCTGCGCTGTTGATACTTTTTCTATGCGTTTCGGTACAAGCGAGCACACACCAGCCTTTCCTTGACTTGTAAGGGTAGAACTGGGTCCACAGAATGTATTAGGGCCCTACCAATTTTCGCGCAATATCCTTCAGCTGATAGAGATATGTAGGCTACGTCTAAGTAGTCTACATTGGATATGTCAGATTATTATGATATCGATTGCCTTAGCCCGCTTGTTGCGTAGGGCTCCAGAGACACGTCGCGCTGTTGATGGCGGGTGTCGATACTTTCTATAGTCGCTTTTATGGTTAAGTGTGAGCAAGGAGCATTGAGCATGAGCATACATTACAAGCTTTTATTTGATCCGTATGGGTAGGACTTGGTCCGCGAATGCAGCAGGTAAAATGTTGATTGTTGAATAAAGTTTAACAGCAGGAGTGTCGAATTAAACTGGTATCGCTGTCCGGATTCAATCCGTTACTAGAAAGCTTGCGGGCCATACCTGCCAAATGATTCCAAAATGTTACCACCAAATTCATACCTTTGTTTTTCACTGGAATATATCTGATATCACTATAAACGTTGACGTTGGAATTTGGTTTAGCATTTTTCAATCACCAAATAGTTTTTTTGAATGCCGGGGACCTTTTGCGTCAAAAGTAATACAGTGGTATCACAGATATTTGAATTATATTCATTCTGTAGCCTGTATATATATTCCTAATGTAACTTACGTAAAACGGATTTGCAGTATTTTTTTCGCATCTGTGAATAACTGAATGTCCATTGTCCATTCGGCCCAACAGAGTTTGCACTTTTTCGCCTTCTCGGAATTTGGCAAGGTCACCGACGTGGTGCTTATGGGGACTAGAGTGAAAACTCAACACTGTAGTTGTATTACTACAATATGATAATGATATGATACATTATCTAAATTAGCCGTCTTGAGTGAATCTTATTACTTGAAAGTATATTTTTCTTACTAGAAATATCTCTAACAGCTGAAGGATTGCGCGAAAATTGGTAGGGACCAAATACATTCTGTGGACCCAGTTCTACCATTACAAGTCAAGGAAAGGCTGGTGTGTGCTCGCTTTTAGCGAAGCGCATAGAAAAAGTATCAACAGTGCCACGCATCTCTGGAGCCCTACGCAACAAGCGGGCTAAGGCAATCGATATCATAATAATCTGACATATCCTATGTAGACTACTTAGACGTAGCCTATACATATCTCTATCAGCTGAAGGATATTGCGCGAAAATTGGTAGGGCCCTAATACATTCCGTGGACCCAGTTCTACCCTTACAAGTCAAGGAAAGGCTGGTGTGTGCTCGCTTGTACCGAAACGCATAGAAAAAGTATCAACAGCGCAGCGTTTCTCTGTGGCGCGGTTGCACATTGCTATTGCCGCGACGTCAGCTGATCCCACTCTCGCCGCTCGGCCGCATCCTTGCTCTTGAGCTAGTCTCTCGTTTCACCAGACAGCATTGTTGCGTCACACTGCCAATCTACTCGACAATGAATAATTTGGGGTAGATTGTGGGGGTTCCAGGGCCATGAGTGGAATAAAATTTATATTTTCACAAGCAGTATACAGCGTCAGCTTTCGATTGATACCCGATTCATCAAATTTAATGCTCGGCAAGTCGGTCAAAAATCACCGTCAAATTGCCTGTAGCCAAATGGAAACTGTGACGTGATACAATTTCATTGAACCGTGCGATTTGCTTGTGTCGACACCATATAGGACACTATGGTTTCAGAGTCGAACCAAGCACTAGGGATGGTGTGAACCTCTGAAAGGTTCAGGTTCGTATAAACGCGAACGTTTTTCAAAAGTTCTGTGTGAACGCGAACGTGAACCTCATGACGCCACGCGACGTCATATTGCTAATTGAAACCCTACATTTCAGTGAAGTGATCCTCGCGATACCTAGCGACGATTCGGGCCGCAAGATGCCACAATGCTGAAGTACATATCGACGTTTTAAACATCGCCAAATGTATCAAGTGTCGCTTTGCCAACAATTTCGACGAGGACTTTCAAGGGAATATAAGCTTACGCATTAACGGCCTAGGCCAGACGGACAATGTATTCGGCGTCCGAGTATTGCTACGTTGATATTGAGCAGAGTGTAAAATGGGTTTATATACTTGATTCTTTAACAAGTTATACAGAAGTAGGTAACACCCCGATCGCACGGATTTGGTTTTTATGATACAATAAACATAATAAATCAAGATTGACACCGTACGCCTGCTAGATTTATTACATCAGGCAACGGTATAAATTTCATTGATTGGTTGAATAAGCATCATTCGGTGACTACCTACATGTAGTGTAGCCTATTTAGCTATTGATGTTGTGTGATTGCGGGTCAAGCTCACAACAGAGAGTCACTAAATATTCACAAACGGAAAGCTGCAAATTTCGAGCAAACTTTTGTAACAAAGCAAGTAACATTTTTGAGGTTGTCAAGGTGCATGCTCGTAAAGTGTTGATTTTTTTATGCTGCCAGCGCCGTGTATAGAGTGGCCCGCAGTCGAAATGCACTAAATTTCAGCCAAAGATGTTATAATGAAGCGAAAATTGTAATATATGAAAAAGGTTCACAATGCAGAACCTATCAAGGTTCGTTTGTGAACGTGAACCTCAAAAGTTCCGAGGTTCACACACAGAACGCGAACGTTAACCTCACGTTCACACCATCCCTACCAAGCACCCTGTCGTGCTACGGCTTGCTCATTGCCCACTGCCACCATACGCCGGTTACTCTGGCAACTACGAATACAATCCGTGCCGCAAAAAACACCATACAGCAGCTATACGGTCCACCCGCATATCAGGGCCGAAAAAGCACTTCGTCCGCCCACCCCAAAAACGTTGGTCTTGGGCCGCCACAGGTAAACCAACCCATCCTAACGGAGGCTTCGCCCCCAGACCCTATAGTTGGGTAGATGTTTTCATCTGTACTTGTGAGCACATTCATTCTACTCAGTGTAAGCAGAGAGTTTATGTAGCTTAATCGCGCAAATTTTCGATCATTTAGGACTCAATCGGCTTTCTCGCTACCTAATTTATGGCACCTTTCGGAGTCCCATGTTAGCCCAAACTTCATTATGTACGTCGTGGCGCGCTAATGGCTGACGCCGAAATGCTTATTTCTAGAAATCAGGCGTATTTCTCGGAGAAGGGAACCAAATGAGCAAGACATTTAGTGACACTAAAAAGCGAGAAAAGAAATACATAAATGGTGGAAAAAGTTTCACAATAAAATACGCTATGACTCATGTTCATTTGCAAAATAATTTTGGGCCTTTTTCAAGCTCGACCCTCTCCAATTGGGCGGTTTGGGGGCACACGTTATGGTCCTGCACAAAATGAAGGAATCGAAAATGAATGAACGCACAAACTGCGCTGTTTAACGATGAGGCAGCTGGTATATGTTCTGTACTTGTCGCTCGCATGTCGTCAAATGACAAGTCTTGAACTTAAAGTCAAATCGAACATGTTTCCACACTGTAAAAAATCTGGTAGATTTACTGGGAAATCTCTGTAAATTTTACCACAAATTACCGGTGGCAGCCAATTACTGTGCGTAGCTTGTCATTTTACATTTTGATATGTAATATTACCTTAATATAGCTGTAAAGTAAGTTACCAGAATTTCTTCGCAAAATTACTGACAGTTACTCGTTACTGCAGTTTACCGGGCTATTGGCAAAATTGATTAGCTTCAAAATCGCTGCAGCCAATGTATACGTAGAACTGAATGTTACTGATATATCATTCTATAGAGGTGATTTGACCTGATTGAACCTCGTTTGCGAGACTGGGGTCTGTCATACCGAAATTGTTGGCCCTAGTATCAATTTAAGGTTAGTAGGGTACAAGAAATAACTGACGATCGTAGCTAATGTGGTACACCGTAGCCATATTATATTATAAGGCAATGGCTGTACGGCGAGTCTCGCTGGTTACATTCGTTGTCACGGATAAGGCTGATAAGTTAGAAAATTAGTTCAGGATGTATAATATTGCTCGGGGAAACTAGAAATATCAGCACCGCATGCTCAGCTAACCATTTGTTAATGGCGGACAAGGCGACCTGTAATAGGTTACATTAGGTGACTGCTTTTTCTGAGATTCGTAGTAAACAAGCAACGCACAACTGTGACATCACAAGCAGCGTCTGGTTAGGTAAGTACAGTAAGTAGTTAACAACACATGGAATATACATCAATTTATACGAAATTAGATGAAAAAAGGGACTGTATGCAATGATAAATGTTTCTGTATGGAAAAAACGACCCAGATCAAACATTATAACGTGGCCAGTAAATATTATTGGTGTTATGTGTCAGCGGATGAATACCATTTATTTTGAAATCGTTCGAGTGTCGTCTGGCCAGTGGCCATAGTGAGATTTGAGCAAAGGGTGGAGCGAAGCTTGTGCTTGAAGAAAGTGAACACGATCGTTGAAGATTCCTAGGAATGGGTGCCTTTATTTTGTACATGCAAGCTAATGAAAAGCTAATGCAGCTAATTAAGCTAAGGAAAAGCTAATTAAGCTAATGAAAGGCTAATTAAGCTAATGAAAAGCTAAGTAAGCTAATGAAAAGCTAATGAAAAGCTAATTAAGCTAATGAAAAAGTAAGCTAATGAAAAGTAAGCTAATGAAAAGCTAATGAAGCTAATTAAGCTAATGAAAAGCTAAGTAAGCTAATGAAAAGCTAATGAAAAGCTAATTAAGCTAATGAAAAAGTAAGCTAATGAAAAGTAAGCTAATGAAAAGCTAATGAAGCTAATTAAGCTAATGAAAAGCTAATGAAAAGCTAATGAAAAGCTAAGTAAGCTAATGAAAAGCTAATGAAACCAGCTAATGTAAAAATGAAGCCAATGAAGCAAGGAAGTAAGTCCAGATTAGTATTTTGCTCATATGATTCTGGATGTATCAAATCCGAAATTTTAAATCCAAGTTTAGAATCTGGATATTTGATTCTCAATAGGGATTTTTGAATTATGATTGCAATAGTGCCAATTCAGACCTAACTGCACCCTGCAAACCGGAAGATTTGACGGCACCGACAGGTTTGTTTTGGGGTGTTCATGGTGTGTCTCGACTACTATGGTCATGGTCATGGTCATTTACACCAGGCAATTTTCTACATTTTTATTCCGTAGCGGCCGACTTGTACAACGGCCCACATTCTTGGCTTTTATAAGACACCGCTTACACGGATGAGATGGCACCTAGGTCCTAGGTAGGAATTCTGGAGTCGACCTCGGTCGGACTCGAACCCACAACCCATTGGTGTTGCAGCTGTGGATTATACCACTACGTTATCTCGCCACTACATACAGCGGTGATCTCTGACGAAGTTTTTCTGCCTACTCGGTGCTAAAGTGCCAGCACGCCTAACATGATAATGTGGCCGGTTATGTTTGCAAACTGAATTTGATAGCGTGAACGAACATGAACATTGAACATCAACGACGTTTCAAAGGGAGTTCATTTCTTGATGGTAATTAGTTAGGAAGGCAAGGAGGATTTGAAAACAGCATTGTCTCACAAGCTCCAGCATGCCTGCTATCAATCAACGCATCATACAAAACTGGATTAACCCGTTTTGGCACGCGATATGTCTGGTAAACCGAATTCGCGTGGATATTGGTTGCGGGCTTGACAGTAATTTTTATATTACAAATAAACTTCACATCATGATCGACAGATTATAATTTAGATTATTGATCATTTTCTTTAGAACTGAATCATTCTGCGCATAATTTCAAAATTGGGAAGACTTCTTTTTCGTTACCTATGCGAAACCTAAATGACGTACTAGTGAGACATCGGCACCATTGTCATCCTGATAATGAGCAATGAGTAAACTAACGTTGGAAACGTCCGGATATGTACTACTTTGTAATTGCATATATTTGCTGCGCTGAATTGGGATATTCCCGTATCATTTCTGCTTTATAATATTTCACAGGGAGGGGCAAGGTATAGCCTATCGACTAGCGAGTCGTAACGCATTCACGCTCGTGATCTTTTATTATAATATCCGACAAGAATAATGCTTAGCTAGCGCGGAATATACTTGACTAGTTCCGCTTTAGTTCGCTTGAATATATTCACAGCTCCGCAGCTGCAAAACGAATTGGTTGGGGGTTCGAATCAGGCCCAAGTCGGTTCCAGTATTCCTACCCAAGTGTTTCTGGTTTAGGGTGTGGGCTTGTACTGCTCGTACGATCCGCGTAGACGGTGTCTTGCAAAGGCCCTGACCACTAATAGTCGGTGGATCAGGAACCGTAATAACGAATACCAGCCTGGTGTAAAATGACCAATGACCATCCTATAGTTGTAGAAACACCATTAATACCAACCTACTACGTTAGTGTGACCACTGATAAGTGTGACTAACTGTCTCTAACATTAATTTTGTAATTCACATATCGATACATTTGTACGTGTACTTGAGGTAGAGTTGCAACGTCACCACGTCACCACAGAGTTAACATGTGTTTATCAAAGAACCTGATTGTGACGTCCCCTCGCTTCAGAAATTGTGCAAAATTTGCAACTTTCCCCGCACGGCAGCGCTCGTAGCAATCCCATTGGGGTCATCATTTGAGGTAGCGAAGGACAGTGGAAAGGATAGCAATTCTCATTGTTTTTTCCGCAACAACGTTGCGTTTTCGTCTTGGATTATGTCTCATCCTTGTACTGTTTGCGGACTTGATTGTTTAAAGTCCGACGAGTACGTCGAATGCTACGAATGCAACAGATACTCTCACTGTTCTTGTGCGAAGATCGGTAGCTTCAATGAGCGGAAAATCCAGATTTTCATATGTCGTTGTTGCATATTCTTCGAAGGTGAATTCAATTATGAGTGGGCATTGCAACATATTAGAGCAAATCCGGAACATTGTACAGCTATAAAACGGATACTTCGTTTGTATAAAGTACTCGAGCCTGATCGGAGCATGCCAAATGAGGCAGCAGTAGTGGATGAGGTTTCACTTATGATTTTGAAGCAGTTTCATTATATCATCACCACGGATCACACGGCCTTGCGAGTTGATGGCGATGGGAATTGTTTTTACCGCGCAATGTCGCTTGCCTTATACGGCACTGCGAAACACCACTTGCGCTTGAGGCTTCTGACCGCGCTCGAAATTATTGAGCATCCGAAATATTATGACGAAGACGCAGAGGGATTTGTTGACCTTATAGCTGACGTTAGAATTGTGTCATCGCCTTATGCCAGTCTGGTACAAAAAGCAAGCATTCCGGGGCATTGGTCCGAGATGATGCATATTTACGCATTGAGTGCCGCCCTTGGCTCCGCGATTCGCTCATATTATCCGTCAACATTGGCAAATGAATACCTGACAGAACCGTTCACGCGCAAATGTTGCGGCCGGGGTGTGTCGAAATTTGCCATACCAGTTGCGACTCTGATGTGGACACAAACTACCGTGCCCACGACAAGCAATCCATTTCGACCGAATCACTTCGTGCCAATCATCAAAATCACCGATCTGATTTCAAGTGATCCAAATAGTTTATGCGAATCAAAACTGAAATCGGAGGATCAGAAAAGCGACATTGATAAGCCGAATGTACGCGAAAAAGACGACATTGACAAGCCGAATATACGCGAACAAGACGACTTCAAAACGTTTCATAAGAGCGCACTTGGCGATGTGAATGCTAATAAACAACAGCATTCGCTCCTAGAAAGCAGTATCCCAAGTGAAGATTCGCCTATTGACCAAATGAATGGGGAACAGATGAATTCAGAAATAGGAGAAGTTGCTGACGGAGACAAAACCAAATCAGTTCTACCTAACCTGAACAATGAGCTGAACAATGAAACGAAGCTGCCCTTTAACGAGTTTTTGAAAATTGAGGATGTGGTGAAAAAAATTATGGATTGTAAAAACGCCCTTTCGAAGATTCCTCCAGGACGGAAAGACAATTGTTACATTATCGTTGATTTTAAAACAAACATACTTCGAAAGGCTGCTAAAATTCATCGCATATTTTATGATGACATGGGAGCTTGGACAAAAACCAAGCAAACATATTCATATTACTTGAAGACCGAGGACCGACTCAGGTATGTATACAAGCCGCGGTGCCACAGGGGTGCTATTTGTACCCTAAAAATGAAGGAGTACTTGCCGTTATCACCGCAGCCTTCTCCAGGTGACGTACTCATGGTTGGGCGATACTACGCTAAATCAAAGAACAACCCTGGTTACGAAAAACGTATAAGCTGGATTGAAAGCGGACCATCGGATCCATGTAATGTGTGTATCGTGGAGTACAAGGGTATATCTGGGGACTGCAGTCCACACGGAAACAGCTCTGTGAACTTTCAAAATTACATCCGCACTCCGCCCAGCACTATTGAGAAGATAAAGGAAAAGGTTACATACGGGACAGGAAAGCGAGTTTACGTTGATCTTCAAAATGATTCCGAAAGTATTTCGCAAATGCCTCGGAATATAAGTCAGATCCACCACACTAAGCACCGGGAAAAAGTAAGCAAAGAAGGGCACAGTAGCCTGTCGCGAGACTGTTATGCAGACGAACTTTTGGATGTCATAAGCATGATGCACACGGAAAAATTTGTGAGAAGAGTCATCCATTCTCCAGCAAAAGCATCCAGCATAATTGTATACACCGATGATCAAATAACAGATCTTAAAAAGATGTGTTGTACTGGAAAAACTGTACTAGGAATTGACAAGACATACAACCTAGGCAATGTGTACGCTACTGTAGCAGTTTTCAAAAACGTGAAGATGATTAGCACCAGAACGCAGGAAAATCCGATTTTCATTGGTCCCATATATCTCCACCATAGGTCAGATAGAGGGACATTTAACGACTTCTTCAGTCATCTTAGCTCCGTTATAGGAGGTACTTTCGATCACCTTGTCGTGGGGACAGACGACGAAATTGCACTACACTCAGCAATAGAAAATTCGTTCAAAAACTGCAAGCACGTTCTCTGTGTCAATCATTTAAAGACAAATTTGGTCGACAAACTTCAGCACGGCATCGGTGCAAGCAAGCATTTGAGAAAAAGTCTGGTGAATCAAGTCTTCAATCTGTTGGATAGCAAGGACGAAATTGAATTTAATCGAAGAGAAGAAGACCTACTCACTAGGTGCCATAGCATATGCCCAATGCTGGTCACATACTTACAAAATAGATTGCTACCGTTGTTGCGAAAAAAGGTCTGGCAAATGCGTAGCTTTATCGGCGCCGAGCACAAATGGTTCACCAATAACAACTGCGAGAGCATGAACCATGTTCTCAAGCGATTGACAGATTGGAAAAAGAAAAAGTTACCAGATCTAATTAATCTACTCAAATCAGCGATTACTTCACAATACTTGGATGTACGAAAGAGTATCACAGGCCGTGGTACTTTTACCCTTGCTGAGAATTGTAAAAAGTATTTGGTATCTCCTTGGGATTGGGACGACATGCCAAAAGACGAGCAAGACCGTTCATTTCAGCAGTTAATGAATTTTCCCGCCCCGACAGCCTGTAAGCTGCCTAAATCATTATCACTCTCCACTGATGGGCAATTGATGGCGCATAATCCTTCGAAACGAAGTGGCAGCAAGCCAGGAGGAACTAAATGCAAAAGAAAAGTTCGTTGAGCCGTAACTAAAGAAAATCAAGTTCATAAATGCACTGTACATTTGCAGCAATTGTGCCTATACTGCCAGCATGAACAATTGAACATATACAACATGTACAACATTTTCTGTCTGCAAGTACTGAAATCCCTGTCCATATTGGCGTATTTCCTTTCGTTGTCGTAATTTTCTGCAAGTGAATGCTCAGTTTCGTTTTATATGTTGCTATATTTTTCAATACAGTGTTACGCTTGCTTGTGTTTCAAAACTGAAAATTATCACCCAATGATATGAACAGCAAGGATGAGATGGCGTATTTCGGTTCCTCCCGAATGTGAGGTTGCCTCAACGAACCGGTGATCCGCTAAATGAGTTGACAGATTTTTTCACGACGGATTCCTTTTCTGTCGTTATCGTACCATTTTAACCAGACTGGATATCGGCACTGATGTTACGCGCCTGCGGCTATGGGTTGTCGGGACAGCTATCGTTTGGTAGAGTAGAGGTTTAACCAGAGCAAACAGTTCGCAGGAGAGAAAAAGTTCTATAACTGGTCTAGTTAAGCAATGTAGGGTCAATATATCTTGTAAAGAGAAAGCTACGTTTTCATTGGCACAATGTTCAACCTAAAATCGGCGATGTGTAGTGGTTCCAAATATAATAATTTTCATAGTCATTGGGAACGATAAAGTAGCAACATTTTCATAGTCGTAAATGAGTATATCACGAGTATTTTCAATAATATCCCGAGATAGTACTCGCAGCATAGTTTATTTGTAAACGAGGCTGGCATTGATGTCGGTTAATAATTATTATTTCAAAGATACCAATTCAGCGTCAATCAACAAACGCACGCATTTAGCAATTGCAATCAGCGAAGTTTTTCGATGCGTGGTGTTCAATTAGCTTCCTTGTTATATTAGCTTCATTAGTTTTTCATTACCTTGTTTCATTAGGTTTTGATTAGCTTACTTCTCATTACCTTAATTGCTTTTAATTAGCTTCATTAGCTTTTCATTAGCTTACTTTTCATTAGCTTACTTTTTCATTAGCGTAATTAGCTTTTCATTAGCTTAATTAGCTTAATTAGCTTTTCATTAGCTTACTTTTCATTAGCTTACTTTTTCATTAGCTTAATTAGCTTCATTAGCTTTTCATTAGCTTACTTTTCATTAGCTTACTTTTTCATTAGCTTAATTAGCTTTTCATTAGCTTACTTAGCTTTTCATTAGCTTTTCATTAGCTTCATTAGCTTTTCATTAGCTTAATTAGCTTTCAATTAGCTTTTCATTAGCTTACTTAGCTTTTCATTAGCTTTTCATTAGCTTAATTAGCTTCATTAGCTTTTCATTAGCTTACTTTTCATTAGCTTACTTTTTCATTAGCTTAATTAGCTTTTCATTAGCTTTTCATTAGCTTACTTAGCTTTTCATTAGCTTAATTAGCCTTTCATTAGCTTAATTAGCTTTTCCTTAGCTTAATTAGCTGCATTAGCTTTTCATTAGCTTGCATGTACAAAATAAAGGCACCCCTAGGAATGCTGAATGGCATACGCATCTTAAAAGGTAATACAGTACTACATAGTATTTGTTACCGTGAATATCTGACTCTGCACACCAGCCCTCGATGACTTAGATTTCATGATTGATATATTTCATTCGCCGCATTCTCTGTTCTATTTTGGGATATTTGTCGACTTATATAGTGACCACATACTCCGCTGCGGAGGAGTTGAAACTGTTGGCTTGGTAATGTCATTTTCGGGCCATAGCATAGATATGTTTTCATCCACTGCTGGATTTGTTTGCCACACATGCCACCTTAAATTAGGAACCTTTTGCTTCAATACAGAGATAAAGTCATGAATCTCTGCTATGTCATGTAAAAGGCGGAGCCGTCATCACACAATGTGCCAGTACCGGTACTTCAAAACATGTTATATTTTTGTTAGCCTATTTGTCTTAGTCTTTATAATGTCATGTCCACTGTCCAGGTTAGGAACTTTGCTTTATATAGCTACTTACGCACGAATTCTTTTTAGTGGAACTGCAAGATACTACTTACACAGAAGGAATGAGAACGAGAAAAAGAAACAATTGGAAGTTTGGCCGGTGGTGGAATTAATTCACGTTTTCTTGAGACCACTCGTGTTACTGCATGTCTCCCAAAGAAGAATTAGACCTCCAGCAGCAATATTTTTCCATCGATAACCACTTCATCGTGATATCATGAATGAATATACAGTTTATTCCAATGTCGTTTTGTGGATGTGAAGAAAATGTTGCGATATTTTTGCATCGGGTTGCTTTGCGATAGGTATGGATGTACGTGAATTTACAAGCTGGTATGTAATCCTGATTTACAGGAACAGCATGTAGGTAGGTAGGCGGTAAAATGACAGTCTCGATCGCAAATGTACAGGAGAACATGTAGATTAGATATACCGGAGGTGACTGTAACATTACAGTCTGGCGTGTAAAGTGAGATTACCGGACGAGTGTAAGTTAAATTTACGTTGACTAACGGTAATGTTAGATTACCACGAAATGTCTGGCTACCGTGCTTCCAAACATTTCGCGGTAAATCGAGGTTTTTATTTTTTACAGTGCAGCCCCAATGTCACCTCGCGAAATTCTGAATCAGTTTAAAATTTGATGTTTTATTTATTTTATAAATGGACAAGCGTTCAACATTGCATTTTGAAATTAAGGTATATAATTGTAATATACGTGACGGACCGGCAGGAATGTCGTCGCGGACCGGCACCGGTCCGCGGACCGGCGGTTGAGAACCACTGGTTTACAGCACTGAATCGCCATTTGTTAGAAATGTGCCATTTTCCAAAATCGTGTCGCGGGCCGGATGAAACCGTCTGGCCGGCGGGATGCAGCTGGTATACACTATACAGGACTGGAGTGGAACATAGGTCATGAATTGGGCCATCTGTAATGTGAACTCTGGTGATTGCTACTTGCTAGGGTCTGCAATAAATTCCTCCACGGGCCGGATGAAACCGTCTGGCGGGCCGTGTCTGGCCTGTCAGGATTGTGTTTGTTAGGTCGGTGCGGCTATCAGGTTATGTGTATTAATCAGGTCCGAAACAACATTTTTTCTGCCCCCTTCCGCCAAAAAAAAGCACTGATCTTGGGCCCACCATAGGGTGGTCGATGTAACTTGTTGGACACTTACTATATGCATTTAGCTGTTAAATTTTATATATGAATTCTGTCAATAATATTGATTCTTCCATATATTAGGCTACTATAAAATGCACCAGAGGTTGCACATCCGGTGATTTCAAACCTTTTATGGTTGCGACCTCATTTCCAACTTGAAAATGTTCGGTGGCAAAGTTCAAAACTTAACAAGCTGATTACTAAAAAACTTCAGCTTGCCTAAACTTGCTCACGGCCTAGGAAGCTGATTACTTCCAAAGTCATCGCGATCCCCAGATAAAGGCAAACGACCCCAAAATTTGGAACCACTGTCTGTGACTGAAGCATCCAATCGGCCTTAACCAACTCTAGGAATATACCGTTAGCTTATAATTGCGATTACAATCAGACTTATTTCAGTAATTGATGGTTATTTATATTTATTTTGATCGCATTTTTGACGAGGGTGGTGCCTGGTGCCCATACTAATATCATTATACGTTGCATTAATATGCCGGACCTGATGTGTGGAACAGTATCCCGCCGGCCATCCGACAGTCGACGAGCATGTCCACATTCAAGTCGAAATACAAGCAATTACTACTAAATAGATACAGTCCATCCTCAAGATTACCGGACCACGACTGACCTATCGATCTCGCTTCCCATGACATGCCGCCCTATTTCTTGTCGCTTTCTTTTTCTATACTGTATTCTTTACTTTCATTCAGTGTGCATGCCTCCTCTTTACTACGCCTAGGCCAAGGTGGGTGTCCGATTCCATTGACAAATCCAAGTCGCTTCGACATCCTCCTGTCTATTCATTGTATCGCATTTTTTGTGGTGTATTGAACTGATAAAATTGCTAATAAACCGATGATGATGATTAACTCGCGCGCGACGCGATGAAGAATTTTGAATAGCATAAATACGCTTGAAAATAATATTGTTTATGTGGATTTACGAAAAACTTTTGAGCCTGCTTCAAGCCTTCAAAATTCCGGACATTTAGGCATATTTTAGAAATTCCTCCCGGACGCATTTTTTTCGGTGAAATTCCGGACATGTCCGGGAAATTCCGGACGTATGGCAACCAGACATGGGGTGATTACTTCACGAATGTAATCGATTGCGATTACGATTACTTGTGAATCCCGCGATTACGATTACGATTACGATTACAGCAAAATCAGGAAGTAGTCGATTACGATTACGATTACATTTCAAAAGTAATCACGATTACTCACGATTACTTTTGTTTTGCTTCTTAGAACTAATTTCAGAAGAGATATTGGAAGACAATATAAAGGTCTAATGAGATGATAACTTTCCTTATAATTCATACGTCATTTGCTTGTTACGTCATAATGCACCAATTGCCCAACTCTATGCAGGACTATTCGTTGCATCCAACGATTTGCATTCTTGCCAGGTCCGTAACTGCCACACCCCTAACTCCCCAATAGGACCGGGAGCGAGCTCTAAGGGGACTCAAAAGTATTTCGTAAATCAACATAAATTATTATAGATTATTTTCAAAAGAGTTGATTATCTTGAAAATTTTCTTTGAGCTTCGGGATTTACTGTCTCTAAATAGCTTGATTTTGAAATGCATACCTCTCCCCCTCAAGAAAAAAAGCATGCATAATTTATAGGAATAGGCATTTCTGAGGCGGTCAATACCCCGCCACAACACACCAAATAACGTATGCAATTTCGGCCAACATGCAACTCCACAAAATGTACTACCAAAGAATGACCTTTGCCAAAACTTTGGGTATATGTCCATTGTCATTAGCCGCGCTCTGTGGGCGTGACGAATAGTCTGGTCCTTCCTATCTGAGGCCCAACAATGCAAATGCCACCCGGGGCACTCACAGAGGAATGAAGACATGACAATTTGTGTGTGCGTCTCATGAATGTTTTTCTTTTAGTCTGCTACGTGTGGGCGACTACAGTATCTTTTGATTATATAAAAGACGGGAGGTCACGAATTAACAACATACAATAAAGTAATTATAACAACATACCAGATGCTATAATTATGAATTACGTGCCCCCAGCTCTACCGGTAAATCTGAATGAATAGCAATATAATGCAATTACCAATATTATTGACGAAATTCAGTCATCAACTTGAAAACTGACCACCCTGTGGGGCCCCAATACCCAGGGTTGTAATGACTCGAGTCGCGATTTTTTGGTGACTATAGACTTGACTCGAGTCATTTTTTCAAATGCGTAAATTGACTTGACTCGATTCAATTTTTGTATTGACTCGATTTGTACTCGAGTCATTTTGCATGACTCGAACCAAGTCATATGACTCGAGATTAGAACGGCCAAGACAGACATTCCATGTAACTTCGAAGAATAGTAAAGTTACCACATTATTTGTATTTCGTCTATCAGTCCTGATACTTGGAAATAGGGCCGTAAACTGTGAAAACTGATGAAAATTACTATATTATGAATACGAGCCATTCTATATCACTCGAGCAGAGTTGAAAAAAGTGGGTTGTACCGAATTGATCTGAAAACTGATCTGTGAACATAGCGACTGGGACTCGTACTCGAGTCTAACACTATGACGCGGACTCGACCCTATCCTAGCTAACTTGGACTCGGACTTGACTCGGAGGCGAATTGAAAATGACTCGACTTGACTCGGAGGTGAATTGAAAATGACTCGACTTGACTCCAGTCAAGACTATAAAAATAAGATTGACTTGTGACTCGGAACATTGTGACTTGGTTACAACCCTACCAATACCAAGGTTGGGAGTGGGGGACGAATTGCTGTTTTGGTCCTGATTGTACCTAAAACCCACACTAACATGGTGTATGAGCGGATGGCTATGGCGACAGGTATAAATGTCCAGTGAAGAATTTGAAAATAACGATTGGCGCCCGTTTCAAGTAGAGTCATAAGAGATGAACTAAAAATTCTACCTTACACTTAATACAGATACTGAAACCTGCCGTTACGAGAAGCGGCAAAGAACGGCTCGGTTATGATTTATATCAGCAGCTGTTGATTTTAACCAACGTTATGTTTTATTTCAAATCTTTGTCCGGTGTACGTAGTTCTATATATCCCTGGTATAATACATACGTATACCACAGAGATAGGCCTACTGCTCGCCAAGCAGCAACGGTCAAACTGCGTTTAACTAAGCATAACCAAACATCAATACATAAGTTACTATTTGAAACTAGGCAGAATTGTGATTATTATCTTGCTGTGAGGTAGTGGCGTCTAGAGTGTATTGATAACCTGATATGCAGCATGGCTTACACTGTCCTAACAATCACACAACAATGTACATCGAATATATATTTACTACGTGTGGATACTTCTTACGCAAGGACGAGCAAAGCTAATACTTCTGACGTAATAATGAGCAGTGGCGTTTGAAAATCAACCGTTTGCGCTATCACTAACCTGGTATAATATCTCTTCCTTGTTCACGAATGTTCGGTTATGTCATATTAATTGTACAAATAAAAAGTAATCGTTCTTTCACAAAGTAATCGATTAGATATGTGAAGTAGTCGATTACGATTACGATTACTTTGGATTTTTTTCGAATGTAATCGATTGCGATTACGATTACTTGAAAATGCTGTAATCGTCGTAATCGATTACGATTACTAATCGCGATTACCCCATGTCTGATGGCAACCCTAGTGTAGTGGTTCTCAAACTTTATTAGACACGCTCCCCTTTATTATAATAGTGAAAAATTTCTCGACCCCCTTATCACCATAACACAAAATGCGACCAGGGATGCTGGCAATAGCAATCGCATAATTTGATGGCAAGGAATGTTATGACTAATTGATTAGAGAATTATAGAGAGCAATAGGGATGGTGTGAACGTGAGGTTCGCGTTCGCGTTCTGTGTGTGAACCTCGAAAATTTAGAGGTTCGCGTTCACAACAAAACCTTGGTAGGTTCTGCACTGTGAACCTTTGTCATGTATTACAAGTTCCACTTCATTATAACATCTTTGGTTGATATTTATTGCATTTCAACTGCGAGCCAGCACTCTATACATGGCGCTGGCAGCATAAACATGAAAACTGAACGAGCATGCACCTTGACAATCTCAAAAGTTTTACTTGTTTTGCTCCAAAAGTTTGCTCGAAATATCCAGCTTTCCGTTTGTGAATATATAGTGACTCTCTGCTGTGAGCTTGACTCGCAATCACACAACATCACGAGCGATATACGTAGTCAGCGAATGATGCTTATTCAACCAATCAATGAGATTGATATCGTTTTGTGATGTAAACAATTTAGCAGGCGACGGGGTCAATCTTGACTTCATATCTTTACTGCATCGTTAACACCAAATCTGTGCGATTGAGGTGTTGGCTACTGCTGTATTACTTGTTAATTGGATAATATCGGTAGCAAGTGTAGAAACCCGTTCTACACTCTGCTCAATCTCAATGTAGCAAATACTCAGACGCCGAATACATTGTCCGGTCTGGCCTAGACCGTTAAGGCGTAAGCTTATATTCCCTGGTAAGTCCTCGTCGAAATTGTTGGTAAATTGACGGAAGATGGGAGTATTATATCCTTTGATTGCCTCAGATGATACATTTGGCGACGTTTAAAACGGCAATATGTACTTCAACATTGTGTCATTATGTGGCCCGAGCAGTCGCTAGGTATCGTGTACAATGTACACTGTACATTAATATAGGCTATCACTTCATTGAAAGATAGGGTTGGAATTAGCAATATGACGTCATGTGACGTCATGAGGTTCACGTTCGCGTTCACACAGAACCTTTCAAAAAGGTTCGCGTTCACACGAACCTGAACCTCTCAGAGGTTCACACCATCCCTAGAGGGCAATGCAACTATGAATTGTAGGCAAATCGCGCATAACGTGAAAAAAAAATCAGTTGACCGCAGCTACGCGCCCCCCTTCAGATGCTTTCACGCCCCCAGTTTGAGAACCACTGGTTTAGTGAGTTGGCTGATGTCGCCTAAACGCGCGAAGCGGGAAAAACTTCCATAATTCATGATTGAATCGGTCAGATCAGGAATTGCATATATAGCCTATCAATTTTTTATTCTCTCTCTATGTTCAGTGTTCACGTAATCAGATTTACTGCGGTAATAGAGCTGAGTAAAGCGTGTTGGAAAAGGTAGGACCCCTATTTGCGATAGTGCATGTTTATTTTGTTCTCTATTTGATGTTTTTAGAGTAATCAGTTTCCAATTCAACTGTGCTTTATTTCTATCTCGCTTTTCTAATCATTCTAATTGTCTGATTTTAATCCTAATTATTTGACTATTACTGTTCTACTTTTCGATTCGCTTGCCTTTATATTTTCCTCGTTGCCGTTGCGTCCGCCTACATTCTATCGAGCAACGGACGAGCGAGCACTATTGCGAATCTCGATCATGCATCTTCGTGTTTCAACCAACCAAAGCCTTGTTCCATTAGGAGTGCTTGGTTATGTTATCTTGAATATAAGAGTGATACGCAAGGTTTGCCCAGTCCAAGAGCAGATTCAGCTAAGCAGACAGGGTTTGACGCCTGCTAAATCGGCACTCATTGACGTCTAGAACGCCGCGTCGAAACAATTAAATAATTAATAATTAAAATAATTAAATATCTTCGGGCGAACCCGTTGGTATATTAACTTCGTAACATGATGCTATTTCGTGACCTCCTATATCTGCTATATGTCAAACGATATTGAAATCGCCCAAACTTACTAAACTAAAAGACGAACATGATTTCAAATTGGTATTTCTTTACTGGCTAATAATTTTTCCCTGCTGGATGGCATTTGTCTTGAGGAGTTCAGATCGCCAGGACAGGAACATTCGGCGCCAGCATTTAGGCGCCTACGGACAATTATTAAACATTGTATCTAAATCGAAGTTTTCGGTCAGCACAAGGACAGTCCTTTTCGGCCACGGTCCGCTGTTGATCGTTCTGGCGCACTTCTCGGAGTTGCATATAACAAAGCCTAAAACTTTATATGTCTTGGTGCGTCGTGACGAGGTAATGGCCCACAACTAAGTGCCCATTTCTATAAATCATGCGATTTTGTTTTTGTTGGGAGAAGGGTACCAAATAATCAAGATAGTTGGCAACATTAAATCTAGCACGGCGCGAAATTTTTCTGAAAAAATTGCCCAAATTTCCAAAGAAATACTACATAATTTATGTTAATTCACGAAAAAATTTGGGGCCCCCTTCGAGCCCGCCCCTGGCGGTTTGGGTGCAGCAGTTACGGTCCTGCATGTAACATGCGACTCCGAAAAGTGTGTCAGAACGATCGTCAGCGAAAAAACCTTGGCCGAAAAGGACTGCTATTATGTTGACTGAAAACTTTGATGAAATGCAATTAGGGATGGTGTGAACGTGAGGATCGCGTTCTGTGTGTGAACCTCATAAATCTAGAGGTTCACGTTCACAAACGAACCTTGATAGGTTCTGCACTGTGAAGCCTTTTTTATATATTACAATTTCCACGTCATTATAACATCTTTGGTTGAAATTAACTTAGGGTTACCATATTTTGGAAATCTGAAAAGAGGACACTTTTTCAAAATTGTAAAAGTTGCAAATCCAGGTGAAAATCCTGAAAAAATGTTAAATTTTGTCCAACTTCGTGATCGGTTGACTAAAAATACCCGCCGGGGCGTTAGTTTGGTGATGATTTACGGCATCTCAGTCGAATTTGGCCGTAAATTTGATCAAAATTCCCAAAAAAGAGGACAAAATCTCAAAAAAGAGGACAAAAGGGCGTCCTCCGAGGACACTTTCAAAAAAGTGAAAAAAGAGGACGTATGGTAACCTTATTTTAACTGCGGGTCACTCTTATGCATGGTGCTGGCAGCATGAAAAATCAACACTAAACGAGCATGGACCTTGACAATCTCAAAAATTCTACTCGCTTTTGTTACAATATCCAGCTTTCCGTTTGTGAATATTTTGTCTCTCTGCTGTGAACTTGACCCGCAATCACACAACATCAAGATCGAAATATGCTACCTAGGTAGTCAGCGAATGATGCTTATTCAACCTATCAATGAAATTGATATCGTTGTCTTATGTAAAAAATCTAGTAAGCGTACGGGGTCTACCTCGATTTCATATGCTCATCGTATCATAAAAAACAAATCCGTGCGATTGGAGTGTTGGCTACTGCTGTATATTGTTAATGGGGTAATATCGGTAGCAAGTATAGAAACCCGTTTTACACTATGCTCAATAACAACGTATAAACACTTTGACGCCGAATATATTGCCTAGACCAGAGGTCTCAAACACGCGGCCCGCGAGAGCATTTTGTGCGGCCCGCGACGGCATTTTGGAATTTCAAGCATTCAAGAATACTGCGGCCCGCGAGAACATTTTGTGAGGCCCGCGACGGCATTTTGGAATTTCAATCATTCAACAATACATTCAAGCGCCATATATCTTTTTTAGATATAAGAACTCAAAGTTCACGCTAAAACTACTATAAAAATCACTGAAATCCCAACGAACATGTTGTTTGTTCTCTTTAACTATGTTATTCTCGGTGACGAGTAAGGTCGTAGTACGCTCAGCAGCTGTCAGATTAATAAATTATTCGCTGATTGGACATTTCCATTCCAGGGGTTCTTAACCAGGGTCCGTGGAACCCATCGGGGTGCGAAGCACCACATCAGGGTGTACGAGATGCATTGTAGAATTAGGCCTATATGCTGTGGAATATTTTCTTGACCAATTTATTCAACTGGAATATAGTCTTCGCGCTACGTGCGATTTTTATGTGAATGGGCTTTCTGATTTTTAATAAAGGTACCATCAGAAATTGTGTTGAAAATGGACAGGGGCTACGAGAAATCTTATTGGAAGCACGAGGGGTACGATTGCTAAAAAGGTCAAGAAGCAATGCTATCACTATGGCTCAATAATGATTATATAGAATATGTTCCAAAAATATTCGAAGGCAAAATCAAACGCTGATTTAATTTGACTTTTGCAATGACAGTAACAATAGCCTATATTTATCGCGACTATCAAAACCAGGATTAGGCTACACCGCTGAAATGCTTTGATATCAGATCAACCTTCAGTAAATTTTATAATATTCTGCATGAAATTGTGGCATTGTCAAAGGTCCATTAGCTGCAATGTTATAACCCAACAGTTTTATGATGTCATGATACATCCTCTGGCATGATGCCCAATTAAAACAATTACGCATGAGAAAAAAAATATTATTCAAATATTTGAAAATGTGATTTTTTTTCGTGTCAAGCGTGAATAGCACATTAGGAAATAACATTTCCACGATGTTTGTGGAATGCCTGTCTGCAAGGTCCCGTGAAATAAAGCCTTATATCCCTAATTATAACCCTATTATTGATAATGCGGCCCGCGGCGTCATCAAAACTAACGAATTGGCCCGTGAGCACATTTGAGTTTCAGACCTCTGGCCTAGACCTTGCCTAGGCCGCTAAGGCGTAATAAGTTTATATTCCATCGTCGACATCGTTGGCAAGGCGACGAAAGATATTGATTTCATGGGATTATTACATCATTTGATTGTCCCAGTTGGTACATTTGGCGACGTTAAAAAAGTCAGTAGTATGTATAGCCCACTTCAGCATTGTGGCATTATGTGGCCCGAGAGGTATAGTGTACAATGTACATTAATATATCCCTTCACTGAAATGTAGGATTGGAATTAGCAATATGACGTCACACCTTTCCGAGGTTCACGCCATCCCTGAAATGCATGTAGGCCTATGTTTAATTGTCCATAGGCGTTAAATGGCTCGCGCTGAACGTTCCTGTCCTGGCGATCCGAGCCCCACAAGATCGAGAAATGTCACCCCGCAGGAAAAAATTATTCCCCAGTAAAAAATACCAATTTGAAATGGTATGCATCTTTTAATTTAGTACGTTTGAACGATTTCAATATCTTTTGACATAGCAGACAGGAGGTCAGGAACTAACAGATTATACGTAACGAAGTCATTATATCAACAGGGTCCGCCCAAAGCTGTTTAATTATTACTTACGGGCTCCACATAATTCAAGACACCTCACTCAGCTCTACCGGTAAATCTGATTACGTGAACAGAGAGAGGATAAAAATTGATAGCAATTAGGCTATATGTGCAATTCCCGATCATTTTCACCGATTCAATCATGAATTAGAGAATTTACCGCGCGTTTTGGAGGTATAACCTGACCCCCTAAACAAGTCTTGATGAGAAGTAGCTGTAAAAGCGTATCGGTTGATGGGGAATCTGGGGGCAAATCCCCCCCCAGAAGTTTGGTTTACCACCCTACAGGGGGCCCAGACCAATAACGTGTTTTTTTTGGGGGGGCTGACGAAGTGCAGTTTCGGTCCTGTTCAGATCACAATTCAAGTCATGTTACCTTTTCGAAGTACGAGACATGATTACGTCATTGCATTTTGCTTACTGTTTGAAATACAGATGGAGTGGTATATTTTGAATCGAGGAACAAATATAGAGTTTAATGCAAAAAGGTATAGCGTATCGCTCACACATACGTAGAACTGCTAAACCGCGTAACTGATGTATAGCCTCAGTCTATATAATTATCAGCCAAAATCCGAATTGAATACGAAATCTCCGAACGTAGAAACGAATTAATATGATGCAATACCCTACCCACCTACACATCCATGAGGATCCATGAGATACAAGTCAAGCCGCCTACGTCAATGGTTTACCAGCAATGTCCCCTCTAAGCTGCGCGCGTGCGCGGCCGCGCACTGCTGACAAAGTCGCCGCGCGCAGAAATATCTGTGCCACGCACGACCTTTTTTAGTCGTTACGCATTGTTGTCAAACGGACGGCGCAGCGAGTTGGTGAGTGCGCGCAGACTCGTGAAAAATTAGAGGGAACATTGTTGACTAGTAATATAATATAATCGAAATATATTTAACTCAAACAAGAGGTTTGGTTAAGGTGGGAAGATAGCACAATGAGCAGTTTGTAGAACAGATATAGATATTTTGCTATCAGATGAATTTACTACTAGTTGACGACAACGTAACATATGTAAGCCCCGATCACTTCGTTTGCGGTCAATTGCTAAGTGAGAGAGCACTGGAGGCTCGCAGTAAAACGCACAGTCATTGAAATATTGGTTGTTCTCACAGGCTACACCACGGATTCGCGAACATATGCAAGATACGGCGATTTTTTCGACACCGCGATCACTTGATGACTTGAAATTGACTCGGATATTTTGCTCCAAGTCACGAGTCTATACACATTTCTGATGCATCGAGTCAAGTCAAGTCATTTTTGCAAAGTGACTCGACTCTAGTCAAGTCAAGCCATATGAAAAGATGACTCTGCGACTCTTATAGATCGTTATCTGTATTTCGCGTGGAGTATTTGTTGAACTTAGGAGTCCTTTGCTGCGCTTTGCTCAAATGATCATCACGACTCACTCAATGTCCATTTGACATTATAGCCATGCCGGCCTCCAACGCACACATTGTAACTTCATTAAATCTGGTTCTCTCTGATAAAAGAATGGACACCCCGATGTTGACTAATGTAGGGTTACCATATTTTGGAATCCGGAAGGAGACACTATTTTCAAATCATAAAAGTTGGTTTACCGAAATTAAAAAAGCTGATTTTTTTAAAGGTTGGCCTACTTCGGTGTTGACTAAAAAAGGTCATCACTCTGACTCGACTCCCGAATTACTCACTTTTTATCTATAGTTCTGTGGTGATGACTGACTAAAAAAATGGTAACCGAAGCTAATGAAGCTAATGAGTAAGACCAGCACATTAGCGGGGTAATCCGACATTTGATCCGCTGTCGCGAATCCCTAGTGATAGTAGCGATGTAAAATTGTATTCTATGAATCTTCTAATGAGACAATATACCTTGTTGTATGTAATATTTGTAGACGATAACTCCGTATTACTGTTGTCAGTGTGTTAAAAACACACTCGTTTATACATGACATGATGAGCTTGTTGAGATTTCCAAATAATTCCGTATATATTTTACGTTCTTCGATGATTAGGCAATAACCTGCATCGCTAACATATGACACAGAGAAATCGTGGGTAGAATTGGTGCATCAGGGCTAATTTCATCCAAAACAATTAAAATATAAACGCCGTAAAATTTACACTCATAAAAAATAGAATATTATCTGAAAAGTTGGGCAACTTCAAAAGTATGGAAAAAGAATCAAATATGGTATAGAAGAATGTTGTTATGGTAAGGTAAATTGTAAGTATGGTATGGAACGATTGAGGCGGATATGGAGTATGGAAATCATTCCCATTCCATACTGTGGCAGACCTATGGTCCCCTTAACGTAGTGTAGGCCTATCTGATACGAAGGAAATATAGCACTTTCTCTGCATCATAGCCGGGACCCCTTTGGGGCCAGGTTTTGCATCCAACAAATCACTGCTCAAAAGATTCGGTGTCCTAAAGCTCGCTATTGCAAACTTATATTATCCAAGTACTAAGAAGAAAATATCTCATGACCACAGTGATGTTGTTTGTTGTTTTGATTCATTTAATATGCTACAATAATATTACCACTGTGTACATGGGTCAAATTGTTATTTTCTGATCACACTGTTAACTATGGTAACCGTCCTTCACTAGTGTTGCTGTCTTTTATTTACTTTTGTTTATTTCGTTACTCTTTGCGGTGCTACTTGACTGAGAGAAGAAATTGATCCATATTATAATTAATACTGCCAATATGCGTGGGTGACTCCGGCCTAGAAGACTTCGGTCATATCGGGTCTCCCAGTCTATACCGTGTAAATTATAGTTAGGAAAATTTTAAAAATGTATACTATTGGACGTGAATGTTTGTGGACATTGCCTTTACTATATTTCATGGTTGACGAATAAAAGAACTCTCTCTAAACATATATATATGCAGAAACTAGAAATCGCCAATTTTATGTATCAGTTCCATTGTGGTCACTGCCCCGAAAATTGTCATGTCTTCTTTACATCCGTATCAAAAGTGCATAAGTAACACACGCACGTCGTTGTCGTCCATAGTATCAGAGGGTAATAGTATCATTATAGTATGCCGGACCTGAAGTATGGAACAGTATCTCGCCGGCTATATCCGACAGAGAGAGAGAGAGAGAGAGAGAGAGAGAGAGAGAGAGGGAGAGGGAGAGAGAGGGGGGAGAGAGAGAGAGGGGGGAGAGAGAGAGAGGAGCATTCAGGAGCATGTTCACATTCAAGTCGAAATACAAGCAATTTCTTTTGAATGAATACTAGTCAGTCCTCAACATTTACCGGATCACGACCTGACATATCGATCTCGCCTTTCGTCACGTACCACTTGATTTTGTCGCTTATCATGCCGGACCTGACGTGTGGAACAGTATCCCGCCGGCCATCCGATAGTCGACGAGCATGTCCACATTCAAGTCGAAATACAAGCAATTGCTTCTAAATAAATACAGTCCATCCTCAAGATTACCGGACCACGACTGACCTATCGATCTCGCTTCCCATGACATGCCGCCCTATTCTTGTCGCTTTCTTTTTTATATTGTCTTCTTTACTTTCATTCAGTGTGCATGCCTCCTCTTTACATCGCCTAGGCCAAGGTGGGTGTCTGATTCCATTGACAACTCCAAGTCGCTTCGACATCTTCCTGTCTTTTCATTGTATCGCATTTTTTTTGTGGTGTATTGAACTGATAAAATTGCTAATAAACCAATGATGATGATCATTCTATATTTTCTTCTTTTACTTTCATCCAATGTGCATATACCTCCTCTTTACATCGCCTAGGCCCAGATGGGTGTCTGATCTCAAAGACTACTCCAAGTCTTTTCGGCACCTTCCTATCGCAGTCTTGTGATTTTTGAAATGATGAAATTTTATGAAAAAAACTTGAATTTGAACTGAGTAACAATTTACCACGAGACCGCCATGATATTTTCTAAAGCGGGGTGTTCGTGTATAAGCAAAGGAATAGTATCGCATTTCCATATCAATACTATCATTTGCATCCCGT
Organism: Botryllus schlosseri; assembly: GCF_051294905.1. NCBI lineage: Eukaryota > Metazoa > Chordata > Ascidiacea > Stolidobranchia > Styelidae > Botryllus > Botryllus schlosseri. The sequence continues at coordinate 18,910,096 of NC_137249.1, forward strand.
GATGCGGACGAATACTTTAGTCTGTCGAAAATGGACACCTGGGATGCATCAATATGAATCAATCTCTCTGCACCTTCCGCATAGCTCAATTTGCAGCTTTTGACAGTCCATGCAAACGAATTACCACCGTTTTCAAAACATACTTACTTACTTGAGTAGATTTAAAGTCAGTCAATTCTACTTCTACTTGAAGTAGTTTTAGGTTGCTTTCAAAAGTACTACTTAGTAAAGAGAGCTACTCGAGTAGAAGTGGAAGTACGTACTCAAGTAGATTTTTGGGTCGCTACTTCCACTTCTACTTGAGTAGCTCTCTTGACTACTTTGGCCACCTCTGTCTGTATATATGCTGTAGGCCAAGATTAATGCTTAATTAAAAGACTACTCCAAGTCGTTTCGGCACATAGGTATAGGGATTTCAACTGAATAATCCTCCTATCTTTTCATTATATCGCAATTTTGTAGTGATTTGATCAAAAGTTTAATCAAATGATCATGACGATGTCAAAAAGATTGAGAACCACAGTATTACCATAGCAATTTATAGTCTAGCTACGTGGTAAATTGCTATGGTAGGGGAGACCGGGGACAATTGTAACACTTTTTGTATTTTGCAACATTACGTGTTTTTCTCGTGTAAATTTCATTTCCAAAGTTTTATATAAAGAAGCCACCAACTCGATAGTTGATATAAAAACTAAAATGGAACTCAATCAACAATCAATCATGGAAATTTTGGGTCGCGAAAATCGCCGCTCAAATGTTACAATCGCCCCGTACCCAGGAGAACATAAAAGGCAAGTGACAAAATGAGGAGGCATGTGGCGGAAGACGAGATCGATATGTTAGGTCATGGTCCGGTAATCCTGAAGAATCCAAAGACTACTCCACTCCAAGTCGTTTCGACACCTTCCTATCTTTTCACTGTATCGCAGTTTCTGGTGTTTTGAAATGATGAAAATATTAATAAACTGATATCTTATAGATAACTAGGTTAGTTATCTATAGATATCTGATACTGAAAACCATGAAAATAAATGATGCCGGGTTCAAAATTACAAATTCTCCACTGAAGCATAACGGCTCACGTGTTGTCAACTCGATCATCGAAAGCAATATAGCGGTAACATAACAACACGTTTGTGAATGAGGTGAGTATTGTGATAAATCGCACGCTTTGGGTTTTGGGAGTGACTACGATATCGAGGCATGGTGACTAAGACCGACTTCTATCGCGTGTACTTGACAGAAAACAGACTGTTGGTCAGTTGCAAAAACTTAGCGTACCAAACTGGTTTCATGTTTGGATTGTTTGCCACGTCGGCGGACCCTCTGTTAGTGAATGTTCTACCTTTTGCAGATATATTACGGTAGAGACTTCATTCATTTCGATATTCTGCAATGAGGCCTCTTACAGAAGAAGAGACGAAGATACTGTTCGAAAAACTAGCCAAGTAGTAAGTGTGCGCCATAACATAACTGACGTTTGCACCACGCATAGGCTAGCATATATTCTCTTTGATGTAAATAATAGATTATTTTTCCGCTCTCTACCTACGTCTCCATCACTTTTCTCACTGGACAACAGCATTATCAATTATGAAAGTTATCAATTGCTGTGAAAATTGGTAACATAGTTGCCAGAAGTGTCCTGCATAATTTTGAGGGACTGTTATTTACGAGCATAGTTAATTGCAATTGTAATATGCCAGACTGGAATTAGTGGTTGTTTTCGGCAGTAAGTTGCGCGTGACAGAAGGGTTTCTTACATAGAATAATTAAGGAATTAAATGCAAAGTTTCGCGTGACGTTTGCCACCGATTCCACTCTGGGTAATATGTACTTCAACATATTTTTCTTATTCAGCATTGGTGAAAACATCAAGCTACTGATCGACCGCCCTGATGGAATATATTGTTTTCGTCTCCACCGTGATCGTATTTATTATGTTTCGGAAGAAATTATGAAGCGTGCTACAAACGTTTGTCGAGATAATCTAATAAGCCTTGGAGTCTGTTTCGGAAAATTTACGAAGACTAAGAAATTTCGTTTACACGTCACAGCCCTTGACTACTTGGCACCCTATGCAAAGGTGAGATAGATCTTTTCATCAAGGATACACGATTTGTCAGTATTTGATTCATTGACATGTTGAAAGAAACGTGTTGACAGGTAAATTTACTCCAGTACTGTCTAGTTAACAGCAAATGTTTCTCAGCCCTGAAATCCTAATCCCCTAATTACGATAGAGGCCAGATGGAATTTTAGTATGATCTACCTCAATTCACTACTAGTCACTATATAGTTAATGAGCAGAGCATGTGCAATAAGCATGATTCCAGCTGTTTTCAGAGATCTGAGTTACTGAAGTAGCTGCGACTGTTTACTACGCCGTGGCACGTTGTACCTATCTATGGAAACTTGCATACATTTGATGAAATGGTATCACTTAAATTACACCGACACGCATGTTGTTATTTATGATAACAGTAATGCATCACTGATTAGAAATTTCCCTTATTCTCTATACTGTTATTTCGTTAGGCTGCAGTTAGGTGTCCAGTACTGCGAGTATTCACGATAACAAAATTTTATTAGTTGAATAAGCACAATTAGAATGTTGATGATCAAAAACTGAGCAAGTTGAATTAGCGCTTCATTTGCTGAACAGAAAAAGAAAACAGTAGAAAATGATTGTGATGAATTACGAGTCTGGTTTATTACCTGATCGCAGGTAACATAATAGACACTACTTTCATCGCACATCTGTTCTCATGAGGATATAAAAAGCTGTGCTTACACAATCACGCTATACACATGAACATACAAATACCCCGAAAGAGACAGTGGTGATACAGAATCTACACATCAAGCGATCGAGCTCAGCAAATGGCGGTCGACAGACACTACCTCATTTTTATATTCCACAACAGACCATCTATAGTGGGATAGAAAAGAAAAATTGTGGTTGGTTCAAGTGATGGGGCCAAATTTTTCGTTATAAAATGTTGATCATGACTCGCGTAATCTCACTTTTCAGTTCAAAGCTTGGTTGAAGCCAGGAGCAGAGCAATCGTTTTTATATGGCAATCACATCCTCAAATCGGGCCTCGGGAGGATAACTGAAGGCACACCAAAATATCAAGGAGTGGTGTTGTGTTCGATGAGCGACACGCCATTGGTGGGTAGATGTGGGTTCACAACGATACCAGATCAAACTAATAAATCTATTGTATGAAAGGGCTTTGGGGTTGCAGCCAAATCAACCGCGGAATGCAGACACGCCGATCCAATGTCGATAGTCGCATTTCACCAAGCGGACGTCGGGGAGTATCTGAGAAACGAAGACACGCTTACTTGACATACTATTGCAACGTTCATTTTTCACAGTAGTGTAATACAGATCTGTTGGTATTTCAAGCCACTGGCAGTGTAGTTGGCTTATCGATTGGATTTGATGCGGTTAGATTGGATGTTGTTGTAACAGTGCCAGGCAGAGGAGGAGGGGGAGGATTTGTGTTAGCCGGCGCAACTCTCCTTATCCCCAATATCTTCACATAGTTTGCAGGGACCATCCCGGTTTTTTCTCCATCGACAGACGCCATCACCCATTCGTTGATATGCGGCTGCATCTCTTTTGGGGCCAGCTTCAGCATTTCATCCGCTTTGACTGAGAGCTCATTGCTATTACGAGCCTGGAAATCGTATTCAACTTTGGCTACGACGTGGTCGGATTGTCCGCTAGCCCAGGTTGCGGCTGTGGGCTGGTCGCCTCCGCTGGACAGCAGTTTCCAAATAAGATATGGACCAGCAAACACAACTGAGAGAAATAGAAGAACTGGCCATGATTTCGATCGATTTGGAGCAGCGGCACGCATTTCTGCAGAAATATCGCTCCACGCTTCATCACACGGATCCCTTTGTACAAACATACCTTTGGCGCGTCGGAATAGATACCTGATGAATCGGAATATTGTAATGGATTTGAGTATGTCAGAAAAAGTAGTTTTCAGTCTAGAGAATTGATCAGCAACATCCAGAACTGCTCTGAATGAGCTGTAAACTGCACCGAATGTAGATTCCAGCATAGCAGACACGGAGGAAAACGCCCGCACTATGCTTTCAACAGATTGAAATGCAGTACGTGTACTTTCCTCTGCTTGGCTCATGAAGCCACCGTTGTTACCATACGGTTGCCCGTAGGATCCATAATACCTATTTCCTCCATACATGCTGTTGTAGCCGTATCCACCATAACTAGGTCCATATGACCCAAATTGTGGTTGGTACTGATACGGAGCTATAGCCCCGATCCGCTCGCTGGGTAATGTAGGAATTGGTGGTGGCGTCTTTTTCCGATCTTGAGAGTGTTCCCCGGGTTTGGAAGGGACGCTGCTTGAATGTAAGCTTCCAGTTCCACCGCTGGATGGCCTGTTTATCTCCCATGGCTTTGGTGGTACGTCAGACATTGTTAAATTCTCTCGTAGGGTTCAGCTTGTGTGGACACGAATGTAATGAAATAATTCTCCTCTAAATGCAAAACTTATAATTATTGGTATGCTTCATACAGATGGATAGCTGCACCATAGTCAAAGAAAATATAATTATCAGTATAGAAATTTTTTGAGCCAGTTCTATCAAAGTTGTTCAAATCTTTCAGTAGGGTTTGTTATAAAAAGTGATTGACAGTATCCAGTAATACTGACTGGTTTGCTGACCTTTTTTGAAATGATTCTTTAGAACCGGCTGAATCTGACCACTGGATATAACATAAAATTGAGACCATAGCATTGTAAAATAATCAAAAATTCATGGATTAAAAGGTATGGTCGTCACTTAGGCTAAACGGTTACAATTGGCTAACACGTTGACATAGTTCAGCAATGGAATGCAACAATAGTAATAATGAAGTGGAGCTTTTCTATTATCAGACACCAATCGCCTTTAATTTAGTAAGTTTAGTATTGTATCAGGTCAAACGCCACGAGACTGCGGTACGATGAAAGGACTTGGTGAAGTCAATCAATAAAACTCCCGACCTGACCGACAGATAGAGTGCACAAAGGAAGAATGTGTTGAAAGTGCAATGCACATTGCACAATTGAAGAAAAATAGCCTACACAATTATCGAAAAATAGGCAGTCAATTATGAAGCATGCTGGGCGCAATATGCCTTACAGGAAATTGCTCATAGATTACTGGATATGTATTTAGACCTATACGGTGCACACCAAAACCAAGTTGAGTATTGCTTTCAAGTAGATAAGCCGTGGAGTATCAAGCTCCGTACAAACACAAAATAATTTCAGCTTTGTAGGTCATATCGTCACCTCCAGTCAAATTTTTGTATGACAAAGCAATAAATGTCTGTCTGTCTGTTTACAACAAAATAAGTAAACACCTTTCTTCTTCGTCAAAATCTAGTTCAGCATTCAACATGATCACAAGCACTTGCAGCATGAATGATGGTATTGAGAAAAATCTCAACACCTTGCGAATCGTATTTCAACATGTTTTTATTGCCTGAATTACAATAGTTGATTACTAGTCACTTCTTCTAAATGGAGACCATTGAGAAATGTTCACCGATGACCAGTGAGCAGTTGCTCTCCAGTGACCGCTGACATACATCCAATGCGCATCGCTGACCTTGGTTAGGGTTATGGGGCTACGATGCCATTTCACTTAGAGAAATCGCGATTTCTAGGATGTGGGGTGGACAGATGCTAGACGATCACCGAAGTATTATGTCTTATCCAAAACAAAGAGAATTGTCAGATTTCATGTTGAACTCGTCATGCCTGCACGAGAAAATCTGTCTTCTTGCAAGAATTTATCTAACGGGTTGCTACAATGGAGAAGGACAGTCAATTTAAACGTCACCATGTACAGATTGAAGTCACTTATGTGCAGTGTGCACCATAATTAGTCCTTGCATAAAATCCAAACATGTGCTTCAAATCCAGATTTTATATGGTTTGATTGGTTTCCCATTCAAGTGGAACATTACCAATATAACGTCTTTGAAGGTAGGAGTTCGACTTGCATTAGGATATTGAACGTGTAATTTAATGGATGGGGCCTAAGCAATAAACTTTGATTTCAGGATGATGATATAATAGGAATAAAAAAACTAATTGAATGTTATGTTAATAGAACAATTATGTAAAATTCACATTTTTTAATAAGAATGGAATTACCATAAACGAAAGCTGAGAATTTACAATCAGATATAATGCGAAATATCTTTAAATTTTTGATTTTTGCAGGGACTGTCAGGCTGTCACTGTGCCCTCACTTTGCACTGCATCGCAACTTCTTGTCGGCGGACAGTGACTAGCGATTATCATGATCTCATTGAGCAGTTAATCAAAACCACTAAGCCGAATTCCTCAAAGCGATTTTCTAAAACTCAATAGCCAAAATTTTCTAATTATTACATTGACGACCTGACATGAACCATGATTCCATGAACGTAATCGACAGCAGCAGTCCTTCGAAGAGATATCGACCGCCGGTTATTGCGAAATGTCAACAACTCCCGAGAGGCGAGAGCAAGCAAGATAACCATCGGAGGGAACCAGAGTACAGTTCATCATTTCCGAAACAGCGCAAGATTGCGATATGCCAGGCCTGCAGTGTAAAGAAAGGAAGGGTCCTTCGCGACTTGGAAAAGTCTATCGATCGAACATTCATGTAAAAATTGAAGAAATTGAAATTGAAATTAGGCGTCTACGTACTCCAATGACAACAGACGTAGTTTTTTTCGGAGTACTCAAGTGTATAATAGGTTTTGCATACTACTATATTTACTGGAGTGATTTCTATATTAGACTACTTATAATGGACAGTTTTCGGTTTTTGGGCAATACTAAGTATAGAATACTAACGTTTTCACCAACTGGACATCCCTACTCAAGCAATAAATCAATAATCATCAGATTATATTTTCATCTGATCAAGACACACACAATGAACAATGCGATAAGACACAATGCGATGTAATGAACAGATAGGAGGATGTTGAACGACCAGTTTCGGTCTCTTAAACTGGCATCCACCTCGACCTAGTCCATGATGTCACAGTTTAATAATAATAATAATCAATTTCCTCCCTTGCAGATATCCTTGATCATAGCCAAAAACCATCATACAGTCAATGCAATGAAACGGGACACATCGTGGGAAATTGCCAGATGAAGCCAACGCAACAACAACGGGAAACAAGGCCAATGATGTAAACAGGACGAATCGTGAAAATGCGTCGCAAAACGTAACCGAACAAAAGTTCACGATCTACATTAGATAACCCAAACCATGAAACAATAAGCAAAAGCATATACGAAATGTGATAATAGGTCAGGGTTGTAACTAGGGCTGGGCATAATCGAGTACCTGAGTGATTCGATTCTGAATCACGTAATATGCTTCGAGTCGAGTCGAGTAATCGAGTATCACTCATTGTGACGTCATAACAGAACGTAATATGTGAAAGTTCATATATGTACCTTTTATGTCACCACAAACAATATAATGCCTACAATCGGTCACATTAAAGATACATTGGTATTTTTTCGACCATACCGATGTTATTGCACTTGGTGGCAATGTTGTGGGACGATCATGACTTCGGAAATCTGCTAGTTCCAGTAATGTTTGTAGCTTTGTACTTGTTTCGTGTCTTACGATACGACCCGCAATCACGGCTTTAAGGTTTCAACACTGAAAATTACTGTCTAAACTATAATTTTCGTATATAAATTAGCTTCCAGTTGCTAGGAGCGTATAATTCCAGTACTCGAAAAATCGTATTTTCCTACTCGACTCGAATCATTACAATTATTACTCGATTCAGATTCGAGTACTCGAATCATTGTGCCCAGCCCTAGTTGTAACAACTCGTGTCATGACTCGACTCGAGTGACGATTTTCTGATGACTCGACTTGACTCGAGTCATTTTCTCAAAATACAGAAATGACTCGACTCGAGTCAATTTGTGTATTGACGACTCGACTTGGACTCGAGTCATTGCGCATGACTCGAACAAAGTCATATGACTCGAGACTCAAGACTGCCAAGACCGACAATTCATTGTAATCTCGAAGAATAGTAAAGTAACCCCTATTGGAATTTCGTCTATTGGTACTGGTACTTGAAAATGCGATCAGAAATTGCTAAAAGTGACTAAAATTAGTACTATAAATTTGAACCATACGATATCACCAAACAGAGTTATAAAAAGTGGGTTTAACAAGACATTAACTGATGGAAACTGCATGAGAAGTCAACACCATGACTCGGACTCGAGTCATAATACCATGACTCGGACTCGACCCTCTGTTCGATCACTTGGAGTCGGACTTGACTCGATGGTGAATTGAAAATGACTCGACTTGACTCGAGTCAAAACTATAAAAGTGAGGGTGACTTGTAACTCGGAGCCTTTATGACAGTGGTCGGGAACCTATGGCTCGCGAGCCATATATGGCTCTTTTGGGTATAAGATATGGCTCTTTGACATATTTTTAATTTTTTACTTGATTTTATCGATATTGCAGCAACTTGTTAAATTTTCATAACGACCAGAATAATTATTAGTCTCGTGGCAGAGCTCAAGAGAGTGGCGTATACAGGATTACGGGCTTGGACCCCTTTATAAAATACTCAAATTTAAGGTACTGCAGCGTCACCGACAAATATCGCTCGCGAATTCAATGTACAAGTGCATGACATCGCGCGCCGCGAAATCTTGGATTGCTCCGTTTACGTCGATTGACCGAAGAGAATTGCAATCTAGCTTTCTAATTACACACTGTCTTCCTGATCCACGACAAGAAATGAACTGCCTTGGAAATTAAATTCACAATCACAAATAAATGTGGGGCAATTTTAAAATTTCCAGTTGACGATAACAGAGGTTTATGCCTGGCATCTTGACTATGTCAATACTCAGCGTAAAATTTCGCGTCCATGGATACCAAATTCAAGTCCAATTCGACCAAGATTGTAGAGTTAATAACTGGGATACGATTGCTTATGACTAGGGCTGGGCACAATGATTCGAGTACTCGAATCTGAATCGAGTATTTATTTTCATGATTCGAGTCGAGTAGTAAAAGACGAATTTTTCGAGTACTGAAATTATACGCTCTTCGCCACTGAAAGTTATTTCATCAACAAAAGTTATAGCTTCAATACTATTTTTCACTTTGTCAGACATGAAACCTTGATTGGCCGTACCGCAGCATACAAAACAGGGTATAAAGTACTTGTACAACGCCACGAACGTTACTAGAAATATCACATTTGCGAAGGCATGATTATCCCACAACATTGTCACAAAGTTCAATGAAATCGGCATGGTCGAAAAATGCTAAGTATCGTTAATGTGATGGCTAACGGGCATCGTGTTCTTTGTGTTGGCATAAGAGGTACTTATTTGAAGTTTGACATATTACATTCTGTTATGACGTCATAACGAGTGATACTCGAATACTCGACTCGACTCGAAGCATATTACGTGATTCAGAATCGAATCACTCAGGTACTCGAATTTGCCCAGCCCTACTTATGACAATAATCTTAACATTAGCCTTACTCGATTTTGTGTTTATGTGTTACAATCAACGTTTAACTATACATGTTCTTGATTATTAAGTCGCTTTCTGGTGGTGCCATTAAAACGTAGGCGTGTAGTGCAACGTTCATGTTACCGCCGAATACTACGACAATTGAGAGTTCGATCAATATTTACATTTCCGGAATCAGTTCTACAGTTATAGTCGATTAATATCAGGTACTATAAATTCGGGGCTTTGTGATGATTTGCGCTGTCACAGGATGATTAGTAGCCTGTGAGATTTTACAGAGAAAATATGGCGCCCAACACGAATCACATGTTGTGAGTTCGAAAAAATACTGCCATGACGTCACAAATTTCATTTGTGACGTCACAATCGATTGACAGGTATGGCTCTTTGCGAGTTAAAATGGAAAATATAGGGTCAAAATGGCTCTTCAGACGAAAAAGGTTCCCGACCACTGCTTTATGACTTGGTTACAACCCTGTAATACGCATAGATCAGTGTCGGACCCGCATTTCAAATTTCAGAGTACGTTGGGAGCCGCACGTACCAACGATTAGCAACACTTACAAGAAAAAAATACACAAATCAATTTAATGCCCAACTTGACTTGAAGAAGTGTGTCAAAGCGACGCGTAATTGTATAGAATTCAGTACGCAGTATAGCTTCTTGAGGTGGGATTTTCAAATGTCAATGGGAGCCGCAAGAAAGCTAGCTGGGAGCCTAGATTGGGAATCACTGGCCTATAAATGATAATCTAGCTCAGCGTGTTTTCAGTGCCGAGCCGAGACCATACCGACCATGATGCGGCGTAGCCATAAGAAATATGAAGACGTGAACACTTGAAATTGTTCCAATATTATAGGGTTTTTTGAATCGGGAAAGACGGGCACTTTTTGAAATCATAAAAGTTAGTCTACTTTTTGAGATTGAAAACAGCTAATTTTGGAATATTGACTGGAAATCTTGTTGTGTTGACTAAAAAAAGGTCATCACTTTGACCGAATAACCCACTTTAATGGATACTTAATTCTCTGGTGTTTACTAAAAAAGGTCATCACTTCTACTCGACTCCAGAATGAACCGCTCAAACGTCTGCATACATATTTCGCGTCATTTGTGTCGATTTTTAGTTGGCCCAGTCCATTAGCCTAGCTGTCAAAGCTTTAAAGGAGGACGAATTACTGAATGAGGACATTTTGGCGTCCTCGGACATTTTCGATTTCTTGAAATAGGAGGACAAATCTTTCTTAGGAGGACACGAGGTATAACCCTACAATATTGGGACTGATTCAATCTTAAATCCGATGACATGAGGTTGATGAAATAATTGACAATTGACCAGCATCATCTGCTACATATGCTTCCGAATCAAGTAATGAAATGTTTGGAGTTCATAGAAGTATTCGAGTATCACTCATTATGACGTCGTATAGGGGTGGTATGGATGATGTGGAAAGTTCAAATATGTATACCTCTTATGTGACCACTGACCAGTGACCACAAAATATAAATGTCAGTTCTACATATAGGGTTGCATTTAAAATGTTCAAAACATGTTTTTTCTAGTCATGGCGTCACCAATATTTTATTGTGACGTCACTGTAGGTTGGCATTGACAATTGAAAATATTGGGTAAATAGGGTTCCTTCGACGAAAAGTGCTTCCGACCACTGTCACAAACAGACCAAGAATATCTTTAACCAGGACTACCATCATGCATCGTTTTTACGGTCCGAAAGTACAATTACACTATATGACATTTTTACGATACGCCATATTTTTATTAACAAATACGAATTGCGCAAACTGTTAACACCGTATCCATACAATTTCTCCGTATTGCTCTTCGACTAAACTATGGGCCTTAAAATATGGGTGAGGGAGCCATGACGTGACATTATCTAAAGCGGGATGTTCGAACAAACAAAAGATTAGTATCGCATTTCCATAGCAGAACTATCATTTGCATCTCATGATGCGGTCGTATACTCATGTAGTGGAACATTTATAGCCTACCTTCTGGGACCGGGATGCATCAATTGATTCAATATGTATGAAGCTCTCTGCACTTTCGCATAGCTCAAATTGTAGCATTTGAAATTCCCTGCGAACGTATTATGACCGTTTTCAAAACTGCTAACTTACTTGAGTAGATTTAAAGCCAGTCACTTCTACTTAAAGTAGTTTTAGATTGCTTTCAGAAGTTCTACTTCTACTCGTACTTGATTAAATTTTTGCGTCGCTACTTCTACTTGAGTAGCTTTCTTAACTACTTTGACCACCTCTGGTTGATCACGACTTCACAGAAACGTCATTCCCATTTAAGTCCTGATCGAGTAATACGAATCATTAAGCCCAGCCCTCATACAATCCTGATATGTGGGCCATGGGCATTCTATGATTGTTTCGACAAAAGTAATCAGCATCGCCAACCTCATAATTCATATTCACGTTCTTCGTGTAAGTGATGTTCGTGGCGCAAGAAATATTGACCGTGGAACTTTAAACGTAAATTGATTACACCACCATAAAAGGTTGCAACTATTTTGTTGACGGTTATAGTGTACAAGAGAACAAGTGCACATGCCACCTCTTTTTATCGCCTGTCCTTTCATGTTCTTTTGCTTTACTTTTCATTCAGTGTGCAACTGTGCATGCCTCCTTTTTACATCGCCGCAGCTAGGTGGGTGTCTGATTCCAAAGACTACTCCAAGTCGTTTCGACACCGTCCTATCTTTTGATTGTATCGCAGTCTTGTGGATAGTATTGAAATTGTTAATAATAAATTGAATTGATAGTTACCGCTATAAAGATGTCTCAAAACTACTTCTACTTTACAAAATCCATACTACAAAGAGCAAGTTTCTCCAACAGAACTGTCAAGTAGAAGTGAAGTTGTGAAAAAACAGCCACTTCAGTAAATAGTTCAAGTAGGCAAGGACTACTTGATTAGTCCTAAAAAGTATAAGTAGGCTTCATCATCACTGACCAGTGACCAGCTCCGCTACCTACATGGAGGGGGCACGCTTACATAAGGTAGCTCTTAACATAAAACAATATCACAGATCTTTTAACTCCCGACCATCAGACCACAAGATGGCAGTGAACCCTCCATACGCCCCATTATAGCCAGTCACAATATTCAAAGAACTCGTAAAGAAGCAATTTACTACACTTTATTACTTCACTGAGGTCATATTGTGTATAACATGGTCATTGGTCATTCACGATAGCTATACGGTGCATGCGAACAATCACTTTTCTACGCATAAAACAGGCACAATCTTGAGGACTTGAATAATTTACTAGAATCAAATACAGAATTAAGGCTACAGACATGATATTGACTATGTATTTTAAATCTGACGGATATAGCGTCACTAAGATTGTCTCCGAGGAAATAGGCCACTTTTATTGCAGGCAAAAGTCTTCCACTCATTAGAAACTGTGCAACACTGATACGAATGACTTCGAGGACGGAGAGATGATTGTTCACAAACTCCAAAACAACGCTGAACACCGTATTGATGACAGCAGATAACACATAAACCGTAATTTGCTATAAATACCGTAACATAGCAGATTGAAATTCAAATTTGTTATATTTCCTAGGCTTTTCACTTCCGTGCGATCTCGTAGTTGGCTTCAAACCACTGGCAGGTTTCGCGGATGGCTTGATCGATCGGCGTGAATTTGAATTCGGGATGCAGTTGCAACAGCTTCTTATTGCTGGCAGTTTTCTTATGCTGACCATCTGATCTGGTGGTGTCGTAAATGAATTCTCCCTTGAAATCATATCCTTGAGCGACGAGTTCCGCAGCACGCTTGATAGAAATCTCATCTTCTTCCGAGACCGATAGAATGATCGGAGCCGTTTCGTTGTAATTGCGGAGAACCCACAAGAACAGCTTACCCAGATCTACAGAATATATAAATTGACGTAGCGCGCTACCTGTTCCCCAGACTGTGAGCGGAGTGTTATCCCTTTTGCACTTGTAAATCTTGTGGATAAGTCCAGGCATCACGTGCCCTTCTTCAAGATTGAAATTGTCGAAGGGACCAAATACATTGGTGGGTACGACCGAAGTGAAGCAGACAGAACCGTCGCTGTTGAAGCCTCTGTTCATGACATCGATCATCCTTTTAGCGTACGAGTATCCAAAATTGGAATCATGTGGCGGGCCGTTATGTACCATTGTTTCGTCGATCGGGTACGTTGTCTTATCAGGAAATATACAAGTCGACAGACATGAAACAACTTTCTTACACCCCATTTCGTGTGCAACAGATAAAACGTTATCGTTGATTTGCATGTTGGTACGGAAAAACTGCAAATTGGCACGCATGTTGCCATACAAGCCTCCGACTTTGGCAGCGAGATGGATGACGTGAGTTGGCTTGTGCTTTTCAAAAGCGGCTTTCGTTTCCTCTCGATTTGTGAGGTCGGCATCACGTGAAGTAAGGTAAATGAATTCTTCGTCGGCAACAGGATTTTTTTCGGCAGCCATACGGATGCCTTGTCCGACAAGGCCGGAACCGCCAGTAACTAGGATCACTTTTTTCTCACCCATCGTGTTTAGATATTGAATAAACTATGAATTTCACTAATAAACTATGAATATAGAAGAGTCAGTTCAAGTGCACACCATAGGCTATACCCTGATATAATTAACATGAACATTGCATGGGATTGGTGACCAATTAGTGATTGGTTTACTTCGTTACTATTCAATACAGAATTCTAGCCTAGCTTGTCACGAGACGACCATGGACTCACACACCTTCTACTACCGTGGTATTAGCCGGCATAACAGGTTGCAACAGTTAGCTATCTATATACATACAATCTACAATCGTATCCACTGCGGAGGTATGTAATCTGTGTGTGAAATATCGGCGATCAACCAAATTCGTCCAAAACTCCAAATCCCTTTTGCTGGTCAGTTGAAATATAGATTACTAACCTACGGTAGGTTAGTTATCTATAGTTGAAATGTAATGTTGTCACCAGTCACGCATGATTGCAATACACAGTTTTATTCGTGGGAGCGCCATTGAGTTGTTGAGCCGAGTCATCTATCATTTTATTGAAATTTTCTTCAGATCAAAACACCGCAAGATTGCGACATAATGAAAAGATAGAGGACAGCGATACGAAGGAAAAGAACTATGGAAGAATGCGTTCATTTGTCTACCGCTAAAATTGTATCAAAAGATAGTACCGGTAGTGATTTAAAGAGTTGAAAACAATATTTCAATGTATAGCTGAATACTTTGTTGCGCTGATAATTTCATAATTTCATTACACCACAAGACTGCGATACAATGAAAGATAGGAAGGTGTCGAAACGACTTGGAGTATTCTTCGAAATCAGACACACACCTGGCCTAGGCGATTTAAAGAAGGAGGGATGCGCAATGCACACTGAATGAAGAGAAAAAGAAAATAATACAATAGGACAGGTGATAAAAAAGGTGGCATGTGCCGGAAGACGAGATCGATATGTCAGGTCGTGGTCCGAGTTTGACCCCACAATCCTGAGTCTGAAAATTTCGTCAAAGTGTCCTCCTTTCCCGAGTCCAAAATATTGTAACCCTACTGTAAACATGCTCGATGACTGTTGGAGTCAAGTCAACAACTGAGCGCGAGAGATGTGGTGATCCCATAGCAATTCAGTTCAGTTGTTTATTATACCACAGAAACATGATTGTTCCACACAGGGTGTTTTATGAGCGAATTTGGTTATTGCTAACTTGAGATTTTCAGGAGAACCCGGAAACCCTAATACACAATAGCCTACACAATTACACATGGTATACTTCAACTAGGAACTCTGAGATGGAATCGCAGAAGAACTAACTAATTAGACAAAATCTAACTCGCTGATTCAGAGCTTTAGATACCCGGTCACAAATTTATCAGATCTGTAAAGCGACTGTGGCTATAACGAAAAGTAATAGGCGTATCAACTTTTTATACCTAAACATTCCTATCCTTTAGGCTGCTGTGTCCCCAACCGCCCTCCGGCATAGATTGAGCACATGGAATATCTATAATTACTGCAACACCAGACGAACATTTTTTTACAAATGTCATACGTTTATAGCCTACTGAATATCATGCTAAAATATTCGCTGTTTTGCACGACTGTCAAAGCCAAGTGTAAGGCATACGCCTATAGATATATGTAAGCTATTAGTCAAAATGTTACATTCAGCGTAATGACCTTTCCATCGAAACAGTCAACACGTACGGCCTTCTCAAATTAATTACACCACGCGACTTGCCCCACGGCTATAAATATTGCCGGTTGCGTAGCAAACTTGATCCTTTTCTCAATGCAGCAGGCTATTATTATAGACAGTTCTGCTCGGTGTCACGACATTTTTTACAAAATACAATGTTGAGTTGCCAATGGTTCTAACTTCACTATCACTTCGAGTCATTATTATCTTTCCATAGTTTTGCATTCTTGCCGTGATTGGAACTAACGTTTAAAGGTGCTTCGTCGTAATCAAATTATGGTAAAACATTCTGCTTTCGATCAATATATCTTTCCAATCATACATAATAGAAGCCCACGCCAATATGGCACATACGAAATACTTAGCGTTGTGAATTGTAATAAAAAGGGCTGGGCACAATTATTCGAGTACTTCAATCCGAATCGAGTAATTCTAATGATTCAAACGGAAATGATATGCTCACTCCTTTTGCTACTATATGAGTCAATTTATCAACGATAATAAATGAATAATTCGGTTCTATTTTCCACCGTGGAAGGCTCTAAACCAGGGGTATTAAACATACGGCCCACAAAGCATGTGTTGGTAGGCTACGCTGCTAGACGACCAATCAATGTTTGGAGCAGGGGTGTCAAACTGAAATTGCGTCGCGGGCCGGATTCAAATCGCTCGCGGGCCGCGTCAGTCAACTGATTCCAAAATGTTACCTCATGCCTCATCTTTTTACTTGAATACTTTACTATCAAGTATATATAGATAGACAATAGTATATTGAATTGTACCACGGATCATAGGGGATTTAATCTAGCAATTAGCAAAACCTTTATACACGAACAATAGAATTGGCAAATATGCATTCCATAGTATAAATAGTATAGATACATTCCATAGTATAATTGATTGAATACAGATATAAACCGCTAAAACAATGGCTCTAACGACGATATTTGTTGGCATATTTCCATACCCCCTTTGCTTTAGCCGTAATCTGGCATTAGACCTGCGTAGGAGGTGTGAAGAATGTACAAGAGATTTAAATGTAAATGCGGACGTTGGAATTTATTTTCTTATTATTAAATCGAGATTCGGGTTTGTATCGAGTTCGAGAACCTTCTGAGTTGGAAGTGATACCGCAGTGCGGCCACAGATATTTCATTTATATCATATTCTGTCATATGTATAACCAATATATTCTCTATGTCAGGGGTCTCCAACACGCGGCCCGCGAGGTCCTATTTTGCGGCCCGCGACCTGATTTGAAAAAAATTCAGAAAAACGCTTAGTAAATCATGTTGAAACGCTAAAATTGATTTCAGTTGAAACATAATGTTGTTGTTTTTCAAAGTGAGCCACTCTATGTGCCAACTATCACTATTACTCACTAGTTGATACGGCTTCGGCATGGTAATATCATTCCATGGATGAAGAATTTGCTGGTACGAATGGGCATATTGCCTTGACGTGCAATGGCCCACCACTGCCAAGACCGAGACGCCTGCAAAACGACTTCGGGCGCTCCAAAAGACCATGCTTTACGAGGAGATAGTTGTCTAGCAAGTAGGCCTACCGTGTATAGCTAACCCCAATATTGATTCTTCAATCCATGGGTGGCCAATCTGCAGCAGTAGAAGGAAAATTATGCGGCTGTCGACACTTGTAATAACAACCCTAAGTTTTCACAGATACCCCCTGCATCAGCTGTATCTGGGAATCTGATCACATTGGCCGAGAAAGGATAAATATGTTATAGTAATATGTGAAACTATACTAATATTTATTGACGAAATTCACTCATGAACATGAAAAATTTTTCGCGCTTCGCGCGACTACAGATTGGTTCTCTGTGGCTCTTTACAACATAACTACTAACGATTTGGTGCGCATAGTAAGCCGATATGTGCATATAGATTAGTTCGGAGTGTACCGGCAATGGACATGATAACGTGGGTATTTGTGGCCAGCTAGTTTATCACGACTAACCACCGGTATGCGGCCGCAGGCTACATGAGTACGCGAAATGCGGCCGTGAATTACAAAAATGTTGGCCACCCCTGTTTTAGCGGCTAAAGAGTGTTGTCATTGTCAGGTATCGTGTACAGCTCATAGTCCAAAATATAATGACATTGATGATCATGATACTTTTTGTTGTATTTGTGTTTGTTCAATAAAATATTAGTTCTTTTGTGGTGACTATAACCGTCGCCCATGTTAGAAAGCACAGCGTTGTAATAACGTAGAGTTATCAGACGTGGTTGTTGAACTGCGTTGCCTACTTTTATATCGATATTGATGTCATGCGGCCCGCGGCCTCCAGGAATTTGGAAAAGTGGCCCGCGACCTATTTTGAGTTGGCGACCCCTGCTCTATGTAAACTGCATATACCGGTTCCGCAGTGGCATTTTCGCTTCTGTGAATAACTACGTTTTTTGGTCCATTTTCCACGAGAGAGAGACATGATAATATTTTTCGCCTGTACCATCGAGAGATGCTTTGACGACGGAGTCGCGATACGGCCGCAAGGTCACCTAGTCTGCTTGAAACCTCTCCACGGAATCCATTTTCTCCTACTGTAAAAGAACTGCTGGATAGAAATGAGATATATCCAGTCAAAAGTTTCTCAATTTTACTGCATGCCCCCATTCTAGTTTAATTACTGACATATATGATAGAATTTGCATACACTTAGCCCTGGATACTGTGTACTTTGACATTTAAAAATCTGCCGCTCAAAGCCATATGTATTTTGTTGATACACCAGATTTCAGAAATTCCTGAACGCCACTTTCCAGGACCCAACTGCGACTAAAAGAAGATCTAACACTTTTCCTAGACAGAAACCTCATTTAACTCAAGTCAACTATATCAGCTCATTTACAGCTTCAATCACGTTCAGGTTTATTGCCTTACTTTGAACAGTTCTGCGAAACGAACAGGTTCTCTTCCGAGAAAGTATAATCCAAGATAGTTATTGCGTACAATAGATCGTGTGACGCTGCGACACAACGTAAACATGCAACAACTGCTCCCAATTAACTCCTAGACACGTACGACTGCAGTAGATACTAGTGGTACTGTTTTATTGCACAATATCGACACGACACGACAGCAAGTACACCGAAGTAAACAAAGCACACACATTACAGTTTCCGACTTTACACGCAGTCAGGAAAACTATTCCAGAGGTCACGCACGACCACGGCTCAATTGTGATGTCAAAATGCTCACAATCAAAATAGGATGGAGAACGGCCGGTCAGACAACACCTCGGCTACGCCCACGTTTCCGAATTTCACAATATATTAATCACCACGCCTCATAGAAAGAATCCTACTAACCAACAACCAGAGAAGCTAATTCAGCCTCACACTGATATAATATTGCACGAAGCGCAGATTTATTTCAACTAGAGCTGGGCAATTCTGAATGAATATTAGGCATCAAGTCGAGTAACACTTATCATAATGTCACAACACAACAGCATGAATGATGTGAAAAGTCCATATGTGTACCTTTTATGAGACCACAAAGAATATAATGCCAGTTCAATACCACATTAGAGATTATTTAGTATTTTGTCGATCATACTATCATTACATTGCACAATGCAGAGTGTGATGATGCTGTGGGTTGATCAAGACTTCACAAATATGTGATTTCCACTAACACGGAACCTTTGTACAGCCTGTTTTGCAGGGTTGTAACCAAGTCACAAGGCTCCGAGTCCAAGTCATTCTTACTTTTACAGTTTTGACTCGAGTCATTTTCAGCTCACCAACGAGTCCGAGTCCGCGAGCAGAGGGTCGAGTCCGAGTCCAAGTCATTGTGTTAATTGCTCAGTTTCCAGTTAAAGTCGTGTTAAACTAACTTTTTATAACTCTGTTTGGTGATATCGAATGGTTCGCATTTATATTCTACTAATTTCCCCACTTTTAGCAGTTTTTGGCCGCATTTTCAAGTACCAGCACCAATAGACGAAATCCCTATAGTATGGTTACTTTACTATACTTTGAAATCCCAATGAAATGTCGTTCTTGGCCGCCTGAGTTTCGAGTCATGTGAATTGGTTCGAGACATGCGCAATGACTCGAGTCCAAGTCGAGTCAATACACAGATTGACTCGAGTCAAGTCGAGTCATCGGAAAATCGTGACTCGAGTCGTTACAACCCTGCTGTTTTGTATACTGCGATACGACCAATCAAGGGTTACAGCAAGCCACATTGGAAAATAGTGTCGAAACTATAATTGTCGCTCATAAATTTTCTCTTAGTGGCAAAGAGCGAACTGGTCTCTCAGTATGTGTCTCGAATGATTAGAATTGATACTTGGTTCATTGTCCTCAGCCCTAATTTAAACAAAAACAGCGTTCTAATACGCAAGACATTGCTGCCTGATCGTGTTGGCCAGTTTCAACACCTGCTTCTGCAGGGCCACTTTCTGAAAGCGATTCCCGAGCGAGTGTCCAGTGCCCGAGTCTCGGTCTTGCTCGCGAGGCAATACCCGTAGCTTGAGCGTGCCGTCTGCGCCGCAAGAGTAGACGCGGTTTCCTGGCGACACGATCTCGACTTTCATGGTGCCGGAACCGATGTTGCGGAATATCGAGGTGCGCGAGTGCTCGCCGGCCAAGTTGTAAACGAGACTGTGCGAGTGGCAGTCCCAAACCTGCGAAAGCAGGCAAATTTCAGGATTGGCTAACTTGTGTAACGGATAAGGGCAATGTATGTATCATTGAGTGACTCCCTTAAAAGAACATCCCTTGAAGTGTCATACATGAAACGGAGCACGTTAAGGTTATTCCACCACTCCATATAACCAATGTGGATCGACAAATCGGCAGCGATCTTCATGCAAGTTTCATTACAATTCCAAATTTCGGGATGTAAGCTAAAACTGTTCTTGGACGCCTGCTGAGCCATCCTTTCTTTGACAGTTCTCAGTTTCTTTTAACTGATGCGGTGTTAAATTTTTAAATACTGTCCCATTGTCCCCCATCACTTGCCCCATTGTGGGCACAATCGGACTAAAAAGTAACATTTTTCAAGTGGCCGTGCTTTCGTTATTTCTTCGTACTTTCAAATCATCTTTCTTTGGAAATTTGTGTTTTAAGTTCATCGGGATTTCTGTATTTTAAATATAATTATGACAAAAAATGTGTTTTTGGCCCATTGTGCCCACCTTCCCCTAGTAGAAAAATCTAACCATTTTAGTAAAAGCATGCAAAGCTTGCCTGAGCACTCCAAAAAATTCAATTCTCACCCGTACATCCCCGGCAACAGAACCAGTAACAAAAAGATGGTCGTCACTTCCAACCGATACGCATTTAACCGGGGCCTCGTGAGCCACGAAGCTTGTCAGCGGTTCGTCGGACTTCCGCATATCGAACACGGACACTTTTCCGTCCCTTCCGCCAACAAACAAGCATCGGGACTGCGTCGAGTACGCGAGACATGCAGCGCCGAATCCCTCGTGAATGGAAAATTCTGGAAATAAAAACACATAAGCGATATACCTTGGTTAGAGTCTCTGTATGCCAGTGCTTCTCAGAAGCCAAGTATTTCTACTTTCTCAGAGTGCTCAAGTGGGTTTCCCCTACTTGAACGACTTACCCAAGCAGTCAGCGGACAACTTCCACTTCTACTTGCAATTGAGTGAAATTTTATGGCGTTACTTCTACTTCAGCAGCATCTCTGCCGGACGCCATGGCACAAAGGCAGTCAGTGACGGAAAAACTCCGCTCTTTCTGATTCTATACTAGTCACTGAATTTTGTTTCCAGACTACTTCTGATCCGCGCTAACACTTTTTGTCATCGAATGTCTTAGTTCGGTTAAGTACAGACTGTTTTTTCGTATATTCTATATCTCTTTAAAGCAGTTTTGACCTGTCCAGAAATCGTTACTTATGTTTTAACAGAATAAATAGGCTTCTACAAGTACAGAACTTCAATATTGCAGCAAACCGTATGTTAATATTGCTACTTCAGCATTACCTCTACGAGTGGAAATCATTTGGAAGTTTATAAAATATTGATTGAATTATTTATCGAAGAAGTCTCACAGTTAAAGTAAAGCAACAGAGAACACCAAGGGTCGAAACCTCAACAGTCACGCATGCAAATACCTTTCACAAGCATTGAGCGTGGCGGCAGCAACGCGTCCCATATCGCCACATTTCGGTTCGAGTTCGATAACCCGGCTGTCGCAACAACGCTCGTGGACGACAGGAAACAACAATCGGCGGCAGACTTATCGTGGCATTGATGATACTGTGGAGAAAATCAACAGTAAACGACAGACACATGACAGATATCCGTACAACCCAGGCTTGGCGATGCCAGTGCTCCGCAGTGTCATGTAGCAACATATTTGCAGCTATGACTTGTACTGTCAATAGCAAAACCGTATCAATCCACTGTGAAGATTAAGAATTACTGACACTGCCTAGATCAGTCCTGGGGGGAGGAAGGGGCGAAATACAGAGAGTAATAAACCATGCAGTCTTGAGCTCAGAATGAGTTTGATTTGTCGAAGAGTCTAACAAGGACAATAATCAACATTTCAATTATATTTTCTGTACTACTAGCATACTATACAACAATCCTAACCCACACCAGTAGCTATCTCGGACGCATGTCAGCAACTTTCCAAGATCTTACCAAGAAAGGTTTCCGCGGGGAGCTGACTTGCCAGAGCGCCAAGTAGCCATCGGCGTCAACTGCACACATCTTGTTGCCGAGTGATGAGAAATGTAAATTTGTCACTCTGACAAAAAGGAAATGGTATCGATCAAATTGCGGCAAATCTACAAATGACTATCGTCAATAGGACTGTTAATTGAGCCAGAATTTGCACAGCATAGCCATTCGAGTGATAGTCTGTAATTGGCATAACACACAAGACTAGCAGTAGACAAATATATAAATATCCCAGCAATAAGTATTGAGATTACTAGGCATGATATGTACCACTAAGTAGGCTACCAGTGATAAGGGTATAAATAGAGTGAAAGGGAAATATGACCAATACGAACGAGCTTGCATAAAACAAAAAAATGGAAATGAAAAATACAACTGGCAAATAAAGCTCGATCTCTAGACAGATGACGAGAAGCAATTGCTCCGTTAACTAATTAACAGGCAGATATTGCTAATAGGTATTAACGAGGAGGTACTTGATAGAGTGCAAGGGAGAATCAGCATAATAATAACATATAATATTATAATTAATAGGTAGGTCTTGATGATAGGTATTAACGAGAAGGTATTACACCGAGAGCATGATTATCAATTAGTAAAATACATAGATAGATCAGTAAAATCTAGACTGAAAAAACGCGTACTTGGGATACTGTCCCGAAGCGCGAAACAGTGTGATTTGTTGCGGGTGACCCCACTCCCACATTCTGATGCTACCGTCATGATGACCAGTCAAGTCTAAAGAAAAAAAACACATTCAAAATTCTGCGGGTCACTGCAATAACATCCAATCTTACAATACGGCAACGTTGGATGCGAAGTCATTCTACGAACGCCGGAAAACGGCCTCTTCAGCAACTGCAACACGAAAAAACCTTGCCGAACTCCCGATTTTTGCGATAAAAGAAGGTTCATGATATTACCAGACTAGCGCCCTGCCCGGTTTGCGGCGACCCTGACAATCCGGAAGCGCTGGTAGCCATTGACGCATACGATAGTGGAGCGGATGGCGGTGGTGTCACAAACATTGACTGTCTGCGAGACACCACAAGAAATTCCTCGTCTTTCTGACAGCTGAAATATATGTTTTTCAAAGCACTACAATACAAACCTTTGGATTTAGGGTACCGGATACTTCATGCAGAGACGGTCAATAACAATGTATGTCCACTTTTCTTAAGCACACGAAAGAGCTTTGTCTACTTCCAATAATTTATCAAGTGGTTACGATTTTAGAATAATTTTACTCCTACACTTCTTGAAGCCAAACTAGTGCGATTAGTATAAAATTTGCAGTGCTTGGTTTGAAAATACTCACTTTTACATGCAATTGGGTGGAAGATTTGGACTTACGTACCGCAAATGATTACTTTGACCACCACAATCTTTGCAATGCCGGTATGTAATTGGGAATATTCAAAATAAGTCAAATTTAGCTGTAAACAACCACATGAGCAATTTGAAAAGCCAAGCAGATCGGTATGACAGAGAGATTTATTTGTCATAAAATGGTTTATTTACTCTGTGACCGATAAAAAGTCACTATCTTGAACTCGGAAATGATAAGAGAAAACCCAAATGTGTTGTCAGAGAAGTGCTACAGTTCACGAAATAGTGTCATTTCTCTCATTAATCGGATTTTGCCACATGCACCCATGAAACACTGGAAAAATCTTACCCAGCTTTCAACGCGTCGTCTTGCAATATGTTAGGCGATACATCTTCCTCGATCCAAGCCCATGTGTCACACGCGAGGAGCGCGCTGACGTTCACCTCCTGTATATCCCGGCTACTCGCCAATACCACGCAAGTCGGGTTTGCCTGATTGAAACGTGTGCGGTGTGATAATCAATTCGAAAACCGACGCAAACAATCAAAGGTCACATTGTTTATGCAGAACGAGGTGACGATCTCCGTTTCTTTATGAAGAATCTTGACTTTACCGACGTTCTTATCCGACACACCCTGTACAGGAAGGACAACGTAACTTGATTTAAAAATGAGAACAAGTCTTGTGCTGAGCCACATCTTTCACATCACTTTTGCCGTCAATTCATTGCCGCTCCATGACACACAGCCAGGGTTACGATTTTTCGTTTACTAGAGTTATTTTCTTAAAAATAGTGAACGCTAAAAACAATACTACCTTTGCTAGTGTCAATCAGCATGTTGTTGTGCTACTGACAAATTCTTAGCTACAAGATCTGAGCAGTTGGGATAGCAAGACGATGATAATTTTCCAAATGAGTGAAAATAATTAGAGTTAAGAAATTATATTTTCGTATGCACCTGAGGTTTTTGGATAATGGACATGGAAAGGAGGTGTTCTAAAAGAGCCCACCACCAACTGATCACGGAGTCAGCCGAATAGCTACCACTACAACCATACCCCTATTCCAAATTCAAGACAGGGGCGTGCAACATGCGGCCCATAGAGAAAAAAATGATGTTTGCTGAGCTCAAGTCCACTAAAATCACTAAAATATGCACACTATGACTTTTCACATCAATATCTATGACAAGATTTACTCAATAACCAGTAAATCATTTCCTTCCTTTTGCGATTGCTGTGTATGATACAATGTCGAGCTCAATTGATACATAATTCGTTGCTGATATCTTGTCCCACTTGAAATAAGGTTGCGCAATGCGCATCCCTGGCCTGAGCAGCGAGAAATATCGTTCAATACCATTTACCGCATTTTGAATTCAAAATTCTCATCAGTTCATGTAAATATCGATGCTATGCTGTTGACAGTAAGGTGATAGCCTATGACACAGCAAAATAGCCCGTAACTTGATTATCAAACGATCACTGGATAGACCCAAGTAATTATTCGTATCAAAAGCTTTTTGCTTATGTGCACACACCATGGAAATGAAATGGAAGAATGCTATTCACCAAGAATGGATTCCTGACACTCTCAGTACCTCGAAAGCATAAGATACGAGCAAATAATGAGTATTAGTAATGAAAAGAATCACAGGCATGCACTCTATAGTGTTACGACGAAGCTAAGAAGACCTCACGCACGCACACAACATATTTTTCGACCACGTACCAGTCCGCGTCTTGCGTCTTCAAAATACTGTTGCGGGTTCTTTGGCATAGTGGACGACATGACGGCAATTGTCGCGCGTCGCGCGCCTAGAGTTCGTTTCTATTCATGCAAGCAACGCAACGTCGAAACGGAACAACGGAAGAAACAACAGAATTATAAGCACGTAGAGCACGGTTAAAACAAGCTGTTACAGAGACAAATTGTATTGTGCAAGAGCTGGTACGCCGAAAACATCGACAGAGCAGACACCGAAAAAATACAAATGTTTTGAACAAACCTTGAAGCGTGTAAGTACATAGAACTGAATTAGGGATTAATTGAATTGACCAAGGCTAGCAAGGCAGCATTCAATCCCCTCTCAACTACAAGATTTCCGCTGCTCGAATCCTTAAATATTTGAAGAGGTTCAATTGAAAAGTTGGCCTATATTCATATTGAAATGAAACCAAATATTTCCGGCTGTCCACTTGTCAAGTAGCAGAGAATTGGAAAGAACATTGCATATCAACAATCGTATCACCAAATATGCGGTCGCCGGGATAAAATTTCAAATCATCATTTCTGTATGAATATAATTTTCCAATCCTTAAATGCTGATACTAGGCTTGGCATTTAATACCGCCAGTGCCACATTTCAGAGGTGGTCAGAAGGCTATTGAAGTACTTCTGCTTTTGGGGGGACTCAGTAGAGTTGCACTACTTACTTGAATGGTTATGTTTTAAGGCTACTTCCATTTTACCTCATGAGTTTCTTACTTGAGTACTATTCCGATCTTCATTTTCTATTTCCATTTCAAGAACTTTTTTTTCCTTGCAGAAATTTACAGCATTGCTGCTACTTCTAGAGCTTCAGTGCCAGCGACTACTCAGATTTAGCCCAGCACTAATCAGGAATTAGTTGAATGAACCGGATAGTATTTTAGTAAGGGCGCCTTTCCGGAATCTTTCAACAGCCTACTGGAGTCACTATCGGATGTAAAACAGTTGACGTTGAGTACAAAAATTGAAACAATGTTCAGGACGACAGTGATTTTGGACGCCATGGGCGAATTCGTCATGCCACATGACTCATGCAGAACAGTTTTGCTAACCAAAACCGTAATGGCAGTGGCAGTGCAGATGAAATCATGAAACTATTTCTATCACTATCCATACGTACAGAATCAAATCTTATTTATGGCCTCGATTATGTTACTAAGGACCAACTACCGCGTCGATTTCATAATCCCTTGTAAAAAATTAGCACAGAATTAGCAGCTGTAACTCATATTAGTGCTTCGAAAGCGACATGCTGTTACTTCAAGAAAGTGATCGTGTCGAGAAAACATCGCCAGCAAAGAAAACGCATCACGTTCATCGATAAAAATGCCCCATACCTTATTGTCACTACCACTTTGAGCCGCACCATTGCCGGTATGCTTGCTGTCTTTGCATTCCACATTCTAGCATGCAATTGCGACACAAGTTACACAAGACAACAGAATTATAACGTCAAAACTACGCAGAGAAACAGTTGTGTAAAGTCGTTACTTTTCCAAATTCAGACAGGTGTACAACGAAATGATACTGTGCAGTTACTGGATTAGGGTGACGAATCATTGATATGACGATATTAATGATAGAATACTGTGTAAAAAGTGAGGTTTATAGTGATATGTGTGTCACTATGCCATCGTAGCATTCTATACTGTATATCAAACCTCTCACTTTCGCCACCACTTGAGAGAGACACACAAAAGACTAAGCAACTCCTACAACACCGACACCGCTGAACATAACGACACCGTGCAAGACACAGCACCCGTTACGGCAAAACCTACCTGTTTCGTCGACTTGTTATGGAATATATACCGGATGAACATATCCTGAATGTTTTCCTTGTGGATCAGGCAATGCCACAGGCGTCTGGCGCCAAGCGCCTCAACAGAGGACCCGCTGAAAATAGACGAATGATAACTTTCTGTGCATATCAGTTTGGATTAAACTTGTCGTACATCGTTTCATCGCTGGTATTGTGGAAATGCTGTTTAGAACCGCTGTTTTACCAAGAACATATCAGTCATTACTACTTTCTAGTTTTGGACAAACTTAAATGAAGCAGTATTAGTTATCAACATATATATATATATAAGCATACAATCAGATTCTAGTGCTAGATACAGTTGCCACGACTAATCGTGCTGAAAGAAATATTTCTTCCTTTCATTAGCTGTATCTTTTCTCACTTAGTTGCAAAACGCAAAGTTCTCGGTTAGCCGTCAAGTAACAAGACGCCGTTCTACTCGACCTGCACAGCCTGTGATCATTTCTTATCGTTAACTCCGTTCTATCCAGTAAAAGTGCTTGACTGGTACATTACTAGTTTTTATCGTTTAACAGATTTAATTGATATTTCAACATTGCTTTTAATTTTTTGAAAGTTTAAGACGCAAAATTATCATTAGTTGTAACAGAATGACAGTTTTGTCTGCATTGGTAAATGGACAGGCGCAGTTCGATTCAGATATTAAGATAAACGTTCGCACACCTGTGATGCTGAACCCAATGTAAAACACGATGCTGTCAAAACAAAAGACCCTAGTAGCGTATTCCTTAATCTTTACTTCACTCGATTACAATGGAAATCATTCCAAAAACAATGCAGACAACAGATCCGATTACCAAGATTGAATCGCAAAGCCAGTTTTATATCGCAATCCACAATCGCAAAGAGTTATGCAGGTAATCTCCGAAAACAGGATTAAGTTTAACGTCTCACTTGAAGGGTGTGTTCGCCGGGTCCAAAACGGCCTGGTGTTTCAAAATGGCGGGTCGGCCATGCAATGGCGCCGCCACGTCGTTGATACCCCTTATAAAATCTTCAGGAGGGTCCACAAACGCTTCCAGGTCTTTAGCGAGAGTGACTTGCCACCGGCCAAGCAAGCTGAAGTAGCGAATAAAAAGCATCACAATTTCCTCTTTTATTAGACACCATCCCCCTCGACACCTACTGTAAGATATTATTCAATAGCGGCGACGATATCCCCAATTCTGACACCTCGAGACCTGTCATGGGCAGGAAAGACTTGATACTATCCAGTACCACGCGTACGATAGCAAGTCGTAGAATATGCCAGCTGTAAGATTCGGGATGCGATTCGTCCAGCACTGGAAAAGTGAACATAACGTTATCGGCAAGGAATCGGGTACATTGAAACAGAGCAACGGATACAAATGACAATGGTGACGTTTATCTAATTTAACATCATGTTTTTGCAATAAAAATTCAGCCAAGTAAAAAACTAGTACTTCCAGTCCAACAGGTGCAATTGCCGTTCGGAAAACAAAGATTTTCAGCAATTTCACTAAAAATTTAATGCCAACAAAATCACTCCTACTGAGGACCGTTTCACTTATAACAATTGGAGGAGTGGGCTGGCCGATAAATGATGCCCAGAGGTAGCTGATACCGATATCACCGGCCCAATATAAATATAATTAGTTAGTCAGCCCGTAGCTAGAATAATAGTTAACCTTTGGACGCGTTATAGCCATCTTGGATTCCGTCCATATCATCCAGGTCAGAGTAAACGGAATCAGTCTCCCTGTCGCTATCCGATTCAAAGTCGGCGTCTTCCGACCCGGTGTAACTCATCAACGGCTTCGACAGGAACATGTCCCACAACGTCACCTCGGGCGCCACAAATTTCTCCCTGTGAATGCAGTAACTTGCGTCAAAGAAACCGGACGGTAAACTGAGAAGTCCAGCTTGGAATTTCCATTACTGTGGGTAACACTGTTTGTTTAGACATATCATCCGGTAAATCTGCGCAGGTGCTGTCGATGGACGGATAAAAATTGACCATGTCATAATATGCTTTGGTGGTTTCCAAATATATATCTTACTGAGCTAAGCAAATGGGCGGGTTTGAATACGTTTAGACAGGTTAGGTTGGTGGTTGTTTGTAGGCAGAGGAGTTGGGTTGATTGTTGTGTTTGGGGTTAACCCTTACCTACCTGCCAACTCAAACTAACAAACAACCTCCCCTGGTCAAGACCAACCCAAAATACGAAGTCAAAAAGACTAACCTAACCAAATCTGCCCCCTTACTTAGCCCACCCAACTCTACCCAACGCATGATAATAGTATATCATGAGTAAATTACATTGACAACATCATCAAAGTATATGCTCACATTTGTCAATCTATGTTCACCAGCAATATGTTATGATTTCACGAATGGAAATGAGGAAAACTACTAAATTAGGCATTGTTGCACATAATGATAGAATTGTAGTACTTTTCTACATTTTTGGTTGGAAATGTCTGTTCTTACGGCAAGAACGGGAAAAACGTTCAACAGCAGCAGTTGTTTGCTGGCAGCATTGAAGTTCAGTGCATACTGTTGGAGTACTAGTAACACACCTGCTTCTTCATGCTGACAATGTCGTCTACATCGCAATTTTCAGATTGTAACCAAAATCAAAGTTTTGTCAACATCTCGTGATCCACTCATAAAATGTTGAGAACCACAGGGATATAAGAACGAATGCACAACACGCAGTCAAGTTTCACATCAAGATTTGCGATATTGGCGCGATCTTGCAAAAACTTGGGAACTACTAAAAATTTCACACGTTTTTAGGTGTTTGCGTTGATCATCATGGTCACGCCATGTCAACTTATTTGTTTCATTCGATGGTTTATGATTCACAATGATTAGACAATGGGCAGTAGGCCTATAAAGTAGGCTACAAGACTGTAAATGATAAGTTAACCGACAGTGGAACCTCTATGACACCATCTCCAAGAATAATCGCCCTACACATCACGCTACACTTTTTAAACAACTCACAACAGTAACGAGCACATGCTTTGCCCATGCACCGACCTGTAACAAGTGCTATCTGTGCTCGTCAGACTGTTCTGTCGCTCGTAAGAATACGACAGTGCCTTCCTGTTGAGTCTTTCTCGCATTTTTCTTCCGTCCATACCTCGCAAGGGAGATCCCGCAGCTGCGAATTAGAAAACATTCGGAATTTTTCGCCGGAAAAACATATATTTACTATGTCGGATCTCGCGCTGCGAGTTTGAGTACCAGATTTCCTTCGAGAACCAAAGTTTTACTATAGAAAATTAACACATCCGGCCAAGTACTGTAACTTGAACGGCAGCCCTGTTCCTAGCTCATTCTCATTACCGTGATACCTAAGGCGAAAAATTTTCACAACATGGCAATGATAACTCAGTTGCAGAGTAACCAAGTGTAAGTGCAAAGTATTGCTGGGCTAAGGTGGAAAATATAACAGCTTATCAACTTTTTACGTGTGATAGTTACATTAGTTATGCCGAGACTAAAAACGGAATGCAACAAATTCCTGCATGGATTTACAATCGAATTTGTCTAGCCCCATTGCTGTTAAGATTCACAGAACAACGAAATTCAAATTCGTACGATAAGAAAGTTAGAACACGCACCACAAACATGTCTTTTTTCGGATTTCAGACGAAGATGGAAAACCAAAAGTTGATCAAGTGGCTTTGAACAAAATTTTTTCGAGTTTTGGTCTTACCGAGATGAAATAACAAAAATGACATGCACAAAATATAATCGAATAATATATTCACATTGAAATGAACCCGAGTATTTTCGGCTGACACATTTTTAGCTGACACTCCCCAGGGGTAATTGTCAGCAACTAGTGGAGAATTGGAAAGAACATCGTATATCAACGATTGTGTACAATGTACTCCAATTCTGTCATATTGTAATGAACATTGACTTTCGTTGTTAAATTTACAATCGCAACGGATTAAAAGAGGGTCACGTCAAAGTTAGCGGTAACAACAGCTAGGTAATAATCACGCTGGTAAAAATAGGTAATTTGTACCTAGTACTAGGGATGGTGTGAACCTATGAAAGGTTCAGGTTCGTGTGAACGCGAACCTTTTTGAAAGGTTCTGTGTGAACACGAACGTGAACCTCATGACGTCACGTGACGTCATATTGCTAATTCCAACCCTATCCTTCAATGAAATGATAACCTACAATAATGTACAGATTGTACATGATACCTAGCGACGATTCGGGCGACATAATGTCTCAATGCTGAAGTACCCTATACTGACGCTTTAAACGTCGCCAAATGTATCAACTGGGGAAATCAAATGATATAATAATCTCGTGAAATCAATATCTTCCGCCGCTTTGCCAACAATTTCGATGAGGACTTACCAGGGAATATAATGACAGGAAAGGAAGTAGTTTATTTTTGTCCTTGATGTTTTTTGCCGCATATACACCGAATCATGACATAAATACACACTTTCCGCGCATATGCCCACCATGAGTACATGATGTGCATATACCGCCAGGCAAGGAAGATGCAGATATAGCCTTGTAGCAGTGTTGGGATGACTCGAGTCATGACTTGACTTAAGTCAAACTCGAATCACCTTTTCATATGAGACCGGAAAATGTATTCGACATCATATATTGATATTGAGCAGAGTGTGAAACGGGTATCTATGCTTGCTACTGATATTACCCCATTAACAAGTCATTCAGTCAATCGCACCGATTTGATTTTAATGATTCAGTAAACACGAAGTGAAGATTGACCCCGTAAGCCTGCTAGTTTTCTTTTACATCAGAAAACGATATCAATCTCATTGATTGGTTGAATAAGCATCATTCTCTGACTACATAGCTTATTTCGCTCGTGATGTTTTGTGATTGCGGGTCAAGCTCGCAGCATAGAGTCATTAAATATTTACAAACGGAAAGCTGGATCTTTCGAGCAAACTTTTGCAACAAAGCAAGCAAAACTTTTGAGATTGTCACGGTGCATGCTCGTTTAGTGTCGATTTTTTTTATGCTGCCAGCGCCATGAATAGATTGGCCTGCCGTTAACATGCAATAAATTTAAACCAGCAATGTTATAATGAAGTGAAAATTGTAACATATGAAAAAGGTTCACAGTGCAGAACCTACCAAGGTTCTGTTGTGAACGCGAACCTCTAAATTTCCGAGGTTCACACACAGAACGCGAACGTGAACCTCACGTTCACACCATCCCTACCTAGTACCATAATTGGAATAATGATATAGAGTTAGACAAGGCAATCAAGAAATTTTACAGTATTATCCGACAGACAAATTCATTGTATCAACGCTCTGACCGAATCACGATCAACCATTGAGATTGAAAATTTAGACCTTGATTAGTAACTAAAAGAGCATGCCAAACTTAATTTTTTTCTGTAAAGTAACGTTGCAGCTGACAAGCAGAAAAATTGGCAACTAAAATCTAAAATACTAGAATGGCCGAGTATTCCCTCGTGCTTAACAGCAAGAAGTGTTCTGGTTTTGAGTGCGCAATCTGCACATACAATATGAATACAGTACACACATTGTTTTTCAATCAAACCCAAACTAGTGTCATTGTTAGTTTGTGTCCGGGGTATGTTAGTGATAAATAGCGCTAGCAACATTGCACTGGAGTTCAGCGCTCCCCTCAAGCCAGTGGTGATGCCATTCATCCTACAGCCTAGTGATGAAGAGAGTAATTTCTAACAGGAGGTGGAACAAATGAGACAAATCTTCCACATTTTCAGTAATTGGATAAATGCGACTGCGACACAGTCAACCTATAACGATGTCACCATAAAGATTTTTTCAAAGCAAGAATCAACGTAATAATAATTGACATGTCCGCAATGGAGATGTACCTATTGACGATACAGTGTTCACTGTTCATGCATACAGTTTATTGTAAAACGGACTGAGAAAATAATCTCTGAAATTCGCCACGCGTGATCTTTCCAGGAAAAAAACTTCAAACAAATCCATGCAATCACAACCAAAACCTTGATTTTTCGTAGATTTCCCAATTTGTCCGACCAGACCAGACGGCGCATGCTCGCCAGGCTTGCTGGTTTGCACAGGAACGCGCACAACTTCTAAACATGACAAAATCGACTGACAAACGGAAAAATACCGGCTCACGAAATCACCCTGAAATACTCAACAGACAAACCAAGTAGGAGAAAAGCTAAATATGCCGGCTTCATTATAAAAACTTGTTTTCATTCATGTCTTTTAGAGCTGAAAGCGACAAGAATCTCAGTGTTGTGTCATATATCAATGATGCAGCCTGTTACAAGCCAGTGGCAAACTTGTACAGCTTTACAAATTTCTGAAAACAAACTAACGAACACACTCACCTCCAGACGGTCGGATGTATTTCACAGCCGTTCGAATTCCGCCGCCGAAAACAGCATTCCACGTTTTCTGGCATAACGGGTTGCTAACAAGCCTGTGAAAAAATGAATTTGATTTGTTTACATTTACATTTGTTTCAAAATTCTACCGGTCTCACGTCTCAAGCTAAAAAGGTTGAGAAAAACTGGCCTAGACAAAAGATTTTTTCATTATATTAACATGGATCTTATTTGCCATTCAGTACACTAATGGTGCAGCCTGGGTGGACAACAAGAACGAGTGACACTGACAAATTGTGACTCGGACATTATTACATCACTCGTTCTCACAACGGAAACACGTGACGTCGCATCATTAAATATAATGTTTCATAATCTAATTTTCATCCAGACTAACGCAATACACGCCTCACAATTCATTCGCCAACTGACCTGTACAGCAGCAAGGAATTGCAGGTCTGCATTCCGTGAACCAGCAAGCTGGTATAAACGGCCACGAGCGATTCACAGAGTAGGACAATCAGCCGCGGTCTGTGGTCACTCGATTCCGAATGTAGCAGAGTTTGAAGAGAAACGACGCCTGGAGAAAAATCAACATAGCGTTTGCTAATCGTCTGTGACGCTGTTTGAAAAGACTAGTTGCCGAACAACTAGTGTCGTTGTTTGGCGTAAATCGTTATACCAGTCTTTTGTGCTGTTCTTACATATATGGCTCAGAGTCTAACTACTGACCGCAGCGTAGCCAATAGGGGAGTTTCGACGGTCGAAACCCTTTCCCATTTTGAGGAATTGAATCTAGGTATTGGTATTTTAGTTAGTTGCAGATTTTTGTATGTGGTTAGTTCTAGTTCTAGTTGTGAGCTTCGAAAAGGGAGCAGTACTAGTTCTAGTTCTAGTTGTGAGCTTTGAAAAGGGAGCAGTACTAGTTCTAGTTCTACTTGTGAGCTTTGAAAAGTGAGCAGTACTTGTTCTAGTTCTAGTTGTGAGCTTCGAAAAGGGAGCAGTACTAGTTCTAGTTCTAGTTGTGAGCTTTGAAAAGGGAGCAGTACTAGTTCTAGTTCTACTTGTGAGCTTTGAAAAGTGAGCAGTACTTGTTCTAGTTCTAGTTGTGAGCTTCGAAAAGGGAGCAGTACTAGTTCTAGTTCTAGTTGTGAGCTTTGAAAAGGGAGCAGTACTAGTTCTAGTTCTACTTGTGAGCTTTGAAAAGTGAGCAGTTCTAGTTCTAGTTGTGAGCTTTGAAAAGCGAGCAGTTCTAGTTATAATTGCGAGCTTCAAAAAGCGAGTAGTTCTAGTTGTAGTCGCGACTTTTGAAAATCAAGTAATTTATACAAGCGTGGTTGTGAGTGAATCATTCACTGATATCATCTATCGTTGAAAGCAGTTGCGGTGAAATTAGTCATTCATGCTACGCAAGTAGAAGTAACGCCACAAATTTATACTCAAATACAAGTACAAGTAGTCATCTTCAAAGCACGCCTACGCTACTTCAAGTAATAGAATATGACACGTTTGTGAAGCACACAAGTAGTTTGAAGAAGAGTATTGGGACGAGGCGCAGACTTTTTGTACAATGCTTTTGCCAAAAATCAGAAGATATATCTTCATGATTTAAAGCAAATGGAAAACGGAGATAAAAACACACACAATTTTCGAGGTTATAATCAGTTACCGGCATACAGGGTCTACTTTGCCTTGTTTCACTTGTTATAACGGAATATATCTTGGTAACGCCATTATAATTATCCCCTGTATTATCTTGAAACGTTGTCCAGGAAGTGAAAATCTGTTATGTCATGTGGTGTGATGCTATGTGTGTCGTGTGAAATATCGATAGGAAGGAATACATGTAAGATAAATTGTGTTTCTACGATGTATATATGTGTGTGATTCAATGTATACAGATTATTCAACATTACATTTCGGAAACGATTGTTATGTCGTCGGTACTATTGGCTCAATAAAATTACAAGACGTGGAGACAGAACAAAAAGAAAGCTGTCCGTCTGGTCTTGATATACGTGTGCAAGAGACAGGCCTTGTGGTACGTCAGCCAGCAGTCATTCACTGCCCTGCATTATACTTATGCTACTAATATGAACTCATTATATTCTACTGTCTACTGTAAAATAATTTTATAGTAGAAAGTGAGTAGTTTGTGAATCTTTTTGTAGCTCAGTTGCGTCACTTTGAAAACGGTGAAAATTTGGAAGTTTGATATTCCCCGTCGTCAGACTGCTTTGTAATTGACATAATTTGGCAAGCAGTGAACAGCAGAAAAATCAATAGTATGGGTAGGAAAGAAAAGTTAATCGTCCACTCTGAAAAGGTACAGTCCAACTAGTAATCATATCCACATTTCTAACTATGTTATGCAGACCAGTGGTTCTCAACCTTTTTCACCTCGCGGACCGGTAAAATTTCAAAAAATGTCCGGCGGACCTGTGAGCTTTGAAAATTGAAATGACGTCAAAATGTATAGTATGCAACCGTTTTTGCAACTATATGATGCTAGAGAGTGACATTTGGGGGGTTTTGATCGTAATTAGGTATCTTCATGATGGCATCAATGTGATTTTATGGTAGTGAGTCTGCTGAGTTGAGGTAAAATTGACTTGTCCAGATAAACGTGCTATAGTTGAAAGTCATTTACAGTCTTTCGCGCCGAAGGCCGTGGGTTTAACCCAGGGGTGGGCAAACTACGGCCCGCGGGCCGCATGCGGCCCGCAAGACCGTTCTGTGCGGCCCGCGAGAGTCTAAAGAAACTTTTTTTTTAATATTGATAAAATGTGTACTAAAAATCGAAATAATGCAGGGACTCGATTAAACTTTTTCTTGGTATATTTCAGCATGATAATTCAGTGGTTCTCAAACTGCGGGTACCCCCTTGGGGGCGTGAAAGCATCTGAAGGGGGCGTGAATCTAAGCTCAACTAAAAAAATTTTCGCGCTACGCGCGATTTACATACTATTCATCGTTTTTGCTCTGTATTAAGTATGAATTTCACATTTTCAAATCTCTCATCCACAGTCGTAACCTTCCATGTCATCAAACTATCCATTAGCTTTGCTAGCATCCTGGCTGCGTTTTGTGATATGACGATGAGGGATGCGCGCAATCTTTCACCATCATAGGGGGGGGGGGTGGCGTGTCTTAAAAAGTTCGAGAACCACTGTTCCAAGGTTAATACTTCCTATATTATTTTTATGTTTAATTTTGCTGCGCGACAGCCCGATCTCAAGGCCCACACAGTTTAAAAGGTTTCAACTGCTAAACATAACAGAAACCCTAAACGAGATTGACATAAGTCGGATCGCGAGTGAGATTTCAGATTGGCTACTCCTATTTTAATTATTTCAGGGATGCGCTTATAAAAAACGATTCGCTCGAGTCTTAGAGGTAGATTCGTTCTGTGTATGCGTATAATTGGGGTATTAATATTTTATCTACACCTGCGTGTTTGAAGCAAACATGGTTATGGTGCTGTCAGCATTGTCTGTTCTGGAATTTAGGCAAAAGTGGAATCAGTAAATCTATGAACAGATCGTTGCTCACAGATTTAAATTTCAATCCTGTTCTAAAAATCGGGATAACCGACTTTCATCTCTATAGTTTTGACAAATTGGTTATTGAAGTCGGCCAGCCAGCCAATGAAATCTCGCGACTATGTTTCTGACGCGTGTACGATATCACCAAAGCAATGTTTGTTTTGTTTTAAATAAGCACATATACTATCTCCATGTCCTCACTATATAATCAAATACCAATATTGCGTTTTGGTTTATAATCCCAATTTTATATAGTGCGGCCCGCGAATGGATTCAGATGTTGAATGCGGCCCGCGAGCTCAAAAGTTTGCCCACCCCTGGTTTAACCGATCACGCCAACACGACTATATTCTTGTCTTTGACAATATCAAGAGATGAAGCGTTTGTGAGTAGAACCAAGCATCTTGTCGTGCTACCTTGCTCATTGCCCACTGCCACCAGAGGCAGGCTAATCTGGCAACTACGAATACAATGTGTGCCGCAAGAAAACACCTTACAGCAGCTATATCGGCCATGTGCAAATCCGGGCCGGAAAAATACTTTGTCAGCCCACCCCAGAAACGGTGGTTTTGAGCCCCCACATGGCGATAAGCCAAACTTCAAGCGAATCGCCCCCAGACCCTACAGTTGGGTGGATGTTTTTACCTGTAGTTGTGAGCACATTCATTCTACTCAGTGTAAGCAGAAAGTTTATGTAGCTTAATCGTGCCAATAGCGAAAATTTTCGATCATTCATGACTGAATCGGTTTTCTCGCTGCACAACTTTCGGAATCCTATGTTAGCATAAACTTCATTATGTGTCGGTACGTCGTGGCGCGGTAATGGCTGACGCCGAAATGCCTATTTCTATAAATCATGGATGTTTCTTGGAAAAGGGCACCTAGAAGCAAGGCATTTATCTACACTTAATCGTGCAAGACGCGAAAAGAAATTGAAAAATGATGTAACAAGTTTCAACAAAATACGCTATGAATTATGTTCATTTGCAAAATAATTTTTGGCCCTTTTCAAGCACGGCCCCATCTCCAATTGGGGGATTTGGGGTGCCCCAGTTACAGTTATGCAGAAAATGAATGAATCGAAAACGAATGATCGCGCAAACTGCGCTGTTTAGTGATGAGTCAACTCGTATCTGTTCTGCACTTGACGCCTTCAACATTGCATCTTGAAATTAGGGTATAAAATTGTAATATACCTGGCGGACCGGCAGGAATGTCGTCACGGACCGGCGGTTGAGAACCACTGATGTAGACCCATTCGGGTTTCAAATTTATGAAACATTGACGTGCAGAAAACAACAAGGTCTATTACCTGGCCACTGGGAGGGCAAAGTTGTCGGCGGCATGTAATGATTGGTCGCGGTTTTAGTGGCAGATCCCGGCATGTCAGGCGAACAGTGCTTATCGAGAAGTCGTGCTCTGAAAATGAAAAATTCTCCCTTAGAAACACTAAACTTTTTACAAGTCAAAGTGACCTTGCTGTACGGTAGTGTTAATATCACGCAACTTCAATCAAAGTCTCGTATGTCATTATTTGCAAGATCACACGCATCACATAGCTTGTATATAATTCCAGTAATCATACCGTAACTTTTACGGCATCTGTAAAACCAGTTTCTAATTCCGTTTATGGCGCTGCATTTCAAGCCTGCAGGCAAAGCAAAGAAAGATGATCTTGATGATGGTATCAGAGATGACTTTGGATTTGTATTTCAACGGATCGGATATGAACATTTTGGCCGGATTTGGATCAGGTTAGGAATTATGATTTTATCGAAGCTTGATTTGGCTTTACACTTCAACATAACATTTTTGTTCATTTTTTATTTTCATTCGAGTTCGGAAAAAATTCCAGTAATTACCCGTTATGGATTTGGATATAACAGGAAATGAACTATATACATCAATCCTAAACATGGTTTGAAATCATATCTGGGCTATGAATCTCATTAACAGCCAATTCAAAGTGACGCTAAAGGACTCGGCGGAGTTACTGAAACAACAGTACATCAGACTTGTGAAAAAAATGTAGGGAAATTCTTCAACTTCATCATTTTGACTTATTCAACAATTCAATGCTGTTAAATTCGGCGTGGCCGACGTAATTGGATTAAAATAAAAGTGTTTTTATTCTACTCCCTTTCTATTTATTTGATCATAATTCAACATCATTAAATTATTACGGACCGATTAAATTGGGTTAAAAAGATTGTGCTTTCATTGAATTCAGGCAATTCATCGTGATTTTTTTCATCAATCAATCAAATTCAACAATCAATACGTCACCAAAACTCCCGGTAGGCTTACAATATTTTCAAATCTCAAACTTCCCCACCTGTAAGTCTTGGCTGTGAGATCGCACAAACTTTGAAACACGCAAGTCGACAGCGCCTCGGCCTGCCTGCAGAGGGTGACGCTCTGAGACCTGCCGCCTGCGTTGAAACTGCACGACGGAGGTTCGACAAACGCCAGAACCGATTCCAAAATGTCGTGAGCCATATGCGACAGCTGGGCGGTGGGTTCCGCCACCACGGTCCGGCAAGCGACCACACTCGAGGACAGCAGAGGGACGGTCGTCAGATTCGGTACGGGTGACGACAATTGGCGGGGGCTCTTTTCTTGTAACGAGTCCTGTTGATTTGAAACGAAATGCAGAATTAAAGTCGTGGATTAGCGAGAGGTTATTCCGAATTTTGATTAGAACTGGAAAATTCTACCATACGTTCTGTGAGAGTGTGCATTTCGCAACTAGGGCTGAGCGCAAAGCTTCGACTATTCCAATCCGAAGATATGATTTTTCTGAGTTAGAGAAATAATACGCCCCTGCCAGTAACAATCAATTCAGCAACGAGAATTGTAGTGTCGATACTATCAAAGCTGTAAACCTCGATTAGTCGTATAGCAGCAAATGAAACATGCATTACAAAGCTATGCAATGACATATCTGTGGAGTCGTGATCAGCCCATAGTATCGCCACAAAGTGCAATGATAGTTATGGCCGACATGATACCAAATAATATCTAATGAAGCACTGGCATTATATTCTTTGTGCTCGCATATTACTGCCAAGCTACTTCATAGGGACAGAAAGTTCCAACCATTTGTATATCTTGAGCGCAAAATTTAGTAAAAATTTAGTTTTTAATGACAAAAATAGTCAAAATTAGGATTTTTTAGTGCAAATCGTCAGTTTTATTGGTAAAAAAGTAATCGCCCCACTGATAAGACATGAACTTTTGGCAGAACACAATCAGAGATATATTCGTAATTCGTAAATCACAGCGCA
This sequence comes from Botryllus schlosseri, assembly GCF_051294905.1. Taxonomy (NCBI): domain Eukaryota; kingdom Metazoa; phylum Chordata; class Ascidiacea; order Stolidobranchia; family Styelidae; genus Botryllus; species Botryllus schlosseri. The sequence goes on from NC_137249.1 coordinate 18,950,716, forward strand.
AGTCAAAATAGCAACATCACAACACCTGCAGCAAAAACAGCAACTCCATCCGTATGGGCGACAAGGAGCCGTGCGTATCGTCGTGGAGCCCGCAATACGACAGAAGACTTCGTAAAAATCTACGATGCTGCTTCAACCAACGCCTTCGGTGATTCAAGTTTTCTCGTCGCGTTTTCCAATCCTGCCAAGACGTTTTACGACATAAGTATTGCTTCGCACGACATAACGTGACCAATAGTAAACGAATGTCGCCTGCTCAACAGCACTTGCTTTATATCATTTCACAGCACCAAAAGCTCTACAAGCTTGTTGCTCTGGTCCGAGGACCATGTCCAATATCTGCACTCAGGACTAACTAACCTGTTTCTCGGCGAGATACAACTCATGTAACGACGGAACAGGCGGTATAGAGAACCCGGTTGCGTCTTGGCGAGGAGTTTTTGTCGCTTTGTCCTCTTCCGACTCTGCGTCGCTAGAAAAGTCGCTTTTCTCATTTACTTCCTGGGAAAGAGTTTAAATCAAGTTCAAACAGAGATTACTTGTCCTGTAGCATACACAATTGGATGGTAGCATTTAAACACAGGAGACGCTAGTTAGGCGTATCTGTCAAGTAATGATCGACTCTCGCAATAGTCGCAAAGCAGTACGAAATAATTTTGGTTCAAAAATACAAAATTATTGCGGATGGCATACAACCAGCCGCATAGAATATATAAATTTGGAATTTGAGATGATTTTTCTTGAGTATTGAAATATTAGTACTTACCGCTGTGGCTATAAACCTCGGTTTGTGGTACATGAAACATATAGCACAAATCTACGCATATCATGGAAATGGGTACGGCCGAAAAATCGCCAAATTATCTTTAATGTGATTTAATCAGTCTCCGGAAATTGATCAGAAAAACATAACTGGGAACACACAGAATCCGTATCTACATAGAAAAAGTACAGTGACTCACTTTTAGCACCGATTCTACGGGATTCTCTGTCGCTGATTGCTCATAAGATTGTGGTGATATCCTGTAATACAGTATTACGATCACGGTAATTCTAGATCGCTTATTCGCTTATTCTAGATCGGTTGATTAAGTCAAAGACGTACCTTTGCAAGACTTTGGTTTCTTTCTCAAGCCAAGAGTAGAGCTGGTCGCGAATATGGGCGCCTTCCCCTACGTTTGCTTGAAGAAAACAGCATAGGTTAGAATAATAATGCAGTGCGCATGAAATGCCTCGCAAACAGGCAATAGATATGAAAAAAGTAAGGTTTTCGCCGATCTGAATGATCATCCAAATAATGCTCTTAAAAATTGGATCAGTCAGAAAGAAATTCTAACTCTTTGAAGTAATCCAGTAGGTTTTGATTTGATGTCATTGATTGGTGAAAAATTTCAATTGTGAAACGCGGCTGCACTACTGCGAATTCATAACCTCGATGGCAAATATTCAGGAGCTTATTCCCCTGTACAGGTCAGATTACCACTGTTTCATTGAAATTAAATAAACAAATTACAAGCATTAAAAAAAAAAGCATTTAAATTCGATATTTTGACACCAAAGTGATCTAGCTGAATTCAACAGTTGACTTGACATGTTTTTCCCTTCCTAACTGGAGAAAAGAATTGCGAATGTGTGCAAAGTAAAATATGCTTACACGCTGCGATGGCTTTCAACTCGTACACAAATATTTTGGAACATGCCATCAAACGTAGCTGATGAGCGAATACGTCGGAATAAAGCTTATTCTGAGTCTTGGGTCCATCTGAAATGACAAAGTTCGAATTTATTTCAGTCTGTCATCGCTCGTAATCACTCCTGTGCGTACCTAGTACGCAAGAAGTCTTCCGCAACTAATTCAAGTCAGCAATGTCATTGGATTAAAAATTCGAGGCTTGGCTTTTTGTTAATAGATAGCGAGATTTGTTCCGACCAAAAGGATCTTGCTTTTGTTCGTATGCCACAGAAATTTCAACCCGGAAGCTAATTGTGCATGGCAACATACCATGCCTTCATCATACCTACACCTATATTCATCGGTCACATGAAAAGCATTAGCGGGTGAGTAACATCTGATTACTGCTAGATTTAGCATCGACCAGAGTTGGCCTGTTATTGCAAACTTGAAAAATAGATTTTTGCTTTTTCAAAAACAAATAAATGAGGATATTTTGATAAAATTGGTAATATATTGATAAAACTTAGCGTTTTGGATAGGAAAAATTCATTATATAGGCTAAAGATATTCTTGGATTTCTGAAAAATTTAGTCGTCTCAAAAATATGAATGCATCGGCCGGAGTTGACAGTAATTGAAAATTTCTTCAAGCAGATTTTTTGCTTTCTCAAAGAATATAAGTGCGGCTATTTTGATAAAACTCATTGTTTTAAATTGGAGAATGGAGCCTGCTTCAACACAACATGATTTTTTGATTCCAGAAAAAATTGAGTCGTATCAAAAAGACTCATCACATTTGAAATTAAAAAAATGCACTTTTCAAAACATAATCACTCCAAACCAAACACATTACCCGATTGCTTTCCGTCGGATCCCGCCACATTTGTCAGCTCAGCCTCTTTCTTTGCAGGTAAAGTGGGAACTTGAGGCCGTTGCCCGATATTATCCTCGTCACTCCCACTCTCCTCCTCGCTCTCACTCCAGTCCAAGTCAAGTTCATCCCCGCCTCCCATATCGAAAGCTGGCGCGCTCCAATCCGCGTCAGACGCTTGCTGTAAAAGGATACCGCTCATCGTAACCTTATTCCTATACCAAGCTAACCTCGCCCGTAACTCTAACGCAAGTTCCCATTATCCTAACATTAACTCGCTATATCAACACTGGCAGTTTTGAACTTGCTATTTTCAATGACTCGCTTATTTGCCGTGATAACATAGTCTCAATAATCTTCCAGAGTGCACATAATTCCTGTGAACAAAATAGAACTGCCCTCCTCCATGGCCACCTTAGTTAGGATATCATCAGGGCGTAATCATAATTCAAATATGTGATTATCCATACTGAGAGAAAATCTACACAAATGCCGGGGAAACAATCTTGTGTGCGGTCGGACTAGAGACTCTCCTCTTCTGCATTATTCCACCAGTCCGACACAGTTCAGATATTAATTTCATGCATTTCACACAGCGGAACGTCATCCAACTTAGACTCCGAGCACAAAATGGACAAAACAGACTGTTCCATACCTGCGGGGCTGACAAAGTCGGAAATGGTTCTTCCGTGATGGTTTCGGTGTCAAGTGCACCTGGCAATCAAAATCACAGTTCAACTGAATTCACTATACACTATCGCACTTTGGAAAGACAGCAATATCAACTCTATAGCTCTGTTTTATAGAATATAATCAAAACATTAGTATCAGTTGAATAAGGATAATATCTGATCGTATTTTCATGATACCTTGTGCTTGCAGATCACTTGAAGTTATACCAATGTTATCATCCAGACCTACTGATGTAATACCTCATGCAGCTTGGCAGCTAAATTTACAATATATTTCCCTGCTTTTATGAATTTTACGAATCAAACAGGCAACAGGCAATTTCAATGTCAGCGGACCGTTGCAAATATGCTTTAACGATCATAGCAAGGAAAATTTTTAATGATTTTAATGTCTTTGAAGTCAATTTTGACAATGATAATAATGACTTTTGAGTAACTCACAAATCTTCAATTAGTTTGCTCTGTCGTCCGTCGGTTTTAACGGAAGCGTTGCTATTATGATAGCCTATGATCATATTCTTCAGAGTTTATTGTGGCCAATGCTACGGTGGGGATTCCATGGTCCATAATTGTGATTGTCATTTCACACTTTGCCATGTTCGTTTAATTTATGAATCTTTTTCAAACCCTTTAGTATAATGATAACTCTTGATACCAACACCCCAAGAGTGTTTGCGCTAAGAATAAATACATTCTCGTAAAGGATGCTGTGATAAAACCAATCCAATGGAGTAATAATCTAGTCCAGAGGAACGATCAAAATAACCCAAACTACACAAATCAGAACCAAGCATTCGGTGATATCACAAGCACAACCTGCGCGTACCTTTTCTGTCAGAGACTGTGTCGTCTTTCAGAGGCGGTAGGGCTGACAAAACGTCCAAGGTAAGAAGAGGGCACCCTGCCTCCAGATGTGTGGCGGCTGTCGCAAAGAAAAGCATTCTCTCCTCCATTGAAATTCGGTCATCATATTCTTGGTCGGAACCAGAAACTGGAATAAATACAGAGTAAACTGAAGTCTGCCACCGGAGCAGTCTATAAAAATCAATTTATTCCCCACAAAAGCGATTGAAGTACATCCCAAAACTGTTTTTCGATTCTACATCAAAACTGCTGATGCAGAAGTAGCATACAAATAAATCTACTTGATTAGGTGATAAAAGTAAATAAAAAAGTAGTTTTAATTCGTCGCTGAAGACCTCTGAATTCTAGAGGGCGATAAAGAGCTTGAGAAAGGGGCGATGAGTCAAAAACTTATGAGAACCACAGGTCTAGCTGTCTAGCTGATCAGCATCACGGTATAACTGGCGTTTTCTTTCGACTTACGCGACTGCATTTGGTCGAGCTTCTTCTGCCTCATGATAAGCGGATGAGTCCGGAGAAAGTTGTAAAAATTGTAGATGTCGGTAATATTAATCTGTTCGTCATGTCCACTTTTCCCTGCATCATCTCCATCGGCTAGCAGTGTTTTGAGCGATTCTTCGTACGATCCCAGCTGCCAGTACGCCATGCTTCTCAGGAAGGGGTCGGCCTGAGCATGGCTGCCTTTGCTGTTGTCGCCGATGACATGTTTGCGTAGAAAATCAGCATACGCCGAACTAGACTTTTCGGGGTCGTATAAACGCACGATCACAGATGCTAGTTGAAGGTCTTTCAACTTTTCGATGCACACCTAAATATAATGGAAATTGCATGACAGAAGTCAATTTATGAACATTTCGGAGTACTATGAAAGTTAAGGTTGAAAAATACGCCAGGACGTAAGTGAGTTTCAGTTCAACATGCGTAGATTGTAATTCAGAATTCACAACTTTTCACCAGAAGTGGACTGCTGCAGTTATCATGAATCAATCCAATAGTGATGAAGATACTTTCACATTGAATAAATGGTTAGAGTGAAAACGTGCCGGTGAAACAGATATCAGTTTGGCTCCAGCTATGACATAGTATGATTGAGATGATGATGACCAGACCAGATACATACGTTTATTCACATACCTCTTTTCCACTCTGTACCAGTGTTAGGAATAAGCCACTACAATTGAGTCCAAGTCATTTATAGTCAATAAAAATCTTGACTTGAGCCTAGTCAAGTCATTCAAAGAATCATACCAGCACTGCTTTACACATACAGGAGATATATCAGTTCCGCGATGGACACAGAACTCTGCGACAAAGTAAGAGAACAAACCTCGATAGCGTCGTCCACAGAATTTGCGAGCAGAAAGAACGCAGTAGCTTCCCGAAACCGTTGCTTCCCCATGAGGGCGAAAGCGTTTTTCAGCGCTGCCCGACGCCACCGTTCTTCATTGAAGTCTTGCGAGAAAAAATGAGTCATCCTGTCCTCGTGGACTGATCTAAAAGTAGGCGAGAGTTGAGTTATCCAAAAGCACTACAGACCACAGGTTTAAAGACAGCCGTGATCATGCAGTACTTTCAAGTACAGATCATTGCTAAGACACCAAAGTAGTGGTGCTGATCCGGGCTATTCATCCAGTTGGGCACAAAGACGGACAAAACTCGAGGTAAGTCAGCGAAGTACACTTATGAAATCAGAACCCAACCAATAACAAAACTTCGCCACTTACTTGAAAAGTCCTTTCAAAACGTTTTTCTTGTTCAGCGCCATGTAAAATACGGCAGCGTCCAACGGGTCGTTGTTCTTTTGAAAAGCGGCACGGGCAGTCCGCTCGATCAACCTCTTCAGAGTGACCACGCTACGAACCCACCAGCCGGCACCAAACGATTTCAATTCGTGCCACTCGGGAGCGCCGTGCTGCACGCTCATAATCAGCGACAGCATTTCCTCCTCGGCTGCAAAGATAAAACCGATGTATTGATTAAAGACTTGTTGCGTTCCTGAAGCAGTAAAGTAGCTGATCAACATATAAATTATGCCATACTAGGGCATAGGCATGGGGTGGCGGCAGGCGCGTGACAAGGGGGGTGTCGAACCCACCCCCCTTTTGAAACGCAAAACCCCGTCCTTTTGAAATTACCATTCTGATGCTAATATTCAGTTGCAATTCAACAAGTCGTATTATTCAGTGTCACGCGCGGCCGCGATCAATTAGCGAGATTCGTCTGTGCACCAGGGCACGCATCACTAATTAACAGCGCTGATGGTCTCGTTCCGCTGATGTCGTATCGAACTGACCAGACGATAGAATAAAATTCGAAATCGCAGACGGCGGGCGTTTGGGCATTTTGTATGGGGTAGCCGCCACCCCGTAACTTGACGCCTATGTACTAGGGGATGCCATTAACATTGATCATGGACAACGGAAATGGAAACTAGGAACAACCAAGCTCAAACACTTCAAGACAGTGGTTCTCAACCTTTTTGTCTTCACACTGACCGCTTTTTGTCCGTCAAGACCATCGCCGACCCCTCAAGTTTTAGCTCAAATACAGCTTAATTATCCTGCAAACATTATACCTCTTGAGCGAATAATCATTGTTGGCTAAGTAAACTGCAAAAAATGCGATTTTTTGGAAAAAGACCTATGCCGTATGCAATATTCGGCATTCTGTGCCTTTGATTTTATACGAACGACAGTGAAAAAACACTTCCACAGTGGTAGGCGGAGAAGAACGGAATTATAACGTGTAACGCTCCGACAATGCCGTTGAGCATGACCGCAACACGAAGCATAAAAACAGATTTTCAATGAAGCTATCTAAATTCACGTACATTCACGTTCTACCCAACAGCTCATCTTATGGTTCTTCTGGAACAGTGTCTAACAGCCTAACAGGAGTAAATAGATTCTATGAAGAGGTTTCAACCCCTGGGACATTTATCGTGTACATATTAGAAAAATACTTCAGTAATTCTTTTTAGAGCGACAGTAAAAGTTCACTAATTTAACCATTGTAATGTTGAAAGCAGCTTAGGGATATGTTGTGCCATTTTCACAAATGAAATTGTGATAGCAAACAGGCAAAATAGCCCCTGTACCACGGTATCTGAATATATTTGAAAATCTTAACCTATTTATAGGGGCATTAGTGATCTTGATAAGGTGAGAGCATATAATATAAGATATTTTGATGATGGCTAAGTTCCTGTGTCAAGTGCAGCAGGCGTTTTGTTTCGCTTACCTTCCGAGTGGAAAGCCCACGCGAAGTGACACGTTTCCATTCCTTTCTTGAGAAGCTTGCCGCGTTGAGCCACGGGCAGGGCCTGCAGCAGGCACGCATGATGCTGCATTGCGAAAACGAATCTCACGCCGCACTGGTCCATGGACTCTGTGGCTTTGTTGCCTGAAGAGGCGTAACCTCGGCGGCTGTCATCAGCGGCAGCGCCTGGAATTTAAGCAATCAATCGCTGAGTCACGCACTACACAATCCGGCTGCGATAATGTGGCCGTATTAACCGATAAGACAATATTAACAAAACTACTAGTACATATTATATGGCACTTTATCAAGAGGTAATGGCACATTGCAGCAGGAGATATCATTTTCTTCCAGTTTCAAATATAATAAAGGATACACAGAAGCTACTGTGAGAGCTATGTTGAAGATCTCTATCATAAATCAGTTGTGGGTCTACTGCTGAAAGTTAGTGACACATCAACTAAATCTACGTTTTAAAACCACTCAATAATAATATTCGTAGACCTTGGATTGTCATAAACTTTTTGGCCACTTACCGCTGTCGGCATCGTTGTCACTGGTCTTGGTGGCGCGAACGTTATTCGCAATCGTGTCTGCAATGGCCAGCAGCTCCATTTGATTCGAACCGGTGAGCCCCGGCAGGAAATTGTGCGCCAAATAATTGTGCAACACCTGTGTAATAAGACAGCAGCATTCGCGCACAGGGGCCGGTTTTTGCATGGCCTAGGGGTACTCACCCGATAGTGTTCAGGTCCGAGATAGCCCGCTGCGAATTGAGACAGGTCAATGATTTCGTTTGACGCCGTGTTTTCCTTTTCTTCGGCAAAGAGTTCCAATTCCTCCTGTAAGAATGTAGGAATGCATTTCTCATCACGAGTCTGTAGTTATGAGACGTTGTCAGGGCTAGGCAGAGCGATTTGAGTACTCAAATACAAATCGAGCATCGTTCTTTATGATTCGAGTAGTAGTATACGGTATATTATTATCTATATATTAGTCCAAATTTGAATAATCTTTTATTCTATTATATAAATTTTATTTCTCTTTTCACTATAACGTATATATTCATCAAATTCTGTGAAGAACATAGATCCCTTTGTGACATTATGATGCTTAAAAACTCTGGTTTCAGTTGAATGTCGTGATCTATCACCATCACTAGTCCATATTGATCAATTATTGTTTTATAGCACAAATTTGCTCGTTTACTTTCATTGGGTGACGAAATTTATTTTTTCTCTATCTTCTAATTAGAGGCAACGTGTCGGAGTACAAGTACCGATCTCATGTACTCATCATTTCATGAACGGAAACTGCCATTGCGATACTTTACAGCCTTATGCCTTAAAACCTCGATACGAGGCAGTAAATCATTCAGTACATGCAGCAGTAGTGCGGAGTGGTGACAGAGCTGCAGTATTGTCTCTAATTGCAACTACATATTACTGACGTTATTTACTTTATGTTCACAAAAAAAGTACAATTCGCACCCCATTTTGCCTAGTCCTAGTTGTTATTACGTAACGGTGTCACAATTCGATTTAAAATTTCCAACTCTAATAAGATTATCTACTGATATTCGCTCCCGATGAGAGTGATATGAGATAATTGATTACACGTTCATCTGGAGAAAGCATATATGTCGATTCTTTGGCATATATGTATCGCGGTGCAAGTTAAGTTTAAAAGAGCCACAGATACAATTTGCAATTAAGCTCATCACGCCCTACGTAAGGGGCGGGCAACTTGTCCAGTCGGCGGGCCGGATATGATTGAATGAAGTATAGTTGGCGGGCTGGATTACAGAATACATACATTAATCGCGTATTTATCCACCTATACAAGGAAAAAAATCGTGATTATTGTAAAATTAAAGTTTAAAATAGAGAGCAAAAATAGTATTTAATGAATTTATTAACAGTAGCTGTTGGATTCAATCAGACATCTGTGGTCGGACAAAGGTGTCAACAAGTTCTTTGAACTCTGGGCTGCATGTCGTATGTAGCAACCCTTGGTAAAGACTGTAAGTGAACATCAGTTATCTTGAAACGCAGCCTTGTCTCGTTAATGTTCATGGTCGAAAATGTAAGTAGATCCGAACAAGGCAAGTAGTTTCAGGTCTATATTTCTCGGATTAGCAAACTTGGATTCATTCTGTGACGCATAAAATGTGTCAATACTTTCAGAATAGAATTTCACTTTCAGAGCAGAAACTCTTTGCGGGCTGGTCAAAATCCCTTCGCGGGCCGGGCCCGTCTCTGCTCTACGACGGCATTATGGAATTTCAAGTATTCGACAATATATTCAAGTGCCACATATCTTTTTTAGACATAAGAACTTGAAGTTCACTCTAAAACTACCGTATAAATCACTGAAATCTCAACAAATTACACTATTACATCACTTTTAAGAGCTACCATGCGGTAAAAGATCAGCTATTACGTCATGTTTCTAGTTCATGATGATAAAACATGACCCGTTGATGATTCGTGACTGAAAATTGTGATTTGGTTTGGCGCGACCTTTCGTGAAATTACTCGATTTCGGATTAACTGGGTGATGAAATAAGAATGACTCGAGTTGAGTCGGGTCAAACGTTAAAATCAGAGAATGACTTGCGACTCGGAACGGTGACTTGGTAATCCTATGGACGCAACAATCTATGAAACTATCATGGGGAATAGTAATATATCAAAAGGTCGTTGCTTGAGTTGCGTGTGGTATTTAGTTATCTAATCAGGTCAGTATGGCAACCCTCGGCATTATGTGACCGCCGTGACGTATAGTTGGTTACATGCTGGTTGTTGTTTGTTCTCTTTATCCATGTTATTATCGGTGGTGAGTAAAGTAGTAGTACGCTCCACAGCTGTAACACCAATGAATTCATCGGTGATTGGACATTTCTATTCTAGGGGTTCTTGACCAGGGTCCGTAGATCCCTTCGGGTTACAAAGCACCACATCAGGGGGTACGATATGCATTTTGAAATTAGGCCTATATGCTGTTGAATATTTTCTTGGCCAATTTATTCAACTGTAAAATAGTCTTCACGCTACGCGAGATTTTATGTGCATGGGCTCTCTGATTTTGATATAGGTACCATCAGAAATTGTGTTGAAAATGGACAGGGGTGACGAGAAATCTTATTGGAAGCACGAGAGGTGCGACTGCTAAAGTTAAGAAACAATGTATTACTATGGCTCAATGAGGATTATATTTAAGTTGTTATTGGTACGTTCCAATAATAAACGAAGGCAAAATATTACGCTGATTTAATTTGACTTTCGCAACGACAGTGACAATAGCCTACTTATCATGACCATGTCAAAACCCACATTAGGCTACACCGCTCAAATGCTCTGATATCAGATCAATCTTTAGCAGATTTTAAAATATTCTACATAAAATTGTGGCACATCAAAGGTTCACTAGCTGGAATATTATAACCAGACAGTTTGACAATGTCATCATGCATCCTCTCGCATGATGTCTATTACTCATTGTTTTACCAAATTACGTCCGGCACAAAAACAATTATATTCGACTATTTAAAAATGTGATTTTTTCCGTGTCAAGCGTGAATAGTGCAATAGTAAATTATATTTTCACGATATTTTTGGAATGCCTGTCTGCAAGCTCCCGTCCAATAAGGCCTACTTGGAAATTATACATTGAATATCCCTATTATTGATGCTGCGGCCCGCGGCGTCCTCAAAAGCTAGGAAATTGGCCCGCGAGCACATTTGAGTTTGAGACCTCTGCGCTAAAGGTTAAAAAAGTGCTTAGTCTATGCAAGGGATACTCACATCATCATAGTTCAGCTCATTTGTAGAAAACAAATCGTTGTAGTCGCTTTTTGCCTTTCCAGCTGAAGAGCTTGCAGCCTGTTGCTTGCCCTGGGATTTTGCAGTCGGCGCTACCTCAGATTTCGGTTGTGAATCTCCGCTGTGAAATAACGCAAGATGATACCAGTTGGGGGTCGTAAACTACAGACAGTATCAATTGGAATAATCTCCAAGCGAAACTGTTATTGAGAGTTGGAGTGACAGGAGTTGCGAGATATACCATTCCCACTAACGCAATATGACATTAAAATTAGGTACAACTTTTCAAACTATATATCAAGTTAGTGATACAGCGCATATAAGTCCCATATCCCAAAACTACCTTCTACTTTATAAAATCCAAGTTAGAAAAATCAAGTAAAAATCAAGCATAAAAAGAGTAGAAGTCACGGAGATTTAGCATTATAAGTAATTCTCAACCTTTTCGACCTCATGGACCGGTAAAACTTCAAAACAAATGTTGCGGGCCACTGAACCTTAAAACCCTAAATGTAATTACGACAACTTAAATGTAATATTGGAACCTCCATTTAATGATGCCTTTATTATACTAGATATTTATATGTGTTTCTATTGAAGTTTCTGCAACGAGAAGTCTGCAAAGTCCAGTTAAAGACCTCTAACTTGACTGTGTTTGCTGTCCTTTAAAGTAAATGTGACTTTGCTATTTTACCTCTATTTTACTACCAAGAGTTGCTTATTTTAAAGTTTGTTTAAAATTCTCTGTATCATTCACACAACTTGTCCAAAACGAGTTGTAGGCTGCTTTTTAACAGTTTCTTATAGCACTTGTACGTTTGTGACAAACGCATGAAGTAGACCATGAAATCTCTACTGCCACATCATGCAAAAAATATGTTACACACCTCTCAATAAATATAAAATTTGATGTTTCTTTCTCTTATTAATGGCCAAGCACCCTACGTCTTGCGCTTTGGAATTGATATTTAAAATCCTAATATATCTGGCGGACCGGCAGGAAACCTTTCACACACCGGAGGTTGAGAACCACTCGTGTAAATCATAACTGCTCGAGCAAGCAGCTAAGTAGGCAAAAAAAGTTGCTGTTGCTGACCACTTCCAGTTCAGAGTCAACAGACGAAAGATAACAGTCTTCCGTACCTAGCAATCCGTTTACTGATCCTCCCATCTTCGTCCAGAATATCGTGAAGCAGCAAAGGCGCCAGAGTTTTGCAATCCTCATCTCGGTCGGTCCCGTTTCTGAATGAAGCGGTCAGCAATGGTCAAAAACACGAAATGGGCTGGGTCATTAACATTAACTACAGCCAAAACCAATGAACTCTGAACACTGGTCCCTGCACAGTGCACATCACAGCCAGCAGTTACATACACAATCAGAAATACGTCACAAGAATGTTACTAATCAACATCCAGTCAGTGGCTACCTTACAACACAGTAAGTGTAAAAGCCCAAAAGTGGTCAACAACCTTGTATTTTTCGCACTGTTTACTCAAATGGTTGTTTGAGAGTACTTCCAATTCTACTTCAAGGCAAAATTGCCAACTTCGTTTTCAGGTATGTTTGCATCACCTTTTCGAGTGAAATTGCCGTAGCAACTGGGGGTTAGTGAATTCATTTTAGAAAATCACACCTGTTCCTATTGTCATTCATCAATGCAATGTGCAAAAAGTACTCCCGCTTGATGTTACTTCTACTGCTATCGGAGTACCAATGTTGAATATGAATACTTTGACCTGACCACGCCTAAACCTAAATTGAACTTGCCGAATTATCAGTTACCATACCGCTGAACCAAATCACCCACAAATTTCCGACCAAAATGTCGAATCTGAGCTTCAATAAATTAAAATGGCACTGCAAAAGTTACCCAATCAAATCGTATTTCTTGAGTTTCGACGATTCGGTCTCAACACATCCCTCCGAGGTTTCGAACTGCTTGTTGATCGCCACGGCCAGATTGATCAATATAAACTTCACCATATCCAAATGCCCGCCGTTGGTCAATTCGGACAAGACTAGAGGGTGATACTGCGGCAGGCACGGCGACAAAGAATCGGCCACCGACAACATGTTCGCAACTGGAGATTCCACATCTGACGATGGTACGCCTGCAAAATCCAAAGGTTTGAATGAAGGACGTATCTCATACACGTTTTTGAAAAACGATTAACAGATGACGTATTAGAGGATGGTTTTATACCTATGGGTCAAGAGTGGGTGATGAATCCTGATACAGTTTTCAGTGGATCAAATAGAAACAGAAAATTCGAACCAAATATTTGTCGCAAATGACTCACTTGCGGTTTTTTGCAAAGCAAACATCCAGATCTAAACTTTGCTAATTTTTGTTTGGCCCAAAAACAAACGTTGTATCATTAACATCAACACTCAAGCAAAGTCTCACCGTCTCCATCTTTAGCGATATACCGACACAGCCCCTCAGGCGTCGACTGACTCAACGATGCACTTCCGTACAACACACCTCCGCCGTTCCAACCTTGAACACCGGCCCGGTCCACCCTATCCACCCAGTGGCAAAAAATATGCATCTCCGTCTCCGTAGCTACAAGCAGCAGCCCACCGCGTACCCACGACACCATCACCGGCCCGGAGCCACTGCCGCCCGCCGAAAGCCCCACCGAATTTCCAATAGCCACCTCGGACAGCAAGGACCAGCCGAGCAGATATTCAAAATGGCTGACACCCCCGGACACCTTTTTGGGCCGGCCGAATATTTTTTGCTGGGTCATCGCGTCCAGTGTGCTTTTTCTTTTAAGCAAAGGCCGTATCGACGGTTTGACTTTGTCTTTATCCGCACCTGGGTCTGATTTCGATTGGGCCGGGTCCTCCCATTTCATCCCGGCGGGGCACTGCGCGTATATCTTCACTTTCCTGCCCAAGTTGACAGTGAGGAGAAAAGTTCCGTCTTCTCTCGAAAGCCAATCCAAATGAAACTTATCGAATGTACCTGGTTGTACAGTATCAACATGCAGTCTATCTTGTAGCCCCCATTTTGAACCCCCGCTCGACAGAGATTCATACACAGACACGACATACGCCCCCTTGAATTCGTGGAGGCACGCCAACATACAGCAATGGGCCATTTTCAACACGTAAGGCGCCCTGGATACTTCAATGTCCGCGGAGACGCTATCACTTCCGGCCCTGGTCCATTTAACTTGGGCGTTTCCGGAGCAATCTAAAGTTTCGACGCTGCGCCAGAAATAGATATTGCCCTTGTCGCCGGCAGTTAAAAGGGTGTAGGGTAGAGGTTCGGTTTGGTGGAAGACGGAATGCAGCAAGGGGTCGAACGCGTCGCAGGCCAGAGACACATTGTCGATGCCGGAATGTAGAATTTCCTGCAATTACGATATAAGATTTTAAAAACTAAAATTCTGGCCAGGATCATTTTTGGTGATTCAACATTTTATCAGGGTTGCAAATAACCAAGTCACAAGTCAATCTCACTTTTATAGTTTTGACTCGAGTCAAGTCGAGTCATTTTCAATTCGCCATCGAGTCAAGTCCGAGTCCAAGTCAGTGAGTAGAGGGTCGAGTCCGAGTCCAAGCCATTATGTTCACTGCTCAGTTTTCAGTTCAAACCAGTTCAAGCCACTTTTTTCAACTCAGCTCAAGCGATAGAGAATGGCTTGCATTCATAATATCGTAATTTTCCTCAGTCCTAACAGTTTCTGGCCCTATTTACCAAGTATCAGGACTGATAGAGAAAATACCAATAATGTGGTGCCTTTACCATTCTTGGAAGTTACAATGAAATGTCGGTCTTGGCCGTCTTAGTCTCAACAAGTCACACGACTTGGTTCGATTCACGCTCAATGACTCGAGTACAAGTCGAGTGACTTAATATATCTGCAAAGCTACGCTGAAGACATTACAAAATGGGTGCGATTTTCCAAAACATAATCAGTAAGTCATTGTGACAATATCACTTTTAATGGCGATACGAGTATAACCCAAAACTAATATTAATTAACGAATTACAGAGTGTGCCAGTTGACTAGCTTTGCCTAAAAAACTGCTAGGTAGAAGTGAAAGTACTCAAAAAAAAATCACTCTCGTAAATACACAAACTCTATTTGTAGTTCGTTATTGACCCGCCTATGATCGTGAATCACTGCACCTTGCATGACGTAACAATTCACAACTGCAAAAAGAACTGCTATGATGCATTACCTGACTCGGCAACTCGGTAGCCAAAACGTTCAAATAAGACAAACGGCTCGATTCCGAATTCGAGACGTCCTCCGAATAGCTGCCGTCATCCTGATCATCATCGGACGACTCGGACGATATCGTCATGGTGACACGTTGGGGTTTGGCTGCAAGATCGCACAAATATGAAAATCGGGCGTAAGAAAAATCATCGATCGGCTAACGGTTTGTCATACAGTAACGTCAAGGTAATCGTAATAAGTGCGTCTTTTTGTGACTCGTACAAATAGCTCGACGAACTCGTGGTTACGCTGTCATCGTTACAATTCCCAATTTGTCATATTAGGTCTTGAAATCATACTTTTGTCGCACCATATTTAAAATTTGTAACTGCTGCCTCACAAAAATGCGATTAACATATATATATACATGTACGGAAGTTGTGTTACATGCTAAACTCATCTTCTGTACCTTTAATCAATGTCATCAGAATTTGTTTATAAAGTCCACAAAGCTTTTACATAATACTGGTCTGGAAACAAGTTGTAGGCTACAGATTTGTACAACACTTGCACCATTGAGACGTTGGATAATTTCAAAGTACACCAAGAACTCTACATCATATGAAAACGCGTTTTTATTGTACTCTCAGAATTTCTAAGTCAGTTTAAAATCGGGTGTTTTATTTCATTAATTAAAGGACAAGCCTTCAGCCATCAGCCTCATACATATGGTACCGTAATTGAAATATATTTGGAGAACCGCCTGGAAAGTTGACACAGACCGGTCGCCCAGCTTAGGTGGAGCTGTTTCTACTTAACATTAATCTGATATTCATGACAGTACTTGTATAGCTGAGTGCTTTCATTGAGTTCTTTAAATCAGCGGATAAAGCGAGAGCGAGTCGGAGATTTCAATAACCGCCCAACATTTTATCACCGATTGCAACACAACTCACCACCGATCACCGCGTTCACGCTGGCAGAAAATTCGATCTTCCAAGTTTTGGTGGATGCCACGTTAACCGCTGCACCTTTCGCTTTGTAAACCAGCACCACGTAGAAAGTTTCCAGTACGGAGCGTGCTTTGCAGTCAGGATTACTGACATCGTCGAAAGTGTCACGCGATCCAGCGTATTGCTTTTCAGGGATGGCGCTCAAAAGAAGAATTTCACAGTCGGCCTGCAAAGCGTGAATTTGATAGCTCACAGGCGCGCGAGAATATTCCAAAAACACATTACCGTATCGAAGGAGTCTCCGAGAGGTAAGACGTCGAGAAGTATCGCGCATCCCGGTCGGGACGACGACTGTTTAGACGCGATAGATCCAATATCTGGCTCGTCGGAATTGCCGCTGAAATAAAACGACATTTAGTAAGCCTGTACAGCACCATATCATTCTCTAAAACAGTGCTCTTCAACTGGGGTTGTCGTACACCCTAGGGTGTACCAGAATTTGCAAAGGGTGTACCACTCGGATGGGGTGTACAGGGGTGTACCAGATCCGAATTACAATGAGCCGATGGCTAGCTATCACAAAGACAGGTTTATGGGTTAGTACAGGTTGACGCACAGGTTATGAGCAATATGCGAGGTACGATGTTATCTCAAGTTTAATACTGTACACCGCTTGATTGTGATGTCATAAACAAATATTCCTCCTTTTCATTTAGTCGTCGGCAATAGACCTATGGTTCCGTTTGGTGTTGGAAAGTATGCAGTTAACAAACATGTGTTCAGCTAGTCATTTGTCTTTTAGTGATTTTTGAGGAAACCGCCGCGATAGCGTATACTTCTTGAATCGGTACTTCCTACCCGACGTAGCCAGCCAGGGTCGAAACAGCTTCCATGTTGAAATCGAAACCCTTTTGTTTTAAAATGCCGATTTTATGTCCAATATTTCGCCAGACATTTGCAATTTAGTATTTTGTTATTAGTGATGCAAATTAGCGACAATAGACTGTGTATAGCGGCATACGATCTGAGGTTACTGACATCCCTTGTGCTACTATCGACTGTGTGTGGTGTGGGGCAGGCCTGATACGCAGTAGGCTGGTGCGCCTGCTATCATCGCTGATCTGAATTACCGCTTCTGCAGCAGTAGCTTTACCTACTCTCTCCCCAATACTGTTACATTTAGGTTGATTATCGTTCGTAATGTCATGCTGTTTTGGGGCTGACACGAAATAAATTCCAATTTGCGTGGCGGGCGGCCTAACTGGCTGCGAATAGACTCTGTGACCAAATACTATTTTATTCAAATTCAAATTTTTTGACGTCAATAACTCCGCTTCTACTGGTTGGAATTGAACCAAATTTGAAGAACATCATTTTTATAGACAACCTAATACTTTCATGAGGTGAACAGAAAAATTTCACATTTTTCGTTATTTATTTTTATATTATAAATGGAAACTTTCTTCTTCCGTAGCCATGCGGCTACTGGTTGGAATTGAACCAAATTTGGTGTGCAGGCTTAAGTTAGGTAACCTAACAATTATATCAAGTAGCCAGTACGATTTGAGGAAAAAAGTCATTTTTGAAGACCCCTAATGAACAGGGGTGTACGAGTTTTGAGCAAACGTTAAAAGGGTGTACCACGTCGAAAAAGGTTGAAGAGCACTGCTCTAAAAAGCATCACGCATAATCAAGATTTGACTACTCTACACTTGCACAGTATTTGAAGAGCTTCTTGGAGGTACAGAACTTCAATATACAATTGCATAGTATATTCATATTGAAATGAACCCAAATATTTTCGGCTGACACTCGTCAGGGGTAATCGTCAGCAACTAGTAGAGAATTGGAAAGATACACCAACCAAAACTCTGTCAACAAAAGGAGTTCGTGTACCACCTAAAAATAGTAGGCCTACATTGAACGCTCTCCTATTCACCAGATTTCATGCTGGTGACGTCATATTTTGTGATACGATTGTTGATATACAATGTTCTTTCCAATTCTCTACTAGTTGTTGACGATTACCCCTCACGAGTGTCAGCCGAAAATATCCGGGTTCATTTCAATATGAATATACTATTCACTTGTACAGTACCATTTCATTCTCCCAAAAGTATCGTGCATAATCGAGTTTTGCGGCATATCATTATCCAATTCGCCTAGCGCACCCTCGTACAGTGCTGTATCATTTCGCAAAATTATCTTAAAAATAATTTCCATCATTTAGAATTGCCTAGCCTATATGATTGATAATCAGTTTGATTACAGGATCGCAGACATGAGCCAGCTTAATATTTTCAAACCAATACTCAAACAAGATTTGAGATTTAAATCAAAATCAGTTATTTATTTCTTATTTCAACCCAATTATGAATGAATTTTAGAGTGAAAGTCTAAATCCAAATAATTGTAAATTCATATCTGATCCAAATCCAGCAAAAATCTTCAAAATCAGGATTATTCAGATCTCAATCTAAACTCATTTCTCCAGCTTCGGTTGTGGCGAATTGAAAATGATTTCGATTAAACAAGCGACCAACTTTGCTTTAATAGAGTGAGTCAAGATTCCCAACGAAAAACTGGTAACAACAAATGATCCTATTGACTTTTCTGTGTAATACGTACCCTGGTTTTGGACGAGCCTCCATTCCTTCAAGCAAGTCCTCGGCGTCCACAACGGCTTGGTAGATACGTAGCGAGGATCTGTGCAGCGACAAGAAGCAACTGCTCGGAGAGGAATTACCCACGCCAAGACTCCAACTCGGAAAAAGCGCCGGAAACCAAGAAATCTGAAGATATGTTCGATAAAAATCGCCGATTCCAATACTTCTACTCGCATAAGAACTAAAATACCAATAGTTGAACTTTTATTCTATATATAGGACCATCACACATTACGCAGACGTACGCACCTTATAGAAATCCTCGCTGCTCCGCCCATTCAACCGGGTCAGCTCCGTGACACCGCCAGTGTGGCATAAAGCCCCGACAGGGTCGACGCGCCACAAAATCAACTCGCTGTTCACCCTCAGTTTCGAGTCGCGTCCGAATCCTGAGGCATCCGGGTCCTTGTGATGGGACGTGGTCAGTATCAGGGGTAGGGTAGGGTGGCAGAAAATGTCGGCGAGGTGGTACCGGTGCCCGCAGAATCGGCCTCTGAAAGAAACGACGGAGAAGGGTTGTAATTTACAACAGCAGCAAGCTTATGGGAAAAAATCAACGCTTCGACGGTGCATGTTCACCACGTTTACCGTGATCTATTTCAGGGTTCGCCATCTTGTGGCCAGCAACCTGGTTTGAGAGTTCAGAAAATCTTATCTAGCAAATACGCATCAATCTCAAAATTCTATTAATATTTCGAATTTGGTTAACCGCACCTATGAAGTTCGCTCCAGATGTAAGTCAGTTGAAAAGCTGAAAGTGGAATATATTAAACCTTTGAAACCGGCTGTCCAGTATACTAGACCGCGACTGTTTAACACAGAGGAGCCGTTATTTAATTCAAAGTAGATCGACCTGTATTGGTCATAAACTGTTGCAATCGTTTTTATGGATAGCTCTTATGAATACGCATACATCAGACCATGGATAACCTATTATACCAATCTATATCCTGCTTGAAATGCAGATTGAACGCACAAAAACGTTTCCCGCAAAATAGAAATTGTAACAATGTTCGCGTGAATGAAGGCCTGGAATATAAAGCAATGCACCTTCTGTTCTATACGTCATATAACCAATCACAGTTATCTCCGATGACTTGTTGTGGGTTATACCATTTTATGAAAGTCCTTATATCGAAGATTAGCACGCAGAAGATGTTTCAAATTGATGCGCAAGAAAGCAACAACTTATTACGTGAATATCGTGGCTGCGTAAGAGCGCCTGACTGGTTGCGGTTTCAAACAGATGTACAATTGCTTCAGGCAATTGCAAATTGTACAATTGTACATATGGTTAGCCATATGGCAAACTCATCAATATCCCTGTCATGGAGATTAGTTTTGTATAAGACAGCCGACACCAGCCCTACAGCACAAATAAACGTGCGAGTTAGGCTATTTCGGCTTTCTAATTTGTTGTTAGCTTCTCTGAATACTGTTGATCATACATGGAACATTAGTCGTGTAGAATACAATCCAAATTGATGTGAATTAGAGCAATACTGCATCACGTAAAATGAATTCTCGGGCGCATATGGGCACTGGGCAGTGTCGAATAAGGCAGTATGTGTTCACTTACGATTGCCTTATGAAGTTGTAAGTTACGCACATTATGCAACTCAGGTTGATAACACTTCAATAGCATGGAGATATATAAGATCAAGGCAATGTCACTAAAGCAGTACCCCTGTTATGTAGAACTGGACGCGCGTTGCCTTGAGCAAGAATACGCGATTACTCAATCGATTACTCATCGGCGGTGGCGCGGCTGCGTGAGTCATGCTTATCCTGTCTACCTTTCCAATGTCGTAGCTCTGGGCTATGAAGCGTTATAGTAGCGTGTAATGTCTAGTTAGATACAGGTTCATGCGCAAGGCTATCAGATGGTCATATACCAAGAGAAGGCCTATATATGACGTCAGGAGAAATAGAAGAATAAAATTCTTTTCAAAGAACCGAGAACACTTCCTTGCATAACGCCATTCCCTCTCGCGTCTGAGCCGTGAGAGTATCTCAGTCCGCTAGGCAGCTACTTCAGGTTTACGGCAATATATTGGGCGTCGATTCAAGCCCTATGGTTGGCATTTTATGTTTTTTTTTATGGATGCAGTGAAATTTTCGTCAGCAGGCCGGTCGATCACAAAGGGTTAAGCAATATGAACATATTGTTTGTCATGATATGAAGTTCTGTACGTCCAAAACCCTGCCATAGTGAACACACACTATAGTGAGTACAAAATCAAAAAAGCTCATGCATGTATCTAAACGTATGTTTTTTCCATAGATTTCCACTATGACGTTCCTCTGGCTCTAACGTTTGAGATTAATCGCTTACTTGTGACACAGGCTTGACACTGTCGAATAAGCGGCGCTCGGCGAGAAGGAAATCTCCCAGTGGTTCAAACTGCCGTCTCCGTGCTTCGTCAGCAGGCAAACGATCGGCATTGTGTGGCCGTTCGATTCCAGGAAGGCTTCGTCAGTCGGCTCGCTGGTTTCAGGCTCTTGTATCTTCCTGTTAACATAAGATGCGGGATTTGTGCCAGATTTATGAGCTATCTCGTCATTACGATACGTCCAATGTCCAGCCTAGAACATTCATGGAGAATGAGACCTAATCGCAGCACATTTACACGGTTTCATTGCAACATCCTCACACTATCGTCACAAATGCCCAAATACTTCATAGTAAAATATGCAAGAGAGCCAACGCACTGCAGTAAGGCTCCGCCGAATGTATCATCGTTTGAAGCGATCAAATGTTCCACGTAATGATTAGCGTACAGCACAAGTTTTGGAGAAAGTGTCGACGCGTCTCGAACTGGTATCGCCATCGGAATCCGAGATGAGAAAGATACCTGGGAAAAACACATTACTTGACAAGTATAATCCCCGGCTCTACTGAAACTAGTAGACCAATATCATAATATAAAAAATCAACAAAAATATCTACGTCGTATTTCCCATACAACCAAATCTGTACTTAATGTCTTAACGAGTGCGCCATACCGTACTATATTGTCTACTAGTTATTTTTATATGTCATAATGCAGGCAAAATCTTTCTCGCATTTCAAATTCACTTCACGGTATCACTGATCCTTGTAATTTGACGAGACTCGGTAGGAAAGCTTTCAGTGAATAAATGAACAGTGCCAGTATATCGTATTATAATTTCGGAGTAGCAATTGGCACGCATGTGGATTTAGATCAGTGGTTCCCAACCTTTTTGTCTTCAATCCCCACTTCAGATTTATTCCGAGCCTTCATTCCCCACTACCCAAAACTTCTGTCATTACGGAGAAGCCATTTGCTTGTTTGAGTACATAAGACACACAACCTCACCAGTACGCTAGAAAATCGCCTACTACTGCAACGTAAAACTACTATGAACCGGTACCTACTGGTGTCCCTCAAAATTTAGCGGAAGCGTTATTTCACGTCATACTGGTCGTGCTGGATGCGTTTGTGACGACATGATTGGTTATCCGGAGTTGAAAATGAGTTTTTGTGAACAGCACGGAATATAATTTTCGATACTGGCTCACTCGAGTGGCAATGCGAGACGAATGCCATTATTTGAGTGACAAATAATCTAAGTTCAACCACGTTAGAGTTTGACTGACGGTGAGGGGTTAGGTTAAGTTTAATGATAGGGGTCAGACTTCATTGATCCAATTATAACAACTTGAATACTTGTAACTGAAACGATTTAAAACATTTGTTGATGTCTCGCTCAAAAATCACTATTCTGCCACTCATATGAATAAGACAGCAATCGTATTGATGCCACTCAAAAGAGCTGGCCCTCAGTTGATGCACCAGTGGATTGAATGTAATTAAGGTGAAATTTTGAACACTGTTTGCTAACATCAAAATCATCATCCCCAAATAAGGAGTATCGGTTCAATCAGTATCGGCAGTTCGAATTACAACGATACAAACTCCCAGAGGTGGTCAAAATAGTCAAAATTGCAGCTGAACTATCGATATTAAAGACGTATCTAAACCCCTTCAATAGGGCAAAAAACTAGCAGAAAAAAACGAGCTTGAAGCTAATTCGACAAACCTGGGCTTGACGGATTTTTCCACATCGGTTTTCGTCAATATAGCTGACGTGCCACACTAACAACGAACCGTCCGTCGGGTGAATAGCGAACAGGGCGTCGCTTTGCTCGATCCAGTTACGTTTGATAGCTTCGTATATATGGCTCGGTAATTGAAGGCCATGAGTAGACTGGAAATTCAAAGGAGAAATTTGAGGCGTACCGTGACAAGGCCAATAATGACGTTTCAAAATATTGCACATCAAAGTCAGAGTTGTTCAGCCGCAGCCATTTCTCACAGCCAGATTTACAGGGTACATTACCTGTTGCCCAGCAATCACAACAGAATGAATGTGATTATGAGATTTTACGGGCACACGCCACCACAGTTACATGGGTGATCATAATTTGGATATAGATTATGTCGGTTTCACCCTTAATGAAATCGTTAATGATTCTTCTCGCGCCTAACGTGACTGAATATTTTGCCTTTTGGGGTGAACTTATTGCTGTACGTAAAGTACATGAAGTACTGTATCGTGTATACTATATCTAGCACAGCCTTTTTCACACAATATTTCCATCTATACCTCTCAAACAGTTCGATTAGCATCCGGATCCAAATTTCAACGGGAGGAAATCAGAAACATTAATACCATTGATCATTTCATAATTTTAATACATAGTTTCAACAAGTTTTATCATTACAAAGTCTTTGATACCTACATCACACAATCGAAACATTGCTGTTCGAAAAACATTTGCATGCATCCCTTAGATGGATTAGGAAGCGAAATTCAATTTCTTGTTATTTGACATGTCACAAGAGTAACTGATCCCCGCTTGAAGTGATGTTAAAGATAGTATTGATTACATCTCCTTACAATGTATCCGATAGTAGGTCACCTGTATATCCGGGGAGATGGGTGAAGCCAGACACGATAAATAGGCTTCCACGGACTCTGGCTTTGTGCTGTCCCACTCTGGGAGGTTGCCAGGGAAGCCGGAAGGTCTCTGATGGAAGAAAAGCCAAACATTACTCGCCCTGCAAGCAACGGACCGAGAGCAGCGCATCAGTGCATAATTCGATAGGCAAAATTGAACAAAGTAAACCAACATCAAGAAATCCATGACACATTACTGCTGATTTATGAAAAATATCTTGCTAGAATGGAATTTAAGCAAGAGGTTTCAAAGTAGTTACACACATAGTGTGTTTTGATACAATTCTAAAGAAGTATACCAATTACTCAATGACTATAGCAAACCTTGATCGGAGAGCCACTGCTTCTTCTCCGCGATGATTGTGATGCAACAGAGTCTCTGTGGCTTTCGAATGACTTGTCACTTTCATCTGTAACACGAACTAACGTAAGTATGATTCCATTACATTTCCGGGATGGGCCATGGGCCATACTGTATACCGGGACTTCTCAGTCGATTTCAGAAAGGATTATCTACATAACTCCTACATGGGTGGATCTTGTAATAAGATATTTACAAGGTCTGTGCACAATGATTCGATTCGAGTAGGAGAGACCATTTTTTTCACGTAATGAAATGCCCCTTATTATTATCAAAATGAAATATAGTTCCGTCGCTCTTTTCGGAATGTGGCAGGCTTGAAATCTAAATAGGTCATAGCCCAGGGGT
Organism: Botryllus schlosseri; assembly: GCF_051294905.1. Lineage (NCBI taxonomy): Eukaryota > Metazoa > Chordata > Ascidiacea > Stolidobranchia > Styelidae > Botryllus > Botryllus schlosseri. The sequence continues at coordinate 18,975,392 of NC_137249.1, forward strand.
CATAGTTAAGGACCGCCGCCTCATACCTTCCGACTGATGCCTCTGCGTCGTATTTTGCGTCTCGAGTAAAGTCTCGTGTAGCAACTTGTTCAGATGAGCCATAGCGTGATGGTGTTTGTTATCGAGCCAATGCACTGTGAACACGGAACCCTCTCTCTCCTCACCGCAGTCGCTACTGTCATCCTCGGCATGTGAACCCATCGCGGACATGGAGGGCAGCAGTGGAATATCTTGAAACATGAATAACTCGTCAAATACAGTCAGTGGAGTCGGACGGAAGAAATTTAGAAATCATCAGCTAAATAGACAAGTAGGGATCGTCAAATTAGAAAGTGACAAATATACAAACAGAGTGGTGCCGTTTCCAAAATATATTCACTTACGGTGATACAGGGGTTTCACAGCATAAAAGTTTATATCCCGGAATAGATATCCACAGTGATACTATCATAATCGGAAACTGTCAGTCTTTGAAAATTCCTTGTATATAATGCAGCAATTTTCACGAACAACCAGTTTTATTCGATGATATAAAAGAAAAACAATGCAACAGTTGTCATATGGTCAATGACTATTAGAAATTGATAGCTTTGCGGGAATTCCTTGAATATTTTCTGGAACGATCATTTCTACTCGTTCATGAAGGCAGCAAAATGCTGCAACTGTTTCTGCGTTACAAACGTCTGCTACATACCTGCAGTAGGATTAATGGTGGCAGCAATATGGAAATGTCGAAATAGTCTCCTCGTAGTTTTTTCCGGTAACACTGAATTTTGATTCGCATCCAGCTTGGTGTTCATCGCTGGCGCGCTAATAGACTGAAAATAAGACGCAGGCTTCCGTTAATTGCTATCCGCATGAGGTCGAAAGCATGGCGAAATCCCACGAAATTTGTTTGCTGCCTTTCTCAATTCACGAAAATTTTCTCACAGTGATCATAAAATACCTCACTTTCCCAGATATTCAAATAAGTCTCAAGCTAATTTAGTTCTGCCGTGACAATCCAAGTCAAATGTATACACCGCGCAATGTGCGGCCCGTGGTGACAATTTGGAGAAGTGTGCGGACCACAATTTAGTAAGCATACGTTTGAGGTAAACTCAAGTGGGGTTGGAGATGGACAAAACAACATTAACCCTTTGTGATCGGCCGGCCTACCGACCAAAATTTTACTGCATCCATAAAAATACCGATAAAATGTGATCCATAGGGCTTAAATTGACGCCCAATATATTGCCGTAAACCTGAAGTAGCCGCCTAGCGGACTGAGACGCTCGCACGGCTCAGACGCGAGAGGGAATGGCGTTATGCGAGGAAATGTAGTCAATCTTTTGAAAATGGAAGAGAATTTTGTTCTTCAATTTATCCTGATGTCATTCATATGGCTTCTATTGGTATATGACCACCTGATTGTTCTCCGCATCAATCTCTACGTTCCAACGAGCCATTACACGCTACTATAACGCTTCATAGCCCAGCGCTACGATATTGGAAAGACAGAGAGGATAAGCATGACTCACGCGGCCGCCGCTGATAAGTAATCATTACGTAATCGCGTATTCTGGCTGAAGGCAACACGCGTGTCCAGTTCTACGTAACATAATACATAATAGTGCCTAAGTTATATATCTCCCTGCTATTCAAGTGTTATCAGCTTCAGTTGGTTATTGTGTGTAACTGCAATAAGGCAAAATCCAAGTGAACATATATTGGCTTATCCTTGTTCGACACTGCCCATATGCGCTTGAGAATTCATTTTACACGATACCGTATTGCTTCATTTCACATCCATTTGAACTGTCTTCTATAGCGCGAATGATTTACGTATGATCAACACTATTCATAGAAGTGAACAGTAACTTTCTGTGCCATCTAAAACAGACATAGGCTGCCTCTATGTGATGTTGTTATTACAGGCTCGGCTACCGAAATAGCCTAACTCGCACGCTTATTTGTTCAGTGTTAGGGCTGGTGTCGGTTGTCTTATACAAAACTAGGCTCCACGATAGGGATATTGATGGATTTGCCAGGATAATGGCTAACTATATATATCATTTGCAATTGCCTGAAGCAATTATACATCTGTCTGAAACCGCAACCAGCCAGGTGCTCTTACGCAGCCATGATTTTCACGTGGCAAGGTATTGCTTTCTTTCCCGTCAATTTGAAACATCTTCTACGTGCTAATCTTCGATATAAGGGCTTTCATACAATGGTATAATATACAGCAAGTCATGGAAGATAACTGTAACTGGTTATATGACGTCTAGAACGGAAGTTACAATGGTTTACATTTCAGGCGTTCATTCAAACGAACATCGTTACAAATTCAATTTTGCTGGAAACGTTTTTGCGTGTTCAATCTTCATTTCAAATAGGATATACATTGATATAATAGATTATACATGGTCCGATGTATGCGAATTCATAAGAGCTATCCTTATAAAACGATTGTAACAGTTTATGACCAATACAGGTCTAGCTATCTTGGATTAAATAACGACTCCTCTGTGTTAAACAGTGGCGGTCCAGTATACTGGACAGCCGGTCGCAAAGGGTTAAAACATGTATACGCCGACTTGGCACATGATAGTTTTGGCAAATATATTCCATAACCTTAATTTTTTTCCTTCAGCTATTCGTGATTGATATGTTTAGTGTGGTCATCGCCGTGCAGATTATATTAATAACAGAGGGCCTTGCAACAAAGAAATCCTATATGCCACCCGCGGTCTCGCCACATGTATAAATAGCACATTTTTCTAATAAGAATGCATAATGCACAACTCTGATATAGGCTTACACACGTTAGATCAGTGGTCGCCCAAACAGAGAAGCACACTTTGAACCCCCCGACTGCCTAGCATCAACTCGTTTCTGTTAATGTAACCCAACAAGGATTCTGTTGCGATATCAAAAAATCACGACTCTATCATGAATATCAGTCATATCAGTAGGCTATTTCATCTCAGCGGGTACTCTAGTGTAGCTGCTTCGAAATCACTGGGCACTGCACCTCAGCAATTGCCCATTTCACAAAGCACATTGTCAGTCGCACACTGACCTTCTTGACATCGGCAACGTCCCCGAGATGTTTCTCGCTTTTGAAAGCCTGTTTTTTTTTCGAAGACAGCGGCTTGCTGACGGTACGTGCGGGTGCGGTGTGGGCCCCTGCCAATTTGGTGATGTCCATCTCGGGCGTGAATGTCTCGCACCAAATCCGACACATATTGTCGTGACACGAGCTTATCAGGATATTCGGAACGGAGCCGCTAAATAGAAATGAGACCACAATTGTATTGGGAAATCGACTGAAATCTCAAACAGTTATTGCTTCATGATCTTCTACGTGCGTAACACAAAACCGAAAATATATTCCGGCTAAGGAATATCTGTTATTGGAAACTTTACCATAATCCAGTATTGTTCACAGGGAACAGCGATGGCTGTTTTACAAGATACCATAGATACGTGGTCAAACCAGTGATTTACTCTGGTATATAGGTCTGTCCCCATCCCCGTGGTTATGGCCCTCTTTCCCATTTGAATCCGTGGTCCTTTACTTAAACATGGTCCCATCCCCGTTGCGAAACCATCACATCATGGCATGTAACATGAAAATACCAAACGTGAATTTTCGAATCTAACAAAATATTCTCTTTTTTCGATTTATGCATGTAATTCACCTGGGTAGCAGAGGAACGCTTTTCCTCCATTGAAACCCAGCAACTGGCTTTGGATGAATGAGATAAGTGAAGGTAAAATCGATGGACGGCAGCGATGGTTTCATTCCATGCCCAGGGGAAGTTCTGCTTGAATTCTGAAAAAGTAGCAAAATAGTACGCGTGTACAAGTGATTTACATTACAACCGACACAACCTCGTTTCATTTTAACACAATCTTTCACAAAACCAGACCATCATACCCAATTGCACATGCACATACTGTAAGCTACAATATACAATTGAATGGGATATTCATATTGAAACGAGCCCGAATATTTTTGGCTGACACTCGCCAGGGGTAATCGTCATCAACTAGTAGATTACCCCTGACACGAGTCAGCACACAATATTTGGGTACATTTCAATTTCAATATATTCAATAGTATACTCTGTACCTTCAAGAAGCTCTTCAAATACTGTGCAATCTTAAAATAGTCGCATTGAATTACGTATCCCTAATATGAAAAATACACTTGAAATTTCCTGGTTCCTATCTATAAGACATATCATAATTTTCCAAATATAGTACGCCCCACGTTTAATACACACCCTCAAAATGGCATGTAAAAATCTGGGGAAAAGTCTGCATTCTCGTTGATGCTTTCAATTAGATGCTTTCAATTATTTTTGATACGACGATAAGGGGGCGCGAAAAGAGTTTGAGAGCCACTGATTTACTTGATTGCTCCGAAACATCAAAAGTGCTTACTAACCACCTCTCATTGAGGCAACAAATATACTATGCACTACAAAAACATTGACACGAAAACGCAATATCAAAATGTTTCAAAATTCGCAAAATATAATTCACCGTGGAATCGCCGCGGAAATAACTAGTAGGCAGCGCGAATCTTTGGTGCCAGACTTTGATCATGGTATCTCCGCGAGAGACCGACGCGAAAAGCATGTCGTCTGGAGAGAACTGAACGTCGCACGGGTCTTCCTGTATGCCGCTGCCCCAAACCAACTCCCAAGAAACGTCTGCAAATAGATACAGCAAGCTGACGATTTGGTGCATGTCATGGTGTGGCCATCTACAACCCGTGGGGCATAATCCGACTCGCGATACAGCCCCTGACAAATGACAGCCGAAAATACTCAGGTCCATTTCAATATGAATATACCATTCAGTCGTATGTCAGAACAGATTGAAAACAATAGCACGAGAGCGAGTTGTAGGAATTACAAAGTTTTTGCCCCTTCTGCGTAACGGAGTGATAGACATGAATAAACAAATTAATCCAGTGAAGAGTCATGATGATGCCGTCACCTGATTCAGGACTTTCACCCAAGTTAGAAAATTGGAGACCTTCGTCATCCTCTTCCTCGACTGAAAAAGAACGGATTATAGGTAAAAAAGTCACGATTTGAAACAAATTTCAGTTTTGGTGTGCCTGTGAAATCAATATGCAAACTACTTTGCACTCATTTAATTTGACTTTAGAATTTTGATTTTCCAGCGTGCCGAGTGACTATCAAATTTAAAAATATAACACAGTATGTACAGTACACGAATCAATACTATTATGTAGTATTATACTATGGAAATATTATGTAGTTTTGCTATCGTGAGAAAAATCGATCTTATACACGTATAATTAATAGAATCACATCAATATCATAATTTTGACCCGATACCAAAATCCAGACTCAGAAACGAATGGTAGCAACTGATTTGTGCTGCTTGGTACTTGAGTTCATTGTTCAGAACTTGAATGATTGTCATATTCTTATTATGAGCCACTTTTTATAGATGGCTGTCATTCCTGTAAAATACTGATCCTACTGGTGAATATCTATATTTTTATTATTAGGCTACTATTAATATATTATTGACTAGCAAAAATTGTCTATGTTGTTAGGCTTCTGAGCTCATACCAATGGTGATTTCCTTTCAATATGTATTATATTTTCTTGCCACAAAAAAGTCACTCTAGCTACAGCCCAGCCCAAAGAGAAAACTGCTCATTTGTACTGGAATGCTGTCAGCATTGAATGCATTCAATCGGATACTATAACCATGTGCATGAAAGATATGTGCAGATGTATCAAAGAAAAGCAGTTATCGTATCAAGAACAATGGTAATTATACACCCAAGTTTGACCAAAGTAGTCTGTTACATAGACATGGACACAGAATTTTGATATTTGTGGTGAATGCGACGAAAACTTTCCAAAGCACAGGTATTATAGGTGGATCAAGTGCTTACTATCTCGTTGAGTGAAAAATAACCTCAAATAACGGATTTCTTGGCTTTGCGCAATATGCGCATACGGAACAATTCGATTTATTGAATCAATGGCCAGCCTCTTTTACAAATTTATGACACAGTGGACATTATTCGAAATTCTCATTTAAATCAATATGTCTTCCTTACTTTCTTCAATGGAGAATTGAACGTTGAGAGTCGGTCTGTGCTTGGCATTCTTTTTGATTTCCCAAAGCAGAATTTCTTTGCATCCGACCAACAGTCTCTCTCCTGAACACATTCATATTGCTCGAGTCAAGTTACAAAATCTCGTCGTGAATCGAAATACCAATTTGGCACCAAATGACACTAACATCAACATTTCATAAATCCTTCAACGACTGAACAACCAAATCAATGCAAAAGTCGTACCAGTGGAAATTAAGCTGAGTAATTGAAAAACCATGAAGAAACGAACGATTACAAGTGAGTGGGGTACAAATACAGAGATTGAAAGTATTTCCTAACAGACGGCATCCGGTATTAGCAATCTACATATGCTACTAAAAACTCAAATGTACTCGAATCTACCATTACTACATTACAAGGCACGTGTGACACTGCCCATACCAGCTTGACATACCCGTAGATGCCCATGACAAAACTGTGGCTTTGCCATATTCCTCTTTCAATTTCAGGACATTCTCCTCCAACCACGTAAATACCTGAAAATTCAAACATTCACCAAAATTACTCGTGCACTGGACCTTAATTTTTCATTTGAACTAAAATTTCTAGAATTCATGAATCTCATACGTAGGTGCAGTAATCTTGCACAGTCTTAATCTTCCAACAAATTTTGTGAGCATTTTAACGAAAATGTAACCTAAGCACATAGTAATTCATATATGCCACTTTCTACATAGCAATCTAAGGCACGAAAGCAGATTTTTTAAACATATGCTCAAATTGTTAAAACCAAACCAGTTTGATCTGATACACACAGAAGTAGAAGTTGAATAAAGTTTATTATCATTAACATCAAACATAGACAACTAACCGGTACACCATCTTTTTCATTTTCAATCAATTTCGGACGATAAATAACGATCTCTCTTCCATAAGACACGGCGATCTGAAATCAATGAATCAATAATAAACAAAATTTTGCATACTATCCCCGAAGTTGAGGAATTGCGTCCGTAAATCAATTGGAATCACAGAAGTTCCAATGGACCAAATTACAATTTTTTTGTTTGGTTTCATATTTACATCCAAAATTATGGCATGGATCAGTTTTTTTTAACATATTCAGCGCTCGTACCCCTTGAGCTTTTAATAAAATTTATCGTGCCCCCTGTCCATTTTCAATACAACTTCTGATGGTATCTATATTAGAAAAAAAAAGACCATTGACATGAGATTGCGTGTAGCACAAAGAATATTCTTCAGTTGAATAAATTGGCCCAGAAATTATTCCATTTTTTGTTGGATTGCAAAATAATTTTAGGCTCTAGCCTAGCGTAATTGGCCTAATTCCATAGCCTAATGCATCTCGCATGCTCTGATTTGGTGCTTCCTACCCCCATGGGGTAGACAGACCCCTGGTTAAGAACCCCTGGTATAGATGTTTCGAAAAAGCATTTTGAACATGATTCTTAAGAAATATCTAAACAGCATAACAGTTGTTGCGCTTAACAAAACAGCAGACCAACTCGTGTCGCAAGTTGAAAATTCACTTGTAAGTAAACTAGCGTTAGAGCTTTCTGATTATTCGACTCTCATATCGTTAATTTGTTATATCCCTCAGAGATCATTCGAGAATAGATTGCCGAAACTCAGAAAGATACAAGTCGTTTTTTTTCTCAATCACAAGTAGCAGTAGTGATTTTACAGACAGGACAAATGTACTTGAAGTGGTAAATGAAAGATCTGGAAAGAAGCCTACTCAAATAAGTAGTTTAAAATCAGTTTAGGAAGACGCATCACAGACTTACAAGTTTTTCAATCGCCGATGGGCGATGACAGATTCAAAATTGCAATATCCATACGAATACAAAATCACTGAAGGTGCCACAGATGGGTGCAATTTTCAAAATCTTTTCAGCTGCCGAGATACAGGGCCAACATCGCCCAGTCAGCAGTTGTTATATTGACATTTTAACGCAAGAACGTGATATAACAGATAATCTACAATGGAAAAAGAAACTACTTAGGTTTCCATAGCTGGCAAAGTATAAGGTAGTGTAAAAACATGGCCACTTAGTGGGAGTAGACCAGTCCTAAAAGTAGACGTTTAGCCCTTTTCATTACAGACTTGTTCTATTCATGGGCCACGGGTTATAAAGAAGTGCCAACTGCCCAGTCAATCATCAATATCTTGTTAAGCAACAGCTGTTCTGAACGCATAGAGGCGATAATTCAACCGCGACTAGCGAGTTACATATAGCAGCTCTGAAATTTCGTATAGACAAAATTTTATAGGCTATCAGTTTAAAATACCTTTCCAGAAAAATGACAACAATCCAAGCTTGTCACAAGTTGATATCCTCTGATATGGCCAGGAATAATGTGTATCGGTTGTAAATCAACGCCGAGAATAACCAAATCACATCCAGATCCGTATGCCTAAATGAAATGTGCAATATACATTACAATGAATAGCAATAAACAGTGCAATATATGTATATAATCCTGATTGGAATCTCCGTCCTTTTTTTGAAATAAATCCTGCGTGATAGAAGCTTTTTTCGCGTGACAGAGTCAACTTTGCGGCGTGACATTGTCACTGACAAGCAAGGTTACTGACTTGAAATGACTGTGCTAAGCCAGTGACAGGAGATCAGATGCTAATGGGGTAATGGTTAGCAACCTGTAAGGTGCAAGTACTTTACAACAGACAGTAATCAACAGATCCCGGCTTGAGGATTAGGTCAAAACATTATATAGGGGAGAGTGGGTAGGTATGGGCCACTGTTGAGGTGTGGGCCACTGCCATATCTGGTGACTGTGACATCCCATATGGTTGCCAAGCTCTGTGATTGTTAGTAAAAGGCTCCAGACTCACCCATGTTACTCACAGCCATGAGGCCAGCGGAGTTTTTGACTCAGCTAGAGATATATAATTTTTTCGGCCTTGAGTAAATTTATTTGAAAATAGGGAATTTGGGTTTGAGTCCACATATGTGCATGTTTGGATTAGACTTATATATGGTGTGAAAGCTATAGAAATATGCTATCTATAGAGTATAGTTTTAATGCTTTGTCAATATCTCGGATCTTGAAATTATGGTAAGAATCCCCAAGATGGAGTGTTTGAGGTATGGGCCTTTTAGCAGGTTGAGGTATAGGCCGGCCCATACCTCAATAGGCTGGGGTATGGGACAGTATAACATATATATACCTGAAATCAATATTTGAATGATCCTATTAAATATATTTATCTCTAGAATACAGAAGGTGTTGGTCTTATCCCTCCCATATGCAATCTCTTGAAAGTAAATCATGAAACCCATAAAAAGCCAGTTTTCAGAATCAGATCTGAGCTTGGCAATATGAAACGTTAAAGCATGGGAGGGAGAGAAGAATGCCGTCAGTATAAAATTGGTACAGCTACATTAAACAGGTATATGGAAAACCAGGGGATGAGTCTCACATGAAAAAGATTTCAAAATCGTTTTCCAATACTGTCTTCAATGACGGGGAGAAAAGTTTGTTGGCACAGTATGTCATCATGTGCTCTAATACGTATCATGGTGTGTCACTCCCACTTAAATAAGAGATAGAGCTGTGACATTTGGATTTGATGGGGTAGTTGAGGCGAAAGAAGCATGATTTGATAGTGATTTTCATGTTACATATCTTTAGTTATCTTGTTTCGTTATGTGTTACGGCTTTCAATCAATACGGGAATTGAAATATATGAATTGTCCACTTCCAGCCCAGCTTTATATCAGTATATACAAACTGTTGGTAACTGTGACAAGAGTTGAGGTTTGCAGGATATGAATGGCATTTATTGATTCAATACAGACAGCGGCCCATACCTCACTACCCCCCGGCCCATACCTCGGAGCCTATTTTTTACTTACAAAAATGATGTATTGTTACAAAATTTGATGTCACTTCCAAATACTAAATACATGGGTATTTTAGCTTAATTCTACCAGTAATAGTTAGCCAGATAACTAATGATAGTCTATACCGAAATTTAGGAATATTAGACAAAGTTTGGCCAAGTTATAGCTTTGTAAGATTTAGTGGCCCATACCTACCCACTCTCCCCTACCACATACTAACTGGAATATAGCATTTGGGGTGGCTGAGAACATTGACTTTTTTTCAATTTTTATTTTTATTTTTTTTAATGAAATCAACGACCCGTGACGGCGTGACCGCGTGCAACTGGCGACCAAGTCGGCGTGATCCTGCGTGCCTTGGACACCGATTCCATACTGGTATATAATTATTATATACCTGTAGCCTAATCGATATTAGTTATACAATTCATACAAGATACTCATTAGGGTTGTTCAGAATTGACCAACTTTAAGGGTGCAGCCGTGCAGGTAATGCAATGCAGGCTATAGGTCAGATAAGGAATTGGCAATCCGCAGCTATAGAACTCCATGTGTCTGTTTCAAGAATATGCTGTTGCACCCTGTGAACTGAGTTCATGGTGCCAAATTCAATTTAAAATAAGTGCTATTACTAACAATACATAGGATTTCAAGTGGTCAAATGGACTATTTTATTAGATAGCTTGTCGGCTTACTCCTTACAATGTGTGAACATCAGCATTATGTAAGGTGTCTATTGCTATTAGTAATGGTCTAATGGACGTTAAGTGCTATCACATACCGCCAAAGATGAATCGAGATAAATAAGCAAAGTAAAATCGATACAGTAACTCGTTAATACGGATATGGCGTTAGTAATCAGTATCATCTTACCCAAAACGTAAAACTTGCAATGCTCCCAACACTGAAACAATGATTTCCGGGATTGACAGCCCCCGTCAGAACTTGATGCCTTCGCATTATATAAAAAATCGTAATCCCAGCCTTAATGAAATAACTCCATATGCAGATCGGAAACGCATACAGTTTACAGAAACTGAGAGCAGCTAACACGTCAACCAGCCAATCGTCAATGTTTTGCAATGTCGAGCAATGTTTTGAGAAATCTATCTTCTGTCAATCACAGACTTCTAGTCCTGCAGATCCGGTGAACCGGAAAATTAATGAATGGAAAGTAGTTTTTTAGTTCTTTGTCAATCTCAAAACACATCTTTTGTGCACTTCTATATTCGTGATATCTCATGTCTACATATTGAGAACTGCACGACACACGCTCCCATTCGATTCAATTTCTGAACAAACCAAAATCTGCAACCCGAAAAATGTTGTTGTTGAATAATGTTCAGCTGAATCAGGAATTACGGACGGAGTCACATGTCTTGACGTTAGTTGACCTCGAAGAACATTCATTCTTTGCAGCTCGCATATCGCCATGGGTAAAAGCCTGTATTTTTGCGGCAGTATAAGAGGTGGACGAGATGACGCTGCATTGTACTTGAAGATAGTCGAACACATGAAGCTATACGGAAAAGTCCTCACCGAGCACGTAGCAAGCCCCGAAATGAGTGCGAGTGAAAGCACTGGGGTTGACGCCAGCCTGACCACCGCGGAGATCCACGACCGCGACATGATTTGGCTTTCCGATTGTGATGCGGTGGTAGCTGAAGTGACTGTACCGTCCTTGGGAGTTGGGTACGAAATCGGACGGGCGATGAATTTCAACAAGCCCATTCTTTGTCTATTTCGCCCAGAAACAGGACGCCGATTATCAGCAATGATTGATGGTGCTCCTAACCCATCAAACAAGATCACAGTGAAAACCTACACCGAGGTTCAAGAGGCCCTCAACTATGTGACCGCATTCCTTAGCACGTGCTCGTAGTACATTTTTTCATGAATCCTCTCAAGTACTTCGGCACTGCACAAACTGTCTTGTGGCATACATTGACTTGTCCAGTATTAATCAAATCACCGATCACTGTCACCACCCAATGAGTGTTCTTAATTTCTCGTGCAATTACGAGTGCCAGCCAAGTCTCGTTATGTCCATGGCCTATTTTGTAAAGAACATGATTCCGAAGCCACAGATCAAAAAGTACATTGGAATTCACGTATGCACCATTACCATTTTATCAAGCTATGCTTGTACAGCAATTTACATACAGTTTGCTGCCTATTCCCTGTCAAATGGCTCTTGTGCAATTATCTCCCTCGTGGTACTGAAAATAGGGAAGTTTTTCAAATAAAAATGTGTACAATCTTGTGAAAAAACAAGAATAGTGTGCTTGCGTCTTGCGAAAAGATCTCAACTCTCTTGTAGCAAATGGCTGATCGAAACAGTCAAGAAGTAGCGATGAACAGTGAACACAAATGAATTCAAAATCAGATAATTGTATTATAAAAAGAAATGCGTGACCGAAATTGGTCTGCTGTAACATTATGGTACCATTGACAGTAGCTTCACCACAGCCTATATGTTGAAAGTCAAGAAGTCGACCATTCATTCGATTTCTACAACTATGACCAATGCGCTTCCGCTTGGCGAAAACTATATCGTTTACAGCATATACTTGCCTATGATCAACTGACCGTCTATCAAATTAAAATTGTTGAATTTGCCAAATTGAAGTGATTGAAATTTTTGCATAAATTTACCCACTAATGCCATACATCGGTGACGATGCTTTAGAATAGCCAAGTTGATGGAACCATGCTTGCATCATTATAATAGTGCACCATAGTCTTTATTCCTTCTAGTTCCACATTTCTCATTTTATGGGGAAATTGGAACAAAAGCTACCGCATATATCGTGAATACCATATAAAGGAGGTCAAAGCAGCAATCGAATACCATGTTATAATATATGACGCATGCTGGTTCCACAGTCTGATTCTTGTCTGACCACCAATAGGACCCCCTTCAAATGTTGACTCAGCTGTTGCTTCTAACAGTATTGGCCTTGTCCCTATTAACCTGGCCATCTCTTCGACATTAGTGGACCGCCAGATGCCTTCGCCAGGATCATTCGCAGGAATCATAGTTCCTGTTTCGGTTCTTCGAAAAATACCTGTAACTGGTACAATACCGGTTACTTGTCCAGTCTGCCTTGTGGCAGGATTAATTTGATTTTCTTCCACAAAACCTCTGTTAATTAATATGCTATATCCTTTGTCGGGCATGTAAAATGGTGTGACAACCTGGGCTCCCACTCGGGGCGACGTGGATATTAAAGATCCTCCTCCCGCTGAGTCTTTTGGAGTTACTGCCATTCTCGGCCGAATGTAAATCTCTTTCGAGTGGTCGAATTCACCTTCTACAGTGAATTTACAATATTCCAAATCTTTCAATTCTTGTTCGGACCGGATTTCTGGTAGCGGCAGCGGCTGCATTGTGGTGCGTGCATTTATTTTCTCAATCAATTTATTTTTCCATTCCCTGCGTCGCACTTGCCATGTTCCGAGACAAAATGTAGCGGCGGGTATTGTGAGCATTATCCACTTTCCTGGACCGCTTTGATATCCTCCGGATTTCTTCGCGGGAGCATTGACGAGAGATCTGGTGTTGTCTCTTCTCAAAAAATTCAGTACTCTTCGTGCACGCTGCATTATCGAGATCAAGTTCTGAAAAAGATTGGTAAAACTATATTTGAATCAAGGATATAACAGGAGAGAGAGAGAGAATTTATTTGGTCCATGAACATTGATAATACACAGATAGATAAATAAAAAGCAAAATATATATAATTCAGAACCAGGCTGTAGCGAAGGGATCGGGAGATCATCAAGTCAGCTACAGCCTGAAAGGATGGTTGTAATATGAAACTTATAACATAACATAACATGTTTGCAATGCAAAAAATGTAACATATTCGCAATGTATCAGAGACAGATGAAAAAATAAGTGGGATCATTCACAGTAGGTAACCTAAAGAATAGACGAGATAACACTATGGCACTGGCTACAGGAACACAAACTAGGCAAAGAGATGTTGATTGACAAATTTATGACGAATGTTTATAATTTCCTACAAGATATTCGTGAAACATTTGTTTAAAGATATGTAGTGGTTTATCTTTAATATGGGGCGAAATGGAGTTCCATATACGAGGACCTTGGAAACTGATAGTCTTAGGATATTCTCGGGGTAAGAATAGATTAATAGAAGAGCCTCGGGTATTGTATGAATGGTGACTGGTGAGATGAGTAAAATAGTCTAGGAAGATATCTGGTAGGCTCTCATTGTAGTAGCCATGCATGAGCTTACCTACTTCATATAGGTGGATATCTTCAACTTTTAAGATGTTCAAGCGACTATATAAAGGAGCCTTCTTTTTTTTAGGCTTCAGCTCAACATCTCTATAAAATGGTTCATTGGCCAGTAGTGGCACAACTTGCACCATTGGTATACTTGAACTTAATTTGAACCTTTTATCCGTCTAGCAAATATTGCTATGTCAGGTTGAGTATAGTAGTGGTTGATAATAGCAAGGAGTGCTGGACGGTTTGATGCCTTTATTATAGGAACACAGAGAAACTACATCAGCATTGGCTACTCAGCACCAAAATGTTAAAGCAAAACACGACTTTATTACGCGTTTGATTGACACGTTGCTGTGCCGATAGCAGACGGTATATATAAACGTAAGGCCTTGATAGCTTCCACACCTATTTAACGTCCACTTGTATGAACTATGAATATCACTTTCTTAGTTACTCGAGCTTTCGGAGCTCTGCTCCTTCATCAGGTGTTAAAGCGGTTTCACAGCGATACACATCGTTTTCATTAGGTAACAAAATCAAATACAGCAGTCTTCCATATCATTAATCGATTCCACAAGTTCATATATTTTAAATATGATATCTATACAACTCAAATGACGTTCCACGACCATTAGTGATGTAAAAAATGATTGATATTTGGAGAAATCGTTTTTTTCTTGATTCTATATTGGATCTATCTTCACGTAAAATCTACCCAAAATTGCTGAAAACGATGCACGCAACTGACCTTATTGCAACAGTAGTGATTGTTGCCAGTGCAGTGAAATGAAGCATGACTCACAGTTTTGCCCGACTAGCATATTTCTCTATCCTTGGTCTATCACAAATCTATCTTCATCACTGAGCTATATTGCCTGCTTCATTGCCTGGATTGTGGAAGAGACACTGTCAGTGATAGTGATTCACTGGCTTGACGAAATGTTACTACTTATTATTTACTCGCTATATTTCTATAGATACATATCTTCTACATATGAGCCATAGCTGAACTCATTCGTAGTTGGGTTTTTCAGTGGTGGCTGTGTTTGTCCCTCTTCTTTTCAATTTCCTATCAGATCAATCATTACTTAAAACATTATCAAACTCTCACATTGGCCTACAAATATGGTAGCAAAATGGAGGAACGTGTTATGCACGTTCACCGAGAAACAGTCTACAGAATGATGAAAAGCTGGACAGTCTTACTGAAAATCGGCGCTATGTAACATAATAGACATAGTCTCTTTCTGAATATGATGAATCCCTAGTATTATAGGTAAATTAACGATTTATACGCCTGTAAAGATACCAACTTACCAGAAAATAATATTTCCGTTTATAAATATCCGTATAATTTTTGGCGGAATATTCGTAAACTCAATAGAGCATGGCAGAGATGAGCATGGATTAGGATTAGGTTTTGAAAAAACAGGATTTGTGAAATTTTGTCGGATTTGGATTGGATTTGGATTAGACATATTTTTCAGAACGGATTAGGATTTGGATTGGATTGAACTATTTTCTGGGAGATTGAAATGTCGTGTGGCGAACGGCGACAAACTTTATTCAGATCAGTTATTAATGTACTTATGGTTACTAAGTTATCTTGAATCAAGTGAATCGTGGTTGTGAAAGAAAATTTTCGAATCCCTCCATTGCATAAATTAATATTTTTTCTGAATTTCCAGTTGGAATCGGATTAGGATTGGACATGGACTTGAATATGAAAAAGTTATGGATTAGGATTTGGATTTGAAGGTTCGGATTCGGATTGGATTAGGACATATAGAAATTTCAAATCCGCTCATCTCTGGAGCATGGGTATTGGATTGTGAATAAATATACAACTGTAAAATTCATTGCTGATCGGCTGCTCTGGTTTTGTAAAAGATATGGCAGAAGACGGAGATCAACCGGTAAGCTAACCGTTTTTGGGATGTGAGGTTCGAGGTTCAAGTTGTTACGTCTCGCATAACTATAAGTGATCGATATTTTCCTGCGCCGCAAACGCAGGCTCCAGCTTGGTCTTGGTGAGCTTGGAGCAACTGACTGGCGGCTGCCTACACAAAACATCTAACTGCTTCGCCTTGAATCAATCGTAATAGAATAGTATGCTTCTATTATCAATATCAACATGTTTCAGCCTCCTCAAGCAACTCAGACTGTTGAAGAACCTTTGGACTTGATCCGACTGAGTTTGGATGAAAGAGTCTATGTTAAAATGCGAAATGAAAGGGAATTACGTGGAAGATTGCATGCTTACGATCAACATCTCAATATGGTCCTGGGTGATGTGGAGGAGACTGTAACCGCAGTGGAAATAGATGAAGAGACATATGAAGAAATTTATAAACAAACTAAAAGGAACATTCCTATGCTCTTTGTCAGAGGTGATGGGGTTATTCTTGTTTCTCCCCCATTGAGAGGCGGGGCTTGATCAAGATCAGAATTCAACGGGTTTTGCATTCCTCAATGTAAAATCTGGTGTTGGCCTTTCACTATCTCCAACTGCCAATTATCGTTGTCTATATATGTGAATGCAAGGCAACGATTAGGATTGAAAACAGTTGAGACCTGATATTATTGCCAATAATTTCTTGAGTCTGACTTGTGAACTATTTTACTGCTGCGTAAATTTTTCAACTTGTCATAGCGTCAGATCATTATTTCAAAAGGTTGGTGCAGATAAACTGCTTATTTTTGCCATTGTACGCAAATGAAACACACCCCTTTGTCATTTCCCAAACGAAATATTCTGTCGATTAGACCTGGAAATTTTGGCTTGCTGAACTGCCACCAATATATTATTTGTTTCACCTTTGAAGAACACTAAGCATGCATAGATTGGATGAAGTTCAAAATTCTAGCTGAGAGAACTTGATGGATTCATAGCAATTAGTGTTGAATTAGTCTTGAAGCAGATAACTCTTGACTTCCCCCAATTTTGATCGTACTAATGAAAGTGTGGAAGGTTGAGAACTAGCAGTTCAGATATTATACTGCACTATTCAACTACTACCTCCACTTTCAAATACCTTCACTTTCAAGGTATCTCCCAACTCGTACAACATCCCCACCACTACCTGCACGACAGCAAAAATAGGTAGGAAGATGGGAGAAAAAATGTATTTTCATGTATGAAAAAATCCCAAGCATCACACAACTCCGTCACGATTTGTACTGTGATTAGAAAATGTAACAAGCAAGACAGCGAAATTGTCAACCGCCACACTCTTGTAAGTATACTAGGTACATAGCCATCAGTCCACAGATCAATGCCCAGGCAACGACAGTAACACCGACTGGTTGGGAGGGAGATACGATACATTCTTAGACTTCGAAACAACCATCGCGATTTCTTCAGCAGCCTCCAGTTTTCTCAATTCAATCAGACCTTCTCCTGCATCAGCTGGAGATAAAATGCAAATAATCTGTTAATATTCAATCAGACCTTCTGCACCAGCTCAGAAAAAGAGGAACATTAAATGTCAAGTGACGTTCATTGGCAGAGTGGTTGTTTTGGTACCTATATCCAATAAGTGTAATATGCCAACACAAATCCCTACGAAATACAAGCCATTACATACTGACATGATTGATAAAACTGAATTTACCATTTCACTTATTAAATCAGTAAACATAGTTACAGTAGTTTTGAAGGTAAGTAATCTGTAATAGAATGGATGATGATATCGTGAAAATTCGAATAAAATTCACGATTCAGCTGAAAAATTTCCTCACAATGAGCACTGCGCTGTGTTATCGTTATTTAGTCAGGATTGTTGCACAAAATCTATGCAGGACTATGCACAAAATCCACCTACAATCACAGCCAATGTTTCACAAAGAACATGAAATGCTGGCAATATAGGTCAACCCCGAGGATATGTTTCACACATTTCGTGACAATAAAGCGGCCAAGACAGAAAGACGACATTCCTGGATTTTCTGGTTGTGGGATTTGTTATTCCCTGGACACAGATAGCATTAATTAACTGCCTATATGTAATCTATTAGCAGAAATGGTGACACAGTATAAAAATGATGTAAATCTGCACAAACCAATTGCCTTGGCGATGAGCTCTGCAGCTTTGGCATCTCCCTCTGCTGTTGTTACGGCAGCAATCTTTTGTTGCTCAGCCTGCACAGATAGAGCAAGTTAATGCAATTACAACTTTTCAATTTGACACATAGGCTGCCACAGAAATCCACGACTGCTTTCACACCAAGATTCAAATGTGAAGGTGTTGGGCTCAAATTGAATCAAACCAATCGATGTTCATACTGTGCTGATATTTAGGTCAGTGACACAACTTCACAGACAACTTGGAAATTTGCTTATTATCAACTCTCACAATTCATCTTAAATCAGCTAAATCTCCGGAAATGTCAAACCCTACGAAGAGCACCAGATTTTGCAACTAAAGGATCGATTCATTCATCACCTTTTCGACGACAAATCTCGCTCTTTCCGCATCTTGCTGGGCGACTTGCTTGGCTTCGACAGCCGAGGTGAATTCTCGCCCGAACGTCAAATGAGTCAAAGATACATCGTCAAGTATAAGTCCAAACGATTCAGCCCGCTCGCTCAAATCCTCACTGACCTACATTTCAGCATACGGTGAAAAATGATGACTGCATCTACTCATGAAGACAACACTTACCTGTCGCGATACCAGTTCTCTTTGTGTAATCAAATCGCTCGCGTCAAATCGGGCCTGCAGAATTCAAATTGAAAGCATTCAAAATATACTTTTAGGAAATGCTAATCGGCAAACGTACGACTACTGCTTTCAAAACTTCGTTGGTGATAGAAGGCAAGATCCTTTCATCGTAATCCTCACCGATATTCATGAAGATCTCAGGCAGTCTGGAGGGCTTGGGTCGGAATAAGATACGGAGAGTGATATTGACGTTCTGCAGATCTGAAATATATCACATTTCCTCGATTCGGAATAAATTTCCGGACAAAAATAATCCCGTCAACTCTCCCGTAAACTGGCATGGATGAATGTACGTACGTAGTTCTAATATGAATGTTGACCAGTACAATAAAGTGGAAGTAGTGGCACCATCACACAGGGGCGTAGTCAGCCGAGAAAAAGGGGGGCATTTGTTTAAAAAAGGAGAATGCTTCAAAAAATGATGTTCTAACCGATTCATCAGGTTAATTGTATACACAAATGCAGATATTACTATGGTCAGATAATCTTCCTTGTGTTTGTGACTTCATCATTCGCATTTATATAACCCAGTTGTACTATTTAAATACAACACCACAACCCGTAAGCCATGATAACAGCAGAAAGAGACAGCAAGGTATCATGACCTAATTACCAAAGCGAGGATCATTATCAAGAAATCGCGCGCGCGGATCATATTACAGCACGGCGAGAGATGTCTCAATTTTGCGATCAAATATGAACACTGAACAGCGAAGAAGCGCAAATGAATTAGCCTGTTGCCTGTTATTGCTCATGATCTGGATTAAATTTGTTTTAAATCAATGTGATGTTTACTGTCTGCTAAGATGGTGTATTTTGGTGTGTGGAGATAGTAAAGGCCAATTAACGCTCGAGCTTGTGCGATTGTATCTCTTGAATAGCAGAGGCCCGGCGCAGGCTCAGGCTGCAACCAAAAAGCATTCCCAAATGCGTTTGCGGTGCAAACGTGACAATCGCAAATTGTCCAGGCCAAGACTATAACTTCTCATCATTACAACGTTACATCGAACATTGATAGCACTATCACGCGCCTCGTGTTACGGAGTGGCCTAATTTTCCATAGTCTCCGATGTTTCTACTACTGGCCATGGCCATGTAGCCAAGCGCGTTAAAACAGGACAATCAGCAGATGCGTCAGAGGCCCGAGACACACAAAGACTGGAAATCTACACAACAACCGAACTAAATCATCGCAAATTGGATCAATCCATAATAGATTCCACATCGGACATTTGATTAGTACAATCTGTTTTGGTACTTTAGGGATCATCTGCTATCTCTAACAATACAAGCCTAGGTCGGCTGCAATGTAATGTGACACGCTAATTACTCCCGCTGTCACAGACGAGAGAGGAATAGGAGAAAAAAGGGTATGGTCGCATTTATTGATCAGTGAAGAAGCTGATTTGGCATCTAATCACGAATGATCATATACTAAGATAATAACAAAGAGCTAGATTTTGGATTCAAGAGGAGGGGTAGTTTATGCTTGAGAAAGGGGGATATTGGACACCAATTATCCCCCGCTGTCTACGCCCCTGCCATCACACATAATTTTCAGTTCAATTATGTGATTATTCTATGTGAGAAACTCTTCTATCACAGCCAATTGATTGCCGAATACAACCACTTCCCAGTCTGGTTTGTGCCCACCTTGCACTGGCATTAAAAGCATAATACTAAAGGACACATTGCAGAGCTCAGAAAGTGTACATCACAACCGCCCTTGGACTTAACGAAATCTTGTCATCATAATCCAACCTGGATCAACCAGAACAATACCAACACACACAATCCTGCTTCCGATGACCTGCATATCACAGCGTGATCCTTAGTGAAAATGCTTATACTCAACACAATTAAACGGAAGCCTTACATGCAATTGTCATAAAATAGGTATATTTGGTACATCTGACAACTCGCATCGAGTTGTCAGTTCAGTTGATCAAAAATAGACTAGATAGTTTGAAAAGCAATTCCTCACCCTTGGATCCAGTCATGACTGGGATATTTCTCGGCCTGGCTTTTACATCGAATATAATTGGCTTTTGGATGACTGGAATCAAAAAATGTGTCCCTTCTCCAGTGACATTGTCTTTTATTCCGGCAAAACGATCAAATATAACAGCTCTGCATCCCGCATCAACTACAAATACACGAGAACATTGTCATTGGTAAAAACAAAGAAAGGTACAGCACAAGGTGGGTTGCTATTATATCAACATAACAGTCCGGCTCATAAAATCTTCAACAAAACAATAAATAATGGTATGCAAGCACTTACTTTATGCACCACATGCATTTCATATAAATGCAAACTAAATGGACAGCACTACGCACCTAAGTTGAATATTTGTCGTCAGCATCACTCAGATGAGTATTCAGATTATAACAACCTGGTAGCCTACTTCAGAAATGCCATAATGCGAAAGTGCGAAGAGATGATAGCGATTGAGCTATCTAAAAAAGCATTCCTACCGTTGTACAAGGCGGAATTGACGACTGATCCTGCTACCGCTAATCCCACTCCAAATTTGGCCAATCGTGAAAATATGGCTTCCATAATATAATTTACGTTGCAATAACTGTGGAGTAAGCCGAAAACCGTCCGAGAGTATGTTCGTGATTTGCAAGGACATCACATGTAGCGCTGATGAACCGTTGCGAGAATCAATAATTTATGGCTCTTTAGACACCAGTTTTGCAAAGACCGAATTTGCGTCGGTTGAATACTCCTTAGTCGGTAAATGAGGTGTACTCGAATAACGGAATAGGTGGTGCGATATTTTATGAAGAATATGATTTTGATACCCACTCGATCATGAATACATGTAACGCAGTCTTTTAGTGTTCTTTAGTGTTACCATATTTTGGAAATCTGAGAAGAGGACACTTTTTTAAAATTTTACAACCTGCAAAATCGTAAGAAAATCCTAGAAAAAGGGTAATTTTTTCCCATTTCGTGCTCGGTTGACTTAAAATAAGGACAACATTCTAGCTCGGTGCCCAAAATACACTTTTTCTTTCACATTATCAGGTGGTTGACTAAAAAAGGTCAAATTTCCGGCCCAGCTCCCGAAACAGCCGCCGAAGCGTTAATACAGTGCTGACTTATTGGGTCTCAGTCGAATTTGGTCCTATATCCAGCACCGTAACTGCCGCACCCAAACCCCCCAATTGGGGGGGCCGAGCTCGAAGGGGGCCCCAAATTATTTCGTGAATTAGCATAAATTATAGAGTATGTTTTGAAAATTTATGCAATTTTTTCCAAAATTTTGCGCGCTGGGCGCGATTTAAAGTTGCCAAATATCTTGATTATTTGGTACTCTTCCCCCAAGAAAAAACACGCAAGATTTCTAGAAATGGACATATCGGCGTTGGCCATTAACACGCCGCTACGCACCAAGATATATAACGATTTAGGACTTATTACATGCGACTCCAAGAAGTGTGCCAGAACGATCGGCAGCGCGAGAAAAGCTTGGCCGAAACGGACTGCCCTTACGCAGACCGCAAACTTCGTTATATATACAAAATAATAGGTTTAATTGTCCATAGGCCCCTAAATGACTGGCGCCATATGTTCCTGTCTTGGCAATCTGAACCTCAGAAGACAAATACCATCCAGCAGGAAAAATATATGTCAGTGAAGAAATACCAATTTGAAATCGTGTGCGTCTTTTAGTTTAGTACGTTTGAGCGATTCTATATTTTTGATATAGCAGACAGGAGGTCACGAAATAAAATCATGTAACGAAGTCATACCAACGGGTCCGCCCGCCCAAAGATGTTTAATTGTTATTTACGGGCCCTACAGTGTCCGGTAAATCTGCATGATAACGTGAACAGAGAGGACAAGATATTGATAGCAATATATATGCAATTCCCGATCTTATATTGGCCGATTGTATCATGAATTATCGAAAATTTTCGCGCTTCGAACTGGCTCACTAAACAGTGCAGTTAATTTCGTGGCAAAAGCGAACACTGTGATGAGGGGTCGGTTTATCACCCTATGAGAACCCAAAACCCAAGTTTTTGTGGGGGGGGGCGAGGCTGACGAAGTGCTGTTTCGTTCCTGCCAACGGGTATACGTCCGAAGATGTCTAATTATTATTGGACGGTCCTACGTTTTAAAACAGACCTCGCTCAGCTCTACCGGTAAATCTGATTACGTGAGCAGATGAGAGGATCAAAATTGATAGCAATATATATGTAATTCCCGATCATATTGCCCGATTCAATCATGAATTACTGAAAATTTTCGCGCTTCGCGCGTCTAGGCGGGAAAAGCTGTCTCACCAAACGGACACCCAATGGAGATGTCAAATAGCGTCAAAAAGCGGATAGCCAAAGGAGGGTCTGGGGGGCGAAGCCCCCCAGAAGTTAGGTTCATCACTCCATGGGGGGCCAAGGCCAACGTTTTGGGGGGGGGCTGACGAAGTGCTGTTACGGCCCTGCCTATATCTAACCAAAATTCTCAAAAAAGAGGACATTTTGGCGGTCCTCCGAGGACAATTTCAAAAAAGTGTTCCGTATTACTAAATAAATACAGTCCATCCTCAAGATTACCGGACCACGACTGACCTATCGACCTCGCTTCCCATGACATGCCGCCCTATTTCTTGTCGCTTATTTTCTAATCTATACTATCTTCTTTACTTTCATTCAGTGTGCATGCCTCCTCTTTACATCGCCTAGGCCAAGGTGGGTGTCAGATTCCATAGACTACTCCTTGTCGCTTCGACATCTTCCTGTCTTTTCATTGTATCGGATTTTTTGTGGTGTATTGAACTGATAAAATTGCTAATAAACCAATGATGATGATGATGATGATGATGATATTGATGAAATTTAACACTAATGTGTCAACAAAATAACACATTGAACGCTCTCGTATTCGACATTTCGTGCTGGTGACGTCATATTTTGTGTTACGATTGTTGATATACGCTGTTCTTTTGAATTCTCTACTAGTTGCTGACGATTACCCCTGACGAGTGTCAGCCGAAAATATTCGGGTTCCTTTCAATATGAATATATATACTACAATATACTATTCAAAACTTATGCTGCAAAACAACCTGCTGCAGACCTACGTTTTTTTCTTTTGATTTATGATGTCAATATGCATTAACATACAACCAATACTTTCATAGTCGAGGATTAGTCTCTCGATGTTCGAGGGTATCGAAAAGGACATGGAAATTCAATTTTGAACGCGACAAGGCCTACGACTCAGAAATATAAAAGTGTAGTGTAGTCATTTATGTTGCGCCGCTAGATATCACAAGAGAGCTATGCGTATCATTTAAAAAAAATATAGGATGCAGGAACTGAGCTAACGCATTCATCATCAATCTGGTATCGGGACGAATCACAACTCACTATCACAACTCACAACTCAGTACGTCTTAGACAATAATAAAACCTCTAATGCACTGCAGATACCCTTAAGGATTCGGCCGGTATGGATCGGCCGCCTATATTGTGATATAATGCGATTCGATTGTTGATATACAACAGTGGTTCCCAACCTTTTTGTCTTCATTCCCCACTTCAGATTTATTCCGAGCCTTCATTCCCCACCAGGACTGTAACAGCACTTTGTTAGCCCCGCCATAAAAACTTTTGTATTGGGCCACCAGAACCCCCTCAGTCCCGCCTGTACGCTTTTCCCCTGCAACTTATCAGCTACATTTGGTGTACTGTTCAGTGAGTCACCCTATTTCGACTAAACGCGCGAAGCGCGAAAAATTTATATAATTCGTGTTTGATTCGGTCAATATGATCGGGAATTGCATAATTTTGCTATCAATTTTTGATCCCCTCTCTGCTTACGTAATCAGATTTACCGGTACAGCTGAGTGTGTTGGAAAAGGTAGGACCCCTAAATAAGAATGGAACATCTTCGGGCGGACCCGTTGGTATATTGACTTCGTTATATTATGCTATTCCGTGACCTCCTATATCTGCTATGTCAAAAGATATGGAAATCGCCAAAACTAAAAAGCACACACGGTTTCAAATTGGTATTGCTTTACTGGCAAATAATTTTACCCTGCGGGATGGCATTTGTCCTGTGGGGCTCACATCGCCAAGACAGGAACATTCGGCGCCAGCCATTTAGCCAATTGAACATGTATATTGTATATATATCGAAGTTGTGGGTCACGACAAGGGCATTCCTTCTCGGCTAAGGTCTTCTCGCTGCTGATCGTTCTGGCACACTTCTCGGAGCTGCATGTTACGTGGCCTATAACTTCATATGCCTTGGTGCGTCGTGGCGCAGTAATAGCCGAAGCCGAAGTCTCCATTTCTATAAATTCTACGTATTTGAAAAACTGGCATAAATTTCAAAAGATAATTTAATATATGTTAATTCACGAAATAAATTTCTGCCCCTTTGAGCTCCCCCCCCCCATTGGGGGGTTTGGGGTGCGGCAGTTACGGTGCTGTTCCCCTCTACCCAGCACTTTTGTCATCACAGAGCAGCTATTTGCTGGTTTGACTACACAAGACACACAACCACACCAGCACGCAAGACAATCGCCTATAACTGCAACATAAAACCTATATATTAGGGATACCATATTTTGGAATCGGGAAAGGAGGACAATTTTTCAAAATTTTTAGACTTAGAATACCGGAGGAAAATATTGAAAAAATGGTTAATTTTTCCCACTTCGTGGTCGGTTGACTAAAAAAGGTCAAGTTTCTGGCTCAGTGCCCAAATACAGTTTCACATTATCAGGTGGTTGACTAAAAAAAGGTCAACTTTCCGGATCAGCCCCCGAAATAGCCGCCGGAGCGTTACTTCAGTGCTGATTTACTATATATCAGTCGAATTTGCCCTACATTTCTAAAAAAAAATAGGACAAGATCTAAAAAAGGAGGACATTTAGGCGACCTCGGAGGACATTTTCAATAACCTAAAAAAAGAGGACAAATCCTCCTAGGAGGACGTATGTTAACCCTACTATATATTGGGGCTAGTTGCAACATTAATTCACCCAGCAGAGATCCTAATGTGCTTTAACGGGCTTCATTCCAATCGGAAATTGAGTGAATTCTCAAGTCGAGGGAATTCCCAATGAGCACTGAGCACACGACTCGCCATTAGTATCGCTCGATTCCCTGCCCAGGCGTGGCCAACCTTTTTGCGATTCACTCGCCGCACTGTCATTATTTGTATACTATACTACCGCGTTCCAGCGGACAGTCGTAATGTATATGTAATGTCCAGTAATCTCGCCGAAATCTACCGAAATCCCGAGTATTAATCTTCGAAAATGTATTGGAATTCGTTCTCTATAGTCGCGCAAAGCGCAAAAATGTTAGCAAGACATGTCAGCAATGTCACCTTACTATACAAATATCACATGACAGAAATACAAGATTATCTGAGATTTCAGCATCCAGTTAAGTCGGCATATCAATAAAGAAAGCATCCGGTCATATCCGTAAAACTAGGAACGTACTGTTAATCCTCATAATTTACGTTTATCCGTCGATACCTTCACGCAAAGATATGATGCAGATTTGCAAAACCAAACTTCCTAGCAGCAGACCGGCGATTTTCGCCAGTTTCAGTGGAAGGCATATGGGTGCGATACGGGCTAAAATTGTAAAGCAAATTGTCAAATTGAGGATGAAACGTTCCCTCCGTTATTGAAATCCACGAGATTCCGTTGTACAGATGCGAGACCCCGATGATGACAGACGACCATCGGCCGCGTCGGTCGCTCTGTACTTTTCATAAATATCTACTCCAATCTCTCCGTTATCGGACTACGTCACTCGCACTTCGCGGAAACGGGCCGCGCGGTTCATTTCGTAAACAATTGCGCAATCGAATTACGGCTGACGGGCCATCGGTCACTACAACGAGCATCAAGTTGATCGTCACCGTTTGAACCGAAGCTCTCGAAACGCCGCGGAGAATCGTAGGGCTACGTCACGTCTTCCATGTTTGACGGCTATCTTCAGACTATGCGGCGCTACAGACCTATAACACAGTGCTAATTATTGGAAATTATTACAATCGCAGCCTCAAAAGTTCCATAACTGATATGATTAATAGAGGAGAACCCACCAATCGAGCCACCATCGAGTCAAAATCATACAATTCAAATATAGTTATTGTGTAATGGGTATTTTTCAATATTTGCGTTATTTATCATCGGTCTGCTACCGAGTGCATTCCCCAGTCCCCACACTATAGGCCTACACTGCAACGTAATATTTTTTTAACGTGCCATCGTGTATTTTTCATCGATTGCATTTTATTGGCAAACACAACGGTATTGCAGAGCGGCTATGAATGTCACCCTTACTGATGATCATTGATCATGTGTGTTCAAAATGCGATTTCAGATTTTGTTACAGATGTTTGATACCGTAGGGTTTCTTGACCCTGTGGCTGCGTTGCTAATTCACAGTCACGGTATTGAGACGAACGCTCGTAATATATATTTCGGTCTGGTTATCTTCAGTTTGCTATTGGTTTTTAGCCCGGAATGATTTGACTGCGTAAGCCATTTGCCTAGATATACGCCATTAGACGTACAATAAGCGATGATTGCATTCACTATACTTTTACACTCTGCTCTACAGACTATCTTCGCCGTCGGGCCACAGGGGGATATCTCATTCTGAAATAGGTTTACAGTGTATGAAAGCACTGCCCTACCGTAATCAGTTACGAATATCATGCAATCAATCACACTGTTGTGTATCTCGTTTTATACACTCTGTTTATTATAGGTGAGTTCGTAAGTGTTGGTATAGATGAGCGTTAGATCCTCACAATCACGATCGTAATCAGCGGCTCTAATTCCTATGCAATACGATATACAGGACACAAATCCTCGAATACAGACCGCTTTACAAAGGATGCATGCGAATTCAATCCTTACTTACTTGTGTAAAGGGAAACGTGAATCTATAAGAGACCATACATGGAAGCTATTACAAGTCTTTAAAGTATCTAGTTTCGTGAATAATCATCGGTAAACATTGAAATGACGCAGTGTTATGCAGAATAAGCTGTACAGTATACTTCACATACAGTATACAATACATAGACGCCGCTTTGTCAAGTCCGCGTGTCGTCCGCTCGCGAACCGCACTCCTGTAATCAAGAATGTTTATTTCCTGACCCCATTTCACATCTGGTTGCATAGAAACCGAAATTTGGAATCGTGACGTGTCACACCGTGAATTCATACCCCCGATATCATTATTGATCGTACTTAGTCATCCCCACTTATCCTGCAACATGGCCTACTAAAAACACGGCCTTACAGTCTGCCTATTGACCTGAAAATTAAGAGGCCTAAAGTCAACTTTCCAACCCTTACCAGCTGTGCACTCAATTGGTCAGAAAATGCGATATTGCCATAATGAAAAATCAACAGTCCCTTTAGTCTTGTTCGCAAACAGCTCAAAGATGGCATAGGGAACATTTCCAAAAGTGTCTTGTACGCTTGGCAAGAAATAGAACGTAAAAGCAAGCAGTACCGGATCATAGTGCTAGATGATGCCAGAGTATTTCCAGCCTTGTGGTATCTTAGATTACGCAGCTCCTCTAAAATATCTACTTCGGTATCCGGATCAGTTAGACTATCCAAATAGCTTTGGAAGTTTAGTAGCTCGCATTTCCTTTTGAGCAGAGTATTCTTGCTTGTGCGGAACCATGTTGGTAAAGGCACAGGTATCCCATTATGTTGCATCAGCACGCTGCACCCTCAATTGACGTCAATTTTCATGGCATTCTTGATTTTTGGAAAGCCTTCCAAACATAGCTCATAGTACATAACATGGTGATCCCCTGCTTGAGACTTTGGCAGATTTCACAGTAGTATATCTAAAAGTACACCTATTAACTACACTAGAAAATGAATATTAACAAATCAGCCTATAAGTATATATCACTTTAAAATAGTATTCCGCCACAGCACCATATCCAAGCCTTGCAACAATTAATGAAATTCTATAGAAACAGTTACAATGAACATGCCTTCGTCATCATAAATGTCTTAGAACCAAAGCTACCAGTTATACAATTCGTGAAATAGACTACCGTATCCAAGACTATGTTTGCGAGAAAGCAGATTATGATACTACAATGGAGCCGTTCGAACACGACGTTCTTCGCGTCAACTTGAACCGCTGGCACTGTCGAGGAACCGTAACCTGATTGCCAACTAACCTATCAAATGATAATACTGACCCTTAGCTCGTGAATATACTCTAGACAGCGAAAGAAACAAGTGCAATGCGACGAACAACAACACACGGCGCAACCCGCACAACTGCAAATGTCTTGACTTCTTCAACAACAAGAACAACAACTACAACTGTATTCATCCGCACGAGTTTTTGCAGTGATATCAGTGGGTTATCCACCTGACTAGCAGCTCTTTTGGGACTAAAATGATTGTTTCCGTGTTAAAACGATATTCCATCATCTTAACACATTAAATCCTGGTCAGAATCCACTTGTGGTTTTGACTTGCGCGCTACTTACCATCTGCGTAGGTATAACCGTGAGATTTACACTGTTTCGGAGCTGGCCTCTTAATTTTCAGGTCAATAGGCAGACTGTAAGGCCGTGTTTTTAGTAGGCCATGCCTGCAATAAACAGCAGCATGTTCTAAGGTTTGGCACTACTTAACGAATCGCCTGTTTAATTCTTATTTTTTTGAATTCATAGTCCCGTCCAGATTGCGAATTTGTTTCCCCAAATTTCCCAGATCTTCTCGAAATCCCTTTCAGAAGCTTTTCAGAGTTGCGGGTGATATCGTATCGGCGCCATGTAGCACAGGAAAAAGAACTTACAGACTTGTAGCGCTACAATTGGTTCTCGAATCTACATGGCGAGTCTTTCCGATGCTCAGTCGCAAATTATCTGGCACATTTCCTGATTATTTCTTGATTTTTTTCAGAAAAAAGGGGGTCTTGTCATTCAGATGAACTCAATTTGGTATAATCATGCAAAATGTCGAATGCGTTGTATAGTTTGTATATGCTTATTATACTACAGCTTCGACAAACCCGACCATTAACAATAAGAACTGTGTAATATTCTCTAAAGCAGACGGATATATCATCATCATCACATAACGCCGGTGATATCACAGACAACACTTGCATTATACTGATTCGCACTTCCCAACTGCGAAATGAAGATCGATTGCAGTAGAGTAGAATGAAAACCGTTAAATGACACCCAATATCAGATGTCTGATGGAAAAGCAGTCTGCTCGACGGGAAACAGTGCATCAAAAATACAAGCTATGACGAAGTTATCTATTATATTATAATATAAGTCATGGATATGACAGTTCAGAAGTTTCAAATTGCCCAAACAAACTCGTAATCAATGACATATGTTTTCATTTGCAATAATCATATCGACAAGTAGGGCTGGGCGCAATGATTCGAGTACTCGAATATGAATCGAGTATTCATTTTAATGATTCGAGTCGAGTAGTAAAAGGTGAGTTTTTCGAGTACTGAAATTATACGCTCCTCGCAACTGAAAGTTAATTTACTAACAATAGAATTATAGTTTTGATACTATTGAAATCTTGAAATCTTGATTGGCCGTGTCGCAGCATACGAGACATAGTACAAAGCTACGAACGTTACTGGAAATAACACATTATCGAAGTCATCATTATCCCACAACATTGTCAAGAAGTGCAATGAAATCGGTATTGTCGAAAAAATACCAAAGTAGGCTATATTTAATGTGACGGATAACTGACATTATGTTCTTTGTGGTGGCATAAAAAGTACAAATTTGAACTTTGATATTTTGCATTCTGTTGTGACGTCATAATGAGTGATACTCGAATACTCGACTCGACTCGAAGCGTAATACCTGATTCAGAATCGAATTACGCAGGTACTCGATTTTGCCCAGCCCTATCGACAAGTACCACATACGGACGCTTTCAGTGACACTGAAGCAGGTGATATGGAACACACGCTCAATACCGATATGGATATAGCCACTGCATAAATAAGATACTTTCTCCAATGACAACTGATCCATGACAATTCCTCATATTCAGGGATATGATCTTATGTGCAATGCCGACGTCTTTTGTAGTCACCAAGTAAACGGTCATGATGATGTTTACGGAGTGTTGATTAAAATCACGCCCTTCTCTGAATTGGCCGTAATAACAATCCATTGGAGCGTATAAACGTGAATGTAGGACAAAAAATTACGTCAGGAACCTAAGCGAAATATGTTTTGTATCGTCGTGTATTGACCGGTTAATCTAATCCGCATGTCTCACATATGTGAGTGTTCGCGACTCATGGACGTGTAAACGAATTCGTAACGTGAGAGCCTTGTATATGACAGTTTCTCTTAAGTCTATGTATGGAAAATATATTTGAGCCATGTATGATATATAGTCGGTCACACATACGTCGCTTGTGTCGTATATTTTTCAGCATTATAGCCTCGATCCGTCATTGGAATTCACAAGTTGCGGTTAAGGAAATTTTTCAAGTTGACAACGCAGTGAATACGAGTAGGCGATGTACAATATAATGACCGGCACCCTTCTATGAGTGTAAAGATATAGTAATATTGTCATGAAGTATCCGGGTATGATACTTGAGTAGTACCAGGGCCTACGGCAGTAGGCTACTAATTTCCGGTTTGCCGTATATTTATCCTGTCCTAATCGATAAAGATGAATTTCCGATCATCTCCGGAACTCGAAATAAAACTATAGGACATTGGACTTGAACTTCAATCGTAAATCATTATTAATCGAATAAAACTCATGAATTAGATTAAGCTGAAATTTACCATTAAAATCTGCATTAAAATGACGTTGATTTGGAAATTTAAAAGTGAGAAAACGCAATTTTACTGTCTCCAAAATGTGAAAGAAAATATAATTTGACGCATCCCTATGCCTGCTAAAATCTGGGATTTATATCGTGAAGCTTTTAGACCAGGCATTCCGCATGAAACAATATTTCATCACCCAATCTATAATTCTTCACGGTCATGGTCAGGTCATGTATTGCCAATGTATGGAATCATACCACGTCGAAATTTTATCTACACGGGTTACCCGCCAAATTCGATATATTTTTCATTGGTTAGAGCTGTTATCTTCTGACTTTGCTCCTGGTCTAGTCCCGTGTCATCTTCATCAGTATTACATGGCATAATCAAAATATTCTGGTATGCGGAAGAAATACAGGATCGTATATTGCGTCATCTGCTTTGCCCGTCGAAGCACGAGATTATACTCGTGGTGACGCAACACAAGATCATGAAAGTTGCATGGCTCGAATGGGAAACATGTATAATGCATAAGTCATGGGCGAATATACTAATTACTTTTGATAGCTTTTCTGCTTGTTCTGCTGATATCAGTATATATGGCAGCTGCTTTCGAAAAAAATTGATGTTCAACAACTATCACAAAACGGGGTCTATAGCAGCTTCGGGTATGCAGGAGATAACCTGCGCAGTGCGCACGTATGGTCATTGGTCAATGGTCATGACGACCACGTACTGTAGGTAACATGTCTTTTGCCGAATCATCGCGTGGACATTTCAATGTGTTGTGTATTCCTCTTTTTCACTATAGTTTTCCGAGTTTTGTGGCGATCTGTGTAGGCTAAGGTGGAAACTCGATTGGTTGACGTCAACGATTGGTTTCAACTTCTTTCCTTCTTTTAACTGTATTGAAATTCTTGATGTAATTTGAAATGATAAAATGCATAATAAATGATCATGATAATTGAAATGTACATCCGCCCGCCAGTACCCGAGTGTATTCGTGCCCGACCGGAGTCATCATGTTGATCTTTGTTATTTGTTTACTCTCTGAAGTTTACCCAACTATGAGCTTTTGAAACTTTGAACCTGTACTGCATGACAAACGTAAGATGCAATAATTCATTCAACAAACATTACTATACTAACTATACATGCTGCTTGTACCTTGGTGATGTCGCACGTCAAATTGTAAACATATATACCGTGTCGAAATGCGTGATTGTTTTAACCTATAATAAGGTAATTTATGCTAGGACCTAATATGACCTGGTTGGTTTGATTCAATGCAAGACATCAACGTCCGCTTGGGCATTGGGCAATGACAAAATGTAGACTGTTCTACGTACGAGCGGTCAAATGTAACTTGATCATTTTGACTTTAATATCAACACGCCCGCTAGACTTCCTCATCCGCCTCAGAAAAGAATTATCGATGCATTTGATGATTTTGATGTATACGTTCACGTCATCCTTTTATGATTTATGTCCATTTAAACAGTTGGTTCGTGGTACAGAACTTGAAGATAATTTTCAATACAACATCCATTGCACCCGAAAAGTCTTCGAGTTGAGAGAGAGAGAGAGAGAGGTAGGAGGGAGATGTGTACGCAACTGCGTCGACGATTAACAGGAGCAAACGATAGTGGTTGTGAATATGATATCTGTACACACAACGCGCTGAACGGCATTAGATTTTAAAAATGTGATGTTGTTATAGGCAAATGAATTTCCTGCCACATTCTGACTCGTGCCATTACAATATTCCAAGGGTGAGAAGGACAATGCCCTCGCAGCGTTTCGTGACGTTGAATACTGGTGCTTATCCTGATCTGCAGTACATGCGTTTCACGTGACGCGTATGATCTCAGAGCGTATTTATGCTATTTCAAGGAACGAAAATCGTTTCTAGCCCATATATGGTTGTAATATAGAGTCATCGGAGGAAATCGAAACCACAAGTGCCGACTTGTGGTCGAGTGTTTGGCAACCGCCTATCCCCAATCATGGATTATTGCTTTATCAGATTTCAACATATGATTTGGGTGATTCATTGCTTGAAAGCAATCCGCGCGAAATAAATTAGTATCGACAGTATTGCTAAGAATATGTCTGGAATTATGCACGGAAGACTCATGACATAGCCGTATCCATCACAGAGAAAATTACGATGGCTATGTCAGTTGTGCCACACGCGTAACTACTCACTTACTCAGCATAGAACCTACTTAACGATAACGAAAACAACTGCACCGTCTATCTATTGAATCGCGAATTCTAAATGTTACAATACGCTGCTCATAACTATGTAGGCCTACTACCGTAGATCGATTAATTGTTTTCATCATAAACATGATATATTTAATAATAATGTATTTATCTTTATTGCATGAAGCTTTACGAGATGACACTGAGCATGGGTTACCTATAATACGAGCATTCAAACATATCGGTATCGCTACTTACGGCGTCTCACAGACTAATATTATAATCTAATGCAGACACGAGCAGGACTGTGTCAAACAGTTGGGCTGGGCAAAATCGAGTACCTGAGTTATTCGATTCTGAATCACGTATTATGCGAGTATCGCTCGTTATGACGTCATAACAGAATGGAAGATGTCAAAGTTCAAATATTTACCTTGCATGCCACCCGAGAGAATGTAATACCTCTTATCCATCACATTAAAGATACTTAGGTATTTTTTCGACCTTACCCATTTCATTGCACTCGGTGACAATGTTGTGGGATGGTCAGGACTTCGGAAATGTATTATTTCCGGTAACGCTACTCATAGCTTTGTTCTATATGTTTCGTATGCTGAAATACGGTCAATTAAGGTTTGAAGGCTTGCACAGTAGAAAATAGTGCCGAAACTATAATTCTCATCGATACATAACTTTCAGTGGCGAGGAGCGTATAATTTCAGTACTCGAAAAAATCTTCTTTTACTACTCGACTCGAATCATTGAAAATATTACTCGATTCAGATTCGAGTAGTCGAATCATTATGCCCAGCCCTATCAAACAGCGTATTCCGCTATCAATCAAATCCTACAATTCGTGATCCGTTGGCATTCGCATATAATCAGACCGTGGCTCAAAATTCTCTCATCGGTAAGCCCTTGCTTGATAACCCCCGACACGTGCTGCCAATTATCGAGAGGTTCTCTATTTTGGCAATAGGTAGCAATATATATCATTTGTCTTTTGTCGAATTCACCGTCACTAATTTCAACCAAGTCTATGCCAACAAAGAGAATTTGAATATAATACTCATAATGAAATAAACCCGTAAATTTCCGGCTCACGCTTCGTTGTTAAACAAAGTTTTTGCATGTTCGCCTTTGAGCTGATGTTAACCCTTGGCGAGTGTCAGCTGGAAAAGTTAAGCGTCTCTTTGATATGATATATCGTGCAAGGAGTCATTGATGAGATTGATGCCACCTATAGCCAGCCGTGCCCACGCTATAGGCAAGATTGAGATACTTGACTGTTACTATTCTGATTTGAGTTTATTGTAATCTCGAAGCTCGAGTCGAGTCCCATATTAACGTGCGTGCTGGTGCTGTACTTAGAAAATCATCGTAATGCAACAATTATTCATTTCCATGGCCACGAAATTGCTACGCGAATACTGCCAGGAGGCGTCGTGGTAATCGATTAAGATGACAAATCACGGTAATCCCATGTCTGATTACAGCAGATTTCAAATATTTCCGCCCATCAATCGTTTGAATAACAATTATTCCATATATAATTCAGCACTCAATAAAGAAGTCACAGATCACGAAAACGTGCACGGGACTTCAAGACTGTTTTGGTTGGTAGGTCTCGTCACAATCTATATTTATGCTTCGAAAGCGGTCGATATATAGTAACCTGAACTACACATGACACGGTGCAAACGTTAGGTTCACGTTCGTGCTCGAACCTTGATAATAATGGATAATAACCTTCATAATTCTGAGGTTTACGTGTGCAATTGAAACTTCGTAGGTTCTACTCGCGGATACAGACCTAGTTTTAAATGATTCTTGGTCTCAGTGAACATATTTGTGAAATATCAGATCAAAATCCTTGGATTTAAAGTTCATATCATATACTCAGTATCACGATTGCAGCAAATTCGGGACTCTGATGACTCTATAAGCATATCGGCAATATTGGATGCGATGCCTTGGATCTGGTAGAATTCTACCAAAGAGTTTTCAGAACATCGCGTTTTAACAAATTTTGCTCAGCACATCATTATGAGTGAAATCGAATTGCAACAAGTAAAATTTGACTGATGACTGGTAGATCGGCAATATATTATACAGACATGGACAGAAAGGTGTACTCAAAATGCAATGCTACTCCGTATGGCGAGATAGCGTAGTGGTGCATGTAATCTATACAGCTGTATCACCAATGGGCTGCAGGTTCGAGTCCGCCAGAGGTCGACCGCAGAATTCCTGCCTTAGTGTTGGAGGTTTATCTTGGCTCATCCCCGCCATTTCATCCGCGTAAGCGGTGTCTTATAAAAGCCTAGAAGTGGGCCGTGCTACAAGTCGGCAGCTACGGACAAAATGAAGAAGGTATAAATGACCATAATAGTGGACACACATCATGAATACCTCAAACAAACAAACAAACAAACAAACAAACAATGTCACTCCAATCGAATCAATATTCGCATCTAATTCAATCTGTATTTTTGCCAATAGGTACAAAATATTAAGAACAGTCAGCCTAGCCAAGCAAGATAGTGTAACGGTGATGCGTCCGGCTTCTTGATCGGTAGGTCTTGGGTTCAATCCCGCGGCCGAGTCAGACCGAAGACTCGGAAACTGGTATCCGCAGCTATCCCGCTCGGCGCTCAGCATGCACGGTTAGCAAGAGGAGTGGTGCAGACTATAGATGGCTTGCTTAAAGATCTCCATCGTCAAAGCATTTCGATAGTGCAGGCGAAAATAAGTCTTCTCTCTCTAAAAGTCTACAAACAAGCCATGAACACTACCTTATTTATACGTGTGCTGTACGTACATTTGTTGGAATTAGTATTGTTAACCGAAAACCCTTTAGAACGGTCGTGTTTACGCTAAGCAGATCCTTTCAGCGACTCGCATCATCACTGAACATGACGTTCATTTAGGCTTGTTAAATAGATTATAGAACTAGAATTAGTGCAAATGGAGTATAGGAACGAACTTAGGTACAGGGGGACACGGAAGGCATGCAGTTGGACAATGGACACGTAGCCTACGATTTATAAGAATGCATTAAAGTTTACACCATGAATAAATCCAACCGTTTCTTTCGTGAAGTATAGTCAAAAGGACTGAACTAGCGATTGAACACATACCAGGGATATCTAGAACCGGGGCCTACGATAACTTAATAATAAGTTAATAAGATACTAAGTTATCGTAGGCCCTGCTAGAACTTACCAGAGACATCTAGATTTACCAGGGAGTTCTAGATAGCCTATCCCGGATACACACATAGAATGAAAAACTCCGGTTAATAATGATGATTGGCTGAAATTGGCTCTAAATTGGCAAACACAAAAAAGGAAATAATGATTAGTCGGCGACCATTCTGGTGAACAATTAAATCGACACCCCGCGAACGGGCTTCTGAATTCTGAATTGGTCGCGTTTTCGTGTACTTATACCCGTATGGTGTGAATACACCCTCTTTTCACACTCTTAGTAGATATGCCTACATAATTTGCGAAAAATCTGGGACGGAATTCAGATGATACAAAGTTTCGTCACCCCTCAAATTTACCACAACGCCATACGCGGACTTCGCTGAGTTTTCCTGTCCCGTCACCATCCGTTAGGCCATTACGATATGGAGTCACTTGGGTTCTTTTGGCATATCGAACGACGCCCTTCAATTATTGAAATTATTGTAGCTTTATTAGAGCTTGCTTGGCAATAAGTCACAAATAAAAACGTTTTCAATACGTCAATTATTATTCTTGGATAAGCAGCTTACACACCTATGGTTACGGAGCGGGGTAATTTCACGATTACATCAGACGCAACAGAGTTTCCGTATTTACACTCGGGTATTCTCGAGATTAATATTCATTCAAATGGGCTAATTGGCTAATATGAACCATCCCTGTCGGTGCTCGCGAAGACAATGATTCGATTCAAACTATGTACTATATGGTGCCTCACTATCTCATTAGCAACTCTTTCGGTACATGATCACATTTTCGCATTTTTTCCGGGCTCCATATAATCGACTTCCTACTGATTTAGGTCTGTGACTGAAATTGAGTCAGGCATTCTCGAAGGTGCGACGCGAACACAGGCTTATGATCAATATAGTTGTTTGGTGGAGCATTGGCGTGGCGTAGCAAGACATGCATAACATGAATTGTGTGTGCCCTACATTGTAGGGAGCTATGCGCTATTGGTGAACGCTATGTAGATTGTATGTCCACTTGGTCAATATTTGGCAAATATGTCTTCGCCTCACAGCTGCCGCGGCTTTTTATGTTGGGGATTGACTAGCGCGCGGTTCTGAGGAAGAGTCATAAAGCGTATTAAGGCAAATATTTTGCCGCACGTGAACTAAGAGACAGACGGTGTCAATAAGTAGCCATCAAATATCAAGGTTGCTTCAGCATATACTGTAGGTAGATTTGTTTGTATTAATTCATCGCGCCATGCTAACTGAGAGCTGGCAGCGAAACCGATAATATATCACTGCGACCAGGCGGGAGTCACCACAACCACCACATACCACCTCCATCACACCCACCATACCTCACAACACGCCACCACTATTTAGAGGAGACATCACCACCACCATACCACTTTCTCATACCACGTAGGGATTGCAGTGTACTACTAGGCCATGCGCGGACATATAAAACTTGAACGTTAATGTGAACCCTTGACCACAAATTATAATGACCAAGTCAAAATACCGTATATCCCGAACTTTATATACATGGTGAACGCAAAATAACTGTAATGACGTCGCAATCAATAAACCATATAGGATGCCAAAATTCGAAATTGAGTACCAAACAACTATAAGTCGCATTTCTTTCAAAAGATTTGTCGGTAAGGTTCACTCGGGGCCTACGGTACTTAAGTATCGTAGGACCCGGTTCACCGCTCCGCAACATTCTTTTTCGAGTTTTACTGGTTCGCGAGGTCAAAAGGGTTGAGAACCACTGGCCTACAGTTCTCTTACAAATGTTAACATAGGTCAACATATGTCCACACGATAGCCTGATATTCGGTCACGGAGATTTTGCAGCAAGGCTAATTTGGCTAACTCGAACTATATACTTTCCTATCATAGCATTATGGCGAATACCATACGTTTCAATTTTCCCAGTATTAACGGGCAGATTCGTTTTGTTCTTGTGGTGAAATTCTTTTTCGGCTCCTGACATGATAAATCGTCTAATGTCAATTGTCAACTAATGAAAATGTTTCTCTTCATTTCATTACTCGCTGCTCGGGGATATGTAGAACTCGTAAATATTCTGCCCCTGCTGAATAGCACCGAAATGATTTACGTCAAGGCCTTATCGGGTCAAAGTACAGTAAACTGTTGGCAATACTGGCATGCCTTACATTGGCTTGCATCAATGGCTGCAACAACTACAGTTGACGATCTTTGATCAGACTGGGATCATTACATACGAAACCTTGTATGGTCGAAACTTTCTCAATAGCGCGGAGAGCTAAGAGAAGTGACTCTAATTATCCCGACTTACCAACACACATAAGCACACTGAAACAAACCATACAATCCAGACTATATAGCGGGTCCACTCAACAATTTACGCCACTAACTATACAGCAGGAAAATAACAGCTATTACGACAATACGAGTATCTTAAAGTAATCTGCATTCAATGATTCCGCCGACCGTCGTTCGTGGGAGGTAGCCTATATTATATACTATTTTGGTATAGAGTAGGGGTGGGCAGACCTGCTTCATTTCCGAGCCGCATATCAAAAATTCTAGCTGTAAAAGAGGCACGACAAAAAATACGAATTTATTACGTCACAATGAAATGTAGGCTTTCGAATGAAGTTTATCATTGTGTGGGCTGCAGGGTGTTTGAAATCGGGCTGATATGACGTAAGCAGTGCGGGGTAGTTCCTTCAAGTGCGAATGAGAATTTAAGGATGATATCAGCTCGGTAATCTCAACGACATTTTCTTGGCCAAACTCTGCAGTTATTGCTTGTTTTTGCAATAAAATGAAAGGGCCATATTCACCATTTCTAGCTCGGAAATGACCGTGACCTGCGCAGGCGCATTAGTTATCAAGTTCATTGTTGAACACAATGATTTATAATTGATTCATGACCAGTGACCACTGACCAAGTGACCAGGCATATATATATTGTTGCGGGTGAAAAGTTTATGTGAACTCGATTCGCGATTTCAATTGCTGTAGTGGCAACTTCCCCTAAAATTATACAAATCTTGCGTAAACCATAAGGAAATACACAACACGAAACAATACTCATATTGTTAATACGCGATAAAATGTATCAATTTATAATCAGGTTAAACCTCTCTAGCAAAATGGTGAAAATCGTGTGCAATCATGAAAGAGTCGCAGTTTGCCCACCCCTGGATAAAATATCGTTTCAAACCGGCTAGTTCCGGTACAGCATTCGCTAGAGGAAGAAGAGAAACGAGAATCAGAAGTTAGGAGAGGAAAAATACTTTCGTCGTTGAAGTGACGTCACCGATAAATTATGACGCAATCAAGAGCATCGATGTCAAAATGCAACTGAACGGAAAAATTGCAATATGCAAGATTTCGTCATGCTTATATACTGCATGAAAGAATTGCCAATACGCACGCCTCACGTATGTGGATTGTCGAATATACAATTGGTTCTTGCGCCTTCGTCAAATCATTTCACAACCGCTCACGATCGAAAATCCTGACAGAACTCAAGACAGACTCTTTCCAGGAAACGGAGAACTACCGCAACTGCGCGATGTGCACATTGCAGAATTACTCTCGAGCTTTATGGGTTTCTTGCTTTGATGAACCCTTTTATTCACCCATCTCATCTAAACTCATTATCTCGGTTTCAAAGCACTCTTATTGGGATCAGGCAAGCAAACACCGCATTTGGGATTGATTTCATTCTATATCGGTAATTCAGGAAATGAAACTTATAAAGTTTTGGGGCACAACGCATTTGTAAATACGAGAATACTGCTTTCTGATTTTACGAAACATCCTGTGTGGCGATGCTTTTCCAGAAATTCCTTCCCAGCGTTCAAAAATATCACCGGGCGTCTCTGTTGAAGTAGTATACGAGGAATATTCCTGGGAGTTCTCGTATTACGAGGTTACAATCGAAAACAACCCAGTGCTGCGTTCCAAACGCGATCGCCGCATAATAAACCGGTCACGTGATTTCGTTTGACGTCATATCATACACAGGTTGTTATTCGTCGAAAAGGCGCCGTGATACCTATCACGTAGACGTAGCCAATTATTGTCCATGGATATCTAAATTATAAATCTAGATAACGTGGGCAGGTAGGGTGCGGGATACGTTCCCATGGACTCGTCATCCATCCGAATTCTGGAGTGGTTTAGAAACCTGCTTTACAATCAATATATACCTTATATATTTTGTATACTTCAGATTATTAGGCCATAACAGACTACTACAGACAATCTACATAGTATTTGTATTATAATCTCCCTGAGAAGGATATACTTTACTTGCTAAGTCAATTTTATGGGAAGTTTGTATCAATTCCATTTGGAAAAAAATATGATTGATTTACTTCACCAAGTCCTTTCGATTCCTAATTGCAATTATGTAGTATTTTGGCTTGATTGCGCTCTTTCATAAAAATGATTCTGATACCTATGTAAGACGATAATTTTATCGATGCAATATATTTCTCGAAGTGACCAATAGATCGGTCACAATTGTTTGTATTTACGTCGCGAACTGTAAAACATTACTTATTTCGGGAAGCAACATGCGAAATATATATATATACGAAATGATGTATTGCGGGATATTGATAAAACTTTGGAGGGGTATCGTACTTATCCAATACCCACATGGAAATATCCGTTACATGTGGTGTGAGACGTTGGTATATAAAACAGCATACATGGATTTATCAGTAAACTAACAGTAGGCCTATACAACTGTACATGGAGGTGGCAGTTACCATTTGAAAACGTCGAAAACATTTACTGTATTAGTTAACAGCAGAGACTTATCAAGACTTGCTGCGCCGCAGTTGGCGGTTACTATAGTATGAGTGGTCCTATACTGACGGCGTTTGCGTATTTGCTCAGTTCAGTGATGTGGTTTGTCTATAAATAACTTACAAGTATTGAATAGCTAACGATCGCTACAAGCGCTTTCCTTCGCTACCGAGAGAGCTTACCCAAGCCGATGTTTCATTGTATAGCTCTAGTCGTACGACATCGTTCGAGTGGCGGATGGCGATACATTGCGCTGTTTAGAAAGTGCACGCATCTCGCGTAAAAGGTACGTTACTACTTGTATATCGATAACGGGAAACCCTGGACCCTAATCCAAAATTTCTGCGTGAGTAATGTAAATAAAACACGCTATATAAAACCAACACTGCACTGCATCGACGTATTTCCCCTTGAAACTGACGGCAAATGTCTGCCATACCAGCTTTAGCAGCGAACCTAATCGTGTCGGTAACTGGATTTTCCTTCGGAAAAACCATGCGACAGCCTACCTTACAGATATATTACAACGACGGCAATAAAAATTACGCGATCTCAGAACGAAATCGAAATCGCACGGGCGGAATTACTGATAGACACGCCTCTCGGTTGATACCGGCGTGATTATCATGGGACACGGGCCGTGGAACCGACATCTACAATATACGCAATGCGTATTACGCATGTCCTAAAAGTGGGGAATTTCCGAATTATGTCGTAGTTGTAATCGGTGCGTGCAACTGATAGACGAATTACAGAATTCCCACGTGAGCAAAGCACATGCATGACGTCGCGAAACTGATGCAGAATTCGACGGATATAGAAGGAAGTAGTATTTTGATGTTCGTGCCAGACCGATACTTTACAGTGTGAGACTTGCAACTTTAGTTCGCACTTCACAACGGCGCAACTCGACGCGGAAGATAGTATGGATGTTGCGTGGTGGCACATCAGTTAAAAGGACCATGCGCTTTCGTGGAAGCCATGAAGTTTCCACCTTTCCACTATTATTCGCATTTCGTGAACAGAATAGCAATTTGAGCATTTCGTTTCGATTTAAAATGTGTGTTGCGATGGGGTCGATTAAGTAACAATAATTCAGTTTCAGTTTCATGAATCCTTCACTACATCCAGCTGTTTTGTATCGAGAATATGTCAGTTTCATGTACCTGTAACCGCACTTTTAATCATTGATATTCACATTGATATTTGCAACAAATTGGCACGCCTTATTCATACAAGTATATATACTTCGTGAACTATAATTCTACAACATCCCATTCTCATGCAGCAACATGCCGACAAAAGCGCATATATTTTCATCACTATATACTGCGTTGAGTCAAGTTGAATTTTGTCATATGCGCAAAACGGATTACCCGTAAATTGATTTACGGCGTAACTATGTGTAATACATGATGGTCATATCGATATTTCCAAGTAGTCTTAGTTACCAACTCTATGGCATACATAATTTGAGCTACAACTCCACAAGTCACCCATTTTCGTACGGGAAGGAAGTGACGGCAACAATTCGCCGGCCTATGACACCGCTTGACATTCATACTACTCCGTATTGCATCCTGATTCGTATTACCGAAAAAACGTATGGCCATTGATAGTCTAGCCTACGCAAGTCCACAGTCAAACTAAAAATATTGTGGAATGAATGGCGTTAACTCAATATAATGAGATTGTAGCAATTGAGTCACTGCTGTATTCAATATTAATACAATCGCTTGTCAGTTCCTTTTATGTTAATAGAGTTAATCCATTCCTCATCACACCACATGAATGCGACCGTTTGGCAACCCTATGTGAATTTGAGCTCTGCGGCCTGCGGCCCTACATTGGAATTGGAATAACCAGTCGATCACGCATTTTCACACCGGAAGGAGATGACGACACCAATTAGCCGGTTGTATGATTGAGTATGACATTCATGCTACCCCGAATTGTATCCTTATTTGTTCTTCACTGCGTTATGTGTACCGATATATTGCCGGGGTAATGGCGCCAGCTAAATGAAACACTCACGAATTGAATTGAGTAACTGAATATGCGAAATTTCTGTGAATAAGCAACGGGCCGCTGTCATTGGGTAGGTATATTCTGGATACAAGAGTCGCGACACTCCATTCCCATACATTGGATGTTTGTCAAAGCTCTTTTTTATACGGAGATGAGCTCTCTCTGGGATATTATTTGCCTATACTGTAGGGTTACCATACGTCCTCTTTTAAGAGGATTTGTGCTCATTTTTGACTTTTTAAAAGTGTGCTCGGAGGACACCCAAATGTCCTCTTTATTGACATTTTGTCCTCTTTTTTGAGAATTTTGGTTAAATATAGGGCAAAATCCGACTGTGATACAGTAAATGAGCACTGAAGTAACGCTCCGGTGGCTATTTCGGGGGCTGAGCCGGAAAGCTAACCTTTTTATAGTCAACCAATCGATTATGTGGAAGAAAACCCGTATTTCAGGAGTTGAGCCGGACAGTCGACCTCTGTTTTAGTCAACCAGCGGATAATGTGGAAAAAAAACAGTATTTCGGAAGTTGGGCCGGGAAGTTGACCTTTTTTTAGTCAACCG
Organism: Botryllus schlosseri; assembly: GCF_051294905.1. Lineage (NCBI taxonomy): Eukaryota > Metazoa > Chordata > Ascidiacea > Stolidobranchia > Styelidae > Botryllus > Botryllus schlosseri. The sequence goes on from NC_137249.1 coordinate 19,020,016, forward strand.
ACCACGAAGTGGGAAAAATTTACCTTTTTTAGGATTTTCCTCCGGTATTGCAAGTCTGAAAAAGTTTGAAAGAGTGTCCTCTTTTCAAATTTCCATAATATGGTTACCTTACTATACTCCCTATAGTTATTCCGTGTTGTTCAGAGTCGAAGGGTCAAATGCCGTTTTCCGAATCATCGCGAGGGCCACTTGATTGTTGATGATCTTTTTTAATTTTTCGATATGAGGGAACAGGCGGCTGGACATATCAATAGGTTTCGGCCAACACGCGTCGATCATTTGGGCCACGGTTTCATAGCCGACAATCATTCTTCTGGTGTAAATTAGGCATATTTTTCATCGTTGTTTTTCGGGAGGTGTACTAAAGGCAAGAGATCACGTGGAGTGTGAATAAAATATTCAACTTGAATAAATATGCCACGAAAGGCTTTACTTAATGCATAATTTACAAGGGTTTAGGAAGAATGTGGGAGTGGCATGATCCAGTTCACCTTTCCTGGATACGACAATGCGCGTACCTCTACACTGTTTTAATAGTCATCAACATCCCAAATTTCGCGGTCATGCGATTGCAGTTGGTGAAGCACCATCGCCCCGACACCAAGGGCATTGGTTCGAATCCCAGTTCGGGCCAACTTCTATGTGTTGGAGGTTTATCTGGGCTCCTCAGTGCGATTGCAGTGTATGAAAAAGTCCAGTATGAAGGTGAGCCGAGCTAAAAATCGGCAGCAAAGAGACAAGATTCGGACGCATGAAAACCGAGAGAGAAGCAACGAGAGCGCGTGAATGGAAGTCATCCGAAAATCTGACGCAAAGACCTCGAAAGAGTTATATCTAAATAAATTACTGTGCGGGCGCAAACGACCGAATGAGTTGACAAGCGCCAATGTTGTGAAATAAACAAACAAACAAACAAACAAACACGTATTTGAATAATCTTTTTTGGGCGGATCGCACAATCCTCCCACAGAGCGAGGGTTGGAGGCCCCCGTACACAGCAAAGTAAATTCGCAGCACAATTCCGCGTTTACGGCATGCTGTTTATACGCAACGTGCCACGCGGATTCCCATCGAAAGAAACAACATGCATGCGTATTTTCGTTCCGGAAATGACACCGCTTCACATCATATGGGTTCGTAAAAGAGCATGCTAGCGGATGATGGAATACCTTTGGTGAATTAGTGGATGCGACAGTTAGTCATGTCTCATGCCCAGTTCTAAATGTGGTAGAACTTGAATAAAATATCATATGATTACCTTACACATTCATAACTTGGCTAATATGTATCATAGATCAACTATGGTAAAACTGGCATGTATCAATAGCACATTAATCATCGAGCGAATGCTGCATGTCTGCAGCAATTGTGCAACAATATTATATAACTTCCAGTGGTTTTCATCCTCTTCACGTATCACTATAATGATACACGGAAGCTTCCTGGGTGGTGTGAGACTTACAACTATAAAATTATGCTGTATACTGTTGCGCTGGCTAGATTAATTCTGACACGCTGTCTCTTGTTCTATAAATATATTTAGCTTATGTTGATGGCGTCCATTCAGATACTCAATTTCCCCACCCATATTTGCGCTAAAATTCAACGTGGTATAGTGCGTTTTCTATAAGTTTTATTAACAAAGGGATGTTTGGCGTCTGACTTGAATTCTAGTGAAGCGCAATTCAAAATATATCTTAACCACGGGCACAGTCTCTAATTTCTCCACAATAAATCTTCGATTACAAGAGACAATGCTTGAAGGAAGCCCCAAAATCCATCCGGAATCATTTTGATCAAATTCATTCTATATATCTTCGAATAACATTTCGGGAACGATCAGTACATATTCGAGTGTTGTGGCGATTTTGAGCTCACGCATCCTGTCGAATAAAAAGTTTCTATGATAATCATATCGATGGCAGTGTAGCAAAAATAGCTCGACTGTTTCTGGTACTGTGCAATGTTCGCATAGATCAGTATCGCCACATCCAATTTTGTATAAGTGGCCAATGGCCTGAACGAAGCCGAAATATATATCGTTCGTAAAGCCTGTGTCGATGCATAGATGGAAAGTGGTTAATGTGTGCCAGTTTATTTTCGTATTGACCAGTTCCGAATTAAACTTAGTTATAGTTACATTGATGAAAAACTCTCATACTCTACGCCATACACCAATATTTCGGCAATAATAGAATATATGCTTTCGACTGCTTCGTCTGTGCTGTTTTGTGAGTTCATTTGAGCAAATTGTGTCTCAGTGGTTGAGATGAGTTCTAAATACTTAATTAATTTGATATGTATGCAGATTGCTAAATATTTAGCCGTGTTTTCGAATGAGTGAAATTGGCTACCTCCGTATCCAATGATTTCCCAGCCTACGCACTTGTCCAATCAATGAAGTCAAGAAAATGGGAGTGTCCAATATCCATCACAGGGATATCTAGTTCTAGATATCCTTGATGTGCATTAGCAGAGCTATGCGCTTATTCCTATTCGATTTTAATCATCGTGAGCTTGCGAATGGCGCTTGCAACAATGTCAATATATTACTATAATGTGCGTCAGTTTCGATGCGATCACTTGAGGTACCAGAAGTGGGTAAATTTAGGTCATAATGTACATGTACATTTATCCTGCTCTAGGCAGAAGTCACAGAATCGTAGGACCAAACATTTCTATTACAAGTCGTATATGTCACACCGGTCGAAACGACAAGCGATTTCGGTGTTATATCCTTTTATCGGTATGGTTACCTGGCGTTCTAAACGACTTTGGTTCAGTCACAAGGAAATAGCCCATACGTATTACGTATACACCGCAGATGTGTTTAAATATTAGCGTGACACTAAGCACACAGTGAAGTCCGGAAGGTTATTTTAGTTTCGAATTTGCATTGCATGTTTGCGATTAGTTCACAATACTAGCGCCATTTCGGGCACCTATATTCACGGATGCAGTCAGGATGTTTCACCTGTGTTGAGTTTGATCAGTATTATAACCATCATTTTACCATGATATAAATATAGATATGGAAACATTAACGATGGGTTCGACAGGCTAGCTACACGCTTACACCTGTCTACCCATCTATGCTGATGGCCCTCGACTGCAGGGATTATCCCTATCTGACGTATATGAGCTGGTATGAAGGGAGGGTGCTCTTGAAATGTGTTCTGACGCTTCCAAATGGCTGCTAAGCAGCGCAGCCCATACGTGACATGCAATTCATGGACAGGAAATACTGCTTCCCTTGGCGCCGTTGAATTATTGTCACACTTTGTTTTAAATTTCGACCAGCAAAATATGAATCGTATACGGATCCAAGTCATTTACATAGCGCTGTCGGTATTTTAAAACAATGACATGTTAAAGTGCTAATTCAAAGAACATATCCAATTCTGTGCTCTTTTATCATGTGGTACCATGTGCAGTACATGAACCAAACACGACCTTCCACTAATACAATTATAAGTTCATTCTCAATACACAGACTTGCACGAACCTAAATGGCTGATTGTCCTACGCAGATTGGTCGGTATCTAACATTAACGCTCGAAACAACACATACACGAATTCACAACATCTTCCCATTTCGCATATTCCGACCACATCTACTTTTTCAAATTGTAACCATCGGTATTATGCGTCGTAAGATGGAAATTGGTGTAAAGATGATCTTTCACAATGTACTGTTACGGTGCCGACTCAGATATTCTAAGAAGCATCACTATATGCGATAAATTATTCAATGTATTATCGTCCGGGAGTTCTGAAAGTTTATTACACCATCGATACAGGCGAGGAAATCGTATGCAGGCATGGGTTATTGATGATGGGGTGACACATTTCATGCAAAGTGAACACACGCTTTCGCAATCCCTTATGCATTGCTGCCCGCTTAATGAGGGGGAGTGGCATGAAATATTTTCCCGCCCCAATGAAACAATTCGGTGAGGAAATTTCTGGACGAATGCGAAAAGCAACATGAAGGTGCGAATTGGCACGACACAGAAAATTAAAATGTTGGCAGTAACATTCTTTGCGTGACGTCATAATGACGATCACCTCAACATCCGAGCCAGATGAGAGTGGCTTTTCCAGCCTCTAGCTGCGCTGCGGGGCATACAGCCATATATTTTAGTAGTGCATCATGAAACTGTTTAAAAAACATATGACTAATCCAGACATGATATATCTACCACCAGGCTGAATAGGCAGTGCGCACCAATGAAATTAATAACTTTCATCTGAATAAGAACAGTGTGTAAAAACACTATGATGACCCGTTGTATCCAAGACCGATTGTACGTATCAGTCAATCACAAAAGAGGTGGCATTTTCCCACGTTATCGCGACACAGTTGGATATCTTGTTTACGCGAAGCCAGTGCCATACCGCACAAATGCGGCCAAAAGATACTATATCGAAGGAGTGCGCTGTTTCCAGGATACCGCTCGATCAAACTTGAATTGAGTGCCAGGAGACGATGGTAGTGTACAACGCGTTTGCCTACATCGCTGTTAACTTTTTATTATGGAAAGTCATATGCTGTTAACAAAATGAACACACACAGGGCAATATATTTTCTTTCGTCGTTTTGCTACTATTCAATATAAATCCGCAACTATATAGTATATATCCACTTGATAGTATACCATAGTAAATGTGGTAAGTATGAAACTTAGAATTTCGTGAGGTAGCCATTTAGGTTGAATGAATGATTCATTGTGGCTTTGTTCTGGTGCATTGTGTGTGGATTCCTTCTTCTATGCATTCAAGATGACAGTACGGGTGAAGTTCCCAACGGGATAAAACTATAAAGGCATTGGTAGTACCAAACGCTCGTGTCCTGCAGTGTCAAATATAGGCAAGATGCATTTAATCCGGCCTAAATTTCTTTTGAAACAGCATTCATTACAATTGATTTGAATCAGATGTCATCACAGATGACAGAAGAATTGATAAAATAATCCTCAGGAATCAAAAAGGTTCGCATCCGCAATGTTACAATAGTAAAATTAGTGGTTGGATAGGGCAAGAGCGTCATTAGTTTTTTTGCTGGCCCTGCCGGTACGTGCATTGGTGTATAAGTGGTACAAGTGATGTGTATAGCCAGTAATTAGAAATCAAGCCATTCACGGCACACGTTTGAATGTTTTTATGACATTTCCCCTATGTATAGTTCTATAGTATATACTTTATAGATGTATACAATTAAATAGTATATTCATATTGAAATGAACCCGAATATTTTCGGCTGACACTCGTCAGGGGTAATCGTCAGCAACTAGTAGAGAATTGGAAAGAACATTGTATATCAACAATCGTATCATAGATGTATAGTTACCAATGATGACCTGTAGAGTCAGGAAAAAAGGCACATACGCGGCAGCTGAGTTCACTTAGAATAGTGAGCACCATACGTAATGTTCTGAAACGAAATTCATGTCAGCATGTTAGCCGAACATTGGACCCAAAATGATATTTAAATACTTCTCACACAAAGAAGCCCAGTTAACGTTATTTCACTAAAATCTGTTGTGCCGTTTTGCTTGAATGCTCTCCCGAGTAATGCGATTCCGACCTGTTTTCGCACAGGTATTACACTACCTGTCACCATTTCACAGGTAAACGAGTTATTTTTTGTTAACTTACAAAGAGCGCAGAGACGTTTATTGACACAACCAAATGGTTAGGTTACATTACTCACCACTGTAGTAATCTTGCAAATGGACTGTGTTTTTGTTCGTCTATTTCGAGTCCATAAATTCTATGATACAGTGAAGACAAAGCTGTCGTTAATGATTCCACATTATCCACCTGAAAGTGCTCAAAGAGAATATCTTAGAATTTAACCGTACCCATATTAAGACCCGCGATTACAATGTTTCAGAGACTTAATGGTGCAATTCACCCATTTCCAAATCCACTTTCCCTTTTCATGATATCATTAACACGAATAGAGGCTGAAATGTTACAAATGTATTTGAGATATTCGTAGAACTTCATGTACATTTATGAAAATATCTTCATAGATAGGCTACTTGGCGGGCCGGATTCCTGAATCGATACATTAAACGAGTATTTATCCACCTATACAAGGATTAATCGTATTTAATGTAAACTTTTAGTTTGAAGCATAGAGACCAAAGAAGTATTCAATGAATTTATTTACGTAATGTATTTCAATAGCTGTTGAAGTCAATTGAGACATCTCTGGTCGATCAAGGTGGCATACAGGTTCTTTGAACTCTGGGATGCGAAGAAAACAAAGAACTGAAGAACTACTGACAATCGCTATTATTTGTGTCCGCAAAAAGGATCTAGAATAACCTACGGTTACAATAATTTGACGTAGTAAGCAAGTAGCGGAGAATTGTGGTAGACTGTGACCGCCGGTCATATTATCATTTAAGGCCGAAAACTGTGTGCGGGCAGCTGAAAACCTCGTCGCCGGCCGAATCAACTTGTTATTTCTAATGTTTTTAATAACTCCAGGATATCATGTTACTGTTGTGATACACATGTATATTCTGCAATTAGAAAAACACATGTGTGTGCACTGTGCAGTAACGATTTCAAGAGCACTTCACAATTCGTAATTGTAATCATTGGATAGGTGTTAAACAGGTGGTGAAATGTTTGCAATGAGTTCGTGTCTGCAACACTTTATTCTCAAACCAAGATAACATAACCTATCTTTGTGCGCTTTTGAATATGGTGAAATCACCCGAGGACAAGGAAAAATATATACTCTATAGCGATTTTGGTACAAATGAAAATTTGAGTCATGCTATGCCTGAGGTCATGTATACGACATAATCCTTTTCATGATCGTTGAGCATAGTAGAATATAGTCTAGATTTTCCTTTGGGCTTTGATTTTGGGTCTAAGTTTGTATGTTGCTGTTGAGTATTCGCAACATGTATTCACGTTATTTATATGCCATGCATTGATGATCTACAAATTGTGCTATCACACATACATATCTTCTAATAGTATAAATAGTATAATCGATATACATGTAATACGAGTATGCATTATACAGATAAATTTAATAAGTTGTGCAAGTAGACCTTCACCTGATTCATCAATTTATTAAAGCTGGAATTTGATTTATTCACTAACCGAATTGAAGCTATAGTGTATAATAGTAGGGTTAGTTCGGATATCAATAGTTTTCACTATCCGGATAACGGATATATCCGTATAATTTAGCTAACCGGTTAACCGGATAATAACTGCTAAGTGAGACAATCGATTTCACGAGGTCTGCATGAAAAATGGATCGCAAAATCATTACACAGTGTTATTATAGATCTATACGTACACGCGCAGAACGAGCGAATACGAGAAAAATCAACCCAAATTTAATGTTCACTGCTGTTCACCGCAACGCCCTTCTTATAAAGCACACTGCATCAATTGTGGCATCCTGTTGCCAGGACAGGAGTTTTGTAACAAAGAGTCCACATGCATTGAATTCCTCTTTCTGCTACCACAAAATGGGCTGACTATAGTAAGTTTGCACGGACGAACATGTTTGCGAAATGCGAACATTCGATGTTATTCAGTTTCGCGATGTCGCTCATTAATCACAATCGCTGATCAGAGTACTCTTAGCGGCATATTGTCTCCAAGCCACAAAGAGATAGGAGCAAATGCCTGCCAGGCCCGAGACGCGATTGTTACGACAGCGATGATATCGTTCGTGCCATGCCTATTGCAGATGCGATTCTGCCTGCGGAACTATAGGCTTGTTAGAGACTCGATAAATCAGGCCAGCAACGATAGCCGAGTGCGCGGCAATCAATGACCTAATTTAGCGATCTTAGCGGGAGATTGCATCGCGTTACATGTGCACAGACGTATCTCGCTAATTGGCAACACGTTTCTCGCTAAAAGGCCACGCGCAACACTGATAATACCACTTATTGAAGCTTGCTAAAAAGTGTAAAACGCATTATCAATGACACTATTTTATCCGGTTAACCGGCAGAATTATATCCGGATATCAGATAACAAGAAAACCTGCGGTTAACCGGTTAACCGGTTAACCGTTATCCGGATAATCCAACCCTATATAATAGACTATAGCACAATAGGACGAAGGTGTTTCAATGAGGCAATCAATACGAGGGATGGTGTGTAAATCTGGTAGTTCCATAGCTGCAACACCTATAGATTCCGGGTTCTAGCCTGACTGAGATGTCCTGTTTTAGTTGACGAAGAAGCTGTCGTGGTCAAAGTTTGACTGCGCCATAAGCCGGTACACATACTCACGAATCAGCAACCCAACATTCAGGCGAATGGTACACAGTTCAAGATCATAGAAGCTAAATTACCATATAAAAATCATGCAAAAAAGAACTACTGAACTACATATAAATTGTTATTACAGATGTATGAATATTGAGTTTACGCATTGCGTAAGAAGTCAATTGGGTGCGAAACTAGGCGGCTTCACCGTTTATTGACGAGTAAAGACTGCAAAGAGTGATTAATGGTAGTGGTGACTCCTTAATCGGGTTTCATGCTACATATGTCGCATGTTATATGTTCTATAACATGAGTTCAACCATTATAAGCTACCAAAAGCACCATAGCAGGCAGAGATTTCTATTTTTAAAACCAGCTGCCTCTAATTCTATGTTGTCACCCGGGATCAATGTGTTACGAACTGAGTGGCGCAGTTGGTTAAACACTGCAGTTACGACACCAGTGGTTGATGGTTCGAGTCTCGGCTCTGCCATGTTTCTATGAGTCGGAGCGGAGTATAAGTATCGTAGGCCCCGGTCGGAGGTTTATCTGGGCTCCTCAACGCCGATCCCGCTGTAAATACAGCGCCTTCAAAATCCCAGCAGAAGAGAGAGCCGAAGTCTGGAAAGATGGCAGCTAAAGACCAGAAAAACGAAGCAAGACCGCGAAAAGACATTCTTCTGTTAATGCAATTTATGTGCTGGGCGCAAATAACCGTATGGGCGACAAGCGCCAATGTTGTGAATAAAACAAACAATAATCCACAGCTGCAACACCAATGGGTTGCGGGTTCGAGTACGGCCGAGGTCGACTCCAGAATTCCTACCTGAGTGTAGGTTCCTCCTCCCCTCCTCCGTGTAAGCGGTGTCTTATAATAGCGCAGAAGTCGGCATTTAAGGAATAAAAATGAAGAAAATTCGACCTGGTGTAAATGACCATAGTAGTCGACAAACACCACGAATACCACAAACAACAACGATAAACTGGGATGAATCATTTACGTAGACGGAACACCCGTCGTATACCATGTCAATTTTCATTCGTGGTATGTCGCATATGCAATAGCCTTTCCGAAACCTGAAATTCTATTAGTAAATTATCGTTTATAATTCACAAATCTCCATTTACTGAGTCGAGTTTCTCATGATTGATATGTGTCGGGCGGGAATTCACACTCACGGTCATTTACGTAAGAAAAATGAAGGTCATCAATCGCGAAGTAGCAATCTTGCTCCCCAAAACAATTGGGTATTTAATAATCAGCAACCTTGTAATATAGATGTCATACGTATACCAAGTGATATTTAGATCGAAGTTTGCAGAACAGAATCTTCCGATGTCTAGGCTGACACTGGTATGTTTCATCTCAATGGTGAACGTCTCACACATTCCTTATATCTGTGATGATTCACTCTGTACGTATCAGACGGGCGAATTGCTCAACTTATCCTACGCCTGTGTAGTTTAATGATTCGCCCACGCATTTACAAATAGTTCCGCCACAACATGATTTTGCCCATAAAGGTATGGTAAATAAAACCGTTGTATCTCAAAGTATATCATGTGCGATGTCATTGCAGTATAAACGGCATGTCGTGCCCAGCACTGGGAAGTGCATTCATTCATCAAATCCAAGACCAAAGGTGTTCGCTTCATATATGTATGATACAAGACGTGCGATATGTAACCTTTCGCCTTGTTTGATGTGCCTGTAAGAGTCTTCACTTTCAACTCTTCATGTGTATATGTTTGAATCGCGTATCCGTGATAGAAACGCTTCAAGATTAGGACAAAAGTGCTCTTCAAATTGATCGGAAATATTTTCCCACCAAGTCAGTCAAGAAAATCTATATTATATATATACTACACAAATTCTGACGCAACATTTGATACCCGGCAGTGCTGTGCTGTCAGTTACGTGTGATTCTAATACCTGACATTTTTTACTGCGTTTCAGGGCAATACGACCAATTGAATGACTCGTAACAAATTTGCTGTATTTCCCATTTTATCAAGTACATTTTTTGGATCAACCAGTCAGTATATACACTTGGCAGCTGTTTAGTGCCCGTACGCCATCAAAACATTATTCAGACACGGCTGCCATCGCGTAAAAGCACCTATCGAGACGTGATACTTATGGGAGCTTGAGTGCTTACGAGTCGATTATTTTTGAATTCGACAATTTTGACAGATGAGCGTCGGAAATAAACAACACTCGAAATTAACGACTGTCTCGACGGCCTCTAGGAGCCGTTTTTTTCTTCGTGATCTATTGCAAGCGTTATTTTTTGGCTATCTAATCTCCATTAAAACTAGAAAGACAAATCGTGAGCTGAGTTGGCTGCTGTATTGGAAAAGTTCCACAATTTCCTGAATACCAAGTGTAACTGATAAACCGTGCAGCATATTCATTGCTCATGGAATGATGGAGCTGAAATGGCTATCGCTGACCAAGGTGATGCATACAATACGGGCTATGTAAACGCAGTAAAATATCTTGTCAATGACCAACTGCGGTAATGAAAAAAAATACTATATATGAACGCGTATACAAACATATTTTAGGTCAGTTAGTAGAACCTACACTTTGCACATTCAATGGAAATAATATTGATGATATTGACAATGTTGATAAATCCTTAGATATAAAAAACTGATGTTAAAGATCTTCGTTATATAAAATATTTATGGATAATTTTTTCCCGGAACCTTTTATCACGGACACATTCCATGTGTATGATGTCAAAATGTAATTTCAGCTTTAGGACTTCATTATAGGCCCATTCCCGGCAGAATCCAAACATTTTGAGCGAGTTCGTAAACCCCTCGAATTTATGTCTGATGACAAAACAATTATCTTTCTAATCACACAAGCGGATCTCAAGTATCTAGTACTAGTGGAGATGACTTGAAGCATTCAATTACTGAAGCAGACGCCAAACAAAGAGATCAAATCTCCACTCCGGGCGATAATGTGATTGCCTTTCTGAAATGCCTGTATACTTTATTGTATCCCCGTCCCGAAAATATATTTTGTTTATATTTTTGCCAATTTCTGAGTTCTCGTAATCTGATACGGTAGATTTGTTTGTCACGTGTGCGCAAAACAATGCTAAAACCTTTTCATGATGTTCGTTAATTGTACATTGAACAATATGGTCCTTGTAATAAAACACAAAAACAAATAATGTGTCACATCCTCATTCATAAGAGTGTTTGTTGATTGTATTTGATGGTAGGGAACAACAAAGCGCATTGACATTTTCCTCAACATCCATGGACTATTAATATATTGTTTCCACTAACGTAAAATTCGATATTACCGTAAAGTTCCGGAAAAACAACCAATTAAAGTCAAGATACAACGAGAGTAATTTGACCTTTAACCTATGGCAAAGAGCGGTTCTAGCAAAACACAGGAATATGTATGATAGAATTTTGCCCATCACACAATACACATATTCCGGCTGTTGTCACAATAATTTGTAGTAGTTTTTGAATTTCGGTCCGTGATAATATGACAATTGTATTAGATGTGGTCGGGCCTTATATAAATACACATCTTTCACACGTAATGCATGAAACCCAATATTATTTCTAATCCAATGCTCATTGACTGTTTTGTGCGTGTATTTGGCATTTACGGTGTTTCGATATCCGACCATTTGACATCAGGTCGATATTGTTATTAATATGGTATGGCCCACTTACGTTATAGGATTTTGTATGACACCGCGAATGCGAGTCTGATGGCGATTATTACGATGGATAAACTGCTACAAAGGAAGGAATATTCTGCAGAGACAGCACGTTGTTCCAGTGGTGAAATATGTCACCACCATAATTTCCATCCTAAGCACATTAACGATTTTTTCCACAGTGCATAACATATCTGATGAGACACCAGATGCAGACCCCATAGCTTGCTGTGTAAATTCAGATCAATCGGTTTCTTCTTTCAGCACTTTTGGCAGAGTCGGTGATATTCCAAACTGAAATCGTTTGATGGCACAATAAAGTAGGCTTTCAAAATATTTCATCGACATATGGAAGTGTGAATGGCCAGCTCTTATATCCTTCACGAACGAAGGAATGTAGAGAGCCGAATTTCGTCAAAGTGAAGTAGAAACCGGCTTTACAAAGGTATCGCAGTGACAGGAGTTCAATGGTACTTGCCTCTCTTTTGCGTTCGTTGAAATGCTCAGCTGAGCTTATTTCCTCTTGATTAACATCAATTACAGCTTGCAGCCACAAAGAGTGTTTCAATAAACTTTATATATTTTGTGGAATTGCATCTGCCGCCCACGCACTCGACATCTTTGCTGATATAATAACATTTATTTGCTCACAGTTGCAAAGCGATTTGTTCTATAAATCTACAGCAATACTAAACGCATTTTTTAACATAGAAACACAAGGTCGATTATATCATGTAAAAATGTGCGTGAGTGCGTGACACTAAAATGACTTTGAGAGTACGAGGTACGACGTGACTGCAATCTTTCGCACTAGGCCATATGGAGGATACCTGAGAGATTGCTCGAATAAACTGGAATATGAATGTATAATTGTATATAGCGCATAATAGGCTATACTCAGTTTATACAGGGAACACACAGTTGAATCACGTCTGATAGACAATTTAAATATTTGTTGGGATTGGTCAGTTGAAAGTTTGTCGTACGCATAGTCATATTGAATGCGATCGACACAGTGCATTGCTGGTTACTTTGTCAAGAATATGGTTTTGCATATTTTTTGTAGACTATGCCTGTAGATATTTAGAATCTGGAATTGTAGCCTACACTGCGCTACTTGCAGAAGATGACAGCTTTGCAAAAATTTCAGGCCGAGGCCGATGTCATGCAATTAATCTTTACTGCACATGAGCAAGTAACATATGACTCACTGAAAATCACAAGACTGCATCAATCAAAATTTTTCGCCACCCGAGCAAGTTTGCATGAGATCACGACTATACTTGTCAGAGACAATCTTGATATTTCATACTGACCCACGACCTGATAGGTCCAAACTTATCCATAGACAGTGCAGTGACGTGCGGTGAGGTTCACGGCTGGTGAGGCACGCCCCCCCCCCACATACAAAAGAACAACGCGCACGTAAAGAGACTTGAAATGTGAATAACAACAGCACCTGCCTCATTGGACCGCACGTCACTGAGACAGTGTCCTAGCCAGAAAATGAATTGGAGAGAACATCTTTGACGAGTTCAAGGACCCCCTCCTAAAAAATTAGAATAAATAGATAAATAGGCTTATACTACATTATTAGGGTTGCTTTTAAAACAAAATTCAATTTAAGACAAACATGTTTCAAACAAGGCCCTTGTTTGAAACATGTTTTTTATTTTATTTTGTTAAGCCATGACGTCACGAATATTCAATTGTCACGTCATAGTGGATTGACATTGACAATTTAATCAAAACACCACAAGATTGCGATGTAATGAAACGATAGGAGGGTGCCGAAACGAATTGGAGTAGTCTTTTAATGAGACACCCACCTTGGCCTAAAGCATGTTAATAAGAGGCATGCACACTGGATTTTAGAAAGGATAACATAAAAGGCGAAGCAACAAAAATGAATGCTGCATGTGTCGGTAGGCGAGGTCGATATGTCAGATTGTGGCCCCGTAATCTTGAGGGCTGACTAGTATTGATTCAGTACATGTCCGGCATACTTGACAGAGCGATGCGTTTTCTTGTATTCCGTCCGAATTGTAGCCTAGTTCTTCGAGGACGCGCTTGTGTGGTAGTTGTGCGCTTTTGATTCCGTGGTGAAGTAGCCTAGTCGTTGAAATTTGTGGGACTCACCACACACGCCATCGGTTATATCGATGCTTAGCTAACAAACAATGCCAAATAGAAGACTCTCCCGGAACCTATTCAAAAATGACGGCAATTTCCTTATTCGTGTTTCGAAGCATTGGGTGATTGCGAAAGTGGGGAAGATAAGGAAATGGTAGGCCACTTGACGAAGTATGTCATCTCAACATTAGAGTTACCATATGTCCGCCTTTAGGAGGATATGTCTTCATTTTTCAGGAAATCGAAAATGTCCCTCGATGACGCCTAAATGACCTCCATTTTGGAAATTTGTCCTTCTTTACGGCGTCGGGTAGTCATTTAGGAGTCGAGTCAGACTTATGACTTTTTCTTAGTCAACACCAGAGAATAGTATCGTTTTTTAGTCAAAATAACAACATTTCCAGTAAGTATTTCCGAATCAGCTATTTTCGATTTGGGTAAATTAACATTTATGATTTGATAAAATCGTTCTCCTTTCTCAATTCCAAAATATGATAACCCTACTAAGCGTGCCATCCATAACTTTCGTCCTTCATTTAGTTGTAAGTAGGCTAATAGCTTTTGCTTATGATGAAATATGGTTAATTTATTTAACTTTTAATATTTGTGCGTGATTTAGTTCCAGACACTTCATGGGCTTTCATCTCCACTGATCTCCACTGATCATAAAACTGATTAATCAGTGGCTAGTTCGAGTTGCGGTTGCGGTAGCGGACTGAAGTATCAGTCGGTGAAAATGAGTTTGTCGAACTCAACATGCGTGACTTTATTGTGTGGAATGATAAGGTGTGTAGCTAGGCGCGCCCATCCACACAACAGGATACATTTGAGTTCGCGGTGTTGTATACATCTCGCTCGCGTTCATAAATTGTTCACCACCATATACGTTCTGTTTCCATTTCCTAATTTCAATGGTTGTTCTGTTCTGGTCGTGAATCTAATTTCACTATTGCTGTACAGATATGGCGATTTTAATTAATCCCATTGATTCATTCACCACAATACTACAAGTGGCGAAGCACTGAGCGAAGCGAATTCGAATACTTAGTTGAGTTCTGGAAGTTGCTGACATGGGATCCAAAGGCCAATTACCAAAACGATTTCTTGATGTGCTTTGTAATAAATTTATCCAGTGTAGTAGTGCAATAGTATTGAAATTTGATGTGGATTATTATTGATGCGTTGTAATGAATCGCAAATTCTGTGGAAGTTCACCTCCTGTATGAGCCGGGCTGTATCAATGCTTGTTTACCTCAAGAAACAGGGCGGGATCTCGAAAGTGACCCATGCAAGATTTGCAGAGGTGATATGCTGATCATTCATGTTGGGTAGGTAGGTAGGAAGTAGGCAATAGCCAGGCAATGTGCTGTATTCAATTCAATTTGGTAAGGGCATAATTGTTATCAAATACCATGGTTTACATTGTCTCCATAAAGTCATTCAGACATATAAAATGTCATGATTTTCTTTTCTTAGGCTATCACTGGTTCTGCATACTTGACATATTTTGTTATTTACCTATGTTGTAAAATATGTTCCTTGTTTTCAGAGTTTGATAGATGGCCTGGCTGGACATCCTGCTACAGGAAACAGAAGTGATGAAATTTATGTGCAATATGAAATGACCAATAAAGGCTTGGTGTTGGAGACCAGTGAAACCAAAAAGGATCAAAGCATTCTTTTGTGTGTATGTAATATCCTCACTTTCAAGTTACCCAAGTTGATCTTAAGCCCATACCAAGTACTGTATTTTGATTCAAAATAATATAGCTGAATCGAGCTGTGTGTCTCAAGCACTTATTCAAGAGGGCCTTGAAGGGTCTGGGAGATGAGGTAATGAATTCCAAACCTTGGAAGGTTTTAAAAAAGTTTCTATGGTCCATGGTATCTTGAATGGCATTTTAAGGCAAGTCAAAATTTTGAGATAGGATAAATATGGCTGTTGCCAATGGTGTAGTCTATACTTGATTAAAAAAATATTATTTGGACACCTTCGCAACTGACATGCACATTTAATGAATCGTGACCGCAATGAAATCAGCGACTAATCCATTTCTTACATATTGCAGAGGCCCCCATTTTGCCCTATGAAGCTTCTCACTGAAACAACGAAAATGGATATCCCTGCTGAGATAATGTCCGGTGGCGTAAAAATTGGTGTTGCTGTACTCCTAGAGAGTTCTGATAATTGCATCTTGATTACGAGGAGGTCCAAGTCAATGAGAACATTTCCAAGTGTCTGGGTCCCACCAGGCGGTCATCTCGAACCCGGAGAAACTCTCGTTCAAGCTGGGTTACGGGAGTTGGAAGAAGAAACGGGAATTCATGTCAACGAGAATGACGATATTACTACTCTCGGCTTCTGGGAGGTAAAATGTGCATAGTATGATGTTAGGTTACTGTCTGTATCCATTATAATTCATTGAGATTGTTGACCTTGTCTGTATCCATTATAATTAATTGAGGTTGTTAACCTTGTCTGCATCGAATCCACTTTACTCAAGTATTGAAATAGTATGTATGTAATGTGGCTACTTGAGTAAGATTAAGCATCTTGGTGATGTGAGATCCACAATTGAATTTTTAAAAGGAAAGGCTGCTTATTCTACTCGACAATTCTTAGAAAAACCTGTTATAATAGTATGCAACAATGCCAAGGTTTTGTTGGAATTCTTGGTAGCTCTAAATAATTAGTTAGTTGTACTGTTCCAATTTTCCTGTTACATATGTATTGTATACTTGTTCTGTAAATTTGGTACGACTGCCGCAGCTGGTTTAACTTTGTACATTGTAGTCTACTTCTGTAATTTCCTGTTGAACTTATGATGATCCTTGCTGGACAATGTGACTGCTTTGTTTTCAACCCAGTGCATCTCATACTTGTATACTTCAAATTTTAATTCGAATTCCCCTACGCTATTTATATCATTGCTGCATGTTCGTCCGATGGTGTCACGTCCATTAGGCCTCACTAGGTTCATGTTGACTAATAAGGTCAGTTTGTGGTCACTTAACGAGTTGAAAGGTTACTGGTATGTTTGTTGCATCATTGCGACCATCTTAGAATCATCGCTGACAAGATTAATGAACGATTTCACACTTATTTCAGTCCGTCTACCCACCGCTACTAGAAAAAGGTCCACCAAAACGGCATCATATCGTAGCATACCTTCAATGTCAGGCTGTTATATCATCAGAAGCTTTAACAGCAACAATGAGTCTACGGGCCAAAGAAGTTGACGCATGTGCATGGTTGCACAGACGCCTCGCTAGCAGGATGACGTGTACTAGTACCGGCTATGCTGGTGCTGCTTCATCTATCAAGGAGAATGAGACTTCACACAAATTGTGTTCTAGTGAATTTGATTATGTCGATGGGATTTTGATGAGCGATAATGGTGTTGAAAAGGGAAGAATTATACCTGTAGAACCTTTGTTGCATGATCACAGTCATATTGAACGTATAAGTACTGGTACTAGATATGCTATCAAGCTGTGGCTCAATGAGCAGGATAAATAAACACTGGATCTCTCTACCTTGGAACACTTATTTTAAGTGAGAAATATGCTGTCAAGCTGTCTGGCTCAATGAGCGGGACAGATAAATCCGGAAAAACACTTCCATTTTCAAGTCAGAAATGCTTTCAACCTGTGGGAGCATCAATGAGCGAGTCAAATAAATCCTGAAATCCACCGTTTAAAACACTCTTCCATATTCTGAGGGAGAAATCTGAATCTTCCTTCGAGTACATGGAAGCAACAACAGCAAAGTCCATGTAGGTTTTGTACTATATATTTTATTATATATAGTTACATAAACACCATGCTCCAACAAAGCATTCTGCAAATGCAAGGACACTTCGTTGTGAATGCAAGACACTTTTCATTTTGACCATTGCAAGACATATATCCACTTGTTTAACTACACTTACATCAAACGAATAAATGTCATACAGTTTCAAGATTGATAATGTCATACAGTTTGAATGTTTGAGAATCAGCGAAACGATTGCATGCTGGAATCTCAAATGGTGTTTTGTAGGCATTGATAAAGATCCTTTTGACGTCCGAAGCAGGTTTGTTTCCAACTAATATACATGTAAATCATCAGTAGATTCATCACTATTAGTATATAATGGGACAAGCAACAGTAAATCACTAGCGTTTCATTCAGAAAAAATATTGGCCAGAGCAGCCTTTCATGTATCCTCAAAAGAAACTGCATCAAGCCTACAGTAATATAGTAGCAATTGAAACCACAAAGAATTGGATAATTAAAAATATTGCATGGGATAAACGAAGGAGCGTCCATTATCTCACTACTGCCTTTGCTAAAGACGCCAGGCTAATTCCGGCAACCACAAGTCCCTTCCAAACTTTACTTTCGTCGGAAGCGCCGTTGTCAAAAAATCGCACGAAATTGTCCTGCAACAAGAAAGATAAGTTTTATTAATTTTGCAATTTCAAGCACGTTTCAGTACTTGATAGTTGGCGGGGAATTCAAACTAACAAGCACTTATTAAGGCAAATTCTATTGGGAGACGACGAGAGAATCCTGTGCCTTATGGCAAAATGTCAATTCCTGATTAAAGTATGCAAAATAGCGTACCCATCCTCCATTCTTTTTTATCCACTTTCGTTTTCTGCTACCGACGTAATTCCCAACTGATTTAATGATTGAATCTACATGCTTTCCATGATGCTCGTCCTCGTTATTACGAGCGAGAATAGCTCCAAGCACAAAGAGAGAGACGACTCGTCCCCAATTTTCTTGGCTGTCTTTTGACATTTCATCAGCTATCATGAAGAACATCCTTTCGTCAAGCGAGTAGCCTTCGTACTTTTCATCAACTTCCACATCACTATAACGTAGACGTTTAGACACTGCGTTTACAACAGTTTGGTGTCGGTCAATCATTTCATCTCCAACCCGCCGTAAGGTTTTTTCAGCCTCGGTATTTGCCTTCACACTTGGGCCATCGAGTTTATACATGATATAATTCCTGGCCAGTGAGTGCGCTTCGGTTATAATTCCATCTTTCTCTTCAGTGGGTGAAGGTATCTCCTGTGATAATTCTTTGGTCTGCAAGATAACGGAGGGTCAGAGATCGCAGCTTCACTTAAAAATCAATTACTTGAGCAACTACTCATATATTTTACCTCAAGGTGTGGTGGAAATTATGAATTAGGACATAAAACATCGAATTGATCACAGCGATATCTTCCGCATATAGGCGGTCGCGTCATGACAAAGCATAAACGAGAGAGGCCGAAGGCGTCGAGACATGGCCCGGGATAATTCTAAAGCCCAATATCGAAGGCATCCAATGGAATATTACAGCATCATATCAGCCATTATTTCAACCCAGGATACTGTAACAGTGACTATTCTTCGTTTACGAGTACGAATTGACCAAAACTGACAATCTGTTGAATAATGTTTATAGATTTACGGAATTCAATATATATTAACGGAGCCGTACTTACCAATTCGCAAGGAATTCTCAATTGTTGAAATGGTGATACGCCGGTGAATCGGTTACTGGTACAGAAAATGTTACGTCCTAGTCCCAAACTACGATCATCAGTAGCGGCAGCCATATTCTTTGACGCCGTCGCAAAATTCACACTAGTATAAGCCAGCGTCCTTTGCTTCACGGACAGAATATATAGCTATGGAAAGAAAGAGGTTTCGCAGCGACGTTACAACTTGGGAGAAAAGAGAATAAAAGGAAGAAGCGTTGCTAACTTCTTCTCTCCGTTGCCTTTCTGTTGTACCATTGGCTAAAGCGGTTTGACGTCAGAGTCTCTCTCGCATTCTAAAACCTGCGTTTGGTCACGGGAGCTCTTTATGCTGCTCAGTGACCTCTTGCCACATTGATCGATAAAATGAATAATTTTACGCGTGCAGGAACTCTTGCGAACATTGCCCGTCCATCACAGTGTGATAAGCCCCGACACTGGTGTAATAGTCCGATGGCAACAATATACCAATCGACCGATCATCACTCTTTCATAATTTCAAGCACAACAACGAAGACGAACCAAAAAAAGAACTTTGTACCAGGAAACCATAAATGGCGAAATTTACGAGCGAGATAGTGTAATGGTTATGCGTCCGGCTTCTCGATCGGTAGGTCGTGGGCTCGATCCCCGGCCGGGTCATACCAAAGACTCGAAAATTGGTATCCGCAGCTATCCTGCTAGGCGCTCAGCAATTACGGATAGCATGGAGGAGAAAAAAAAACGGGGGCGCAGACTAGATGACCTCATGGGGCCGTATCGCAACTCCGTCGTCAAAGCATCTCGATGGTGCAGGCGAAAAAGAATATCATATCTCTCTCTCTCTCTCTTCAAAGATGGTCAAAGTAGTCACCGTTGATATTCAAGTAGAAGCATAGAAGGAACATTTTAAATTTTTACTCAAGTAGAAGTAGCGATTTCACGGTAAGTAAAAGGTATGCATTCTAGGCCTAGTTTGCCTAGAATACCAAAAAAATGCAATGTAGCCTGAAGTAGAAGTAGTGTACTCTAAAACATAACACCTGAGAAAGTAGTTCAAGTAGGCAAAATCTACTTAACGTAGAAGTTGAAGTACTTTGTTACTGGCGAAATTATGAACGCACATTTATTACATACTAGTCAGCATACTGTATATTAGTCAGCCCTCACCATTTACCGGACCACGACCTGACATATCGATCTCGCCTTCCGTCACTTGCCACTTTATATTATCTTCTTTTACTTTCATTCAGTGTGCATGCTTCCTCTTTAGATCGCCTAGGCCAGTGGTTCCCAACCTTTTTCGACCCATCGCCCCCTTTTCAAGGTCAACACCACAAGGTCAAATTTTGTGTACCGAAAATTGGGCATACAAACTGTAATCACCGGCGGGTTGACTAAAAAAAAAAGTCAAATTTTCAGCTCGATGTCTAATTTGACACACTTTTGTAACTAAATTTCCGTGGGTTGACTGAAAAAAAAAGGTCAGCCGTTTTGACGCGTCATCGCCCCCCTATCGCCCCCTTCGCTGTTTTCGCCCGTCGCCCCTTTTGTCCATTTTCGCCCCCTGTCGCCTCCTTCGTCATTTTCGCCCCCTAGACCGCCAAATCGCCCCCTGGGGGGCGATATCGCCCACGTTGGGAACCACTGGCCTAGGCCCAGGTGGGTTTCTGACCTAAAGACTATAGCCTACTCCTAGTCGTTTCGGCATCTTCCTATCATTCATTGTATTGCAGACGTGTAATGTTTTGAAGTGATGAAATTTTATGAATAAACTTGAACATGATGAGTTCATTTGTCGTCCGGCCGTTTCAGAAGTTTTCATTTATGCGAAAGCGATAGCCTGATACTGGCTGAGCTCAAAATCAAAATTTACGGTTGAATAGATGTACTAATGTACAATGTACATGACGGTACGGAGCGTTTCTACAAGAATGGCCGACAATCACCGACGCTACTTCCTGCTGGAATGCGGCAGAGGTAGAATTTCAAAACTGTACAATTCTATCTTGACGAGAGAAAGTAGAAAGCGAATGGAACTTGCACTTCATTCGCAGGTTGCATCTTAATTTTATAAGCTCAAACAATCGGCGGCGCTTCAACGAAAAATTAGGGAGGATCAGTCTCTCAGTTTATTTGATATTTGCATCATTTCAAAACGCCACAAAATTGCGACACAATGAAAAGATAAGACTTGATGGAGTTTGATGAAATCTATCTAGAGCAGCGGTTCTGAACCTGGACATGCGCCCTCCTTGGCGATGATAAAAAAAATTGCCCTCCCTGACCCCCCCCCCATATGCACTTATCGTCATGTCAAAAAGAACACATCATCTAATACAGAGGTATGCAAATTTATGCTAATCACGGTCGCATTTCGATTACTTATGTATAGCCTAATGCCGCATTCCAGGGCATATAGCCGTAATGAAGTAACTGGACGCAAAATATTTATGTTAATCTGTCCATATCCATTCCCGGTGAACTCCAGACTATTCTACTTTTCACAACGGCCTACTGTACGCACCGAAATTGAGAGTGGCAATGTTATGAATAGTTGCTGGGTTTGCTCATTGTCGCGAAGAGTGCGAAAAAATTTCAGATTCACGAATGAATTCCGTAATTAATAGTAGCAGTATCACATATGACTATCAAATATTTATCCTTTCTCAGCTCATGTGATCAGATTCACCGGTAGAATTTATGGAGAGTGCTTTTGAAAATTTAGGGCAAGTTATAAATGATAATGCATCTTCGGGTGGGCTAATTGTTATTAGTCAGTTTGTTGCTTATGCTGTTATTTCTTGACCCCATTAGGATTGTCGATTGTATCGGCAGTGAAAATGGTGGAAATATATTGAAATCGCCGAAATGTACCATAAACAAATTTCTTTCGTGAGGAGCACACGATTCCGATTCCGGCTCAGATTGAGAAGGGCGCTACCATATTAAAATTGAAAAATGAAATAATGTTGAATTGCGCGGAGCGCGAAGAAAATTTCAAGAATACTTAAAATCGCTCAAAAATTCGGGAGTGAATTCGTAATTTCAATTTGCATGTCGACGGCCGCCAACACATACTAATTGAATTAGGTGTCGACGGCCGTACAAATTCCCTTCTACGACCGCAGGTTGCCCATCCCTGATCTAATAGGATACATTTGGTATGTCTTACGCCAAGTTTGAATCCGCATTCCAGTGGTTGAGTCTCTAACATTTCTGACAAATTCTCCCAAACTTGTTTGAAAAGAGCAAAAAACATTGAACGGGACATCAATTTATTTCAAGTTAGGTTGCACTGAGACTAATCCTAATGCTGGCAGTGACCACATAGAGCACAGCGTCGTTCTGTACTGCCATGCTAAATTACATCAGTTTTGGAATTGAATTAAATTGTGTTGATTTAGGGTAGCCTAGGGTTACCATATTTTGGTGGAGCAAATTCCGGACACTCTATAGCGCCCACTAGCGGATTGTACAATGATGTATGATTACGTTGTCAGTGATTATGACGTCACTGCTATACTGTTAAGTCGGTGCAGTTATCTGGCTCGGTGTTATAACTAGGGCCATTTTTATATGACCTTAAAAAATCAATAATATGACTTTATTTTTTGGAAAATATGACTTTATGTGAAAATCGTGTATTTTTACATCCGAACAACGTCACTCACGGAACTGAAGAGTAAAACATATGCATGTAACAGTAATGGCCTACACATCCATTTTTTATTTTAAACCACTGTTGTAGTACAGTTTCATGTAGTGTGGAATGTTAGAGTCTTTCAAGTGACGATGTGGACGTAAAATTACTTTAGTAAGGAAAATGAGCGCTCCACAAACGCTGATGTGGGTTGACACTTCTGCAGTTTTGCATAAAGCGCTAGTGAAATGTCTTGTCTTTGCAGCTCCATAATTTGTTTCACGTCGTTTTTGTCCAATCGCTTCTTAATGTAATTTCTGAGCTCAAGTGGATCTTTTCCGAAATCAAGGGCATTTATATCAGCATGGGCCTCTGATGGTGTACGTACAACTTTCCATTTTGAGTATTAAGTTTAAAATATTGTTATGGTGGAGGCATATTTCTGTTAACTGACTAGTCAACTTTGGATCGTTTACTGAATTTTTGACGCTCTTTACAATAACTCCTTCACCTTCCTATGTATTGAGTATTTCTTCAACTTGTGGAGGTCTCTCGACATCAAGTTCAAGTTCAAGTTTATTCATAAAATTTCATCATATGGAGCAGCATTCAACCAGCTACCCCAGATAGTAACTGCCTTATTTTCTTAGTGCTTAATTGCTTCACTGCTTAAATTAGTATATAAAGATTACAACGATATGACTTTATACCCCAAAAATATGACTATATAACATAAAAAGCGGATTTATGACCTAGCCAGGAAAATATGACTTCATAACTTTCTGAATATATCTCATAGGGATGCAGTTTTTGCGTTAAAATTGATTTCATGAATTACTGATGCATAGAAAAAAATATGACTTTGATGACTTTAAATGGCCCTAGTTATAACCAGGTCCGAAACAACATTTTTTCAGCCCCCTTCCGTCCAAAAAACCACTAATCTTGGGCCTAACATCATAGGGTAATCGACGCAACTTCTTACTATATGCATCTGCTTGATAAAATTTGTGAATGAATTCTGTCAATAATATTGGTTCTTTAATACATTACTATACACCAGTAGATTTCATATCCGGTGGTTTCCAACCTTTTGTGGCCGCAAACTCAGTTCCAATTTGAAAATGTTCCGTGGTTCAGTTAACAAAATTAAAGGCTGATTAATAAAAAAAAGTCAGCTTGCCCTGACTTACTCAAGGTCTATGTTGAAAGCCGATGGCGTCCAACATGTTCGCGATCCCCAGAATAAAGGCAAACAACCCCCAGGTTTAGAACAACTCCAACTCCAAGACTACACCCTAATGGATTATCAGACTCTTGAGACCTGGTGTAAAAGGCCATAGTAGCCGAACACCGTATTTACAATACTAACAACAACAACTACACCGCTTATAATTGCTAATTAGGGCTGTAATGACTCGAGTCATGACTCGACTCTAGTCGATCTGTGTATTGACTGGACTTGAACTCGAGTCATTGCGCATGACTCAAACCAAGTCATATGACTCGAGACTCAGACGGCCAAGACCTACTTCATTGTAATTTCGAAGAATATAGTAAAATTACCACACTATTGGGATTTCGTCTATCGGTACTGGTAATTGAAAATGCGACCATAAACTATACTAAAAGTGAGGTAAATTAGTAAATTATAAAGGCGAATGATTCGATATCACCAAACAGAGTTATAAAAGGTTGATTTAACAAGAATTTAACTGGAAACTGAGCAGTCAGCACAGTGACGTGGACTCGGACTCGAGTCATAATACCATGACTCGGACTTGACCCTCTGCTCGGTGACTTGAACTCGGACTTGACTCGGTGGTGAATTGAAACTGACTCGACTTGACTCGAGTCAAAAATATAAAATTGAGATTGACTTGTGTCTCGGAGCCTTGTGATTTGGTGACAACCCTGTTGCTAATACAATTACACTTATTTCAGTAAATGATTGTTAATTTTATTTGTTTTTGATTGCATTTTTTCCGATGGCGGTGCGTGGTTCCGTATTAATATTAATATACGTTGTATTAAATCGCGCGCAATGCGAAGAAAAATTTCAAATTACATAAAATCTGCTTAAAAATAATATTATTTATGTTGATTTACGAAATAATTTTAAGCCTACTTCAGGCATTCAAAATTCCGGACATTTAGGCATATTTTAGAATTTTTTCCTGGACGTAGTTTTTACAGTGAAATTCCGGACATGTCCGGGAACTTCTGGACGTATGGCAACCCTAGGGTAGTCTAATTGAGGGCGAAACCGGGCAATCTATATTTCATCTGAGTCTGTCTTAGGCAGTACAGTTCGCCAGCTATTAACAACAGCTACTCAGCGCACCGAGCTTTTAGGCTACAGCCAAAGCTATGAAGTTTATATATGACTTAGACGTGAGAATTGCTCTAAATCTTCGAAGAATAGCAAAAATTTGCTCGAATGAAGTTGAAATCATCCTATACTCCGTTGATCGTGACTGCTGGAGTTTGAATTTGGCGAGCTTTCTTGAATACGAAATAAGTTTCATCTTCAACAATCGTCTTCTCAGAATGGTTGTGCAACACGTTCAATCAGAATTCATACATAGGCCTACATACTTTCACAATCACGGATAGCGTGGAGGAGAAAAAAGACTAGATGACCTTACTATAAAGGCCGTATCGCATCTCCGTCATCAAAGCATCTCGATGGTGCAGGCGAAAAAGAATACCATATCTCTCAAGTTCTCGTGTCCCCCTGAGAGCCTGCCGCGTCCCCCAGATTGAGAACCACTGATCTAGAGCAATTTACTGCGTAGCTATACGTTGTAAATTGCTATGGTCTACCTCTACACTATCAACTATGGCATGGAAACAGTAGATAACTGAAAACTGATCAGAATGGTGCGAAAGAATGTATCGATATGCATTGGAAACCTATAGTTTTCACAAGGAAGAATTTTAAATGCACACAAATGCAGTAAGAATTTTGGCTCTGGGGTGCGTGTATGTTAATAATTGGAATGTTAACCGGGATCAATTGTGTAATTGAATTCTCTATACATCATTGAAATTAATTGGTAAACCTGATTTACAATGGATGAAAAGCTGAAATATCCTCACTGTTCCCAAAAATTCAGCCAGGAGCCATAATAATCTGGCAACCACTTTATTCATTTATTTAGAAACAAAGGATGTAAACTTGGAGATTTGTGTTTGTTGGCTAAGGTAGTAACTGGTGTATACAGTCTTTGTTATAATTGTAAGGACATAACGCAAGATTCTCGGGAGCTGTGTTCATCAGATTAGTGAATACGAAGACAGATAATTCGAAACTGGAGAACAACAGGAGGTGAGTGAATAACTTGATGTCCATATCGGTAAATTCGTTGATCTGAATCTGATACTGTCTGTGAACGTATTGCATCAGTGTGATTGGTGATTGGCCCTATATTTCACAGCTGATAATTGACCCAATAAAGTAATCCCCGATTTTTTGATAATAATGTGAATAGAGAGATGGTGTTTGTTTTACAAAAATACATGAATTGTGTTCGTTCTATAGACTGTTTCAAAGAGTTGTGATTGTGAAGCTTATTGCTTAGTGAATTGACGCCATACTAGTCGTTTCGTCACACAAAATGTCCGAGTTACCTATACGCTAATTCTTCACTCACACATTCATCAACAATTATATACGTCTCTGGATATGAAAGTGTACCCTACCACTACCAGTGACATTTGCCAACTGATGTAACTATTATACCCTGTGTTGTGTATATATATATTATTCGTATAATCGTATGAATACATTTCTACAAAGTTTGCCAACTATACTATTATATGATATATCTGTTAATGTGAAAACATTCCAGTGCCCGTGTATTCTAGGAGAATGATTAAGCTTACACAAGCACTACTAATATTGTGTACATTGTTTATGCCTATAGCTGCCGTGGTTGGCATATATTTCTTCAAAACACTGAACAGGATTCTTGAACAGCTTTCTAAAAGAATGTGTGTGCGGTGATCACTCTCTATCAATAGGGTTTGGTTACTTTATGACGAGAAATAGATCATAAATGTTCGAGTGTAATGTAATTCTGAATATAGTATTGGGCGTCAAGTCGACTTCAATATTCTCGTATCACTCATTATGAAGTCATAACAGTGTGAAAGCTGTGGAAAGTTCAAAGGTTCTACGGTGGAAAATAGTATCAGAACTATAATTCTTGTCGATAAATCAGCTCTTGATGACAAGAAGCATATAATTCCAGTAGGCCTAAGTCCAATCATTACAATTCCGAATCATTGTGTGCAGTCTTATCTACTACATTTTTCAAATCTTTAATTTTCTTAGCAGAATGGTTGGCGAGTGTCATAGCTCCACTAATGTCGATAAAGAAAATGACAGAACAAAGAAGACTCCTCATTTACACGAATCTTCGTCCGAATCGGCCATGAAATGGGTTATCTCCAAAAGTGCGAGCGAACTTAGAGGTATGGGGGACTGTTGTTTTCGTCGGCAAAGCTTAGGGAAATTGGGAACACATGTGGAATCGTCTCTACAAAAAGCAAAGAACCGCAGAAGTGACTCACATTTACAATACCACTCAGGCGTTCCCTCGGGATATCTCAAGTTGTGTCAACATTGCGACGGTGACACAGAATTGGCAGGGACCTCCGATGAGGGACTGCGTCTAAGGTCACGGAGCCACGATTATGATCATAAAAGTAACGATAATACGTCCCGCTGACACGCCGCGTATTCCACACTGTGTTACACTTTTAAAAACCACCGACAATCAACATCCTCTAGTCGTACTGTGTATTTGTATTTACTTGATACGCTGCTGCTCGCTAAAACACCATGTATGGCATTAGCCAGTCTCTTATCGATCCAACTTGGACCCTAAAGCTATTAAATCGTGCACAGCTCTCTCATTTCTTCGGTGTTCGAATCCGATAGTAGCACTCAATTGGCACTGATCAAAATGTCGAGTTTGTGGAGGATGGAACTATGATCTCACAAGTTACGTGTGACCTTTTCATTTTTGATACTGCATGTGTAATTTATTTCATTTTTTGAAATTGCGTACTTGAGCAAGTGCTTTAATTTTTGTATGCATAGGTGATATGCAATTGAGATCGGATCTCCCAACGCTCATGTTTTTATCGAATTTTCCTATTTCATGTTCAAAAATATCGCAACACTGCAAATTTGTGTTTTATATTTTATGAATAAATGAAGTTTATGAATAATATACTGGAATAACCTCAAGATCATAGACCATAGTAGTAGTGTTGTTGCATTCGATACCAATATGAGAGGCATACTACATACTGGCCTACATCAGGCAACAGCTTGTGAAATTGCAACTAAAATTACAACCTGGCTTCACTTATCATGGCTAAGTAATGGTTGAATTCACAAACTTGAAAGCTTACGCAGGACCTAACTGATTCTCGATTGCGTACCGCAGTATCGTAAATAGTAACCACTGATCTGAAGAAAATAGCCATGCTCAATGACACAGACCCTTCAATAATATTTTTTGTGTATTGTCATGAATAAGAGTAAAAAGTATCGAAATGACAAAACGAAATGCTGTGAAATATGCGTAAATGTGGATAACACAATCAGGCCTTGTAAAAGGTGTCATTGGAATAAAGAACATGAGAGGCTAGTAGGGTATCCAAATGATAGTACTCAGCAAAATAAGCATAAGAATTGCATGTGGGTACGTAACCGAATTCCTCACGGCAAACATTTCTGCCTCAATTTCTTCAAATTTGAGTTTGGTTGCTATCCCAGTGCCATACAGCGTGCCTGATAAAAAATAATCATTTTCAGCAGGTTTTGGAAAAAAGATGTGCCTGGAGATCAAATACCCATTTTTTTCGATTTGAGGTTTTATTTTTGATATTGGGACAGCACAATGACCATTGGTGTAGCGGACAAAAGTACCAACAGCACAGCAACCAAGTAGTAATTTCAAAATTTCGAAACTATGTTGTTCTATCACCATGGCGCGGGAGCAATATCATCACACAGCAATGGCATTATCGCATTTGAAAATGATGCAAATCAGTGTTGGGATAACTCGAGTCATGACTTGACTCGAGTCACCTTTTTCGTATGACTTGACTTGACTCGAGTCACTTTGCTAAAATGACTTGACTTGACTCGGCCTATCAGAAATGTGGATTGACTCGTGACTCGGGGCAAAATTCACGAGTCAATTTCAAGTCATCAAGTAATCGGTGTCGATCAAAATCACTGCATCTTGTATATGGTTAGATTGTTCGCGAAACGCTGATGTAACCGGTGAGAGCGACCAATCATTTAATGATCGTGCGTTTTACTGAGCCTCCATTGTTCTTTCACAAATAAATTGACCGCAAACGAAGTGATCGAAGCTTACAGCTTACGTTGTCGTAAACTAGTAGAGTAAAGTCATTTCTGTTTTCTGTTTTTACCTTAACCTAACCTCTTGTTTTATTGAAACTGAATTCGAATATAGTTTATATAGTCCTCAACCGTTGGCGCAGGTTCGAATTGTATCAAATCGATTTGTAAATGCGTAATGTATTGCATCTTATCAATTCGTATCTATTAAACTGAGGTTTAGCAGTTATACGTTTATGTGAGCGATACAGCGCCTTCTTGTGTGTATATTTAACTCTATATTCGTTCATCGGTTCAAAATCAATGACCACTCAATCTGTATTTCAGACAGGTAGCAATGAACACTGACGTTATCATGCCTCATACTTCGAACAGGCAACTTGACTTGAATTGTGACTTGACTCGTGACTTGACTTGACTTGACTCGACTTGACTCAAGTCACCTCCAAAAATCGAGTGACTTGACTTGACTCGAGTCACCTTTGAAAATCGATTGACTTGACTTGACTCGAGTCAAAATGTGCAATGACTCGTGACTCGAAGGTAGTGACTTGATCCCAACACTGATGCAAATCTATCAAACTGAAAAATTAGAATAGTTACAGTATTGGTCTCCATAAATCGGAACAGTATAAGTGGATTAGTCTAAAACAGTGGTTCTCAACCTTTTTTTAGACACGCCCCCCCTTATTGTCATATCACAAAATCCAACTGGGATGCTAGCTACCCCAACAGATAGTTTGATAGCATGGAAGGTTATGACTGTTGATGAGAGAATTAAAAAATATGAAATTCGGTCTATATATAGAGAAACACGTGTGAATTGGAGGTAAATCGCGCAGAGCGCGAAAATTTTTTCAGTTGACTGCTTCTTCGCGCCCCCTTCAGATGCTTTCACACCCCCTCAAGGGGGGCGCGTCCCCAAGGTTGGGAACCACTGGTCTAAAATCAAAACCGATCGAGCACAACTGTGTCTGAGCGAGTTTGCGAGTATTCCAGAAAATTCGAGGTAGTTTGTTACAAATTCAGGTCACGAAGAGTGATGAAGTAATTCTACTTTTTTCAGAGTTCTGAAGTAGTTTTTTTGACTTGAGATTTTAAAAGTACAAAGTAGTTTTGCGATATGTTTGCATCACTTTCATTTATAATTAACAATTTCATCATTTCAATACATCACAAGACTGCGATACAATGAAAGACAGGAAGGTGTCGAAACGACTTGGAGTAGTCTTTGAAATCAGACACCCACCTGCCTATGAGATGTAAAAAGGTGGGTCCCACACTGAATGAAAAGTAAAAGAAGATAGTATAAAAGGACAGGCGACAAAAAGAGGCAGCATGTGATGGAAGGCGAGATCGATATGTTAGGCCGTGGTCTGGTAAACTTGATGACTGGACTTGTATTGAAAGTAGAAATTGTCATCAAAACATGTGAAATAGCCCCTGTGCCACAGTCACCAAATATGTTAAAATAGCACCCAATTGAAGTGTCATTAGTCAATTTCAAAAGTAGCCACCTCCGATCAACTGACAAAAAGAACCAAATCTATGTATCAAAACCAATTACTCAAGTAATTTTGAGACCTTCAATTCCTATTTCCAATTGAAGTAGTTTTAACACATCTCGGATATCACTACTTCAACTTGTAATTGACTAGAAATTTAAGCCGTTACTTCTACTTCTAACCGAGTACAAATGCCGACAACTTTGACCACGTACACATGACAATAATATGTGTCGTGTTTATGAAAGACATCACCCATTCTCCCTGATACCATGAAAAGGACTCGACAACTATCGAGTGCGCCACTCGACATAACTTCGCGACAAATCGATGAGACGATATCCACTTATGGGGATTTATCACGATAACTTGCCATATCTTTTTGTTCACTCATGACCTTGAAATAAGGATCGTTTCTCAACACATCGATGCCGCTGCATAATATAATTATGATAACGACAATAACAAAAATATTATCACGAGTAATTAGTCCAAAAATTTCGACACATCCAACATGTGAATCCAGACTTGAATTTCACAACAAATCACGCCTACAAAGGACAGTTCATAGCAAGTGGCCGGGATAGTTATACTATTTATGCAATGGTTGATATTCTTTATCAAAAGTTACAAATTCAGGTCCATAGTCAAATGGATCTGTCCACTAATGCGATGTCATTTGCAGATACCAGCCAATACCCGGAGGTGGTCAAAGTAGTATTACTTCTGCTGCTCAAGTAGAAGTAATTCTGCAAATTTCTACTCGATCACAAGTACAAATAGCGATTTTCAATGCAGGCCAAACGTACTTGAATTACAGAATGAAAAGTCTTAGAAATACTCAACCAGTTTTGAGAAGTAAATTAGGAAGAGGCATTTTCAAATTACAAGACGCATCTTCGCGACTTACAAAGAATGACTGATGGAGATGAGAATTGGCGCGGCAATTTCACTCATGGCAGCGATGCCTATCTAATCAAATCCAACTCTTGGACAAAATCTAAGACAGAGAGAAAAGTAGTTTTACTTCTAAAACTGTCTAAAAACGCGAGCACTTGAGTAAGTGTTGGAAGTAGACGAAAAAGGCAAAAAGTATCGCCGAAAAGTAGGTTTTGCCAAATTGCACTACCTACTATAGTGGTTATGATGTTAGAGCAGTGGTTCGATCGGTAAAAATTTGCGTTTTGCTACAGGGTTGTAATGACTCGACTCGAGATGTTTTGGTGACTCGACTTGACTCGAGTCATTTTTTCCAATGGGTAAAATGACCCGACTTGTACTCGAGTCATTGTGCATGGCTCGAACCAAGTCATACGACTCAAGATTAGGTCGGCCAAGACAGACATTTCATTGTAGCTTCGAAGAATAGTAAAGCTACCGTATAATTGGTATTTCGTCTATCAGTCCTGATACTTGGAAACAGGGCCAGAAACTGTTGGGAGGGGGAAAAATTACGATATTATGAATGCGAGCTATTCTATATCACTCGAGCAGAGCTGAAAAAAGTGGGTTGATCCGGATTGAACTGAAAACTGAACAGTGAACATAATGACTTGGACTTGACTCGGTGGTGAATTGAAAATGACTCGAGTCAAAACTATCAAAGTGAGAGTGACTTTTGACTCGGAAACTTGTGACTTGGTTACAACCCTGTTTTGCTACAACCTCTATTATACTGTGTCGCTTAATTGCACTATCGGAATTTATCGAAGTTTGTTTGAAGTCTCTGTGACCTTCACATATAGCTTGTCCGAAATGAGTTGTAGACCACGAACTGTCTATTATTAAGACATCATGCAGAAAAATACGTTTCATACTTCTCAATCCATTTAAAATTGGGTGCTTTGTTTGTCTACTTAACGGACAAGCGTTAAATTTGTTTGATTTGGGAATTGAGATAAAAACTTCTAATACATTTGGCGGACCAGCGGTTGAGAACCACTGTTTTTAACTACTTCCACTTAAGAGTAATTGATCAGTTTATTAGGCAAAATTAGAAATCTTAAATTTCATTTACTTAGAAATCGCTACATTTACTTATACTCCAGTAGAGATTTACTTCCTTACTTCTACTTCTGCTCAAGCACCAATATTGACACCATAATTGGTATTGAATTCTGTAGTCGCTGACGATTGCCCCAGATGCGCATCATCAAAAACTGTTTGGGTTCATTCCTAGTCTAGGAATATATTATGCAATTGATATTTATAGTAAGAGATTGCCTAACCTATAATACGCTCTGTGCTGATGAATAGAAACGATAAACCCACGTTTGTGCCTTGAAAAAATAAACATCGCTCCAAACTCATCAAACACATTATATTGACATCGCAAACATTGAAAATTCAAAGCTATGCTTATCCAAACGTAGTATTATGTAGAATATTTGCATTTCGTGAGAGTGTGTCGGAAGAAAAGGCAATCAATTATTAATACTGTTGCATCGCAGTACGAAATTGTTGCCCAATTCAACTGTGCAATGAGTCAATCGAAACCCGTATAAACTCACTAGGCCACAACTTTGTTGAAGAGAGACGTGATCTTGGGCTGTTTTTCGTTACTGCCTGGCTTTTTGTTCCGCGCCGCCGGTTTCTTTCTTCGCAGACCGCTGGCCCGCGCGCCGACAAAATATTTTGATTGCACTGAAACACAGTGAGAGAGCTGTCGTCACGCTGTGACTGTTTCACATTGCAAAACAACTGAAGCGTCATACCTGGTGTTGCGGTCTTTGGAGGTGTCTTTTTCACGACTTTTACCTTAAAATTGAAGGTATTGCTGAACTCATAACAATCGAAATAATACGTCGGGCAAAATAAATCATTCGTAATGTTTAGAGCAGAGGTTCTTAAATTGGGGGGCGAGGATTATTAAATCAGTTTAAATAACCTTTTTTCCAAATCTGAACTTCTTCACTGCACAAAAAATGTGGCCCAATTCCAACCAGTAGAAGCCGCGCAATCCCAAATTAAAATTTCATCCATTTACGGAAATATCAAGTGTTTACAGACATTACACTGGCAAACTTTGGCATGCCTTATGAATGATGCACTCTCAAGACAGTAATAAATTGAGCTGTTTTCTCAAATTTCAACGTGCTCAATAACGGCAATATGCATCATTTTTAATAATCATCCCATACCCAGCAGTTACACCGATGCTTTTGTTCGACTAATACCAGAGTTTGGATCGACCAGAAGACACCTCATGTGTTAGAAGCATTAAATATTAAGGTAATTGAACGATATTTAACCCAACTAACCATAACAAAACTTCTAAATAAGATTTGTCATTTTTGAATGGAAGGTATGAACAGACGAGTTGACCCCACGCAGAGGCACACCCTGTTCTACACCGTTACAGTTTCACGTCTCTCGTACTCTCTCTCCGTCTATAAAAGCCATGATGCTACTAGTAATTGGTCATTTGGGTTGGCATCAATTATCACACAATTTTGGAAATATGAATATACAAAAGCCTAGCAAAGACGACCAAACTGACCTTTTGACTAACTACACTCAAAATCGTTCAGTTGTCAAAAGGTCTGATCTAAACACACAAATATGCACCTTATTTGACCGAGCGTTATCAATCAAAGGAATGCTTTCATCTTCTTCGCCAGACGATAAAACCAAGACCACACTTTCCGAAACTCCATTTTGCAAACGATTCGGAATCACAGACTCGCCATTACAACGCAAGTTACTATGTCCACCTTGTGTCTTATTCAATACCGTGTCATCTAGGTTGGCGCAACTGTGAGTTCGTACTTCATCAGAAATTGTCGACGTTGATATCTCATCATCTTGCACAGCATCGTCGTGTGGTTTCGAGCGTGCCTTATCAATGTAGGGTATACTTTCGTCTTCATAAGATAAATTTATGTCTGAAGCATGCAGCTTGTGCTTGTTTCGCTTCAAATTCGATTCCCTTCCTTCGTCAGACGAACTAACATCGGACAGAGTTGTCTCTATGTGACACTTTCCCTGATTTCTGACGTCTAAAATTGGAATATCTTCGTCGAGGAGAGGAAATAAGTCGTTGGCATCTGCCGAAAGGCAATTTTTGATATCGGACAAAAATTGCTCGCTTCTGCCATCTTCTGGAAATGAAATCGGAGGCATGTTAGATAAGGCTGTTTCGCGTCAGGCATTTGGAAAGAATCAGGGCTGGAAGTCGAGTTCAAATGGTGCATTAATCTTCGAGTCGAATACTACTTATTATGACGTCATAACAGCATGAATGACTCATGAAGCTCAAATATGCACCTTTTATATGACCACAAAGAAAACAATGGCAGTTACACCACATTTAACATAATGACATTATATATAGAGCAACACATTAAAATAACAACCCGAATTTTTTGGACACAACGGTACCCCAATGATTCCTGTTCAAAATCTAACGGGATGCTTTGTAAAAATGCACCCGGCACACACACCGGAGAATATTTAACGCTATATCGCATGAACAATTCGAAAAACCCTTACCGTTTAACCCAGTTGAAACAGGCATTGGTTTGATCACCGTCCTTTTGGCCGGTTTCGAACGTTTCGGCAAATTTTCCTTTTTTGCAGAAAAACACGATTTTTTGGCACTCGTCGGTGGAAACGCTATTTTTATCCGTTTCAGCGGCGTGCTTTTGCGGACGTTACCTGAAAACATGAAACGCGTTCCAAGTATTGGAGGTTTATCTACAATTCTAGACTCATCATTGCTACAAGAACCGTATAATCCGGAAATCACAATGTAAAATATCGGTGTTAAATGACCATAAATCAGTGGTTTTTAAATGGTGTTTTAAAACATCGCCGCTAAGCTATAATTTAATTCGTAGAGAGCAGTTGTTCTCAACCGGGGTTCAAATGCACCACAAGGGTTAGCTGAGCCAGTCTCAGGGGTTCGGTGGCGATCAAGACCCGACTAATACAGCAGAAGCCGCACTGCTTTGCATTAAATGTTCATAACAATCTTTTTGTTTTGTGTTTAAGTCACGTTTTAATGCTTTTGTTCTTTTAACACTGTGGCTGTGGTTGATGCATTTATTTTGTGCAGCAGTATTCTACGGTGACGGATTAGCTGTGCAATGTTGTAGATTTTTGTCTGGGGTTCGTTGACGGCTTGCAGATCAGTGTATGGTTAGCAAATTTAATAAAGGTCAAGAGCCACTGCCATAGATGTCGGAACAGCTTCAAGTGAATTTGGCATTGGAAATGTAAGTACAATTATGAATATGAAATTGTTGCAGGAAATATTGTATTAACGAATTCGGAAATAAATGTTTCTCTGAATTTGAGTCTATGGTATACGGCACTTATTGAATTTGACACTTGGCATGAGTGTATTCGTAGTTAGGGTTAGAGTCAGCGGTTAGGTTAGGTTTATTATCAATTAGAGCTTGCGGCAGGGGGAGGTTCGGGTAAGGTTTAGGGGTAGCCAACATGCCCTTTTCACTGGTAACCGCATAATAATAAACAACACGACGTGGAGGGAAGAGATTCGACGGAACCCACTTTCTGCCGGCACTTTAATAAGCGGAGTCCTTATTTCGTTCTTCCTTTGATATTCTTCAAGCTTTTCCAGAAACTCGCTCACTTTCTTCGGTGACTTCAAGGAGTCCAACGATAGTTCTAAATCATCGGCAATCACTCGAAACAATCAGCGATATTACTTGTGTGGTATAATCAAGTGATTCTTTACGAAAACTGGATACTATGTGAGCGGCTGATTTCCACGTCAAAAGAGCAGATCGCAGAAACATTTTCCGAGTCCACGTAATAATGACAGAACTAACTATAGATAGGGGGTTGTAGTCGTTGAGTCGCTAGTTGAATGGCATCTCTAAGTTAGATGGAGTCCCAAGTTGGACTTATGAGTCATGATTTCAAGTTTTATGAAGCGAATTCGCGAAAAATAGCTGCTTGACAATTCCCAGCCAAGACAGTTATTGAGGATTATAACCCACATAATCTGCTGACAAAGGTGAATTATAGCGTTCAAAAGTGATCGCTATCACACGTCACGAATTCTTGTCGCCACCCGATGAAATGGGCGTGAGCTTACTCTTTTTCTGCGGACTTGGCTCCAATTGAACGTTAGACTTCATCTCCGCCAATATCTCGTTTAAAACTCCGTCTGATTCTGCATTGTTGGCAAAAGTACAGCTGCTATTTGAATTGTCCGGCGTTTCTGTAAAAGATTTCCCATTCATTCAATGCAACCACTAGACGCAACACTAGCAAACATGATTGCAACCAGGAACTTTAGCACAGTTTAGCACGGCGTTTATTACAAATACAGTATGATACGCAGGTTGAGTGACAAATTTCTGTTCAAGGCAGCGTACTTGCCAACATGAAGCAGGTAACCTACCATCAATGCACGTCAAAGTTTCAGAAGTGTCTTCCAAGAACGAGGGTTCGTCGTTTGTCTTTGCAAAAAATCTGTCAAAACACATTTTTACAGAGATTATGCCACTGGAATTAAAAATCCCGAAATTTTCAGCACAAAATCACACAACCATCTAATTTCGAATTGGGATATAGAATCGCAATACCTAATATTTACATCTCTAATACCTCGTTTCCATGCTAGGCCGACGGTCGGCCGAAAGGCCATGACGCATGCGTTGTACATGTCGGCCGTGTTTCCATGACCAGGTGTAATCAGACCGTGACTTGGCCGAACTAGGTGGGCGAAGCGATCGCAATGACGTTTTTGGCTTACTTCATGTAATAATTTCATATTAATCACAAGATTACGTTAAATGACTCGGTAGCAATGAGCCGAGATGACTTGTAGCGGTCATTCAGTCTGACAACACGCTTTGACCTTGAACACGTAGGCCTACATCCATCCAACATGTAAATGGTCATGATGAACCAATAGCTTAAAACTAACAGAAGATAAAATGAAATGGAAAAAAGATGAAAATTGGTGGCGTATCTTAGTATGTGGGGGATATAGATATGGGATACCGTGGTCCAATAATTTCGAACGCAGAGTAGTAACTTGCCCAGTAGTCTACCGGTACTACTGTTTCGTCGTCATGATTCAGACATGAACTTCAAGTGTCCTGTTGATGATTTGCTTACAAGGGGAATGTGAATAAGTTCAACTAGTTTGTGGTCAAGCGGTATAGTTTGTATTGTACCCATGCACCAGAACACAAACCCTCGAATTGTGACAGCAGCGTATATGATCAGATCGCGAAGATTTCGGTAGCCTACGGGTAATTCGTAGCAGTACCGGTACTACTAAATTCATTGCAATCATAATTAAATTCCGGGTTTTTCAAGGCGTCCAAGATCCGTCCGGAGTGCAGCCATAGTTAATTTGTTACGGAAAGTGTATTGTAAGTAGCTAATACCAATTCGCTAATCCAAGACACAGCGCAAGCATGGCCGAAAGGCTAAGCCGAAGGATTCACTCGATGGCCGACGAGTCGGCCGACGTGGGTGTGCAATATGTGCATGCGCAACAAAATTCTCTCGTTCGTTGGCCGAATCTCTCGAAAATGGGCCCATCGGCCGTGCATGGAAACGCAGTTTAATTAGCAGACAATGAGGTCACCTGCTTTTGACGACTTCATTTTTATCCAGATGGGTTTTCCGTCTCATTCTTTGCCGCAATGTTAATTTTGATGGCGATTGCGGCTTAGAAGATTGAGCCAGTTTAGCCACCTCTTCGTCTTCTATCAAACAGTAAAGCGTGTTACAGGTACAGGCGCGTAGCCAGCCGAAAAATAAGGAGGGGGCTTTGAAATAAAAGGGCGGGGTTCCCAATTTTTTGCGAATGTACTAATATAGCATCAATTCATTAGGGTAAGTACATGCGTGAATGACGATTATTCAAT
Organism: Botryllus schlosseri; assembly: GCF_051294905.1. Lineage (NCBI taxonomy): Eukaryota > Metazoa > Chordata > Ascidiacea > Stolidobranchia > Styelidae > Botryllus > Botryllus schlosseri. The sequence goes on from NC_137249.1 coordinate 19,059,006, forward strand.
CTCCTCGTGTTGATGATTATACGCGTATGATAAGCTTGTCGACGACTCCGGAAGTGCTGTTAATTCGCGACTCCCTGATCTGTCGTGCGCAAACCTGCGCTTATCAACGCTTCAAACAATTAAATACGAGCGCTTATCAACGCGTCTTACGTAGCCTCGGCGACGATTTGCGCAAGTCATAATGTTCGAGTTTTATGGAATATGTGCTATAATGACGCCGATTTCAGGTGCTTCAAACCTGTCCTCTTTTATAACTCAAGCCTTTACGCACATCTTCTGATGGTTATGTTCAAGTATTAGCGGAAATCAATTACGCATGTACGACGTATGTACTCGTCGCATATGTTTGCGGACATTCGATGTCATTCAGTTTCGCGATGTCACTCTTTAATCACTATCGCTAATCAGCACACACTCAACGGCATTGTCTCCAAGCCATCGAGAGCTAGGAGCCAAACCATGCTAGGCCCGAGACGCGATAGTTTAGGCTAGCGATGAACTTAGGCTAGCGATGATATGTCTTTCGTATTAGGCCTATTGCCGATGCGATTGTGTAAGGCCAACCGATGATATCGTGCGCACCACCCAAAGCAGATGCGATTGTGCAGGCCATCGACGGTACAGTGCGCACAGGGCCTATTACAGATGCGATTCTTCAAGCTAGGCTTGTTGGAGACGTGATAAATCAGGCGACGATTGCCGAGTGCGCGGTAATCAATGACCTGATTTTGCAATCATCTCAGCGGGCGATCGCTCGCGTTACATTGTGCAATGTGCAGTGCAATGTGCACTGACAATCTCGCTAATTGGCAACACGCCTCTCGCTAATTGGCCACGCGCAACACTGATAATACGAATTATTGAATTGCAATCGAGTATTAGCGCCTGAACGGTCAGTTCAAAAGCACGGGGTTTCGCGTTTGAGGAAGGGGTTTCGCACTTCAAAAGACATGTTGTACATGTACAATACAATACGCAATTGCAATATGATGATAAACGTAAAAGAACCAGCATAGTATTAGGTTGAAATTAACGATGTATTTTTCGCTCAGAAAACCAGGTAGATAATCTCAGGCACTGTGTCTATGTAAAGCATGAAATCACAAGTTTTTTTAGCGTGGCATCTCATAGATTTTGACAGTCATAGTAAACTTTTGACTGCAACGACAGCCAGGTCCCAATTTTTAAACAGGTCTTCGAAGTCACGTATGACGCCACGGCACAGATAGCACCGAAAACTTGCATCGTAAACTCACCTTTTTGATTTTTACTCGTATGCAAACTGGCCTGAGAGCATAAGTCGAGCGCTTGCTCTGCATTCAACAGGGAATGCTTCCGTTTCTAATAGAAAAAGCACCGAGAATAAAAACAGGACAACAAAATTTTCTGAGTCAACAAGCGCTTACACGTGTCGCCAGCAAACTCTTCACGTTGATCACAGATTCTCTTCCTCTCAAGGTTGCTGTTTCCGAGTTTTCCTTCTCCGGCCGTGCTTCCTCGCCTGAGTTTCGAACGCGATGAAGATAGTCGCCGTGCCAAATACTGGTTCGACGTAGCGAGGACTTTTCTTTCGATTTTCGGGATGCCTACACAGTAAACGGTCAATCAATAAACATCAACAAGAGAAAAAATGAGCTCGCCGACAAAGCTGCCAGTTTTGCTACAAAACAAACACAGGATCTATGCTAGAATTTCTAATAATTTTGTAAGATTGACGACATAAGAGTTATCCAACCAGAAATCAGCAAAGAAAAAACCAAAATGTACACCGCTAACACATTTACATAGCCATCTGCTTTGACGATTCAGCGTAAGCCAAGAGGGGGGTTAAGTTGATGGATAGACTTCAAGTTGCTGTAACGTAATCAAGCGTTACATGATTTCAAAGTTACTGAACCTTTTGTAAATACTGATATGGTGTTATATTATACATAAATTTATTATGAAATGCTTTGACTGATGAGCGGAATCATGAAATATCATTTTATCAAGAGTCAGAGAAAACTTGGATTCAGTATGATAACTGTTGAATCTGTCACGGTCTCAAATACCGTGCACATTTTCCAATCTTGGTGCAACGCTCTTACTCATTTGGCATGGAGTTACCCTTACGCTAACGACACTAAAAATGTCACGTACCATCCAAGAAGTGGGATCGAAATGACCGATTTGCGTTCCGTTGTTGATATCGATATTTCCCCATGCGATTTGCAACGCACGCTGTTGCGGCATCCATCTGCACATGACGTTACGATAGGAAACAAACACTTAAAGAATGTGACACACAGCACAATTTAAAATGAATCTTAGATAAATTTGCCTCTTTGGGCACACTATTACATATTTATCACTGTAGTAGCTGTAATAGCTTTGTAAGGATACGGTCCGGCAAATTTGACGTCGCCCTCCTTGACATCAGGGGGGTAGGGGTTCAACGGGACCAATCGACGAGATTTCGGGTCGATCACGAGTTGATACAGGAATGTCTTGTCCGCCCTTTCAAAGCCGACGGCGTATTCCGGTGCGACCTTATCCAGACCTTTGACGTACTGATGGAGCTTTTTCACCATCTGAACAAATGGGGGATATTCGACTTAAACCAAGAGTACGGGCGATTCCCAGGTTGTTTACATCACATTCAACAGCAATGATTTATCGAACAATAAACATGCACCTGCAACAAATTTCCAAAAGGAGCTTGAGGCAGATAAAGCAGACATTGATGATACTCTGTAACAATATTCATTATAATCTTTTCGTTATGTGTAAAAATCATGTTTGAATGGGTTTGTTCTTTTAATAATGTTATCAATGGACAGTTCATTTATTTACACCTAGAATTCTATAGTAATGCATCAGATGTTTAGTCTAGCAGATTTTCGTTATTGTTGGTTTCCTAAAGGCTTGCCAATATAAAATGTAAAAAGTAGCAGGTTTGACTTCAAAAACTCTCGAATTATTAGTCTAAAACATAACCACTTCAGAATACAGTGAAAGTAGATACGACCTACGTACTCTGAAAAGCAAAAACACTTCATTTATGGCCTCTGAAAGGAGTTGACACAAAACCAAAAATTTTGCAAGTTTGGCGACATACCTGATAAATATCCTTATTTATCCCGAGTTTTACCGCCTTGCACGCTTTTACGAGTCCGATGCCTTTGATACTGGGCAAATAATCGCACCCTGACAATATGCACATATGACGAAATGAATCGATCGTGAATCCCTGCAGGCTCTTCACGTTCTGAAACCGATCAACCGACACCTCCTGCGCTCTTCCGGTCAGATCCATCTTCAAAATCACCTACAATGACAAAATAAATATGGTGTATGTTTCCTTCTAAAATTGTTCCCAATATAAAACTCTTATAGTCGGTCATTGGCTTCCAACCCAGCCCAGGCACATTTAGCGCGGGTCATAACGAAATTTCAGAGAGAAATATGCTTATTTGGTGTGGAGTTTTTCATTCTTAGGTGCAGGTAGGACCTTACCAGTGAGATATTGTACCATTTGAACAGATTAGCATATCTAGCATTGTTAATGCTTTCTTAGTCGTCAGGGTTTAAATTTGGTCTCATTAATTTGCAATTTTAAAGTGAGTGAGGTCAGTAGAGGTCGATCTACATTATATACTATTCCATATAACAAAGATAATATTATTAATAATATTACATGTTTTTAACGTTTTAAATACGACAACATGAGGTTAAAAATGATTTTATCACTGCAACTTTGGGCCTCACTAAGGATTCATGAATAGGTTGCTAAGAAATCCAGTTAAGATCTTCCATGTCTGTGTCAAAGAGCTACACAAACCAAACAGTAGACAGAGACCCACAGGACACAGAAAGAAATACAACTAAGAGATGCATGTTTCACCCGGCTGATGAGCCCGTTCAGACTCCTTACAGTAAGGTTCAGGGTTAGTAAAAATTGCAACATAAACGCAACTACAACAGAAAAACTGCCTCCATTGTTATATTTTGAACGTACCTTTTCGCAACCAAAGCACAGAAGATCCGAATCTTCCGTTACGACGGCTTGAGCATAACCATGCTTCAGCAGGTATGCAAGTTGGGCATCAGCTTCATACGGGGCGACAATGCAATCCACGCCACGCTCCCGGGCCGCCTAAATTAACAAACCTACATCAAATCCTGTCAGGGGTAAAACGGCCGTATTCATTGGAGTAATTTCATTCTTGTTTCGTTTTGACCAAACTTTAGAAATTGCTTTTTGAACTTAAGATATGTTGTAAAAAGTTGCTTTACAAAATGAATATCAGAGCTCCAGCTGTGGTGAGCGTTTGTGGGTTTCAAAGTGAAGCAGCAAGAATTAGTGCTTGCGTGCTATGGCGCCCAATCATATAGGCGTGAATGTGGTTAAACAAACTATGATTTTAATTTCATTGACATAAATATATGAAATGAGGAACAAAAACCAAACTTTTTTGACTAATCGGCTCCTTACCAAGCTCGGTATGCCATTATCAAAAAAGTTTGGTTTTGGTTCCTTGAAATACTCATTTTTGTGTAGGCTACTCACGGCAGGTTAAAAGTAGTTTTTCGATTCACTTCAATCGGTTTTATGTAAGAATTAATCAGCAGGTTGGCACAGGGCCAGATAGGCTGTATAGTTGAAATCTCTCGCTGTGGCGTGGTAAAAATTCATTAGGGCCAACTGATTGAAAATTCAACTTGCTAAGAAATTGAAAATAAAAGCCAGAATCGCCTAATGTCTTGCAAAATCACAGTAAGGGGTGATTGCTGACGTGAGAACCACTGCACCTTAACTAAAAACATGAAAGTGCAAGTCCATTCATTGGTCAATTTTCAAACATGTCGAATGTCTTATTCGCTCAAAATACCTTCATCACATCCAGTGCCATTGTGGGAGTGACGCTGATGCACTTTGTGAATGCATCACGAGCTTCATTTGCCTTCCCTTCGCGAAGAAATTGCTTGCCTTTTTGCATATACAGCTCACGGCGTCTGTTTCGAAATTAAATTGTTCATTTGGAGTGCAACTACCTTGATTAGGCTACAGGATCAAAGACAATATCCAATGAAGCATCTAACTTCAAAGCAGTGGTAAGACCTAGGAGCACTCACTCTCTACGCTGCTTCTCCACTTCCTTCTTGGATGGCAGATGGCATCCATCAAACACGAGAATGGGCCGGACGTTGTACGATTCTAACATGTCCACAAATTTCATGCAATACTTCACATATCTGAAACAATGAGTTTCACTCGGCAATTAACACCAGGCGACACACATTTGAATGTTTTACGTAGATTACAAACATATGGGAATGGAATCTCTCAGAGACCAGAGATAGTTCCCTGGATCTAAATCGTGTATTAACTGTGTGCAAATAGTGCGACTGAAGACTAGACTATATTTTATATCGTTGATCGACCGACCCATATTCCACCTCTGATCCGAATGAAATGCTGCAACTTTTTTTGTAGTTTTTCTGAATTGATGTTATATTGCGATGTGAAGACAGACAATCAAGATGTTGCGGTATGTCAGAAATATAGCAAATACTTATCGGATACGTGTGACAATTTGTGCAGTATGGAATCGTTATCCGTAACACGCGGACTTTGTAGACTATCGCAATGCATGCGGTAACGTGGTGTGGGCTGACAACTGACAACCCTCTACAACTGCTACCGTACTGATTTTGGCTGAAATCTGTAGTCATCATTCCTACTGTAAATACTAATACCAGGATAGGGATAACTGCAGTATGGGCTGTCATACGAAGAAAATTTCCACCACATACAATCAATTGAGGAAAAGGCACCGAGATTCTACTCAGGCAATTCGTACAAAAGTCTGAAGTCAGTAAGCTTGATGGGGAGGAATTGATTATCAAATTATCACCAATAAGTCTAATTTATTTTAAGAGAAATTTAATGCACCGATATTTATGCTATTTTAATGTTTTATATTGTTGTGAAATTGCGTAGGCCTGAAATGGTGGTAGAACATATTTACTTACTGATCGGTCTTTTGGCCCTTTGCTAGTTTGTCAGCGCAAGCAAAGGCACCTCTGTGCAACCAACAATACGTGTCGACGGCAACACACCTTCCCGAGTAGTCGCGAATGTGGATTTCAGCCGTCGCATCCTTCAAGAAACGTAATAATCCTTGAATACCCATATGGTCGGAACGCTTGAAGTAGCACACAGTAGCAACGATCCTGCATCAAATTCCGTATTCTACTTGCAAATTACTATTAACTAACAAACAACTATATAACATTCAACTAGTTGCAGTCTTCCCGCCAGGTGACTCGTAAACAAACCACTATTGTTTAGTCAAGCATCGCCGCTTGTACAATTTAGCTTGTATTATGAAATATCAGTGGTCACTGGTCAAGCACTTCTGCGTAGGTTAATAATCTACACTAGTGGTTCTTAACCGTTTTTCCTCCAGCGCCCCTTTTAAAAATTATCGGGCGCTATCCCCCCCCCATATTGTAAGGACTGTAATAACGAGAACGGATAAGAGGGAGGGCCGTAACAGCACTTCGTCAGCCCAACTAAAAAACGATTGTCTTGCGCACCCATAGCGTGATAAACCAAACTTCTGGGGGCTTCGCTCCCAAAAACCACATCGCGTGATTTCGATGGTCCCCAAAGTTTGTGTGGCCTGGTCGCCCTAGGCGCTAAAAGTTTCTATAATGCACGAATGAATAGGCGGTAATTGCGTAGCCTATATATGTCGCTATAAACTTTTGATCCTCTCGGCCCACGTAATCAGATTTACCAGTAGCGCTGAGTGAGCTGCTCTCTTGGAAAATGAAGGCCACGTAATTAATAACTAAACAACATATTCGGGCGTGTCCGTTGGTACAATTACTTCTGTACATGTTGTTATTTTGTTACCTCTGCTCCACTATATACGAATGAAACTACCAAAGTAAGCACACGATTCAAAATGGATATTTCTTCACTGCCGAATAATTTTTCTCTGAGGGATGTTATTTGTCCTGTGGGGTGCAGATTGCGACGACACGATAATTCGGCACGAGCGATTTAAGCGCCTATGGACAATTAGATTTATATACATAGATGTTTACGGTCAACATAGGGGTAATCCTCTTCGGCCAAGGTTTTCTCGCTGACGATCTTTAGGCATACTTCTCGGAGTCCCTATTGGCCGGAACATCATATGTCTTCGTGCATCGTGGTGTGGTAATAACGGACGCGGAAATGCCTATTTTTATTTTCCATATTATGCGTATTTTTTCGTGGGAAAGTCATCAATACATGATGTGTAATTTATGTTCATTCACCTTAATAATTTATGGCACCCATCGGGCAGACCGCCCTTCGATTGGGGGTTTGAGCTGCAGCATTTTCAGTCCTGGTAAGACGTCAAAGTCCACTCGGTCTTAGGTATTGGAAATATCAATCAATCAATCAGGTTTATTAATATTTTCATCGTTTCAAAACATCACAAGACTGCGATACAATGAAAAGATAGTAAGGTGTCGAAACAACTTGGAGTAGCCATTAAGATCAGACACCCACCTTAGCCTAGGCGAAGTAAATAAGAGGCATGCACACTGAATGAAAAGTAATGCAGAGAATATAAGACGCAAGCGACTAAATGAGGTGGCATGGGGGGCGAGGTCGATGTTAGGTCGTAGTCCGGTAATCCTGAAGACTGGCTAGTATTGATTTAGAAGAAATTGCTTGTATTTCGACTTGAATGCGGACATGCTCGACGACTGTCGGATAGCTGGCGAGATGCTGTTCCACAATTGGGGTCCGGCATACTTGATAGAGCAAAGCGTTTTCTTGTATTCAGTCCTGATCATGTTCTTCGTTGACGCGCGTGTGCTGTACTTGTGCGCTTTTGTCTCCGAGGACCACTCGACAAAAATGAACCATATAATAGTTGTATGTGGTATATTCAGGGTAAAATCAAGGTTGTTATAACAACAATCGGGTACGGTCCCATACCTTGTGGTTAGAACAATTCCGAATTCACATCTGCAATTGCCAATACGGGGAAATTAATGGTAATGGATTTTGTTTTGGTGCTTTGTGTCACTAACTAAGTCAACTGAGAATGGGATGCATATTTGCTCATATGGAATTTACTTCTGTAGCCACTAGCCAGTTATTAATTTCAACATGAATGTATTCCAAACAAAGCAACTCATATTATATAACGTTCATGTGAGGTTGTGGACCACAATACTAGATAGTATCATCCTTTATGATACGATGAAGAAATATGCTGACACTTTAATCTTGTATCTCTGAAATACAAGTATATTTGGTCATTCATTTCGTCCGCAAAGCTTCAAAACATATTTTATGTACAAGGGGCTCTCACTCTCAAAAGTCATATACAATGACACCTCCGATTTCCACACGCTGTGCGCTGTAGGATATAATACCTAGTTCGAAACATATTGTTGAAAATAACCCTAGTGTGACGGCAGTGTTTTAACGTGAAATTGGCGATCTACAAGTACGCGCAATTCATTTTCCATGAATTATAATAACCCACTACATTTATGAAAACATATGTAGCAAACATCATCACGTAAAGCGACCAAAAATTTCGGGATTTGACATGTTTGTGGAATGTTAATTTACTCTGAATACTCATTAAGGATATGTCCTACTACTACATCATCTACTGCGAAGCCATTTCTCTTCAGCGCCACCCATATCGCCCCCCGATCCCAGCGCCCCCCATATCGTCCCCTGAGCGTTTCCGCCCCCTTCAAAATCGCCAGCACCCCTTGGGGGGCGCTGGAGGCAAGGTTAAGAACCACTGATCTACACTTAAACCGCATACGCATAGCATTTTACTGGATGTCGGCGAAGGGTGATGAATATATATGTAATGTTGGGTCTGTTGGCGGAATCGAAGCACAATACTCGATTTGGAATTGTATCTTAAACATAGTCGTTTTCGTCCGGCCCTATCCCAGTCATAACCAGGGCTGTGGAGTCGGAGTCGGAGTTTGGCTAATTTCGCTGAATGAAATTGGAGTCGGAGTATCTTTTTAGCACGCCTTGGAGTCGAAGTCGGAGTCGTGAAAACTATAGTGGCTGAACCGCTGGAGTCGGAGTCGGAGTCGTGGAAAAAATACTGACTGGAGTCGAAATCGGAGTTTGTGAAAATGACCCCGACTCCGACTCGGACTCCAACTTCTTTATTACGCAAGCAATTCCCTTTAAAGGTATCTTTAAATTACTAATAATAACCAAAATAGGATTTTTATGTACCATCAATCACTGGTATTATTAACGATATGGATAAAATTGGACATTACTTGCAAATTATAATTCAGTGGCATAGAGGAAGAAAATCGAAATATGAGTCTTCGCGATGCAGTCAGAAATTGATGGAATTTTTGGAATTATACCATGATACTGTGATCAGAGTAAATACTTGGGCTGGTTTTGTAAAATTGTAAATTTGATGTAAATATAACCAAACGCTGCTTCCCACTCGACAAAATTAAAAATATTTGTAGTGTAGCTTAGCTGCTTGGGTCAAACAAATGATTAACAAAGACTACATGTCCTTGAATACTTGAGTAAGTGCATGTAGACCAGTCTCAGTGGTGGTCAGTAACTAAGTACTTCTACTTTTTTTAAGTACTCAAGTAGTTTTCCGCTACTTGGGTACTTACTTAAGTAGATCTAATTTCCCGCTACTTCTACTTCTACTTCGCCATATTTTGTGATCTACTGACATTTCGCTATTTCAGTTTCTCAAGTAGAAGTAGGTTAATCCTCTAATCAGTAAGATAGCCTGAGGAATTTCGGGGCTGTTTTCACGGAGTATTAACATTTAATTTTCATAAAAGTTGAGTAAAGCCCGAATATTCGTCGCGCTTGGCGCACAGTGGATATGGAGTGACCAATATGATTACACGACAGTATCTGTGATTATAATTCAGGTAGCGAGTTCACACCGCATTGTCGCCCATATGAAATATTTCATCACAGTTTATTCGACCCATCATAACGTTTGAAACTGATTTTTCGCAATCTAGCATTTACTCATCATACCGTCCATGGCGTGTCCTAATCTGTAAAAGTGGACTCCGACTTTTTTTTTAGCTTAGGACCTGTTTTATCATACCACCGCTTTAAACTTTCTGGACTAAAGACATGAAATACATTTTCCGCTTTTAGAAGTAGTATTTATATTTCTCTTTCAATTCCCAGTATCATACTTTGAGTTCTAATTAGTTTCAGTTCTTTGATCTGGAGAACATACATGTTGAAGTGTAAAAGCAAATGTCTCTATTTTTCTAACATAAAGCTACACTATATGGCATTTTTACGATCCATCCATATTTTTTCATTAACGATTACTAATCGCGCAAAGTGCTTTACACCGTATCCGATATGACTTCTCCATATTGCTCTTCGACTAAACTACGGGCCTTATAATATGGGGAGGGCACCACACCATGATATTTTCTAAAACAGGCTTTTCGAGCAAACAGAGGATTAGTATCGCATTTCCATATCAATATTATCATTTTCATGCCACGATGCGGACGAATGCTTATGCTGTCGAAAATTAGATACCTCCTGGTATGCATCAATATGAATCAAGCTCTGCATCTGCACCTTTCGCATAGCTCAATTTGCAGCTTTTGACAATCCATGCGAACGCATGACGATCGTTTTCACAAACCTACGTACTTGAGAGTATATTTAAAGTCAGTCAATTCTACTTCTACTTCAAGTAATTTTAGGTTGCTTATGGAAGAAGTACCTCTACTCGTGCTCGAGTAGATTTTTTTCGTCGCTTCTCTTACTTCTACTTGAGTAACTTTCTTGACTACTTTGACCACCTCTGAGGCTCTGACTATAGTCTAGACCAGGGGTGGGCAAACTACGGCCCGCGGGCCGCATGCGGCCCGCGACACCATTTTGTGCGGCCCGCGAAAGCCTCAAGGAACGTCGTAAAAAAATTGAGAAAATGCGTATAAAAATCGAATTACTGTGGGTACTTGATTAAACTTTTTCTCAATATATTTCAACATGATAATGATAAGTAATATTTTTACCAGTACCGTAACTACCGAACCCCAAACCCCCCAATTGGGGAGCCAAAATTATTTTGTGAATTAACATATATCATGAAGTATTTTTTTAGAAATTTATGCCACATTTTCAAAAAATTTTCGCGCTTTGCGCGATTTATTCTTGTCGAACTTTATTGTTGGGTACCCTTCCCCCAACAAAAAATACGCATGATTTATAGAGATGGGCACTTCGGCGTCGGCCATCACCGCGCCACGACGCACCAAGACATATGAAGTTATAGGCCTTGTAACAATGTAATATGCGACTCCGAGAAGTGTGCTAGAACGATCGCAGCGGGAAGATCTTGGCCGAAAAGGTGTGCCCTTGTTCTGACCAAAAACTTCGAGATATATAGGCCTACATATATTGTTTGATTGTCCATAGGCACCTAAATGACTGGCGCCGAATGTTCCCGTCCTGGCGATTTGAAATTCACAAGAACATTATTTGCCTGTAAAGAAATACCAATTTGAAATCGTGTACGTCTTTTAGTTTAGTACGTTTAGGCGATTTCAATATCTTTTGACATAGCAGATACGAGATCACGAACTAGTATCATGTAACGAAGTCATTATACAAACGGGTACGCCCGATAATGTTTATTTATTATTTAGCGGTCCTACCTTTTCCAACACACCTCACACAGCTCTACCAGTAAATCCGATAACGTGAGCAGAGAGAGGATAAAAAATGACAGCAATATATATGCAATTCCCGATCATATTGACCGATTCAATCATGAATTATAAAAAAATTTCGCGCTTGGCGCGTTGAGACGAAACAAGCACTAAAAGTAAAACCGACTCGTGAGTGCCTTACATAGATTCGTTCTTCGTATGTGGACAAGTATTTATATTTATAATATTTATATATTGTAGAAGCGTATGTAAAGGTAACATTATGGTCATGATGCTGTCAGCATTGTGTGTACTGGAGCTGAACTAAAAGTACAATCAGCATAGCTTATCTGTGAACAGACCGCTGCTCACAGACTCAATTTTACATCCATATTTAATCGGGACAACCGACTTTCATCTCTAATTTTGACCATGAGGACAACCAGCTTATACATTTTCGTCAATGTTTCTAACGCGTATACGTTATCATCAAATCAATGTTTGGTTTGTTTTGAATATACGAATACATATATATTATTTCAATGTCGTCGGTCACTATATAATCATATAACAATATTGGATTTGGGCTTCGTATCCCAATTTTATATTGTGCGGCCCGCGAATGGATTCAAATGCTGAATGCGGCCCGCGAGCTGAAAAGTTTGCCCACCCCTGGTCTAGACATATGCTATTTCACTATACTTCCAAAATTTAGTTTCTGATCAATGTTTATTAGTACGGAGAGTGTGTGTGCTTGTAATCAGTAAAGTGTGTAACGAGAAAATTAGTAAGTTGCATCTCTATGTATTAGTTACTGACTCATACACAAGAGCTACACTTCGATTGTTTATCTACATTTTAATTATATAATTATATTACATAGAAACAATCTAAAATGGTAATATTGGAAGCAAATACAGGTGAATACTAGCTTTCTACACTATTGACTCAAGGGTTCCCTAAAAAATGGCCGACCCAACGAATGCAGCCGCGGAAACCAGTTTTGGGGCAATGGATCGGAAAATGACATTTTTTTAGTCAAACCAAGACCGATCGCCATTTTCCGTAAAATTCTTCCGTTTCATTGTATGTTGATGTCAGATGTAAAAGTGACCCTTTTCACGGATCTCAAAATATGGTAACCCTAACTATGTAGTGCAGGTCGCCCTGCACGCGCACTCTCTCGGTTCATACACAAGATATACCATCTCAAAATGGTACAATTGGTACATTGTCCATCTCTGTATATCACGTGACTTATGTCTTTCCTCTCGTTACCTCGAAACTTGACATTTATAAGCCCGTGTATTGCAATTCCATGCGGACTCATTCCGTCATATTATCTTACTGTATATAAAATCCATTCAACCAAAATATGTAACTGAGGCAATACTGTCGTCGCATTCTCGTTGAGTTGTCACTAGGGCTGGGCGAAATCGAGTACCTGAGTGATTCGATTCTGAATCACGTAATATGCTTCGAGTCGAGTCGAGTAATCGAGTATCACTCATTATGACGTCATAATAGAATGTAATGTGTCAAAGTTCAAATATGTACCGTTTATGCCCCCACAAAGAATATAATGCCTTTTATCCACCCCATAAATGATACATTGGTATTTTTTCGACCATACCGATTTCGTTCCACTTGGTGACAATGTTGTCTGATAATCATGACTTCGGAAATGTGCTACGTCCAGTAACCTTCGTAGCTTTTTACTATATGTTTCGTATGCTGCGATATCGCCAATCAATGATTCAAGGCTTCAGCAGTGCAAATTAGTATCGAAACTATAATTCTCGTTGATAAATTAACTTTCAGTGGCGAGAAGCGTATAATTTCAGTACTCGAAAAAATCGTATTTCACTACTCGACTCGAATCATTAAAATTAATACTCGATTCAGATTCGAGTACTCGAATCATTGTGTGCCCAGCCCTAGTTGTCAGATCAAGGACTAACGCAGGAACGTGCGTCTGCTACTGCAGCCTGCAGGTTAAGTATACCTACCCAAGTAGGCCTACCTATAGTCACAACTTAAGTGGACCCGGGGTCCAACTCTAACAGGTTATCAGACAACAGCACGCCTACTACAGTAGTAGAATATGTAAAATATGTTGGTCTACAACGTGGACTGGATACGATACGAGTCATACGACCTATCGATTAAGGAACCGGACGCTCCATCATTACGCTATCTAGTCGTTTTGGGGGGAATGCTCCCCATCGTAATACTACCAACGTTTATTGGACATTTTAACGAAATATATTGTTCACGCCATTTTAAGATTTGAGCAATAGGGAGTATTGTGAACCTTACCCAATTCCCTGAAGTGAAAACCCGAAAGACCTTCGTGAGTCGTCTATTTGTCGTGTGAATTAAATCGTACGATGTTTGGTGCATTTCGAGATATACGTGTGTAATACCACGTAGAGACATTGATGCATGCATTGGTGATTATTAGCTGACTCGGAAGTCGACATACATTCATGATTATTAGCTGATTCGGAAGTCGATAGACATTCATAAGTACTTCGCTAATTGCGAGAAAGATACATTGCATTTTTGGGCCGTACGTGAGTTGGCAATAAAGTTACAAGTCGTGGAGACAGAAACAAAATATATTCGTCAGTGTGATCCATCGAATACGTGTGCAATAGACAGTAGGGATGGTGTGAACGAGAGGTTCACGTTCGCGTTCTGTGTGTGAACCTCGGAAATTTAGAGGTTCGCGTTCACAACAGAACCTTAGTAGGTTCTGCACTGTGAACCTTTTTTCATATATAACAATTTTCACTTCATTATAACATCGTTGGTTCAAATTTATTGCATTTTAACTGCAGGCCACTCCATGCATGGCGCTGGCAGCATAAAATAGTCAACACTAAACGACCATGCACATTGACAATCTCAAAAGTTTTACTTGCTTTGTTGCAAAAGTTTGCTCGAAAGATCCAGCATTCCGTTTGTAAATATTTAGTGACTCTCTGCTGCGAGCTTGACCCGCAATCACACAACATCACGAGCGAAATAAGCTATGTAGTCAGCGAATGATGCTTAGTCGACCAATCAATGAGATTGATATCGTTTTCTGATGTAAAAAATCTAGCAGGCGCAAGGGGTCAATTTTGACTTCATGTTTACTGTATCATTAAAACCAAATCGGTGCAATTGAGGTGTTGGCTACTGCTCTATATCTTGTCAATGGTGTAATATCAGTAGCAAGCATAACATAGTTGCTATAGGTTAACCCTATGATCAATATAAATGTAGCAATACTCGCATGCCGAATACATTTTCCGGTCTGTCATACGAAAAAGGTGATTCGAGTCTGATTTGAGTCAAGTCGTGACTCGAGCCATCCCAACACTGCTACAAGGCTATATCTGCAACTTCCTTGCCCGGCGGCATATGTACATCATGTAATCATGGTGTGTATGTATATCATGATTCGGTGTATATGCTGCAAAAACATCAAAGACAAAAATACACTTTCTTTTCTCTATATTCCCTGGTAAGTCCTCGTCGAAATGTAGGAAGATATTGATTTTATGCGATTATAATATCATTTGATTGCCCCAGTTGATATATTTGGCGACGTTTAAAACGTCAATATATACTTCAGCATTGTGACGTTATGATGCCTGAGTCGCCACTAGGTATCGTGTACATTAATATAGGCTATCATTTCATTGAAGGATAGGGTTGGAATTAGCAATATGACGTCACGTGACGTCATGAAGTTCACGTTCGTGTTCACATAGAACCTTTCGAAAAGGTTCGCGTTCACACGAACCTGAACCTTTCAGAGGTTCACACCATCCCTAATAGACAGGCTTCGTGGTACGTCAGCCAACAAGGCCGTACGGCGTGGTTACGCCGGTTCGTCGAACGCAAGGGAACACGCAGCGAATCGTAACCGCAACCTTCCGGAGTCAATAATACATCTTGGAGTCAGATATACAATTATACAACTACAAACATTCGCTCTGCGTTATAGACATTAAATATTAATTAAGACCTAGAGAACATACCGAAAATTCACTAACACCGTAAATTAACATATGCCAATGAAGAGGGCCTCAAAATGTGTAGGCGATTTTCTGACAAGAATGGTAGCATTACGTTGCGGATTTTGAAAAGTGATTTGTCCCAGTTATTAAAAAAATCATTGCCCATAGCAGGGGTGGGCAAACTTTTAAGCTCGCGGGCCGCATTCATCATCTAAATCCATTCGCGGGCCGCACTATATAAAACAAGGATTTTAAACAAAAACGCAATATTGGTATTTTATTATATAGTGAGGACATGGAGATAATATGTATATGCTTATTTAAAACAAACCAAACATTGCTTTGATGATATCGTACACGCGCCAGAAACAGTGGCGAGATTTCATAGGCTGGTCGCTCTCAATAACCATTATGTCAAAACTACAGAGATGAAAATCTGCTGTCCCGATTCTTAGAACAGGATTGAAATTTAAATCTCTGAGCAGCGATCTGTTCATAGATTTACTAAATCCACTTTTGGTTCAGTTCCAGGACACACAATGCTGACAGCATCATAACCATGTTGGCTTCAAACACGCTTCTACTATATGTGTATATAAAATATATATACCCTAATTCTACGCATAAAGAGAACGAATTTACCTAAGTCACGCGCGAATCGTTTTTCATAAAAACATCACTGAAATTATTAAAACTGGAGTGGCCAATCTGAAATCACACTCCTGATCCGAATTATGTCTACCTAGTTTAGGATTTCTGTGATGATTAGCAGTTGAAACCTTTCAAACTGCGTGGGCCTTGAGATCGAGTTGTCGCGCCAGAAATTAAACATAAAAAATAATATAAGAAGTATTTACTGTGGAAGCCCTTTCTCCCTCTCTCTCCTATCTGTTATGGTATAATGCTATATCACGTGACTTATCGTTGGTATATGACCTAGCGCAGTGGTTCCCAACCTTTTTCATCTCGTGCCTCCCTAGGCCGAAATTTGAGCCAAAATTCCCCCCTTAGGAGAAATCTACCCGATGATTAAAAAGGTCCGTTTTTACCGCGCAATCACCTGTTGACCGAAGACTAAGACCGGAGGTACGGAGTGTCTGTTTCTAGCAGGGCTGTAACAATAGTTCGTAGACGTCCAAAAACAATGGTCTTGGTCCCAATCAAACAAATTCTGGAAGGCTTGACTCAACAGACCCCCATACTTCCATTTGTGTCTTCGGTTATCATGCACCAATCGCTAATATAACTGCTGTGAAAAATCAGTATGCATAAATTTGCTGGTCTCGCGATTTTTTTCTCAAGTGTGCGTATGCGTTTAGCCAATAATATTGGTATTTTCATATATAGCAGGATTGACCACACTCGAGTCGGACTCGAGTCAGCATTTTCTGATGACTCGACTTGACTCGAGTCATTTTCTCAGAATAGGGAAACGACTCGACTGGACTAGAGACAATCTGTGTATTGACTCGACTTGGAGTCATTGTACATGACTCGAACCAAGCCATATGACTCGTGACTATAAGACGGCCAAGACCGACATTTCATTGTAATTTCGAAGAACAGTAAAGTGGCCTCTATTGGAATTTCGTCTATTGGTCCTGGTACTTGAGAATGCGACAATAAACTGCTCAAAGTGAGGAAAATTAGTATATTATAAATCAAAATCGTTCAATATCACCAAACAGAGTTATATAAAAAGTGAGTTTAACAAGACTTTAACTGGAAACTGAGCTGTCAACACAAGGAATTGGACTCGGACTCGAGTCATAATACCATAACTCGTACTCGACTCTATGCTCGGTGACTTGAACCGTCGGACTTGACTCAATGGTGAATTGAAAATGACTCGACTTGACTCGAGTCAAAACTATGAAAGTGAAATTGACTTGTGACTCGGAGCCTCGTAACTTGGTTACAGCCCTGATATATACCCTGATATATCACATACACGTGATCAGATTTCCTGCTTGACCTCATTGAAATTTAGGACACTCATTCGGTTTCGGCAACATTGCACCAAGTTTAACATGCATTTTTTCGATTGAGTAGCTGTTCACTAAAAATAAAGCAAGGCTAGCGATCTCTTTGACTTGAATCGATGACGTTGGAATATTTTGTCACTTTATGAAAATGTTGACATGAAAATAGAAGATAAATACTTTCGTTAGACGTCTTGTTGTGATAGATTCGGCACGACATTTGCTCGCTTAGAATATATTTGATTGAGAGGATGTCGCTGGCCTACGAAATTGTCTTGCGAACTGCAGCACATCTGAACTAGTTTAAAAAAAAAACAAGGGCGAGCTTGTATGGGAGAAAGAGATTTCAAATAGCATTTGAACATACTTTCAGCAAAAAAACAGCTATAAAGAGCATACGTTCTGATATAACTGGTTGCCAACATGACAGTTCGGACGTGAACATTTTGGGAAATCCGTTACAATTCTAAAGTGGAATTCCTCCCTAAAAATTGCAAAATTCCCTCCAAGGGGGGAATTCCTCCCCGGTTGGGAACCACTGACCTAGCGCATATCGTATAATTGACTCAAATTGAAGAGACTCATGTACGCTGTACTTACTGCTCAAACTATCCGAATTACTATCCACCTATGTACAATATATCTGGAAAAGACAATATTGTCGTCTTTTTGAATTGCCAGTCAAGAACTACCCAGAACACAGGACCTTCGTATCAGCTACTGCGGAAGTATAAACTGTAAGCTGATTTCCGTAGACCACGGATTTGCCATATACTATCGCAGACTAACGGACGGCTACTACCTGATGTCGCATTACCTTAGAACAGTGCCTCTCAAACTGTTCAAGACACGCCCCCTCCTTATGAAGGTGAAAGATCTCGCGCCCCCTTACCGTCATATCACCAAACGAAACCAGGATGCTTGCAAACCTAACGGATAGTTTGATGGCGTGGAAGGTTACGACTGTGGATGATAGATTTTTTAAATATGAAATTTATACTAAATACAGAGCAATCACAATGAATTGAATGTAAATCGCGCAGAGTTTGCAAGTAGTTTGCCCACCCCTGGCCTATAGCCTAAATAACTGTAAAAAACATCTGCCGTCGTTTGGCGTGAAGGTGATACCGGTGGGTGGGTGGGCGATCACGGCAACGGTGTTCTGTTGCGTGATGTTCTTGCAGCCATTGCTAGCTCAGAGAGATGATATTCATTTTCGCCTGCACCATCGAGATGCTTTGACGACGGATACGCGATACGACCTTTAGTAAGGTCATTTAGTTTGCACCTCCTTTTTTCTCCTCCCTGCTATTCGTGGATGCTGAGCGCCTATCAGGATAGCCGCGGATACCGGTTTTCGATTCTTTGGCCGGCAATCGAACCCACGAGGCCCCAACCTACCAATCAAGAAGCCGAACGCATCACCATTACATTAATACGTTGCTTGGCTACTGTTAACCTTGTTATTATGGTATCTGTGGTCATGAACTGTGCACGCGGTTTCTTGTAATCATGATACACCCGCTTTCTGCCAGTTTCTGGTTTGGTCGTCATCAGAGATGCCACTCCTGGTTTTTTCCACCCAGATCTGGGTTTTTTGAGCATCACCTGGGTTTCTGGGTTTTTATCCTTAAAATCTGGGTTTTTTCAACATCCAGTTCGCCAGGTCAGTTTTACGCTCGAGAATTAAATATTCATCATCATCATCATTGGTTTATTAGCAATTTTATCAGTTCAATACACCACAAAAATGCGATACAATGAAAAGACAGGAAGATGTCGAAGCGATAAGGAGTAGTCTATGGAATCTGACACCCACCTTGGCCTAGGCGATGTAAAGAGGAGGCATGCACACTGAATGAAAGTAAAGAAAATAGTATAGAAGAAGAATGCGACAAGAAATAGGGCGGCATGTCATGGGAAGCGAGATCGATAGGTCAGTCGTGGTCCGGTAATCTTGAGGATGGACTGTATTTATTTAGTAGTAATTGCTTGTATTTCGACTTGAATGTGGACATGCTCGTCGACTGTCGGATGGCCGGCGGGATACTGTTCCACACATCAGGTCCGGCATATTTGATGGAGCGATGATCTTTTCGGTCGATCATATGATATTTGGACGACGTGGACGCGCGTGTGTTGTACTTGTGCGCTTTTGATTCAGAGGTAAAGAAGTCATTGAAATATTCGGGGCAACGACCGCAGTGAAACTGATACATAAACTTGGCGATTTCTAGTTTCCGCATATCTTCTATGTTTAGGACGCCGAATCTCTTCAGCAGCGACTTATTGGATGGGCAGCCAGGCCCCTTTGGGGCCCTAGCTATGATTCGGAGCACTTTATGCTGTAGTTTCTGCAGTGGCTTGAGTGCAGTTTTACTGGCAGCTCCCCAACAGAGGATGCCATAATGTAACTTCGATTGGATTAAGGATTTAAAGAGTATCAGGAGAACCCATGCTGGCATGAAGCGCCCAAGGCTGTAGAACAGGCCGCACTTCGGTGATAATTTAGTTTCTAGGGACTGAATATGACTCTTCCAGGACATGTTCGAGTCCAGTAAAACTCCGAGATATTTGGCATTATCTGTGTTGGAAACGGGCTGACCAGCGATATTAACGGTTAGGTTATTTTTTGAATTGACTGTCAGCAATTGCGATTTCGAGGCGTTTATGCAAAGGTTGTTCTGGGCCGTCCACTCATGGACTTTGGGCATTTGGTCACCAGTCAGGGCATCCAGCTCTGCCGTCGAAGATGCGGAAGAGAGGAGGTGAGTATCATCAGCGAACAGTGTGGTGTTCAATGAGGAGGTTTCAAAAATGTCGTTGACATATAAGGTGAAAAGGACCGGTCCAAGTACTGAGCCCTGGGGCACACCACAGGTCACCGTGTGAGGAGAGGACAAGGTGTCTGAGATCGCAACCATTTGTTGGCGTCCAGTGAGGTAACTTTTCATGAGCTCAAGTTGTGGGCCCCGAAGTCCGTAACGCGCCAATTTCGAGATGAGAATTTTATGATCTACGCAGTCAAACGCTTTTTTTAGGTCGAGAAAAATGCTACATCCCACATTTCGCTTCTCTGAGATATCATAGTACTGTTCGGCCACTGTTAGGAGGGCATGAGCGGTTTGGTGTTTGTTTCGGAAGCCAAATTGTTGAGGGGAAATGATAGACATTTTGGCGAGGAATGAGGACAGGCGGGAGAGGAGCAACTTTTCGAATACAATCCGGATGCATGGGAGAACGGATATCGGACGGTAGTTGGTGACATTAGTTCTATCCCCAGCTTTGTGTACAGGGACTACTCTGGCTTTTTTTAGATAGCTTGGGTAGACTCCATTTTCTATCATGAAGTTGAAAAAATGGGCCATATATTGACCGATATGCAGGCTTATCATTTTTAAAAACCATGATGGGATTTGGTCATAGCCGTCGGCCTTGTGCGATTTCAGTTTGTGGATGGCTACTTCTACTTTGTATTTGGTCGTAGGTTCAAGAACAATTGACTGGGATATCGATCTCACCTCTGACCTGGCCGACACAGGTTTTGTAATAGAAGAAGCAATATTTGGGCCTACGTTACAAAAATATTCATTGAAGTGATTCGCGATGGCCGCCGGGTCTGAAAGTTTGTTTCCGGTATCCGAATTCACAATTTCCGAAACAGACTTATGGCCTTTTTTTCGATGTAGGAGAGAGTTAAGTCCTGACCATGTTTTTCGAGTGTCCTTTATGTGTCTGTTGAAAAATCTCTCATTGTACTTTGCTTTTGCCTTGGAAATGAGATGCACGGTGCGATTCCTGAAACGTCGAAATCTTTCTCGTTCATGTTCTGGGCAGTTCTTGGTGTCTATTCGGTTATGCCACCGGTTACGTTTACGGATAAGTTGAATCAGCTTTGTGGTCATCCACGGATTTCGCTTCAATTTTCTTTGACTTCTCGAAAGGCGCTGTAGAGGTGCAAATTGTTCCAGCAGTGATTTGATAGCAGACATAAACTCTACAAATTTTTCGTCAAAGTTGTTTACCGAGATGTGGGGGATGGCTGATGTTTTAAATTGATTGAATGCGGCATCATCGACCGCTTCTTCGTCCACTAACTCTCGTCGTCTGCAGAGGTGATATGTTTCGGGGGGTGTCCTTTGTTGTTCTTGTGATAGAAAACCAATATGGTTGTGGTCACTGATTTTTGCCGAAATGACAAATGGAATGATTTCCATGTCGCGCGAGTTGGTATATATGTGGTCGATCAAAGTCTTTGACTTTTCGGGTATGCGTGTAGGCTCGGTGATCATTTGGTAAAGACCGGCGGATTTGGCGGCGTTGGAGTATGCGTTGCCTTTGTGTTTTAGAAGGTTTATGTTAATATCTCCCGCAATGAAACACATCTTTTTGTCGCTGTTGACTTTGTCCAGTGAGCGCTCCAACGCTTAGATTAGTATGGTCGCAATATCGTAAAATGCACGCACTTCAGTTCGCCATTGTCGATGGATTTTGCTGTTATTGTAACGACAGAGTGTTAAGAATCTATTTCACTACTAAAATTAGAGTCTTCGGCTTGATGCGATGGAGCTTCATTGAATGATGGTAACTTTCAGATCGCAGATGAGAAAGTCATCTTCATATAGGACGATAGCCAGTAGCGAAGTCGGCACTTGGTTAACTTGGTGAACAATTCGGCATGTATCGATAAATATCATGTAAATGTATGACAAGCACATGAACAGACCAGGTGATGATCCGACTAATATGATCCTATTGTTATCTGAGTATATTTATAGTTCCAACAGGGACACTCAGAGGGAGAGAGAGAGAGAGAGAGAGTTAGTTAGTTGGACACCCCTAGCAAGTTAATCAGAGGCATTGGTTGTCAGCACATTCGAACCCTAACCCTAAGTCCCTTACCCTAACCCTGAATTTCATGATTTGGCAGTTATTTATTTCCACTATACATTGGTCTGTGATTATTCCAAATAAAAGTGATTGTCGTAGGATTAATCAATCGAAAGCTACTTTCAATCTGTTCAGATCGCTGAAAATACATGAAATCATCCTTAGAAATAGGGAATGGATGGCATTGCATTAATCTTCCGCCGCGCGATGATATAATTAGTACTGGTACACTATCAACTATTCACGCTGCGCCCCAATTGTATCATTGCGATGCGATGTGTCGAGAGAAATAGCCTACAACATGTTTTTTGTGCGATTCGCAGTGTTAACCAAGTAAAATGTGTATCATGAACGGTTGTAAATTCAATATTAAAGGCTTCAATGACTGTATTAGTGTATTCGACGGCTATCAGGCTCCACTTTCACAGCTATCTCGTAACTTTTGCGTGAAATATAGGATCTGGGTTTTTCTGGGTTTATTTCGCCTCCACATCTGGGTTTTTCCGAAATATCCTAGTGGCATCTCTGGTCGTCATGCTGGCCGGTCGTGTGACCGGCGGCGTAATGCCGTATTGTGTTATGGTGTCGATACGTTGCAGTTTGCGTGTGAAGCTCCGCAATAAAGCATTTCCAATCCGAAGACCGGGCCCGTTACACTTGTATTGATGTTTATGTGGAAAGCCAATCCGACTCGCATAAAACAGAAATGAACAGATAATGTGTTATAGTTAGTTAGTTGCGGATGTTTAAAGGTCGTTATAGTTGCGAGTTTTGAAAAGTGATGAGTGTTGTTGCTCTAGTTCCAGTTGCGAGTTTGGAAATGTTAGTTTATTTAGTTTTAGTTCCAGTTGCGCATTTCGAAAACCCAGTTGTGTACAAGTCAATATCTCCGTCGATGACGACGTGCAAAAATATTTCAACAGACACGCGCCAACTGATGCATCATCGGACCTATTGGTATTTCGCTGATTCGGAGACGACGTTTGTTGCTGCCACACCGCGTATTTACGACATTTTAAAAAATATATATGAAATTTATGTTATTATTATACATAGTCCAATTCTATATTTAACAATACAATATATCAGTCTCTTCCTCCCTTCCTCCCCTGACCGAACGTGGTTGTGCTAAATAATAGGGATGGTGTGAACGTGAGGTTCACGTTGGCTTTCTGTGTGTGAACCTAAGATATTCAGAGGTTCCCGTTCACAAACGAACCTTGGTAGGTTCTGCGCTGTGAACCTTTTTCATTTATTGCAATGTTTCACGTCATTTTAACATCTTTAGTTGAAATTCATTGCATTTCAACTTCGGACCACTCCATTCTCGGCGCTAGAAGCATAAAAATCAACACTAAACGAGCATGCACCATGCCAATCTCAAGAAGTTTACTTGCTTTGTTACAAAAGTTTTCTCGAAATATCCAGCTTTCGGTTTTTGTGAATTCTTAGTGACTCTCTGCTATAGGAGCTTGACTTGCAATTACACCAGAATCATCGTCACGACACCAATGGCAGTGGTTTGAAGCCCGGTTCGGACCAACTTTTATGTGTCGGAGGTTTATGATGGGCTCATTGCTAACCTCGCTGCGATTGCAGTGCATGAAAAAGCCCAGAATGAAGGTGAGCCGAGCCAAAAATTGGCAGCAAAGAGACAAGATTCGGACGCACGAAAACCAAAAGAACCGATGATGGGAGAGCGTGTGAATGGAAGTCGTCCGAAATCTGACGAAAAAGACCTCGAATAACTAAATGAAATTACTGTTCGGGCGCAAATGACCGAATGTTGTGAAATAAACAAACAAACATAACATCAAGAGCGAAATACGCCATATATGTACGTATAGTCAGCGAATGGTGCTTATTCAACCAATCGTTGAAATTGATATAAAGAATACAGCGCTGTAAAAAAACACAAGCAGGCGTACGGGATCCATCTTGATCTGGTATGCTTAATATGTTGTAGAGCTTCTTGGAGGTACAGAACTTCAATATACAATTAAATAGTATATTCATATTGAAATGAACCCGAATATTTTCGGCTGACAATCGTCAGGGGTAATCGTCAGCAACTAGTAGAGAATTGGAAAGAACATTGTATATCAACAATCGTATCACAAAATATGACGTCACCAGCATGAAATTTCGAATGAGAGAGCGTTCAATGTACTATTTTTAGGTGGTACACGAAGTCCTTTTGTTGACAGAGTTTTGGTTGGTGTATTTTGATAAAAGTTGATTCCAAGCAGCAGTTGATTCCTAACGGCAGAAACATACAGCACCATCAGACCGACGGGATCGCAAAGACCACGCATGTACGGACTGCCAAAAACTCACAAAGACAATGTCCCAGTGAGACCTATACTTTCCATGATAGGGTCTGCTCACCATCAGCTGGCAAAATGGCTTATTGACATTTTGGAACCGGTTCGGGAATTGTACGGCACGGAATGTGTTCGCGATTCGTTCACGTTCGCTGGTGAAATACGAAACCTGGATTTGCCGAATCCAGACGTGTTTCTGCGCTCATTTGATATCTCTAGTCTTTTTACGAACGTTCCGCTGCATGAGACTATTGATATTTGTGCCAACGCGCTGTACGGTGGTAAGTTACCACCACCATCAATCCCGCGTAACGTCTTTGTTGAACTTTTACAAGCGGCAACTTGCTCTGTGGAATTTAGCTTTAACGAGGTCATGTTTCGCCAAATAGACGGCTTAGCCATGGGTAGTCCCCTGGGACCTATTTTGGCCAACATTTTCGTAGGGTATTACGAGGGCGAGCTTCTCTCCCAGCGCGAGTCCGCCAAACCACTATTGTACCGCCGATACGTAGATGATACATTTGTCATATTCAGGAATGAATCGGAGTGTGACCAATTTCTCATTCGGTTAAACTCGCTTCACCCGGCCTTGCAATTCACAATAGAAAAAGAACGCAATAACTCATTATCATTTCTGGACGTATTAGTTGAAAAGCGCAATACCAACAAATTTGAAACGTCTGTTTTCAGGAAACCGACATTCACAGGCCAATACCTTCGCTGGAATTCATTCAGTCCTCGACGCAGAAAAATTAACCTCATAGGCACACTCGTGCATAGAGCGTTGATGATATGTTCGGGTAACAAACTGAGTTTAGAACTTGACTACATCCGAAAAATCTTACTTGATAACGGTTACCCTGAACACGCCATCAGCCGCGGCATGGAGAGGAAATTAACGCAATTCAACGCAGAAAAACGAACAGAGCCCACCGCACGAACAATAAAAGATGTTTATATCCATCTACCTTGGATTGGCCCCATTTCCACCCGCTTTGAAAAACAATTGATTTCTGCTGTCGGTAAATGTTACGACACAGTCAAAACCAATGTGATTTTTACAACAACACAACTGCTCCCTTCAACGCGCAAAGACGTGCTTCCTGCACTTCAACAAAGTAATGTAGTGTACGAATATAGGTGCCACTGTGATTGTGGCTACGTGGGAAGAACGTCAAGACGTCTGCAGGACCGCATAAACCAACATGACCCCAGATTTATCAGAACACGTGCGTTACGCGATGTGAAAAGCTCACCCTTAACTCATCCACTTAAGATTGATGCTGATCGATCAAAGGCCATTAATTCTGCCATCGGCAAACATCTGTTGGATAATCCGATTTGTGCGAATAATTATCGAGACGACCGATTTCGAATCGTAGGGCGAGGTCGTTCACAATTCCATTTGTGTGCCTTGGAATCAACTTTTATCAAAATACACCAACCAAAACTCTGTCAACAAAAGGAGTTCGTGAACCACCTAAAAATAGTACATTGAACGCTCTCTCATTCGAAATTTCATGCTGGTGACGTCATATTTTGTGATACGATTGTTGATATACAATGTTCTTTCCAATTCTCTACTAGTTGCTGACGATTACCCCTGACGATTGTCAGTCGAAAATATTCGGGTTCATTTCAATATGAATATACTATTTAATTAATATGCTGTAAAACCAAATCCTTGCGATTGCGTCACATCGGTAGCAAGTGTAGAAACCCGTTTTGCACTCTGCTCAATATCAATGTAGCAATAGTCGGACGCCGAATAAATTTTCCGGTCTGGCCTAGACGGCTAAGGCGTAAGCTAAAATTCCCTTGCAAGTCCTCATCGAAATTGTTGGCAAAGCGACGGAAGATATTGATTTTATGGGATCGATTGACCCAGCTGATACATTTGGAGACGTTTAGAAAGTCACCAAGTATATACTTTAGCATTGTGGCATAATGTGGCCTGACTGAATCGTCGCTAGGTATCGTGGACACTTGGACAGCTTACATTACTATATCACTTCACTGAAATGTAGGGTTGGAACTAGCAATATGACGTCAAGTGACGTCATAGGCTCATGTTCGTGTTGACACCGAACATCTCAAAAAGGTTCGCGTTCACACGAACCTGAACCTTTCAGAGGTTCACGCCATCCCCGCTAAATAAGTTTCAGACTGTAAATTAGCTTTCGCGTATAGTAGTTATACCTGAGTATCAGGGGAGGCCTACCTATATGAGATATTCGATTACCAATTGAGTATTAAGATTGTAGGCCTACGTCGTCATAACACCATGGTCCATGGTCGATACACAAACTTCCAATCCAAAACTTTTATTCGATCGCAAATAATATAATGCAAGTTACACACTACACTGCTGTTTAATTGCATGGTAAGTTTTCGGCCATATTTATTTCACAGCGATTTTGTAACAATGCTGAGGTTCAGGCACTATTTCACGGATATGTGGCTGTACGTGTACACGCAGATATCTTTGGTTGCCATGAACTATTAATCTCTTTGATAGGATGCTGCAAGAGAAGGTTGAGAAGTACTGAGAGCCAGAAGTAGTCAAGAAAGCTACTCCAATAGAAGGAGAAGAGCCAGGTTCATGTTGCTAGATCCCACGAGGTATAGATTGCCCACAGTATAAGAACTCGGCTGGATCATGGGATGCAACTAATAGTTTTGTAACGGTTTGCTATGGAACAGTGGCTCTTAAATATTGTTTACTCCGGCGCCTTGTTTCAGAAAATTTTATAAAATGACGCCGTCCCGAGCAATGTTCCCTCTAATATTTCACGAGTCTGCGCAAACACGCCAACTCACTGCGCAGGCCCTCGGACAACAGTGCGCAACCACCATCCAATGGGGTGATAAAACTAACTACTGGGGGGCTTTGCCCCCCAGACCCCCCTACAGCTCTAGGCTTATTCCGGTACTTATCATGTACATTGGGTGCCTATTTAGTAGTAGCATCCCTAAACGCGCGAAGCGCGAAAAAATTTATATAATTCATGATTGCATCGGCCAATATGATCGGGAATTGCGTATATATTGCTATCAATTTTTATCCTCTCCCTGCTCACATAATCAGATTTACCGGTAGAGGTGATCCAGTGAGGTCTGTTGGAATAGATAGGCCCTCGAAATAATAATAAAACATCTTCGGGCGTACCCGTTGATATAGTGACTTCGTTACATGATGCTATTTCGTGACCCCCTATCTGCTATGTCAAAAGATATTGAAATCGCCAAAACGTACTAAAGTAAAAGACGTTCGCACGATTTCAAATTGGTATTTCTCAACTGGGAAATAATGGTCCCTCGATATGGCATTTGTCTTGTTGTGGGACTCGGATCGCCAGAACAGGAACATTGGGCGCCAGCCATTTAGGCGCCCATGGACATGGACAATTACACATATATTTGTATATATCGAAGTTTTCGGTCAGCACCGAGGCAGTTTTTTTCGCCCAAGGTTTTCTCGCTGCTGATCGTTCTGGCGCACTTCTTGGATTCGCATGTTACATAGCCTTAACTTCATATGTCTTGGCGCGTCATGGTGCGGTAATGGCCGACGCCCAACTGCCCATTTCTATAAATCATGCCTAATTTTTGTTGGCAAAGAGTACCCAATAATCAGATATCTTACAATAATAAAACGCGCCATGATTTATGTTAATTCTCGAAATAATTTTGGACCCCCTTCGAGCTCGGCCCCTCCAATTGGGTGGTTTGGGGTGCGAAAGTTACGGTCCTGAGTAAATCTTACGCAATGTTTATGCCACGCGGAGAAGACTGTCATTCGTTAGTTTCTCGCAGATTAACTTCGAGCTAGCCCATTGTTATTTATAACTTTATTAAACCATGTTATTTCGCCATTCCCAGAAAATAATGCGCTATTGAAATGATATCAGTACCGCTCACGTGTACGAGGCCATACTAAAAAATATCTTCCTTGAGGCGCAGGTGATTGTGAACTCTCATTTCTTCACGGAGCGCAATAGTGACATTTGCGGGGCGCACTTGTACCTCGGTTTCAGACTTCAGTGATAACACTATTTGGCCCTGGCAATGTTCCATCTTAATTTTCACGAATCTGCGCGCCTGCGTGGTTTATTGGACAACAGTGCGCAACAACTATAAAAAAAACATCATTTCTGATTTTTTGTGCGCAGCGTAGATTTTCTGTGCGCAGAGACCGTTTCAGCACTGCGCATTTGCGCACGTGCGCAGCTTAGAGGGAACATTGGTCCCGAGTATATTTTAAGGATCGTAGTTAAGACGAAGAGCATTACAGACAAGCTATATCGGATACTGCACTAACGCTTTGTGCGTTAGTGCTAAAAATATACACCGACCTCACATTCTAGTCCGTGACGCACCTGGCCTTATACAGGCGAAAAGCATCACTCCCCTTTGCATCAATAATAATAATAATAATAATAATAACTAAAATATGGTAGATCGTAAAAATGCCATTTATATTTAATCTTACTCCCGGAAAATGCAATGCAATACTTCACCTATTTGATCTTCAAGTCGCATGTAAGGCCTACCATACGTCCGAAAGAACTCAGGTAAATTAGATGAAATCAACGTCGTAATATGCTGTATGAAAAGAGATACAGATCCTATTTTCAAAAACGCGTAAACCATATATCATATACTTTGTCCAGTAAACGGTGGTTTGAGAGAACAGGGCCGAACGCTCAAAAGTCGAAGACTACCTTTTCGAAATGAGCACACGCCGTGTGCTGCTAGATTACGATATGATATAGTTTCAAAGGTTTTGCCGAACCATTTTTACTGTGATGAAACAAGTCATTAAATAGGTGACTATGCGGTGTGAAAAGAACCGTGTAATCCGTTATTTAAATTATATTAACCGATACTTTCGTGAAAACATATTTGTTTCCTCCTTGTCTCTCTCGTGCGAACCACGACAAAAATTCTGATCTCTGCTTAACCCTTGTGAAGACTCAATTGCTTGTTGCTATACCGTGTAAACAGCCCCTAAATATCAACGTCCCTCCATCTCTCTCTTTCTCTCAAGCGAGGAATTTAATACTTCTACTTAACAAACTGTTATTTGCTAAAAGTAAGTATGTATATCACCTAATATTACCAAATAGAAGTAGAAGTAGTGGAATATTTAGCCTACTTGAGTAAGTAGGCTACTGCAAGTAGAAGAAAACTACTTGAGTACTTCGAAAAAGTAGAAGTATTTTGTTACTGATCACTTCTGCTGACAGATGTACTGCAGGCGTAAATTACAGAATAAATGTTTATAAAAACATCGACCGCGATCTAGTGGCAGCGAGATCCATTTGGCAGACTGCCAAGCGGACTCAAAACAAGTGACATGGCGATACGATCATCAAATTGAGCGCAAGCAGTGAGCGCAGCACCTGCATGGTATAGTTTACATTAATTAAAGTCAATAAAATATGATTCATTTCATTGTTCTTGTATATTTAGGCTGATCAAGTCATTTGCCATCTTCAACGCCGCATCTGCACCTTCACAAGCAATTTTCCACTCATCTGGAATGCACTTCTCGCCATAGTATGCACCGGCGATAGCAGTCGCCATTGATCCGACGGTATCAGAATCATAGCTAAAACTTACAGAGTAAAATGCTGTTCGGAGCATGCCATTGTAATCCGATATCAGTGGCAAACGTTCTCTGTCAAGGCAGTAAAGAAAACTGAAGATAGAGGCAGGCACTGCAGCATGAGCCGTTACACCGGAACCTATCTTTGAATTAACAGTTTGAGGCTTCACCAACTTTTCCTCTTGCAAGATCTCAATTATTCTATTCATTTTCTCTTCGTACACGGAAATGCCTTCGGTGACGGTAGTATTTTCTTTGAATTGTTCCAACAGTTCTTGACAGAATTTAACGGGGCTTTCAATTTCATTGGTGTTCAATGCCTTTTCGATAGCTAATGCTTGCAGTATGGCTCCATTGATCCCTAATGGATGTGTGTGAGTAATCCTGGACTGTTCACCGGCCAATTTAACTATGCTAGGAACGTCATTATGGTGCAAAAGCGTCACTGGCGAAACTCGCATCGCGGATCCGTTACCATACGATCCAGATCCGCCAAATTGTTGTGAAGCTGGTCCGTATACGTCGTTATAATTCGATTGCTTCAATTTTACAAATACATCAACGACATTGCTCCCATAGAATCTCTGGAAGGATGAAAAATAAGTTTCACAGAAAGCCTTGGCAACTTCCCGAGCTTCAAATCTTCCGTGCTGAATTAGAGATAGTCCGAGATCAAACGTCATGCACGAGTCGTCCGTGTAAAGTACTGAGCCCCTTTCGGCGTTTTGAAGATCATTACAATATTCGAGGATATCTCCCAGAGGCTGTTCTCCTAACATACAATCGAATTCTGCTCCTAGGCAGTCTCCAAATATAGCACCCAAGATAACGCCGCTGGCACGTTCCAACAACTTCGTTGAACACATTTCCGTATCGTTTAATAGATCTTAAACTGTGATATGGAGATCATGAGTTAAGATGAACAAAAGTACAGATATCCAACCATAAGGGCTTCTTGGAGGTACAGAACTTCAATATACAATTGAATAGTATATTGTAGTATATATATATTGTAGTATATATATAATGACGATTTTGTGATACGATTGTTGATATACAATGTTCTTTCCAATTCTCTACTAGTTGCTGACGATTACCCCTGACGAGTGTCAGCCGAAAATATTCGGGTTCATTTCAATGTGAATATACTATTCAATATAACCATAAGGATAAATAGAATTCCATATACCCCTGTATTTAACTGATACTGAATCTCATTATATTGAGGCTACAAACTGTAATCAAAACAAAAAGTATGTCGTTATGATGCTCAAACTATAAATATTGAATAAATATATATTATATAGTTACCATAATCGCTTACTGTCTTCATGAACTATCCCATCAGAGATCGAACGCCAGCTAATTGGTAGACCATAACATGAAAATATACTACACTAGAACGAAATCCGTCGCTGTTGCAACACTTGCACAATGTACATTCGGTCATGTTAAATTTCGCTGAAATTCACGGGGATGCTTCAATATTTACCTGTAGCTTTTACGACACCCAATAAACAGGAAATCATCCACGTAAGATAGGCTAGATAGATTTTATATTTTACGAACGGAGAGTTGGTATTGAAACATAAATGTATGGTATCTACTTTCATTTTGGTAAATCGAAGGTTACATCAGATCAGATCTTTGTAAAATGCATACCGCGACTGAGATATCATTCATTGTCTTAATAAGCTACTGACTGAGCAAGTGAGCATTCATCAATGCAGCTTTGAGAAAATGATGGCTATCCCATCATCGTTAAAAGGAGAACGTCCAGAAACTGCATGATTCATGCATTGATACTTTTCGCTACTTTCAGTTTGTCAAGTAGAAGTAGTTTAATCCCCCAATAGGAAAGATAGCCTAACGAATTTCGGGGCTGTTATCACGTAGTACCGACATTTAATTTTCACAAAATTCATGTAATACCCAGAA
This sequence comes from Botryllus schlosseri, assembly GCF_051294905.1. Classification (NCBI taxonomy): domain Eukaryota; kingdom Metazoa; phylum Chordata; class Ascidiacea; order Stolidobranchia; family Styelidae; genus Botryllus; species Botryllus schlosseri. The sequence continues at coordinate 19,091,476 of NC_137249.1, forward strand.
TTTTAGTTGCGCTTCGCGCACAGTAGATATATGGAGTCACAATTATGTTTTAACGAAAGTATCGCTGAATATAATTTAGATACCGGGTTGCGTGGTTCCGTTCACACCGCACTGTCGCCTATATCGAATATTTCATCACAGTAGGTATTGCCCCCTAAACGATTGAAACTAACTTTTTGCAATCTAGCAATTACCTACTACCTAGCACCCCATGACGTGTCCTAATCTGGAAAAGTGAACCTTTGACTTTTTTAACGTTAGACCTGTTTTAGCAGACCACTTTTGAAACTTTCTGGACAAAAGACATGAAGAATATTTTCCGGCTTTAGAAGTAGTATTTGTATTTTTCTTTCAATTACGAGTATTATACGTTGAGTTCTAAGTATAGTTTCAGTTCTTTTGTCTGGAGAACATACATGTTGAAGTATAAAAGCAAGTGTAGTAATGCCTTATATTTTCCGAAAATAAAGCTATATGCACTATATGGCATTTTTACGATCTGCCATATTTTTAATTAACGTATATTAATCGCACTAAGTGTTAAAGCCGTATCCGACACAACTTCTCCGTATTGCTTTTCGACTGAACTAGGGGCCTTATAATATGGGGTAGGGCGCCATGCCATCAAATTCTCTGAAACGGGGTGTTCGAGTAAACAAAGGATTAGTATTGCATTTCCATATCAATACTATCATTTACATCTAATGATGTCGACGACTGCTTATTCTGTCAAATATTGATACCTCCTGGGATGCATCAATATGAATCAAGCTATTTACACCTTCTGCATTGCTGCCGAGCACCAAAAATTCTATACCAACAACAACAACAACAGCAACAACAACAACACCTTCCCCATAGCTTCATTTGCAGCTTTTGACAGTCCGCGCGAAGGAATTACGATCGTTTTCACATACTTACTAACTAGAGTAGATTTAAAGTCAGTCAATTCGACTTCTACTTCAAGTAGTTTTAGGTTGCTTATGTAAGAAGTACTTCTACTCGTACTTGAGTAGATTTCTTCGTCGCTACCTCTACTTCTACTTGAGTAGCTTTCTTAACTACTTTGACCACCTTTGGTACTAAGAGACGAAATTGCATTAGTGTGGTTACTTTACTATTCTTCGAAATTACAATGAAATGTCGGTCTTGGCCGTCTTGAGTCTCGAGTCATGCGCAATGACTCGAGTCCAAGTCGAGTCAATACACAGATTGACTCGACTAGAGTCGAGTCATTTCCGAATTTTGGGAAAATGACTTGAGTCGAGTCGAATCATCAAAAAATCGCGACTTGAGTCATGACTTGAGTCATTACAACCCTGATGAGGTATTCACAGTACTGGTTACCTTATTTTCGAATCGGGAAAGGGGACACTATTATGAAATCATAAAAGTTAGTTTGCCTAACTAGAAAACAGCTAGCTGATATTGCATTATGTACAGGAAATCTTGCTGCATGTGTTCGCTAAAGAAAAAGGTCAGGCTCAGTCTCGACTCCCGAATTTCCCACTTTTCACCTATAGTTATGTGACGTTGACTAAAAAAAGGTCGTTTTTCCGATTTACTCCCGCAAAACCCGTCGTCTATCTTTTAGGCCAAAATTAACGTATTTTTGTGAATTTTAGGCTAGAAAGTTGGACAAATTGTAAGAAAATTGAACGTTTCTTCAAAAAAGAGGACCTATCCTCCTAGCGGATGACGTATGGTAACCGTATGTAACAATCACCGTTCCAATTTACTTTTGTGTAATCAATTACAAGTCATTTAATCGATAGAATCAAATTATGTATATTTCAGTTTTAGATCACCTATATAATGTCCTGATGGTCCAGTAGGGAAGTCGGCAATTGTCTGTTGTCAAACGGCACTTACGACAGTAGAACACAGGGCATATCATTCTGCGAACTTTGTACGAGGACTTTCTATAGCACCTGTTGAACTTTCTTTTTATCCATTCTTACCACCGAAAAGACCAGTTTAACCACTCTTCGTTATAGTTCGATTTATTTATACATTTACAAGTTCAAAACACAAGATTGCGATACAATAAGAAGATCTTGTGAACGATAATTACAGAAATATTCGATGGCATGGGCAAGTGATTACAGATAAAAGCCATGCGCTCAGCCGAGGTAGGCCTACGATTCTTCAAAAGCCTGATCCTTGCCGATCTGAGATTGGAAAGGGTTGTGATAAGCAATCCAGAAAACCAATGCACAGCCGATAACTAGACTGCTGACAGAGAATAGTCATTAATATGCTTCATCTCATTTCTGAAGTTACGCGGCTGACATTAGTGACGGCCAGGTTGACGCGAATAGACCGAAGAGTGGAGGTTGACTTGTTATGGGCAGAGATGCCACTGGGATATTTCGGAAAAACCCAGATGTGGAGACGAAATAAACCCAGATCCTATATTTCACTCAAAAGACACGAGATAGCTGTGAAAGTGGAGCCTGATAGTCATCGAATACACTCATACAGTCATTGAAGCCTTTGACATTGAATTTACAACAGTTCATAATACACATTTTGCTTGATTAACACTGCGAATCGCACAAAAAACATGTTGTTTTCCTCTCGACACATCGCAATGAAACAATTGGGGCGCAGCGTGAATACTTAATAGTGTACCGGTACCAGAGGTGGTCAAAGTAGTCAAGAAAGCTACTCAAGTAGAAGTAGAAGTAACCACGAAAAAAATCTAATCAAGTATGAGTAGAAGTACTTCTTCAATAAGCCACCTAAAACTACTTGAAGTAGAAGTAGATTTGACTGACTTTAAATCTACTCAAGTAAGTAAGTAGTTTTGAAAACAGTCCTAATTCGTTCGCATGGACTGTCAAAGCTGCGAATTGAGCTATGCGGAAGGTGCAGAGAGCTTGATTCGTATTGATGCATCCCAGGAGGTATCAATTTTCGACAGAATGAGCATTTTTTCGCATCACGGGATGCAAATTATAGTATTGATATGGAAATGCGATACTAACCCTTTGTTTACTGGAAGAATATCATGGTATTGCGCCCTACCCCATATTATAAGGCCCCAAGTTTAGGCGAAGAGCAATACGTAGAAGTTTTATCGAATACGGTTTCATCACTTTGCGCGATTAGTATACGTTTATAACAAATATTGTGGACCGTAAAAGTTATATTTAGTGTAGCTTTATTTTCGGAAAATGAGGCATTCCTACACTTGCTTTTATGCTTCAGCATGTATGTTCTGCAGACAAAAGAACTGCAGCTAATTAGAACTCAAAGTATGATACTCGCAATTGAAAGTGAAATACAAATACCACTTTTAAAAAGCGGAAACTATATTTCATGTCTTTTGTCCATAAAGCTTCAAAGGTGATCTGCTAAAACAGGTGTAACTTTCAAAATAGCTGGATTTTCCAGATTAGCAAGACACGTAATGGGCTGCTAGATTACGATATGATTGGTAATTGCTAGATTGCGAAATGGTAGTTTCAAACGTTATGGTGGGCCATATTTACAGTGATGAAATATTTGATATGGGCGACAATAAGGTGTGAGCGGAACCAAGCAATCCCGTACCTAAATTATATTCACTGATACTTTCCTGAAAGCATATTTGTCACTACATAACTACTGTGCGCGAAGCGCGAAAAAATTTCTGGGCTTTACTTGACTTTTATGAATATGAAATGTTGGTACTCCGTGAAAACAGCCCCGAAATTCCTTAGGCTATCTTTCGTATTGGGGGATTAAACTACTTCTACTTGACAAACTGAAAATAGCGAAAAGTAAGTAAGTAGATCACAAAATATTACGAAGTAGAAGTAGAGAAAATCAGGTCTACTTGAGTAAGTACCAGAAGTAGAGGAAAACTACTTGAGTACTTCCAAAAAGTAGAAGTACTTCGTTACTGACCACCTCTGACCGGTACTAATTATATCATCGCGCTGCGAAAGTTCAATGCAATGCCATCCATTCCCTATTTCTAGGGATGATTTCATGTATTTTCAGCGACCTGAACAAATTGAAAGTAGCTTTCGATTGATTAATCCTACGACAATCACTTTTATTTGGAATAATCACAGACCAATGTATAGTGAAAATAAATACCGCAACTGCCAAATCATGAAATTCAGGGTTAGGGTTAGGGTTCGAATGTGCTGATAACCAATGCCTCTGATTAACTTGCTAGGGGTGCAGGGCTGTGGAGTCGGTAAATTTTACCACCGACTCCCGCTCCGACTCCGACTCCACACATTTTCAATATACCGACTCCGACTCCGACTCCTGAGTCTTTAAACGTACCGACTCCGACTCCGACTCCTGAGTCTTTAAACGTACCGACTCCGACTCCGACTCCCGACTCCGACTCCAGCATTATTACCAATTTACTTCGAAAATTATATGCCACATTGTCGGTTGAATGACTATCATACACCCATTAAACATATGCAAACATTTGATTAACGTTGGTATGCTAAATTGTTTCATTGTGGCACAGCTCGAATTATCCACTATGCAATTAATATGAAAGAAAGATTTGCTAAATATCCTTCCTTTTTCAAGTTTTTATAACATGGACTCTCTAATATCCTGAAATGTATGAATCATTCAAATATGACAGATATCCAATCCTGTATAATAAAAATGTAGATAAAAAATCCAAGTGTAGCTTTTGTGTATGAGTCAGCAACTAATAAAGAGATTGAACTTACTAATTTTGTCATTGCACACTATCCTGATTACAAGCACACACACTCTTACTACTAACACACATTGGTCATAAATGTAATTTAGTTAAGTAGTCAAAGACCATAGCCTATGTCTAGTTTACATGTACTTAATCAAGTATTCAAGGATTGGGACTTGCAGTCTTACTTAATCATTTGTTCGACCCAAACAGCTAAGCTACACTACAAATATTTTTTAATTTTGTCAAGTGGGAAGCATTGTTTGGCCATATTTACATCATTTGTACAATTTTACAAAACCAGCCGGTGCATTTGCTCTGTCACAGTATCATGGTATAATTCCAAAATTGCATTAATTTTGACTGCATCGCGAAAACGCATATTGTGAATTTTCTTTCCCTGTGCAACTGAGTTGTAATTTGCAAGTGATGTCAAATTTTATCTATATCAAGGCTGGGCAACTTTTTCGGCAAAAGGGACACATGAGATTTACCAACCATTGCGCGGGCAACTGGAATGTTGATAACCTTTTTTTATTCGTCTGATAGGAGCGAACCGAATTAGGTAACATTGCGAACAAGACTTATATTAATACGCTCTAAAATTGATAACAATATGTCATGCAACTGTGCAGTGCGCAACCAGGACCTGGTCGCGCGAAGCGCGAAGCGCGAATTTTTTTTGCAAGATAATGACTGGATTATATCAATAAATATGTTGCTAACATACATTGGGGGTCGCATCTGTATACTACTGGGCTCATTTGGCAAGGACAGGAATATTCGACGTTTAGACATAGCAAAATCGACGGTATCAGTGAACATGCCTCTATCATTTTGTGCAAATGTTTTGTCGACGATCTCGCGTACAAGCGAAGCCGCATGTTGGACGACACGTTATCTCCTAATTGCGAATATAGTTGGACTCAATTCTGTGAATAATATGTATTTAAAATTTTCCGAAGGGGGCTCAAATACTGAATGCAAGAAATCTAGTGACAATGAATCATGTGAATACCGAGAAAAATTTCAAGTCAAATAAATCTGTATGAAATATACTACTTTATGGTCATATACGAAGATCTGGGATAAATGTGGCTGGCCCCTGGATACGTCAATGCGTCAGAACTGTTGTTTAAGTCATCATCAAATTTCGCGGTCATGCTAATCAAATTTTGGTTGGCCTTGCAATTGTACCTGATGTCATAAATAATTTCGAGAGTTACCTCGCAAGCCACACCTAACCTTCTCGTGTGCCAAATTTGGCCTGCGTGCCACGGGCTGGCCGCACCTGATCTGTATATGGTTATTAATAACCGTGATTGGTGGTACATAAAAATTATATTGAAAATGATTTGAAAGCAAATATTTTCATGATAGAGAAGTTGGAGTCGGAGTCGAAGTCAGGGTCATTCTCACAAACTCCGACTCCGACTCCAGTCAGTATTTTCCCCACGACTCCGGCTATTATAGTTTTCACGACTCCGACAAGCGAAAATTACCCAGACTCCGACTCCACAGCCCTGTAGGGGTGTCCTACTAACTAACTCTCTCTCTCTCTCTCTCTCTCTCTGAGTGTCCCTGTTGGAACTATAAATATACTCAGATAACAATAGGATTATATTAGTCGGATCATCACCTGGTCTGTTCATGTGCTTGTGCATACCATACAGTTACATGATATTTATCGATACATGCCAAATTGTTCACCAAGTGCCGAGTTCGCTACTGGCAATCGTCCTATATGAACATGACTTTCTGCGACCTGGAAGTTACCATTCAATGAAGCTCCATCGCATCAAGCGGACGCCTCTTATTTTAGTAGTGAAATAGATTCTCAACACTTTGTCGTTACAATAACAGCAAAATCCATCGACAATAGCGAACTGAAGTGCGTTGATTTTACGATATTGCGACCATACTAATCTAATAATTGATTTTTGAGCGTAAAACTGACCTGGCGAACTGGATGTTGAAAAAAACCCAGATTTCAAGGATAAAAAACCAGAAACCCAGGTGATGCTCAAAAACCCCAGATCTGGGTGGAAAAACCCAGGAGTGGCATCTCTGGTTATGGGTCACAGCATAGTGTCCAATATGGTGTCGACACAAGCAAATCTCACGCCTCAGTGAAATTGATTCACGTCACAATTTCCATTTGGCTACAGGCAATTTGACGGTCATTTCTGACCGGCTTGCCGAGCTTTAAATTTAGTACAACGGGTATCAATTGAAAGCTGACTCTGCACTGATTACGAAAATATAAATTTTATTCCGCTCGTGGCCCTGGAACCCCCACAATCAGCCTCGAATTTTTCATTGTTATGGAGATTGGCATTGGGACGCAACAATGTTGTCTGGCGAAACGAGAGAGTAGTTCAATAGCAAAAGAGCCAGACAGAGAGAGGTGCAGAACTTCAATATACGATAGAATAATATATTCACATTGAAATAAACCCGAATATTTTCGGCTGACACTCGTCAGAGGTAATGGTCAGCAACTAGTAGAGAATTGGAAAGAACATTGTATATCAACAATCGTATCACAAAATATGACGTCACTGGTATGAAATTTGAATAATTAAGGCAAAAACATCGATTGTGCTCAACAAACTCCTTCAGTTGGCACAAATTAGGTTTTACTCAACTATGCTTGAATCGACTTGAAACGTGGAATTTCTAGTCATACGTAAGTGAGAAAATAAATACATTCAACACGGGATTCTCGAATAAATTTGTTGGATCAGTGGGTGCTAATTAGGAGAAACACTATTGTTTAACATCGTCGGACTGTACATTTTAAACCCACATTCTATACACTGCAAGATTCTTACCTGATCAAAAGCTGATTGCTCTGGCAAGGTCATGTTAATGTTTGTCAAAGTTGTCATGATATTGTTCACAAGAGCTAATCTCTCGTTTCGCCAGACATCATTGTTGCGTCACGCTGCCAATCTACTCGACAATGAATAATTTGGGGCAGATTGTGGGGGTTCCAGGGCCATGAGTGGAATAAAATTTATATTTTCGCAAGCAGTACAGCGTCAGCTTTCGATTGATACCCGATTCATCAAATTTAATGCTCGGCAAGTAGGTCAAAAATCACCGTCAAATTGCCTGTAGCCAGTGGCGGCTCGTCCTATAGGGCAACTGGGGCACTGCCCCACCTAAAATTCTGTTAAATAACAATTCTTCACCATTTATAGACGCACACCTATCTATATAAACCGAAATCACAGCGAAAATCGTATACTTCTTGTCCTTTCGCTTGTAAATGCCCATATATAGTGAAGTCTCTGCGAAAATCGAATTCTCTTCTGTGTTTTCGCTTTGCGAATGCCTAGCCGGGGCTTGCCCCGGTAGCGCTCATAACAAGCTTTCACTGTCTATTCTCTCAAAGCCGCGCACAATAAAGAAACGGTGATTTACTCTCTCCTATTCATAAAATTACCGAGCAACCGGGGCACGATAGCTCTGTGCCTTTAAGGTGTGATGTAACAATCGTATCTATAGCTGAACTCTGTTACCGTCATCTGCGTTTAGTCGACCTTTGCTGGTATAGGTCGATTTTAATGGGGTTTCACACCATGAAAACTCTTGAAACTTGTTCTGTCATGTCGTGATGGTGGTATTTAACACTGTCCCAAGTTTCAGGGTTTCTACTTAAAGTTTAGGGTAGTAATTCCGTTTCCGAAGTTGAGTGTGTGCTGATCCGTCATGTATCGCAAACAGATTTTACTCAAAAGCCGGTATTGGTATCCATTGGTTTTGACGATGTTCAATACCGAGATCGGTTATGACTAGGGCTGGGCAAAATCGAGTACCTGAGTGATTCGATTCTGAATCACGTAATATGCTTCGAGTCGAGTCGAGTAATCGAGTATCACTCATTATGACGTCACAACAGGATGTACTATGTCGAAGTCCAAATATGAACCTTTTATGCCACCACGAAGAACGTAATGCCTGTTATCCATCACATTAAAGATACTTTGGTATTTTTGCACTTCTTAACAATTTTGTTGGATGATAATGACTTCGGAAATGTGTTATTTCCAGTAACGTTCGTAGCTTTAAACTGTGCCTGGTATGCTCAAACACGGCCAATCAATGTTTCACGGCTTCCTCGGTGGAAAATAGTATCAAAAATATAATTCTCGTCAGTAAATTAACTTTCAGTTGCGAGGACCGTATAATTTCAGTACTCGAAAAAATCGTCTTTTACTACTCGACTCGAATCATTAAAATTACTACTCGATTCAGATTCGAGTACTCGAATCATTTTGCCCAGCCCTAGTTATGACTAGGGCGGTTTTTTTTTGACATGTCAAAATTTGTCAAAATTTTGTCAAAATTGTAGCGTTAGGTCAAAATTGTTCATAAAGTCAAAATTTTTTTGACGTCTTTATTTCGTTTGTATCGTAGATTTTGCACTGTCTGTGAACGTATCATTTGATATTTTACAGCTTGTAGTCTACTTTATAGGCCTACTGTTGTAAACGGCGCATTGTCTGCTCATACTGAATCATCAACGGTCAATGGTCAACGTACCGCAATATCCTAACTGGGGCATCATTCTTATATTGAGAAGCGCATGATGAAAAATTGTAATAGACAACATTGTCAGAATGAAGCAACATGGTGCGTCACCAGTAGTGTATGCACATTGCACAACTTGAGTGTTGTAAGCCAACAACTGCTGCTGTTGAACGTCCTTGGCAAGTAAGGACATGCACTTTTTACCCAAGAATATAGGAAAGTATCTCTCGTTGTACTACAATTTTTTAAAATTATTTCCACCATAATACGTATTGCAACCACTGGAATTCTTCATAGAGCCAGATTTCGTTAAAATATTGTTTTTTATATTTACAAAGTTGCCTGTTTCTAAGCCAAAAGCGTTTTTTCAGGCCAAACTACTACATTGGGACAGCCAGTTACAACCGGAAATGTAGATAACTGGTACAATTTTGACATTATTTGGGAAAACACCTAATTTGCATACGTTAGGTCCAAATTTGGTCAAAATTCAGTTTTTTTAGGTCAAAAAAAGTCAAAATTTTGAATTTTTAGGTCAAAATTTTCTTTTTTTTAGGTAAAAAAAAACCGCCCTAGTTATGACATTTGGCACGGAAAGTCTTAATGTTAGTATCGAACGCTGTACCAAGTTTTAAGTTTGTCACTGAACTGTGTTAGTGGTAATTTGGCTTCCTAATTCGAGTGAGAGCTGACTAGTCATTTATCGCTAACAGATTATACGCAAAGCCGGTATTGGTCTCTATTGATTTTAACGATGCTCCTTACCTAGATCCGTCATAAGCTTTTGCACGGTATGTCTTGATTTTAGTATCGAACGCTGTGCCAAGTCTCAAGGTTGACACTCAATGATTAGGGCAGTAATTTCGTTATCAAGGTCGAGTGTGGTAAAGATGTGCTCCGATCTGACACTTTAGCCTACAACACATTGCGGATTTCACGCAAAAGCCGGTGTATCTGCGGTAACGTTAACAGAGATGATGATATCATTCTCAGTTTGCATTCAAATATTTACTTTGATATTATATTCTCCAATGTCAATTTCACCGTGAAATTGTGGCCTTCAAGCCATTTGCTTACAACCCCCTGTCAAGCGCGATAGTTATTTCGTTTTCGATGGCGGCTAACAGCTGATCACTTGATCAGCCTATTCCTCAGTAAATTTTACGCAAAATTCGGTGTTGGTCTGTTCGCATTAATTTTGACAGTGTACCATACCGAAAAGGGCCATGAGGCCACTTCTCGATAATGTCATGTAACAGTGTACCAAGTTTAAGGCTTTCATCCACGTATTTATTCGGTAATATATTTTCCAAAGGCGATTTCGCAGCAGACCTATAAGACAGTAATAAAAACGTATGTGTCGTGTTACAGTCTCCAGTTTCAAGGCCAAAATCGCTTATGCTGTACCGACTACCGAGACCAAATTTCCGAGGCTGCTATTCTTAGTTCTTTAGAATGATGTTTTGGATTCAATAGGACAGGCCCAATCTATGAGATAACAATTGCGTATCTGTCCGAATTCGTTGACCTTTCCAATTAGGCTTACGCTATCTCTCGAGTTATAGTCATTTCCATTTCTGCAGATAATTAGTCAGGTCTAATGCGAACATGAACCGTGTTGAATCTTTGTTCCGTACGCCGTTTACGCAGTTACCACACTTCAAGTCACAGCTCACCAGCAGACCTCTCGTGGCACATACGTTAAAATCACTGTTGCCGGGAAATTCATGTTACCGTACCATCATTAAGTTACTTGTTTACGTTGGAAAACGCCATTGTGACGTCATCTTGATAAAAGTCGCTTGCAGCCCTTGCCCCACCACCCGATATTGTCACGAGCCGCCACTGCCTGTAGCCAAATGGAAACTGTGACGTGATACAATTTCATTGCACCGTGCGATTTGCTTGTGTCGACACCATATAGGACACTATGGTGGAACTAACGAAACAACGGAAGGCAGTGCATTGTTATTATTCACGATAGCGCTATACACGGACATCTGAACAAACAAAATCTGCTGCATGAAAGAAACCGTCCTGTTCTCTTTCACAATCGACTGATGTAATATTTCCATCCGATGATGACGCACAATGCGATTTTATAAACACAGCGTGATGTTGAATAAGTGACCTAGTAAGATAATTAAGCAAAGCATGTAGCAAGCAACCACCGCACAGACTACGGGTAGTATCAGTAATTCGTATTAACACGAGTACTAGTATTAATAACCGATGTATATTTTCATGTATAATCCTGTATAATATGATTAAAATACATTATTTATAAAACAATGGCTAAAACAGTTATACTGAGTGCAGATGGTCTACCCTGCATGAAATAAAATCAATCGCAATGAGCATAAATTTTCAATTGGAGTGTTTATGAAATAAATCCAGGCCTTCTTTGAGCTTCCCCCCCAATTGCGGATTTTCGACTCGCATGCAAAGATAGAAAAATGAGGTGCAGCGTGCAGTTATGTATAATTGCCAGCCTGCTCAATTGCAAGCACTGGATGAGCCTACGCCTTACATCTGGTTAATGCTTTTCTATTAAGTGTATCAATGTAGGTAGAGTGTATACTATACATTGTAAATATATATCGACTTTCAATTAAATAAATGGGCAAAAGAAAACAGGAAACCAAAGAATATCAATATAATCAGTTTTGGGCCCTTGTTAAGCGCCTCCAGCGTGGGCGGTCGTGGGCGTCTTCGAGCGATAGCCCGCGTTGCGCTAGCTCGGTCTCTATTGTCAAGCGCCATGTGGTTCTCTTCCAGCCACCTCTGCGCCATGGCTCCGTCGGAATGTGGTTGATGATGGCGGCGGCTGGTTGATCGTATTGATGCCGCACTAGATGACCGATTAGGCAGAAGCGTCGTTCATTAGCCAGCAAACGGCATGGGACCGTATTTGACACGGCCCCATACATAGTACACCATGATAACTTAGTTTTAGTATCGTACAAGAGGCTTGTTCTGAGAGGCGAATATAATATTTGTCGAAGAAAAATAATATTCAAATGATAAATTCAAAATCAATAGGTCTGTACTAGTCTTGTACAAAAAACTTCATTGACATTCCAATCAATGCTTGATAAGATTTCAAGTACCCAAGCCATTATGTGCAGTTCCAAATATCACAACCAATACAAGCAAATACGTTTACATAAAAATATTTGATATATCGGTGAGAAATTATCACCTAGATGTCGAAACACTGAATAATACATTATATAGTTTGATGCATAGGAGTCGGTCACCGGACTTAGTTGAATCAATCTGTGTCACTTATTATTAGTATCTTTGTTAATACCGATCAGGTCACTTGCCATCTTCAACGCTGCGTCTGCACCTTCGCAAGCTATTCTCCACTCATCTGGAATGCACTTCTCCCCATAGTATGCACCGGCGATTGCACATGCCATAGATCCAACTGTATCTGAATCATAGCTAAAACTGACAGAGTATAGGGCCGTTCGGAGCATGCCATTGTAGTTGGATATCAGTGGTATACGTTCTCTGTCGAGGCAGTAAAGAAAACTGAGGATAGCAGCAGGTACTGCGGCTTGTGCTGATACGCCAGAACCAATCACTGTATTGATGGTTGAAGGTTTCACCAATTCGTCCTGCTGTAAAATTTCAATGACTTTTTTCATTTTATCTTCGTATACTCCGAGGCCTTCTGTGACAGTAGTATGCTCTTTTAATTGCTCAAGTAGGTCTTGACAGAATAAAACTGGGTCTGTAATCTCATCGGCACTCAACGCTTTCTCGATAGCAAGAGCCTGCAATATAGCTCCATTTATTCCTAAAGGATGTGTGTGAGTAATCTTGGACTGTTCACCTGCTAATTTTACTATGTTAGGTACATCATTGTGATGGAACAGTGCCACTGGCGACACTCGCATTGCAGATCCATTACCGTAGGAGCCTGATCCATTGAATTGTTGTAAAGCCGGGCCGTACACATCCCCATAATAATTGATGCGTTTCAATTCAATAAATACATTGGATACATTTCCGCCATAAAATCTCTGAGAGGAAGATGAAAAATATGTCTCGGAAAAATTTCTTGCGACATTGTTAGCTTCAAATTTTCTATGCTTCACCAACGATAGTCCGAGATCAAACGTCATGCATGAGTCATCCGTGTATAGCACAGATCCCTTTTCAGAGTTGGAACCTTTCACTCTATTCTGGACATCTTTTAAATACTTGATGACGTCTTCCAAAGGGTTTACTGCCCAATCATACTCAAATTCTGCTCCTAGACAGTCTCCGAATACAGCTCCCAGGGTAACTCCTCTGGCTCGTTCTAATAATGGAATCGAACCCATTCTACTAATGATTATTAGTATCTAAAAAGATGCAAAGAAATTCGGTAAATAAAAAGATAAATTGGCTAGAATAGCTGTAGTCCATGAATTGTGGTTAAGTGTAGTCGAAAACTGAATTACTCATAATAGATTGGGATTAGATTGGGTGGGTAGAACTGTTGATGAGGAGTCTGTAAAATATAATGTAGGCCTATTGTCAATATGCCCACCCCACCACATTCATGAGTTTATATATACTCCATACTGACTGTTGACTGGGAAGCACAGGAATTGTTTCAAAGTATTTCTATAAATTGGCTCGGTTGGCAAGTCTGGAAATGTGACTTGTGGAAGCCAACTTCCGGTATCAACACTGTGTACAACCCTGAACAAACAAATTAATGGAGTCAATGTTGACTTCCCGACCCGGTCTAGTCTACTTTCTTATCCTCATTATTATACAACATACCGGTATCAAACATGGCGTGTGTACTATGTACGATCTCATCTGACGTACACACATTATACTAGTTAACCTGTAAGTCGATGCCACAATATGCTGAAATACTTGGAGGGTTGGTGCTCTCGCTTTTCAAATGGGCAAGGATTTACTTTGCAAATGACCAAGAAGTTTTCAAATGGGCAAGGATTGATTTCACTTTGCAAATGGCCAACAACAGGGTTGGGTCATCAGCCCCCCATTTCACCAAGACCCAAATGGGTCTTCCCTCCTCAAATTCGGCGAAATCCAAATCCAAATTCAAAACTCCAGATCTTCATCCAAAACTGACGTCAGTTAGTTGGTCCTACCATATGAACCACCACCACCAAGAGCATCAACCCTGGAGACTTGCTTCATTCATACCGTAATTATTTCACTTAATCAGCCAGTCAATTACACTCCTTTCATCAGTACGGACAATCCACGACGATTCACTGCAGGACTGTATCGCTGAATTCGATTTTGAATATTTTATGGTAAAGCTGTCTGTTTTCTTCACTCTGCAGTCTGTACTGATAGATATGCCAACGACGCTGTGCGGGGCGCAGCAAAATGAATGATTGTTGATATGATACGATTCAACGACTACGGCGTAAATAAAGTCGTCAGTTGTGATTTTCACTGCACCCTAGCGGTGGGTTAACAGATCAACCAGCTACAGCCTGTTTCTCTGTAACAATAATATCGTCAATATTCAATTCGTGAATAGGAATTGCTAATAATTTTCGACAACGTGAGTATCTCGCTCACGGAAAGCATTTGTTATCGCTTCGTAGAACGCCTATGCAGTCATATTGGGACATTTCCAGTTGACATCATATGACTACCATATGATCAGGACTGAATACATGAAAAATACAAGTATGCCGGACCCCAATTGTGGAACAGCATCTCGCCAGCTATCCGACAGTCGTCGAGCATGTCCGCATTCAAGTCGAAATACAAGCAATTTCTTCTAAATCAATACTAGCCAGTCTTCAGGATTACCGGACTACGACCTAACATCGACCTCGCCCCATACCACCGCATTCTGTCGCTTGCGTCTTATATTATCTGCATTACTTTTCATTCAGTGTGCATGCCTCTTATTTACTTCGCCTAGGCTAAGGTGGGTGTCTGATCTTAATGGCTACTCCAAGTTGTTTCGACACCTTTCTATCTTTTCATTGTATCGCAGTCTTGTGATGTTTTGAAACGATGAAAATATTAATAAACCTGATTGATTGATTGATCACTACACATCAAGAACCAGCCAGTATTGAGATCAAGTCACTACCTTCGAGTCACGAGTCATCTCAAGTCATTGTACATTTTGACTCGAGTCAAGTCAAGTCAATCGATTTTCAAAGGTGACTCAAGTCAAGTCACGAGTCAAGTCAAAATAAATTTTCGAAGTATGAGTGGTGATGCAATTTCATTATATTTTGCTGGGTGAAAGACTAATTAATTGGCCATACATCTTAAATCAAATAACGAATATAAAGTTAAATACACATGCAAAATGAAGTTATATCGCTCAGCACGCACAAGTAGAACTGCCAATAAAATACGTGAAGCTATATGCTACAGACTGTTATTATCAGTCGAAATAGAGGATCCAATACGAAGCCTCGAGAAGTTGCAACAAATTGATATGGTACAATACACTAAAACATCCGTGATAATAGAAACGCATAAACTACATTCGCTCGATTTCAACAATGGTATATTTATACAATGATTGGAAACTGCTACCCCCTTAACGCTAAAACATACATGTTGAACTAGTTGAACTATAAAAGCAAGTGTAGTAATGTCTTTAATTTCCGGAAATAAAGCTACACATGGCATTTTTACGACCCACCATACTTTTTATGAACGTTTCCTAATCGCGCAAAATGTTTGCACCGTATCCAATACAACTTCTCCGTATTGCTCTTTGTTTAAACTAGAACCTTATAATATGAGATAGGGCGTCATACCATGACATTTTCTCAAACGGGCTGTTGGAGTAAACAGAGGATTAGTATTTTTCCATATCAATACTATCATTTTTATCTCATGATGCGAACGAATGCTTATGCTGTCGAAAATTGGATCCTCCTGGTATGCATCAATATGAATCAAGCTCTGCACCTTTCGCATAGCTCAATTTGCAGCTTTTGACAGTCCATGCGAACGAATTACGATCATCTTCACAACTACTTACTTACTTGAGTAGATTTAAAGTCAGTCAGTTCTACTTCTGCTTCAAGTAGTTTTAGGTTGTTTATAAATTAAGTACTTCTACTCGTAGTTGAGTAGTTTTTTTCGTTGCTACTTCTACTTCTACTTGAGTAGCTTTCTTTCACTCACACAATACCAGATTTTCTTCCCAAGGCAACATCTATTTTCATCGACCCACCAGTAACCTCACAAAGAAATCGATCGACTATGCCGGTCCTGTCATATGGAATGCTATACCCTCATCAATACGGGACCTCCCATACCACTCCTTCAAAAAGGAATTATTCAGTCACCTCATCTCCCATTACCAATGATCCGCTTGTCTCACACCAAATTTTTTAGTTTCGTCAGTATTTTATTTTTATGCTGAGCTGAATTGATTGATCCCAACCAATAATGCATCCAAATTTATGACACAATATCTGTATTTGTTAATGCAGGGTGTGATCAGACTAGTTGACCCTACCCAGAGTCATATCGGTCACACCCTGTCCTATACCGTTAAGTTCATTTATTGTTGTTTCGTGTGCCAATGATGTTTTCTTTACGGTTGGACAAATCAATAAATATCTCTCTCTCTCTCTGACTACTTTGACCACCTCTGCTAGGATGCAATATCTATTTCGACGATGCACATTAATCAAAGTACCGACTAATGCTGCTAAGCATTTTCGCATCGGTAGCATACATGCATGTACGACACAGCCAAAAAAAAATATTAGATAGTGGGTGAGCGTCAGCATAGATGTGCAGAACCTGGAAGGATAAGAGGATTTGAAAATTTGCTGGCATTTACGTCACCTGATTTATTAAAAGAGAAGAGTTGGTTACGATGATTTGGTGAGTAACTAAGTAATTTTATATGTTATAGTATCAATATAGCGACTGTACGTTCATAATGTAAAATCGGAACTAACCGAAAACTATCATCAGTGTACTGGTTGCTAAAATGCTGATATATATAACTTTTCCCCGGGTCAGGGCGTTGAATGTTGAATCCCTATCAATGATGAGAATCGGTACTGTTCCGAACAATATTGCATCGGCATAACAATGCACTAGAATGACATTGAGGATAATCCCTTCATAGTTGGTATTGTTCACATCGACCTGGCGTGATATGTTGTACTCCTCTCAATAGATGGTTGCGGCAGCATGGCGAGGCGATGTTTCACACCAGGGTGTGCGAAAACCTCGGCCAATGCCCATTTATTCAGAATATACCTGGTAAACGTTTCGACACTTCTTCGGTATAAACTACACGTCGTGAAGTGTTTCCCATGAATTGGCTGGTTTGATATTTCAGAATTTTCTCATCAACAGCCATAAATAATCTTCCATGCCATCAAATTATCCGTTGGAATTGCGAGCATTCTGGTTATACTTTTGATGACAAGGAGGCGCGAAATTGTTCACTATCATAAAGGGAGGCGTGCCTAAAAATCTTGAAGATCTAGTGTTTTAGAGTCTTAATAGAAGGACGAGGATAGGCGTTTAAAGATAGTTATAAATTTAACATGTTTAACATTGTTTCGAATCATGACGGCAAAGGGATATTTGTTTTAATTAACCGTCACTTTCTCATTACCTAATATCAACAAATTCACTGAGCAGCATTTATTACCATTGTAATTTAGAAATAAAATTAAAATACGCTGGAGAATATGGCTAACAATTTTTACTCGGCCCGCCAACGGTAGGGGTAGAGTGCGGCAACGCGCCCACCCTAAGCGGGAAACGTCGTAATATCCACCAAACTAGACGAAACGGATTGAATTTCGGAATTTGCGCGCGAGATCGTCCCCCCTCTACCATGATCGTCTGGAAAGTCCAAGTATCAATCATCATATGTAAAATTATCATTCATCTACTTTCATTAATTTGAAGTTTTGCTACATGGGTGGGGCAAAACGCCTCTATTGGCTTTTCACCTCGTTATGTCCTAGTAAATACCGCATGCCACTCAGACCGATAAACAGACGTGTACATTAAGTTTCTAGACTCGTGGTAGCCATCGTTTGCCGATCAGCTACCAGGTGGTTATTATGTGAATTCGCCTTCGGACTGTGGCTTAAACCGAACTACGCGCTGAGAAATCATAAATAGGACCGGCAAACTCTCTGCAGCATCCGTTAAATATGACGTTTCACTTGGTTGTAAAAGGCTCTCTATTGGTAAGAATATGTCTAAAAGTCATAAATTTTCATAAAACGTTAAAAATCTTCATTAGGGCGTTGAAATCAAAGTGGCAGTTTCGTCTGGCAAATTCGCGATATTTGCGATACTGTGACGCATTCAACGCTCGCTTTGTTCTGATATATTGATGTTGGTCGTCTTACCTCGCCTGGGCGTTTTACCCCTCTCTACCCTATTTTATAAAGAGCGTCTTGGAGGTATTTTATAAAGAGCTTCTTGGAGATACAGAACTTCAATATACAATTGAATTGTATATTCATATTGAAATGAACCCGAATATTTTCGGCTGACACTCGTCAGGGGTAATCGTCAGCAACTAGTAGAGAATCGGAAAGAACATTTTATATCAACAATCGTATCAAAATATGACGTCACCAGCATGGAATGATATCTTAAATAAGAGAGCGTTCAATATACTATTGTAAGATGGTACACGAACTCCTTCTGAAGACAAAGTTTGGGCTGATATATTTTGATAAAGGTCGACTCAAGGCACACAGATGGTCGACCTTTATCAAAATACATCAGTCCAAGCTTTATTCATCTTATAATAGTGTGTACCAGGATTTTAAAAGGGTGTACCACTCAGATGGGGTGTACTGGGGTGTACCAGATCCACATTTCAATGGACCAATGACTGGCTATCACAATAAAGAAGCAACTTTATGCTTCAGAACTAGACTTGGACAACTAGAAAATTTTCAGATTTTCCGAATTAGATTGGAATTAGAATTAGAGCTACACAGTTTTTTTGAAATTAGATTAGAATTTGAATTACTTAATTCGCAAACACTTGGAAATTGAATGAAATTGTGAATGAGAAATGAATGCATCAAAAATCAGTTCATATCAAATCACAGAGCATTCCCATAACCACGAGAAGGGTTAGCGTCTGTTCACCAAGCTTGGCTCATTTTGTACTATACCGGAGGTCACTGGAATCGCGGCAGGCGATCTGATTTGAGATTTTGGAAATACGCGAAATAAAGCATTTTGAAATGCTAAAATTGATTTCAGATCTAAATTATTGTTGTTGTTTCAAAATAAGCTACTCGCCTGTGCTCAACAACACTATTCCACACTAGCTGAAACGGCGTCGGCGATGCCAACGGCATTCCATCGATGGAGTCAACTGAGTCAACTGATTCCAATAAGCATATTGCCTTGACGTGAAATGACCCAGACACTGCCAAGACAGAGACGCTTAGAAAACGGCATTAAGACGTCCACACAAGATCAATCTTTAGGATGAGATAGTCTTTCAGCTAGTAACATGTCTGGCTAGCCTAGGGTTGCCATATTTTCGTTAAACAAATTCCGGGCACTCTTGAGCGCCCCCTAGCGGGGTTTAAAATGAGGTATTAACACACAGGGCGTCACACTACTGGCAATGCGTTGCCTACATCGATTGTATACAGGAGTTTTTTTAAACATAGTTAGTGAGTTAACTAGACTGGGGTCGGTATTTTCATTTGGCCTGCAACAGACTTCTTCACGGGCCGAATGAAATTGTCTGGCCCGCCGGCCGTGTGTATGACAGTTCTTTTGTACTGTTAGGTCGATACAGATGTGACTGTGTGTTGTAACCAGGACCAAAACAACACTTAAGCCAATCCCCGCAAAACCCTGGTGTGGTGCCCACCATAGGGTAACCGATGCAACATCTGGTGGGCTTACTCTATGCATCTGGTTTCTATGTGCATTTGGCAGTTAAATTATGTGAATTAATTCAGTCAATAATATTGGTTCTTCCATATATCACTATAAAATTTATCCTGTCTCAGTCCACGTGATCAAAGTTAGCGGTAGAGCTGGTGGAGATGATGACTGAAAATGCAGGCAACGAAATGTTCATGTCACACGGATAAGTCTATTAATGGACCGAAATGCCGGTCCATACCAGCAGGTTGCACATCCGGTTGTTTCCAAGCTTTTATGGTCTCGACTACATTTCCAATTTGAAAATGTTCTGTTGCCCACTACAATATTTGGTAAGCCGATTACTAAAAATATGATCAGCACCTTTGCCCAGACTTACTCGCGGCCTGTGGTAAAAGCTGACTAAGTTAAACACCTGCGCGAACACCAGAAACGGGCCAACGACTCCGATCTTGAGAACCACTAACTTTGACTATGCATCCAAATGGCCTCACCGACTCTAGGATATATACGGTTCTCTTAAAATTGTGATTACAATTAGTCTTATTACAGTAAATTATAATTAGTTTGATTTATATTTTATAGCAGTTTTTGCGAGGACAGGGGTACCCATGCCAAGAGCAGGGATATATATCTTTATATCCATGACCAAAAGTAAAATATGTGACACTAAATCGCACGCAGTGCGACGAAAGATTTCAAGTAGCGTAAGTCGTCCCCAAAAAAGATATAATTTATGTTGATTTACCAAAAATATTTCAGCTCCCTTCAAGCCTTCAAAACTACGGACATTTAGGCATATTTCAGCATTTCCTCCCAGACGCAGTTTAAACAGTGAAATTCCGGACATGTGCGGGAAATTCCGGACGTATGGCAACCCTAGGCTAGCCCCACTATCGATTCATTTGTCGTTGGAAAGCGTTGTCGGGTATTGTGCGCAGCTTATAGTTCAAAATCAAATGACGTGTATGATCTTGATATTTCTTGCTGTATTTGCACTACTTTAATAAAATATTACTTCTTTTGTGGTAACAATGAGCATCGCCCATGTTCGTCAGCGCGGCGTTATACTAATGTAAAATTTTAAAAACTAGAATATTGTAAGCAGACTGCAATCTATTACACTGGTCAACAAAATGAAAACATTTTTTAGGCAGAACATCTGAGAGCCGTTTCCGGGGTTTTTGAGGTTGCTGATTACGAATATCACATTTGTTTTGTCAGATTGGCTCTCTGTCAGAAGATATTTATACCCCTAAAAAAGCCCAAAATTACTGTATTTACCCTTAAATATTTCACTTGGTAGGAAGAAAATTGTATTTTTTTCTCATTTTATACTGCGCATAGATGGCCAATTGACTATGAAGAACCCTCATGTCATTCTCAGTCATTCTATCAATATTAACATGGCATGATGCGAAATATTTGTTTGTCAAAAAAGCAATTTGTCAAGCCTAAAAATTGCACTTTTGCACAACGGGAATTCATATTCTCCTGTATCAATTGGTCATTCTACCAAGATTAAAGAGGAGTATAAAACTATAAAATTTGTCCTTGAAAGCCTTGACTACAATACCCATATGTGTCTCATTTCTTTTGACTGGTAAATGGATAATTTTCCACTGATTTAACAAAGTGTGTATACCTAGTAACCCTATCAAACGTGAAGCTTAAATCTGGTGTCTGGTATATTCGAATACCGATGAAAGATTCCAATTTCACATTAGGAAGGAGTTTACAGCATGTAATTTCTCCTAAGATGTAGTAAATAAAACTTTTTAGATGATCACAAAGCACCCAACTGCAAACAGTTGGTCCGAAAATTCGTATCTGCATATCGAACACTTGAGCACAAACATGAGCATAAAAGCTCACTTCCTGTTCAGTCATCTTGATATATTTCCTTCTCATCTTGTTGATTAGCAAGGGATGAGGTTCTACCAAGACATCAGAACAACAAACGAAAGATACGAGGGCAGATGAGATGAACCATTGCACATGTTATGTCAGACCGTTTCCGGAACCTTTCGAGAAACTGCACTAAATAGATTACAGGCGAAAATCGTACAAAAAACAATTTCGATTTAAAATATATCAGTAATATTGTATTCCAACTGAATTTATAATAGGTGGTTGACGAAAAACTGATGGAATTGACGCCATGTTATTTGAGTATCTATGTAAATACTTATATACATGACTGGAGTTTATTTATGTACATGATATCCGTGACAGCCTGTAACTATGATAAAGCTATTACCCCTAAATATAGTGCTGTTGCTGTATTTTGATTCAAAATGGTCTTCTCTGTGTAAAAATAACAAGTAGATTGAATTTCTAAACTTTATAGTACGACTAACCTATTTTTTTATCTAGTCAATACCGCGAAAATGGGAGATTTTGGTCAAAATAGCCCCATGGGTTATTTCCACAACAAGAGCCAATTTGAAAAAATTAAGATCATATTCGGAATCAGTGCCCTTCAGAACCCCCAAAACCATTCTTACTTTGTCTGCCTAAAAATATGTGTTGACCAGTGTTATGCTAGCAGGCTCTTATTCGTCACACACAATAACTACTATGGCTGCTCGGTGTTAGTAAGGCGATGGCTGCTTGGCACTGAATCTCCCTGCGCGAGAAGGATACACTTGCTAACTCGTTGCAAAATACCCCGGACAAAGAGGCATTTTCAGGAAAACAATAAATTAGATTATAACTAAAATTAGAGCATAGGGACATTTCACAAATTAGATTAGAACTAGAATTTGAGCATAACAACTTCTCACAAATTAGATTAGAATTAGAAATAGAGCATGGAAACACTTCACAAATTAGATTAAAATTACATTACTGGCATTTCGCTCTAATTTAGTCAAATTAGACAACTAGAATTATGTCCAAGTCTGTTCATAACATGTTGACCGGGCGTGCAATATCGTACAGCGTTCATGTTCATATCAGCTGTACGTGGCTTGTAAATTACATTCTTTCTGTGATGTCACAAGTAAATGCTTCTTATTTAAAACGTTGGTAATGGAATTATTGGTTACTTTTGGCGTAGAACGGGATTGAGTTGACATGTTTTCGGCTCCGATACAATGACTGCTGAGGAAACAGCCGCGAGAGCTCAGAAATACTGAATTGGTACTTCTTGCGAGATGCTTTTAAATAGCGCAGTGTACGTAATGGCAGGGGCATAGCCAGGGTGTCTCAGGGGGGGGGGGGGGGGTAGAGTTTGAGAACCACTGTGCTAGATTGCGGTCCGGTAACCTCGAGCTCGGATTTAGTATGTAGCATTTCCAATACGTTGCAGCCTTGTTCACTAACAGGCCAGAGGTGGCCAACCTGCGGACTCACGGTTGGAGCTGGGCAAAATCGAGTGCCTGAGTGATCCGATTCTGAATCACTTACTATGCTTCGAGTTGAGTCGAGTATTCGAGTATCACTCATTATGACGCAATAACATTATATAAGATGTCAAGGTTCAAATATGCACCTTTTATGCCACCACAAAGAATATAATGCCTGTTATCTATCACATTAACGATACTTTGGTATTATTTCAACCCTGCCGATTTCATTTCACTTTGTGACAATGTTGTAGGAGGATCATGACTTTGAAAATGTGTTATTTCCAGTAACGTTCGTAGCTTTGTACTATGCTTCGTATGCTGCGATCCGGCCAATCAAGGTTTCAAGGCTTCCACAGTGGAAAATAGTATCAAAACTACAATTCTCGTCCAGAAGAGCTTCTTGGAGGTACAGAACTTCAATATACAATTGAATAATATATTCATATTGAAATAAACCCGAATATTTTCGGCTGACACTCGTCAGGGATAATCGTCAGCAACTAGTAGAGAAATGGAAAGAACATTGTATATCAACAATCGTATCACAAAATATGACGTCACCAGCATGAAATTTCATGAATGAGAGAGCGTTCAATGTACTATTTTTAGGTGGTACACGAACTCCTTTTGTTGACAGAGTTTTGGTTGGTGTATTTTGATAAATGTCGACTCCAAGGCACACAAATGGAATTGTGAATGGCCTCACCCAACGATTCGAAATCGGTCGTCTCGATAATTATTCGCACAAATCGGATTATCTAACAGATGTTTGCCGATGGCAGAATCAATGGCCTTTGATCGATCAGCATCAATCTTGAGCGGATGAGTTAAGGGTGAGCTTTTCACTGAGCGTGAAGCACGTGTTCTGATGAATCTGGGGACATGTTGGTTTATGCATTCCTGCAGACGTTTTGACGTTCTTCCCACGTAGCCACAATCATAGTGGCACTTATATTCGTACACTACATTACTTTGTTGAAGTGCAGGCAGAGCGTCTTTGCGTGTTGAAGGGAGCAGTTGTGTTGTTGTAAAAATCACATTGGTTTTGACTGTGTCGTAACACTTACTGACCGCAGAAATCAATTGTTTTTCAAAGCGGGTGGAAATGGGGCCAATCCAAGGTAGATGGATATAAACATCTTTTACTGTTCGTTCGGTGGGCTCTGTTGGTTTTTATGCGTTGAATTGCGTTAATTTCCGCTCTATGCCGCGGCTGATGACGTGTTCGGGGTAACCGTTATCCAGTAAGATTTTTCGGATGTTGTCAAGTTCTAAACTCAGTTTGTTACCCGAACATATCATCAATGCTCTATGCACGAGGGTGCCTATGAGGTTAATTTTTCTGCGTCGAGGACTAAATGAATTCCAGCGAAGGTATTGGCCTGTGAATGTCGGTTTCCTGAAGACAGACGTTTCAAATTTGTTGGTATTGCGCTTTTCGACTAAAACGTCCAGAAATGATAATGAGTTATTGCGTTCTTTTTCAATTGCGAACTGTAAGGCCGGGTGAAGCGAGTTTAAGCGAATGAGAAATTGATCACACTCCGACTCATTCCTGAAAATGACAAAAGTATCATCTACATATCGGCGGTACAACAGTGGTTTTATGGACTCACGCTGGGAGAGAAGCTCGGCCTCATAATATCCCACGAAAATGTTGGCCAAAATAGGTCCCAGGGGACTACCCATTGCCACGCCGTCTAATTGGCGAAAATTCTCGTCCATAAAAATAACTTGCATTGGCAAGGAGCGTATAATTTCAGTACTCGAAAATATCGTATTTTGCCACTCGACTCGAATCAATAAAATAATGACTCGATTCCGATTCGAGTACTCGAATCATTGTGCCCGCAGCCCTACTCACGGTTAAACAGCATTAAAGAATAATTATGCGGCCTTCATACAGATAATTAAATTAGCGTGTGTTGGCTACCGTCAATATGAAATTTGAATTACCGAATTGGTTCCCAAATCTTTGAGAGATTTTAATCAAACTTGGAAATTTTATACACGCTTGGCGCGATTCAGAGTGACTTGAATTTTTCGTCTTTAATATCATAAAGAGCCCCACCGTGCAAATACGAACCGCAGAGGAAAATGATGAACCTCATAAAGAAATAGGCTACCTAGTCGGAATCAAGTGCGTCTCACGAATGAAGGTTTTTCTCGTACGTTTGGTCGATTGCAATATATATTTCGACTACACCTACAATCCTAATGGAAGGTCAAAGATAACAACATGCAACAAAGTGATCGATAAAACCGAAAAATACATCATCACTAATTATGTGCCGAAAATCTCAAGAAATCTGTGATGGCACAGAACACCATAGGGGCTCTCCGCAGTGCAAAGTTCCCAGTGGCCAATTTAAGATGAGTATGGGCCTTGACGACTCTCCGCCGGAAGGCCGCCAAATGCTACATATATGTGGAGTGGAATCGGATTGTGGCCGTAAATAGCAAACATGTTGAACACCCCTGGGTCAGGCTTAATGTACGGAATCAGTGTGTTATGTGTTCAGTATGTGTACGAGTTTCGAGTAAACATTAAAAGGGTGTACCACGATGAAAAAGGTTAAAGAGCACTGGCCTGGACTTTGACTACGGCTCGATACCCGACACTGTCATCGTCGAGACGATATCGCAGATACGACGCAATAGGTATGAGCTGAACAATCGACTGCATAACTAGCCTACAGAATTATCGCAATAAATACATGCAATCCGTTTTTCATCAATATATATTTCTTGTAGGGCAAGGGTAAAAAAGACAGATGCATAAATGGTCATGGCCAATTAATATAAAACGCGACGATAAAAATAATATTCAAGGAGACGTGTCACTTTTGTCACCACTCGCTAGTCGACAGTCAACTTTGGCTGGTATCGTTAGTACGTTGTGTTGCATCAGAACGCCGTAAATCCTCATGATGAGAAAGCGATGAACTCGCTCATGCATTGTGAACGCCGATACCGAAACGCGACCTGAAGATTGCAAAGCGATAATGTAATACACTGTACCGGCAGTAGGGTTGTGTTTACGTTTGAAAATGCATTTAATGACAGATGCTCTTGGACAGGGCCGTTGTTTTAAACAATTTTTGTGCATTCACCAACTGTCATAATGATATTGTTTCTGAGATTGCTATTGCATCAGATTCGTTCCATGCTTTGGCGCATCTGATGGTCAACTCGGTGCGCCAGGCTGGAGAGTAACAATTTACCGATTATATTATTATTATTATTAAAGGTTTTCAGTGGCACTTATCACCTGTTAAGGTCTTGTGTGCCACGGACGCAAATAAGATCAGCAAAATTACCGATTATAGGGTGCTTGTCAAATGTCGAGAGGGTGAAAAGTCGCCCGAAAGATTACTCCGAACATTACTGAAAATGTGTCGCGGATCACATGACCTTGATTGGCGAAGTTATTGTAAGTGATAAGCAAATAACCAAAAGCAAGGATGATGAGTGTATACCGGGTCGGAAAATGTACTGGTTGGCTTATTATTGATCTTCGAGTCAGGTTAATAAATATTAGGCAAACATCCCATTCACTTATATATACAATTCATACATACATCAATACTGATACCATCGACTCACATCACTTCTCGTTACGCATGACCCAGGGTCGATCATAAAGTTTAAAATAAGTTGAACTTACCATTTGGCATGCAGATCGCCGTAATGAAATAATTTCTGTAGTCTGTGTAAAACATAACGTTTCCTTTTCGAGGATTCTGAGTTTCTGAAATCAGAACGGTAAAATGATAAAATATAAGGTAGACACGTAATATATGCATGTTTTTTTTATGGATAAAACTGCAACACTCACTTAGGCAGGAATTCTGGAGTCGACCTTGGTCAGACACGAACTCGCGACACCAAAGCTACCTCACCCCGCCACTCATGAAACTAGAGTATTGACACAGGGTCACTAAATTATGACAGTTTTTGGCCTCGTTAGCACGGATATATTTATCTGATGGTCCTATAGTTCAGTTGTCGTCGCAATTACGGCGCTACAAGCAAAATTATACGAGCAGACTGGTAGAAATGCAGATAAACAGTTTATATATGAATTTGACTGTCAGGATACAAGCATTCCTAAAATGATATCGGGTCTAGGCAAAATATTGTGTGTCCTCTTAACAAGGCCCATGGTCACGGCCAGTAAGATCCTTTGGTATAGGCCGACAAAGTAAGCCACAATGTTTTTTAGTGTTTATAGAGCATGATATCAACGCGTTTGAGATTAAACCGATGAGATAAGGCCGTGTCAAAGAGTGAGAACTGGTTTGGCTGGGAAAGCGTCTGCCTGCAATGTTTGATTGTAATTGATCATATGCTGTCCGAGCAATAAATCATCTTTACCTTCACTTAGCATCTTATCACGTACGTCCCCGTATTTCGTGTAAGCCACAATGTTTCTCCACGACAATGCTGGAATACATTAAGCGGGATATGTCATTCACTAATTCACGATTTATTAATCGATATATGTTCTCACCAAAGTTGTCTATGTGATATTCCGAATCATCGACGTGTTCGCCAGCAAGGGTGTATTTCTGATGACTGAAATCACTGCATAAAACATAATCAGTGGGTATGATTATATACTATAGGTATTCCTAGACGGAAATGTGATTCTTACCCGTACTCCATTTCAACCGAAAAAGACGAATTGAGCCCGGATCCTTCACCTTCAATAGTGACGTCTGAGCAAACTAGGACATCCTGTAATTCATCCAAAGATCGCGCAGCCCATTTCCACGGTCCACGATTGATCTGAATCGGACTATGCGTGATACAACATTCAGTATAATGTAGCAGAGCTAGAAATCTTACCCGCGTCCAATCTATGTCGTTTTGTGGCGGCTTAAACGTACACATATTCAATTCAGCTGACGCCAATGATGCGAGCATGACCATGACCATCGTAAAACATACGTTCATAACTGTATTCATTATGTTCATATGACTTTAATTCACTTGATTATGATTCTTGATGAAGTGAGTAGTCAACCCCAATAGACTTATATATATATACCTGCATACACCGTACGCAGATATTGCGGTTACGATGAGAAAAAAGTTTCTCACTATCAAGATTGGTAATTTTTTGCTTTGGGGCATACGGAAAAACTCTTCGAATGCAACGTCATTGCTTAATTGCATGTTTTGACACTAAATCACCGCAATCGTGTTGACAAGCGGTTGATTGCAGTGTTTGCGACTCCAACTAACCCTTTTTCTGTTGATATGAGTCAGTGGATTGTGGAAGCGCAGATAGCGTACACGTTTTGCCCGTTCATCATGCGCCGTAATGAAATTTACGATAGCAAAGTGTGAATAATTGACATTGCAACAAGGAGATGAAAATGGAAACCACCAATAATAATCACTAGGCCTATCCTAAACCGATCAAGGTATATTGCTTGCGTAAAAAAACAATCGGTAGGCTGTAGTTTCTGTCAAAATATTTGGATCAACTACAAACAAATTCTCGTCGCAGCGTTGTTGTGTATTAGTACACAACGGGGAAGGGATGTTTACTGAA
Organism: Botryllus schlosseri; assembly: GCF_051294905.1. NCBI lineage: Eukaryota > Metazoa > Chordata > Ascidiacea > Stolidobranchia > Styelidae > Botryllus > Botryllus schlosseri. Next base: position 19,120,478 of record NC_137249.1, read on the forward strand.
AATGCTGTGTCAAATTCAAACATTGCTCTTGTATATGTATAATTCGCAAGATGCGATTTGGAATGCCTTGACACTACTTTGAAGATCTGCATAACATTTCACAATTTGCACATCCCATAGTCTTATTTTCAATGCATTTGATATCCTGCATTTATTAAAATAATGTTCATGTTAAATAATGTTATGCTCTGTCATATGGGAAGGCGGATCATGCGATTTCGGGAGAATTGGACATTCCAATTCGACGTTTGCGTCATTGTATTGCAGCGTAGCTGATACCAGATTCCTTGCGGGTATTTGATTTGCGGTCTTCCACTCTTACGAACTAATGAGAATCGATTTCGGGTGTAGGAAATGCAGCTATTTTCTACCATCTTTGGAGGGTTTCCCCTCGTGCCAAACGAGTGAAAGCAAAAGTGGATCAGGCGTTATATTTGACCGTAATGCACGCCTTAAAATATTAAAATATTTCACGAAGGTTAGGTGTTCGAGTTCCTGTTTATTTATACACCATGCCGCTAAATAGTCTTCTCAAAATATTTGTAATGGCCTACTATAGTGATGTTGAATTCTAGTCAAGTACTACAACAAATGTCCAGTGAACTAGAACTCAATGGGAAACATAGTTCGAAGTAGCCTGTATCCTCAATGGACATTAGATTTCGCTAAAGAGGCTTCCACCTGAGACTCATGAACTCACATCAATATAGGATTTTGTGTAAGTAGCCTATAGGCCAGTGAAATTTTATCCCCCCCCCCCTAATCGTCAAAAAATAATAAAATGAGCAACTATTAGCTTTGCAATCCCAACGCATTGTTTGGGGGCATGGAAGGTGTTATCGCTGTTGAGATACTACTCAAATATGGAAATCGGACTATACAGAGAGCAATAATTGGGCTGGAGTAATGTATCATCCGGTGCACGAAAACAGTTTCGGTTGAATATTTTGTTAAACATAATCAATCATATGCAATGGTAGCAGGTATAGAACATATATATTTTAGCGACTGTAGTGCCTAATCCATATTATTACCCATCTTCAGCTTAGCTCAAATTTACCTGACCATAAGGTAAATCAAAAACCAATGACTCAGCTACACGCAATGACCATTTACATTTCATTCAGGGACATCTTCGGTTCGGTATCAGTCAAAATTAAGCAATTATGCAATTATGACATTTTAAATTTAAATACAATTAGGAATATTGCCATTGTTGAAACTTGGAAGTTTTAGCACAAATTAAACTTTTTACGAGTCGAGTTCAAAAAAACAACATTTCTCTCAGATGCTTTCACGCCCCACCAGTTTGAGAACCAGGGTTGTAACCAAGTCACATGGTTCCGAGTCACGAGTCAATCTTACTTTTGTGGTTTTGACTCGAGTCAAGTCGAGTCATTTTCAATTCATCACCGACTCGAGTCCGAGTCCAAGTCACCGTTTAAAGGGTCAAGTCCGAGTCATAGTGTTATGACTCGAGTCGAGTCCAAGTCACAGTATTGAAGTCATGTTCAGCTCATGTTTTCAATCCTGCTTGGGTGATATCGAATTCCTAGCTTGCCAAACATGCTCATTTTGTCCCTATCAGAGTTTTGGCTACTTCTTCCGGCTACTTCTTAAAATTGTTAGATTGCCTAAAAAAATCAAATTTGGCTCAATTCCAACCAGTAAAAAGCAATGCTATGAAAGAAAATGTTAGCTTAATTACAAATAGAGATTTTCGAATTTTACCGGCTATCTCATGATATTGTTACATTGTGTAAAAATATGATTCATAGCAAATTCCAACTAGAAGAAATGAAGTTATTAGAGTAGAATATTTTGGATATGAAAAAATAGTCGGCTTACTACTAGTATGTAATTATATTATATGAAAGAATTTCTCACTAAAAATACTTCATTTATTTTCAAATCCAAAATTTTCTCCTCTCATATCATTGATTCTAATTTTTAAAATTGAGCCAGATTAAATGTTCTTTTTATGCAACGTAACAATTTCATCAAGTAGCCACCGAGTAAAATAAAAAAGAAGTTACTTTTGAACAGTGCTATTCTACAAACATCACGCAGCATTAGCCATTCACTATAACTCACGTGCACAATACACATACCTAACAAAACCTCAAATTGACAGAGGGTATTGTGTGTTTTCACAGACGGCAGATCAAATCAATGAGTTACAATTTAAAAATACCAAAGTGGAAAGGAGATCCTCATATATGTTACAGGCCTTACAGCAGCGTGGCCTTGGCATATATCCATCCACATCTACTGAATACACGTTCCACTGGTGCACTAGATACAGGAATTGATAAGCATTTTTGAACCACATTGAAGAGCATTGGATACTCATTATTTCGAGTCACCCAAAAATGCAAATAATCATCGCTTTCAAATCTACACATGAGCTTATCAGTCTCTTATCAGATCCATAAGCTAATGGAAAGCAAATTTCGGATCGAACACGCATGATGTGAAGAAGATGGTTTCACCAAACGGTTTGGGATTACCGATAGGCCAATCCAAAGACTCATCAGTTGTGATCATGTTCACATTTACAAACACTCCTGCAAAACGCTTTAAAATAGAAATTTCCAATGCTTCAACTAACGCGCGCAAGTAATTGACAGTGAGGATGTGCCTAATCGCATGGTTGTGGACTGAGAGCAGGGTTGGTACGACCCTGATTGGCATTGGGACGCAACAACGCTGTCTGGCGAAACGAGAGAGTAGCTCAAGAGCAAAAGTGCCAGGCAGCATTGTTGCGTCCCAATGCCAATCTCCATAACAATGAAAAAGTCGAGGCCGATTGTGGGGTTCCAGGGCCACGAGCGGAATAACATTTATATTTTCGTAAGCAGTGCAGAGTCAGCTTTCGATTGATACCCGTTTTACCAAACTTAATGCTCGCCAAGCCGGTCAAAAATGACCTTCAAATTGCCTGTAGCCAAATCGAAATTGTGACGTGAATCAATTTCTGAGGCGTGAGATTTGGTTGTGTCGACACCATATAGGACACTATGGTACCATTGTCTGTCGTTTTTGCGGCGGCATATTTGATATCAGACGAGTGCAACGAAAGCAGTGGTGACCAATAGCGATATCGGCAGAATTCGTCAGATGTGTTGAACTAGCCATTACAATTCGCAAATTTATTCATCTTCAAGTCATATAAAATAAGCCGAGTCATTGACTTGAGTCGAGTCATGCGTAATGACTCGAGTACAAGTCGAGTCAATCCAAATATTGACTCGAGTCGAGTCGAGTCATTTTCCCATTTCAAGAAAATGACTCGAGTCAAGTCGAGTCACAAAAAAAACGTGACTCGAGTCTGACTCGAGTCGAGTCATGACTCGAGTCATTACAACCCTGTTGAGAACCACTGGTATAAACGCAAACGGTTTAGTCGCACAATTCAGGTACCCTTATGTCGACTTCTACCAAATCGAGTCAACTACGAATCTGATGAAAACCAAGCCGAAACAGTTCTATTGATATTAGCTTTACCCGTAGTCCTAGGGGTCAAGAGCGAACCGGTCACAAAAATACCAGTTCTGCCTGTTCCTCGTACAAGCCGCAAACGCGAAACGTGGTTCCAAAAGAGCCGCAGGGAAGATTTTAACCTATTAGGCATATTCAGCCGTAACTCCAATTAAGGTGGCTAAATGGTGGGACGGTTTTTGTGTATAGCTTCGTAATGACGTTTCCAGTAGGGTTACCATATTTTCGCGCTTAGCGCCTCCTAGCGGATTTTAAAATGAGCTCCGAACACACGACGTCCCATTGGCAATGCTTTGTATACGGGAGTGGATTTTTGAACATATGTCATGATTGCGAATTAACTAAACTATTGGGCCATCTCGCATTTGCGCGTTGGTGATTGACAGGGTCCGTATTCTCATTTCGTCTGCAGCAGACTTCTTCACGGGCAGGATGAAATTTTCTGGCCCGCCGGCCGTGTGCTTGATTGGCCTGAAATACTGTTAGGTCGGTGCAGACAACACATTTTGCCAACTCCCGCCCCCAAAACACTGGTGTGGGACCAACCATAGGGTGATCGATGCAACATCTGGTTTCTATGTGCCTCTGGTTCTTCAATTTTGTCATGGATTTCTGCGAATTAGGGTAGTTACTAGTTAGCGTAGTGGTAAAGATAAGCGACTGCTACGCGGCCCGTTTTCGATTCTGCGTCGGAGGTTTATCTGGCCTCTTCTTCCCCAACGTCGCTGTTCTTACGGCGACAAAGATCCAGGAAAAAGACCCGAGGAAATAACGCACTCACAAAGAATGGGAAGAGCCGCGAAATAAAGATTAACATCGACAAAGAACTATGATATCGGGCAACTAGGTCGAGGTGGATGCCAGTTTAAGAGACCGCAACTGGTCGTTCGGCACCCTCCTATCTGTCCATTAGATCGCATTGTACATGTATGTGTCTTGATCAGATGAGAATATGTAGTCTGACGATTAATAAACCACTTTAAAATTTTATCCTCTCTCAGTCCACATGATAAAAGTTAGCGGTAGGGCTGGTAGAGATGATGACTTTGAAAATGCAGGGAACGTTATTGTACATCGCTAAGTCATGTTCATACCACACGGATAAGACTATATATTTATAAGCCGAAATGCAGGTCTGGACCAGCCGGTTGTACATCCGGTGGTTTCCAACGGGGTTGTAATGACTCGAGTCATGACTCGACTCTAGTCCGACTCGAGTCACGTTTTTCAGATGACTCGACTTGACTCGAGTCATTTTCTCAAAATACGGAAATGACTCGACTCGAGTCAATTTGTGTATTGACTCGACTTGGACTCGAGTCATTGCGCATGACTCGAACCAAGTCATATGACTCGAGACTCAGAATGCCAAGACCGACGTTCCATTGTAATTTCGAGGAATAGTTAAGTAATCACACTATTGGGACTTTGTCTATTGGTACTGGTACTTGAAAATGCGTCCAGAAACTGCTAAAAATGACGAAAATTAGAATATAATAAATGCGAACCATTCGATATCACCAAACAGAGTTATATAAAGAGGATTTAACGAGCTGTTAACTGGAAACTGGGCAGTCAACACAATGACTTGGACTCGACTCGAGTCATAATACCATGACTCGGACTCGACCCTCTGCTCGGTGACTTGGACTCGGACTTGACTCGGTGGTGAATTGAAAATGACTCGACTTGACTCGAGTCAAAACTATAAAACTGAGATTGACTTGTGACTCGGAGCCTTGTGACTTGGTTACAACCCTGGTTTCCTAACTTTCGTGGTCGCGACTATATTTTCAATTTGAAAAGGTTCCGTGGCCCACCTTAAAATTTGGTAAGCTGATTACTAAAAAAATGGTAAGCACCTTTGCCCAGACTTACTCACAGCCTATGTCTAATTAAGTTCAACATCTTCGCGATCCCCAGAATAGGGCAAACGACCCCAAGCTTGAGAACCACTATCTTTGACCAAAGTATTCAAGGGGCCTACACGACCGACACTAGGAATATAGGGTTCTCTTAAAATTGCGATTACAACTAGTCTTATTACAGTTAATTATATTTATTTTAATTTAATTGTAGTTTTATTTAGGTACCCATACTAAAATCTGTATATGAGTCACTAAATCGCGCGCAGCGCGAAGAAAATTTCAAGTAGCATAAATCTTCCCCAAAATAATATACTGTGTTAATTTACGAAAGAAATTTCCGCTCCGTTCAAGTCTTCAAAATTCCGGACATTTCGGCATATTTCAGCATTTCCTCCCGGAACCAGTTACTACGGCGAAATTCCGAATATTTCCGGGAAATTCCGGCTGTACGGCAACCCTACTTTCAAGTTACTAGTTTTGTAATGATTGAGCCTGCTGGCCGCTAAGACTCAAGTTACTATTGTTATCAGTGAATGTAAGCTCTTCCCCGTATTTTGTTTTAAATGTTGTATTTTCCCGTTCATGCGTTCTTTTTTGTAATTATGTTTCAAAGACATTTTATTGCTGTTCTCTGCAATTATTGCTAGTATTGGCCTACAATATGAATGTAAGCGTCCTGCCAGAGTTGAAGGTGACTTGCGCAACCGCTATCAAGTTCATTGTTGATCACTGCGCGCGATTGTCGAGCATGAAATGTTTATGTGAACTCGATTTGAGAGTTCGATTGCTCAAGGTTCCTCCTGTACAGCCGCACGCGCGTAAATTTTCGAAATTTTACGTTAACGGCAAGGCAACAATCAATACGAATGCAACACGCCGACATATTGTTAATACGTGATAGAACCATTATGCAAGGCAAATTCGATTCCCCCTAATCGAATTTGCATTTGTGCAATCATTTGATAACCGCAATCAAAGTGCCAGAGAACCGCTGTTTGGTAGCCATTACTATACAGGTTAATCATTGCTGCAATGTATGACAAATGAGAATACAACGAAACTGTGAGGTAATATTGAAATTCCTTTGCATCAACGGTATCAAATAGATATCAGCCCAATAAATTAACATGTACCCTATAGGTACATCGGAGCAATACAGATGGAATGTTAACAAATTTCGTGTTCGTAAATAAGACGAGGTGATGATACGAGGATAAGAAATGCAAGTGAACTGGAAAAACATTTGCAGTGAGAGTTAGCGCGTAACTTGCTGCCTGACCTGCAATAACAACGGGCCTTTGTGAATACTGAATTTTATATTCTAAATGATGTCACGCGGCCTTGCGTAAGGCGTCAGAGTCGAACAGCGACGTATATATCTTGAATTAAATTTTGGCTGAGATCGCTTTGTAGTTGAGGTTCAGCAGTGGCTTTATATTTAAAGGTAGAATTTCAGGCACACGACTTTCAGTAGAAGTTGAGTGGAACCACAGCATAAAACTATTTCTTTGTTTATCATCTGCCCTTGCAACTGTGACATTGACGAGAATTACGCATCAGTCAACAATGAATCACATAAATATGAAACTTCACAAACTTTCAAACAACCTTCAATAGTTCTTTATCATTGACAGCTAACCTATCCAAATCATGAACTCTGGTGTTATTAAAGCGTCAATCTGTCATGTTGAAGCTTTCTTCTTTCTTAATCCATTTATTCTGAATGTGTTGTGCTGGAATAGCAAGAAGACGATGATCAGTCTTCGATTTTCTGGAACATAATTTGAATATATTTGCAGCACAAGATCGTTAAATGCAATTTGTCATCATCAATCAACATTTCTACACATCGTATATAAAGTAAGACGGGATTAAAAAAAATAGGTGAATTTCTGAAAACCGAAATTTCAGACCATTTTATGGGTGAAAAATATTTAGGACAAATGAACGAATGAAATGCATGTGGCAAGGACGTTTAAAATAAATTTCATCAAATCTGTTTGAAAAAAAAGATTGCACCGACTGTCCAAAGCACGCTTAACCTAATTAAATTTGTTAATTGACATGATTACCTATTCGTGAAGTGTTTCTGCTGCCTGCTCGGCGTATACGTGCTACGATTGTTTTGGCGCAGCGACTTCGCGGTGTTCGCAATAATAGCAGCTCACCGCTTCAAAGTGATGTTGTTCACGTAAAATCGCTTTCGCGATCGTATTTTTTGCAAGATCGTATTTTTTGCGATACCAACAAATAGTATGTGGAAGGCAAGAATCCTGTAGTGCCCAGCCTTTTTATGGTTGCGATCCGTCTCCAAATTTGATGAGATGATTACTAAAAAAGATCAACACTTTCGTCCAGACCAGTATCTCCCAAACTTTTTTGAGCTACCGCCCCCTGGACAACAAATAAAGTGCCAGCGCCCCCCGACACCCCCTTACCACGCCTAAATGATAAAACGAAAGTTGTTCTGCATTTATTACAGCTAATAATGAGACGGATGAAGCTGTTGTATTATTATTATTATCATCATCCTCGACATATTAGGTTTGAGTTTTGATGCGAACAATCTCATTCTAAAATCTCCACTCTCCAGTGTCCAGTGTCCACGTCCCGGACTGTCAAGTCGATTTCTGCTGTGAGCCAGAAACTTGATCACGGCACTTAAAACACGTTCTATCAAATATCAGCTGGAAAGGGCAATGACGAAAAACTCGACCCGACTCCAGTGAGAGTATTTCTATTTGATTCAATTGTGTATCCAGAACGATTGATTGGAGATATTGAACTTTGGGTTGAACTCAAATTTGTTCTACACTACACTGAAATCAGCTCCTAAATCATTTCATGCTCGGAAACTTCACAGAATGGATTGAATATCCGGCGAGGAATTTCTAATTGGAATACATCCAGGAATCGTATCACCATCTCCTCGTGCAATTTTCTGAGTTAATTGATTTATGTTTCTCCGTCAAAATGGGGTATTCGAGCTGGACCGGTAGGGCGGTAGCCCATGCAAGCTTGGCAATTGGAACAGGCCACGTGTCGCAAAATTTCGGTGAAATATCACGGGCTTATTGAATCCCGACAGAGCCATTTTCACCTTTATCAGGTTCATCATTACTAAGAACGCAAATTTTGGAAAATATGCCCGTCAAGTGCAAGCGATATCGTTTATTCTCGGAACCAGAAACGCCGTGTCAAAGGCCACCGTCGCGGCACTGTGGTAATCCACGATCGTTTGAAACAACGTAAAATTACGCAAGGCAGTTTCTGTTAAAATGCCATCACGCCTTGCAGTGACCACTAACTGCTCAAATACTTGGTAGTTTTCACAGCACACAATGAACCACGCTTTTCAGGGATACTGGCGTCTGCTAAATTAGTCCATTAATGGGCAGGTTCAACATTGACAAGTAGCAATGGACTTTTCCGGTACAGCTGAAAAGATAGACGGACGACCCTAAATTGCACTGGCTGAATCGATTCTGCATTTTTACTCCGAATTTAGCTGCTTTATTAATCAATCGTTTCAACACTACGCAGCAGTTATCTTCTAAACCTACACCGCTCCATTTGCTCTCAGCGCCCCCTTACCGCCCCACTTTTATAGCCAGCGCCCCCAATCGCCCATTTCATGGTCAGCGCCCCCGTCACGTTCGCGAACGCCCCCAGAGGGGCGCTTGCGCCCACTTTGGGAATCACTGGTCCAGACCTAACTCAGTCCGTATTTGGGAAACTGGATGCTTAAAAAAAGGCTCAACTCCTTCACCTGTACAGACTCACGGCATATTTGGAAAGCTACTAACTAAAAATAAATTAAAACGTCACCACCTCGGCTACCCCCAGAAAATATGGCAAACTGCCCCCAGGGTCGCGACCCCCAATTGAAACCCACTTATTTAATTTTATCACCCGTATAGTTCAATAGTTCACGTCGGTCAACCAGGGTGAGTTGATAAAGTTATTCTTATTTTGACGCCGTCTTTAGCGATTATGATTTTTTCGAAGAAAATAACCTGGCTACCAAGCCTACACGGCAGGTTCAGTCTACAGGGCTGTGAGTTATCAAAATTGGAAAGTAGCTGCGGTAGACATATGCAACGACTGACCACTGTTGAACCATCCTATAATGACAATTGAGCAGTTCACTTGCCTCCCAAATTACACTCAAAAGATCTGCTGCAGAAATTTCATACGGGGAGCAATTTAATTGCCTTTATACAAGAGTTGAAATTGAGGATACAATTACAATACAATAGAACACGGTCGGTGGTTATTACTAGGGATTGTGTCAATGTGAGGTTCACGTTCGCGTTCTGTGTGTGAGCCTCAGAAAAGTAAAGGTTCACGTTCACAAACGAACCTTGGTAGGTTATGCACTGTGAACCATGTTCATATATTATATATATTATCGCATTTTAACTGCGGGCAACTCTATGCATGGCGCTGGCAGCATAACAAAATCAACCCTAAATGAGCATGCACCTTGACAATCTCAATAATGTTACTTGCTTGGTTACAATAGCCTAGTTCGTCCGCAATATCCAGCTTTCCTTTTATGAATATTTAGTGACTCTGTGCTGTGAGCTTGACCCGCAATCACACAACATCAAGAGCGAAATACGCTACATGTAGGTAGTCAACGAAATGATGTATTTTAAACCAATTAATGAAATTGATGTCGTATTGTCGTTGTCTGATGTAAAAAATCCAGCAAGCGTACGGGGTCATCTCCATCTCATGTTTATTGTATCATAAAAACAAAATCCGTGCATGCGATTGGGGTGTTGGCTACTGCTGTATAACTTGTCAATGGGTAATATCGGTAACAAGTATAGAAACACGTTTTACACTCTGCTCAAATCGAACGAGGCAGCACTCAGACGCCGAATACATTGTCCGGTCTGGCCTAGACCGTTAAGGCGTAAGCTTATATTCCCTTGCAAGTCCTCGTCGAAATGGTTGGCAAAGCGAGATATTGATTTTATGGGATTACTAAATCATTTGATTGCCCCAGTTGATACATTTGGTGACGTTTAAAAAGACAGTATGTACTTCAAAATTGTGGCATGGCTCGAGTCGTCGCTAGGTATCGTGTACTACCGAACATATAGGGATGGTGTGAACGTGTGGTTCACGTTCGCGTTCTGTGAGTGAACCTCGGAAATTTAGAGGTTCACGTTCACAAACGAACCTTGGTAGCTTCTGCACTGTGAACCTTTTTCATATATTACAATTTTCTTTTCATTATAACATCTCTGTATGAAATTTATTGCATTTAAACTGCGGGCCACTCTGTGCATGGTGCTGACAGCATAAAAGAAAATCAACACCAAACGGGCATGCACCTTGACAATCTCAGAGATTTTACTTGCTTTCAAGTTTGCTCGAAATATCCAGCTTTCCGCTTGTGAATATTTAGTGACTCTCTGCTGTGAGATGGGCCTGCAATCACACATCATCAAGAGCGAAATACACTACATGTTGTCAGCGAATCATGCTTATACAATCAATCAATGAAATTGATATCGTTTTCTGATGTAAAAAATGTAGCAGCCAATCTCGACTTCATATGGTTATTGTATCATAAAAACCAAATCCGTGCGATTGGGGTGTTGGCTACTGCTGTATAACTTGTTAATGGGGTAATATAGGTATCAAGTATAGAAACACGTTTTACACTCTGCTCAATATCGACGTAGCAATACATACATATAGATTGTCCTGTCTGGCTTATATTCACTTGCAAGTCGTCGTCGAAATTGTTGGCAAAGCGACGGAAGATATTGATTTTATGGGATTATTAAATCCTTTCATTGCCCCAGTTGATACATTTGGCGACGTTTAAAACGTCAATATGTACTTCAGCATTGTGGCAATATGTGGCCTCAGTCGTCGCTAGGTTTAGTGTACTGTACGTAGATATAGGCTATCACTTCACTGAATGTACTCACTACTCACGTAGGGTTGGAATTAGCAATATCACGTCACGTGACGTCATGAGGTTCGCTTTCGCGTTCACACAGAACCTTTCAAAAAGGTTCGCGTTCACACGAACCTGAATCTTTCAGAGGTTCACACATTACTTTCATCCGCGATGTAGGCCTACAATCTGAGAAATTTTCGGTCTATACTGCGGGAATACCTAACATAGACATTTATACCACGGCCGTAGGGCTTGTCGATCAACATTCAACATTTCTGGTTCCTGCCGGGAAAATGTGCAAAAATGTAATGGGAAATGATGTTGTAGGTATGTTTGCGGTAGACTCCTGATTGTATGCTGACCGCTCTCGACGGAACCTGTTACTCATCCGCAAGACGTCGCACTGGAACAATTTCGTCGCGGAAAACTGTGAGCGTTCGCGTCCAAATGACTGTTGAGTGTTGACTGTAGATATTCACATGAAAAGGACGGCGATAAGGACTTGCTTGATTATAGACCAGGATATTAAATTTACGCTGTTGCGAGTCACTACCCACGTATACCATTACCAAGTCATATTTCTGGTTCCTGGGTCATGCCTGTAACATATTATTCCACGACATCGTGAAATTTATCGAGCTCCCGGACTTTTTCATCAAATTTATCATTAACGAAAGTATGTTTCCGCGGGCTATTTCACCGTATCCCAGCAATGATACAAATTCAGTTTTCACTGTTTATTTCCTTCAAGTATGACTACTGACTTTGGAAGAGGACTATTACGTTAGGATGGTACCATAAGAAACATCGGGTTGCATTATTACGTCATTGTAATCCATTCGGAAACGTACCATGACATTTATATCACTAATTAAATCAGGGGCGGGCAACTTCTCCAGACGGCGGGCCGGATATAGCAAAATTAAATACTTGGCGGCTGGATTGCTGAAGCGATGCATGATTCGTCCATGTATCCACATATACAAGGAATAAATCGCATTTAATGAATGTATTTTAACGACAGCAATCTCACTTCAAAGCAATTTCTCGCCGATAATGTGGATTTGAGAACAGCATTGTCATACTATAGATAACTAACCTACGGATAGATACGCAACACACGTCGTCACGCTTGCTTGCCCGGAGGGAATTACGGCTCAGCAATCTGAACGCAACATAATTGCTAATCCGCTAGCTGACGACCCGCGCGCTTAAATTCAACAAAGTTGATCTTATTTGAAAGCTACTGTCGCACTGATTCCGAATATATACATTAAAATCGAATCAGGGCAATGGAACCCCCTTGAAATACACCTCAAAGTCTAAAAATCGGCATCGTTCTAAACAATCGCAGAGACGCAGCACAATGACCATAACAATGGCCCTTGCGTGATTGCGATTGTTCAGAACAATGCCGATTTTCAAACTTTGAGGTGTATTTCAAGGGGGCTCCATTGCCCTGATTTAATTTTAATTGTATATTTTCGGAATCAGTGCGACAGTAGCTTTCAAATAAGTTCAACTTTATTGAATTTAAGCACGCGGGTCGTCAGCTATGAGATTAGCAATTATGTTGCGTTCAGATTGCTGAGCAGTAATGACCTCCGGGCAAGCAAGCGTGACGACGGGTGTTGCGTATCTATCCGTAGGTTAGTTATCTATAGTCATTAGGGTTGTCCATAATTTGGAAAATCTCAAAAAAAGATGCGTATCCATGTCTCATTCTGTAGATTATTGATAAAAAACGTCAATGAACCTGCAATAAGCTCATAGTAAAGTCGTTAACATTTGTCTAAATGCGTTTGAAAGTAGCTGCCGCAGAGTGGGCGTGTTAGCGACCATAGAACGGCGAGAAGGCTAGTAATCACGACATCACGTCTCTTGATTGGTTATTAAGCTATGCTTGAATGATCACGACCACAGCGGCTTGCTGATTATGTGCTTCTATTACTCCAAGGAGATCGCTAACGGCAATGATTATGTAAGCGCATTGTACATTGGTGATTTAATAATGAAATGAGACATCTGGTCATTGAATGTTTTAGTGTTAAAACTATAGGTAACGATAGGTTTAGAGCAACATAGCCTCTTACAGGCATGACAGAGGTGAAATAGCGAATGATTGTGAACTTATAGAACTAAGTATAGATCCAAGAAATACTTATATGATATGCTTGAGATTACGCCAAGTGGTCCTGCTTTTCTGGGTGCAGGTAAGGCATATTAGACAACACCAAACCGGTGCAGCATAACATGTGAGATGGATGCTGGACGCAATCCTGTATGCTCAGAAGATATGTGGGCCGACCAGGTAGCTTACATTGGATTTATGAAGAAGAGTGTAACTACCACACCGCTTCAACCCATCCTTTTTATGTTCATGTCTGGCTTGATTCAAGCATTAGTCGTTATGCAGCCGGTAATGATCTGACATTCATTAAGGACATGCTAAGCAATGCAAGCAAACTGTCTTTTTGTTGGTCCTACCAGCACAGTCTGTGCTTATCTTTAAACCTCTTTGCCCGGCATCATTGAGGACTTTGACAGCACTTGCGGGTATGATTCATTATGCTGCAAGAATCTGACAAGTGCCAAGAATAAATGACTGATTCATCCAGCCCTTACAGCATTCAAGACTTCAATTATGTACCACGACAACAGCCTAATAAGATCAGACAAAGTAGCGTCGATGTCAAGCTTTATATTTGAATTCAATGATGGTACATCCCCTCTGAAACTAGAAATTCGTTTGCCACTTGCATAAGCGCCTTTGCAGTATTTTTCCGCGTGTTTTTGTGCTTTCCGTCAATGAAATCAAGGCATACAGGCTACAACGGTTGCCTTCACAATAAGCCATCCAGTCATGTATTTAAAGATATTGTGAAGCAGCTGTTCTTATAGTTCATCATGTTTTTCGCATCTCAACATGTTCTGAATGAATCCTAAATCATTAGTTGCGGACCAACCTACAATGCACTCACAGAATCACCGCCGTCAGCCGACTCCTTGACCAGCTGATCAACAAGCCGCCAGCGTCGTGATCATTGAAGCATAGCAGATTAGTCAATCAAACGCCATGATTTCGTGATTACTAGTCTGCTTGCCGTTCTATGGTCGCTGACACGCCCAATCTACGGCAGCTACTTTCAAACGCATTTAGACAAATGTTAACGACTTTCATGTGAGCTTATTGCAGGTTCATTGACGTTTTTTACCTATAATCTATAGAATGAGAGATGGATACGCATAAATTTTGAGATTTTCCAAATTATGGACAACCCTAATAGTCATACAGGCGCCGCCATGTCTGCTTCTCTCTGGTCAATTACCACACGGTGCAATCCTTAATTTAGAGTTCAAGGCGTTCGATAAGCCCGGTACCCCAAATTTACCCCAAGATTCATTAGGGTTGCGTACATCGTAAATGCCGATAATGCAAGTCTTCTCGCTTCGACGAACTTACGCGTACGCACCACTCTCGTACGCTGCGCACACACGTATATAACAACATACAGTCACTAAAATTTGACGTTTAAACAAGTAGTGGGGAATCTCGGCAGACTGGGGCCGCGGGCCACATTATCATGTAAGACGGGGAACTGTCCGCGGGCCGGACAAAATCCCGTCGCAGGCCTATGTTGCCCGCCCCTGAATTAAATGTAGACAGGGTGCCGACGAGCAAACAAATTTGACTGACAGCTCCATATATCAAATGCAACTGGCTGGCGCGAGTCAATCACGCGCTCACGTAAAGAACGCGTACAGGACACGCTAAAGCTATCGCGCTTAAAACGCACATTCGCTACAACTGAATGCCTACCTACGGCCCATTTGAGACACGACCATTTTGTATTAGTAGTATTATATTCCAGTTATTAAATCAATCCTAATCCGCGGTTCTATCATTGTAAACCTTTCAAGACGCACGATGTACAACGCTATACACGAGACACGACGCGATGACGTTTATCCGCATAGTGTAGAGCCTACGTACAGTCGTACACTCGTACAGTCGTACAGTTATTATTATTATTATTACACACAGGTATTCACAGTGATGCTTATGGCCGTTTAGGCCTTGTGCGTCACGACACAGATATTTGTACAGTTCATTTTCATTAAATAGCGAATCAGTACCTTCGGCTTCATGCATCTTCTGGCTTTCTCATTGGACGACTTTCATTCACGCGCATTCACACTTTCACTCTTTTCACTTGCATGCGTCCGTCTTCTGGTCTCGGCTGCCGACTTTATGAGAGCGTGGCTTACTCTCTTTCTGGGCTTTTTTTCAACACACTGTTAGTACAGCGGGATCGGCGATGAGGCGCCCAGATAACCTCCGGTACATAGATACATGGCAGACAGTTAATAGGGTGTCGTATCGACTAAGCAGTAAGTACAGTATATTAATCTAACACCCACTATGGCCTACTGGTATACTATAGTATAATATATCATTTATGACCGATAAAACCATGCTTCATCTTAGAGCCCGACCTCTTATTGATTCGCCGATAATATCGAGTCGATGTCCGCTTTGGAAGAATTATTACACTGGTCAACAAAATGAAATTTTTTTTGGCAGAACATCTGAGAGCCGTTTTTTCTGTTTTTTTCGAGGTTGTTGATTACGAATATCACATTAGTTTTGCCAGATGGCTCTAGAAAAGAAAATATTTACATCCTTAAAAAAGCTTAAAATGACTGTATTTACCCTTGAATATTTCACTTGGTAGGAAGTAAATCTTATATTTTTCTACTTTTGTACTGCGCATAAATAAATAACTGACTATATGATGAACACTCATGTCGTTCTCAGTTATTCCATCGATATCAATATGACCTGATGCGACAACTCATTTTGTTAAAAATACAGTTTGTCAAGCCTAAGAATTGTACTTTGGCACAATGGAAATATGTTTTCCCCTGTCCAATTGGTCATTCTACCAAGATGAAAGAGGAGTATAAAGCTATCAAGTTTGTCCCTGGAAAGCTTAAATAAAATACTCATATGCGTCTCATCTCTATTAATTGTAAATGGATAATTTTCCGTAAAGCCAACAAAGTGGGTATACCTATTAGGCCTATCCATATCAAACGAGAAGCTTAAATCTGGAGTCTCTGATGGATCTCAAATTCGAATACGGATTAAGGATTGCAATTTCATAATAAGAAAGGTGCTCACTGCATGGAATCCCATCCAGAATGTAGTAAAGAAAACTTTTTGGAAGATCACAAAGCACCCAACTACACACAGTTGGTCCGAGAATTGGCATCTGCATATGGAAACCATGGAGCAAACCTGAGCATTGAATCTGACTTCCTGTTCAGTCATCTTGATATCTTTTCTGATAATATTGTTGATTAGTGGCAATAGAAAGGGGAAAGGTTCCACCAATACATCAAAACAACAAAAGAAAGACATCAGTGCAGATGCGACGAACATATTATGGCAGACTATTGCTGGAATCTTTCGAAAAACTGCACTAAATTACTTACAACCGAAAATAGTACAAGAACCAATTTTGCTTTAAGATAAGGTATTATTATTATATTCCAACTGATTATTTTGAATTTAAAATAGGTGGTTGACATAAAACTGATTCAATTATTTCAACGTTATTTGAGTATTTAGGTAATTACTTATATACATGATTGAAGTTTATTAATGTACAATGATATCCGTGAAAGTCTCCAACTCTGATAAATCTAATAACCCGAAATATAATTCTGTTGATGTATTTTGATTTAAAACAGTCTTCAGCGTGTCAAAATAACAAGTAGATTGAATTTCTGAACTTAATACTACGACTGAGCCGATTTTTTTTATTTGGCCCATACAACGAAAATATGAGATTTTAGTCAAAATAGCCCCCATGGATTATCTCCAAAAATAGAGCCAATTTGAAAAAAACCAAGGTCATATTCGGAATCAGTGACCTTCAGAACGCCCCAAACCACTCTTACTTTGTCTGCCTAAAAATATGTGTTGACCAGTGTTATCGGTGTCGGCCATATGAGGTGAAGAAATATAGGAATTTTCGTGAGAGAGAGAGAGAGAGAGAGTCTTTATTTTCATCCAACCAAAATACATAACACACGGCAGTGATGGTTGTACAGAAAATATGCTTGCACAGTATTCGGTATTAGATAGGAATGATCGATAAGACCGTGAAGGTCATCTAGTCTGATCACACCAGCATCAAACAGGTACACTTGACTCTAAACCAGTGGTTCCCAACCTTTTTTGACTCATCGCCCCCTTTTCAAGCTCAACGCCGATCATCGCCCCCCAAATTTTGTGAACCGAAAAATCGGTATACAAACTGTAATCACCGGCGGGTTGACTAAAAAAAAAAGTCAACTTTGCCGTTCGATGTCGAATTTTACACTTTGCAACTGAATTTTCGTGGGATGACTAAGAAAAAAAAAAGGTCATTTCTCCGACTTGACTCCAATATAGCCGTTTTAACGCGTCATCGCCCCCTATCGCCCCCTTCGTCATTTTCGCCCCCCTATACCGCCAAATCGCCCCCTGGGGGGCGATATCGCCCACGTTGGGAATCACTGCTCTAAACACTCTGGCTGTAAAAAAGGTTACAGTAGTTAAAAAAAAAATAGAAGAAAAATTAAACGATGGTAGCAAATGATCAATGAAGCAATGTCTGGGCGAGGTAGGGCAACAGTGTTAGTGTAACGGCAAGAGGTGATCAAGGAGAGCTTTTTTGAATCTATTATAAGGCAATTCACGGATATGTGGTGGTAATGCATTCCAGATGATAGGTCCCGAGTAGTCGATAGATCTCTTAGTTAGGTTGCTATTGGGTGGGGGTAAGTAGATATTTCCTTTAGACGAGGATCTCGTGTAGTGGGAGTGGACATTTTTGGCAGGCATGAAATAGTCATCAAACACAGGAGGCAAACTATTGGAAAAATATTTGTGAATGACTTTTGATACTTCGAAGCGATATAGTTTGTCAACTTGCAAAATTCGAAGCTTACGGTAGTAAGGCGATAGTTTGGTACGTAAAGGTACATATGAGATCAGCCGTATCGCACGGTTTTGCAGGGTTCGAATTCTGCACAAAAATGTTGTGCATGCACTTCCCCATACTACGATTCCATATTGTAGGTGAGAGTGGAAAAGAGAGAAATAGATGGTTCGTAATATTGATCTGGAAACCAAAGATTGCAGACGGGTCATTATTCCCACACACCGAGCTAGTTTTGATATTGTGCATTCAATATGCTGCTTCCAAGACATTTTGGCATCAACGGTGACGCCGAGATATTTTGCTGAGTCACATATGGAGATTTGTTTATGATTGATGTTCACAGTGAAACTATGATTGGCATTATTTAAAAGGAGCATCTCGGTCTTATCTGCATTCAAACTTAGTTTGTTTGCTTGCAGCCATCTCGACACTTTTGGGAGTTCCCTATTCACAGATACATGCAAATCATCGACAGTGTTGGAGGTTATGAAGAGGTGAGTATCATCAGCAAATAGGGTTGTGCGGAATAAAGATTCATTAACAATGTCGTTAATATAAATGAGGAAAAAAGTCGGTCCAAGGACTGAGCCTTGTGGCACTCCACAAGTTATATCTCTGGTAGTCGTTCTTAATGTCCCCAATTTCTTTAGAGCATGGTGGTAGGAGGCCAGAAAACTAGAATCCTTGATCGCTAGATTGGGAATATTGCTGTATTTTCTATAGCTTACACTTTGAAGGTGTCCAGATGCAGCCTTTCTAGTTCATTTCATGTTCGAGTACGACTATGCCTTTAGAGCTGTTGAAATGAATGCTCTGAAGCTTTGAAAATGCGCCTTTTGAGGTAGATTCTGCCATATTTGACTATCGGCTTAATTTATCGTAGTTATCGGTGAAGGTGTTGGATATTGGTTTTATCGGTATCGGCTCAAAAATCCAATATAGGTCTGGCTGTACTTAATCTTTCGGCTGTACTTCTTTTTGACGCTTCATGCGTCTTTTCATTCTCTACCTTGCATTCGTCGTTTATCGGGTCGTTCTGTGGCTATTTTGTGTACGAAAAGCGACGGAAGTGAGGAAGAACCCAGATTAACATCCGACACTTTGAAAAGTGCTACAGAATAGTGATTCGATTCGATTCGTGCGTGGATGTCGGAGTCCCATAGAAGTCGGATGTGACGGGAAGTTTTACTGATCCTCGCAAGTAAAGCGTGTGGATTGTATTGAATGTGTCTAGTTATCTAGTACTCTAGTACCATGTCCACATCATTCTTCGTAGAGGCTCAATAATTTGTACTGGTTGTATAGTTCCTGGTATGATTTGCAAGATTTATCAAGTAAAGTGGTCAAATGTCGTTCATATCAAGGGCAAATTAATATTTATATCCCTGTCTTTTGCGCACATCACTCGGTGTGCATGTGTAAGCTATAATTCGCACGCATTTCAACGACCATATAGTTTCACTTCGGCGTTGGTACAGAAGGAAACACTTTATCGATATAGCCGCTTCTTCTTCCTATGCGCTGAGATATCGCGCATGTGCGAGAACGCGGCGCGAGAATGACAGGCGGATGGATAAGCGAAGTCTACCGTTGTTCGCGATAAGCGGTGGTACCATTTGTCATTGCTTTCTTGGTCACGTCGATTTCGAACTCACGGTGACCTTTTCAAACCCGCAATGCCGTTTTGACACGAGTTTAGACCATAATCACTCGCATTAGTTTTGACCAATACAGAATCCAAAGTGCATATTAAATTAGCTGTATGTCAATAAATGCAAGGTCAGTAAGCGTAAAGCTTCTGGGTTTTGTTTTTGATGAACATAACTGTGCTACACAGACTCCATACAATGTGTAATATCAGCTAGTCAGCACTATATTATATAATCGGTAGAGATACTGTGTGATCGTGCTATGGTCGCGCTGTTCCAGATTACACTGACACACAAAATGATACCTGATATAGAAAATGTTCGAATTGTAATGTTTGTAGCTAGCGAATGAATTCGTATTCGGCATATACAGCCTATGCTCCCGAGCCGAGAGAGAGCTTAGAACAGTGGTTCTCAACCTGGGGTCTGCGGACCCGTAGGGGTCCGCGAGACCTCAAACTTTTCAAAATGTTTGATAACCTAATCTTAACTTTTTTTAATTTGAGAAAGCATGAGGTAGATTCGCACCGCAACTGCTAAAACTTCATGACTCACACCATCATAATGATCGCCTCACATGAAATATCCTACTGTGCAAATTAATTTTAATTGCCAAATTGCCAATAACCGACTGATACAAACATATTACTGTTTAGGGACGCTTTGGTGGAGTTTGTGGAAAAAATAAAAATATGGAGATAGTAAGTTCAATCAGGGCAGGGGCGGGCAACTTCTCCAGTCGGCGGGCCGGATATAGGAAAATTAAATACTTGGCGGGCCGGATTGCTGAATCGATACATTATTCGCCCATTTATCCACATATACAAGGAATAAATCGTATTTAATGAATGTATTTTCATGGCAGCAATGTAACTTCGAAGCCATTTCTCGCCAATAATGACGAAGACAATGTGGATTTGAGAATAGCCGCGTCATTATTTTTATCGAATTCACATTTCCGGTATAGTTACGGTAGTTAAAAAAAGGTAGCGCTTAAATACGCGCAAAACTCACTGTCGCATGAATTACATATGAAATGACAATACGAATGAATAGGTTGAAGGTAGAGCCGTAAACAAAATTAACGTATGAATTAGGTTTAAAGAAATATTCCGAAATTAAAATCAGGGAATTGGTAGTTATGTTCCACGGAGATGCCGTGACTATAAAAAAAAACGAACAAAAATAGATTGGTAAATAAGCACGGTGATTGGCAGTGATTTACGCGGTAATATGAAGGTAGGAAAAACCGCAAAATTATACACTCATCGAAATCGAGTTTATGAACAATTAGACAAGTGTAAGCAAATGGTTTGTCACACGACTTTGGAAGGCTATTCGTGCGAAAGTGAAGTTGTATTTGGAAATAATGAATAGTGGATCGGTGGTTATAATTCGATTTCACGGGGTGGAAAAGAGATTTTATCGGGCGGGCGAGAGTGTAATTCCCGACGCAGAATGTATGCGCTAATTTCGTTAGAAAGCAAAACGCTAAGATTCAAATAATAGTTTTTAAGGCCGTAATATAAAAACGAAACTAATGAAAAACGTTCTGTCAGTGTCAGAGCATCACTCAAATCTGGTTCTCTGAATGTCATGGCGATGAATATAGGAACACAAACAACGAATATAATTATATGGATAGCACGAATCGAGCAATAACGAGGAAATTTGCTGCTAGCCGATAAAGCCAAGTGAGATAAATCATTCTCACTGCAAAATGCATTCCCGAAATTCGAAGTCAAGTAAACGGATTTACCGTGTAAGTCTGTAAGTCAAAGCCATTTCTTGCCAATTATGACGAAGACAATGTGGATCTGAGAACAGCATCGTCATGCAGGCACCACCATGCTTCTCTCTGAGGAATCAACACACGGTGCAATCCTTAATTAAAATTTCAAGGCGTTCGATAAGCCCGGTACCCCAAATTTACCTAGATATCAATTCATTAGGGTTTAGTAGGTGACGAGATAGAGCGTGGTTGTTCATTATTATTATTATTATTATAAGTAAAAAACGTGATAGTGGCGCTTATCACGGCACAGGTTTTGTGCGCCACTTCTATACTTGTTTTTACAATCGATTAGCATTAACCAAATATATACATCACCAACATGCACATTCAATATAAGGAGCTATATCCGACAATATACAAACACGATATTTGGTTATACAAATAATGAATAAACAGCATGTATTATAGGCTTACCATACGTCCTCTTTTAAGAGGATTTGTCCTCTTTTTTGACTTTTTTGAAAGTGTCCTCGGAGGACGCCCTTTTGTCCTCTTTTTTGAGATTTTTGAGATTTTGCGAGTGATATGACGCAAATTAGCGCAGAAGTGAAGCTCCGGCGGGTATTTCGAAGGGAAAAGTGGTGGTTTCAGCTCTGAGCGAAAAAAAGACCTTTTTTTTTTTTTTTTTTTTTAGTCAACCGATCATGAAGCGGGTGAAATTTACCTGTTTTTGAGAATTCTTCTCCAGTTTTGCTTGTCTGAAATTTCTGAAAAAGTGTCCTCTTTTTTCATTTCCGAGATATGGTAAGCCTAATGTATTAGCTATACTAGATAAGTCTTCCCGAAGATATCACGAACTGTACAACATTATCCAATATCGTTGGATCTGTTAAAACATCCTTCAACTCCCAATTTATTCGGCTCACTCGCGCAGCATGATGTAGTTGTCTCCTTTGATGTTGATATCTCACACAATGTAACAAAAAGTGCTCTACAGATTCTTCTGCATTACATTGCTGATATAGTGGAGTCTCAGAACAACGGATCTTATGCAGATGTTGATTCAGTCTGCAATGGCCGCTTCTTAATCTTAGTAGAATTACGTCTCTTCGCCGTGTTCCAATTTGAGCTATATCGTCGGTAATTGATGGTCGCAAATTCTTATACGCTCTTCCGGTTTCTGTGCTTCGGTATATCTGATCCCATTCACATCTACAATGGTGTCTTAAGACGGACAGTGCATCACGCAGAGGTAATAACTGATTGTTCCCTTCATCCCTTCTTGACGCAGCGTCTTTCGCTAATTGATCGGCGATTTTGTTACCACGAATACCAGCATGCCCAGGTATCCAGATGAACGTGATTGATTTATTGTTATTTTGAAGTTCTGCAATATATTCTAATATATCATTCACAACGTAGTCATTGACCGATCCATGATTGGCGATGGCGGTTAGGGCACTCAAACTGTCACTTACCATAGCAATTTTACTCTGCGTGTTTCTTTCAACCCACGATAATGCATCTTTGATGGCATGCAACTCTACATAAAATATTGAAAAACATTTAGGAAGCGTCGCAGACAATTTAACATTCAATCGAGAGATGTATACGGCATAACCACATCCTGACGATGTCTTCGAACCATCCGTATATACAAGTGTATGATCACTGTAGTTCGAGAAAATATGGTCCCGGAATACCACCTTAACAATTTCTGCAGGTGAATTTCTGCCAAATGATTTTGTCAATGATGAGTCTACATCAGGTTCCTGAGCAATCCACGGCGGGGTTGTTAATATGACTTGCCCAGATGCGCGCAAATCGCGTATGTCAGCACCACTGGTTAAGGATCGAAAGGTTGAAAATCTCTCATTTATTAAGCTGTATATATCTTCCCATGATTCTTCCAATATCGAATTCGTTGGGTGAGTTTGTTGGGTGCTGAGACAATATCTATATTTTAAACACAGATACAAGTGCCGTAGGGATAGAGGCATATCATTGCATTCATGGTTGTTCAACTGTGTGACTTATTTTATCTCGATATTGAATTCATGAGGCCAGCGGCCGCTACGAAATTTGAATGTGGCCCGCGACATGTTTCGAGTTGGCGACCCCTGGCATAAGCGGTGTCTTACAAAAGTCTAGAAGTGTGCCGTGCTACAAGTCGACGGTTACGGAATCAAAAATGAGAAATATTGGCCTAGTGTAAATGACCATAGTAGTCGACAAACACCATGATTACCACAAATGACACCAGGGTTGAGTACATCGTAAATGCCGATAATGCAAGTATTCTCGTTTCGACTAACTTACGCGTAAGTACTACCCTAACTCGATGCGCTTACATGTCTATAATTATAGACAGTCACTAAAATTTGACGTATGTAAGCAAGTAGTGGCGAATCTCGGAAGACGGGCCGCGGGCCACATTATCTTGTAAGACGGAAAACTGTCCGCGGGCCGGACAAAATCGCTTCTCGGGCCGGATCCGGCCCGCGGGCCGTATGTTGCCCGCCCCTGAATCAGGGTGACTTCGTTAATGTTTGCGAACCCTTTTCGATTTGAAGTTGTCAGTCTCATCTAATTAGTGAACAGTCGTTTGAAATAAAAATTTCTGAAGTATTTCCTCTAATTTGTTCCGAAGAAGGGATTGAAACCTCGCTACGAAATTGATTTTCCATCCTTAGATATACATAACCAGAACCACTATTCCAGAATAACTTCAAGATGAGATGCTACATAAAAATGACTAGGCTAGACGTTATATGTTCATTAATAATATGTTTCTTCATCTTGGTGCCATAAATGTTGCGATCACACCAAAAGTATCGTCGGAAGCGTTGCGCGTTAATATTGCATTAGCCCCCATCCAGTATTCCCTCTAATTTTTGACGAGTCTGCGCACACTCACCAACTCACTGCGCAGACCCTTGCACAACATTGTGTAACGACTAAAAAAATGGTCATCTTTTCGGATTTTTTTGTGCGCAACTTAAATTTTCTGTGCGCAGAGACCGTGTCAGCACTGCGCATTTGCGCACGTGCGCAGCTTAGAGGGAACATTGTCGATCTATCTTTTTTGAAATGGATTTTTGGCACTCATCGCTCATATCAAATCGAAGACGCGGACTTTCAAGACACGACCACGTACTTCAAGAAATACAGCTGTAAAATTAGCTTTGAAATAATAAAAGTCGACCCAATTTCGACATAAATAGTATGATGTTATTTTCAAAATAAGTCATTTTGTTGCTGTTTATTACTAGCCTACAGTTCATATTTGCACAAGAGAGATGACGGTTGCACCATAATTGAGCTAAATTTGAACTATAACTTGAGGGGGTCCGCGAGGGTTAGTGACGGCCAAAAGGGGTCCGCAAAGCCAAAAAGGCTGAGAACCACTGGCTTAGAACGAAGCGAAAACTGTGTATGGACTGGGGATATGTGCCATACTCCCTTTCAATGGTTATGAATAGTCCCCTTCGTGAACATATGGCTGCTTAGTTGACTCTATATGCAGTACTCGCTGATCACCTAGAGACGTCAGGTCGATAGCCATTCATCTGCAGAACATGTGAAAATGCGAGTGCTCTGTTATTGACAATCGTGTTCCTCGTATAGACATGAATAAATAGAAAAACTGAACCTGAGTTCACATCTATGTGTAAGTATTTATACTACTATAATTTCATTTTTATTGAAGCAAGAACACACATAAATCCCCAGAACAATGACTTGCATAAATTCACCACGAGAATCAGTATTACAATATCTTCCTGGATAATTACACCTAAGAGAAGAATAAAAGCACACATTTATCATTCATGACCATTATAACCGAACACATTGTAACGCCATTTTGATTAAGGAGGATTTTCACGAAACAATACTTAATTCCATGAAGTGAAAACCCGATAAGACCTTCGTGAGTCGTCTATGTGTCGTGTGAATTAGAGATAAGGGAATTAAATCGTACGATGTTTTGTGCATGTAATCTCTCGTTACTATGATATATATATATGCGTGTAATGCAACGTATAGATATTCAATCCAATTTCATGATTCGGAAGTACTGTTACGTCGTCGTACGTTGATTCAATAAATTTACAAGTCGTGGAGACAGAAACAAAAGAGTTGTCCGTGTGATCTCCGAATACGTGTGCACTAGACAGGCTTCGTGGCACGTCGGCCAACGACCATCCACTGGCGTGGCACGTCGGTCCGTAGGAAGGAAAGAAACACGCAACGAAAGGTAAACGTAACCTTCTGGAGTCAGATTACACAAGTATAACAACAACAAACATTCGCTCTGCGTTATAATCATGGAACTATGAGTATCCAATATACAGTTTCTTCAAATGCGATATATGTATCTGATATTCAATCTAACACGGTCTATTGTTAAAACGTGTTATCATATCGAAGTCGGTGGAATGTATAATGTGTACTGCATTTTTCTTAGACGCAAGCACCAAGAGCGCCATTCTTCTAAAATCGATAATTCTGAAATGTTTGGTACTGTTCACAATAAGACGGAGAGCCGATGGCCAATACTTTGTGTTTCGTCAAGACGCCATAGATCAGATTAAGAAGCTTGCGTCTGACTCGCCGGTGTCTGGTGAAGGCAGCGACGGAAACACGACCTGTCAAAGCAAAGTTTAAAATTAGCGTAATGAAGACGGCAAGAGATGCATTAATAATGTGTAAGTGGTCTCAGATAATCACGCGTATTAAGTCACGCGTTTGAGACGCTTTTCGATACCGAGAAACATCGTGTATTTTGGGCTCATCAACTTACGATGGTGAGATATGCACGGCCACTAATATCGCAATAGCCATTGAAAAGGCTCCATGTCTCTCTGATTATATATCCCCGCAATGTTTGTAATTTAATCATTTAGCTGCGCCGCTGTCGTCGATTTATGGATGACATTGTATAAGCTACTGAACATTCGATACGTGTAATTGAACACATATTTAAGACTAGACACCGCATGCCCCTGACGACATCACATAATGCGAAATTTAGGTTAGGACGAATATTACATTTCTCAGTACAAATTAAACAAGCGACACATTCACCATGTCGTTAACGGTTTGCAAAGACAATTCGAATGACATATCACGACAGTAATGTTACAACACATGAGGTATGGTGAATAGGTGATGTCGATGATTCCCAGGGAATGTCGAAACTCAATTCGATAAGAGGACAGTAGATTACATAACCCTTCGCAGTTATCCACGATAAAAAGCTTGAATTTATGATACGATAAGTGTATTTTGACATTTGGAACTGAAATTGCAAAGTAATTTGCTATATCTTCGAATGGATGCTCGTGTCTGATTGGCGCTATATATATTCCCTTGGCTTTTCGAAGAGAACTTGGTGTAAACTTTGATGCCTATCGAGAAAAGGAGTTGTAGTATACACGTTGCCCATTGACCACGCTATGGCTATTACGTTGTTAGATAACGGCTGCTGCCTACGCAGTCACGGTCACGACTTGGAACAGATTATTCGGGCTTATCCAAATAAAATCAGAAAACAGTCTAAAATGTTTCTGTGAATACCCCGCGTTTTAAGAATCAAAATGGACTTGAATTAATGCCATTGTATAGCCGGAAATCAGTGACAAATGATCGTGTGACTCGTACAACAAACAACAAACAACAAAAGCGTTATTATAAAACGTTGAAACGCTAATCAATATGCATTGTTAGAAATCGAAACAGAACAGGTAAGAATCCCCCAAAGTACAACAGGTGCATATGAGGCTGGACAAATGAGACAGGAGGCCGAATATGTCAAATTAAAGTTAATAGTGTCCGGCTGGATACTGCATGTGTCAAACGCATGATTGGTTGATTAATGATCAATTGATCATATTGTTTTATGCCGATCACCTGATCCTCAGAATTTCTGTTACAAGAATTAAACCAGACTATAGTGTCATATTGGGCAGACACATTCGTCGAATATCCATGTTTACAGAGAGTCAATGTGTTGGATAGTGTAACGGCATTGGAAAATCCAATTATAATTGCTCGGGGAAATGCGTAAAATGTCGTTAATAATTTGGAGCTCGTGCTCGTCAATGCTATTTCAGATAGTCAATTACAGACCAGTAACCCTTTCTTGCGCGACTATGACCAGACCATGGCATGTAACTCTGCAATAGTTCAGCACCTTCTTACGCATCCAGAGTGTGCAAAATCGTATAACGATAACAGATTTTCAATTCTTGCTCGTGGACGTAGTCTGTTCCATTTAAAGGTTCTCGAATCGAATATAATAAAACTCGAGCAACCGATTCTTTGTCGGCAAAAGGACCGACTCTATTCTCTCCGTGTATTTCATTAGTGTTGCGTCTCTGGCTATATATTATAGCTTATTTGTATTGCACTAATTGCATTTTTGCTTAACGCTCTCGTTTTGTGAAATCTCTCGTTGTTGTTGTTATACTATTCTTACGTCACACTACCTATTTCATCTTTACATTCCGAATTGCAATTAGGGCTGGGCAAAATCGAGTACCTGAGTGATTCGATTCTGAATCATGTAATATGCTTCGAGCCGAGTCGAGTAATCGAGTATCACCCATTATGACGTCATACCAGATTGTAAAACGTCAAAGTCCAAATATGTTCCGTTTACGCTACCACAAAAAATGTAATGCCTGTTATCCATCTCATAAATGATACTTTGGTATTTTTCTGATCATACCGATTTCATTCCACTTGGTGACAATGTTGTGGGACAATCATGACTTCGGAAACGTGTTATGTCCAGTAATCTTCGTATCTTTGTACAATATATTACGTATGCTGCGATACCGCCGATCAAGGTTTCAAGGCTTCAACAGTGAAAATTAGAATCGAAACTATAATTCTCGTTGATAAATTAACTTTCAGTCGCGAAAAGCGCATAATGCCAGTACTCGAAAAATCGTCTTATACTACTCGACTCGGATCATTAAAATTAATACTCGATTCAGAATCGAGTACTCGAATCATTATGCCCAGCCCTAATTGCAATCTCCGTATTATACTGACGGCCACTACCGACGAGGGTCAGTTGAAAAGCTTATAGTGAATAAATTGCGAATATGAATTTGTTGTTCGTTGCAATATTCAAATTCTGTACCACAAGGAACCGAATTATGAACCGATATAATATGTTCTTGCCGATACAGCTGAACTTTTCTACCGATATGAAAATTTGAGGTATAATCCAACTAGAACTTCTTATTAGGTATTAGGAAAGGTATTAGGTCGACACCAACAGCCATCTCATATTCGTGATGAAGCGCTCGTCTCGGCCATCGTTGTCTGCTAGTAGTTAGGCCCGACCAGTAATTCAGAGTAATGTATTAAATGTTTATTTAGTTTTATATGTTGTGTGGCCGATTCTTGACACAGCGAAATTATGGGTTTGTCGTAGGTTGCAAATTAGCGTAAGTATTTACCAGAGAGTTATGAACCAGTGGCTTCGATAAATCGTCCAACGTTTGAGTCGGGTTTCTGGAGGTGAGCTTGGTCGGACTCGAACCCGCAATACCTATTGGTCTTGCAGCTATGGAAGGTTACGTTTCAGTATTTGCTACCTCAGGCGATGGTACACTAAGATTTTAGCAGATAGAAATGTTTCTTCTTACCGTCAGGCATACACGTCGCGGTGATAAAATAGTTCTTGTAATTAGTGTAAAACATCACGTTGCCTTTTCTTTCAATCTCGATTTCTACAAAACAATGTGAAAGAAGTTGAAGGAATAATAATGCCACATGGAAATTAATGGCAAGCCGCCCACCTTGACTAAGCATTCTTGCACTGACAGACTTCGGGAACTTCAAAACGGCGATGTGTCTCCAAGTTTCGGCTGATAAACATCAATAAAACAATATGACATGTCATAAATGCGAATCGTGCACGTATAATGGAGTTGTCCATTGAAACCATTAATTTCGCTTGATGGGTAGCGCGTATTTGATTGACGATATCAGCTATTGTTACTCGATGGAAGTTGACGCATGCCAACGCATATCAAGCTGTATAATTGAAAGTTTTGATATTGAATTCAATCCAAATTTTATTACTTATGCTGGCACCATCACGAAAAGTTGCAAATTCCTAAAATAGGAAAATAATTTTACCACACACTAAATTCGCCAACGACATAGTACTGTGTATATGTGTGTTCGCAATGCAACCATGCCTGCACGACAATGCTCAGAGATGCATAAATTAAACAAATCAAAAGTATGTATCAAATGCCGTGTTGTTCAAGAATTTCTCTTCTAAAAGGATTGGTTGATATACGATAACGATGTGTACAAAATATGGATTAGGATTCGTCGTAAATTAACATTAGGAATAGTTTAGCAGGAAATTAACGATGAGTTTGATAATATGTGTCTATTGGTATATTTTGATTTATAGCCATTAACAACAACCCCAAGCCTCGAAGCAATCGAGGAACTGCCTCAACGAGAAAAGAATTCGTTTATTGTTATGAATTCCGACGCAGATAAAGTTTCTACATTAATTTCGGAAAATATGCATGTTTTTCGTTCATAGCTTCATAGGTCACAAATGAATAGCTTTTACTTACTAAATTCCGTGATATGATATTCTCCTCGTGATTTGTGGTTGCCGGATATATAATATAGCCCTCCGAGCCTGCAGCCAAAATATGTACATTCAGAGTGCTGTGCGTTACGAGATGCGAACGTAAGGTATTGTTCGTCATGCGAACCTTTGCATAAACATTGCAAATGCATATGGTATTTTGAGACATTGTAATCATGATTTTGAAAGCCTCAATTGAATTGTCATGTCAATGCACTTTGTCTGCGCTTTCATGTACAATACATGTGCAATGCATTTGCAGTGCATATACCTCTCTCAATCACGACCAACGTTATCAGTTGAAGTCAGAGTCAACTCGAATGTCGACCCTTTGTGGTTAGACCAATGATTTGTGTACGTTTTTTCTTTGCTTGGGCAAAGCTAAGCAGGCTTAGGGGTTAGGGTTGATAGCTCATATCCATACCACCCGGGTACGATTCCACTTTGGAAATTCAGGTACATCCTGTTTAGCCAACCATTTCAGAGTAATTGCAAAGCATGCACTCACTTGTTTTGATATTCTATCGTGAAGTTTTGATTGCTGCCCTCTCCTTCGCCGTGGATTAAAACATCAGAACAGTGTAGCATATCTTGGATAGGGTCGTGGGTATGCATCGCCCATTTCCAAGGACCTTTTTTGAGCTATAAAGAACACAGTTACGATTTATAAACTGATAGTTACATAAACATATATGTCAAGGAAGTTTATGTGTCATTGTTCAATCAATTAGGCACCGTGGACTTCAATTTGTAGTTTTATCGTCGTTCCGAAAGAATTCATGCTCCGACAAATTCATTAATGATATTTCCACTAATGGGATCCACTTCTCCACTAATATTTATTTCGAGACCAGTTAAGTTGTGATTGTAAATGCAGTCGGTTTGCCTACCCATGAGAATAATCACAATCATAATGGTAACACACCGATAAGATATACATCCAGACTTGAACCGGTAAAACTGTTGGCCCTCAGGCCAAATCAGGTCAGTGCTAATTGTTAATGAAGCTTCCAGTCAATCCCCGATGATGTCAGATACCTATCTGCAGTGCCTACGTTTCTACTGTCATCGACACTATTTTTCGCGTATGCGCAAAGGCATTGAAGAGCTTCTTGGAGGTGCATAACTCCACCAAACAACTGTGTAGTATATTCATATTGAAATAAACCGAATATGGTCGGCTTACAATCGACAGGGTTAATTGTCATCAGCTATTAGAGAATTGGAAATATACTATTTAAATGTATACTGAAGTTCTGTACCTCCAAGAAGCTCTTCAAAAACGATTGTTGATATACAATATTCTTTCCAATTCTGCAATACAGTTGCTGACGAATACCTATGACGAGTGTCAGCCGAAGATATTGAGGTTTATTTTAATATGAATATACTAATAAAAGGCATTAAAGTTTCAGCATCAAATCATTACAATCGTTGGTGTGTTTACCGCTCTATGAACTCATTGTGTAAAAGTATCTTACCCTTCTCCAGTCGACTTCCTTGTCAGGTGGCAAGAACGTGCACATGTTGAAGACACACTGAGACCCACTAATGAAAACAGCCAAGACGACAAGAATGCACAACCTATCCATTTCGATGTTTGAGAATCAGCGTCCTTTCGTAATCTTTCAGAATGTGTAAAATGTCTGCAGACTGCAAGCTATTTATACATAACCATACGCAATAGTTTCTGCCTATCTCTGTTGTTACCGAGAAAAAAAATCAATGCCAACCACCGATAAGGTTGCGACCTTGTAGCGCATTCCGGGTAATGTGCTCAGTCATTGTAGCTAATGCGAGACACATAGAGAAGCATGATCATCTTCTGTAAATATTATAAAATGTAACATTTTTTAATCTTTGAATGAAATAGTCTAATGCAATTTTTTAATTAAGTTGTGACGTATCTGTAACAACAGTTTGTATGCTGTAGTATTCTAATAAAAGTAAAATTTCATTCATAAATTACTGATTTGTTCCAAGAATTTTATTGCTCAAAGACTTTGCAAAAATCGATTTAGTCCTTGAAATTGTATACATGGCTTATCTCAAATATTTCGTCTCAGGAAATTGTATTACGCGGGAAATAAAATTGTCACCAGGCAAGTAAATGCTAATTATCAAAACTTAATTCTCGGATATCCCCGATAGTAATGCAACATTGACCAAGATGTTTTCCTTGATGGGGAAGACTCCAGTGACCTAAATAAACTTTGGATCTTTGGCGAACGTCACCGCTTTTTAAATGACCTGACAGTGTCAACACAAACAGCCAACTCATATTCGTGATGACGCGTTCTAATCGGCCATCATTCTCTGTCGGGAATTAGGCGCGTCCAGTAATCCACAGTAATGTATTAGATGTGTCGTTAGTTTTATATGTATGTGTGGTGCCTATACCTCGTGTACAGCCTTCTTTATAATCAGTCATGTTAACAATATACATTGATTCGCGTTGGTATCTCAATCCCTGCTGCATAACCATGGACATCAAACCACGCTACTCGAGTGCGCCATACGCCAAACGTGTGTAGTGAATTGTTGCAATAGCATATGCGTTGCAGATGGCCAATGACAATGGATACTGAAATTAATTTCCGTGATGATACCATTTAGATCTCTACACGTTGATTTGCAAGTCATTTCCGTGTGATATAAACATTCTAGGAAACAGTAACGGTTGATTTAATGCTCAGTGCGCCAACAGCATTATAGCCTACCTCTATTACAGTAACAATCGAACTGTTGGTGATTTATAGGAGGACTTAATAGCCTTTAAATGAAGTTGAATAATATTACCCTGATTGTTTCCAAATGAATGATCGATGCAGACTGTTTGAATATGTACATTTGGTCTGCACGTTCGGTTCACTTTCATGTTTGGTATGCGAACCTTGATAATTCAGAGGCATAGTCAACACTGTGAAAATATATATGAAATATCAGAATTTTACAATAATCTGAAAATCAATTTTAACTTTTCATCACTCGCTGTCCGAAGTGATAAAACTAAAGAGAAAAGTAAAATAATCCTCTGCACCTGGAAAATTTGTAGGGATTCTAGAAAAGTCCGCTTAAAATAACATGCAATTCCGATTAATTAAGCAACTGGCGCTGACAAACTTGTATGTAATGCAATTAAATTTAAAAAAAAACGCTAAGCAAGGTCAGTTGTACCAGCAACGACAAGCATATTTACTCAGTTACAAATAGAAGTAGCAATTTCGAGGCCATGTCAAACCTTCTTCAAGTGGAAGAAGGAAATGAAGGTATGGAAAGTAGCCACGTAAGTAGTTTCCTAACGTAGATGTCACCGAGAGGTCGCATACTTTTAACGGTTGAACGAAATCTGAGGGAGTGTTTTCGCGACTGACGCAAATAGGTGCAGTATTAATCAGATATCGTGATACAGGGATTATTTTAGCCAGTTGTTCTGAAGATCCCACTCATAATAGTGATGCAAGCATATCCCAAAACTATACCGTGTACTTTACAAAATGCGAAGGACAAAATGTAACTAGTTTTGAGTAGAGGTGAACGCTGTCTGAAAACACATCCACTCCAATAAGGAGTGCAATTTGCAGAGCCGACATGAGTACTCCTAAAATGTAGAACTACTTAATTACCCCTGCCAATATACAGATTCGAAATTAAATAACCTCAATCATGGACACCACGTATAAATGCCGAAGCTGAAGCATTATTATTTATCACGACTCGAGATCTCAAATCCTAGGCATCGTGACTGAGACGAACTGGAAAGATTGGTCTGAAGGTATATTTCTAACGTAAATGCAGAATGTCTTCGGAAATACAACTAGGGATGGTGTAATCGTGAGGTTCACGTTCGCGTTCTGTGTGTAAACCTCGGAAATTTAGAGGTTCACGTTAACAAACGAACCTTGGTAGGTTCTGCACTGTGAACCATTTTCATATATTACAATTCTCACTTCATTATAACATCTATGGTTGAAATTTATTGCATTTCAACTGCGGGCCACTCTATGAATGACGTAAAAAAATCAACACTAAACGAGCATGCACCTTGACAATCTCAAAAATGTTACCTGCTTTGTTGCAAAGGTTTGCTCGAAATATCTAGCTTTCCGCTTGTGAGGGTTTAGTGACTCTCTGCTGTGAGATTGACCCAAAATCACACAACATCAAGAGCGAAATCCACTACATGTAGGTAGTCAGCGAATGATGCTTATTCATATTCAACCAATCAATCAAATTAATATCATTGTCTGATGTAAAAAAATCTAGCAGGCGTAAGGGGCCAATCGTGATTTCATATTTTTATTGAATCATGAAAAGCAAATCTGTGCGATTGGGGTGTATTGGCTACTGCTGCATAACTTGTTAAAGTAATATCGGTAGTAAGTACAGAAACCCGTTTTACACTCTGCTCAATATCAACGTAGCAATACTCACATGCCGAATACATTGTCCGGTCTTGCCTAGACCGTTAAGGCGTAAGCTTACATACCCTTGCAACTCCTCGTCGAAATTGTCGGCAAAGCGACGGAGGATATTGATTTTATGGGATTATCGTATCATTTGATTGCCCCAGTTGATGCATTTGGCGACGTTAAAAACGTCTGTATGTACTTCAGCTTTGTGGCATTATGTGGCTCGAGTTGTCGCTAGGTATCGTGTGTGTACATTAATATTGGCTATAACTTTAGGGTTGGACTTACCACGTGTCGTCATGAGGTTCACGTTCGCGTTCACACGAAACCTTTCAAAAAGGTTCGCGTTCACACGAACCTGAACCTTTCAGAGGTTCACACCATCCCTAAATAAAACCCTCTTAGCATCTGTCGGTATGATTTACATCATTGGGTCTCAACCGCTTGTCCGTGGCAAGTTTCCCACCGATCCGCCGAACAAAGTAGATTTTTATACATCAATTCCAAAATGCAAGAAGCTGCACGCTCTTCCTTTAGGCAGACAAAAATAACATCGAATTTTAATTTGATCTAGAACGGATTTTCCAGCTAGGCGTCGTAAAAGAGACTTCATGCTGTACCTTGGGCGTTCGTCGCAATTATGCAAGTGTTGCAAGCAACTGTTTAACAGTATAGCCTATAACTCGTTTCGGACAAGTAACATGTGAAATCTTCGGAGACTCTTAAATGAGTGTCGCATGATGGCAGTATGATGGCAGTATGATAAAGGATAAGGGAAACAGCAAAGTCGCATTTCTTTCAAACGATACCGAACAATCACTATGAAGTTAGCTGTCTTCCAACAGCACTTCGCAAACTTCGCCTCGCAGAAAATTCAATAGAATCACTTGCAGATATCTAATATCAAAAAGGCAGCATTAAATGAAGTTTCCAATATTAATTACATTGAATTGCATACATATATTGTTATTAAATTTAGGGTTAACTTTGATTTTCACATTGTTCACCGGCCCGCAACATTTGTTCTGAAGTTTTTCCAGTCCGCGAGATTAAAAATGCTGAGAATCACTGACTATACATCCTTTCATCTTCCAGGCTGATACAGAACCCCTTCATATGCTATCCAAGCTACAGTACGGTGGTTGACGAAATCATTTGTCGGATACCTGAAACTTGACATTGAACGTGAAGGCCTTTCTGAACGATGCGTGAGACATCCCGTTTTGGGGATTATAATGGTTTGATTAGAATGTGAGATAAAAGATACTATCTTGTTGAATTCGTCTGATAATTTGTTATTCAACAACGTGCCTAGAAATCTCTAAGTAGAGATGAGAAACAGTATAACAACAATTGAGGGGTTTCTCTTGAATCACGTCCAATCTATGATATTGTCGTATTCTTATAGCTCGTTACACCAGCGGTGCTTTAATGCAGTCGTTCGGTTGAATATAAAACAGGTAAACAATATATGATAATATATAAACAGACCTGTATAATACATTTATATGGATGTATATCGATACATACATCGTCAAGTTATTTCATATACGATCTCCAAACCCAAGTCCATATCCGGCAATGTTTCTCAAGAGTCTCATGAAAATTGTAAATTATTAAAAAACCGATGTCAAAGTCGAAGTCAATATCCAGATTCAAATGATCGTAAATCCAAACCAGATCATTATCTGGGAAAATAGTCTGATCGTATTTTTAAAAGCAAATTCACGGTCATCTGCGTTTATGGGATACATTGTCAGCGTTCCTTATACCGAGATGCCATCATTGTGCAATACGCCCCATATATATATAATCCACTACTCAAGTCATCACGCAGAGGTATAAATAGAAAGCTAATTGGCATCAGACACAACTAAGTTCTTTTTTATTATGCACACCTGAAAGGACATGGCATTCTTCCCGCAGTCACAATTCCCACAAGCAATATTAAGTTTTCCAAAACCACAAAATCCAAACGTGATTTCAAACGCACCTGTTTAAAACAGTTTAAACACTGTTTTAAGCAGGAGACTTGAAATAAAAACATTCAGTCCCTTTTCTATAAAACCCAGTATGTCCTAATGTAATGTCTTAATAATTTTCGAAAGACACGATCTTACAGATTACTTACAGAAATAGCGATCGTTATGCAATTTGTTTGTTTGTTTTGAGGTATTCATGGTGTGTGTCGACTCCTATGGTCATTTACACCAGCCCAATTCTGGACTCGACCTCGGTCGGACTCGGACCCACAACCCATTGGAGTTGCAGATGTGGATTATACCACTACGCTATCTAGCCACAGGTGCGGTATGTAACCCCTCTGCAGTTTTAGTTGTTCCATCACGCTTGTTCTATCAATAAAACCAGAATCACTGGGTGACATTTTATAAATATTGACATGATGTCATGGATTTATTTCGAATTAGCGAACACATAATTGCAGATCAAATGAGTTCGAGGTGGGCAAGTCATTTTCGTGCCCCTGGCGATGACAGTGATAATTGAATGACATTTTAGCGGCTGATGAAATACAGTTATCCATAAATGTGATCTCTTCGCTGACATATATTGAGTTGGTCGTTAGATGGGACTATAGCCACATTGGTTAATTTGTCCATTATATGAAAAAGTCGAACTACTGCTATATTTACTGCAGCTCAGTCTGCCGTGTACGGATGCACCTATGTACTTTTATCAAGTTAGATATTTCATTAATACAAGTTGTGTATAATATCCGAGCATTCCGTGTCATAAATATGCATAGAAATGAACAAAATATTGTAATTCTTCATATATAGGTGGTCATGGTCATTGCTAAAAGGGACTCTGTTTTAACATCATGTATTTTAAATATATCTTCATTTTTAAAGGCAACCATAGTGTTGCAGTTAAATTCGAGCAGCGATAAAAAGGAAATAAATTCATAAATAGTGTTAACACTACATTGACATGGAATTATAGAAGAGTGTGGAAAGACGCAAATTTGCCTGAGACAAAAAAATTAGCACTTTAATAATATTGCGGTTGGTAAAGGTTAAAAATGTCTGTCGCGCGTCGATTTTCGGTCGAAGTATTTGCACAACGTTAACAGAATGAATGCGAAATCTGATGCAAAAATACGTCACTTGAAAAAAAGTTTAAAATAGCAGAGGATGGTTTCGATCCATCGACCTCTGGGTTATGAGCCCAGCACGCTTCCGCTGCGCCACTCTGCTTCGCCTTCTGGAGCCTGCGCCAAACGGTGTCATCTAACACTGAAGGTAACATATGAAAATCATAACCTACGAGTAGATTTGAGCTTTAAAACCTGATATAAATCTGAATCCAGACTCCATCTCGCACGTACTGCGTCTGGATCCAAACTGTCAATATAAATTCCAGATCAGTGATTATTATCCTGTGATAATCTGGTAAACACTTCTAGTCGGTACCCCCGACGTTTGGTAGGCTATAACATGTGACAGATTATCGTACTAATAACGCGAATGTCGCGGTCTGCGACCCGTACTGGCCCTCACAATCGCTGCGATGGCGCAGACGGGAGAGCGTCAGACTGAGATACCTGGTTCAATCCCACGTCGAGGAAGATTTTTAATTCAAATGTTGCTGTTTGGGAGTTTGAGAAAGATGGGACAAACTGGCATAGCGGATCCTTCAATCACGTGTAGCAGTTTGCATATAACCATATCCCAATATATACTCCATTATATATATATAGTTATATTGTCTATTTGTATAAATACCTATGTGTAGCGTCACTAGTCATTTTACAATATTTGCGATTACTTTGACACATTGACGAACTATGACAACGACCAAGTCTTATACATAAATGTCGACATAATTTAGAAGTTACAGTGGCGAGATAGCGTAGTGGTATAATCCACAGCGGCAACACCAACGGGTTGCGGGTTTTAGTCCGACCGAGGTCAACTACAGATCGAATTCCTACCTAAGCGTTGGAGGTTTATCTAGGGTCCTCCCCGCCATCTCATCCGTGTAAGCGGTGTCTCATAAAAGCCTAGAAGTGGACCGTGCTACAAGTCGGCAGCTATGGAATAAAAGTGAAGAAAATTTGCCTGGTGTAAATGACCATAGTAGTCGACAAACACCATGAATACCTCAAACAACAGCAACAACAATATAATTTATAAGTCTATATCTACTCTTTGTGCAAGATTTTTGTAATTACGAAGACCACTGTTATGAATAGTATCCAATATTGCATGATTACTATTGCGGATTTGAACGGAGTTAATTAGACGTTTCTATGCATGTTGAGTGACCTGTAGCGTCATATACTTTTGCGAAAACTTGATTGACATTCCCACACTGCATTCTGTCATATAAAATGTGGAATGATGGGCTATTTGGACCAAGCATATAAATACGTGACACTCCCAGCAGTCAATGATAGACAAGCACAGCGTGAAGTCAAGAATCACATGAGCGCGGTTATCCCTCAATTGAACAACAATTCAAACTGCCTCACAACGTTATTTGACCGATGAATATGCACGCTCTTTCGACAATTCTGTGGTGCAGTGGTTTGTGGTTATCGCGTCTACTTCACACGCAGAATGTCATGGGTTCAAGCCCCATCGGAGCTAGTCCTGCTATTTGCTTTTCCTGTATAAATTATTGGGATTGAGAGCTACATTTAAAAAAAGTGTACTTTGACATCTCGTTAGATGCAAAATGCTACACAAATGAAAAAAATGTCGTAATATTACGATTAAAAATAATCGAGCCATTCGGTACCATTACCGTTGTTCAAAACCGCTAAATTCCAATGTAAGTCTGCCGCGACCCGGGATTGAACCAGGGACCTTAAGATCTTCAGTCTGATGATCCCCCGAGTAAAACACACGATAAACGATGTCTTGAAAAGGTCTGAAGGACAACGGAACTAGTAATTATAATGTATCCTGTTTTAATTATTGCAGTTGGTTACATGTAGATTATAGTTTCATCTGAGTTGTGTATACACGCCAAATGATACGCAAGGTTGGAGAATC
Source organism: Botryllus schlosseri (assembly GCF_051294905.1). NCBI lineage: Eukaryota > Metazoa > Chordata > Ascidiacea > Stolidobranchia > Styelidae > Botryllus > Botryllus schlosseri. Next base: position 19,160,220 of record NC_137249.1, read on the forward strand.
GCCCTTACAGCTTCTATTTGTCTATCATGCATTCATAACCACGCGGTTGGATATAATCAAGTAGGCTAATTCGGAGCCATTTTGTCGAGATTTTGAATCTGTTAACGGATGGCATCGATTCAATTCAATTTATTATTAACAATTTCGTCATTTCAATACACCCTCAGATGGATATATGGAGACTTTCCAACAGTCCGGTGATCTCCGGTACTCAATGATGGTCAGTTCAGTTCAGTTCTGTCAAGTGTATAGTTTGCAGTACGGAACCCAGTTGGACTGTGGAAACCAATTCGGGAATCGCGGTGCTACACCGTAAAATCGGGAACAAGAAGTCAAGAACAAGTGGTGTGACACAACTATGGCCGGATTTCCTGTGGGATAGCTGGATCTTTCGCGTTGCCACGCAATATAGCGATGTTTTAATGAGCAATGCCATGTCATTTGGTAGTTGAGAAAACGGTTTCTTTCTCACTGAATATCGCCGGAGTCCTATTCGATACCGCATTTAAGGATACTAACTCGCATAAATGGTTCAAATATATTTATTGCTCATTTTGTATGCGCATAGATCTTCGCTCTGGCGTGGACTTTTGTTCTTGAGGCACTGAAAATGTGAAAAAAAAAATAGTGACCAGTATCCACTTATGTAATTACTAATAATACACGTCACTAACAATGAAAAAAAATTATAAGCTAGGCAACATATGCATGCATTTTGACCTGTAAGAAATTATAACTTTTCGGAACGAAATCTGCGTGAGGCAACTACCCCCATGCAGTGTAAACAATAATCAATCTCTTCTGTAACGGTTGTGAATAGGGTTGTATTTATTACAAAACGTGTTGAAAACATATCTGCCCAAACATGTTTAAGCAATGTTCTAAGTATAGGCCTAGTGCATTTTATAAATTTATCAAACTCGTCTCATGCTTCGGAAAGACCATGTATACAGCGTGGTTGACTTATTCTAGAAATATCCCACTAACATACGATATGGAAACCTCATCGTTCTTCTTATATTTCGACAGTTTTATCTCGACGGTTACATGTGAACTACTCCAGGGGTGACCAACTTATGTAGCCTGAAATATTGACACACATATGGAGCTAAGATGATTTACGCTGGTAACGTCGGCGGGTTCATATATATGCTTATCCTACTAATAAATACAGTTGCATATGGTTTGATTAGTAAGATGTCGATACTTACTCAGTTCTACTCGTCGTAATAGCCTTTAGATCCATCGTAGTAGCCTTTGACATTGTCGTAGTAACCTTTGGATTCGTAGTAGTTGCTTTTCGATTCGTCTTCATCCAAACCGTAGTATCCACGTTCCTGGTCGGCGCGCCTGCGCCGCCTTCTCCTAGCGTCAGACTGTAGGACAAGCCCAATGACGGCAAGAAATAGGAATGTGGTTCTCAGCTGCATGTTGAATATGCGGATGTTATTAACTGCATGTTATTGTAACATCTTGATGAACTATCGAATTCGCAATGCCGTCTCACCTTTGTATCGTTGGAATGCTACGAACGTTCTGGCTCGATGTGGAGCTGTTAATATACGCTTTTATGATGAGATAATTTTCCACATGAAATTGCTCCATATTTTATCACTGCTTCTACCGCACTAGTACAGTATGTTTCACGATTGAATTATGCCCACAAAATGATTTCCGATGATCATCATTGCATGTTTTCGATGATGAGTTTTATAGGAAATCCGCCTTCCGTACGTCCATTCAACTTAATGTATGGAAAATCAATCTGTTACGAAGGAACCGGAGAGAAGCAATTCATAATGAGATGAGGCCAATGTAGCGTTACTACTCAAGTAGAAGTAGAAGTACACCGTAAAGATCGACCTACTCGCAAATATAATTAGCGATTCCAAAACATGTCAAAATTGTTTCAGGTTAAAGTATAATTTATACGCCCGAAAAGTACTCAAATAAGTTGTCTCAAAGCGTAGATTTTGAAGCGGTGTCGCTTAGGCCTATTGTTAACAGTTAATTGGGAATTTTGGATTGTCATACTTTCGAAAGTGTAATCGCAAATTTTGTAAAATGACTAGTTACTCTACGCGTAGGTATTTATATAAATAGATATTATATATATCCAGTTACTCTGATGCTGTAGTCATTTCACTCGACCCTTTCTACAATATCACTCAAAAAAGTGATGCAATCGTACCTAAAACTACTTTCCACCTTCGAAATTTCTCTTTTTAAATTCTAAAAGCCAAGTACTTTTGTATAAAAAGTCGATGTGTGCGAATAGTAATAGCTAAGGCCATTTAAAGTCATTAATGTCATATTTTTTATATGCTTCAGTAAGTCGTGAAATCAATTTTAACGCAAAAACCGCATCCCTATGAGGTAATAAGACAGTTATGAAGTCATATAAAGTCATATTTTGTCAACCCTCATCAGCGTCTGTGGAGCGCTTATTTTCCTTACTAAAGTAACATTCCACACTACATGAAACTATACTACAACAGTGGTTTAAAATAATAAAATTGATGTGCCTTACTTTCATGTTGCGTATGATTTACTCTTTAGTTCCGTGAGTGACGTTGTTCGCAAGTAAAAATACACGATTTTCAAACAAAGTCATAAAATGTCATGTTTTCTAAAAATAATGTCATATAATTGATTTTTAAGGTTATATAAAAATGGCCCTAGTGATAACCTGCCCGAGTACTCCAAAAAGTAGAAGATAGTAACTTGGTTACTGACCACCTCTGATCGCAATTGATATTACCGTAATGGCTGTTGAGCTATGAAAGGATGCCTTATATCACCTTATGATAACGATTTCCTTTACTGGTAGCTGAGCTTAACGCTTTACACCAGGAGTCTCAAACTGAAAAGCGCTCTTGGGCTAATGTTCTGGTTTATGATGACGCGGCGGGCCGCAGCATCAATAGCGGTATTCAATGTGTTTCCAAGCAGGCCTTATGTGACGGGATGAAATTTTCTGATTAATAGGGAGCCGACTTTACACACTGTCATTTCATACACACCGTGAAAATGGGATTTTACTATTGTAGTAACTTCCTACCACTCGCCGTGGCGTCAAGGTGACAAGAAGAAAGGATGTTGAACAGAAACAGCCATCTTGTTGTTGTCATCGCGAAACGTTTGAATCTACACTCGTATAGTCGCTTATTATAACGATGTGAATCGGTATGCGAAAGCAAAAACCATCATTGTGCAGCGCGTCCATTGAAGAGATGCTTGGAAATCGAGCAGATGACCATTTGTGATTATAACACATTGATGCATGTTTAGTTGCGGATCAAATACGTAAGTTCTGTATCTAAACAAGATAGTTATGCTAGACGGCGCAAGGGAGCAGCAGAGTGGCGCAGCGGAAGCGTGCTGGGCTCATAACCCAGAGGTCGATGGATCGAAACCATCCTCTGCTACATTGGTTCGTTTGATAAATCTTAGGGCCTCGTAAACCGGCAATACCACCATACAACAGAACATCGTCCTTTCAGACACCGCTTCTCATCCTGTTTCCACGCAAACAAGGTGTTCGGTGAAATTACATCACTTTTTGTCATCATGTCTGCGTCTCTGACTGTAGAATATGTTGTCATCAATCAGAGTGTGGCTACATTGTGTCATTGGAACGATGGCATATTCTATTTATCATGTTTTTTAAAAATATTGTGATTCTATTTTAAAATGATCCGTGGTTAGTTATTGGTTCAACAAGACCCCATATTCGCATTCAGTATTGTTGGGCTGTTCAGAGAATCTTTGGTACCCCCCAAAACAGTTTGAAAACGCGGGACCTGTAAATAATTTGCAGTTTTTCGCAGGGTTGTAACCAAGTCACAAGGTTCCCCCGAGTCACAAGTCAAACGCACTTTTGTGCTATTGATTCGAGTCCTGTCGAGTCATATTGAGTTCACCACCGAATCAATTCCGAGTCCAAGTGGGGAGCACAGGTTCGAGTTCGAGTCATAGTGTTGCGACTTGGGACTCGAGTCCGAGTTCAAGAAGTCATCATGTTCACTGTTCAGTTTCGAGTTAGATCATGATTAACTCAACGCCGATTTGGTGATATCGGATGCCTCGCATTAATAATTTCCTCACTTTTACTAGTTCTTGGCCCTACTATCACAGCCACTACTGATAGACGAGATGCGATTAATGTCGTAACTTTACCAATCTGCTAAGTTACAATGAAATCCATGTCTTGAACGTGGGAGTATCGAGTCACAAAACTCGGTCGAGTCATGCGCAATGACTCGAGTGCAAATCGAGACAAGTCATATTACATATTTCAAGAAAATAACTAGAGTCACCAAAAATAGCGACTCGAGTTGACATGACTCGAGTCATTACAACCCTGTTTTTACCACTGTGGACTAATTTCTTCACTGCGCGAGGATAAAAAAGCCCATGGTCCCATCCTCGCCGTCTTCAGGACACGCAATTAACTTTGATGGAGGCGTGTCATTATCTTATTCTCAGCCATAATAGATATGACAATTCCAGCGAAAGATTTTCTAGAATCAATTATAGATTCGAATGCTAGATTTATTTTAGTTTCATATCCATTTTCTTCTCTTAAATTCATCGCCATGCAGAGAATGATAGGAAGTTACAGTTCAAAAAATTTCAATCAAGATGCTAACACACACCTTTACAAAGTTGGCGAACCTCACGCTAATCTGCAAGTCTTTGGCGAAACCCGAAAACAAAAATCTGCCAAATTACAGATCAGATACATGATACTACCGAGCAGAGGTATCTAACACGCGGCCCGCGAGATCGTTTTGTGCGGCCCGCGTCGTCATTTTGGATTTTGAAGTATTCGACAATATTTAACTGCTACCTATATATTTTTGTAGCTTTGAGAACTTGAAATTCGCTTTAAAAGTACCTCGAAACCCTGAAACTAGTCATCAAATTTCACTATCACATCACTTTCAGAAGTAACCATGCCGGGTAAGATCAGCTTTCACGTCATATTACCTGTTTATGATAGTAAAACATGACCCGCTGATGATTCGTGACTGAAAATGTTGATTTGGACTTGTGCGCGACCTTTTGTAGAATTACTCGAACTCGGAGTGAATGGGTGATAAAATAAAAATGACTCGACTTTAGTCGGGTCAAACTTTACGATCAGAGAATGACTTGTGACTCGGAACGCGGTGACTTGGTACGACCACGAACGTAAAAAACTATCAGACTGTTATGGGGAATAATAATATATCAAAAGATCGTAGCTTTGCGTTGCGTAGCGTAGCGTATTTAGCTATCTAAGCAGGTAAAAATGACAATGGCAATCGTTGGCATTCTGTTGCAATCTTGATGTATAGTTAGTTACATCCTGCACCATCTTGAGTCTGTTTATCCACGTTATCGCCAATTAAAGGTGGCGAGTGAGGTAGTCGTACGCTTCACCGCTGTAACAATAATGGATTCCTCGGGATTGGACTGTTTTATTACTATAGCACATTAATCATTATATTCAAGTTGTTATTGATCAGTTCCGATACTCGAAGGTAAATCAAACTCCGATGCATGCACGTCATGATTCATGTGTACACTAGCAAGGTGTTATAAGTAATTATTTCGAAAAACTATGCCAAGTACAACAGAAAATTTATTCAAATATTTGAAAATGTGATTTCTTTCGTGCCAGGTGTGAATTCACAATAGTAAATCACATTTCCACGATGTTTGTGGAATGCCAGTCTGCAAGGTCCCGTCCTATAAGGCCTACTTGGTAATACATTAAATACGCCTGTTATTGGTGCTGCGGCCCGCGAAGTCATCAAAAACCATGAAATCAACCCGCGAGCGTATTTGAGTTTGAGACCTCTGCTATACAGTGAATATTGGAGCACAAAATAACTGTGCAGCGTCAAAAGTAGTTTTAAAAGAGCAATATCATTCAAATCGCGATTTTCTAACAAAACTGAATATTCACTGCAAAACAGTGTTCCTTCTGCTGTATAAGTTTAAATCCTGATCTCCGCCAAAGCCTCGAGACTGGCTCCGCGACGCGAACCCTCGGAAATCATCTAAATCCCAGTTAAGAACCACTGTGATAATATTACTGTATAAGTCTGGTGTTTATCAAATTGTTCGCACCGTAGAACCTATAGCCAGTTTTGTTTGCGAACAGGAACAGCTAAGAAAGATATCGAGTTTCGCACGACGAGCACGAACGCGAACACAACGGTCGCGCCACCCATACGCCATACGTCATTAATGAATTCCCTGTACGATAATTGGAGTGAGTGTGTTGTGACTGTGATACAAAATACTGCGGCGGGAATGAAAAATAACTCTCCTTTGCAGATTCAAATACCCCTTTCTCATTAAATCTTGTCAAAGCCCTATTTGAGAGCGCACAAAATGGTACAAATTTCAATCACAGTTTGAAAAATATATATTTATTGTCGTACAATTGTTTTATGGGTGTAGATCTTCACTTTGCCGTTGACTTTTTTCTTGAGGCTCTGAAAATAGCAAAATATTAGGGACTAGTATCGAGTCATGTTAATACCATGAAACAATTCATAACGAGCGAACCGCGATAGGTTGGAGGGACAAGGCATACACACATATTCTATAATTTTGACCTGAAAGAAAGTTATCTTTTTCGGAACGTGAAGGAAGCGAGAACTACTATTCGACTGAAACACGACTGAAACGGTTGGAAGTGGGGTTGCATTTAAAACAAAGCATTCGAATAGCGGGTTCAAAGTCCACCCAACTTTGATATCAGGTTATGTCACACAAGAGGACAAGGCGGGATCATATGCTCATGGCCACTACTAAAACAGCATCTGATCGTTTGTAAGGCCTAGTTAGTAAGATATAGATACTTACTCTGTTCTATTCTTCGTAGTAACCTTTGGCTCCGTCGTAATAGCCCTTGGCACCGTCGTAGTAGCCCTTGGCACTGTCGTAGTAGCCTTTGGCTCCGTCGTAGTAGCCTTTAGCTCCATCGTAGTAACCCTTGGATTCGTCGTAGTAGCCTTTTGACTCGTCTTCATTCATACCATAGTAACCCTTAGATTCATCGTAGTAACCTTTGGCTCCATCGTAGTAGCCCTTGGATTCATCGTAGTAGCCTTTTGATTCGTCTTCATCCATACCGTAGTAACCCTTGGATCCGTCGTAGTAGCCTTTGGCACCGTCGTAGTAACCCTTGGCCCCATCGTAGTAACCCTTGGCACCATCGTAGTAACCCTTGGATTCGTCGTAGTAGCCCTTCGATTCGTCTTCATCCATACCGTAGTAGCCCTTAGATTCATCTTCATCCCGGCCGTAATATCCGCGTTCCTGGTCGTACCGCCTCCTTCTGGCGTAATAACGACGACGTCTGGCCCACCAGGCATCAGCCTGTAGGACAAGCCCAACGAGGACGAGAAATACGAGCGTGGTTTTTAGCTGCATATTGAATCTGCGGAAAATAAATAACCGTTATTACCACACCTTGATAAATTTGTAATTTTCAATCCATTCTCACCTTATTATCGTTTCAGTGCTGTGGTAGCTCTTGAATGATGCGGCGTTCTTGAAATGTCAAACTATTTATATAGCTTTTATGATGGGATGATTTCCACAGAATATTCCTATACACCTAATTACTTCTTCATCCGCATGACAATATGATGCAATATAGGATGGAATCATGTCAATAACAGGATTTCCGTTAATTATCATTGTCTATTTTCACTGATAAGTTTTATAGGAGAGCCTGAAAGCGCGCTCATCTGAATGGTATGTTCAGATGGTGGTATCAGTGCTGGGCTGACTCGAATCAAGACTTAACTCGGATTCAACGTAAAAGAAATGTGGAATAACGCGCGACAATTTTAAGGCTAATTTTCAACTCATCAAACGTATTTCGAAAAACATTAGAAACCTCTCAGTCGCACTAGAAACGACCACGTCACCCATACATATATTTTGTCTGCTGCATTCCTAGTCCATTTATGTTTCAGATATCGTGAATTCCATCAACAGTGACATTTCAGACAAATCAGCATAGACATGCTCTCACTGCCGTCATAATTGCGTCGACTGGCATTATGATATTATCAGGACTAGCACGCACAAATTTACTCCATAAGTTTGGCTTATGTGGAACTATAGCTGAGGGTTCGCCGTGGTTGATAAATTAACCTGTGCATATCTGTGTCACAGAAGTCGGTCGTACATTTGAACCTCCATCGAAGGCTTGCATGGAATTTGGAGACAGGTCTACATACGATCCATAGAGGCACAGATAACAAGCATCTCCACTGGACCTATTAGTCTGGTACTGCCGAAAGCATTGGTTCAGAAACATTATCTGCTAGTGACACAATAGAATAATTATATAACGCTCGTGGTACTCTTGTAAGAGATGAACCTGAGTATTGAAGACTCATTTTCTCGTGGTAATGCGATGGATGCGATAGTTTATACCAGTGTTTCTCAACTTTTAGCGCTCGTGCTCCTTATGCTGTGATGAATGTTTCTCGTACTCTCTATCCAGAATCGAAACAGTACTTTGTCAGGCCATTCCTCAAAACTCTGGTCCTGGACCCCGTAAGGTTTTCAGCACAACTGCTGCGCATTTCAGGGACAGGAGATATCCATTTCATAAGTGTCGCCTTATATATGTTGTAGTTTTAGGGGCCACAAATGTCTATCGCCTAAAATATTTCGCTCTATGTCGATTCAGGAAATAATTTGGTCCTTAAATAGCGTATCATTTCACACTGCATTTCGTACTCCCTGCTTTGGTGCGTCGTACCTCCAAGGGGTGCATGGACCACTGGTTTAGAATCGCTGATTTATACGGACATACACGAACGAACGACTTAGCATTGTTGACAAAAATTTACGTTTTTCGTGGTCAATTGCATGTAGTAGACCTTTATATCTCCTACAGCTTTTAATTTCAATGTAAACAGAAAACACATAACCCATAACCATGAAGATGGAAATGGCAATGTATTATTGATAACAGCTGCACCGATCATAGAATAGGATTTGTCAGCAGAAAACCACGTTCCCGTAATTTGTTCGATAATTAAGATCATATAAACTGAGATCAATGTATGAAACCTTTTACCCATTCTTTACCTACAGGGAATCGACGCCACGTCTCCCTTGCCATTAGCAGGGGTAAGGCATTGGTGTTGCCAGAAGGGGACCAAAGGTTGAGCAGTTTTGAGCATATGTATTCTTCGTGCTTCGCGCGATATATAGTGTTGGTACGCGTTATGTACAGACTTGAATCCAACACGAGGTACGATCCCAAAAAGATCGCCGTCGATAGAATCGTGGCCGAAGATCACGCTGGATGACCCTGCATGTCTTTGCAACCTGAGTCTCGCGGTACAAATATGCGACCAACTGAATGAAATATTGCGCTCCGTGAATAAATGCAAATGGGGATCGTGCACGTCTCAATGAATTTTCTCTTTTAATTGGTTGTGATACGTGTGAGCGATCTTTTAAGTAGCCACAACTTTCGCGGGAGGTCAGGATATAACAGCATTCATCAACTAAGTAAGTAAGTAATTACAAATGACCCGCCAGCATTCACCCTCCAGAAACTCATGAATAGTCCTACCGTATGGTATGAACATGTAGTTGAAGATCTATAATTACGCGCCTTCTAAATCTTTGAAGACGCCACTTCTATCAGCTCCACCGTTAAATCTGATAAGGAAAACGTATATGCCGGGTCGATGCCGGGTCGACGCCCCCAATGTGCTCGAGAGCGGCCAAAAATTATTTCATAGCTTAACAAATTAATTTTTTGCTAGAATCAATAAACTTGAAAATTTCTTCGTGCGATTTAATTTACATGTTTTGATTTTAATATGACTACCACAACCTCCGAAAAAATCCATTTAGTCAAATTAATAGATATTTGGCGCCGAAAATGACCGAGGCATGTTAGCCGAGACGTTTCATATATATATATCCAATAGTCACTTGTTCATATGCGCGCCTAAATGGTTGGTCTACATGACAGTGAAGTCAGGCTTTCGAGTAGCCGTGAAATGGGGTCTGAGGACGAAGCAACCAGGGAAGTTCGGTTGATCACCCTATGGGGCCCAAGGCTAATGCAAGTAACAATATTATTGATCAAATTCATCCAATAATTGTGGAAATTTTCGTGCTTCGCGTGGTAGTAGCCTACATGCGCGCTAATTTCACATAAAATTAGCATTATAACATAGCACTATGTATAATGACCGCCCGAAGAGTTGAGTCAATCACCAAATAAGGGCCAAAACCATTGTTTTTTACTATATCTTTAAGGAAGAGGATTTTATCCCGCGAATGTTTGCCCCTTCCCATTTTTTTCTGGTTAAGCCACTACAGCAATCGGGGGTTAGACAGAGGTACCAGGATAAAATGTAGAAATTTAATTCTAATAAAGCAATTACGCTAATCTCTATTGACAATGTCATAGTTGGTTTTATCGTCACACGTGCTTATCTATGAGCTATTGAAGCAGGATATAGAGCGGTTTCGATTCACATATGCTTGTATGCTTGGCCTATTTTATACGTGTATACTGTTTTTGCTAAACTCCAAAAGATCCTTGGAATACCTGAGTACCTGTGGCGGCATAGAGTTTGAGAATTACTGGCTTATTGCCTTCATGCAGCATTTTAGTCAATAAATGCCGCTAACTTTAGATTGTACTCCCATATTATTCAGCACTAAGCATACTGCATCACAAGCATTCTCACCAACTAACACAAGTTACCCGATTACGCTTATCGTCTTCGTAGTTCAGAAATGCCTTGAAACCAAATAAAGTAAGTCGGAATCGGAATCGGAAAAATCGGAAAAATTGTGATGATTTGACTTGACTCGTGACCCCTCGAAAATTCACGTGACGTGACTTGGCCTGAAAATCTTCTAACTGAACTGACTTGACCCCACTTGAAATAATTGATATTACCATAACGGCTGCTGATCTGTTGTCTAATTTTGTTTGGTGTCTCCTAATTGTGATGATTTCCTTTTTCGCAGCCTTATCATAATGATTTGCAAGGAGTCATTGCATAATTAGTCTCAATCAGGGTTCGGCGATCTACGGCACGCATGACACTTGTGACATGCGAGGTGATTTTTCATGGTCCGCCAGATGATTTGACGCAAGCCACAGCCATGCTTACCGCTAAAAGTGAAGCGGAAGTATGGAAAATCATGACGTCATTAGAACGCGCGCCCATCTGCTATGATTTTGTTAGCAAGCTGATATGCAACACGACGACCGAATGCAACCTATGGTTACGTCCAGACCAATAGGCAAAACTTTTCTCTGCTCGACTTTCCCTAGTTTTCTTGAAAGTTACCAAAATGTAGTCAAATCCTATGTGGTAAGATGTAACGTGTCCCGTGGTTTCAAAACATTTAATAACACGTCCCAAATATGAGTTTTATTAACATCTCGCGACCGAAACTTCATCCACCCAAAGAAATGGCATTATGCTGTTGTAACGCGCATGTATAAAATAGAGAAGGTGCAAAAGACCAGTTGTGCGCTTCGCCGTTCTATATATTACATGATGCATAACAAAGAAATTGAAGGTGACTGCAAGTCAGCATAAAGTAGAGTGCTCTGGTGTGGATTAAATTTACCTTGAAAACTTTCTTCGCGCTTCGCACGACTTAGTTTTACGGAATTTATTGATAACATTATGGGTGCATAAATTTAAATTTAAAATATGGATAATATAAAGAAATGCGTTACAAATTACGAGAGGAATGCATCCTAAAATCGCATGAGGCCGTTGACACTAGGGATGGTGTGAACGTGAGGTTCACATAAAATCTTTCATAAAGGTTCGCGTTCACACGAACCAGAGCCTTTTAGAGGTTCGCACCATCCCTAGTTGGCATGCTTTAGTTTAGGGATGTGCGGAGCAGGACTGTTAGGAACACGCATTTTTTGCAATAATTTAAGCAAACATCACGTGCATTGAATGATGGCTGTGGTGCGGTAGTGACCCAAATGTATACCATTCGCGTCACATACATTAACAGCCACTGGCGTAACCTATTCCATTGTCTGCTTCAGATATGCGATTATTAGGATTACTTGCTTAAAATGGTAATTACGACAAAAATAAGCATATTTGGCACTCAGTGCAGTTGGTATTATCTTGCGATTGTCGTATTTTGGCCCGCTGTCGACCCCTGCAGTGCATCAGGGTCACTATATGACTTGATAAAAGTCATATATATATATATTGATACCTTTTCTAAGGAGTCTCATATTTCCCACACTGATCTAGTGGTTTGTGGTATTCAGACATGGGGTAATCGCGATTAGTAATCGTAATCGATTACAACGATTACAGCATTTTCAAGTAATCGTAATCGCAATCGATTACATTCGAAAAAATTCCGAACTAATCGTAATCGTAATTGACTACTTCCCATATCTAATCGATTTCTTTCTGAAAGAACGATTACTTTTTAATTGTACAAGGACTATGACATAAACTGAGCATTCGTGAACAAGGAAGAGATATTATACCAGGCTCGTGATAGCACAAACGTCTGGTTTTCAAATGCCATTGCTCATTATTACGTCAGAAGTAGCCTATTAGCTTTGCTAGTCATTGCCTGAGGCAATTTCCAGCAAAGCTAATATCCACAGCAAATAGATGTTCGACGTACGTACATTAGTCTGATTGTAAGAACACACGCCGTGCTGTATATCAGGTCATCAAAACGTTCCACACGTCAGTACCTCGCAGCAGGATAATTAATCACCACTCTGCCTAGTTTCAAATAGTAACTTGTGTATTGATGTTTAGTTATGCTTAGTTAAACGCAGTTTGACCGTTGCTGCTTGGCGAGCAGTAGGCCTATGTAATACGTAGGCCTACGTACACCGGACAAAGATTTGAAATTTTGTAGTCGTCAAATAAAACATTACGGTTTCCACAACGAAGCCTTGAAAATCAACAGCTGCTGATATATATCTTAACCGAGCCGTTTTTGCCGTTTCTCGTAACGGCAGATTGCAGTACATTATCTGTATTAAGTCGAAGGCAGAATTTTATGTTCTCTTCATCTTATTCTCATATGACCCTACTTGAAACGGGCGCCAATCGTCATTTCACAATTCTTTACTCAACATTGGGACCTGCCGCCATAGCCATGGGCTTAATATATATCATGTTAGCGTGGGTTGTAGCTAGAATCAGTACCAAAACAGCAATCCGTCCCCCATCCAAACGTTGGTCTTTGGCCGCCATAGGGTGATAGTTTCAAGTTGAAGACTGAATTTTGTCAATAATATTGGTAATCGCATTTTATTATTATTAATAATTTTTATTTCTCTCTCTGCCCCCGATGTCCAGAATTATCTGTAGAGTTGGGGGCACGTAATATATAATTACAACGTCTGGTATCCTTTTATATTTACTTTAGTGTATGTTGCTAATTCGTGACCTCCGGTCTGTTATATAATCAGAAGATGTTATTGTATCCCAAACGTAGCAGACTAAAAGAAAAACTTTCGTGAGACGCACGCACAAATTGTCATGTCTTTAATGCTCTGTGGGTGCCCGGGTGGCATTTTCATTGTGGGCTCAGATTGGAAGGACCGTGGACTATTAGTCACGCCCACCCAGCGCGGCTATTGACAATGGACACATACGCTAAGTTTCGGCCAAGGTCTTTCTATAGTAGCACACTTCGTGAAGTCGCGTGTTGGTTGAAACTACATATGTCATTGGTGTGTCGTGGAACGGTATTGAGTGGAACCTAAATGCCTATTACTATAAATTAGGGTTGCATTTAAAACAAAAATCAATTTAAAGCAAACACGTTCAAAACGAGGCCCTTGTTAAAACATGTTTTTATCATGTTTTTTGTTTTTTTAAGCCATGACGTCAGGAATGTGGATTGACATTGCCAATTGAAAATATAGGGTAAATATAGCTCCTTTGACGAAATATCTGTACTATAACTATTGAACCGACTATTTTGAGGGTTCCAACCCAATATCGATGTACGTCGGCTAAATCGGGTGGTTGTTGTCCGTAGGCTCATGCAACATGTTTTTTGGAAAGTATTTACGCAATTATGGCATAATTTTACAACTTGAAAAAACATAATTTAGTTTTTTTTTAAGTCTTTGATTGAAACATGTTTTAAACAAACTGTTTTAAACAACCATTTGTTTTAAATGCAACCCTACAATAAATTATGTATGCATTTTTTGTTGAGGGTAAGATGTATGCATTTCAAAATCAAGCTTATCTCGAGAGAATTTTCAAGTCAATTTAATCTCTCGAAAATACTCTATAATTTATGTTGGTATACGAAATACTTTTGAGTCCCCTTCGAGCTCGCTCCTCACGCTATTGGGAAATTTGGGGTGCGGCAGTCAGGGACTTGGCAAGAATGCAAATCGTTGGGTGCGATAGGTACATAATGACGTAACAAGCAGAGGTGGTCAAAGTAGTCAAGAAAGCTACTCAAGTAGGAGTAGAAGTAGCCACGACAAAATCTACTCAATTACGAGTAGAAGTACTTCTTCCATAAGCTACCTAAAACTGCTTGAAGTAGAAGTAGAATTGACTGGCTTTAAATCTACTCAAGTAAGTAAGTAGTTGTGAAAACGATCTTAATTCGTTCGCATGGATTGTAAAAAAGTTGCAAATTGAGCTATGCAAAAGGTGCCGAGCTTTATTCATATTGATGCATACCAGGAGGTATTCACATTTCGACAGCATAAGCATTGGTCCGCATCATGGGATGAAAATGATAGCATTGATATGAAAATGCGATACTAATCGTCTGTGTAATGGAGAAGCACGTTTTAGAAAATATCATGGTATGGCGCACTCCCCCATATTATAAGGCGCGTAGTTTCGTCGAAGAGCAATACGGAGAAGTTGTATAGGATATGGTGTAAACACTTATCGCGATTAGTAAACGTGAATAAAAAATATGGTGGATCGCAAAAATGCCATACTCTGTTGGTTATTTCCGGAAACTAAAGGCATTACCACACTTGCTTTTATAGTTCAATATGCATGTTATCCAGAACTGATATTAATTAGAACTCAAAGTATACGATACCGGGAATCGAAAGTGAAATATAAATACTACTTATAAAAGTGGAAAATGTATTTCATGTCTTTAGTCCGGAAGGTTTCAATGGTGGCATGCTAAAACAGCTCTAAAACTAAAAAAAAGTCACATTCCACTTCCCAGATTAGGACACGCAATGGACTGCTAGATTACGATATGATAAGTAAACGCTAGATTGCGAAACATCAGTTTCAAACGTTATGATGAGCCATATAAACTGTGATGAAATATTTCATATGGGCGAAGGGCGACAATGCGGTGTGAACGGAACCACGCCAAAATTATATTCACCGATACTTTCGTGAAATCATACTGGTTACTCCATATCCACTGAGCGCGACGAAAATTCTGGACTTTACTCAACTTTTATGAAAATTAAATGTTGATACTCCTTGAAAACAGCCCCGAAATTCCTCAAGCTATCTTTCTGATTGGAGGATTAAACTACTTCTACTTGACAAACTGAAAATAGCGAAAAGTAAGTAGGTAGATCACAAAATATTACGAAGTAGAAGTAGAAGCAGCGGAAATCAGATCTACTTGAGTAAGTACCAGAAGTAGAGGCAAACTACTTGAGTACTTCGAAGAAGTAGAAGTACTTCATTACTGACCACCTCTGGTAACAAGCAAATGACGCATCTATTTTAAAGGAAGTTTGTTATCTCACTAGGCCTTTTCAGCGCAATCCAAATATTGTCTTCCAATATAACTTCTAAGATGCAAAACAAATGTAATCGTGAGTAATCGTGATTACTTTTCCAATGTAATCGTAATCGTAATCGACTACTTCCTGATTTTGCTGTAATCGTAATCGTAATCGGAATCGCGTCATTCAGAAGTAATCGTAATCGCAATCGATTACATTCATGAAATAAACACCCCATGTCTGGTGGTATTCATGGTGTCTTCCGACTACAATGGCCTAGGGTTGGTGTGAACGTGAGGTTCACGTTCGCGTTCTGTGTGTGAACCTCGCAAATTCAAAGGTTCACGTTCACAAACGAACCTTGGTAGGTTCTGCACTGTGAACCTTTATCATATATTGCAATTTTCTCGTCATTATAACATCTCTGGTTGGAATCTATTGCATTTCAACTGCGGGTCACCCTATGCATGGCGCTGGAAGCATGAAAGATCAACACTAAACGAGCATGCACCTTGACAATCTCGAAAAATTTTACCTGCTTTCTTACAAAAGATTGCTCGAAATATCCAGATTTCGGTTTGTGAATATTTAGTGACTCTCTGCTGTGAGCTTGACCCGCAATCACACAACATCAAGAGCGAAATACGCTAGATGTAGATTGTACGTAGTCAGCAAATGATGCCTATTCAACCAATCAATGAAATTGATATCGTTGTCTGATGTAAAAAAATCTAGCAAGCGTACGGGGTCCATCTCGATTTCATATGTTTCTTGTATCATTAACACAAATCCGTGCGATTGGAGTGTTGGCTACTGTTGTATAACTTGTTAATGGGATGAGACCCGTTTTACAGTCCACTCGATATCAACGTAGCAACACTCAGACGCCGAATACATTGTCCGGTCTGGTCTAGACCGTTACGGCAGTGTTGGGATCAAGTCACTACCTTCGAGTCACGAGTCATCTCGAGTCATTGCACATTTTGACTAGAGTCAAGTCAAGTCAATCGATTTTTGAAGGTGACTCGAGTCAAGTCAAGTCTCTCATTTTTTTGTAGGTGACTCGAGTCAAGTCTAGTCAAGTCTAGTCAAGTCACAATTCAAGTCAAATTGAATTTTCGAAGTATGAGAGATGATTCAAAGTCACTACATTTTGCTAGCTGTGTGAAAGACAGATTAATTGGCCATTTATCTTGAATCAAATAACGAACATGAAGTTTAATATACATGCAGAAAGGCATTGTATCGCTTACGCACACGTAGAACTGCTAATAAAGCACGTGATTAATATAGAACCGAATACAGAGAGAGGTTGAAACAAATTTATATGGTACAATAGCCTTCACTACCCATCTACACATCCATGCGCACATAAACGCACATACTATATTTGTTCGACTTAAATCATACAAAAGGGTTGGTAAAGGTAAGCACTGCGCAACTTAAGCATTGAGTCGTCTAAAAAACAGAGACACATTGCCATTAGATTAAACTACCACTAAGCTGTGATAGTTTTGTTCGCGGTCAATTTACTTGTGATGCAGCAATGGACAATGGAGGATCAGTGTAAAGTAGAATAAGTGAATCACTAGTTGCTCTCGCAAGTGACACCGGCGTATCTTGAACAATCCGAACATACACAAGATATAGAGTGATTTAATCGACAGCGATTACTTGATGACTTGAAATTGACTCGTAAATTTTGCTCCGAGTCACGAGTCAATGCACAGTTTTCAAGCCCCGAGTCAAGTCAAGTCAAGTTATTTTTCCAAAGTGACTCGAGTCGAGTCAAGTCGTACGAAAAAGTTGACTCGAGTCTGACTCGAGTCATCCCAACATCTGCGTTAAGGCGTAAGCTTATACTCCCTTGCAAGCCATCGTCGAAATGTTGGCAAAGCGACCGAAGACATTGATTTTATGGGATTATCACAGTAGTAAGGTTGGATCAAATTGTGCCCCCGCCCCTCAGGCTATTTAGAATGTAAACACTCTCATAATATAATTTGCGTCGGACTATGCCCGGTTTATGATGTCATCACAGAGGAATTAGGCGACTGCAATGCTTTGTGAATTTCAATACCGATTTTCCATGTGTATTTAGCAATATGTATATCAATCCCTACGCTTCTGATGTATGATTTTTTTTTTGTGTGTGTTAAGGACCTTGGTAACATTCAGAGTCTGCAACGATTGTTTGGATATACATTATAGCAATACCCCACCAAACTATAGGCGGTTATATTACTCTTGGCCAGAGATAACTCATCCGTCGATATTTTTAAACTTGATTTTATGTATACAAGTTACGGTCTCTGCAGCCTCAACATTTTACGACTTATTTTCACTAGAACCGTTTTGTTTGATGTAGCGATCACTGGCTTGTAGTATATACGATACGAGCGGAAGGTCGGGATTATGAACAACTACGCTAGGCGAATAGATGACGAATTCATCAGCTCGCAGTATAACCGCTACCTGTATAATGTTTGCATGTCGAGTATAAGGGTATTTAACTCGGCACTAAAATGCCAACGGAATAGCCGCAGGGAGTCGGTTCTCGTTGCTATCATTAAACGAACACCTTCGCCGCAGGTACGCGATCACCGACGTTATAATGATAGGGACAAATTGGCCGCATGAAAGCGAGTCTAATGAATATAACGACAGACAACAAGTTAGTTGAAAAGTAAAACTAATCGTGACCGATGCAAGACGGCGTGAAACAGCGCTTTCGCTCGATTCTTGTAGTGACCACAATTCATACGATTCAGTCCTTTTCATGTCACTAGAATAAGGGTGATTAAACCGACAGTGAAACGCCGCTTCACAATTGCAAGTTAGTGTAATGCAAATTTTACCCTTCAAGGGTTATAAAAGTATGGACGGCAAAAGGTATAATTTTGGGTCGACATGGTGCCTTAGCTATCTATCAATAGGTATGTAATATTTGTTGAAATAGTTGCTATTGATCATAGACCAAGCTTGCTTTCAGAGCTGGAAACTAAACGCATATGAAAATTTACCTAGGTGTTCCCCACACGCATCAAATGTAGGCCTACTCAAGTGTTTATGAGGTGGCGAATAGTTCGATGGTTGTTGGCATGCAAGGACGTCACATAGAATTGTGGAGTTTTCTGTAAACTATAATCCAGTGATCTATTTTCAATCACTATATTTTTCATTAATCTAAACTAAGTACTGTTAGCAGGCAAACCCTAGGAAAGTATATCCTCTGATAAAAGCAGGAGTAATTTGTTATCCGTGAAATAAATAGATGGTGCGACTCTAATGGACATAAAGAAATGAAAATTTTGTAAAGTAGATATTTTTCGGTATGCTAAATTCGGCTACGCGGTGCTAGACTTCTTGGTCGCATGAAATAGGATGTCTTAGCTTCAACCTCAACGCATTAGCACACCGAATTTAAATATAGGCGATAAATAATATACAGTAGCTCCAATTTTAATGAAAAAATAAAAATAAAAAAGCATGAAAAATTGCATTTATCCTGGAACGCACCAAGAAAAACCGTATGAATTTGTAAAGTAGTTAGAAAACTACACTATTCCGCTACACTAAAGACTTAAACAATCCGGATTTTGTATGGTGTATACTAATTTTACATTGCGGAGTATTCAGTAAAGTTCAATCCAGTGAATTCGCGTAGGCTATGCATACAAATGAGGAAAGTTACATCAGCGCGTGTTAACTAGTTGTATTATGTAGCTTGCAATTCATGCAAGTTTCGAAACTTCCACACTGAGTCTTTTAAAATAGATAGAAACGAAAAAAAACTAATCGAAAAAATTTACGAAGTTTGGATGCGGCATATTTAGGTTTTCTAAAAATTATTCATACCCATGACTCGAAATATTGTTAACTAACTTATCATGTTCTGAAGTCTCATACATGCACCGACTCTGTGCATTCAATGTAGGGGTAGCTGACTTGGAGACAGAAAAACACACATATTTGACCGTAACATGGTCTTAGTATGAACCGACATGCATTCGACTTGTGGAAAAATGTGTCGCACACTATTTCACCGAGATTACAACCCTTTCGCGGATATTCGTTGGTGCTATCGATACGGTGAACAGCACGTTATGTATAGCGATATCTCCACAGTCAAATACGCGAACCATGCACAACCATATACCCAGACTTTCGTTGAATATTCACGACACCAACAAATCTGTACATCTCCTTTCCCTCGACATCAATGATAGAATCCTCATCCCAATGCGCGGTACGAATGGTGGGTTCATCGGGTGTAAAATCCAAATCAAATGACACCAAGGTCTGCTTTCTCATTTTCAATATTTCCACCACCGCGTCTTGTCTGTGTCTTAGCACTACCGTGTGAGGATGGCGAAATCTGTGGGTGGTAACACGCATGGACATGATATTCTTCGATATGATCAACTGAAACCACGGATGTGGTGGGTTATCTGAGAGCATCGTCATTATTCTCTAGTCCACGCAATTTCCCTCTTAGTACGTTATGTCTTTCAACAGAGCATTTGAATCGCTATTTGAAAGTATCTGACAACTGTGAACTAATTCTTCAAGTTTGTTCATTGTGGCGTAACGACCATTTTTACGAATCCATAACTGTATCATTTGATATCGTTGCTCGGTTAAGTTATAGCAATCCATGTATTGACATTCGGCAATTTCATTGTCAGATAGCTCAAGTTTTTCGCGTGCAAACCTATACCAGTTCATCAGGTCAATTCGATCCATTATGACGTATATATCATTAGCAGTAATCTTTGACATATTCAATCTACAGCGTACAGCGAATAATCATGTAATAAATATTATACGTTGTATATTGCCTTGCACTTGCTTCAACTGCAATAACAAAGGCGATCAACGCAATGTTGACGTAATCATATCTCAGCGTTACTGGAACTAAGCAAAGTCGCTCTCGTAATATCTAAAGTAATCGCATGTGACGTAATCATGAACATGCTGCAATACGCAATTGAAAGTAATCAACTTACGCAATGACGTAATAAATATCTCAGCGTTACTGGACTGGAACTATGTCATCTCTCACACAACCAAAACCTCTCTCGTATTGGAACCACACCCACAGAAAAAAACTAATCGAAAAAATTTACGAAGTTTGGATGCGGCATATTTAGGTTTTCTAAAAATTATTCATACCCATGACTCGAAATATTGTTAACTAACTTATCATGTTCTGAAGTCTCATACATGCACCGACTCTGTGCATTCAATGTAGGGGTAGCTGACTTGGAGACAGAAAAACACACATATTTGACCGTAACATGGTCTTAGTATGAACCGACATGCATTCGACTTGTGGAAAAATGTGTCGCACACTATTTCACCGAGATTACAACCCTTTCGCGGATATTCGTTGGTGCTATCGATACGGTGAACAGCACGTTATGTATAGCGATATCTCCACAGTCCAATACGCGAACCATGCACAACCATATACCCAGACTTTCGTTGAATATTCACGACACCAACAAATCTGTACATCTCCTTTCCCTCGACATCAATGATAGAATCCTCATCCCAATGCGCAGTACGAATGGTGGGTTAATCGGATGTAAAATCCAAATCAAATGACACCAAGGTCTGCTTTCTCATTTTCAATATTTCCACCACCGCGTCTTGTCTGTGTCTTAGCACTACCGTGTGAGGATGGCGAAATCTGTGGGTGGTAACACGGATGGACATGATATTCTTCGATATGATCAACTGAAACCACGGATGTGGTGGGTTAGAGTCTTGTCGTGATGGTCCGTTTCGAAATGCAAGCGGATGAACTAGACCAAAAGTTGCGAAGATGTGTTTTATAATTGCTCTAGGTGTGAAATAGACATCGCACTCTTGCGGGGAAACAACACGAATTCAGTCTTCACACCGCAGAAACACAGCCGCTTGGTTAACATCACAAAACCGCAATTGAGCTCACGATTGCCATACACGGAATCGCTGTTAACGATGTCTGACTGCGGCGTTTCGACGAGTAACGAATTCTCGTATTTGGTATTGATTGTGACACATAGTCAAAACAGCGACAGTTTTCACAACCCGATACATACATTGAACCAACTGATGTAAGGTGAAACACTACGTTCGCAGCAAAAAAGTTTGCAGGGTATGACCACCACCAACATATAGAGTAGTGAGTGAGTAATTATCCTACATACCCCGATTTTACTATATTCCGAGATCCGGATCACGATTCAAGTCTACCTGAGAATCCGAACCACGCTGTGAAGTTGATATATCAAGTTGTGAACCGTGAAAGGGTTGTAATCTCGGTGAAATAGTGTGCGACACATTTTTCCACAATTCGAATGCATGTCGGTTCATACTAAGACCATGTCACGGTCAAATATGTGTGTTTTTCTGTCTCCAAGTCAGCTACCCCCACATTGAATGTACAGAGTCGCTGCATGTATGAGACTTCAGAACATGAATTTGTAATCCATGATGCTTGTAGTGCCGACCATGATGTTATCCATGATGTATGTAATGTCACACACCTCGTTTACGCGAATACTTGGTATCTATGAACAATCGTGAAGTATACTGGATGTGTAATGTCTTGTTATTTTCATGGAAACATGGGGGTGTAACATGTTTGAATATTGTTCATTGGTTTGTCGATTCAGAGTTGATATCCGGATCCGGGTCCTAGTTTAAGTTTTAGAAAATATGATACCGACATCCCGACATCTTTCGAAAACAAAACCGTGGTCAATGCTTAAGAGACCATTTTTACTATTTTTCATCGCCATAAGTCATTCTGGACCGCGAAAACGCATTGTACGATATAGATGAAACTTATGCAAATCCTAGGATACTCATTTTCAAAGTAGCTTAGATCTCGAAATAAGCTCTGACTCGCTATTCTCCTCAAAGCATGGAATTATCACGAGTATCACCTTCGGTCACTGAAGAAAAGTATGAAATTATATCCGAAGCATATTACTTGACCAGGAATTTTATCATGTACGAACTCGACGGCTCATGCGTTAAGGTAAATACGAAAGCAGAGAGAACCTTACGTCGAGTTAGGGATGAAATGTTCGAGCGACATCGAACTGTCCTAAACGCAGTCTCCAAACGTCTCCGCTATGTTGATGTCGAAGTCAATGAAAAATATAAAGAATATTTACCCGATGAGCGAATGTTCCTGATGATAGCTGATGAAATTTACAAAGATACCAAAGAAAATTGGGGTAGGATTGTCTCCCTTTTTGTGGTCGGTAGCATTCTTGCTCGCAAGAACGAGGATGAACATCACGGGGACCATATAGAAGCTATCATACAGACAGTCGGAAATTACATTGCTAGCAGAAGACTAAAGTGGATTATGAAAAATGGAGGATGGGTAGATGATTTACATGCTTTGCTTAGGAATTATAAATTATCTTTTAGCATGGATATATAGTGTATCTGCTCTCCAGAGCCCATATCATCTCTCGATGATGAAACTCAGCTTTACCCTCCAATTCGGTTCCCGACACGGTAACTTTCCTCCGTACGATCATTAGGGCTTCTATTTTTGTTGCAGGATGGCTTTGTAGGATTCTTTGATAATACCGCTCTCGACTACAATAAAGTTTGGAAGGGACTCGTGTTTGTCGGAATCGGACTGACATCTATAGCAATGGCATTATCAAGATAATGGATGTTCGTATGTTTTGTCTCATGTAATATTTTAGGAATAAAATTCTTCATCGTTTAATCCAGTGGTTCTTAACCTTTTTTCGTCCAGCGCCCCCTTTCAAAAATTATCGTGCTCCAGCGCCCCCCTCAACTTCATATTGTACGGAATGTAATAAAGACGATGAGTAAGAGGGAGGGCCGTAACAGCACTTCGTCAACCCCCCTAAAAACGATTGCCTTGCGCACCCATAGCGTGATAAACCGAACTTCTGAGGGCTTCGCCCCCACGAACCCCATATCGTGATTTTGATGGTCAGCAAAGTTTGTGTGGCCTGGTCGCCCTAGGTACCAAAATTTGCTATAATGCATGGTAATTACATTTATAAGTCGCTATAAACTTTTTATCCTCTCAGCCCACGTAATCAGATTTACCAGTAGCACTGAGTGAGCTGTTGTATAGGAAAATAAGGGGCACGTAATTAATAATTAAACATATCGGGCGTTCCCGCAGGTACAATTATTCGTTACCAGGGCCGTAACAGCACTTCGTCAGCCCCCCTCCCCAAACATAAAACGTTGGTCCTGGGCCCCCATCGGGTGATAAACCAAACTTCCGGGGGACTTCGCTCCCAGACCCCCATTAGGCTGTCCGCTATTTGCTGATAGCCTATTAGGTATCTACATTGGGTGTACATTTACTGAGGGAGCTATTCTCGCCTAGTCGCGCGAAGTGCGAAAAATTTCACTAATTAATGATTGAATTGGTCAATATCATCGGGAATTGCATGTAAATTGAGATCAATTTTTATCCTCTCTCTGCTCACGTAAACACATTTACCGGTAGAACTGAGTTAGGTGCAATGTTCCCTCTAAGCTGCGCACGTGCGCAGTGCTGACACGGTCTCTGCGCACAGAAAATCTACGTTGCGCACAACAAATCCGGAGTTATTACCTTTTTTAGTCGTTACGCACTGTTGTCCAAGGGTCAGCGCAGTGAGTTGTTGAGTGTGCGCAGACTCATCAAAACTTAAAGCGAACATTGTGAGGTTTCTTGGAAACTGTAGGGCCCGTTACCAATAATTAAACATATTCGGGCAGGTGAACCCGTTGGTATGACCTCGTTGCATGATGTTATTTCGTGACCCCCTGTCTGCAATATCAAAAAATATAGAATCGTGCAACAGGAATATCCCTGTCGCCCAATCGTACTAAACTAAAAGACGCACACGATTTCAGATTGGTATTTCTTCACTGAGATATAATTTTTCCCTGCCAGATGGAATTCGTCTTCTGGGGTTCAGATTTCCAAGACAGGAACATTCGGTGTCAGTCATTTAGGCGCCCATGGACAATTAAACCTATATGTATTTTGAAGGCTATATGTAACGAAGTTTTCGGTGTTAATTTGCTCTGAATACTCATTAAGGATATGTCCTATCACCACATCATCTACTGCGAAGCCATTTTTCTCCAGCGCCCCCCATACCGCCCCCCTGAGCCCAGCGCCCCCCATATCGCCCCCTGAGCGTTTCCGCCCCCCTTCAACATCGCCAGCGCCCCCTGGGGGGCGCTGGGGGCAAGGTTAAGAACCACTGGTTTAATCGCATCCATTTTACTGTAGGATGTATACAGTTTCTTCTGAGAATACTCGAAGGATTGCGCCATATGGAAACCTTCTTTATACTTTTAATTTTTTCAAATTTCTACAGATAACGCAGTCGAATACCGACTTTTACGCAAATCTGTTTTGCGTGAACATAACAGAGACCTACACATAGTCAATTTTATTTAAATGCATTGCGACGCTGTCACTTGGCTCTTAATTGGGTTGTTTCATCTGAAAGAACTAATTTTGTCTGTTATAATACTTTATTAGACTTGTATGGCGAGGCGTCTGGTATCGAGAAGTGAGATCGCAAGCAATCATTGAGTCAGTCGTGATGTCTGATTGGGAGTGTCGGCCTCTTATATCCAGCAAGTGTAATGTGCCATATTAGGCCATAAGTATCGTAGGCCCCGCGTGAAGTGTACAAATTTCGATGTTGCGCAAATACCACAAACTTTGCTTGCTTTCAGAGCCGGCAACTAAATGCAAGACAGACTTTACGCAAAAGTTGCTATTCTGAAAATTTTGTCAAGGTAATGGTTTGAAAACTTATACTTGAGCACTCGTACTTCTTGAGAATACCCAAGTAGGTTTTTTGCCTAGATGCACCACATAGTCTCAAGTCCTTATGATATTGGAGTACATCAACTTCATGATAGCTAGAGTATTAAACAGTAATATACCTAGAGTACTAACGTTTTACTTACTCGGAAATGACTACTTCTACCTTATTTTAAAGGATACCTCGTTCGAAGCGAAATTGTATGTGGTTTTGGATAACATCCAAGATGTAGGCTCACTTTGAAGGTTACTTCGTAAAACTCAAATATTGCGCAGTGAGAGTTCGCAAATTCTCGAAGTATTTTTGTTATTTTTATTGCGATAAGTCATTCTGCAGCGCGAAAATGCGTCGTAGGATATAGATGAAACTAGCACCACTCATC
Source organism: Botryllus schlosseri (assembly GCF_051294905.1). Classification (NCBI taxonomy): domain Eukaryota; kingdom Metazoa; phylum Chordata; class Ascidiacea; order Stolidobranchia; family Styelidae; genus Botryllus; species Botryllus schlosseri. The sequence continues at coordinate 19,186,195 of NC_137249.1, forward strand.
AAGACCGCCGAAAACAGTACGTTTCAACATTTAGTAGCAGTAAATTTCTAGTAAAGTACAAGACGTGATGATTTCTGAGTGAGTTAAAAAGTATTGCAGGTATAGTTTAGCTGAAAACCGAATACTCTGAAATAGAAGTAGATGCAGTGTAAATAGTTAATCACTTGATTAAGTTTAGCGCAAACAGATAAAACCTATACTTGAGTAGTACAAAATGCACGAGTACTTCGCTATCGCCTCCCTGCACGTAATAAGTGCTTTTACCGATACTCGTCGGTTTCAGTTTAGATAGAATTCAGAAACCAAATAATTTCATAAACATAAGCTAATTTAATGAATTTACTCGAATGTACTATGCCGCGCTGATAAGATTAATTATAATATACTTATCATGTTACAGCGATTTTTTCTAGCGTAGAAAATCTTTAAAATGTAGTAAGCAGGCCAAATGAAGATATTCGTTCAGTTGAATAAACATAAAAAATACTCTAGACCACTTTATCGGTACTTTACAGTTTCAGTTTTAGATAAAATTTGTCCCTTTCACCTATAATTACAACTCCTCGCTATCTAAACATGTTTAGAACATATTATTTGCGATGATACGAACCCGTGAAGTACTCAAGTAGCTTTTCGTAGGATATAGATGAAACTGACAACACTCACCAAGACCGCTGGTCCACTGAAAAAAGTACATTGTAGCAGTAAAGTCCTACTAAAGTACAAGAAGTAATGATTTCCCAGTTAGTTGAAAAGTAAGTATTGAAGGTATAGTTTGCTGGAAAAAGCGAAAAACTCTGAAATCGAAGTAGATGCAGTGTAAATAGGTAATCACTTCATTAAGTATAGCGCAAGCAGGCCAAACCTATACTTGAGTAGGCCTACTGCAACATGTACAAGTACTTCGCTATGTTCTCCCTCCACGTAAAAAGTGACTAGGTTTTAGACTACTTTATCGGTACTCGACAGTTTTAGATAAAATTTGGTAAGACTTTAAATTTTAAAGTAGTTTGAGCTTACGATTGTATCACCTTGACAAGTAACATTATCAGACATGAAAATGATACTATCACCTAATATAGAAGTTAACGCGCGTCAATGTGCTTCGGAATTCACGAGAAATTGCTTACTAAGAGAAGTATATTCTTGTATACACAATAGTGAAGAGAATCTTTAAAATGTAGTAAGCAGGCCGATGGGTATTCGTTTAGTTGTATAGGCATAAAAAACATTTCCGCGCGCCTTAGTATTAGGTGGTAGGGTTAGGAAGTGTTTTGTTTAAGAGCGCGCGGGAATGTTTTTTATGCCTATACAACTAAACGAATACCCATCGGCCTGCTTACTACATTTTAAAGATTCTCTTCACTATTGTGTATACAAGAATATACTTCTCTTAGTAAGCAATTTCTCGTGAATTCCGAAGCACATTGACGCGCGTTAACTTCTATATTAGGTGATAGTATCATTTTCATGTCTGATAATGTTACTTGTCAAGGTGATACAATCGTAAGCTCAAACTACTTTAAAATTTAAAGTCTTACCAAATTTTATCTAAAACTGTCGAGTACCGATAAAGTAGTCTAAAACCTAGTCACTTTTTACGTGGAGGGAGAACATAGCGAAGTACTTGTACATGTTGCAGTAGGCCTACTCAAGTATAGGTTTGGCCTGCTTGCGCTATACTTAATGAAGTGATTACCTATTTACACTGCATCTACTTCGATTTCAGAGTTTTTCGCTTTTTCCAGCAAACTATACCTTCAATACTTACTTTTCAACTAACTGGGAAATCATTACTTCTTGTACTTTAGTAGGACTTTACTGCTACAATGTACTTTTTTCAGTGGACCAGCGGTCTTGGTGAGTGTTGTCAGTTTCATCTATATCCTACGAAAAGCTACTTGAGTACTTCACGGGTTCGTATCATCGCAAATAATATATTCTAAACATGTTTAGATAGCGAGGAGTTGTAATTATAGGTGAAAGGGACAAATTTTATCTAAAACTGAAACTGTAAAGTACCGATAAAGTGGTCTAGAGTATTTTTTATGTTTATTCAACTGAACGAATATCTTCATTTGGCCTGCTTACTACATTTTAAAGATTTTCTACGCTAGAAAAAATCGCTGTAACATGATAAGTATATTATAATTAATCTTATCAGCGCGGCATAGTACATTCGAGTAAATTCATTAAATTAGCTTATGTTTATGAAATTATTTGGTTTCTGAATTCTATCTAAACTGAAACCGACGAGTATCGGTAAAAGCACTTATTACGTGCAGGGAGGCGATAGCGAAGTACTCGTGCATTTTGTACTACTCAAGTATAGGTTTTATCTGTTTGCGCTAAACTTAATCAAGTGATTAACTATTTACACTGCATCTACTTCTATTTCAGAGTATTCGGTTTTCAGCTAAACTATACCTGCAATACTTTTTAACTCACTCAGAAATCATCACGTCTTGTACTTTACTAGAAATTTACTGCTACTAAATGTTGAAACGTACTGTTTTCGGCGGTCTTGATGAGTGGTGCTAGTTTCATCTATATCCTACGACGCATTTTCGCGCTGCAGAATGACTTATCGCAATAAAAATAACAAAAATACTTCGAGAATTTGCGAACTCTCACTGCGCAATATTTGAGTTTTACGAAGTAACCTTCAAAGTGAGCCTACATCTTGGATGTTATCCAAAACCACATACAATTTCGCTTCGAACGAGGTATCCTTTAAAATAAGGTAGAAGTAGTCATTTCCGAGTAAGTAAAACGTTAGTACTCTAGGTATATTACTGTTTAATACTCTAGCTATCATGAAGTTGATGTACTCCAATATCATAAGGACTTGAGACTATGTGGTGCATCTAGGCAAAAAACCTACTTGGGTATTCTCAAGAAGTACGAGTGCTCAAGTATAAGTTTTCAAACCATTACCTTGACAAAATTTTCAGAATAGCAACTTTTGCGTAAAGTCTGTCTTGCATTCAGTTGCCGGCTCTGAAAGCAAGCAAAGTTTGTGGTATTTGCGCAACATCGAAATTTGTACACTTCACGCGGGGCCTACGATACTTATGGCCTAATATGGCACATTACACTTGCTGGATATAAGAGGCCGACACTCCCAATCAGACATCACGACTGACTCAATGATTGCTTGCGATCTCACTTCTCGATACCAGACGCCTCGCCATACAAGTCTAATAAAGTATTATAACAGACAAAATTAGTTCTTTCAGATGAAACAACCCAATTAAGAGCCAAGTGACAGCGTCGCAATGCATTTAAATAAAATTGACTATGTGTAGGTCTCTGTTATGTTCACGCAAAACAGATTTGCGTAAAAGTCGGTATTCGACTGCGTTATCTGTAGAAATTTGAAAAAATTAAAAGTATAAAGAAGGTTTCCATATGGCGCAATCCTTCGAGTATTCTCAGAAGAAACTGTATACATCCTACAGTAAAATGGATGCGATTAAACGATGAAGAATTTTATTCCTAAAATATTACATGAGACAAAACATACGAACATCCATTATCTTGATAATGCCATTGCTATAGATGTCAGTCCGATTCCGACAAACACGAGTCCCTTCCAAACTTTATTGTAGTCGAGAGCGGTATTATCAAAGAATCCTACAAAGCCATCCTGCAACAAAAATAGAAGCCCTAATGATCGTACGGAGGAAAGTTACCGTGTCGGGAACCGAATTGGAGGGTAAAGCTGAGTTTCATCATCGAGAGATGATATGGGCTCTGGAGAGCAGATACACTATATATCCATGCTAAAAGATAATTTATAATTCCTAAGCAAAGCATGTAAATCATCTACCCATCCTCCATTTTTCATAATCCACTTTAGTCTTCTGCTAGCAATGTAATTTCCGACTGTCTGTATGATAGCTTCTATATGGTCCCCGTGATGTTCATCCTCGTTCTTGCGAGCAAGAATGCTACCGACCACAAAAAGGGAGACAATCCTACCCCAATTTTCTTTGGTATCTTTGTAAATTTCATCAGCTATCATCAGGAACATTCGCTCATCGGGTAAATATTCTTTATATTTTTCATTGACTTCGACATCAACATAGCGGAGACGTTTGGAGACTGCGTTTAGGACAGTTCGATGTCGCTCGAACATTTCATCCCTAACTCGACGTAAGGTTCTCTCTGCTTTCGTATTTACCTTAACGCATGAGCCGTCGAGTTCGTACATGATAAAATTCCTGGTCAAGTAATATGCTTCGGATATAATTTCATACTTTTCTTCAGTGACCGAAGGTGATACTCGTGATAATTCCATGCTTTGAGGAGAATAGCGAGTCAGAGCTTATTTCGAGATCTAAGCTACTTTGAAAATGAGTATCCTAGGATTTGCATAAGTTTCATCTATATCAGTGGTTGTTAACCTTTTTTTTTCCAGCGCCCCCTTTCAAAAATTATCGTGCTCCAGCGCCCCCCAACTTCATATTGTAAGGAATGTAGTAAATATAATGAGTAAGAGGGAGGGCCGTAACAGCACTTCGTCAACCCCCCTAAAAACGATTGCCTTGCGCACCCATAGCGTGATAAACCGAACTTCTGAGGGCTTCGCCCCCACGAACCCCATATCTTGATTTTGATGGTCAGCAAAGTTTGTGCGGCCATGGTCGCCCTAGGTACCAAAATTTTCTATAATACATGAATGAATAGGTGGTAATTACAAATATAAGTCGCTATAAACTTTGTGCGACCATGGTCGCCCTAGGTACCAAAATTTTCTATAATACATGAATGAATAGGTGGTAATTACAAATATAAGTCGCTATAAACTTTTTATCCTCTCATCCCACGTAATCAGATTTACCAGTAGCACTGAGTGAGCTGTTGTATAGGAAAATAAAGGGCACGTAATTAATAATTAAACATATTTGGGTGTGCCCGCAGGTACAATTATTCGTTACCAGGGCCGTAACAGCACTTCGTCAGCCCCCCCCCCCAAACAAAAAACGTTGGTCCTGGGCCCCCATCGGGTGATAAACCAAACTTCCGGGGGACTTCACTCCCATACCCCCATTAGGCTGTCCGCTATTTGCTGATAGCCTATTAGGTATCTACATTGGGTGACCATTTGCTGAGGCAGCTATTCTCGCCTAGTCGCGCAAAGTGCGAAAAATTTCACTAATTAATGATTGAATTGGTCAATATCATCGGAAATTGCATGTAAATTGAGATCAATTTTTATCCTCTCTCTGCTCACGTGAATACATTTACTGGTAGAGCTGAGTGAGGTGCAATGTTCCCTCTAAGCTGCGCACGGGCGCAATGCTGACACGGTCTCTGCGCACAGAAAATCTACGCTGCGCACAACAAATCCGGGGCTATTACCTTTTTTTAGTCGTTACGCACTGTTGTCCAAGGCTCAGCGCAGTGAGTTGTTGAGTGTGCGCAGACTCATCAAAAGTTAAAGCGAACATCGTGAGGTTTCTTGGAAACTGTAGGGCCCGTTACTAATAATTAAACATATTCGGGCGGGCGAACCCGTTGGTGTGACTTCGTTGCGTGATGTTATTTCGTGACCCCCTGTCTGCAATATCAAAAAACATAGAATCGCCCAACAGGAATATCCATGTCGCACAATCGTACTAAACTAAAAGACGCACACGATTTCAGATTGGTATTTCGTCACTGACATATAACTTTTCCCTGCCAGATGGAATTCGTCTTCTGGGGTTCAGATTGCCAAGACAGGAACATTCGGTGTCAGTCATTTAGGCGCCCATGGACAATTAACCTGTATTTTGAAGGCTATATGTAACGAAGTTTTCGGTGTTAATTTGCTCTGAATACTCATTAAGGATATGTCCTATCACCACATCATCTACTGCGAAGCAATTTATCTCCAGCGCCCCCCATACCGCCCCCCTGAGCCCAGCGCCCCCCATATCGCCCCCTGAGCGTTTTCGCCCCCCTTCGAAATCGCCAGCGCCCCCTGGGGGGCGCTGTGGGCAAGGTTAAGAACCACTGATCTATATCGTACAATGCGTTTTCGCGGTCCAGAATGACTTATGGCGATGAAAAATAGTAAAAATGGTCTCTTAAGCATTGACCACGGTTTTGTTTTCGAAAGATGTCGGGATGTCGGTATCATATTTTCTAAAACTTAAACTAGGACCCGGATCCGGATATCAACTCTGAATCGACAAACCAATGAACAATATTCAAACATGTTACACCCCCATGTTTCCATGAAAATAACAAGACATTACACATCCAGTATACTTCACGATTGTTCATAGATACCAAGTATTCGCGTAAACGAGGTGTGTGACATTACATACATCATGGATAACATCATGGTCGGCACTACAAGCATCATGGATTACAAATTCATGTTCTGAAGTCTCATACATGCAGCGACTCTGTACATTCAATGTGGGGGTAGCTGACTTGGAGACAGAAAAACACACATATTTGACCGTGACATGGTCTTAGTATGAACCGACATGCATTCGAATTGTGGAAAAATGTGTCGCACACTATTTCACCGAGATTACAACCCTTTCACGGTTCACAACTTGATATATCAACTTCACAGCGTGGTTCGGATTCTCAGGTAGACTTGAATCGTGATCCGGATCTCGGAATATAGTAAAATCGGGGTATGTAGGATAATTACTCACTCACTACTCTATATGTTGGTGGTGGTCATACCCTGCAAACTTTTTTGCTGCGAACGTAGTGTTTCACCTTACATCAGTTGGTTCAATGTATGTATCGGGTTGTGAAAACTGTCGCTGTTTTGACTATGTGTCACAATCAATACCAAATACGAGAATTCGTTACTCGTCGAAACGCCGCAGTCAGACATCGTTAACAGCGATTCCGTGTATGGCAATCGTGAGCTCAATTGCGGTTTTGTGATGTTAACCAAGCGGCTGTGTTTCTGCGGTGTGAAGACTGAATTCGTGTTGTTTCCCCGCAAGAGTGCGATGTCTATTTCACACCTAGAGCAATTATAAAACACATCTTCGAAACTTTTGGTCTAGTTCATCCGCTTGCATTTCGAAACGGACCATCACGACAAGACTCTAACCCACCACATCCGTGGTTTCAGTTGATCATATCGAAGAATATCATGTCCATCCGTGTTACCACCCACAGATTTCGCCATCCTCACACGGTAGTGCTAAGACACAGACAAGACGCGGTGGTGGAAATATTGAAAATGAGAAAGCAGACCTTGGTGTCATTTGATTTGGATTTTACATCCGATTAACCCACCATTCGTACTGCGCATTGGGATGAGGATTCTATCATTGATGTCGAGGGAAAGGAGATGTACAGATTTGTTGGTGTCGTGAATATTCAACGAAAGTCTGGGTATATGGTTGTGCATGGTTCGCGTATTTGACTGTGGAGATATCGCTATACATAACGTGCTGTTCACCGTATCGATAGCACCAACGAATATCCGCGAAAGGGTTGTAATCTCGGTGAAATAGTGTGCGACACATTTTTCCACAAGTCGAATGCATGTCGGTTCATACTAAGACCATGTTACGGTCAAATATGTGTGTTTTTCTGTCTCCAAGTCAGCTACCCCTACATTGAATGCAAAGAGTCGGTGCATGTATGAGACTTCAGAACATGATAAGTTAGTTAACAATATTTCGAGTCATGGGTATGAATAATTTTTAGAAAACCTAAATATGCCGCATCCAAACTTCGTAAATTTTTTCGATTAGTTTTTTTCTGTGGGTGTGGTTCCAATACGAGAGAGGTTTTGGTTGTGTGAGAGATGACATAGTTCCAGTCCAGTAACGCTGAGATATTTATTACGTCATTGCGTAAGTTGATTACTTTCAATTGCGTATTGCAGCATGTTCATGATTACGTCACATGCGATTACTTTAGATATTACGAGAGCGACTTTGCTTAGTTCCAGTAACGCTGAGATATGATTACGTCAACATTGCGTTGATCGCCTTTGTTATTGCAGTTGAAGCAAGTGCAAGGCAATATACAACGTATAATATTTATTACATGATTATTCGCTGTACGTTGTAGATTGAATATGTCAAAGATTACTGCTAATGATATATACGTCATAATGGATCGAATTGACCTGATGAACTGGTATAGGTTTGCACGCGAAAAACTTGAGCTATCTGACAATGAAATTGCCGAATGTCAATACATGGATTGCTATAACTTAACCGAGCAACGATATCAAATGATACAGTTATGGATTCGTAAAAATGGTCGTTACGCCACAATGAACAAACTTGAAGAATTAGTTCACAGTTGTCAGATACTTTCAAATAGCGATTCAAATGCTCTGTTGAAAGACATAACGTACTAAGAGGGAAATTGCGTGGACTAGAGAATAATGACGATGCTCTCAGATAACCCACCACATCCGTGGTTTCAGTTGATCATATCGAAGAATATCATGTCCATGCGTGTTACCACCCACAGATTTCGCCATCCTCACACGGTAGTGCTAAGACACAGACAAGACGCGGTGGTGGAAATATTGAAAATGAGAAAGCAGACCTTGGTGTCATTTGATTTGGATTTTACACCCGATGAACCCACCATTCGTACCGCGCATTGGGATGAGGATTCTATCATTGATGTCGAGGGAAAGGAGATGTACAGATTTGTTGGTGTCGTGAATATTCAACGAAAGTCTGGGTATATGGTTGTGCATGGTTCGCGTATTTGACTGTGGAGATATCGCTATACATAACGTGCTGTTCACCGTATCGATAGCACCAACGAATATCCGCGAAAGGGTTGTAATCTCGGTGAAATAGTGTGCGACACATTTTTCCACAAGTCGAATGCATGTCGGTTCATACTAAGACCATGTTACGGTCAAATATGTGTGTTTTTCTGTCTCCAAGTCAGCTACCCCTACATTGAATGCACAGAGTCGGTGCATGTATGAGACTTCAGAACATGATAAGTTAGTTAACAATATTTCGAGTCATGGGTATGAATAATTTTTAGAAAACCTAAATATGCCGCATCCAAACTTCGTAAATTTTTTCGATTAGTTTTTTTCGTTTCTATCTATTTTAAAAGACTCAGTGTGGAAGTTTCGAAACTTGCATGAATTGCATGCTACATAATACAACTAGTTAACACGCGCTGATGTAACTTTCCTCATTTGTATGCATAGCCTACGCGAATTCACTGGATTGAACTTTACTGAATACTCCGCAATGTAAAATTAGTATACACCATACAAAATCCGGATTGTTTAAGACTTTAGTGTAGCGGAATAGTGTAGTTTTCTAACTACTTTACAAATTCATACGGTTTTTCTTGGTGCGTTCCAGGATAAATGCAATTTTTCATGCTTTTTTATTTTTATTTTTTCATTAAAATTGGAGCTACTGTATATTATTTATCGCCTATATTTAAATTCGGTGTGCTAATGCGTTGAGGTTGAAGCTAAAACATCCTATTTCATGCGACCAAGAAGTCTAGCACCGCGTAGCCGAATTTAGCATACCGAAAAATATCTACTTTGCAAAATTTTCATTTCTTTATGTCCATTAGAGTCGCACCATCTATTTATTTCACGGATAACAAATTACTCCTGCTTTTATCAGAGGATATACTTTCCTAGGGTTTGCCTGCTAACAGTACTTAGTTTAGATTAATGAAAAATATAGTGATTGAAAATAGATCACTGGATTATAGTTTACAGAAAACTCCACAATTCTATGTGACGTCCTTGCATGCCAACAACCATCGAACTATTCGCCACCTCATAAACACTTGAGTAGGCCTACATTTGATGCGTGTGGGGAACACCTAGGTAAATTTTCATATGCGTTTAGTTTCCAGCTCTGAAAGCAAGCTTGGTCTATGATCAATAGCAACTATTTCAACAAATATTACATACCTATTGATAGATAGCTAAGGCACCATGTCGACCCAAAATTATACCTTTTGCCGTCCATACTTTTATAACCCTTGAAGGGTAAAATTTGCATTACACTAACTTGCAATTGTGAAGCGGCGTTTCACTGTCGGTTTAATCACCCTTATTCTAGTGACATGAAAAGGACTGAATCGTATGAATTGTGGTCACTACAAGAATCGAGCGAAAGCGCTGTTTCACGCCGTCTTGCATCGGTCACGATTAGTTTTACTTTTCAACTAACTTGTTGTCTGTCGTTATATTCATTAGACTCGCTTTCATGCGGCTAATTTGTCCCTATCATTATAACGTCGGTGATCGCGTACCTGCGGCGAAGGTGTTCGTTTAATTATAGCAACGAGAACCGACTCCCTGCGGCTATTCCGTTGGCATTTTAGTGCCGAGTTAAATACCCTTATACTCGACATGCAAACATTATACAGGTAGCGGTTATACTGCGAGCTGATGAATTCGTCATCTATTCGCCTAGCGTAGTTGTTCATAATCCCGACCTTCCGCTCGTATCGTATATACTACAAGCCAGTGATCGCTACATCAAACAAAACGGTTCTAGTGAAAATAAGTCGTAAAATGTTGAGGCTGCAGAGACCGTAACTTGTATACATAAAATCAAGTTTAAAAATATCGACGGATGAGTTATCTCTTGCCAAGAGTAATATAACCGCCTATAGTTTGGTGGGGTATTGCTATAATGTATATCCAAACAATCGTTGCAGACTCTGAATGTTACCAAGGTCCTTAACACACACACAAAAAAAAATCATACATCAGAAGCGTAGGGATTGATATTATCAAGTCGCAGCGCTCAAAATCGCAAAGGTATTCAATACATATTGCTAAATACACATGGAAAATCGGTATTGAAATTCACAAAGCATTGCAGTCGCCTAATTCCTCTGTGATGACATCATAAACCGGGCATAGTCCGACGCAAATTATATTATGAGAGTGTTTACATTCTAAATAGCCTGAGGGGCGGGGGCACAATTTGATCCAACCTTACTACTTATCACATCGTTTCATTGCTGCAGTTGATACATTTGGCAACGTTGAAAAAGTCAGTATGTAGGCTACTTCAGCATTGTGGCATTATGTGGCCCAAGTCATCGCTAGGTATCGTGAACATCAATATATATCACTTCACTGAAATGTAGGGTTGGAATTAGCAATATGACGTCACATGACGTCATGAGGTTTACGTTTGGGTTCACACATAACCTTTAAAAAAAGTTCGCGTTCACGCGAGCCTGAACCTTTCAGAGGTTCACACCATCTCTACAATGGTCATTTTCACCTGATATTTTTCACTATGATTCCGTATCTGCCGACTTGTAGCACGGTTCACTTCTAGGCCCCTTTGAGACAGTGATTACGCGGATTACATGGCGACGAGTATTGATAAACCTCCGGCACTTGGGATGGGATTATGCCGTCGACCTTGGTCGGATTGGACCCGCAACCCATTGATGTTGGAGCAGTGGATCATAGCATCTCGCTTCACACTGATTCAGAGAAGGTAAAATTCCGACATCGTTCGATGCCAATTCAAGTTTCCGAATGTACACGGCATGAGCAGTTCATCACGAATATGTGCTCTCAAGGACAATGTGCCATCGCAGCGTTGCCCACAGTTTTATACATTTGAATCAGTTGTTCTTAACCTCCTCAGAGATTTTTGTGGTCTGGCGCTCTCATATTAAAAAGTACTGTACTGAATACGACGCAGTAGGCTAGTGGTCGAAGCAGGGTTGTAACCAAGTCACATGGTTCCGAGTCTCGAGTCAATCTTACTTTTGTGGTTTTGACTCGAGTCAAGTCGAGTCATTTTCAATTCATCACCGAGTCGAGTCCGAGTCCAAGTCACTGTTTAAAGGGTCAAGTCCGAGTCATAGTGTTATGACTCGAGTCCGAGTCCAAGTCACAATATTGAAGTCATGTTCATTTCATGTTTTAAACCCTGCTTGGTGATATCGAATTCCTTGCTTGCCAAACATGCTTATTCTGTCCCTACCAGAGTCTTGGCACATGTTTATTTAGGTAGATTACGGACAGTTCCTGGCCTCATTTACGAATGCTACAGATAGACGAGACAGGCTGCCAATATGATAACTTTAGTAATCTTAGATCTTAAAATCAAATATCTGTCTTACCAGTCTGATACATCACAAATACAAGCATTCAGTTTTTATTACGAGCATCGACGACAGCTCACAAATAGCTGATTGAGAACCAACGAATTCAAGTCTATATACTATCTGACAGAGAACCTACGAACTCACGTCTACAAATAAGGTGATAGAGAATCAACAGATGCATGCTTATGTAGATGTATTTTCACCAGGCCAGCATGCTGTAAAAGCGTGCATGCAGCTATGTGCAGTCACAAAAAAAAACAGATATACCTATTGATATTACAAAAGGTTTTCCCGATTGCATGACAGACTACATCGCAGCTACAACATTGGAGAAATAATTGGGGCTGTTAAAAATTTTTTTTCCAATTTTTCGGCTACTTCTTAAAATTTTTAGATTGCTAAAAAAAAAATCAAATTTGGCTCAATTCAAACCGGTAGAAAGTAATGCTATGAGAGAAAATTTTGGATTAATTACGAATATAGATTTTCTAATTTTACTGCCTACCTCATGATATTGTTAGATTGTGTAAAAATATGATTCATAGCAAATTTGGCTCAATTCCAATTAGAAGAAGCGAAGTTAATGGAGCATGATATTTTGGATATGAAAAAATAGTCGGCTTACCTCTAGTATGTAATTATATTATATGAAAAAATTTCTCACTAAAAATATTCCATTAATTTTCAAATCCAAAATTTTCTCTTCTCATATCATTGATTCTACTTTTTAAAATTTAACCAGCTTCAGTGTTCGTTTAATGCAACATAAAAATTTTATCAAGTAGCCATCAAGTAAAATAAAAAAGAAGTTATTTTTGAACAGCCCTATTGTACAAACATCACACAACATTTACAATTCATTATTACTCACGTGCACAATGCACAATGTACAATTGTACATACCTAACAAAACGTCAATTGGACGGAGGGTATTGTGTGGTTTCACAGACGGAAGATCAAATCAATGATGAGTTACACTTCAAAATACCGAAGTGGAAAGGAGATCCTCAGATGTATTAAAGCGGCATGACCTTGGAATAAATCCACATCTACTGAATACACATTCCACTGGTGCACTAGATGCAGGAATTAACAAGCATTTTTGAACCTCACTGAAGATCATTGGATTGGATACTCATTCTTTCTAGTCGCCAAAAATGAAAATCATTATCGCCTTCAAATCTACACATGAGCTTATCGGTCTCTTCCAAGTAGGGGAGATGTGGTACCGATGGATCACTGGGACCGAAAATACTTGAAAAATTACCCATGATAATTCCATGATTACACTCCGGGAATTTGTCTACAATTACATGCTTACAGAATCTTTCCTCACATGCAAAAAAATCGATCTGCGTAAGTTATGGGGTCTGTGACGAATGATTTACGTTTTAGGGGGTGTGAAGTAAATTTGGATCGACATTTGCATTTTTCTATATCACCTTTCAGACTAACAAACCCGCCATAATTTTTGATGAGAAGTATAGGGCTTGTATCAGGGTATATTATGGCAGATATTTTTCGAATCAATACCATCCTAGAGTGGACTATTTTCAAGTCAATTACAATATTTATGGGGTTGGGGACCTATGGTACCATAGCCAAATCAAGCAAAATAGATGGACCAACTAATCACTTAACAACAGAAACTCGCCTACTTATATATAGGCTGTAAATCATAGTTACCTGTGGTGCTTTATCGCTATTATGAGGTATTTGAAAGTCAAAATATCGATTTCCGGGTAATATGTATGTGGCATTAATTTTGTAAGTTTAGGCGTAAATCAAAACATGATTTTAGGCCAACACTTGAGTTGATATAATCTATTTTATTCTTGAAGGTCACGACGAAACATTCTTCATTGACTTGCTGTAGCTTAGCTTATAGTACACAACAAAACAAGTTAACAAATTTGAGTTTTTGAGCGTATGTCTCATAGGTCCCAGGGTCGAGTGCCTTTGGACCCACCGGGTGGGGACCGATGACACGTTCGAGCAACAAATTTTAAACGTTCGTAAATATTTTTTGAAAAGGCGGATATTCATGTAAATGTCCGCGATAGGTAGATATTGTATCGAAAGTGTTGAGACAGCAAAAGATCTGCTATTCTCGGCTGAAGATTTGAGGGCCAGAGATCATTTTGCAATTTTTGATCCATCGGTACCACATCTCTCCTACTTGACCATCTGAGTCATTGCATTGGCTCTAATTGAACTTTGCTTCGATTGTTTGCTCTTATAATTAAAAAGTCTTGAGTACTTTGATTGCGTAGGATTTATTACCTCTTCATCACTGGATAATTTAGTACAATATGCATTGCTACTATGTATCATTGTCTGTTGTTTTAACGGCGGCCTATCTGATATCAGACGAGTGCAACGAAAGCAGTGGTGACAAATAGCGATGTCGGAAGAATTCGTCAGATGCGTTGATCTAGCCATTACGATTCGCAAATTTCTCCGTCTTCGAGTCATATAAAATAAGCCAAGTCAATGACTTGGGTCGAGTTATACGTAATGACTCGAGTACAAGTCGAGTCAATCCAAATATTGACTCGAGTCGAGTCGAGTCATTTTCCGATTTCAAGAAAATGACTCGAGTCAAGTCGAGTCACAAAAAAATCGTGACTCGAGTCTGACTCGAGTCGAGTCATGACTCGAGTCATTACAACCCTGGGTCGAAGTCACGTTGAGATTTCGACTTTGGGCCTGAATTTGGAAAATATTAGAGACCAGATGGCTGGTCGACTAATCCACGATGTAAAAATGCACTATTTTCAGGCCTTATCAGATTGTCATTACAACTAATCAGGTCATGGGTTCAAGCCCCAGAGGAGCTAGTCCTGCGATTTGCTTTTCCTTTATACATTATTGGGATTGAGAGCTACATTTAAAAAAAGTGGACTTCGACATCTCGCTATATGCAAAAGACTACACAAAGGATAAAATGTCGTAAGATTACGATTAAAAATAATCAAGCCATTCGGTTTTATTACCGTTATTCCAAACCGCAAAATTCTAATGTAAGCCTGCCGCTACCCTGGATTGAACGAGGGACCTTAAATTCTTCAGTCTGATGATACCCCGAGCAAAACACGATAAAAGATGCCTTCAAAAGGTCCGAAGGACAGTGGAACTAGTAATTCTCATTCATCCCGTTTTAATTATTGCAATTGGTTACACGTAGATTAAAATTTCATCCTAGATGAGGACATACGCCAAATGCTACGCAAGGTTGGAGAATCGCTATTGATAACTTATCTTTTTCTCTCATGCATACACAACAACGCGGTTGCATATAATCAAGTAATTTGGAGCCATTTTGTCGAGGTTTTGTATCTGTTAACGCGCGGCATCTATTTGATTCAATTCAATTTCTTCATAACAACTTCATCATTTCAATGCACCATCGGATGTGGGCGGGTTTCCTGTCGGATAGCTGGATCTTCGCGTTGCCACCCACTATAGCGTGGTTTGAATGAGCAATGCCATGTCATTCGTGTAGTTAGTGAAAACGGGTTCTTTCTCACTGAATATCGTCGGAGTCCAATTCGATATCGCATAGCTGGTTCAAATATATTTATTGTCGTGCACTCATTTTGTATGCGCAGAGATCTTCGCTCTGGCGTAAACTTTTGTTCTTGAGGCACTGAAAATGTAAAAAAATAGTGACTAGTATCCACTTATGTAATTATTAATAATACACGTCACCAACAACGAAAAAAAATTCTAAGCAAGTCAACATATAGATGCATTTTAACCTGTAGGAAATTATAATTTTTCGGAACGAAATCTGCGTAAAGCAACTACCCCAATGCAGTGTAAACAATAATCCATCTCATCTGTGAATAGGGTTGTATTTATTACAAAACTTGTTGAAAATATATCTGCGCCAACATGTTTAAACAATGTTTCAAGTAGTTCCTTTTATAAATTTATCAAACTCGTCTTATGCTTCCGAAAGACCATGTATATAGATAGCGTGGTTGCCTTAGCTTAGCAATATCCGACTAATATACGATATGGAATCCTCATCGTTTTTCTTATCTTTCGACGGTTGTATCACGAAGGTTACATATGAATTACCCCAGGAGTGGCCGAGTTATGTAGCCTGCGATATTCACACACATATGGAGCTAAGATGATTTACGTTGGTCACGTCGGCGGGATCACATATATGCTTATCCCTACTACTAAATACAGTTGCATATGGTTTGATTGATAAGATATCGATACTTACTCAGTTCTACTCGTCGTAATAGCCTTTAGCTCCATCGTAGTAGCCTTTGACATTGTCGTAGTAACCTTTGGATTCGTCGTAGTAGCTTTTAGACTCGTCTTCATCCAAACCGTAGTATCCACGTTCCTGGTCGGCGCGCCTGCGCCGCCTTCCCCAAGCGTCAGACTGTAGGACAAGCCCAATGACGACAAGAAAGAGGAGTGTGGTTCTCAGCTGCATGTTGAATCTGCGGATGTTATTAAGTGCATGTTATTGCAACATCTTGATGAACTATCGAATTCGCAATGCCGTCTCACCTTAGTATCGTTGGAATGCTATGAAAGCTCTGGCTCGATGTGGAGCTGTTAAAATGTTAACTCTTTATATACGTTTTTATGATGGGATAATTTTCCACATGAAATTGCTCCATACTTTATCACTGCTTCATCCGCACTAGTATAGTATGTTTCGCGATTACATTATGCCAACAAAATAATTTCCGATGATCATCATTGCATGTTTTCTATGGTGAGTTCTATAGGAAGTCCGCCTTCCGTACGTCAATACAACTTAATGTATGGAAAAACAATCTGTTACGAAGGAACCAGAGAGAAGCAATTCATAATGCGATGTGGTCAATGTAGCGTCACTACTCAAGTAGAAGTAGAAGTACACTGCGAAGATCGACCTACTCGCAAGTAACATTAGCAATTCCAAAACATGTCCAAACTGTTTCAGGTTTAATTATAATTTATATGCCTGAAAAGTCATCATAAAAGTTTCTCAAAGCGCAGATTTTGAAGCGGGGTCGTTTAGGCCTATTGTTAACAGTTCATTGGGAATTTTGGATTGTCATACTTTCGAAATTGTAATCGCAAATTTTGTAAAATGACTAGTTTATATGAATAGATATTTTTTATATTCAGTTACTCTGATGCTGGAGTCATTTCACTCGGCCCTTTCTACAATATCACTCAGAAACGTGATGCAGAGGTACCCTAAAACTACTTTCCACCTTTCGAAATTTCACTTTTTAAATTCTAAAAGGTAAGTATACTTTTGTGTAAAAAGTCGATGTGTGCGAATAGTAATAACTAGGGCCATTTAAAGTCATTAATGTCATATTTTTTTTTATGCATCAGCAAGTCTTGAAATCAATTTTAACGCAAAAACCGCATCCCTATGAGGTATAATAAGAAAGTTATGAAGTCATATAAAAGTCATATTTTGTCAACCCTCATCAGAGTCTGTGGAGCTCTTATTTTGCTTACTAAAGTAATTTTTCCGTCCAAATCACAACTACAAAGACTCTAACATTCCACACTACATGAAACTGTACTACACCAGTGGTTTAAAAAAAAAATTGATGTGCATTACTTCTATGTTGCGTATGTTTTACTCGTTAGTTCCGTGAGTGACGTTGTTCGCATGTAAAAATACGCGATTTTCATATAAAGTCATGTTTTCCAAAGAATAAAGTCATATTATTGATTTTTAAGGTCATATAAAAATGGCCCTAGTAATAACCTGCCTGGGTACTCCAAAAAGTGGAAGAAGGTAACTTGGTTACTGACCACCTCTGATCGTAATTAATATTACCGTAATGGCTGATGGATGAGCTATGAAAGGAAGCCTTATTTCACCTTATGATAACGATTTTCTTTACTGGTAGCTGATCTTAACGCTTTACACCAGGAGTCTCAAACTCAAAAACGCTCTCCGGCTAATGTTCTGGTTTATGATGACATGGCGAGCCGCAGCATCAATAGCGGTATTCAGTGTGTTTCCCAGCAGGCCTTATGTGACGGGATGAAATTTTCTGATAAAAAGGGAGCCGACTTTATAGACTGGCATTTCATAATCATCGTGAAAATGTGATTTTACTATTGCAGTAACTTCCTACCACTCGCCGTGGCATCAAGGTGACAAGAAGAAAGGATGTTGAACAGAAAAAGCCATCTTGTTGTTGTCATCGCGAAACGTTTGAATCTACTCTCGTATAGTCGCTTATTATAACGATATGAATCGGTATGCGAAAGCAAAAACCATCATTGCGCAGCGCGTCCATTGAAGAGATGCTTGGGAATCGAGCATATGACCATTTGTGATTATAACACATTGATGCATGTTTAGTTGCGGATCGAGGACGTAAGTTCTGTATCTAAACAAGATAGTTATGCTCGACTATAGATAACTAACCTACCGTAGGTTACCGTTGGTTAGTTATCTATAGCTCGACAACGCAAGGGAGCAGCAGAGTGGCGCAGCGGAAGCGTGCTGGGCTCATAACCCAGAGGTCGATGGATCGAAACCATCCTCTGCTACAGTGCTTTTCAACCTTTTTGAGCTCCATTCGCACTTTTTTTTGAAAAATAATTTCATTCGCACCAGTCTGCCGAAATTTAGTACACCAAAAGAAAATGAAGAAACTTCTCACTTTTGTATTCGAAGAGCTCTTGGAGGTACAGAGCTTCTTCATTTTGCATTCAGCGTATCGTATTACTGACTAATCAAGCACTAAAATCACTGCAGTAGAAAAATCACAGATATCGAACTACCGTTGTTCTCAAGAAGTTCGTTGCATTTCCCGGAGGTATCGTTCAGTGATTTACTTGGAAGCTTAAGGGCGAACCCAAGAACAATATTCGCTCGCAACAATATCACTTTCCCACTCAATCCACATGTTGCGTCATCGCGATGTTAATGTGTTCGCATTTAGAACGCACAAAATAGTGAAACTGCACTTGAATCGTAGCATCAATGTTGCGACTAGCACCTTTGGTCCATTTTTCTGACAACATTCGAAAAGATCAGGGATATCTAGTTTTAGATATCCCTGGAAAAGATGCTTCGCGTACTAAGGTATGCTAGCCGATTGGATGGTACGGTGGGCGTTAAAATCAGGAATGCATTGCTATACAAACCCACACAATCCGAGTAATTGATGACTGTTATTTATGGATAAGCTTAGGCTTCATTCTATTCTTATCTATGCAGTACACAAATCAACATATCTTTCAATAACAACGTTCGGCATCCTTGTGTTGTCAAAGCCAACACTTTCACCTTCTTGAATAATCATTACTCACATAAGATTCATGATTACCACATAGTTATATCGGCACGGGTAGCCAACTGCGGGATGGCTCTTACCTCAATCGTACAATATTTGAAAACTGACTGAAATAATGCCAAATTATCTTTACTATCCCACATATCCAGCGACGTGCGGTCCAGTGAGTAAGTGAAAATCGTGAAAACCCTCGATGAGTCGATCATTATTGATGTTTTACATCTATGTTCATAAATAACTATAAATTTGAACATTTTTTCACCCAACATCATCAATTTGAATAATTATTATTCAAAAATGCAGCGCGAAAGAAGAGGTGAGGCACAGGTGAAGCACGGGCGGGTCGTGCCTCGCCTGCGACAATGCAATTCATCATAAACAGCTCGGAATTCATAATAGCTGGTATCAATCAAATGCTTTCGTTACACTGATTTCGAAAATCCAAATATTAACAGTGTCAGAGCACCAGAACACCCCCAAAAAAATCGCCAATGAAAGTGACATTTGGATTTATTACAGACAATGCCATCGCAGAGGAACAATAGCCAGGTGAGGCACAGACGAATCCGCCTCATGCACTATTCGCTAGCAATTGGACAATCGAAACGCACTATCGACTTCGGAATCCAACAGTCTTGTAGGAATTATATAGTAGCGACGGCCAATACGCAATTTAATGCGGAGCCAATACTATATTCCCTTACTTATGTAGCTGTTATGTATTTTATATCCATAGGTACGTTAAATTGTGGTATGTGATAGCTACTTGCATAGCCTGCATTGTCATTGTTTATTTCCTTTATGCTGTTTTCGACTGCAATACCTATAACCCCTAATTGTGGTATGTGATAGCTATACTTACATAGCCTACGTAGTCGTTGTTTGTGGTCAGTGGTGCCACTCCTAGTGTTTTTACACTAGACCTAGTGTATTTTGACTTGACCTAGTGTCCTAGTGCATTTTCTGTCGAAATTCGGCAAATCTGGTGTTTTTTTACTGAAAGAAATTTGTAACTGAGGATGCTATTTTCATGTGATTCGAATAATTTATACCGGTATACTTGAAGAGATAGTAATTATTATCCGTCTAAACTAGAATATTTAGCACAATAGCGACCAGTCCTAGATGTATTGTAGAATATGGAATTGCAACGGCTATCAGTGTGCAAAGAAAATGCTCTGTAGTAGATAAACTGCCCAGTGACTTAATAATTCGATGTGATAAAAGATAAATATTCATTGGACGTAAGACACTAATGTGCTTACACTAATTTTATTTTTAACAGCCTCTAATCCTTGGTTAGGTACACGAGTAAACAACACTTGTTATAGATCTAATGTGCCAATTGTTATAGTTGAAGAAACGCTAAATTCTGCTGTTAACCAAAATGAATATGTGCCAAAATTCCAATATTTTGCATTCAAATATGCCAAATGTCAACACTGACATCAGCTACTATTACCTACATTCCTACATGGTCCGTATACTATATCCATACACGGTGGATGTTTCCGAGCAAGTAAGCAACTGTTACCGATTAAACTCCTTCTTTTTCCATGCAGTGACGTAATCCTCTCGCGCGGAAATATTATCTCAAACTTTGCAATATATACAGTATACACGTATCAGGAGCGTTCCTCACTTGTGGACTAGAAATAGAAAAGCCTAGCTACCAACAAGTTTTTAGAATTGTTTCCAAACGAAAAAATTTACGGGCTCACTGTACTTAATATCGCGTTAAGTTTATTTGAATTATTCCATGTCGGAAAAAGTGAGAAACATGGACAATTTTCATTCGCACTCATCCGGATTTTCCATTCGCACCATTCGCACCACGCTCGTCATTCGCACTGACATTTTTTTTCATTCGCACTAGTGCGAACCGTCACACAAGTTGAAAAGCACTGCTCTGCTATATTGCTTCGTTATATAAATCCTAGGGCCTCGTAAACCGGCAATGCCACCATGCAACAGAACATCGTCCCTCAGACTCTTTTTCGTATCCGGCTCCCACGCAAACAAGGTATTCGGTGAAATTACATCACTTGTTGCCTTCCTGTCTGCGTCTCTGACTGTAGAATATGTTGTCATCAATCAGAGTGTGGCTACTTGCATGATGTCATGATGTCATTGGAGCGATGGCATATTCTATTTATCATGTTTTTTAAAATATTGTGATTCTATTTTAAAATGATCCGGGATTAGTTATTGGTTCAACAAGACCCCATATTCACATCCAGTATTGTTGGGCTGTTCAGAGAATCTTTGGCACCCCCAAAACAGTTTGTAAACGCGGGACTTGTAAATAATTTGCAGTGTTTCGCAGGGTTGTAACCAAGTCACAAGGTTCCCCCGAGTCACAAGTCAAACGCATTTTGTGCTATTGATTCGAGTCCAGTCGAGCCATATTGAGTCCACCACCGAATCAATTCCGAGTCCAAGTGGTGACCAGAGGTTCGAGTTCGAGTCATATTGTTGAGACTTGGGACCCGAGTCCGAGTTCAAGAAGTCATTATGTTCACTGTTCAGTTTCGAGTTAAGATCATGGTTAACTCAACACCGATTTTGTGATATCGGATGCCTCGCATTAATAATTCCCTCACTTTTACTAGTTCTTGACCCTATCATTACGGCCACTACTAATAGACGAGATGCGATTAATGTCGTTACTTTACCAGTCTGCTAAGTTACAATGAAATCCATGTCTTGGCCGTGGGAGTATCGAGCAGTGACGTGCGTCGAGGTTCATGGCTGGTGAGGCACGCCCCCCACATACAAAAGAACAACACGCACGTAAAGAGACTTGAAATGTGAATAACAACAGCAGCGGGTATAGAGAGCATTTTCTTTGCACACTGGTAGCCGTTGCAATTTCACATTCTATATTACATGTAGGACTGGTCGCTATTGTGCCAAATGGGCATGTTTAGACAAATAATAATTACTATCTTTTCAAGTAGGCCTTCCGGTATAAATTATTCGAAGAACATGAAAAAAGCATCCTCAGTTACAAATTTTATTCAGTAAAAAAAACACTAGATTTGCTGAATTTCGAAAGAAAATGCACTAGGTCAAGTCAAAATACACTAGATCTAGTGTCTAGGAGTGGCACCACTACCACAAACAACAACGCAGGCATTGTAAGTATGGCTTTCACAATCACATATCACAATTAACGGTTAAAGGGATTGCAGTCGAACACAGCATAAAGGACACAAACAACGACAATGCAGCCTATGCAAATAGCTATCACATACCACAATTCAACGTATAGCTATGGGTGCAAAATACATAACAGCTACATAATAAGTAATGGAATGTATTGGCTTCGCATTACGCATTGGCCGTCGCTTCAATCTTATATAATTCCTACAAGACTGTTGGATTTCGAAATGGGTAGCGCGTTTCACTCGGTTTCGACTGTCCAATTCTTAGCGAATGGTGCATGAAGCAGATTCGTTTGTGCCTCGCCTAGCCATTGTTTCTCTACGATGGCATTGTCTGTAATAAAGGCGAAGGTCACCTTCCGTGGCGATTTTTGGGGGTTCTGGTGCTCTGACACTGTTAATATTTAGATTTTCGGAATCAGTGTGACTATAGCATTTCATTGATTCCAGTTATTAAGAATTCCGAGCTTTTTATGATGAATTGCATTGTTGCGGGGAGGCACGACCCGCCCGTGCCTCACCTGTGCCACACCTCTCCTTTCCCGCTGTTTTTTTTGAATAATAATGATGCAAATTGATGATGTTTGGTGAAAAAATGTTCCAATTTAGTTATATATGAACATCGATGAGTAACATCAATATAATCATCGACTTATGGAGGGGTTTTACAATTTTCACTTACTCATCCAGACGACAGGTGAGGCACTGCCTCACCTGCCTCATTGGACCGCACGTCACTGGTATAATGATTCGAGTACAAATCGAGACAAGTCATATTACATATTTAAAGAAAATAACTCGAGTCACCAAAAATAGCGACTCGAGTTGACATGACTCGAGTCATTACAACCCTGGTTTTACCACTGTGGATTAATTTCGTCACTGCACGTGGATAAAAAACCTCTTGGTCCCATCCTCGTCGTCTCCAGGACACGCAATTAACTTTGATGAAGGTGTGTCATTATCTTATTCACAGCCATAATAGATATGATAATTCCAACGAAAGATTTTCAAGAATCAATTATAGATTCGAATGCTAGTTTTATTTTAGTTTCATATCCATTTTCTTCTCTTACATTCAGCGCCATGCAGAAAATAATAGGCAGTTATACAATTCAAAAAATATCAATCAAGATGCTAATACACTGGTTCTTAACCTCTAGAAAGTTTGTGAACCTCACGCTAATCTGCAAGTCTTTACCCAACATCGAAAACAAAAATATGCCACATTACACATCGGATACATGATACTACAGAGCAGAGGTCTCAAAAACGCGACCCGCGAGATCGTTTTGTGCGGCCCGCGTCGTCATTTTGGATTTTAAAGTATTCGAAAATATTTAACTGCTACATATATATTTTTGTAGCTTTGAGAAATTGAAATTCGCTTTAAAACTACTCCGAAATCCTGAAACTAGTTATCAAATTTTACTAGCACATCACTTTCAAAAGTTACCATACGGGGAAAATCAGCTTTCACGTCATATTACCTGTTTATGATGGTAAAACATGAACCGCTGATGATTCGTGGCTGAAAATTGTAATTTGGACTTGGGCACGACCTTTTGTAGAATTACTCGAACTCGGAGTGAACGTGTGATATAATAAAAATGACTCGATTTTAGACGGGTCAAACTTTACGATCAGAGAATGACTTGTGACTCGGAACTCGGTGACTTGGTACGACCACGAACGTAACAAACTATCAGACTGTTATGGGGAATAATAATATATCAAAAGGTCGTAGCTTGCGTTGCGTAACGTAGCGTATTTCACTGTCTAAGCAGGTCAAAATGATAATGGCAATTGTTGGCATTCTGTTGCACCCTTGATGTATAGTTAGTTACATCTTGCGCCATCTTGAGTCTGTTTATCGATGTTAATATCGCCAATTAAAGGTGTCGAGTGAGGTAGTCGTACGCTTCACCGCTGTAACAATAATGGATTTCTCGGCAATTGGACTGTTTTATTACTATGGCACATTAATCATTATATTCAAGTTGTTATTGATCGGTTCCGATACTCCAAGGTAAATCTAGCTCCGATGCATGAACGTCATGATGCATGTGTACACTAGCAAGGTGTCTGTAACTAATCATTTTGACAAACTATAGCAAGCACCAAGTAAAATTTATTCAAATATTTGAAAATGTGATTTTTTTCATGCCATGTGTGAATTCACAATAGTAAATCACATTTCCACGATATTTGCGGAATGCCAGTCTGCAAGGTCCCGTCCAATAAGGCCTACTTGGAAATACATTAAATATCCCTGTTATTAGTGCTGCGGCCCGCGAAGCCATCAAAAACCAGGAAATTGGCCCGAGAGCATATTTGAGTTTGCGACCTCTGCTATAGAGTGAATATCGATGCGCAAAATGAACTGTGCAGCGTCAAAAGTAGTTTTAAAAGAACAAAATCATTCAAACCGTGATTTTCGAACAAAACTGAATATTCACTGCAAACAGTGTTCCTTCTGCTGCTTACGTTTAAATCCTGATCTCCGCCAAACCCTCGAGACTGGCTCCGCGAAACTCCGGGGATCATTTAAATCCCAGGTAGGAACCACTGTGATAATATTACTGTATAAGTCTAGTGTTTCTCAAATTGTTCGCACCGTAGAACCTTGCCAGTTTCGTTTGCGAACAGGGACTACTAAGAAAGATATCTAGTTTCGCACGGCGAGCAGGAACGCGAACACAACGGCCGCGCCACCCATACGCCATGCGTCAGTAATGAATTCCCTGTACGATAACTAGAGTAAGTGTGTTGTGGTATAATAAACCGCGGCGGGAATGAAAAATAACTGTCCTTTGCAGATTCAATACCCCTTTCTCATTAAATCTCGTCAAAGCCCTATTTGAGAACGCACAAAATGGTACAAATTTCAATCACAGTTTGGAAAATATATTCATTGTCGTAAAATTATTTTATGGGTGTAGATCTTCACTTTGCCGTTGCCTTTTTTCTTGCGGCGCTGAAAATAGCAAAATATTAGGCACCAGTATCAAGTTATGTTGATACCATGAAACAATTCTTAACGAGCGAACCGCGATAGGTTAGGAGCGACAAGGCATACACACATATCCTTGAATTTTGACCTGAAATAAAGTTATCTTTTTCGGAGCGTGAAGGAAAGCGACAACTACCATTCGACTAAAACACATTGCATTAAAAACAAAACATTCGAATAGCGGGTTCACAGTGCACCCAACTTTGATATCAGGTAATGTCACAGAGGGGGACAAGGCGGGATCATGTGCTCATGGCTACTACTAAAACAGTATCTGATCGTTTGTAAGGCTTAGTTAGTATGATATAGATACTTACTCTGTTCTATTGTTCGTAGTAACCTTTGGCTCCGTCGTAATAGCCCTTGGCACCGTCGTAGTAGCCCTTGGCGCCGTCGTAGTAGCCCTTGGCACTGTCGTAGTAGCCTTTGGCCCCGTCGTAGTAGCCTTTAGCCCCATCGTAGTAACCCTTGGATTCGTCGTAGTAGCCTTTCGACTCGTCTTCATTCATACCATAGTAACCCTTGGATTCATCGTAGTAGCCTTTGGCGCCATCGTAGTAACCTTTGGCCCCATCGTAGTAGCCCTTGGAACCATCGTAGTAGCCCTTGGCACCGTCGTAGTAACCTTTGGCACCATCGTAGTAGCCCTTGGATTCATCGTAGTAGCCTTTTGATTCGTCTTCATCCATACCGTAGTAACCCTTGGATTCATCTTCATCCCGGCCGTAATATCCGCGTTCCTGGTCGTACCGCCTCCTTCTGGCGTAATAACGACGACGTCTGGCCCACCAGGCATCAGCCTGGAGGACAAGCCCAACGAGGACAAGAAGTACGAGTGTGGTTCTCAGCTGCATGTTAAATCTGCGGAAAATAAATAACCGTTATTATCACACCCTGATAAAATATATGATTTGCAATCCATTCTCACCTTATTATCGTTCCAGTGCTATGGTAGCTTTTCAATGATGCAGCGTTCTTGAAATGTCAAAGTCTTTATACAGCGTTTTTGATGGGATGATTTCCACAGAATATTCCTATATACCTAATTACTTCTTCATCCGCATGATGATATGATGCAATATAGGATGGAATCATGTCGACAACAGGATTTCCGTTAATTACACTGGTCTACACACATTTTGGTGCCAAGAAAGTTTCAACGGTTTTAGAGTGTATTTAGGTCGCTGAATTAAAAAATGTTTTTGAACTGGCTCGATTTTTTAAAAAATATTCCATATTTTTGGTTCGAAAAGTGCTAAAAATACGCAAATTGTGACACAGATAAAATTATCTTTGTATACTGCGGTTTTAGGGCATTCTTATGTCGTTGAATCCGAAAATGCCATTAGTTTTTTCCGAATAGACCGTATTCTTTGAGATATTCCACATTTTTGTGTGGAAAAGTGCTCATTGTACGCAAATTTTGGCATAGGTAAATTTCACTTTATATACTACAACTTCGATGAGTTCACATCTGTCTCTTCAAGTGTGTGGATACGGTATTGTTCTATTTTTGAATTTATATCGTTGAAGACGCAATCGTTGACACAGAGAGCCTTCTATACGCGAGTCCTGTTCCATGTGAAAATCAAGCAAAAATTATAAAATTAGGCGATATTAGCGGTAAACAACTTACAGAGGGGGTCAAAGTCGTCACTCTCGCTACTCAAGTAGAAGTAGAAGTAACGGTGGGATTTTTACTCAAGTAGAAGTAGGATTGGTGGTTCACAAGTAAGTACGTAAGTAGGTATTCTATGACTATCTTTGCCTAAAAACTGAAAACTGTCAAGTAGAAGTAGAAGTAGTCATAAATCATGACTACTTAATAAGTAGTACGAGTAGTGCGATTAAATAAAATAAATAAGAAATAAGAAATATCTATATCTCAAAAAGTAAAGCCAATTCAGAGAAACGGATGTCATTTTCGGACTCAGCAGCCGAAGCATACTAAGAAACCATTGAAATATCTTTGGCACCCAAAAATAAAGCCAGTGTTATCGTTGCCTATTTTCACTGATAAGCTTCATAGGAAAGCCTGTACGCGCGCTCATCGGAATGGTATGTTCAGATGTTGGTATCAGTGATGGGCTGACTCGAATCATGACTTGACTCAGAATCAACGTAGAAGAAATGTGGAATAACGCGCGACAATTTTTAGGTCAATTTTCAACTCATCAAACGCTTATTGAGATAGCGTAAATGACCATTGTAGTCGACAAAAACCATGAATACCACAAACAACAACAACAAAAACGTATTTCGAAAAGCATTCGGAACCCCTCAGTCGCACTAGAAATGACCACGTCACCCATACATATATCTTGCCTGCTGCATTCCTAGTTCATTCATGTTTTGGATATCTTGAATTCCATCAACAGCGACATTCAGACAAATCAGCTTAGGCATGCTCTTACTGCCGTCATAATTGCGTTGACTGGCATTATAATATCATCAGGACTAGCATGCACAAATTTACTCCGTAAGTTTGACTTGAGTCGAACTATAGCGAGGGTTCGCTAACTGCGTATATCTGTATCACGGAAGTCGGTCGTACATCCAAAGGCTTGCATGGATTTTGGAGACAGGGCTGCATACAAGACATAAAGGCACAGATAGCAAGCATCTCCACTGTAGCCTACCTATTGGTCTGATACTGCCTAAAGCAGTGATTCCCATCAGCTAGTTACACACCAGAAAAATTGCACAACGCTAGTGGCACTCTGTAAGAGACGAACTTGTGCATTGAAGACTTATTCTCTCGCGGTAATGCGATGGATTTGATTGTTTATGCAAGTGCTTCGTAACTTCTCCAGCGCACGTGCCCCTTACGCTGCCATGAACCGTTTCTCGTACTCCTTATTTAGAATCGAAACCATGTCCAGCCGCCACGAAACTCCGGTATAGCGCCCCCGTAAGGTTTTCAGCACAACTTGAGTGGATTTCATGGACAAGAGGCGTTCAGAGACTGGAGATATCAATATCAAAAGTTTCACCCAGCGTGCCGTGGGTTCAGGGGCCACATATTTAGCACAGTCGATTTCTTTGGTAATGCAGTTTATTTGTGCGGAGGTGCATCTAAACGTAGTAGATATTGGTGTATTTTGGGACGGAAAGTACGGCCGGCGCACAAACGTACCGGTGTCATGCCTGTGTCTGATAGTCCCGCACCAGCAGGTATCTATTAGCGAGATAGCGTAGCGGCATAATTCACAGCTGCAACAATAATGGGAGGCGGGTTCGACTCCAGAATTCCTACCTAAATGTTGAAGGTTGATATAGGCACTCCTCCTAGCCGTCTCATCCGCGCAGGCGGTGTCTTACAAAAAGCTTAGAAGTGGGACGGGCTACAAGTCAGCAGATACGAAATCAAAATGGAGAATATCGACCTGGTGTAAATGACCGCTGTAGCCGATAAACACCATGAATACCACAAATAACAATAACAACCAGCAGATCTCACAGCCCAGGACCAAAGCAAACCGGCGGCCCAAGCGACTCTTTTCTCATTATTGCGAGCAATGCTAGACTCAATTACGTAACTTATGTTTTATTTTTACTTATCGGCCTATACTACTATTCTTTCAGAGAGTATCGTACCCCAAATGAATACAACAATTCGCTTGAAACGGAATTGCCCGAAGGAAATGTTCGATTTGAAGAAATCGCCCAATAACATTTTGTATTTTGTCGATTTGGGAAATAATCTGGTCCTTAAATAGCGTACCATTTCATACTCTATCTCGTACCCCCTACTTTGGCGCTTCGTGCCCCCAAGGGGTGCATGGACCCCTGACCCTTGTTTATCGGGACATATAAGACCGAAGCGATGTTTTCATGTTAACAAACATGTACGTTTTTCGTAGTAATAGGCCTTCATATCTCCTGCAGCTATTAATTTCAGTGAAAACAGAAAAGCAACATTCGCATACTAATGAAGATGGAAATGGCAATGTATTTATAAACGCCGTTGCACCGATCATGGAATAGGATTTGTCTACAGGCAACCACTTTGCGATAGTTTGTTCGATATTTAAGAATATATAAACTGAGATCTGAATATATGAAACCCTTTACCTACTCTTTACCTAGAGGGAATCGACGCCAGGTCTCCCTTGCAGTTATCAGGGGTAATGCCGCTACAACAACCAGGGTTACACAGAGGTACCAGCATGAAATGCAGACATTGAATTCTAATATAGCACCTCGCAATTGCCCAAATAACAACTAGGCCTACCCGAATCTCTGTTGACAATGTTGGAGTTGATGGTTTCATCGTCGCATGTGCTTATCAATGAGCTATTGAAGCAGTTAGAGCGGGGCCGAGTCGTATATGCCTGTATACTTGGCTTATTTTATACACTTATATAAACTGTTCTTTTCCCAGACTCCAAAAGATTCGGAGCATACCAGGGTATACATATGGCGGCTTACAGATTGGGAATCACTGGCTTATAGCCATCATGCAGTATTTCAGTCAATAAATGTCGCTAACTTTGAATTGTACTCCCATATTATTCAGCACTAAGTATACTGGGTCATCAGCATTCTGACCAACTTGCACCTATTAACCGATTACTCATATCGTCTCAGTAGCTTAGAAATGGCTTGGAAACAAGTTAGATACATTTTGAGAAGTGCATCCTAAATGCGAATTCATCTGCATCTGATCAAAAGACGCAAACTGATATTGTCTGATGACTTGAAATTGAGTTAAATTCGGAAAAATGTGATGTTTTGACATCACTCATGTCACTTTGAGAATTCACGTCATGTGACTTGTCTTGGAAAGTTTTCTAACTGGGCTGACTTGACTCCACTGGAAATAATTGATATTACCATAGCGGCTGCTGAGCTATCATCTGCTGTATTGTTTTGTTTACTTTCGCCTAATTATGATGATTTCCTTTACCGCAGGCGTAGCATATGATTTGCATGGAGTCATTGCATAATTAGTCTAAATTACGGCTCGGCGAGCCATGGCACGCGGGCCACCTGTGGTACGCGAGATGATTTTTCATGGTACGAGAAATGATTTGACGCGCACGATGGCAAAATGTGAAACGGAAGTTTTCAAAATGGAAAATCACAACGCTATTGTGACGCGAGCCCATTAACCTATGATTTTGTTAGCAAGCTGATATGATGCACGGCGGCCGAATGCTGCCAATGGTTACCTCTAAACCAATATGTTGAGCTTTTCTCTGCTCGGCTTTCCCTGTAGTTTTCCTGAAAGTTAGTCAGAAGCGAATCATATCTATGTGGCAAGGCGAAACGTATCCAGAGGTTCTGAAACATTTATAAGACGACCCAAATCTGAGTTTTATTGAAATTTTCGCAACCAAAATCTCATGCACCGAAAGAAATGTATTTCCAATGGTGTTATGCTGTTGTCGCGCGCAAGAAGGTGCATAAAACCAGTTGTACGCTTCGCAGTTCCATGCTACATGATACATTAGAAAGAAATCGATGGGTGACCGAAAATCATATCAAAAATCAGCATAAAGTATAGTGTGCTGGGGCTGATTATATTCATCTTTTTCTCGCTTCGCACGATCTAGTTTCACGGAATTTCTTGATAGTAATATGGCTGCATAAATATACATGAAATATGCATAATACACAGAAATGCATTAGCAATTACGCGGGAAATACATCCTAATATCGCATGCGGCTGTTGGCATCCTTTAGTTTAGCGATCTGGGAGCAGAAATGTTAGAAACAGCATTTTTTTGTAATAATAAATTACGTGTACTGAAAGATTAGATAGCTATGGTCAGGGATGGATTCAAAACAAAAATCAATTTAAAACGAACACGTTTTAAACAAGACCCGTGTTTAAAACATGTTTTTTGTACAATTTATCGAATCGGCATGTTTGGTTGCCGATTGATTGCATATTTTTTTCCCCAAACGGATCAATTTCTAATTAAGTTATGCTCGACTAAATTCAGTGACGAGCCCCAGAGAACCGCAGCGGAAGCGTTCCGGGCTCATAATCCAGATGGTCGGTGGATCGAAACCATCCTCTGCTATATTGGCGTTTTTCATCAATCCCAAGGCAGCGATATGCGTGATAAGCATGTAATAACCTGGGGGAGCCCTTACGCTTATCTGCAAGCCTATGTGATATCCCAAATTTTCGCTGAATCACAACAACAAAAAACTTCCACATTAGACATCGAACTAAACATTTAATACACACTGTAGATTAGTCGTGCACGAAATAAACTTTGCATCGACTGAGTCCCAAAATAGCAAACCGATTGAAGTCAGGGTTGTAACCAAGTCACAAGGCTCCGAGTCACAAGTCAATCTCACGTTTATAGTTTTGACTCGAGTCATTTTCAATTCACCACGGAGTCAAGTCCGAGTTCAAGTCAACGAGCAGAGGGTCGAGTCCGAGTCATGGATTTATGACTCGAGTCCGAGTTCGAGTCCGAGTTCGAGTCATTGTGTTGACTGCTCAGTTTCCAGTTAAAGTCTTGTTAAACTCACTTTTTGTAACTCTGTTTGGGGATATCGAATAGTTTGCATTTATAATATACTAATTTTTAGGGATATGTGTGACAATCTCAAATTTTTTTTCGTTTTGTTACAATATCGAGCTTTCCTTTTGTGAATATTGAGTCTCTCTGCTGTGAACTTGACCCCAATCACACAATATCAAGTTCGAAATATGCTACCTGTATAGGCATAGTCAGCGAATGATGCTTATTCAACCTATTAATGAAATTGATATCGTTGTCTATTGTAGAAAATCTAGTAAGCGTATGGGGTCCACCTCGATTTCATATGCTTATTGTATCATAAAAACCAAATCCGTGCGATTCGAGTGCTGGCTACTGCTGTATAACTTGCTAATGGGGTAATATCGGTAGCAAGTATAGAAACCCGTTTTACACTCTGCTCTATATCAACGTAGCAAAACTTGGACGCCGAATACATTGTCCGGTCTCGCCTAGACCGCCAAGGCGCGTAAGTTTATATTCTTTCGTCAAAATCGTTGGCAAAGCGACATAAGATATTGATTTTATGGGATTATTATATCATTTGATTGTCCCAGTTGATACATTTGGCGGCGTTTAAAAAGTCAGTCTGCTTTAGCATTGTAGCATTATGTGGCCCGAAACGTCGCTAGGTATCGTGTACATTAATATATCACTTCACTGAAATGTAGGATTGGAATTAGCAATATGACGTCATGTGACGTCGTGAGGCCCACGTTCGCGTTCACATAGAACCTTTGAAAAAGGTTCGCGTTCGTACGAACCTGAACCTTTCAGAGGTTCACTTCACACCATCCCTACTAATTTTCCTTACCTTCAGCAGATTCCGGTCGAATTTTTAAGTACCAGTACCAATAGAAATCCCAAACGTGTGGTTACTTTACTATTCTCAGAAATTACAATGAAATGTCGGTCTTGACCGTCTGATTCTCGAGTCACATGACTTTGTCCGAGTCACATGCAATGACTCGAATCCAAGTCGAGTCAATACACAGAGTGACTAGAGTCGAGTCATTTCCGTATTTTGGGAAAATGACTCGAGTCAAGTCGAGTCATCAGAGAATCGTGACTCGAGTCGGACTCGAATCGAGTCATGACTCGAGTCATTACAACTCTGATTAAAGAACATGATTTTCGATCAAAACGAAAATAATACATTTGATATTTATTGCAAATCGCGCGTCTTCTGCTATTCCCACAAAATTGTCCATTATACGGTCCGAATCCTATCCGAGTCCGTCCGATGCTCATCACTAATACCATATGATCGGATGTTGGTACCAGTGAATTGGGATGACTTGAGTCATGAATTGACTTGAATTCGAAGTATAAGAAATGCGGGATGACTCGAGACGATTTTCTAATCAATTATCAAGTCATCAGATTATTTCGTAGAGCATTCGGAACCTCTCCATCCGGTACCACAAATAACTACGTCACCAATACCTATCATTTATCTGCTGGATCCATATACCATCTACGGTTTCGCTATCGTTATAATTCCATCAACTGCGACATCGCAGACAAAACAGATTAGACACATCCTCGCATATATTATATATATACTGGCATCTTAACATATTCAGGAAAGCATGGTAAAAATTTAATCAATAAGTATAGCTTGTATGGAACTATAACTAAGGCTTTGGTTGTTTGGTAAACAACCAGTTCATGTGTGTCGCGGAAGTTATCCGTAAATCGAAACCCCATAGGAGCTTATATGGATTTCGAAGACATAGCTTCATACAACCCAAATGCACAATTATACAACATATCCACAGCACATATTAGTCCGGTACTGGCACTGCCTGAAGCAGTGGTTCCCGAATTTTGTTAGCTTGTTGTTGTTGTTGTTGTTGTTGTTGTATAAGTGTAATATTGGTGCTCGACTACTAATGGTCTTTTGCACCAGATCTGTGATGCGAGTATCATATATCCTTATATGTCTTTATAACTCTCGGCCGGTTAGTAGGGCATATTCAATGAGAGTGCCCATGGTAAGGGGATTGACCAGTAATGTTTCCAAGCGGAAAGGAACGGCGTCTCTAATTTGGTCCCGCAGATACTGTCGAGGGCCTTCATACTTGGTGCAGTGAATGACGTAATGCTCAACGGTTTCAGGAACGCCGCAGTTTTCGCACTGTCCAGTATCGTGAATTCCCAATCTATGCAGATGAGAGTTCAGTTTGCAATGACCGGTTTGCAGACGGATAAGTATAGCGTAGGCTCTTCTTGGCAATGATAGCACCGGGGCATGGAAACTCGACGCTCGGAACAAATTAGGGTAAAAGGAATTCTCTGCATTGCTGAAAAACTCTGATATCCATTTGGACTCGCAATGCTCTTGAATGAGGGACTGGCATTCCCTCGCTGTAATCTCAATGGTGCTGATGGGAGTATGCTCGGATGCCGCTTGTTTTGCCAGCTTGTCAACAGTCTCGTTACCGCTGATCCCCTTGTGACTTGGGACCCAAATTAACGTGACTGAGATGGCATTGGAAGATAATACATCACATCTTTCGGCAATTTCCCGAATTATTTCGTTTTCTGTGTGGCTATTTTCGATGGCCGCCAAGGCACTAAGACTGTCCGAGAGAATAAGCAGATCGGCTGATTGTGGGCACTGCTCAACTGCCCAAGACAATCCTTCTCGAATTGCAATCAACTCCGCAGAAAAAATCGAAATTCTTCTGTCTAACGTGAACCTACCAACTTCCCCTAAATCCTGAACATAATATGCTGCGCCACACATTTCCTTTGATTTTGACCCATCAGTAAATATCTTCGTATGGTTTTGAAAATGATGACAGAGATATTCCTTGCATTCGATCTGAATTTGGAGAGGATTCTCCATTTGCTGTGTGAGTAAACACAGATGAGTATCTACTACACAGTTTACAACCGACCACGGAGCAATTGGGCACGTTTTGCGAATGGTGATTTCCTCGAACAATGGCAGTCGTGACAGCATGTTGAAAGTACAGAATAGCGAAGAGTCCGGGAAGATCTCAGGCCAAGAGTCTTCAATAATGTGGGAGCAAATATTTTCATTGTTGGCGGCAATTTTACATCTAGCTACTGCGCATGCGCGCAAGTGGCGTATGTGTACCGGTAATTCCCTGCACGAGTGCAAAAGTGCGTGGACGGGAGTGCTTCCCATTGCCCCGCTGCATATTCGCAATGCCTTGTTTTGAATTTTTTTAATTGTTCCGAGTACATATTTTGGAGATAAGAGATATGCTTCAAAGCCATATTCGAAGACGGAGCGGATAAGTGCTCTATACAATGAGAGAAGACTTGATTTTGAGGCACACCATTGTGTGCCGCACAGCAGGCGAAGTATGTTCAAGCGTTTGTTGCATTTATTCACTACAGAGATCGAGTGTTGTCTGTAAGATAGTCGTGAATCAAAAATGATTCCTAGATATCTGTAGTCCTTTTTAACTGGCAGCAGACAGTTCGACACTGACAGCTGAACCGGTGGTGTTTTGCGTTTCCTGGTGAATAAAACTGCCGCTGATTTTTCGACATTTATTTTGAAACCCCACTCGTCAGACCATTTAGATACTTCGTTAAGGGATTTCTGTACGTCAGATAAAAGCGTATCCATAACCAGTCCGGATTCCCAAAGACAAATATCATCTGCGAATAGGTTGATATTGGAAGTAATGTTTTCTGGCAGATCGTTCATCATGACCGAGAAGAGTAGGGGGGAAAGCACGCTGCCCTGTGGGGTACCATTTTCGATGGAAAAAATTTGCGAAAATGTAGACCCTAGTCTAACTTGCATGGTTCGTTCGGATAGGAAAGAGTCTATCCATCTTATGATATTTCCCGAGAGGCCCATTTTCACCAGTTTTGCTAACATCCCACCGCGCCACATGCGATCGTAGGCTTTCTCTAAATCTAGAAAGACGGCAACGGCAGATCGCCTATTCCATAGGGCTTTGTACACGTCGTCGTGGATTGACAAGATCGAGTCTCTGGATGATCGATTGGTTCGAAAGCCGCTCTGTGCCGGGTGAAGCAATTTGTTCATTTCAAGCCAATAACGTAATCGGTTACATATCATGCGTTCCATAATTTTGCAGAAGTTACTTGTCAGGGAAATCGGTCGATACGAGGCTGGATTACTTGGTTCTTTGTCGGCCTTGAGAAGTGGTATCACTATCGAATGTTTCCAGATTTTTGGGCACTTTCCTTCAGACCATAATGCATTAATACATCTTAGGATATATTTTTTGCATTCGCTGGGCAGGTTAGTGAACATAGGGTAACACAGTTTGTCCTGTCCTGGAGAAGAGCTTTTTCTATGTTTGAGTACCCGTGTTAACTCTGTGAGAGAAAATGGAGCTTGAACCCTAGCTTGTGATACACCATAAAAATTATATAATGCTCACTGCACATTTGTAAGAGAATACATTCAACTTTGAAGACTGATTTTCACGTGGTAATGCGATGAATGTTCTTGTTTATACGAACACCTGCAACTGAAACGAGGTTGCACGAGGTCGTGTTCAATTACAAGTAGTAGTTCGTGTATAGATTTTAATTTCAGTGAAAACGTAAAACCAACATTCGCATAATCATGGAGATGGGATGGCAATACAATGACTGTCTTTGCACCGATCGAATACGATCTGACAGCCGACAATCAAACCTCATATAGTTTTGCACTCGCTTCATCAAAGACTTCCGTAATTAGTTCGATATTTACCATGATATAAACCAGTGATTCTTAAACTTTTCTTCTCCAGCGCTCCCTTTCAAAAATTGCCTGAGTCTGGCGCCGCCCTATTTTAAGGACTGTAGTAAAAACAATGGGTAAGTGGTCGAAGTCCGTTTTCGGTTGAGACCTCACTATTAGGCCACTCGACTAAGTAACGGTATGATTGTATGTGCTATTTTCGCGATCAAATCCAGGTTGTTATAACAACCTGTGGGTAAGGCCTACGGGCTCATAACATTTGGTTCTAGATTGATGTACACATCTCTAACCTCCGATTGGCACCAAACTCTTAACTTAAACATGAATGGGGTAACAACAATAAGCATTATCATCTTTTATGATACGATGAAGAAATATTCTGACGATTTAATATTGTATCTCTCAAATGCAAGTATATATAGTTATTTCTCTTGGCCAAAAATTTCAAAACATCTTTAATGTACAAAGGGCATTACTCTCGAAAGTTTTACAGTAACTACAGTAAGTTTTACTGTAAGTTTTACAGTGCCTTTTCGATTTCGACAGTACGCTATAGAGGATCAAATACCTAGTTCAATACATATTGTGGAAAATATAACCCGAGCTATCAGTATCAGCCGTACCTGCCGCACCACAGACCCCAATTGGGGGGGGGGCTCGAAGCGGGCCTAAAATTATTTGATTATTTCGTAAATTAGCAAAAATTATCGAGTTTTTTGGAAATTTATGCAACTTTTTGAAAAGAATTTTCGCGCTCGGCGCCATTTAGTGTTGCAAAATGTTTGGATTATTGGGTACTCCCCCCCCAAAAAAAAAAATACGCATGAATTATACAAATAGGCATTACGGCGCCGGCCATTACCTCGCCACATATACAATTTCAGGCCATACAGCATGCGACTCCAAGAAGAGTGCCAAAACGATCGGGGACGAGTAAACCTGGGCCGAAATGGACTGCCCTTATGCTGACCGAAAACTTCAAAACATATACATACATATGCCTTGTCCCTGGGTGCCTAGATGGCTGGCGGCGAATGTTCCTGTCTTGACGATCTGATCCCCACACGACAAATGCCTACTCGCAGGGAAAATTTAATTGCCAGTGAAGAAATACCAATTTGAAATCGTGTGTGTCTTTTAGCTTAGTACGGTTGGGTGATTTCAATATCTTTGACATAGCAGAGAGGAGGTCTCGTAACAGCATCATGTGATGAAGTTATTATACCGCCCGAATATGTTTAAATATTATTTACCACCTCTACAGTTTCCAAGACACCTCGTTCAGATATACCGGGAGATCTGATTAGGTGAGCAGGGAGGATAAAAAATGATAGCAACTTGTATGCAATTCCCAATGATATTGACTAATTCAATCATGAATTGTTAAAAATTTTCGCGCCTCGCGCGTTTCGGCGAAGTAATGCGTCTCACTAAACAGCACAATAAATGTCGGTTACTAGTAGCGGCAAAAACGACTAACCTGTAGGAAGTCTGGGGCGTAGCCCCCAGAAGTTTTGTTTATCACGCTTTGGGGGGCTCAAGACCAACTATTGTTTTTTTTTGGGGGGGGGGCGAAGCGCTATTACGGTCCTGAGTATAAGTATCAAATAATTATTGTTTCATCACAACTTGTCACTTTCTGGTCTAACTCTAATCTTTTTCGGAGTCTAATCCTTTTGTAACCTGAATATTACTTGACAAAACCGCACAAACTAGACAATGAAAAGATAGGAAGGCGTCGAAACGACTTTGAGTAGCTAGCGTGACGGGAGTGAGTGTTATAACGGGAGATTGGCAATCCAAAAGTACGCCAGATTAATTTTACATGAATTAAAATAAACCACTGCATTCATGGAAACATGGTTGGTGGATATATTTCGCGATGAGCGCAACGAAAAACGTTGTGATTTGACAGATATGGTTGAATGTTAGTTTGCAATGAGAACTCGGAGATATAGAGAACTATTGTTCCACTGTAAAATCATAAGTCCTTAGTACACCATCTACCACCTTCAGCGCCCCCTGTAACGCCCCTTGAGCCCAGCGCCCCCCATTTCGTCCCCTGAGCGTTTCCGCGCCTTCAAAATCCAAATCGCCCCTTGGGGAGGC
Source organism: Botryllus schlosseri (assembly GCF_051294905.1). Classification (NCBI taxonomy): domain Eukaryota; kingdom Metazoa; phylum Chordata; class Ascidiacea; order Stolidobranchia; family Styelidae; genus Botryllus; species Botryllus schlosseri. Next base: position 19,225,065 of record NC_137249.1, read on the forward strand.
TGGAGACACAATCAAGACTAAGAGCCACTGATATAAATTGATATCTAAATAAATAAAGCCCTCAAAATTATTTACATACTAGAAGTTGCAGTAAGCAGGAGGAATAATACCTCTACACACCATCCGGGCGTTGTACAAAGGTACCAGGATCACATGCACACATTTAATTCTAACATAGCAGTCCAATTGCCCAAATGACGACTACCCTGATCGTTTTTGACAATGTCATAGTAGGTGTCATCATCACTAGGGTGGTACTTAAAAACGAATTTCGGAAAGTTGTTGGTCCGACCCTGCCAAAATGTTCCTTTTGGTTAAAATACACATCATGTAAAATTTTATTGATTTTCAATAATGTTTAGAGGTGGCTCAATGGATCCTAAATTTTACCTATATCAGCTATGGAGCATATATGGTAAATTCATAGTTGCTATTGGGTCAACGCTGGAAAGTCCGGATTACATTGTCTGGTTAATAGCTGATAATTGGTGGGGGTACCATGATGGCCAGGCAGGGCTTTGGAGCAGCCGTAAATTTAAACTGCTCCAGCTCCGGCTCCGGAGCTTTCTTCTATCATACATTAGCTCCGGCTCCAGCTCCGGAGCAGCATTATTACCACTGCTCCGGCTCCAGCTCCGGCTCTGAAATTATCGAATGGGCCTGTCCATATCAGGGGTGGCCAACCTGTGGGCCAAATGTGGCCCGCGAGAGGGTTTTGCGTGGCCCGCGAGGTAATTTCCTACTATATTATCGAAAATGAATTGTTCAGATTGTGAACTTGCAATGTCAACCAAAAATTACAAGTCTGGCTGCGACACTTGGGATGTTGATGACTAAAATCAGTTCCGACGCATTGGCAGATCCAGGGTCCAGTCACATTTTCAGTAAATCGTCGTACATTACAATAAACTAAAATAGTAGTGAAATTTTTCTACACGCTTCGCGTGTTTAATTGTCACACGATTTCGTGCTCTGTAGCCTACCCCCTACTGAAAATGAAAAAACGCCTAATTTACCCGATTGAGTCTAACTGTATTCGCAATTGCGGGAGAAAGTCTTTTCGCGTTTGCGCTCGCATAAAGATCGTCGACGGTGAAATGTAGACACAAAATCACTGTCGCATATTATCGGAGACCTTCGATATCGATGTGGCCAGACGCCGAATAGTCGTGTCCTTGCAAACTGAGCCTAGCGGGCGGTATACAGTAGACCCGCAATATGCTCAAGTGATAATATTGACCTAGTTTATTGATAAACTTTGAAAATTTTACCCGCTTGGGGCGGCTAGTGGACCACGCACTCGTTCGTCAATTGCATGTGCCCCTTTAGCCGAAAAGGTTGGCCATTCGTAGTCTATATAGATTAATAATCTACCCATAGGTTAGTTATCTATAGTAATCTAGAGTCTGTCAGCCGTCAGTAACATCCGATGTAGCAACAAAGACATAGGTGCCGCCGTGCTGGCTTGTGACGTCAAAATGAATACTTGTCAATTGTCGATAACATCATAGTTGCACTAGAACGCACTTTACTCTATGCCATTGCTGTGCACAGCATTAAAATTCAGGTCTGCTGTTCAATTATGATAAATCAGCAGATGTGGTTGTTGCATATATAATAGCATCTTATGAAATGCGTCGGAGCCGGAGCTACTCCTCAAATAACAGGCTCCAGCTCCGGCTCCAGCTCCGGCTGAATTTTATGTAGAGCTCCGGCTCCGGCTCCGGCGAAAATGCACGGCTCCGGGGCTCCGGCTCCGGGCTCCGGCTCCGGCTCCAAAACCCTGTGGCCAGCATCATTTTATTTTGCCAAGTAAGCTCTGTTTGATGGTGTTGAGGGAAATTTTGCGGAGGTCAGAAACAGCCCCAAATGCAAACTGCAGTTGCTCCTCGTTTTCTGTGAGATGGGCATAAACATCCTGAAGCATTGCGTTGGACGATCTGTGTGGTCGTTTGATCCAAACAGTGTGAGTGTGAAGCTTTTTCAGCAATAAAACCAGACGGCACCTTCCACTTAACTGCCGGATATTCAAGGCCCCATCGGAAAGTCGCAGGTTTTCTTAAAATTAGTGTTGTATTCTTTGTCGATTTAAGGCTTCTGTGAAATGTGTGTTAACAGGGGCGGGCAACTTATCCAGTCGGCGGGCCGGATATAGGAAAATTAGGTACTTGGCGGGCCGGATTTCTTAATCGATGTATTATTCGCCCAATTATCCACGTATACAAGGTGTAAATCGTATTTATTGAATGTACGTTAAAGACAGCAATGTTACTTCAAAGCCATTTCTCGCCGATAATGACGAAGACAATGTGGATTTGAGAACAGCATTGTCATACAGGCGACGCCATGTCTGCTTCTCTCTGATCAATCAACACACGGCGCAATCAATAATCAAGACTTCAAGGCGTTCGATAGGCCCGGTGCCCCAAATTTACCAAGATATCAATTCATCAGGGCTGAGTAGGTGACGAGATACCGTCGTTGTTCAACTGTGTGGCCTATTTTATCTCGATATTGAATTCATGCGGACCGCGGCTTCTAAAACATTTGAGAAGTGGCCGGCGACTCGTTTTGATTGGCGACCCCTGGGATTAGCGGTGTCTTACTAAAGCTTAGAAGTGTGCCGTGCTACAAGTCGGCGGCTACGGAATGAAAAATATAAGAAATATCGGCCTGGTGTAAATGACTATTGTAGTCGACAAATACCATGATTAGCACAAGCGATATTAGGGTCGAGTACATCGTAAATGCCGATAATGCAAGTCTTATTCCCGCTTCGACGAACTTACGCGCAAGCACCACTCTCGCACGCTGCGCAGTGCGAATATATGTATCAGACATGGGGTAATCGCGATTAGTAATCGTAATCGATTACGACGATTACAGCATTTTCAAGTAATCGTAATCGCAATCGATTAAATTCGAAAATATCCCGAAGTAATCGTAATCGTAATCGACTACTTCCCATAATTAATCGATTTCTTTGTGAAAGAAAGATTTCTTTTTATTTGTACAAGGACTGTGGCATAAACTGAACAGCACTCGTAAACAAGGAAGAGATATTATACCAGTTATTGAGAGCGCAAACGTCTGATTTTCAAATGCCACTGCTCATTATTACGTCAGAGGTAGCCTATTAGCTTTGCTCGTCTTTGCGTAAGAAGGGTCCACACACAGTAAATAGATAATTGATGTACATTAGTGTAGGGTTGCCATACGTCCGGAATCTCCCGGACATGTCCGGAATTTCACTGAAAAATCTTCGTCCGGGAGGAATTTCTGAAATATGCCTAAATGTCCGGAATTTTGAAGGCTGGAAGCAGGCTCAAAAGTTTTTCGTAAATCAACATAAACAATATTATTTTCAAGCAGATTTATGCTATTCAAAATTGTTCTTCGCGCCGCGCGCGAGTTATTGCAACGTATAATGATATTAGTATGGGCACCAGGCACGACCCTCGCCAAAAAATGCAATCAAAATAAATATAAATAACCATCATTTACTGAAATAAGTCTGATTGTAATCGCAATTATAAGCTAACGGTATATTCCTAGAGTTGGTTAAGGCCGATTGCATGCTTCAATCACAGACAGTGGTTCCAAATCTTGGGGTCGTCCGCCTTTATCTGGGGATCGTGATGATGTTGGACGTAATCAGCTTCCTAGGCCGTGAGTAAGTGTGGGCAAGCTGAATTGTTTTAGTAATCAAGTTTTGAGCTTTGCCGCGGAATATTTCAAGTGGGAAATGAGGTCGTGACCATAAAAAGTTGGAAATCACCGGATGTGCAACCTGCTGGTGCATTTTATAGTAGCCTAGTATATCGAAGAATCAATATTACTGACAGAATTCATACATAAAATTTAACAGCCAAATGCCTATAGTAAGTGCCCAGCAAGTTACATCGACTACCCTACGGTGGGCCAAAAACCAGTGCTTTTTTGGCGGAAGGGGGGAGAAAAAATGTTGTTTCGGATCTGATTAAAACACATAAACAGATAGCCGTACCGATCTAACTGTATAGCAGAGCTGTCCAACACAATCCCGACAGGCCAGACACGGCCCGCCAGATGATTTCTTCCGGCCCGTGGAGGAATCTATTGCAAACCTTAGCCAGTAGCAATCACCAGAGCTCACATTACAGATGGCCCAATTCATGACCTATGTTCCACTTCATTCCTGTATAGTGTATACAGTCGATGGCCAATGCTTTGGTAGTGTGACGTCATATTGACGGTCAATGTGTTACACCTCATTTTAAAATCCGCTAGTGGGCGCTAAAGAGCATCCGGAATTTGCTTCACAAAAATATGGTAACCCTACATTAGTGTGATTGTAAGAAAACCCACCGTGCTGTATATCGGGTTATCAATACAGTTCAGACATCACTACCTCGCAACAGGATAATTAATCACATCTCTTCGTAAGTTAAAATAGCAACTTTTGTATTGATGTTTGGTTCTGCTTAGTTAAACTATAGAATGTAATAGTTCTAATTCTATTGTTAAATGCAGTTTCACCGTGGCTGCTTGGCGAGCACTAGGCCTATATGGTACGAACGTACACCAGACAAAGGTTTGAAATTTTGTACTCGTCAAATAAAACATTACGGTTTCCACAACGAAGCATTAAATTCAACAGCTGCTGATATATATCATAACCGAGCCGTTGTTTTGCCGTTTTCGTAATGGCAGCTTGCATTACATTATCTGCATTGAGTTGAAGGCAGAATTTTATGTTCACTTTCTCGTATTCTCATATTATTCTACTGAAAACGGGCGAAAATCGCTATTTCACAATACTTTATTGAACGTTTGGACCTGTTGCCACAGCCATCGGCTTATATACCATGTTAGCGTGGGTTGTAGCTAGAATCAGGATCAAAACAGCAAAAGTTTCCCCCACCCAAACATTAATCTTGGGCCCCCATAGAGTAGTCAATTTTGAAGTTGAAGATTTAATTTAATCAATAATATTGGTATTGCATTATATTGCATTGTTAATCCTATCTCAGCGCCCGATGGCCAGATTTACCTGGAGAGCAGGTGGCGAGTAATTCATAATTATAACATCTGGTATCTTGGAATAATTACTTTATTGCATGTTGTTAATTCGTGACCTCCGGTCTGTTATATAGCCAAAAGATATTGATTGTAGTGGCCTAAACATAGCAGACTAAAAGAAAAACTTGCGTGAGACGCATACACAAATTGTCATGTCTAATGCTCGGTGGGTGCCCGGGTGGCATTTGCATCGTGGGCTCAGATTGAAAGGAATGGACTGTTAGTCACGCCCATCCAGCGCGGCTATTGACAATGGACACATACCCTAAGTTTCGGCCAATGTCTTTCTGTAGTAGCACACTTCGTGGAGTCTCATGTTAGCCGAAACTGCACATGTCTTTTGATGTGTCGAGGAGTGGTATTGACTGGCACCTAAATGCCAATTACTATGAATTATACATGCTTTATTTATTGAGGGGGAGACGTATGCATTTCGAAATCAAACTATCTAGAGACATTTAAATCGCAAAGCTCAAAGAGAATTTCCAAGTTAATGAAATCCATCGAAAATACTCTTATAATATATGATGATTTAGGAAATACTTTTGAGTACCCTCCAGCCACGCTCCCCACCCTATTGGGGAATTTGGGGTGCGGCAGTTATGGATCTGGCAAGAATGCGAAACGTTGTGTGCGATAAACCGTCCTCTATAAAATGGGCAATGGGTACATTATGACGTAGCAAGAAAACGTTCCATTTTTTGTAAAGACAGTTGCTATATCATTAGGCCTTTTCAGCACAATCCATGTCTTGTCTTCCAATATAACTACTACGATGCAAAATAAATGTAATCGTGAGTAATCGTGATTACTTTTCCAATATAATCGTAATCGTAATCGTAATCGCGTGATTCAGAAGTAATCGTAATCGCAATCGACTACATTCATGAAGTAATCACCCCATGTCTGATATGTATATGTATATAACAGTGTTGGGATGACTCGAGTCATGACTTGACTCGAGTCAGACTCGAGTCACTTTTTCGTATGACTTGACTTGACTCGAGTCACTTTGCAAAAATGACTTGACTTGACTTGACTCGGCGCTTCAAAAATGCGGATTGACTCGTGACTCGGAGCAAAATTTACGAGTCAATTTCAAGTCATCAAGTAAACGGTATCAATCAAATCATTGTATTTTGGACATATGTTCGTATTGTTCGCGATACGCCTATGTGCCACTTGTGAGAGTAACCAGTCATTCACTGAATGTACGTTTGAATGATCCTCCATTATTGCATCACAAATATATTGACCACAACGAAATGATCACAGGTTACGTTGTAGTAGTAGTAGTAGTAGTAGTAGAAGTAGTAGTAGTAGTAGTAGAAGAAGAAGAATACAATAGCAATTAACGTATCTATGTTTCTTGGACGGCTCACTGCTAACATTGCGCACTGATCACCGTTACCAACCATCTTGTATGATTCAAATCCATATCAATTTGTTTCAACGTCTTGAGGCTTCGTATTCGATCCTAATGGCTGACATAATAACAGACTGTATAGCATGGTATACAGTTAGTCGCGTATATTATTTGCGGTTCTACGTCTGCGTGATAAACGCCTTCTTGCATGCATATTCATTATTCAACTTTATAAAGTATGTGTGTGTATACATTAGTTATTTGATGCAAGATAAATGGTAAATTATACTGTCTTTCACTCAGCTAGCAAAATGTAATTACTCTGAATCGTCACTGATACTTCGAAAATTCAATTTGACTTGAATTGTGACTTGACTCGTGACTCGACTTGACTTGACTTGACTTGACTCGAGTCACATCCAAAAAACGAGTGACTTGACTTGACTCGAGTCACTTTCGAAAATCGATTGACTTGACTTGACTCGAGTCAAAATGTGCAATGACTCGAGATGACTCGTGACTCGAAGGTACTGACTTGATCCCAACACTGGTATATAATAACATGCAGTCGCTAAAATTTGACGTAGTAAGCAAGTGGTGGGGAATCTCGTTAGACTGTAGCCGCGGAAGACGGAAAACTGCCGCGGGCCGGATCCGGCCCGCGGGCCGTATGTTGCCCGCCCCTGTGTTTGAAGTTATCAAATACATACTCAAATAATCCCTCTCTTTAATAGCAACAACTATATTAGCGTCGGTGCCCTTGTGCAGATCGTCATCAAACATCGCCACGCCAATCAACCCCGCAGACGAAAACCCCAGTTTCCCTACAATCCTCCTCGCTGTAGCTTTAGATATGTCGACAATATTCGCACTCACACTCACATTGTTTGCCTCTAACGACCACACAACGTCCAACGCAATGCTTCAGGATGTTTATACCCATCTCACAAAAAACAAGGAGCAACTACAGTTTGCATTTGGGGTTGTTGCTGACCTCCACAAAATTTCCCCCAACACCATCAAACAGAGCTTACTTGGCAAAATAAAATGATGTTGGCCATCATGGTACCCCCACCAATGATCGGCTATTAACCAGACGATGTAATCCAGGCTTTCCAGCGCTGACCCAATAGAAACTATGAATTTACTGTATATGCTCCATAGCTAATATAGGCAAAATTTCGGATCCATTGAGCCAACTCTAAACATTAATGAAAATGAATAAAATTTTACACAATGTGTTTTTCAACCAAAAGGAACATTTTGGCAGGGTCAGACCAACAACTTTCCAAAATTCGTTTTTTAAGGAACACCCTAATCATCACATGTGCTTAATCATGAGCTGTTGAAATAGTTAGATCGCTTTCAAGTCGCATATGCCTGCATGCTTGTCTTATTCGGTATGTTTTTGTACTGTTCTCTTCATAAATGTCAAAAGATTTGGGGCATACCTAAGTATATGTGGCGGCTCACAGTGTGAGAAGCACTGGCTTATTGCCTTCATGCAGCATTCCACTTAGTAAATATCGCTAACTTTAGAATTAGATTGTATTTCCATAATATTTAGCACTAACCACTAGGCTTACGTCACCCACGACCGTAACTGCCGAGCCCCAATCCCCCAATTGGCGGGTGGGGGGGGGGGGGCGAGCTCGAAGTGGGCCCAAAATTATTTCGTGAATTAACATAAATTATGAAGTAATTCTTTGAAATCTTATGCAACTTTTCCGAAAATTTTTCGTGCTGCGCGCGCTTTAATGTTGCCAGATCTCTTAGTTACGCTACTGGATGACGTTCTCCCAACAAAAATACGTATTACCGCGCCCCGACGCACCAAGGCATATGAAGTTATAGGCCATGTAACATGCTACTCCGAGAAGTGTGCCAGAACGATCAGCAGTGCGAAGACGTTGGCTTAAAAGGAATGCCCGTGTGCTGACAGAAGACGTCGATATATATAAACATACAATGTTTGATTGTCCATAGGCGCCCAAATGGCTGTCACTGAATGTTCCTGTCCTGGCGATATGAACCTCACAACACAAATGCCATCCCGCAGGGAAAAAATATTAGCCAGTAAAGAAATAACAATGTGAAATCGTGTGCGTCTCTTAGTTTAGTAAGTTTGGAAGATTTCAATATCCTTTGACGTAGCAGATAGGAGGTAACGAAATAGTATATTGTAGCGAAGTCATTATACCAACGGGTCCGCCAGAACATGTTTAAATATTTTTAGGGCTCCTACCACTTCCAATACACCTCACTCATCTCGATTACCGGTAAATCTGATTACGCGAACAGAGAGGATAAAAAATTGATAGCAAATATATGAAATTTATGATCATACTGACCGATTCAATCATTCAATCATAAATTATGGATTTTTTTCACGCTTCGCGCGTTTAGCCGAAATCAGCTTACTCGTTAAACAGCACATTCAATGTAGGTGATAGGTATAGTGGCTATAACGGGAAAACTTGAGGGGGTCTGGGGGTCGAAGCCCCCCATAAGTTCGGTATTACCCTGCGGAGGGGCCCAAGACCAACGTTTTTTAATTTGGGCGGAGGGGCTGACGAAGTGCTGTTACGGTTCTGACGTCACCAGCATTTTCACAAACTTACACAGTCATTTGAGTCATATCGTCTTAGGAGTTCAGAAATGGCTTAAAGCCAATTTAGATAAGCTTTGCGAAGTATCGAGTAAATCCATATTCATCTGCAGCTCAAGACCTCAAAACCTCAAAAACTCGCTGACTGAAAATATCTGGCAAAAAATTTAAAAAAAATAGGATGACTTGACTCGTATCACCTTAAAATTCGAGTGACGTGACTGCCGGCGTAGAATAACGATTTACAAGTAGTAAACGCATAATCAATGTAATGTCCTCTGCTGGATGAGTCCAATAGGGAAATTGATCTCCGCCGTACCCCTGAGACTGGTTTATCGAAGCGCTTTGTCTCGCCTGACTATAGGTTGAACCATTGCGCTAATGTTACAGAAAATTCGGATGTTTCACAAAATGACACTAGGGTAAAATATTCGAAGGTTAGTTTGCGAGCACGGACATCTGGCTGGACTATAGAGGTTCGTACGAAATTCACGAACGCCAGCACAGCGGTCGCAACATCCCTAATCCATACGCCCTTAATTGATCCCCTGTAGGATAGCAGAAAAAGCGCTATGCGTTGCAATAAACCGTTTTCAGATGGAACAATGACACGTCCTCATCAGATTAACTGATTAAATCTCCTTTCTAGGTAAATCTCGTCGCAGTCCTATTGGAGAACGCAAATAATGGTGCAAATTTGAATGCCCTCATGAAATATTTTATTGTCGTACACTCATTTTGTGTGTAGATTTCCCTTTGTCATTGACTTTGTTCTTGAGACACTGAAAATATCAAAATATTAGTGGCCAGTATCAATTAATATTATTACCATGAAACATTTGATATCTAGCGAAACCGCGAGAGTTTGGCATAGGCTAGGCACCTATTAAACATTAATTTTCGGAACGAAAACTGCGAGAAGCAATAACTACCGCCGATGTAAAGAATAATAATCCATCCCGACTCACACCGTTGGAAGTAGGGTTGCATGTTGAGCTGAAATATTGCAGTCATATACGTTATTTTACAAGGACCTTGTTTTACACATTTCCGTTGTAAATTCATTTCTATGTTTATCAGAGCAGTAATTCCATAAGGCGGTTGTGAGGACAATTCACAAATCCACGAAATACTGCCGTGAATCAGTCCGGGGATATTTTGATCACCATCGGGCGTTACGAAAAAAATACGCCTTCGATGATATCGGTAACGGTGGGTGGAAATCAAAAAAATCGAATGCGTTCCCGATTACCATGACCATTCATGTCACATAATCTATCTACGCGGACTCGGTCCTATGTAATTTAGAGGATTACCAACAGCGGGCTCGCGCAATTCAGAACTTTGACATCAGGCGGACTCAATTATACTCATGGCTACTACAGAAACAGTCGCTGATGGTTTCGAAGATTAGTTGGTAAAATGTCGATACTTACTCAGTTCTACTCTTCGTAGTAACCTTTGGCTCCATCGTAGTAGCCCTTGGCACCATCGTACCACTTGGCACCATCGTACCACTTGGCACCATCGTAGTAGCCCTTGGCACCATCGTACCACTTGTCACCATCGTACCACTTGGCACCATCGTACCACTTGGCACCATCGTACCACTTGGCACCATCGTACCACTTGGCACCATCGTAGTAGCCCTTAGCACCATCGTACCACTTGGCACCATCGTAGTAGCCCTTGGCACCATCGTACCACTTGGCACCATCATAGTAGCCCTTGGATTCGTCGTAGTAGCCCTTCGATTCATCTTCATCCATACCGTAGTAGCCCTTGGATTGATCTTCATCCTGGCCGTAATATCCGCGTTCCTGGTCGTACCGCCTCCTTCTGGCGTAATAACGACGACGTCTGGCCCACCAGGCATCAGCCTGTAGGGCAAGCCCAAGGACGACGAGTAGTACGAGTGTAGTGTTCAGCTGCATGTTGAATCTATGCGAAATCGAATAACTGTAATTATCGTATTTTCAAGGAGAGTATGGAATTTGCAATCCCGTCTCACCTTAGTATCGTTCCAGTGCTACCGTATAGCTCTTGATCGATGTGGCGCAATCGAAGTGTAGAACTCCTTTTATAGCTTTCATGATGGGATGACAACAACATATAATTGCTCCATAGCATATTTGATCACTGCTTCTTCCGCACTATTGTTACTAACCGACAAGATAGCGTAATGTTGGAGCGTCCGGCTTCTTAATCGGTAGGTCGTGGGTGCGATCCCCGGCCGGGTCAGACCAAAAACTGATTAGTAACACTGGTATCCATGACTTCCCTGATTGGCGCTCATGCATTACTGGGATAGCATGGAGAGGTGATGCAGGACTTAGAAAGCCGTACAAGGCTATATCTTCACCTTCCTTGTCCAGCGGCATATGCACAGATCGTATATGTCATGAGTCGGTGTATATGCCGCAAAAACATCAAGGACAAAAATAAACAACGTCATTTCTACAGGCGATTGCGCTATATCATTATTTTCAATTACAAGTAGAAGGCATTAATATCTCTACAGCTTTTAACTTCAGTGAAAACAGAAAGGCATTGTTCGCATATTCATGAAGTTAGCAATTGTCATTGATTGCCTTTGCGGCGATCATGGAATAGGCTTTGTGAGCAGACAACCAGTTTGCCATAATTTGTTTGATATCAAAGATTATGTAAACTGAGATCTCAATATATTAGGGTTACCATACGTCCTCTGTCAGGAGGATTTGTCCTCCTTTTTCGGGTTTCTGAAAATGTCCTCCGAGTACGCCTAAATGTCTTCCTTTTTGAGATTTTGTCCTCTTTTCTGAGAATTTTGGTTAAACATAGGGCAAAATTAGACTGAGATACCGTAAAACAGCACTGAACAAACGCCCCGGTGGGTATTTCGGGAGCTGAGCCGGAAAGCTGACTTATTTTTTCATTCAACCACCTCATAATGTGAAGGAAAATACTGTATTTTGGGCGCTGAGCGAGAAAGTTGACTTTTTTTAGTCAACCGACCACGAAGTGGGAAAAATTTACCATTTTCCATGATTTTCCTCCGGTATTCTAAGTTCGAAAATTTCGTCCTCCATTCCCGATTCCAAAATATGGTAACCCTACAATATATGAAACCCATGAAATCCTGTACCTATACCGAGAATCGGCTCCACCGCTCCCTTGCCGTTAGCAGTGGTAATACAACTAAACCAACCGGTGGTTATACGCAGAGATACCAGGATAAAATGTAAACATTCAAGTCTAATATAACACCTCAATTGCCTAAACGGCAATCACTCTATAATACCTATCGACGACGTGATAGTTGGTTTCGGTGTCAGATGTGCTGATCTTTCGTTTTTGAAGCCGTTAGCTGGGTTTCAAGTCGCATATGTTTGGATGATTGACTTATTTTATACGGTTGTGCTGTTCATTACCCAAACTCCAAAAGATTAAGGACATACTTGGGCATACATATGTCGGCATTGGGGATTGGGGGGTACTCGAATCTGCATCGAGTATTAATTTTAATGATTCGAGTCGAGTAGTAAAAGACGATTTTTTTCGAGTACTGAAATTATACGCTTATTGCCACTGAAAGTTAATTTATCAACGAGAATTAGATTTACGATACTATTTTCCACTGTGGTAGCCTTGAAACCTTGATTGTCGTATCGCAGCATACAAACATAGAAAAAAGATAATCACGTTATTGGAAATAGCACATTTACGAAGTCATGATCATCCCACAACGTTGTCACCAAGTGCAATGAAATCGGTATGGTCCAAAAAATTACCAAAGTATCTTTAGTGTGATGGATAGCAAGCATTATATTCTTTGTGTTGGCATAAATGCCATAAAAGGTACATTTTTGAACTTTGACATATCACATTCTGTTACGGCGTCATAATGAGTGGTACTCGAATATTCGACTCGACTCGATGCATAATACGTGATTCAGAATCGAATCACTCAGGTACTCGATTTTGCCCAGCCCTTGTCGGCATACAGTTTGGGAATCACTGCTTTATAGCCTTCATGCAGCTTTTCAGCCAATAAATGCCACCAACTTTAGATCTTTATATTATGATCCTATATCCCACCAGCGTTCTCACCAACTTACACAGATCACGCGATTTGTTATACCATCTTGATAGTTTAGAAATGACCTGGAATCAAGTTAGATCGTTTTGGGAAGTGTAACCTGAATGCAAATTCATCAGCATCACATCGAAAGGCGCTGACTGAAATTATCTGGTGACTTGAAATTGAGTCAAACTCGAAAAAAATGTGATGACATGACTTCACTAATGTCACCTTAAAAGTTTACGTCACGTGACTGGTCTTGGAAAATTTTCAAACTGAACTGACTTGACTCCAGTTGAAATAATTGATATTATCATAACGGCAGCTGGACTATCATCTGCTGTCCGGTTTTGTTTACTTTCGCCTAATTATGATGATTTCCTTTACTGCAGGCGTAGCATATGATTTGCAAAGAGTCGTTGCATAATTAGTCTAAATAAGGGCTCGGCGACCCATGGCACGCGAGATGATTTTCCATGGTACGAGAAATGATTTGACGCACACCATATATTATACCCTAGTTTATTCCAAAAGTGAAACAGAAGTTTTCAAAATTGAAAATCACGACGACGTTGCGACGCGAGCCCAACCGCTATGATTTTGTTGGCAATCCTATATGCTACACGACGACCGAATGCGGCCTATGGCTACTTCTAAACCAATGTGTTCAACTTTTTTCTGCTCGATTTTCCCTATATTTATTGAAATTTAGTAGGAAGGGAGTCAAACCCTATGTGTCATGGTGTAACGTTTCCCATGGTTTTAAAACATTTAATAACACGTTCCTTATCTGAGTTTAATTAACATCTCGAGAAACTTTATGTACCCGAAGAAATGGCAGTATACTGTTGCTACGTGCATGTATAAAATAGAGAAGTTTCAGGAAACCAATTCTACCCTTCGCAGTTCTATAGGCTACATGATGCAATACAAAGAAATCGAAGATGACCGAAAATTACATTGCAAGTTAGCATAAAGTAAAGTGTTTTAGTGTAGATTATATTTATCTTGAACATTTTCGTCGCGCTTTGCACGATTTAGTTTCACGGGATTCCTTGATATTATTGTGGGTGCGTAAATATATTTCAAATATGGATGACACCACACAGAAATGCATTATCAATTACAAGAGAAATGCATCCCAGTGTCGCATGAGGTCGTTGGCATTAGGGATTGCGTGAACGTGAGGTTCACGTTCGCGTTCACACATAACCTTTCAAAAAGGTCCCGTTCACACGAACCAGAACCTTTCAGAGTTTCGCACCATCCCTAGTTGGCATCCTTCATTTAGCTGTCTATGGATGTGGGATCAGGACCGTACAGAATATGCATTGTTTTGCAACAAACTAAGCAAACAAACATCATGTATATAGCATTCCACTGGCGCAACCGATTCCGTTGTCAGCTTCAGACAACCGAGTATTAGGATTACTTGCTTAAAATGGTAATTAGGCCTACGTCAAAATAAGTACGTTTGGCACGCCAGTTGGTATTATTTTGAGATTGTCATAGTTTGGCACGCTGTCGACCCCGGTAGTTCATTAGGGACACTATATGACAGGGGTCGGCAACCTTTTGATAATCATGTGCCAGATGTCGAGTGTGCAACTCGTTGGCGGGCCGGACTTTTCATACTATAATTCACACACACTTCAGCATATCACGTTACATTTCGGCGATCTCAATTATACCAATCGCAAAAAGAGCATATGCATTCACACTTAACACAACATCAATGTGATACTTCAAGCCGGTTTCTTTTTGAAAGTTTTTTTTCAAACATCTGGTACCAAGTCAGATGAAGAATGAACTACGACATTTTCTAAATAAGTGTAGTATATGGACGCTGTGAGTTTGTTCTTCGTAAATTTCATTGTCGAAAACACTTGTTTACATGTGTACGTGCTACCAAAAATCGATGCCATTTCTTTTGCATGAATGGTCAAGCTGGGATAAAGACCACTACGAAGGAGGTACTTTTTGAAAAGTCAAGCAGCGATATTCCCATTGTATGAAATATTTCCTTCAATTCGTAACTGTCTTGTCTTTCCATGAGGTCCGTTTGAAATTTTGTGAGAATGATTGATGTCCATATCAAACGGCATGTACTGAATAACCTGAATTTATTTTCTAGAGAACGAATGTCGGGAAAGCGTGAGGAAAATACAGTAACTTGCTTTCTTATAACTGTGTAAAATGCAGTGTTGCAACTCGGTTTGCTCTCTGCCAGTGTAGGAAATTGAGCATAATTTTCTTTGTCCAATTTACATTCCCATAGAGTCACAATTTTGTTTCTAAAGCGAGTATGTGCCTCCACATCTCATGTATCAGTTCTTTCTTCCCCTCAAGTTGCAAATGAAATTTTGGTCAGATATGATGTTAAATCGACCGAGAAAAGCAAGCTTAGATACCTATTCTTAGCCAGCGAACATCGCAGAGATTCAGGACATCGCCTTATAAATTTTCTGCTTCAAGTAAGATGTGGCGAAACTGTCGGTGATTCAGTTTGTGGGACATAGCCTACTAGTAGGCTTATACCGGCTGCGCACCAGTTTTATGTTTTAATGATAGACTACTACAAAGTATTTATATCTGGCAATGCCACATTTTGTTACACAGTTGCAACACTGAAGTTTGAAACTCGATAAGACACGGCGGGTCGTATTCTTGTGATAATAGACCGAGAGCCGACGGCCAAAGTGCATGCTCATAGGGTCTTAGAAGGATTGTAGGTCGGAATCGAAAATATGCACTCCACTGATTATGAATCTGAGCGTCAGCCGTTACCGCTCCGGGGGGTTCAGTTGTAAGCAGGCAAGTAACATGTCTAAAATTGTATAAAAATAAAGTCATAGGTACAGTCCGGAAACTAATTGGAATTGCATCTTCGTTGATTACAGATCAAATAATTTGAAGAGCTGACGTCATAGACCGTCATAGACTATTTTGGATGCATCGTTTCTTTTTCATTTGTATCAGAATCATTCCTGCACGACATTTGGTGAGTTTGCAGTTTTTCTGTTTCGTGCTATTGTGAAATCACAGGGTAATCCATTTTGTAACTGATAAGTGGTTGAAACCATCTATTAAGGACAGTGAAAGACAAGGTCGTGGTGCTGAATCATCAAATTATGAGATTCAAGGACCGTCCCAAAAGTGTCCTGCAAAGTGGATGCTGAGTTTACGAAATGATTCTTTCAAAACAGCTCTTGTGAATTTCCTTATTGTAAGGTCGGGAGAAAACTCATTTGGCAATATTCTGGGAGACAGAATATTTTTCGCCAATATCGGAAACACATGCTTCAAGTTTGCTGCACAAGATGGCATTATGTCCAGGACAGTGGCAGAAGAGTATTTTTGCACTCAC
Source organism: Botryllus schlosseri (assembly GCF_051294905.1). Lineage (NCBI taxonomy): Eukaryota > Metazoa > Chordata > Ascidiacea > Stolidobranchia > Styelidae > Botryllus > Botryllus schlosseri. The sequence continues at coordinate 19,241,530 of NC_137249.1, forward strand.
GGAGAAGCTGACAGCAGGATCTTTTATTTTATCACTTGATGAAGTTGGATATACCAAGTAATGTTGTTATCCGAACATCCGATACTGATTGCTTGATCAATGCCCTTGCAAGCGTGAATTCGTATCGAGGCAAATATGTATGACTTGATGTTGGCATCGACAGCAGTAATACCAGACGATACATTAATGTTAATGAAATGTATGAGAATTTGGGTCATACACTATGCAAAGCATTGCCAATGTTTCATGCTTTGACTGGCTCAGACTATACAGCATCATTTTGCAGAAAGGGAAAAACTTCTCCATTTAAAGTGCTGGAAGAAAATGTAGAAGCACAAATCGTTTTTGGAGCCGTAGTGAACCATTCCGCACTCACCAATGCCTCGATGGACATCATAGAAGCGTATGTCTGCCAGGTATATGGGAAAAGGAATTTGTAAAAGGTCAATGAAGTAAGGTTTAAAGTATTTGAGGACAAATACAAAACCAGAAAAGACATACTCTCTTGTACCAAGAAACTTGACGCTACCTTGCTGCCACCATGTCAGGAAGTATTGTACTTAAAAATCCATCGTGCTCACTTCGTGGCACGAAGGTGGGCATCTTCAACTTCACTACATGCACCGCCTGAATGCCCAGAAAACTTTGGTTGGGAGATGCAGGAAGGTTGTTACAGAGTTAAATGGTACAAGGGTGATGCAATGCCCCGTGTGTTGGACATAGATGCCAGTGAAGACGAAGAGCTCCATTCACTGCCAATTGGTGATCGTGAAGAGGATATTGACCTCCTTGGAGATTCATCGGACACTGACACGGATGTTGATGACTGAATTTTATACATGGTATTAATTTTATACATTAAAATTATTACAATTCTTCATTTGCTTTCTGATTCTAGGCTACCAGCAGCACTGATGTGTTCGTTTTGATTTAAAATAGTTCTGGTTTGATTGTGAAGAGGATAATGATCTGCTTGGATAGTCATTCGACACTGCTACTGATGTTCAAGACTGACTGTTATTTATGGTGCTCACTGTTCATTTTATTTGTCAAAATTAATCCAATTCCTCATTTGCTTTCTGATTATAGGCTGCCAGCAGCACTGTGGTCGTTTTGATTGAAAATAGTTCTGATTTGACTGTGAAGACAATATTGAGGTCTAGTGGGCTCTGATGCTGATGTTGAGGACTTGATGTTATTTATGGTTTTGATTTAATTAATTCCATTCCATATCGGTTTGGTGATTGTAGACTACCAGCACCGCTGTGTTCGAGTTTGTTATTTGTTGTAATTTGGAAGTAAACAACAATGGGATGGAATGTGCTATATTTTATGTATAGGGAACTCTTTCTGGTAGTATGGCCCTTCAGTAGCTTGAAATTTCGATACCTTATTATTAGTTAATTAGTAAAAAGCTTGCGTCGAGGCTACAACTCAGTATTATTTATCTGGACTCGGAAGCTAGCAATATTTTAGTGCAGACGTAGAGTTTAAATAAGACATTATAATTTTGAAATCTGAAACCTGAAGGGCTAACTTCATGGTAAGTGGTCTGATTTTGCTAATTTGCGAAGACATTGGTGACCTGATTGAATATTCTGACCATCACCACAATAAAACCCATCATTAGCTGTAACAATGTGGCAAGAACTTTTTATAAAAGCCTATCTTCTGACGCCTATATCTCGCGTTACCACCAATATCATTCGTCAGTTCATGTATATTCTGTTAGGCAAAAGGCAGTTCTTCCTTAAAATTTCGGAACTGACGCTGTACAAATGAGTCGAAATTTCAGTTTTATGCAGATTTTCGCTGCCCCGTCACAGCCAAATCCCCCGGAGCGGTAACGGCTGACGCTCAAATTTATAATCAGTGGAATGCATATTTTCAATTTCAAACCTTCTAAGACCCTATGAGCACGCACTTCGGCCGTCGGCTCCCAGGCTATAACTATGATGTCGCGGGCCGGACGATTTCGCATGGCGGGCCGGCTCACACAATCCCAAAGCTCACGCAATCCCGAACTCACACACTCCTTGAAAAGCGTGATTGTAGTACACGAATTGTCGTAAGCGCAAGATTTCGCTTATGACAATAACCGAGCATGGGTAGGGTGTACGGAAAACGACCGTTGCGCAACGCGTGCCTAGAGTAGTGCTCGAGAATCGAGCATATTTCCATTTGTGACTATAACACACTATAAGATGTTTTGTTGCCAAGTGGTAACGTAATTTTTTCAAATGTGTCGATTTGTCATTTACATATACTCGTTGCTCACTGACTTTGAGGAGTAGCAGAGTGGCACAGCGGAAGCGTAACACACTATAAGATGTTTTGTTGCCAAGTGGTAACGTAATTTTTTCAAATGTGTCGATTTGTCATTTACATATACTCGTTGCTCACTGACTTTGAGGAGTAGCAGAGTGGCACAGCGGAAGCGTGCTGGGCTCATAACCCAGAGGTTAATGTATCGAAACCGTCCTCTGCTTCATTGCTGAATTGTGTTTATCACGGGTCGCGAGAACTATTGCTATACCGCCATACCACAGAACTTGGTTCTTTCACGCATATTCCACCCCCATTCGAATTTTGTTCCAACACTTTGAAATTGCTGTAGCAATTCTGTAATCGCATGGACAAAGTTTAATTTGAATCAGCGAAGGCAAGTTAGGAACACCAGTCTTCTGGTAGCTGGTAAACTTTAATAACAGAGACTACTTTTGACAATGCGTGACTTTAGTTGATAATTAACCGCGACTTTGACATCGATATATAATGCTGCATCGTTCAAATTTCATACTATAGGCCCGGGGCTGGCAGACCTGCTTCACGGGCGAGCCACAAATCAACCATCTTAGTTTTGAAATTGCCACAACACAAAAATTAAAAGTACGAATTTTATTCCCTCACAATGAAATGTAGGGCATCGAATGAAGTTTGTTACAGTGTGATGATATGGTTCGTCTCCACCTGAGCTGCAAGCAATGTTTCGTCTAATTTTTCACGAGTCTGCGCAAACACGCCAACTCACTGCGCGGGCACTTGGACAACAGTGCGCAACCCCCCAAAGGGTGATAAAACTAACTTCTGGGGGCGTCGCCCCCAGCAGTGTTGGGATCAAGTCACTACCTTCGAGTCACGATTCATTTCGAGTCATTGCACATTTTGACTCGAGTCAAGTCAAGTCAATCGATTTTCGAAGGTGACTCGAGTCAAGTCAAGTCACGTCACCAGTTAAGTCACAATTCAAGTCAAGTTGCCTATTTGAAGTATGAGGAATGATTACGTCATTGCATTTTATTAGCTGTCTCATATACAGATTGAGTGATCATTGATTCTGAACCAATGAACGAATATAGAGTTAAATATACCGGCAAAAAGGCGCTGTATCGCTCACATATACGTACAGCACAGCCTCAGTTTATAGTTACAAGCGAAAATAAAGTAAAATATTGATGACATGCAACACACATTGCCCATTGACAAATTGACATCCCACAATTTGAGCATGCGCCAAAGGTTGAGGACTAGGATATATAAACTATATTCGAATTCGCTTTCAATCAAACAATAGTTTTGGTTAAGGTAAGAACAGAGAACAGAAATAGACATTTTGCTATTAAATTACTTTACTATACTAGTTTACAACGTAAGATGTAAGTTTCGATCACTTCGCTTGCGATCAATTTATTTGTGAGAGAACAACGGAGGCTCAGTAAAACGCACGATCATTGAATGATTGGTCGCTCTCACGGGTTACACCAGCATTTCGCGAATGATCCGACCTTATGCAAGATACAGTGATTTTTATCGACACCGATTACTTGATGACTTGAAATTGACTCGTGAATTTTGCTCCGAGTCACGAGTCAATCCACATTTATGATGTGCCGAGTCAAGTCAAGTCAAGTCATTTTAGCAAAGTGACTCGAGTCAAGTCAAGTCATACGAAAAAGGTGACTCGAGTCATCCCAACACTGCCCCCCAGACCCCCGGACTATAGGCTTTTTCCCGGTGCTTATCATCGCGCAATACTGGTTGTGTCGCCTAAACGCGCGGAACGCGAACAATTTATATAATTCATGATTGCATTGGTCAATATGATCGGGAATTGCATATATAGTGCTATCAATTTGTATCCTCTCCCTGCTCACATAATCAGATTTACCCGTAGAGCTGATCGAGCGAGGTGTGTTGGAATAGATAGGCCCTCTAAATAATAATAAAACATCTTCGTACGTACCCGTTGGTAATGACGTCGTTACATGATGCTTTTTCATGACCTCCTGTCTGCTAAGTCAAAAGATATTGAAATCGCCCAAACGTTCTAAACTAAAAGAGGTACACCATTTCAAATTGGTATTTATTTACTGGAAAATAATGTTCCCTCGATATACCATTTGTCTTGTTTTGGGACTCGGATCACCGGGACAGCACAAGGGCAGTCGTTTTCGGCCAAGGTTTTCTCGCTGCTGATCGTTCTGGCACACTTCTCGGAGTCGCATATGTTACACAGCCTTCAATGTCATATGTCTTGGCTCGTCATGGTGCGGTAATGGCTGACGCCCAAGTGCCCATGTCTATAAATCATCCGTATTTTTGTCGGGATAGGGTACCCAATAATCAAGACATCCGACAATATTAAATCGCGCAAAAAAATTCGTGAAAACTCCAAAAAAATACATTATGAGTTATGTTAATTCACGAAATAATTTTGGGCCCCCGTCGAGCTTGACCCCTCCAATTGGGGGGTTTGGGGTGCGGCTGTTACGGTCCTGAGTAAATCTTACGCAATGCCACGCGGAGAAGACTATTTCTTAGTTTCTCGCAGATTAACTTCGAGCTAGCCCATTTTTATTTATAACTTTGTTAAACTATGTTATTTCGCTATTCCCAGAAAATATGCGCTATTGAAATGATATCAGTATCGCTCACGCGTACGAGACCATACTAAAAAAAATTCTCTTCCGTGAGGCGCACCTGCTAGTAAATTCTCATTTCTTCACGGAGCGCAATATTTACCTTTGCGGGCCGCACTTGTACCTCGATTTCAGACTTCGGTGTTAACTCTATTTGGCCCTGGCAATGTTCCGTCTAATTTTTCACGAGTCTGCGCGCCTGCGTGGTCCATTGGACAACAGTACGCAACGACTAAAAAAAACATCACTTCTGATTTTTTGTGCGCAGCTTAGAATTTCTGTGCGCCAAGACCGTTTCAGCACTGCGCATTTGCGCACGTGCGCAGCTTAGAGGGAACATTGGCTGCGAGATGTTTGAAATCAATTCAATTTCAATTCAATTCAATGTATTGCTAACAATTTCGTCATTTCAATATGCTCCACAAGACTGTGATACAATAAAAGATAGGAAGGCTGATATGGCGTCAAAGCAGTGCAGAGTAGTTCTTCCGAGTGCTGTTGGGCATTTAGGACAGTGCTGAGTTTTGTTCGTTTTGAGGTATTCATGGTGTTTGTCGACTAATGTGGCCATTTACACCAGACCGATATTCTTCATTTTTATTCCGTAATTGCCGATTTATAGCACGGCCCACTTCTAGAATTTTTGTAAGACACCGCTCACGCGGATGAGGTGGCGAGAAGAACAGTGCTAAGTAAACCATCAGGAAGGAAACAACACGAAAACAACACGCGTGTTAATACGTGTTAGAATGCATCAATTTGTAATCAGGAAAAAACATATTAGCAAAATTGAGAAATGCGTTTAATCAATAAAGAACCGCAAAACAGGCTCAAATAAGCGCATGAGACTCGCAGTTTCCCCTACACCTGCTATAGGCGTATTTTATTTTCGTGTTGCCGTGGTTGCAGCGTAATTGGAAACAGCCGTGGTGGCTTACAGCAACGGACATAACTGGGGAATAAAACGGATTTCCTAGCAACAGCGGGGTAAAACAATGACCTATAACGAGGACAGAGTGTAAAACATATGGAAGGTTGCATTCCACACTATGTAGGCCTACCATAAAATGCAGTGTTTGCAGGTATATGGCCCCATCCCAACATTGCTTGGCACGTCACGCCGATAAAAAATTGTACAGAAACCAAAACAAAGCAACTGGAAATTGATATTACCGTAACGGCTGCTGCGCTATCATCGGATACCTAATTTTGTTTATATTCGCTCAATTATGATGATTTCCTTTACCGCGGGCTTAGCATAATGCTCCACACCGATTCATCGGATTGATAGTTTAAAAGAGGATAATTGATAGCACTGGTTAACACATATTTTTAGGCAGACAAAGTATAAGAATGGTTTTGGGGGTTCTGATGGACACTAATTCCCATTATGACCTTAGTTTTCTTTCAAATTAGTTCTATTTTGGAGATATTCTTAAGGGCTATATTTTGACTAAAATCTCATATATTCGCTGTATGGGCTAGATGAAAAATCGGCTCAGTCGTACTATAAAGTTCAGAGTTTCAATCTACTTGTTATTGTGACAAGCCGAAGACTGTTTTAAATCAAAATACATCAACAAAATTATATTTTGGGGTATTAAATTTATCATAATTGGAGTCTTTCACGGATTTCATGTACATGTAGCCTACATAAATAAACTTTATTATGCATATATGTATTAACCTAAATACTCAAATAACGTTGCATTAATTGAATCAGTTTTATGTCAACCACTTATTTCACTTCCACGATCAGATATCGGGGAGGATCTCATCGCGTTCGCCGTTGCCCAATGAGGCTCGTTCGTGATTCGCGTAGTACCAGACATAATTTACTATGGGAATGATACGTTTGTGTAGGGGGGGGGGGGGGGAGGGGGGATGTTGAATGTGTGTATAAATGGTATTGATGAAACTGCATGTAGAACATTTGAGGGGCCAGAGGCGAGACCCTGTGTACAGGCACTGTAGTGAAATTGAATATTTGTACAAAATACGTCCTATTCGTCTATTCCAGCGTAGTGGAAGTGACTGGTTAGTTTGAATTAGCAAACAACACAGTCTCAAACCCATGTTGCTTAACGATCTAGCGCCATGGCTTTTGAAAGATTACGCCATATCGCTCTTCTTTCACGCACTCTCCCACCCCACCCTTTGAATAGCGCTAGTCAACATGCGTTATCGCAAGTCTGTGACAGTGGTTCTCAAACCTTTTCAACCTGCGGCATATTACAAAAGTTCTAAAACGCTCGCGACACACTTGCAGGAGTGGAAAATTTGCTTTAAAAATTATTTTCCCGTGTTAATGGGCTTGTTTATTAGAGCAGTGGTTACTCAACCTGATTCACCTCGCGGACCGGTAAAATTTCAAAAAATATTTGGCGGACCAGTGGATCTTTGAAATTTGAATTGAATTGAAATTTACCCAAAATATAAACTATTCCACAGTTTTCTTGCAAGTATATGTGGCTAGAGAGAGTGACATTTTAGGAGTTTTGATCGTAATTAATTATGTTATAGATGACACCAATAAGATTTCACGGTACTGAGTTTGCTGAGTCGATGTAAAATTGCCTTGCAAAGAGCAACGTGCTACCGCCGAGAGTCGTTCACAGTCTATCGTACCGAAGGTCTCTGATTCACCCGACTACGCTAACTCGAATAATATTATTCTATTCGACAATATCGAGAGAAGAAGCGTTTCGTAGTCTAGCCAACCACCTTGCCGTGCGACCTTGCTCATTGCCCACTACCACCAGACAGCTTACTCTGGCTACTACGAACACAATGCGCGAACGAAAGCACCGAACATTCGCTATACCTCGCCAGTAGCCATCAACAAAATTAGGGCCGGAAAAGCACTTCGTCAGCCCACCCCCAACACTCGTTGGTCTTGGGCCCCCTCAGGATGATAAACCAACTTCTAAGGGGAGAAGCCCATAGTTTCATGGATGTTTTTGCCAGTACTTGTGAGAACATTCATTCTACTCAGTGCTGGCAAAGAGTTCAAGCGACCTAATCGCTCCAAGCGCGGGAATTTTGTATAATTTATAGCTGAATCGGTCGGTCATATTGACAACACTGGCCAACACATATTTTTAGGCAGACAAAGTAAGCGGGCTTTTAGGGTTCTGAAGGGCACTGATTCCGAATATGACATTAGTTTTTTTTCAAATTGACTCTTTTATGAGATAACCCATGACATAACCCATGGGACTATTTTGACCAAAACCTCCAATTTCCGCTGTAATGGCTAGATAGAAAATCGGCTCAGTAGTACTATAAAGTTTATAAATTCAACCCACTTGTTAATTTTACACACATAAGACTCTTTTAAATCGAAATACAGCAACAGCACTATATTCAGGGGTATTAGATTTATCATAATTATAGACTTTCACTGATATCATGTACATAAATAAACTCCAGTCATGTATATAAGTAGACTATTTACCTAGATCAGGGGTCACCAACGCGGTGCCCGCGGGCCGTAGGTAGCCCGTGAGGACCACAAGAGTACAGCCCGCGATCTATAAAAATAGATCGAATAGCAGCATTCACCGATATTCATCATATTATTACCAGTGAGCTTTTAAATATATAGATTAATTGATCTAGCTATTCTTGTTTAAATAACACGAACAGGCAACTTACAAATGACAATACATATATATAAGCACTTACAATTATGATATCAAATATCCTCAATTACAATTAGTAATATTCCAACATGTAATAGAATCACAAGATATCGAAGACGCAGGGTTCGGGGCACTGCCTATACAGGCGATAAGACGGAATGCCGTCCATGGTCTTTTTGAAATCGGGGGTTCCGTTATAAAAGCTCGACGTCCAGGGCAATGCCAAAGTAGTAAACAACATTTCTTTTCGCTAGCAGATAGCCGTGAAGTAGGGGAGATGTGGTACCGATGGATCAAAAATTGCAAAATGATCTCTGGCCCTCAAATCTTCAGCCGAGAATGGCAGATCTTTCGCTGTCTCAACACTTCGATACATGCTCCACCTATCGCCGACATTTACATGAATATCCGCCTTTTCAAAAAATATTAATAAACGTTTAAAATTTGTTGCTCGAACGTCTCATCGGTCCCCACCCGGTGGGTCCAATGGCACACGACCATGGGACCTATGAGACACACGCTCAAAATCTCAAACTTTTTAACTTCATATGTTGTGTACTCTACAGCAAGCCAATGAAGAATGTTTCGTCACGACTTTCAAGAATAAAATAGATTATATCAACTGAAATGTTAACATAAAATCATGTTTTGATTTACGCCTAAACTTACAAAATTAATGCCACATGCATATTACCCGCAAGTCGACATTTTGACTCTCAAATAACTCGTAATAGCGATAAAACACCATAGGTACCAATGATTTACAGCCTATATATATGTAGGCGAGTTTCTGTTGTTAAGTGATTAGTTGGCCCATCTATTTTGCTTGATTTGGCTATGGTATCATAGGCCCCCCACCCCATAAATATTGTAATTGACTTGAAATTAGTCCACTCGAGGATGGTATTGGTTTAAAAGATATGTGTCATTATATACCCTGATACAAGCCCCATACTTCACATCAAAAAGTTATGGCGGGTTTGTTAGTCTGAAAGGTGATATAGAAAAATGCAAATGTCGATCCAAATTTACTTTACACCCCCTAAATCGTAAATCATTCGTCACAAACCCCATAACTCACGCAGGTCGATTTTTTTGGCATGTGAGGAAAGATTCTGTCAGCATGTAACCGCAGACAAATTCACGGAGTGTTATCATGGAATTATCATGGAGAATTTTTCAAGTATTTTCGGTCCCAGTGATCCATCGGTACCACATCTCCCCTACAAGCAGGTTTTCAATATCTGTCTGCGCATTGCCCATTACGCATTGCATCTTTTGACACAGCTTGTTTCTCTTCCACTCGGCGCAATTTGGTACCATGTTTCTAACTGTCTGTATTCGTTGCTGCTGTCCGGTATAATGAAATCTGTCATGTCTGGAAGTTGAACAGTTAGAGATTGAAATTGTAACACTGCAAAATGACCTCCGCCGCAAAGCCCACCAGGCTGCAGCTAACTTTTGGTGCGTTGTTGACACGGAAGAGTACAGTGGTGTATTATATATGCGCACTGCGCAGCAGCTATGGAGGTTGCAAGCGTGTTTGGTTCAACCTATCGTTGTGAATTAGCCTTTTCGGACATGAACCTCATCAAAAACAAACACAGAACGAGCCTTACTAATGCACATCTGGAACACTCACTCTGAGTTGCAGTGTCAAGTTATATAGCAGAGTACAGCGCACTAGTTGATAGCATGCAATACCAGGCTTCCCACTGACTGATATAGAAACAGATAACATGATGTCCGGTCTAAAGTGTGAAATAATTTATTTCAAAATTTGAGTTAACTGTAGTTGTATAATTTATACCAACATGGTACAAACTAATCAATGAATATCAAAGCGGAAATTCAGTCTGGCACGGGTGAACGGCAAGAGTAAATGGCAGCCCGTCGCTTCAATCCGTACCCAAAAAGTAGCTCTTCGATGCAAAATGGTTGGTGATCACTGACCTAGATACTCAAATACCGTGGCATTAAATCAATCATTTTTAGGTCAACCACCTAGTGTAAATTTGAAATAATCAGTTGGAATATAATATTATTCATTTATTTTGAAGCATAATTGTTTTTTTGTACGATTTTCGCCTGTTAGCAATTTGGTGCAGTTTCTCAAAAGGTTCCTGCAATGGTCTACCATAATATATTTATCTCATCTGCCCTAATATCTTTCTTTTGTTGTTTTGATGTCTTGGTGGAACCTCCCTTCTCGCTAATCAACAAGATCATCAGGAAATATATCAAGATGACTTGACAGAAAGTGAACTTTTATGCTCATGTTCGTTTCAAGTATATTCCCTATGCAGATACGAATTTTCGGGTTCTTGTGATGGGTGCTTGTGATCATCTAAAAAGTTTTATTTACTACATCTTAGGATAAATTCCATGCAGTGAACTCCTTCCTAATATGAAATTGGAATCTTTCATCCGTATTGGAATCGGGAATATATCAAAGATACCAGATTTAAGCTTCTTGTTTGATAGGGATACTATAAGTATACCCACTTGTTGACTCAACGAAAAATTATCCATTTACGAGTCAAAAGAAATATAGGTATTGTAGTTAAGCTTCCCAAGGACACATTTTATAGCTTTATACTCCTCTTTGATCTTGGTAGAATGACCAACTGATTCCGGAGAATATGTATTTTCGTTGTGCAAAAGTACAATATTTAGGCTTGACAAAGTGCTTTTTTGACAAACGAATATTTTGCACCAGGTCCTATTAATATTGATAGAATGACTGAGAACGACACGCATGAGGGTTCTTCATAGTCAATTATATTTGCATGCGCAGAATAAATTAGAAAAAACTACGATTTTCCTCCTTATTCAAGGGTTAATACAGTAATTTTGGGCTTTTTAGAGGTATAAATATCTTCTGTACAAGTGTCAATTTGGCAAAACTAATGCGATATTAGTAGTCAGCAACCTTGAAAACCCCAGAAACGGCTCTCAGATGTTCCACCAAAAAAATTGTATAAATATTGCTATAATTTTTTTAATCCTTTCACGATTCTTAATTAGTTTTCCTTCACTCGCAAATAATTTTTCTCTTTGGTATGTCATTTGTCCGGTGGGGTACAGATTGCCAGGACAGCAAAATTCGTCACCAGCCACCGCCGACGACAGTTTCCGGTCGTACGTAATAATGTTGTCCACGGCCACAGTCTGCCGCAATTCTCCACTACTACTTCTTACTACGTCTAATTATAGTGACTGTAGGTTTATTCTTTCTTTTTTTCCGGACACAAATAATAGTGATTGTTAGTTATTCCTTAGTTCTTTGTTTTCTTTGTGTCCGAGATGCATCCAGATTTCGAAGAACCTATCCACAACTTTCAACGACCACAGATGTCTCATTGAATCCAACAGGTATTGAAGTACATTACGTTAGCAAATTCATTGAATACCGTTTTGGTCTTTATACTTCAAACTAAAAGATTTCATTAAAGACGACGAATCCAGGTGGATATAACGCGTTTAATGCATCGATTCAGGAGTCTGGCCTGCCAAGTAGGCCTACTTCATTTCCCATATCCGACCCGCTGACTAGAGAAGCTTCCCGCCCCTGGTTTACAATGTATTGAACGTAGCCTATGTGTGCTCATAACTAACCACATTGAGTAACTCATTACCATTCTCAATAAATCAGAAGATTTTCAAATGCTAGTCGATAGAAGTGCCGAAAATATGTATGGAAATGCTTCTCACTCTTGATAAAGCGTTTTAGATGGAGGCAGATAAAGAGGTTTGTATTATATTTAACAATTACAAATGATACAACATACAATGCACTGTTCCTTGACAGTCTAGTTCAGTGATTCCCAAGTGCGGCCCCGAGGGCCGCATGCGGCCCCCAGAGAGTCTTCTTGCGGCCCCCAAAATATATTAGGAAATCGGTTATTGACAAAATAAAATATATATTTATAAAATACTCTTGCTTGACTTGACCTCTGTGGTTTTAATTATAGAATTGCAGGAAAGTTGTGCGTATGGACTGCTAGCATTATGTCACTGCTGTTTCAATGCAATGTGCCTTTGTGCCAATGTGCCAATGTAACTTTCCAGTTGAACGAGCAGTAGCTATAGATATAAATAGGTATTGACAACTTACAAAACCGAAGGAAAATCTCTCCCTCGTGGTCGCTTGACTAAAGAAAATAGGCTCAACTCCCGGATAATACAGTTTTTTTTAACATTGAAAAAAAACAACTTCCCGGTCCAGCTATGAAATAGCCGCCGTAGCGTTCCTACAGTGCTGACTCAATGTATATCAGTCGAATTTGGCCCTATACGTAACCAAAACACTAAAAAAAGAACACAAAATCTCAAAAAAGAAGACATTTGGGCGTCCTCCGAGGACACTTTAAAAACAATCAAAAAATAGGACAAATCATCTTAAAAGATGACGTATGGTAACCCTATAACTATAGATGTGCATCACGTGACTCACGGTTGAATACGCCGAGATGTATACTGATTAGTCGGCTAAAAGCAGCATAATTGGTAGTCCTATGTTCAGGGCCGTAACTGCCGTCCCCCAAACCCCCAATTTAGGGGGCCGAGCTCGAAGGGGGACCAAAATTATTTCGTGAATTGGCATAAATTATAGAATATTTTTTGAAAATTTATGCAACTTCTACCAAAAATTTTCGCGCTGGGCGCGATTTCAATTCGCCGCATATCTTGATTATTGGGTACTCTCCCCCAAGAAAAAACACGCAAGATTCATAGAAATGGGCCTATCAGCGTTGGCCATGACCGCACCACAACGCACCAAGACATATAAAGTTTTAGGTCATGTAACATGTGACTCCAAGAAGTGTGACCGATCGGCAGCGAGAAAGCCTTAGCCGTAAAGGACTGCTTTTATGATGACCAAAAACTTCGAAATACCAAAGCTTCGTTATATATACAAAATACGTATAGGTTTATTTGTCCATATAGGCGCCTAAATACTGGCGCCGAATGTTCTTGTCTTGGCAATCTGAACCCCACGGGACAAACACCATCCTGCAGGAAAGAAAATTATATGCCAGTGAAGAAATACCAACCTGAAATCGTGTGATCTTCCAGTTTAGTAGGTTTGGACAATTCTACATTTTTGATATATATAGCAGACATCAGGATGTCACGAAATAACATCATGTGAAGAAGTCATACCTAGTGGTCTGCCCGCCCAAAGACGTTTAATTTTACGGGGTCTGCAGTTTCAAGACACCTTTCACTCAGCTCTACCAGCAAATTGGATTACGTGGGCAAAGAGGAGAACCACGCGATTCCCGATCTTATTCACCGATTTTATCATGAATTATCTAAATATTCGGGCGTCGCGCTGTCTCAATAAACAGTACGATTTTAATTTCGTGGCAAAAGCGAACAACGTCATGCGGGGTCAGTTTATCACCTAATGGTCCTGACGAAGTGCCGTTACGTTCCTGCCAATGGGTATACCCCCGGATATGTTTGATTCCTATTGAGGGGGCCTATACCTTTACAAACACACCTCACTCAGCTCTACCGTTAAATCAGATTACGTGAACAGAGACAAGATGAAAATTGATAGCGAAACATGCAATTCCCGATCATATTGACCGATTCAGTCATGAAACTAAAGAAATTTCTCGCGCTTCGCGCGTTTAGACGAGAAAAGCTGATTCACTCAACGGACGGCCAATGCAGCAGATAAGTAGCGGTAAGCAGTGTACACTGTACAGTTTCGAAATCTCGCTAGGGAAATAAAACTACTTCGAAATACCCATGATGACTGTTTGGGTCCGTTTTATAGCCGTAGTATTCGTGCGGCCCCGACCGTACTCTGAAATTCTGAATTTGGCCCTCACGCCGAAAAAGTTTGGGAACCACTGGTCTAGTTGATTTGAGTTATACATTTATAATGCCTAGTCATTATTCGTCATTACTCAACCACTGCCTTCATCTGAAATGGAATAAGATGGCTGGAATTTAAGCTTTCGAATTGCTGTAATTTTCGTTCACCTAAATATTATCATCCTGTGTATTATGAATCTAATTATTTGCGGGGAAATGAAGCCGATAAATTTCAGATTCTTCTAGATCTGCAGAATGCTCACATCGATAAGAATATCAAGTCGAACCATGGCTTGAAGACGATATGTCTTGGTCAGGTGAGTTGAGGTATTTGCTGCCTGCCTAGCAGATATGAGCATGGATTAGGATTTGGAAGAACCGGATTTGTGAAATTTTGGCAGATCACTATTGGATTCGGTTTCCAGATTCTTTTCAATGGATTAGGATTAGGATTGGATTTGCCGACTCTCGGTGAGAGTGATGTCCTGTGGCGAATCTCGACAAAAAATTTCGTCCTACCAAAGTTACATCACGTACTTTGGCACTCATTTTACGTTTTACTTCTTTTCACACAAGATGTGATGTAGGCTTTCCAAGAGGAGTTCTAAGTTTATATCGGAATAAGATTAGGATTTGAATATACATAATTTCTGGATTACGGCTAGGATTAGGATTTGAAGTTTCCGATTAGGATTGGGTAAGGACAGGGGGGGCCACATATACGGCCGCGACCGGATCCGGCCTGCAATGGGATTTTTAGCGGCCCGCGGAGAGTTTCCGGTGTTATATGATAATGCGGCCCGCGGCCGGAGAAAGTTGGCCATGAAACTATTCGTTTTGTTTGAGTCTACTTACATCTGCAAGCAAGCATTTTCTACCATGAAAATGAACACGTAGAGCAGCCCCAGAGTTGCGTTCAATTCAATTCAATTTATTGCTATTTTTTTTATCATTTCAGAACACTACAAGACTGCGATAAAATGAAAGATAGGAAGGTGTCGAATCGACTTGGAGTAGTCTTCGAAATCAGACACCTACCTGGCCTAGGCGATGTAAAAAAGGAGGCATGCATACTGAATTTAAAGTAAAAGAAGATAATGTAAAAGGACAAGAGACAAAAAGAAGGCATGTGACGGTAGGTGAGATCGGTATGTCTGATCGTGGTCCGGTAAACTAGAGGGCTAACTAGCATTTATTCAGTAGAAATTGTTTCTATTTCGACTTGAATGTGGACATGGCTCGATAACTGTTGGATAGCTGTCGAGATGCTGTTCCACAATTGGGGTTCGGGATAGGCTACTTGATAGAGGGAATGCGATTTATTGTATTCCGTCCTGATCCACAAATCAGATCCGGCATATTTGATGGAGCCATGATCTTTTTTGTCTACCATATGTTAATTGGACGACGTAGACGAGCGTGTGTCGTAGCCTACTCATGCACGTTTGATACCGAAGTAAAGAAGTTATTGCAGTTTTCGGGGCGGTAGAATTCATACATAAACGTGGCAATTTCTAGTTTTCGCATATCTTTTATGTTTGGGACACCGAATATATTGAGCAGTGATTTGTTGGAAACACATCCCGGTCCCTTTGGGGCCCTGAATATGATACGAAAGACCTGATGTTTTAATTTTTGCAGTGGCTTAAGTGTGCTAACACTAGTAGCCCCCAAATCCAACTGATGATCCCGTGTAGTCTTTACTAAGGTTTTCTACGTCCGACATGCTATACCTGAGTTAAAAGAACTTGTCGACAACTTTGATCAACCACAGATGTCATTGACTTCAACAGCTATTGAAGTATATTACCTTAAACAATTCATTTAATACTGTTTTTGGCCTCTATGCTTTCAACTTGAAATTCACACTATATACGATGTATTCCTGTTATAGGTGGATAGATACACGATTACTGCATTGATTTAGGAATCCGGCCCACCAAGTACTTCATTTTCCTATATGCGGCCCGCCGACCGGAGAAGTTGCCCGCCCCTGGATTAGGATATAGAAATTTCAAATCCGTTCATCTCTGCTGCCTAGTCTGAATCTGATTGAGTGAATGTTTGTAGAGAGTCACTCAGTATGAGAAATTGTTTCAGCCGTTTCAAAATGAAAATATATATTGTACAATACTGAACAAATCTGGTGACATCATTCAAGATCAGGCATCTAATCAGTTATAATCGAATGTGATCAGATGTTCATTTGCTTCCAATAAGATTCCGATGATGTAGGGAAATTTATGCATCCTAACATATTTGCCACGCATCTTGACGCTTCAATTTAGAATCAACTGCTTAGTAAACTATTGATCAATTCAGCTGAATTTATATCTTTGTTATGCAAAGTCCCGTGAAAACAGTTCTATTTGACTGAAATCATCTGCTCTGAATTCACACATGAATATTTGGCAATAATTTTAGAGTAACATATCGTTTTAATTCCATGCATATGCAGTCGATACAACGACTTCAAAGTGGAGTCTTCCTTATTTTGTGTTTGTACATCATGAGAATAGAGATTTACAATCATCCGAAAACGTGAGAAGACCCTTTGTGATGATAACACTGGTCAATATGATTGTTGCTTTCTGGCCAAAATGGTGACTATGAAGTCAATTTTCGTACGCTGATTACAAATATGAAGTCGCCTTTTTCTATCACGACATGATTTTTTATAATCTGTGATTTAAAATTTTGCATTTCAGTGTTAAAAACAGCCTGTTCTGTGACGCAGTCCTTGCTGTTGGGTCATAGCTGTAACTATTGTGACGTCATAAGAGTTGGTTGGAAATTAAACATGGAACGGCAACGACCGATTTCGCAGCTTCGTTCCGCTTCGCTGAGTGGAGAATCGTTTTGCGTAAGCGACTGTAGGATTTCAGGCAATCCAAAAGCTATCTTCCCGGGTGCGGAAATTACTGAATCTGGTCTTGATCGAAAGCTACTGTTGCACCGATTCCAAAAAATATAAATTAAAATATGATCAGGAACTGATCCACCTAGAATCCGTCCTCCAAGTCTGAAATATCGGCATTGCACAGAACAATCGGGTAACCGCAACACAATGGCCAAAACAATGACCCGTTGCGACTCTCCGATTGTTCGAACAATGCCGATATTGCACTGCAATATGCACAGCACATTGAATGAAAAATAAAGTGATATTGAGGCTGTGCAGCATTTGAAAACAAAAACCTTTAACAATTGGTGTGCCAATGGTTTGGAGAAAGTCGCATTGACATGGAAAAGATTGTTACTGTTACTAGCAGGGTTGCCATACCGTCCTTATTTCTAAGATTTGTCCTTATTTGAAAGGGCCACGTCTTAGAAAACTCAACTGTCCTTATTTCTAAGAAATGTCCTTATTTTAGACTTACGTCCTTATTTTGTCTTATTTTCAACCACTACAGAACTTCGATCGTTTTCCTCTGGTATCTGTGTTGCATAATATTCTCAAATTATGCTTTTGCGTCGAGATTTCATGACATCATAAATGAAAGGATCTCTCGTGACATACACACCACAAGATTTGACTTCCAAGTTGTGAGATATCTATAGGGCAGTGAGTGGTGGTATAGCAGTTTCGTCTGCACCAAGCTACCGCAGCGGACGTCATTTTAGCATTAAACAGCAGTACCAGGTTCCTGCTGTTTGGTCTACAGCAGAATAAGCTCAAGCTGTGTGGAAGGCAGCATTTATTGCGTAGTGAAAAAAGGTGCAGGGCAGTCGACACATTAGTTGAACAGTTAAAGCTAGAAATCAGTGGTTCTTAACCTTTTTTCCTGCAGCGCCCCCTTTCGAATATTGCCCAAGTCTGGCGCCCCCCGCATCATATTTCAAGAGCGGTAGTAAAAACAAGGGGTAAGAGTTCGAAGTCCGGTCGGTATTTTCAGTTCTGGACTTCACTATTGGAAACACCATGAATCGCGTCCGAGGACCACTCGATTAATTAACGCTATGACAATGTATGCGCTATATTCGGGATCAAATCAAGGTTGTTGTAACAACTATCGGGAACGGACTCACACCATCTGGTCGATCAACTTTAACATAAATGTATTCGAAACAAAGCAATCCATGTTATATAACGGTCGTGTAATGTTGCTGATCTTATGATACCATGAAGAAATATTCCGAAGATTCAATTTTGTAGCTTTCAAATACAAATGATTTTAGTCAATCATTTTGACCAATATGATTGAAAGCAACTTTAATGTAGGCTACAAAGGGCTCTCAGTCTCGCTCTTAAAAGTAGCACAATGTCTCTTTCTTCGATCTCGACGCGCTGTTCGCTGCAGTGTAAAATACCTAGTTCGAAGTATTTCTTTGATATTAGCCCGAAGTAGCGCAATTTATTTAACATGAATTGTAATAAACCACTGCATATATGTAAACATTGAAGAGTATATTCATATTGAAATGAACCCGAATATTCTGGGCTGACACTCGTCAGGGGTAGGGTCACTCGTCAGCAACTAGTAGAGTAGACGAGTGTCAGCCGAAATTATTCGGGTTCATTTCAATATGAATATACTATTCAATTGTATATTGAAGTTCTGTACCTCCAAGAAGCTCTTTAAATATGTAAACAATGTAGCAAATAGCGGCGTCAGGAATTTCGCGCGCAGCGCGACGGCAAATTCCGAGATTCAGCGGATTGTGTCGAATGTTAATTTGCAATGAGAACTCAGGGATATAGGCTTTAGAACTGTTGTTCTACTATATAATCATATGTCCCTACTGTACCCTCTACTGCGACGCCATTTTTCGTCAGTGCCCCATACCGCCCCCTGAGCCCAGCGCCCCCCATATCGCCCCTGAGCGTTTCCGCCCCCTTCAAAATTCAAATCGCCCCTTGGGGGGGCGCTGACAACAAGGTTAAGAAACACTGCTATAAATCATTGATAAATGTATCTAAATTATGTTGCACTTGCGCATTTAGTTTTAGCTAATAGTAAGGCGAAATCGGATTAGTTAAAATGAGCAGGCGTAAAAACGTTTTTCGTGACGATTATGAGAGAGAATTCAAAGGTATCTAACGAAGCTTGAACGGCGAGTGTTTCGTACATTGGAATATCTGCAAATGTGACATTAACCTGGAGGCCATAGGAGAGACCGCTATTTCAACTCACATTGGTATCCCAAAACAAAAGAAGTGTGTCATAATGATCAATTTGAGCCCGTCGATGTATACTTTTTCCACAAGTCGATCAGCACTAACGACCACAGACTACAAGGCAGCTGCTGCACGAGGGTACCTGGGCATTCCATACTGTCAAACACCAGCAATCATTCCTCGCCAACGATCGTACATCGCAATTGTTCAAAGCAATATTCCCCGCTTCCAACATCCCAAATAACTTTTTTCGGCCAGGACCAAGACTATAAGCATTGTTATTGGAGTTCTTGCTCCACTCGTCAAAAAAGATTTTGTTTAAACTTGGTGTACGGCCTTTTCCGTCTTGATTGACACCTCTAATCACAACGAGGTCAAGAAGGTTGGTTTATCACCCTATGGGGGGCCAAAGACTAATATTTTTTTGGGGGGAGGACTGACGAAGTGCTGTTTCGGCCCTGAGTAAAGGTAAACCTAGACCTGAGCCGTCGTGAGAACCAGTAAGCACTTTCCAATAACAAAGAGTTGCTGAAGCAGATTGTTTTTGGCGAAAAGTACAGAATTCGATATGCCCCGGCTCGTATAAATACAAAGTATTTTTGGGTCCATGTCGATGGCAACCCTGGTTACTAGAGTTTTTTTTTTGTTTTATTCAATGTCAAAAATGAGCATAAAATTCAACATCCAATCGAATTGCGCAATATGACCGATTTCTCGTGGGCCAGATGTCACAATTTTATTTCCTTCAAGAGTTTTACCAACAGTAGGAGAAGATTCTCTCGGTGAAAATGCCTCGTCTGAAGAATTTTCTCAGCATGAGTGCGATGGTGATCAGCAGCTACGTTAACTTAAATCAAGCTGTTCTAAATAAATTTGTCGAAAATTTTAATTTGTCAAAGGAATCTGCTCTTACTGTAGGTTCCAAATTAAAAGTCAAACGTATACTACGCACTGATACGCGTGTTACATGCGTCGTGATAGTGAATACACACGCTTCGTTGCCTCCGAACCTTCTTTAGTTCATCCATTGTGTCGATGTTTAAGGTCTCATAGAGACATTGGGAACTGAGAATTCCGCCGCTTTATTTTTACATCAAGCTTAAAAGCTGTAATGTCGCAAAATGCAAATCATTGTGCTTCTACCCCTGTAGCTCAGGGCCGGGCAACATACGGCTCGCGACGGGATTTTGTCCGGCCCGTTGCCCCAGTCTGCCGAGATTTCCCACTACTTGCTTAAACGTCAACTTTTAGTGACTGTATGTTATTATATACGTGTGTGCGCAGCGTACGTGAGTAGAGTTTACGGGTAAGATTGTCGAAGCGAGAAGACTTGCATTATTGGCATTAATCATGTACTCAACCCTAATGAATTGATATCTTGGTAAATTTGGGATACCGGGCTTATCAAACGCCTTGAAATCCCAATTAAGGATTGCACCATTTGCACCATAGTGTCCTATATGGTGTGCACACAAGCAAATCTGACGGCTTAGCGAAATTGGTCCACGTCACACTTTCAATTTGGCTAAAGTCAATTTGACGGTATTTTTTGACCGGCTTGCCGAATATTAAATTATATAAAACTGGTATCTATAGAAAGCTACCGCGGTACTGATTGCAAAAATATATAAATTTTATGCTGCTAGTGGCCCTGGAACCCCAAAATCCCCCTCGGATGTTGCATTGTAACGGAGTTTGGTATTGTGACGCATCCATGCCATCTGAGCAGCTCAGGAGCAAGTGCGCACGCGATAAGAGTGAGAGTGTGAATGCTCAATTGGTTGCCCAATAATGGCCATGACGCTTGCGGTTTGCGCTGCTTTCACTTGCTCCCAGATGGCGTGATTGCGTCACAATACCAAATACCGTTATAATGCAACATTCGAGGCTGATTTTGGGGGTTCCAGAGCTACGAGCAGAATAACATTTATATTTCCGCAATCAGTACCGCGGTAGCTTTCGATTGACACCCGTTTTATCAAATTTCGCGATCTGCAAGCCGGTCACTATAGGACACTATGATGAGAAGCAGACATGGCGTCGCTGGTATGACAATGCTGTTCTCAAATCTACATTGTCGTCGCCATTATCGGCGAGAAATGGCTTTGAAGTGACATTGCTGTCGTTAATATACATTTATTAAATGCGATTTATTCCGTGTATAGTGGATAACTGGGAGAGTAGTGTATCGATTCAGCAATCCGGCCCGCCAAGAACTTGATTTTCCTATATCCTGCTCGCCGACTGGAGAAGTTGTCCGCCCCTACTGTAGCTGGTACAGCTGGCATCAAAGGGTCTTACGAAAATATGAAACTTTTGATTTCAACTTTGAAATATAGTACTCAAACTACTCAAAAGTGTAAAGTTTCTGTTGATTTTAACTCATAAATTTGCTACTGGTTTAACTATCCTTGTTTTATGCGTGAATGGTACAGTAGAAATCATTGACTTAAAAGTAAGTGGTCGATAAGGGAATATCTTCAACCAGGCTTTAAAATGTTTTGGGGCCTGCTCTTATCAACAGATCTAGGCCAATGTTGTATATCCACCATTACATATTAAACTGGATCTCATGAAAAACTTTTTAAAAGCTTTGATCAAAGAGAGTGCATGTTCTAAACACATTCTCCAACAGGTTCCTCACTTGAGTTAATACAATTGACCCGTAGGACAGCGCACAGAACTGATACAATCAGGAGGAGGAGTAATCGTTGCGAGTAATGACTGACTCGAGTATATTAACTGACTGATTATAGTCCAGACACAATAAGTCTCCCGTTGCGTGTATTGTAGAATGGTGATCAAACAACCAAGACTATATCATATCGTTAAAATACGCTGACAATACTCTAGATAAGAAATTACATTAATATCAGTCAGATTCAAGAGCGGCGTGTATGTCCTGTTTACAGTGCAACAGCTTACGCGAGGAATGAATCGTGGTCTCACTTCTTCTCACATCCAACGAAGTGACTCGAGCGTGACCAACCATTGATACAGACAAAAAACACCGTCACAACAATAGAGAGTGTATTTGTTTGACCTCAAATAAGAACACTCACGCTTTCAAGTAATGCCGTTCCTTCTACGTGCCCTCGTTGCAGATAAAAATTCGGGATTTCAGTCAAATAAGCTCGTTAGGTTTTGGAACAAATTTCAAAATATCTAGTAATCAATTAAAGCAATGTATTGATTACCTTTGCTCCAAGTACATTGTTATGAAATGTACCTATTGAATTGTGATATTTTGCATTTGCGCAATAATACGCGTTTGTGTGGCTAGACTTTGCTATGCCTTCAATTTGCATTGTTTCTGGTTTTCAGTGGCACTGCACATTAGGGCTGTTGAAAATTGAAGCATAAATAAAATGCTGGTTATGTATCGTTTTTTTCACACAACTTATCAATTTCATGGGGTAGCCATGTTGAAAATTTTCTATATCTATTTTTTATTAAATAAGTACAAAACTTTCTTCTCACATATCATTGCTTTCTACAGGTTGGAATTGTAGCAAAATTGGCCGGCAACGTGTTTTGGCAACCTAACCATTTTATCAAGTAACCAGTAAAATTTGAAGACAAAGACGATATTTTTAACAGCCTTACTTTACATACCTTCCTTGCTTCATTTTCAAACCAAGTTCTTTTACTGTTATTGTTGTTCTCTCTTGCTATGATATATCCATATTGAACTGTGTAATATGCTTTTGTGTGGATTACTCTTTGTTTCTGCTTTCAATTTGTATTGTTACTTTTATAACGACAATTTACATGCACTGCTTCGTTTAATGATCATTCTTTACTAACCGATTCTTTTGCAATGTGAATAAAATATTGTTTCGAGCCAAACCTGTGGACGTGGAGCGATTGATAGATTGCAGGTTTATAGTTTCGATCTCTGCAGCGATAGGTACGGAGATGGACACGGGATAGTGGACAGTGGACACACATCTCCAAGCCACACGCCATTCTGACATATATTGCTACCACACAATTTGGCATCTAAAATAAATCGATTTTCGTGTGTTTTGCTGGTGCATAGGTGCAGGCATTGGAGTTTACAGTGCAATTATCGAGAGTTAAGAATTATTCTTGAAATTTTCTTTGACCTACACGCGCGGGGTTGATTTTCGATTTTAATATAGTAGACTCCTTTGTAATCTGAGCCCCACAGTAAAGATGCGAAAAGCAGGAGAAATATGACACGCCCTATAAAGAGATATAGTCTACCCCAGTGGTGGGCAAACTTTTGAGCTCGCGGGCCGCATTTAACATCTGAATCCATTCGCGGGCCGCACTATATAAAATTGGGATTATAAACCAAAACGCAATATTGGTATTTGATTATATAGTGAGGACATGTAGATGCTTATTTAAAACAAACCAAGCATTTCGTTGATGATATCATACATGCGCCAAAAACAGTGGCGAGATTTCGTCGGCTGGTCGACCTCAACAACCAATTTGTCAAAACTATAGGGATGAAAATCGGTGGTACCGATTTTTAAAATAGGATTTAAATATAAATTTGTCAGCAGCGATCGGTTGATAGATTTGTTAATTTCACTTTTGGTTCAATTCCTGGATACACAATGCTGACAGCATGATAACCATGTTAGCTTCAAACACGCTTCTACTGTGTGTGAATAAAATATAAATACCCTAATTCTACGCATACAGAGAACGAATCTACCTAAGACAAGCGCGAATCGTTTTTCATAAGAACATCACTGAAAAAATTGAAACTGGAGTGGCCAATCTGAAATCACACTCGTGACCCGAATTACGTCAATCTCGTTTAGCATTTCTGTGATTTTTGGCAGTTTGAACCTTTCCAACTGCGTGAGCTTTATTATCGGGCTGTCGCGCCAGACATTAAACGAAAAAATAATCTAGGAAGTACGTACCTTAGAACAGTGGTTCTCAAACTTTGCAAGAGACCAAACTTTGCCCCCTTACGATGGGGAAAGATTACGTGTCACCTTTATCGTCATATCACAAAACGCAACCAGGATGCTAGCAAACCTAACGGGTAGTTTGATGACATGGAAGGCTACGACTGTTGATGAGAGATTTTTGCATATTAAAATGAGACTAAATACAGAACAACAACTGTGAATTGGATGTAAATCTCGTAATGTAAATTTTTTCAGTTGATCCCAGCTTCGCGCCCTTCGTAAGATGCTTTTACCCCCTCAAGGTGAGCGCGCCCGCCAGTTTGAGAACCACTTCCTTAAAAATATCATGGTGAAATATACTAAAAAGTTTAATCAAGTCCCTGCATTAATTCGATTTTTAGTATGCATTTCATCAATATTTTTAAAAAGTTTCTTTAGACTCTCGCGGGCCGCACAGAACGGTGTGGCGTGCCGCATGCGGCCCGCGGGCCGTAGTTTGCCCACCCCTGGTCTACCCAGTTCTTGTCGTGTTCCCCTCATCACGAAGGAAACTTGTTTCTGGTAGGTATACGTTTGCGCGTATCCAATATCTTTCCACTATACCGACAATCTTGATGGGAGGTCAAGAAATAATAGCATGCAACAATTGGCCCGCACCACCACTACACCACAGTCACAATTCAGCTACTGATTGCGTGTTGATCTAGACGAGGGGCTCCCAACATGGGCGATTTTGAGAAATAGGGGAGGCGAAATGACAAATGGGGCGAATAGGGGGCGATTGGAACGAAATGTTAGAACGTCAAGTCAAATATCTTCAATCAAATACTTGGTTTATTGCTAAGTTCAATATATGTTCGATCGATGTTGATAGAAAAGTGGTTCAATACTTGACCCATCCCAGCATGCGACACGTAGCTTCCAGTCACAGAAATATGCCTCACATCACAGTGATTCTCTGCAAGCCTTATGCGAATCCTCGAAAAACAAAATCTACCACACGACAAATGCAAAAATACTTCACTATAAAATACTCGTGCACAAACTGGAATGTGAACTGTTGTGCAGTTATAAAAGAACTAAACCACTAAACACGATTCTTGCACGATACAAAATTAATAACGTGACTTCTGCTGTGTGAGACGAATGTGGGACTTCATCTCCGCCGTGCCCATGAGACTGGTTCATCGAAGGCCTGTGTCTCGCCTGACTATAGGTTGGAACCACTGTGCTAATATTACAGTATAAATCGGATGAAATAAATTATACTACTGTAGAACATTCCAAGGCCAGTTTGTCAGCACGAACCTTTGACATATGGTAGGGTTACCATATTTTGGAAATGTGAAAAGAGGACACTTTTTTAAAATTTTCAGACTTGCAATACCGGAGGAAAATCCTTAAGAAATGGTAAATATTTGCCTCTTCATGTTCGGTTGACTAGAAACAAGGCCAACTTTCCGGCCCAGCTCTCGAAATAGCCGCCGGAGCGTTACTTCAGTGCTGATTTACTATGACTCGCTCCAATTTCACCCCATATATTTCAACAAAATTCTCAAAAAAGAGGACATATGGGCGATTGGGCGTCCTCCGAGGACACTTTCGAAAATGTCAAATAAGAGGACAAATCCTCTTACAAGAGGACTTATGGTAACCCTAAAATATTGAGCTTCGCACGACGACCACCTACGCGAGCACAACGGTCGTTACATCCCTGAGCCTGCGCCATTAATTTGATTCACTTTAGGATCGGTAGAGCGAGCGTTTTATGATGCAATAAACCGTTTCTAGAATGAAAAGTGACATGTCCTTTGCTGATCAACTGAATAAATTCCCCTTCTCATTCAATCTCATAGGAGCCTTGTTCGAGAGCGCACGTAATGGTACGAATTTGAATGACCCATGAAAAATATTTATTGCGGTACACTCATTTTATATGCGTGTAAATCTTCACTTCGCCGTTGCATTCACTTTGTTCTTGAAGCACTGAAAATATCAAAATATCAGAGACCAGTGTCAACTTATGTTAGTAGCACGAAACAATTTATATCGAACGACACCGAGAGATGTTAGCATACGCTGTAGGCACCTGTTAAACATTATTAATTTTTGGAACGAAAACTGCGTGAAGCAATCACTACCTCCGATCTAAAGAATAATAATCCATCCCGACTCACCCGGTTGGAAGTAGGGTTGCATTTAAATCAAATTGTGTTTAAAACAACTGCTTAGAACCTATTTGAATACAAGTAGAAAACCAAATATTTCAGTTAACACATTCTGCATGTTGAGCCGAAATATTGCAATTATATAGCCTACGTTGTTTTACAAGGGCCCAGTTTTACACATTTGGATTGCAAATTCATTTCCATGTATATCAGAACCGTAATTCCATAAGTCGGATAAAGTAAGGTCGAATCACAAATCCACGGAAGACTTGCCGTTAATCATTCCGGCGAAGCTTTGAACTCCATTGGGCGTTACGAACAAAAACAATTCCGATTTCGATGATATCAGTTACGGTGGGTGGGAATCGAAAAAAAATCGAACGTGTTCCCCAGTACCATGACCACTTAACTTCACCTAATCTATCTTTGAGGACTCGGTCCTGTATAATTTAGAGCAGTGGTTCTCAACCTGGGGGGCGCGCCCCCCTTGAGGAGCGTGAAAGCATCTGAAGGGGGGCGCGAAGAAGCGGTCAACTGAAAAATTTTTTCGCGCTCTGCGCGATTTACCTCCAGTTCACGAGTGTTTCTCTATATAGAGACCGAATTTCATATTTTTGAATTCTCTCATCAACAGTCATAACCTTCCATGCCATCAAACAGTCTGTTGGGGTTGCAAGCATCCCGGTTGGATTTTGTGATATGACGATAAGGGGGGCGCGAAATTTTTCACGTTCATAAAGGGGGGCATGTCTAAAAAAAGGTTGAGAACCACTGATTTAGAGGATCATCAATAGCGGGCTCATACTATACCGAACTTTGATAACAGGTAAAGTCACATAAGGCGGATTCATGTACTCATGGCTACTACTAAAACAGCCGCTGATGATATCTAAGCATATAGTTAGTAAAATATTGATACTTACTCAGTTCTACTCTTCGTAGTAACCTTTGGCTCCGTCGTAGTACCCTTTGGCTCCATCGTAGTAGCCCTTGGCACCATCGTAGTAACCTTTGGCTCCGTCGTAGTAGCCTTTAGCTCCATCGTAATAGCCCTTGGATCCATCGTAGTAGCCTTTGGCCCCGTCGTAGTAACCTTTGGCACCATCGTAGTAGCCCTTGGATTCATCGTAGTAGCCCTTTGATTCGTCTTCATTCATACCGTAGTAACCCTTGGATTCGTCGTAGTAGCCTTTGGCACCGTCGTAGTAGCCTTTGGCACCATCGTAGTAGCCTTTGGCACCGTCGTAGTAACCTTTGGCACCATCGTAGTAACCCTTGGATTCGTCGTAGTAGCCCTTCGATTCATCTTCATCCATACCGTAGTAGCCCTTGGATTCATCTTCATCCTGGCCGTAATATCCGCGTTCCTGGTCGTACCGCCTCCTTCTGGCGTAATAACGACGACGTCTGGCCCACCAGGCATCAGCCTGGAGGGCAAGCCCAAGGACGACGAGAAGTACGAGTGTGGTGTTCAGCTGCATGTCGAATCTATGCAAATTTGAACAACTGTTATTTTCACATCTTAAAAAGCATAGAGGTGAGCCGTGCTACAAGTCGACAGATACGGAATGTCATGATCAAGATTATCGGTCTGATGTAAATGACCACTGTATAGTCAAAAAATTGCCATGAATATCACACACATACGACAACAACAACAACATCTTAAAAAAGTATGGAATTTGCAATACCGTCTCACCTTAGTATCGTTCCAGTGCTACCGTAGCTCTTGATCGATGTGGAGCAGTTGAAATGTCAAACTCCTTTTATAGCTTTCATGATGGGATAACTTTCACAGAAAATTGCTCCATACTTGATCACTGCTCCTTCCTCACTATTGTTTCTACAGACGATTGTATTATGTCAACAAAAGGATTTCCGATGATTATCATTGCATATTTTCACTGATACGTCTCATGAAAAACCCTCTATCCCGACGTGTAATAATTTCAATGCAGATGTTGAAGCTGGTGTTGGGATGACTCGAGTGATGACATGGCCCGAATTCATCGTATGTAAAATGTGTGTGGACTCGTCACAATTTTCACAAGCATTAACTCATAAAGCAGACTACTTCGCAGTACATTTTGAACCTATCAGCCACACTAGCTCGTCAATACCTATCAGTTTACAACTGGTTTCATTGTCCATTTGTCTTATTTCAGAGTTCTTCAACTTAATCAAAGACAGACAGCTTCGGCAGGTCTCCTCTGCCGTCACGATGGCCTTGAATAGCATCAGAGGATCATGAGAGTCAGTATGCATGAAAGTATTCCATAATGTCGTTCGTGTGGGACTATACCTGAGGCGCTACGCATTGTTCATTTGCGTGTCATTGACACCGGTAGTTGAATTCGAATCCATATCGAAGGCTTGCATAAATGATCAAGACACTGCTGCCTACGACGCCAGACACACAGATATTCGATGGTTTGTTGAATAGTTGACGTTATGTTTTACTGAGAACCGGACTAAGTGTTTTCCTGGCGTTTTTAATGGAATTTACGTACACACTCAAATCTCTACACTACTCATACGAGTTTGGCACTCAATGCTTCCTGAATATTAGTCCGTAAAGAAGGAATAACGTAACGTATCGTAATTGATATTACCGTGTCGGCTGATGCGCTATCATCGGATGCCTGATTTCGTTCACTTTCGCCTAATTATGATGATTTCCTCTACCGCCGGCTTAGCATGCAGTAGTCGCATAGTTGGTTTAACTGAGAGGCAACCAAGGACATTATCGTCGACGCCGGAGTATTTTTATTCGTACGATCAAGACATACAATACAATTAGGGTTGCATTTACAATAAGACCTTAACATGTTTAAAACAAGGCCTTAACATGTTTGTTTTTCAATATTCAATGGTGACGTCATAGTGGACTGGCATTAACAATTGAAAATATAGGGTAAATATTAGGGGTGGTGTGAACGTGAGGTTTACGTGGGCGTTCTGTATGTGAACCTCAGAAATTTAGAGGTTCACAAACGAACCTTGATAGGGTCTGCACTTTTTCATATATTACAATTTTCACTTCGTTATATAATATTTGGTTGAAATTTATTGCATTTCAACTGCGGGCAACTCTATGCATGGCGCTCGCAGCATAAGAAAATCAACACTAAACGAGCATGCACCTTGACAATTTCAAAAATTTTGCTTGCTTTGTTACAAAAGTTTGCTCGAAATATCCAGTTTTCCGTTTGTTAATATTTAGTGAGTTTCGGCTGTGATCTTGACCCGCAATAACACACACTATCATCAACACACTATATGTAGGCAGTCCGCGTATTATGCTTATTCAACCAATCAATGAAATTGATATCGTTGTCCGATGTAAAAAATCTAGAAACCCGTTTTACCCTCTGCTCAATATCAACGTAGCAATACTGAGACGCCGAATACACAGCACGATCTGGCCTAGACCGTTAAGGCGTAAGCTTATATTCTCTTGCATGTCCTCGTCGAAATTGTTGGCAAAGCGACAGAAGATATTGATTTTACGGGATGATTATATCAATTGATTGCCCCAGTTGATACATCTGTATAGACGTTTAAAACGTCAATATTTAGGCCTACTTCAGCATTGTGGCAATATTTGGCCCGAGTTGTCGCCAGGTATCGTAAGGCTATCACTTCACTGAAATGTAGAGTTGGAATTGGCAATCTGACGTCACGTGACGTCATGAGGTTCACGTTCGCGTTCACACAAAACCTTTCAAATAGGTCCGCGTTCACACTAACCTGAACCGTTCAGAGGTTCACACAATCCTGAGTAAATAAAACTCCGTTGGCGAGATATCCACTTACTATAGCTGTTAAACGGACTATTTTGAGGGCTCCAACCATCCCATATCGTATACGTCGGCTATATCGGCCCGATAAATTAAAAACTTTCTACTGCACGAATTTCACTTCTACTGGCCTATTATCGGGTGGTAATTGTCCGTAGGCTCATACAAAATGTTTTTTGGAAAGTGTTTACACTATTATGGCACAATTACACAACTTAAAAAAAAAACAATTTATTTTTTAAAAGGCCTTTGTTTAAAACACTGTTTAAAACATATTTTAAACAAATTGTTTTAAACTTTTGAACAACCATTTGTTTTAAATCCAACCCTCCATGCAATGTACGCCGCGATACACAACATGCCTGCGATGTTATGAGCAGATGGGAGGACGCTGAAATGACCAGTTACGTCTTTTAATCTAGCATCCACCTCGGCCAAGTGCCGGATGCCCCATATTGTTCGAGCTTGATCTTTTAATCGGCTATCTTTCTTTGGACTCTTTTCCTTCGTCTTTCTAATTCGCTTCCTTGTGCGGGTATTTCATCTGGTATTTTTTCGTCGTAAGAGGGAGTGAAGCAGGGAAAGGTGATAATGGTTTGTTCCAGACTACGCTATGGAATATCACCAACGACATATCTTCCTGATTACTTTGAATTCGATGTCATTCACTCGTTGCATTAGTGACCAATAAAATCAATGTCACCATCACCTAGCAACCTATATCTGTTCTCACGTGTAATGGGATTGTCTTTGACAAATTGCTCATTTTCCGCCTATCTTCATACCTCGCCAATATGTCTATAATTTCCCCTCACACATTTGACTTCCACAGCAAATACCAAACCTTACATACTCTCCTGACATTGGCTGAGAAGTACTATGCCATTCTGTAGACGCAAAATGTGGGGCTTATAGTATTTTCCTTGGTCTTCAACATGTTGTCCTCTTCTCATCCGGTTACTTATGTTACCCAAGTCTCATTGCTTGGGCCTCTCCGCTTAACCTAATATGTCAACGACATTTTTGAAATCTCATCATTGAGTATCAACACTGTTCGCTGATGATACTCACCTATTCTCTTATGGATTCACTACGACAAAGTTGAAACCCCGACCATTGATCTAATGCCCAAAGTGCATAAGAGGAGGAGGGCCAATAATAACCTTTGTGTCAACGCAACGAAATCCAAATTACTTGCCGTAAATTCCGGAAAACACCGAACCGTTAGCATCGCTGGTCAACCTATTTCTAACGCGGAAAATGCGAAATACCTCGGGCTCATACTAGACTCGAAGATGTCATGGAAGCGTGACATTCAGTCGCTAAACGCCACATTATCACGGAACTGATGGTCTGGACTTGAGCCAGGACACGAACACCACTTCGTCAGCCCCCTAATTCGTTCTTCTTAACACCCCATCTAGGGTGATGAGCCAAACTTCTGGAGGCCAAGCTCGCCCCCCAGACTCCCGTGTCTAAGCTTCTCGACACCCATACTGCATTGTTGTGAAACGGGCTAGGGCCTGTGTGGTCTAGTCGCGCGAAGCGCGCATAACTTTTCAGAGTCAGAACTGAATTTTGTCATTAGTCTGAGAAATTGTTAATATTTGTCATCCTCTTTCATCCGATGTGATCATATAGAATCTATTTAGTTGAGGGTGATGGTGTATTAAAAAAATTGTGGTCAACACATATTTTTAGGCAGACAAAGTAAAAGTGGTTGCATGCAGATACGAATTTTCGGACCAACTGTTTGTAGTTGGGTGCTTTGTAATCATCTAAAACGTTTTATTTACTACATCTTAAGAGAAATTATATGCTGTGAAGTGAACTCCTCCTAATGTGAAATTGGTACCTTTCCTCGGTATTCGAATATACCAGATACCAGATTTAAGCTTCTCGTTTGATAGGGTTACTAGGTATACCCACTTTGTGGACTCAGTGGAAAATTATTAGTCAATTAGCCATTGATGCGCTGTATAAAACTAGAAAAAACCACGATTTTCGTCCTACCCAGTGAAATATTTAACGTTAAATACAGTAATTTGGGGCTTTTATATGGGTATAAATATCTTCTGACAAAGAGCCAATCTGACAAAACTAATGTGATAGACCTATTCGTAATCAGCAACCTCAAAAACCACAGAAACGGCTCTCAGATGTTCTGCCTAAGAAATTTATTTTCATTTTGTTGACCAGTTTAAATAATTATTTATACAACTACACAGAGGCCGTGGTTATCAAATACTCTGTTGCGTGTTGTCATTTTGTGATCTACGCAGGCTGCTATACAGATGTCAGAAGGCATTGGAATCGTCGAAACGTACCAGACTGAACTAAAAGAAAAACCTCTCGTGAGACACACACCATTCCAAGTTGACATTTATTCACTGGATGCATTATTTTCCCAGATTACCACGACAGGACATTGAGGCACCGGCTGTTTAGGCGCATATATGAACAATTGACATGTATCGAAGGCGTTAGCCAACATGCCGCGATCATTTTCGGCCACCGTTCTCTCGCCTACGATATTTTAAAGACCACTAATCGGATTGTGATTGTTCGATATACTTCATAAGAAACGCGAGGTTACTATTACATTTCAGTTGCATGCATCTGTTGCAATTAAATTTAGTGTGAATTTTGGTTCTAAAAGTTCACCGTTCCGCAGCATTTGATTTGAAGTTTTACCGGTCCATAAGATCAAAATGGCTGAGAACCACTGCTCCAGTACGGTTCATGCTTTACAACACTGAAAATACCACAAAAATATGTGTTGTTTTCCTCTCGACGCATTGATATGAAACAATCTGTGCGCGGCGACTATATACTCAATGCCCAGTGTTGTAATATATCATCGCGCGGCAAATGTTCGTAACAATGTCATTCCCATATCTGAGGGTGTGTTTTCGGGTATTTCCAGTGACCTGACCAGATTGAAATTGGCTTTCGGCTGATTAATCCTGGGAAAACCACTTTTATCTGGGATAATATGACAGGCATGTCCAGTAAAAAAATAACTTGCAAATAATGAAATTCAGGGTATGTTCAAAAATACTGATAAGCAACCCATCTTACTAATTGATCCGTGAATCTTGATTGGCATTTTTGCACTCAGCGTCCAAAAAAATGATAGGAATCAATTACTATCGGAAGCAAACAATTTTTGAATATTTGTTGAAGTGTTGCCGTTCATGAATGGCGTACCAACATCTGGTCATGCCATGAGTGGACATACGCGTGGAAGGTTTCCCATGGAAATTACCATCATTAAAATATGCAGACATCGGAAATCCTTTGGTTACCATAATTCAATCGAATATCTACACCAGTGGTTCCCAAACTTTTTCGGCGTGAGGGCCAAATTCAGATTTTCAGAGTACGGTCGGGGCCGCACGAATACTACGGCTATAAAACGGACCCAAACAGTCATCATGGGTATTTCGAAGTAGTTTTATTTCCCTAGCGAGATTTCGAAACTGTACAGTGTACACTGCTTACCGCTACTTATCTGCTGCATTGGGTGTCCGTTGAGTGAATCAGCTTTTCTCGTCTAAACGCGCGAGGCGCGAGAAATTTCTTTAGTTTCATGACTGAATCGGTCAATTTGATCGGGAATTGCATGTTTCGCTATCAATTTTCATCTTGTCTCTGTTCACGTAATCTGATTTAACGGTAGAGCTGAATGAGGTGTGTTTGTAAAGGTATAGGACCCTCAATAGGAATTAAACATATCCGGGGGTATACCCGTTGGCAGGAACGTAACGGCACTTCGTCAGGACCCCGGGCTCCCATTAGGTGATAAACTGACCCCGCATGACGTTGTTCGCTTTTGCCACGAAATTAAAATCGTACTGCTTATTGAGACAGCGCGACGCCCGAATATTTAGATAATTCATGATAAAATCGGTGAATAAGATCGGGAATCGCGTGGTTCTCCTCTTTGCCCACGTAATCCAATTTGCTGGTAGAGCTGAGTGAAAGGTGTCTTGAAACTGCAGACCCCGTAAAATTAAACGTCTTTGGGCGGCAGACCACTGGGTATGACTTCTTGACATGATGTTATTTCGTGACATCCTGATGTCTGCTATATCAAAAATGTAGAATTGTCCAAACCTACTAAACTGGAAGATCACACGATTTCAGGTTGGTATTTCTTCACTGGCATATAATTTTCTTTCCTGCAGGATGGTATTTGTCCCGTGGGGTTGAGATTGCCAAGACAAGAACATTCGGCGCCAGTCATTCAGGCGCCTATATGGACAAATAAACCTATATGTATTTTGTATATATAACGAAGCTTTGGTATTTCGAAGTTTTTGGTCATCATAAAAGCAGTCCTTTACGGCTAAGGCTTTCTCGCTGCCGATCGTTCACACTTCTTGGAGTCACATGTTACATGACCTAAAACTTTATATGTCTTGGTGCGTTGTGGGGCGGTCATGGCCAACGCTGATAGGCCCATTTCTATAAATCTTGCGTGTTTTTTCTTGGGGGAGAGTACCCAATAATCAAGATATGCGGCGAATTGAAATCGCGCCCAGCGCGATAATTTTTTGTAGAAGTTGCATAAATTTTCAAAAAATAGTCTATAATTTATGCCAATTCACGAAATAATTTTGGTCCCCCTTCGAGCTCGGCCCCCTAAATTGGGGGGTTTGGGGGACGGCAGTTACGGCCCTGAACATAGGACTACCAAATATGCTGCTTTTAGCCGACTAAGCAGTATACATCTCGGCGTATTCAACCGTGAGTCACGTGATGCACATCTATAGTTATAGGGTTACCACACGTCCTCTTTTAAGATGATTTGTCCTATTTTTTGATTGTTTTTAAAGTGTCCTCGGAGGACGCCCAAATGTCTTCTTTTTTGAGATTTTGTGTTCTTTTTTTAGTGTTTTGGTTACGTATAGGGCCAAATTCGACTGATATACATTGAGTCAGCACTGTAGGAACGCTACGGCGGCTATTTCATAGCTGGACCGGGAAGATTTTTTTTTCAATGTTTAAAAAACTGTATTTTCCGGGAGTTGAGCCTATTTTTTTTAGTCAAGCGACCACGAGGGAGAGATTTTCCTTCGGTTTTGTAAGTTATCAATACCTATTTATATCTATAGCTACTGCTCGTTCAACTGGAAAGTTACGGCACATTGCATTGAAACAGCAGTGACATAACGTTAGCAGTCCATACGCACAACTTTCCTGCAATTCTATAATTAAAACCACAGAGGTCAAGTCAAGCAAGAGTATTTTATAAATATATATTTTATTTTTGTCAATAACCGATTTCCTAATATATTTTGGGGGCCGCAAGAAGACTCTCTGGGGGCCGCACTTGGGAATCACTGATCTATACCATACTCGCAATTTTCCATACCATAGCAACATTATTCAACATCATTTTGGTACATTTTTCATACTTACACGGTTAACAATCTCTCAGATAGCCTACAATTCTATTTTGATGTTCGTTAATCCGACGATGTTTACATTCTAATTATCAGGGCAAGTTTTTGCTGCACTTAATTTTAACAAATGTTGCGGAAGAAAGTTGCATTTATTATTATTTTTCAATTATTTGGGACAGGACAGGCTGGCAACTCACGACCAACTCGCTACATCTGCACATCAGGCGAAGAGGGCCAGATGTATTTAGCAGGAGTTGCGCCTCACACCAAGCGGTTTTCCTCAGAGACATAAATTTTAAAAAAGATGACTCAAAGTGTCAGGCCTAAACTTTTTCAACGTAAAGGCTGTTGTTGCTTTTCCTGAACTAAACCGCATGCTTTCTGTTACGTGATAGACGAGGCAATCCTGATTTGACCGTAATCGACATGCGTTGTGGTCGATGTAGTATTGTAGTGAAAGGTCAATGTACACACTGTAAGCAGCAGCATCAATTTATTTTGATGCATACCGGTACAGCTTATTCTCGCATGATTGAGTTTGACACATGTGCATTGTGCATTTAAAGAGAGAACTTTAAGAAAATAGATTGCCTTTTCCCTAAAAATTGATCAAGGTATCACGGACGCCCAAATGCTTTCTCGCGGACGCCCAGGTTGGGAACCGCTTCCCAACACGAAGAACGGGTTCGCTCACGATCCTGTACTCTATGAAATGCAAGTGGCTGAGCGATCAAGTATATTGCTTGTTGAAATGACTGAAAACGGAACGAAGTTCGGAAATGATCGACGTATTATTACGAATGTAATATAATATTTATGCTTCCAATGCAGTTGCAGCAGCAGAGTGGCGCAGAAGCGTGATGGTCTAATAACCCAGAGGTCGATGGATCGAAACCATCTTCTGCTATACTGCTGAATTGTGTTTATCATGGGTCTCGGTAACTAATGTTATACCTCCATGCCACAGAACTAGGTTCTTTCACGCATATGACGATTAGGGCTCTTCAAAAATGACCTTTTTTTCAAATCGTACTGGCTACTTGATAAAGTTGTTAGGTTACCTAATTTAAGCCTACACACAAAATTTGGTTCAATTCCAGCCAGTAACCGCTTTGCTACAGGAGAAGAAAGTTTCTATTTATTACCAACACCCCATGTTTTACTCTTTCTTTATATCTCCTGTAATTTAAATAACAATTGAACTCACACTGATACACTATACACTCACACTAACCCATAACCGCATGGCATATCCAGCCTTCATTTCACAACCCTAACCTATCACAGAGTAAAATATCCTTAACATAACTCTAACCCACTACCTCATTATATCAACCACAAACCACAGCCCTAACCCACGACCCTACATTACATCTACATTTTGTATATATAAAAAAAAAAAATTAACTCACATATTACCATTGTGATGAAGATGCGCCGCTGTAGAACTCGATCAAAGTAAGGAGTTTTCCATGATCACATTTGCTTCCATGTGCCACAAACTCAACCAACCAAGCATAGCATACGTTAATTACTAGGAGCCATATTCTAGAACACAAAAAGCTATGTACTATGACGTCACAAACCATATCATTCGGTCGTCAACAACTACGGTAAACATAATATTTACAAATTCAAAAAATCACTATACTTCTACTTGCCATCGCCAGCAGCTTCGAGCTACTACTACGAGCAACAATTAACACCATCCCAACCATCGTGTCACCAAATCCAAGGTTCGTGTTATTACCCATTACCCAAATATTTTAGTTTTAAATGACTTTAAGTTAATATATTTTCTTTGCATTAATTTCTGTTACACTCACCTTAAATGCTTGATGTAAATATGCTCTTTACTTCTATCTATCTTATCATTTTATATCCATTTCGTAATACAGCACTATGGATATTACTCAAAAATTTAAAAAAAAAAGACGCAACTGCTCCTTCGGGTGTAAGCATTACCGGTTATTTGCGACAGAAAAGGAGAGGCTAAGGCCCTACCTATACCTTTATACCCCTGACGACGTAAGGTGCTATGGTAGAGTTGCTTTGGAACGAGTCAATATCCATTTTACTATATTCATTCCCTTTGCTTATATTATGTTTTCACGAATTTATATATATTTTGTTTTATTTCTATACATATATATGAATATACATTATACATATATCTGTTTGCAACGAACAACACTTTCATATTCAAATTCAGTACCACATGGAACCTATATATCGTTTTGTTGAATATCTACTACGTCATACATCTATACTACAACTCCTTCACTTAATTACATCTAAACTTTTATCCACTACTTTTCCAGATTTTTTGTTAGATTATATCTACCCAAAATACCAATCTTTGGATTTTTGTCGGTAGGGTTAATCCCGCCTATGACAGCTTACGGAGGAAGATCCTTTGGTTAAAACACCAAATGTCTTGTTTATCGCTATATTTTAACGACATATCTACAATTAAAACTCCAACAAGAACTTTGATGGATCCATCGCGCTTTCTCTATACTGCGCCCTTGCGGGCGCAGCTCATAGTTTTTGTCGCTATGCTGCCTTCGGCAGCTTATCACTTTGAAAATTTTCTGTTCACCCCATGAAAGTTTTAAGGCTGTCTATAGAAACGATGCTCACCAAATTTGGTTCAATTCCAACCAGTGGAAGCGGAGGTATTGCCTTCGAAAAATTTTGATTTGAATAAAATAGTATTTACGGCGAGCACAAATATAATAAATAAACAAAGAATCGGTCACCGTAAATACTATTTTATTCAAATCCAAATTTTTCGACGGCAATAACTCCGCTGGAGTTTATTACTGGAAAATTTTATGATTG
Organism: Botryllus schlosseri; assembly: GCF_051294905.1. Classification (NCBI taxonomy): domain Eukaryota; kingdom Metazoa; phylum Chordata; class Ascidiacea; order Stolidobranchia; family Styelidae; genus Botryllus; species Botryllus schlosseri. The sequence goes on from NC_137249.1 coordinate 19,280,165, forward strand.
GATAGAAACTCTTTCTGCCGACAGAGATCAAGATTGGTCAATTTTCTTATAGTTGTCTCGAAGACAGACAGATGGAAAGCAGATCTACATTTAGCAATCACGGTGAACAAACTGTCCTTGTAATGACTGGCAGAGACCGGATAATTCATTAGATGTTGACCGAAGAAGGGAACTGCATGTTATTTACAGACATTATATTTGCGCATCCCAGTAAAACCATGAAAACTGGCAAGGGATGAGGCTACTACATATTCCATGTCTCCAACTAATCTTCACTTCTATTTTCTGCAACTACTTTCATAATTTCAATTTCCACTTTCAGCCTTTTCTCTGGATTCATACTTCTCCAAGAGCGGTGCAAGCATGCGTGCGAATAAGTCAACTTCGTCTTCTTTCTCATCTACAAAAATTAAACTAGATGCATTCACGATATTTTTTTCATAAATAAGATTGTAATAATTACCTGCAGTAAGGCGTTCAATCGCAGAAAGAATGATTCGCTCACGATCTGACGACCGTGAGTCTTGTTTGTTTTGCTTTCCTGGAACCAGTTTGCTTAATGGCGTGCTGCAATCACTTGGCAACGGTGGTGCTGGATCTCCAGAATGCAATGGTCCTGTAGAGTGATAGGCCATCTATTCTATATACATAACGAAATACAATTTGACAGGGTGTTCACAATTAATATTTGTAACTGAACTGAGCTGCTGGTAACTAAAGTCCTGACCAATGTTCCCTCCAAGCTGGGCAAACGCGCATCGCTGATCCTGATACGGTCTCTGCGCACAGAAAATCTAAGTTGTGCACAAAAAATCCGAAGTGATGACCTTTTTTTAGTATTTACGTACTGTTGTCCAAGGGTATGCGCAGTGAGTTGGTGAGTGTGCGCAGACTCGTCAAAAATTAGAGGGAACATTGGTCTTGACCAACGTCTTTCATGTTACATGAAATTTGAATGTTGTACTAACCTTGATTCTGCAAACCGCCATTCAGAACTTCAGTCAGGGTCAAAGTAACTAGTGGGTCATGTGTATCTAGAGGATCTTGTGTATCCATGGGGTCATGTGTAATGTATCGACGGCATTATGTGTATCCTCCAGGGAATCCTGTTCTTCACTACAATATTCGTCGACGTTTGAATATGTGCTGGAATAAACATATGAATTTATTTCATGATAGGAAATCGTATCTAATCAGTACCGTAACTAATAGTCATTTACCTTCGGATTTCAACAACTGCATCCAGAAAATCAAACATTGGCATTAGCTGCCACGGCCTGTATTTTGACTTTCCCGAACCAGATCTGGTTTGTTCTTGCATATTCTTTTTCTCCCGTCGATATTTATCACGGAGATAATTCCATTTCTTTTACATTCATCAACTATGAGAAAAAATAAGCAAAGCAATTGGTGAGTAGTTCGAAGTACTGTACGCGTTTTTTTTTATAATTACCTGGAAATTGTACATCCCAGCTCACGCGTTCCCAGCAGTTTGCATAGCCACTTTGTCGCCATACGATTTGTGTGACTTTAAATACAGCGCTGGGAATTGCCTTACCAATTCGATCAGTACCTCCGGATCCATTAATGCAGATTGCAAAATCACAGCCGTAATAGACATCGTGCCGGGAATGTTTGTTGTTAGCGCGCGAACAATCAGCTGATCTCAGTGACGCCTGACTGAGCACAATTTACGCTGCCAGTGTGAACCTCAGGTTCGCTTCACATAGTTTAGCTTAGTTTAGCCTAGCTTAGCTTATTCTCAGTGTACACCGCCCTTTAAACGCTGAGATCTGGTTAAAGGTAGTAGAGTAGGGTTACCATATTTTTGTGGCCCAAATTCAGGATATTCTTTAACGTACGCTAGCGGTTTTACAACATGGTATGAACACATTGTCTGTCAATATGACGTCATACGAGCAAGATTTTGCTTACCGACTGCATACAAGCGTGGAGTGGCACATAGGTCCTGAATTAGGCCATTTCTATTGTGAGGATTAGTGATTGCTTGTGTCTGCAACAGATTTATTCACGGACACGGCCCATCGGTCGTGCGTTTGACAGCATGACAGACTGTTAGGTCAGTGGGGTTATCTGGTTTTGCGTTGTTGCCAGCAGGTTCGACACAACATTTTTTTCAACCCCGTTCCGCCACTCCGCCTCCAACAATAAATACACTAATATTCGTTCCACCATAGCGTAATCTATGGAACTTTTGGGGGCTGACTATATGCACCTGGTTATTATATTTTGTGAATTAATTCTGCCAATAATATTGGTTCTTCCATATATTGCAATAAAATGCACCAGCAGGTTGCACATCAGGTGGTTTCCAACCTTTTATGGTCGCTACTTCATTTCCAATTTGAAGATGTTACGTGGCCATACTCAAAAAAATATTGAGCTGATTAATAAGAAGGTCAGCTTGCCCAGACTTAAAGCATATTTTTTAACTGAATACATTCAACATCTTCGCGATCCCCAGAATAAAGACATACGGCCCCCAGGTTTAGAACCACTGTCTTTGACTAAAGCATCCAAACGGCCTTAACCAACTCCAAGAATATACCGTTTTCTTATAATTGCGATTACAACTAGACTTGTTTGAGTAAACCTAAATGATGTTTTTTTTATTTATTTTTTATTGCAACTTTTGCGAGGGCGTTGCTCCCTAAAAAAAATCAATATGCGTTACACTAAAGCGCGCATCGCTTCAAGAAACATTTCAAGTTGCATTAATATGCTTAAAAACAATATTGTTCATGTCTATTTACGAAAATTTTTTGAGCTGACTTCGAGCCTTCAAAATTACGGACATTTAGGCATATTTCAGAATTTCCTCCCGGACGCAGTTTTAACGTTGAAATTCCGGACATGTCCGGAAAATTCGGGACGTATGTCAACCCGAAAGTAGAGTCGACTGCTTTCCTACCGACGAACAAGTGAAGGACAATCAATAGGTTTGTTTACCGACCTAATCGATTTACGCACATGTTGGTTTCATCGTTCAGCCAACTGCAAAGATGTACGACCCACATATCGAGTATAACAGGGGCATTGGAATTTATATACAATATTACTCGTTTGTAAAGCAGGAAGCACACCCTTGCGGGTTTGAGGTATGAGCGGTCGAGTCATGAACACCACTCGGGTATTCAACACAAAATAGCACGATTGCACTGATGACAGAATCTGATTAGAAAAAGCAGTCTGATACTGACTCAAGCCAAGGGAGATGTATGCATACAGGGCATTTGTCTGCTCCACGAATCGGCGACTGTTTGAATTGGTCATACTTTGCCAATTCGGTTTTCGTTTGAAAATATTTCTGCATGCTAGTTATTGTGCCGGTAACTCTCAACAAGGGGCACACAAAAAGTCCTAAAGTTAATAAATTCGTTCCTGCAATGAATGTAGTTGTGAAAGCAATACTCAAGTTCAGTACCGCCAACCATATTTTCAAAATTTCAGACTATAGGCCAGGGGTCGGAAGACCTGCTTTATGCTCGAGCCGCAAATCAACAATCTTAGTTTTGAAAGAGCCACAGCACAAAAATTCAAAATACGAATTTGTTCAGTTACAATGAAATGTAAGGAATCGAACGACGTTTGTTATCGTGTGGTGATATGGAGCGTCACCACCTAAGCTGCAAGATGTTTGAAATCAGTTCAATTTCAATTCAATTTCATTTATTGCTAACAATTTCTTCATTTCAATATATCACAAAACTGCGATACAATGAAAGATAGGAAGACTGATATGCCGTCAAAGCAATGCGGAGTATCTCCTTCGAGTGCTGATGCGCATTCAAGAAAGTGCCAAGCTACAAGTGCTAAGTAAACCATAAGTGAAGAAACAACACGAAAACAACACGCACGTTGTTCATACGTGGTAGAATGCATCAATTTGTAATTAGGATAGACCTCTTTAGCAAAATGATGAAACGCGTGCTATAATTAAACAGCCGCAATCAAAGGCTCAAACAGCCGCGTGCCGCTCGCAGTTCTCCCTACTCCTGCTACAGGCCTATTTTATTTTCGCGTTGTCGTGGTTGCAGTAGAATAGGAAACAGCCTTGATGTCTTGCTAAAATGGAAATGATGGGAATTAAACGAACTTCCTAACAGCAATGGGGCAAAACAATAACAATAACAAGGGAAGAGTGTATGAAATATGGAATGCTCCCTTTCCATACTATATTATGTAGGCCTACCACATCATGCCGTGTTCGCATTTCGCAGGTATATGGCTCGATCTCGACATTGGTTGGCACGTCACGTGGATAAAAACCTGTACAGGAATCAAAACGAAGCAAGTGGAAATTGATATTACCGTAACGGCTGCCGCGCTATAATTAGCTACCTAACTTTGTTTACATTCGCCAAATTATGATGATTTCCTTTTACCGGGGCTTAGCATATAATGCTCAACACGGAGTCGTCGCATTGCTAGTTTAAAAGATGATAATAGATACTTCCTGCATTCGTGGAATTCCCACAATACATTTCAGTAGAGATTAGTATCCACTATCGCTATAACCAAGTCAACCATTTCGCATGACTTATCTTGCATCGATTCACTTTCAAAAAATAATTTCCCACTTCCCGGATCAGATACGGAGTAGGATCCCATCGCGTTCGCTGTTGCCCAATGAGGTTCCTTCGTGAATCGCGTACCACCAGCCATAATTCGCTTTCGAAATAATATGTGTGTATGCGTATGTGTTAGTTTGGGGTGGGGGTGGGGTCTGATTATGAATGTATAAAGCAGGGGTCACCAACACGCGGTCCGCGGAACGCTTCTTAGTAAAGCATTTTGAAATGATGAAATTGATTTCAGTTTAAACATATTTTTGTTGCTGATCAAAGTAAGCCATTCTCGTGAGCCCAATACCACTAATCCTCACTGGCTGATACGGCTTCGGCGATGGTAATATCATTCTATGGAGGAAGAATTTGTTGATATGAACGGGCATATTGCCTTGGCGTGCAATGGCCCACGACTGCCAAGACCGATACGCTTAGCAAACAACTTCGGGCTTCCCAAAAGACCAAACTTTACGCGGAGATACTTTTCCAGACCGTTTCCAACCCCTATATACTATCAATTCTTCAGTCCATGGGTGACCAATCTACCAGAGATGAGCGGATTTGAAATTTCTATGTCCTAATCCAATCCAAATCCGAACTTTCAAATCCAAATCCAAATCCTAATCCATACCTTTTTCAAATTCAAGTCCATGTCCAATCCTAATCCGATTCCAACTGGAAATTCAGAAAAAATACTAATTTATGCAATGGAGGGATTCGAAAATTTTCTTTCACAACCAACGATTCACTTGATTCAAGATAACTTAGTAACCATAAGTACATTAATACCTGATCTGAATAAAATTTGTCGCCATTCGCCACACGACATTTCAATCTCCCAGAAAATAGGTAAATCCAATCCAAATCCTAATCCGTTCTGAAAAAATGTCTAATCCAAATCCAATCCAAATCCGACAAAAATTTCACAAATCCTGTTTTTTCAAAACCTAATCCTAATCCATGCTCATCTCTGCAATCTACGGCAGTAGAAGGACAATTATGCGTCAGTCGACACTTAATTCGATTAGGACGTGATGGCGGCTGTGAATATGTAAATTGAATTTACGAATTGACTCCCTAATTAATAGGAGGTGTGAATTATTCTTGAAATTTTCTTCTCACAATGCGCGGTTAAATACCAGTTGATTTTCGATTTTAATATAGTGGACTATAGCGTCTGTTGAAATATGATCCCCACAGTACAGATGCTAACAGCAGAAGAAAAAGATGCGCCCACAAAGAAATATCAATTTGTGATCATGTCATCCTCATGACGACGTAAATTTGTTTCCGGTATAGGCCTACGCTTAGGCGAATCCAATATCTTTCCAGTCTACCGACAATCCCGATGGGAGATCGAGAATATGACAGCACGCAACAAAGGTCCACAATAAAAATTGGTCCACCCAAAGAAGCAGCACAGAATGTATAACTTCCCTAAAATTTTGAAGACCCCTACTGCATAGGGTTACCATACTTCCTCCTTTAGGAGTATTTCTCCTTCTTTTTCAGGTTGTTGAAAATCTCCTACGATTACGCCTAAATGTATTCCTTTTTTGGCAACTCGTCCTCCTTTACAGCTGTAGAGCTAAGATAATGGATAGATTCGAGTAAAAATCGGCATAAATGATCGAAAGTGACGCCCTTTATTTTAATCAACACCACTGATTTTTTTGGGAGCCGAACGAAAGTGATGACATTTTTTTAGTCAACAGCGCTAATTTTTAATAATAAAAAGTGTGTAAATTGGGAGCCGAAGTAAAGTGTTGACCTTTTTTTTAGTCAACCCACCAAATTTTACAGCAAACTGTAAATTAAATTTTTTGAATATTCGGAAAAAGTGTCCTCCTTTCCCGAATCCAAAATATGGTAACACTACTGTTGCATCAAGTCTACCGGTGAATCTGATTAGATGGGCGGAGAAAGGATAAATATTTGATAGTAAAATGTGAAATTATATTATTATCAATGACGAAATGCATTCATGAATTTGAATGAATTTTCGCGCTTTGCGCGATTGGAATGCGAATCTCTTGTCTATTCATAACACGACTATACACGATTTCCGTGCTCATAGTAAGCCGATATGAGTGAATAGAGCAGTCTGGAGTTTGCTGGCAATGGACAATTGGACATGAACGAACAGTTTATGGTGGGTATACGGCCTCCAGTTAGTTTATTACGAATATGCACTGGAATGCGGCCGTATAGGCTACCTAGTACCTACATAAGTAATCAAATTGCGGCCGTGAATGGCAAACAGGTTGGCGGCCCCTGCTTTAGTTGCGGAAGAGTGTTATCAGTTATCGTACGCAGCTCATAGTTCAAAATAGAATGAAAGTGATGATCTTGATATTTTTCGTTGTATTTGTATTTCTTGAATAGAATTATTTATTTTGTGGTAACTATGCCCGTCGCCCATGTTAGAGGACACGACGTTGTATACTGACGTAGAGTTAATCTACGTTGCCTGTTTTTATCTCGATATTGAATTCATGCGGCCCGCGACCAGTTTTAAGTTGGCGACCACTGGTATATAGAGTAGTGATGAAACTGCCCATAGAAGATTTGAGGGTATAGGTGTCGAGTCCCTGCGTACAGACAGTGTATAGTGGGAATGGATATTTACAAAATATCTCCTTTTGTTCTATTCACACATAACGGAAGTGGCTGGCTAGTTAGAAGCGGCAGACAACTTGGTCTCAATCCTATATGTTGCTATAAGATCTGACGGAATGGATTTTTACAGAATATACGCTATATCGTTATTCCTTTAAGCACTACCCTACCACAACCTTCAAATAGTGCGAGTCAAAGACAGTGGATACCAAACATTTTCAGGTTGTGGCACACTAGACACTCGCGGCACACTTACTCATGGCGTAGCGAACGCAAGGCGGCGTTACGCGATTCACGAACGAGTCGTATCTACTGGCAGACATGATGGAGGTGACAATTTCGAATATTTAGGGCACGTTTCATGACCATGTTCCATTATTCATGCCTCACAGACAAGAATATTCTTGAGCCAAAATGGTCCCTTATTTTCCCGAACTAGCAGATTGCGCAGAATAAAGCATTCACACTGCCTCAAGGGATAGCCTGGCAAAAATATATTGGTTCTTATAATTGCGAGTACAGGCAGAGGTGGTCAAAGTAGTCAAGAAAGCTAGTAGTTGAGAAAACGATCCTAATTCGTTTACATGGATTGTAAAAAGATGCAAATTGAGCTATGCCAAAGGTGACGAGCTTGATTCATATTGATGCATACCAACAGGTATCCAATTTTCGATAACATAAGCAATAAACATTCATCCACATCATGATAGTATTGATATGAAAATGTGATACCATAATCTTCTGTTTTCTCGAACAGCACGTTTTAGAAAATAGCATGGTACGGCGCCATCCCCCATATTATAAGGCCCGTAGTTTAGTCGAAGAGAAATACGGATAAGTTGTATAGGATACGGTGTAAACACTTTGCGCGATTAGTAAACTTTAATAAAAAATATGGTGGACCGTAAAAATGCCATATTGTGTAGCTTTATTTCCGGACATTAAAGGCATTACTACACTTGCTTTTATACTTCAACATGTATGTTATCCAGACAAAAGAACTGATATTAATTATAACTCAAAATATATGATACTGGGAATTAAAAGTGAAGTATCAATACTACTTCTAAAAGTGGAACATGTATTTCATGCCTTTAGTCCAAAAAATTTCAAAGGTGGTATGTTAAAACAACTCTAAAACCCAAAAAAGTCAAAGTCCTCTTTTCCAGATTCGGACACGCCGTGGACATGCTGGATTACGATATGACAAGTATATGATATATTGCGAAACATCAGTTTCAAACGTTATGATGAGCCATATATACTGTGATGAATTATTTCATATGGGCGAAGGGCGACAATGTGGTGTAAACGGAACCACACCAACCCGCGACCTAAATTATATTCACCGATACTTCCGTAAAATTATACTGGTGACCCCGTACCCACTGCGCGCGAAGCGCGACGAAAATTCTTGACTTTACTCAACTTTTATGAAAATTAAATGTTGATACTCCCTGAAAACATCCCCGAAATTTCTCAGTCTATCTTCCTGATTGGAAAATTGAACTACTTCTACTTGACAAACTGAAAATAGCGAAAAGTATGTAAGTAGATCACCAAATATTACGAAGTAGAAGTGGAAGTAGCGAAAATCAGATCTACTTAAGTAAGTACCAGAAGTAGAGGAAAACTACTTGAGTACTTCGAAAAAGTAGAAGTACTTCGTTACTGACCACCTCTGAGTATACGGTTAATATAGGACAGCTTATATAAAACAGGTGTTCTCAAATTTTTTAACCGCGGCCAAAATGTGAGTGGGCATGTATGAAATATAAAAAATAGCGACAATCAGTTATTCAAAACGCAGATCTATGAAGCATGTATGACGCAGGTGTTTTCTAATGTGCATTGTTTTCTTCTGTGGGCGCATTTGTGCTCCAGGGCTCTGATTGCAAGGACCATTTCGATGGCCGGACATATCAATAGAGAGGGTTTTGGCCAACCAGAGACGGTTTTAACGCCGCCGATTTTTTTTGCACCGCACTTGACCCGAACGTATGTTGACCAAAACTTCATATCTTCATGTGTCCTGATGCGGAAATGGTGTGCCCAGAAATGCCTGTGCTAATAGCCTCGCACCGTAGCATATTGCCACCCCTAGACTAAAGCATCCAAACGCTCTCCGACGGTGTTAAGCGATACCAGGAAAACACCATTCTTTCCCAATTGCCACAAATGGATCGGAAAATCTCTGCAAGAGAATACAAGCAGTACAGGGGATTTCTCCGCTGCTAGGGCTCTCAAGAAAAGAATCATCGATACTGATACGACTTCAGACTGGGCATTGTAAACTGAACGCCCATTTACATCGCTTAGGACCTTAAGTTATCACGGCGATGGTCTTTGTACGACATGTGGCGTGTCCGAAACAGTGGAGCATTTTTTGCTTCAATGCACTCGCTATAACGTGCAGCGAAATTATTTATTGGACATAGCAGAACAAAACCACGTGCCCATCGATATTGTAGCTCTACTCGGTAACCCCTACACCATTGTACCAGTCATTGAATATGTGTTTTAACCGAGAGACAGCTTTAATCTAGTAGAGAATATAGACTAACAATATTTAGGTTTGGTGCAAAAGGCTAAGCACCATAATCCCCATATACATACATACATACGGTTAGAATTATTTTTGTAAATTATGCTACTTCGCAACTTCAAAAGCACTGGTCTAATGCTAATCAATATACCCAAGATGTAGGTAGCTCTTGGTTTCAAAAAGATTGATGACCCCTGGAATAAAGCATTTTATGCTATTTCAGAGGCTCCTCACTCGTTCCATAGTTTTTAACATAGCAACATACGGCTCGCAGGTCGCGAGGGGATTTTGTCTGGCCCGCGGACAGTTTCCCATCTTATAGTTCATAATGTGGCTCGCTGGCCAGTGTCCGGTCAATACCGAGAAAACCACTACCGAGAATGAACACCACCAAGAATGGATATTGCCGAGAATGCAGTGTATGCATTGCATGCATGTTATGTATATAGACAGATCGTGTAAATGTGCATGACGGCCTTGCCACATTCGGTGTCGATTCTCAGATATAAATTTCTTGACAAGTCTTCATCAGTATGTTAGATTCTCGGAAATGACCGTTCTCGCGTACGTAGAAGCGAGAAGACTTTCATCGTCGGCATTTACGATGTACTCAACCCAGTGGCGGCTCGTGACAATATCGGGTGGTGGGGCAAGGGCTGCAAGCGACTTTTTATCAAGATGACGTCACAATGGCGTTTTCCAACGTAAACAAGTAACTTAATGATGGTACGGTCAGTGGTGGCCCTACGAACGGGGGGGGTCTGGGCGAGACTTACCGGGGGGCCCCTTATAAGTATCTATCCGAAACTTACGGATACGGATACGGGACTTTTCTAACAAATGCAGGGATTTGATGATGATTGACACATCTGTACGGAATCATATTCTTGCTTGGTGCACGGATTTCCATGTTTATTCGTCATTCTCCTTGAAAAAAGCGCAAAATCCAAATAGAGGGGGGGGGGGGCTTCGACCAGGGGGGGGGGCGGGCGACCGCCCACCCCAAAAGCCACCACTGGGCACGGTAACATGAATTTCCCGCCAACAGTGATTTTAACGATGTGCCACGAGAGACCCGCCGGTGAGCTGTGACTTGAAGTGTGGTAACTGCGTAAACGGCGTACGGAACAAAGATTCAACATGGTTCATGTTCGCACTAGACCTGACTAATTATCTGCAGAAATGGAAATGACTATTCCTCGAGAGATAGCGTAAGCCTAATTGGAAAGGTCAACGAGTTCGGACAGATACGCAATTGTTATCTCATAGATTGGGCCTGTCATATTGAATCCAAAACATCATTCTGAAGAACTAAGAATAGCAGCCTCGGAAATTCGGTCTCGGTACAGCATAGGAGATTTTGGCTTTATTACTGTCTATAGGGCTGCTGCGAAATCGCCTTTGGAAACTATATTACCGAATAAATCCGTGGATGAAAGCCTTGAACTTAGTACACTGTTACATGACATCATCGAGAAGTGGCCTCATGGCCCTTTTCGGTATGGTACACTGTCAAAATTAATGCGAACAGACCAACACCGAATTTTGCGTAAAATTTACTGAGGAATAGGCTGATCAAGTGATCAGCTGTTAGCCGCCATCGAAAACGAAGTAGCTATCGCGCTTGACAGGGGGTTGTAAGCAAAGGCTTGAAGGTCACAATTTCACGGTGAAATTGACATTGGAGAATATAATATCAAAGTAAATATTTGAATGCAAACTGAGAATGATATCATCATCTCAGTTAACGTTACCGCAGATACACTGGCTTTTGCGTGAAATCCGCAATGCGTTGTAGGCTTAAGTGTCAGATCGGAGCACATCTCTACCATACTCGACCTTGAAAACGAAATTACTGCCCTAATCATTGAGTGTCAACCATGAGACTTGGCACAGCGTTCGATACTAAAATCAAGACATACCGTACAAAAGCTTATGACGGATCTAGGTAAGGAGCAACGTTAAAATCAATAGAGACTAATACCGGCTTTGCGTATAATCTGTTAGCGATAAATGACGAGTCAGCTCTCACTCGAATTAGGAAACGAAATTACCACTAACACAGTCCAGTGACAAACATAAAACTTGGTACAGCGTTCGATACTAACATTAAGACTTACCGTGCCAAATGTCATAACCGATCTCAGTATTGAACATCGTCAAAATCAATAGATACCAATACCGGCTTTTGAGTAAAATCTGTTTGCGATACATGACGGATCAGCACACACTCAACTTCGGAAACGGAATTACTACCCTAAACTTTAAGCAGAAACCCTGAAACTTGGGGCAGTGTTAAATACCACCATCACGACATGACATACCAAGTTTGAAGAGTTTCCGTGGTGTGAAACACCATCAAAATCAATCCATACCAGCAAAGGTCGACCAAACGCATATGACGGTAACTGAGTTCAGCTATAGATACGATTGTTACATCACACCTTAGGGGCACAGAGCTATTGTACCCCGGTTGCTCGGTAATTTTATGAATAGAAGAGAGTAAATCACCGTTTCTTTATTGTGCGCGGCTTTGAGAGAATAGACAGTGAAAGCTTGTTATGAGCGCTACCGGGGCATGCCCCGGCTAGGCATTCGCAAAGCGAAAACACAGAAGAGAATTCGATTTTCGCAGAGACTTCGCTATATATATGGGCATTTACAAGCGAAAGGACAAGAAGAATACCATTTTCGCTGTGATTTCGGTATATATAGATTGGTGTGCGTCTATAAATGGTAAAGAATTGTTATTTAACAGAATTTTAGGTGGGGCAATGCCCCAGTTGCCCTATAGGACGAGCCGCCACTGACTCAACCCTAATGAATTCATATCTCTGTAAATTTGGGCTACCGGGCTTAACGGATTGCACCGTGTGTTGATTGATCAATGATCAGAGAGAAGCAGACATGACGGCGCCTGTATGACAATGGTGTTCTCAAATCCACATTGTCTTCGTCATTATCGCCCAGTTTGGTTTGTTTTATTGACAGTCATAATTGGCGCTTTCTACAACTTGGTTATATGCGCCCGCACGGTAAATTTCATACACATACACATGAACATATTTCAGCGCACTTGTCTTGAGTTAGTTGCTGCCATCTTTCAAGAGTTCGGCTCTCTCTTCCTCCAGGCTTTTCAATGCGCTGAGGCGACATATAGAAACATGGCAGAGCCGAGACTCGAACCAGCAACCATTGGGTCGTGGCTGCAGTGCTTAACCAACTGTGCCACTCGCTTCCCCCATTATCGCCTAGAAATGGCTTTGAAATGACATTGCTGACGTTACAATACATTAATTACATGCGATTTATCCCTTATATGAGGACAAATGGGTGAATAATGTATCGATGTGTTCAATTTTCCTACATTCGGCCCGTCGACTGGAAAAGTTGCCCGCCCCTGCCATAGTTGATACATTTTAGTTTGGTGATGAATATTTTGACTTGAATTTCAAGCCGTCTCCTCCAGGGATGCCCCTGGGATATTTCGGAAAAAACAGATTTGGATGCTAAAAAACAGAAGCTCCAGATCCTATAATTCAGTCATATTACTATATGAGATAGCTGTGAAACTGGTGAATGACAGGCATCAATTATAGTCATACTGACATAGAAGTCAGTTTTATCCTGAGCTGTATAAATTCCAACGGTTCACACTACATACAACACTGCAAATCCTACAAATTATGTGTTGTTTTCCTTTCGACGCATTGCTATGAAGTTATCGGTGCGTGGCGACAATACTATAGGGTTGCAATTAATGCAAAAATCAATTTAAAACAAACATGTTTACAACAAGAACTTTGCTTAAACATGTTTTTCATTTTGTTTAAGCCATGACGTCACGAATATTCAATTGTGACGTCATAGTTATAGCTAGTCACAGCTATATCGGGCAGTCGGCATATTGGGATCAGGTCACTACAATACGTAATGGCATTTTGCTAGCTGCCTGAAATGCAGATAGAGTGGTCACTGATTTTGAGCTGGTGAACGAATAAGAGGTAAAATACACGCAAGAAGTCGCTGTATCGCCCACATCTATACGTATAAGTGTTAAATTACGTAGGCCTATGTAATTCCATAGCCTCAGTTGATAGTTACCAGCCAAAATAGAAAATAAAGAAACGAATTGATAACATGCAATACGTTATTTACGTACATATATAAGTGGGAGTATATAGGATTATATAAACTATATTCGAATTCAGGTTTGGTTGAGGTAAGAAAAGAGAACAGAAATAGATATTTTGCTATTAAATTACTTTAAAACTAGTTTACGACAACGTAAGCTACAAGCTTCGATCACTTCGTTTATGGTCAATTTATTTGTCAGAGAACAATGGAGGCTCAGTAAAACGCACGATCATTGACTGATTGTTCGCTCTCACGGGTTACTCGAGCGTTTCGCGAACAATCCGAACATATGCAAGACACAGTGATTTTTATCGACACCGATTACTTGATGACTTGAAATTGACTCGTGAATTTTACTCCTAGTCACGAGTCAATCCACATTTCTGATACGCCGAGTCAAGTCAAGTTAAGTCAAGTCGTTTTTGCAAAGTGACTCTAGCAGACATGGGGTGATTACTTCATGAATGTAATCGATTGCGATTACGATTACTTCTGAATGACGCGATTACGATTACGATTACGATTACAGCAAAATCAGGAAGTAGTCGATTACGATTACGATTACTTTGTAAAAGTAATCACAATTACTCACGACTACATTTATTCTGCATCTTAGAAGTTATATTGGAAGACAATATATGGATTGCGCTGAAAAGGCCTAATGAGATAACAGACTTCCTTTAAAAAAGATGCGTCATTTGCTTGTTGCGTCATTATGTAGCCTACCTATTGCCCATTTTTATAGTGGACGATTTATCGCATCCAACGATTTGCATTCTTGCCAGGTCCATGACTGCCGCACCCCAAATTTCCCAATAGGGTGAGGAGCGAGCTCGAAGGGGACTCAAAGTATTTCGTAGACCAACATAAATTATTGAGTATTTTCGAGAGATTAAATGAAAATTCTCTCCAGATAAGCTTGATTTTGAAATGCATGCGTCTTCCACTCAACAAAAAAAGCATAGCCTACATTATTTATAGTAGGGATACATTTAAATCAAATGGTTGTTTAAAAAACTTTGTTTAAAACATGTTTTGAACAAAAACTTTAAAAAAAAAAAAATTATATTTTTTTAGGTTGTAAAATTATGCCATAATTGTGTAAATACTATTCAAAAAACATGTTGTATGAGCCTATACGGACAATAACCACCCGATTTAGCCGACGTACATCGATATGGGATGGTTGGAACCCTCAAAATAGTCGTTCAACAGTTATAGGACAGATACTTCGTCAAAGGAGCTATATTTACCCTATATTTTCAATTGTCAATGTCAATCCACATTCGTGACGTCATGGCTTAAAAAAACAGGAGTCAAACATGTTTGCTTTGAATTGATTTTTGTTTTAAATGCAACCCTAGTGTATAGTAATAGGCATTTAGGTTCCAGTCAATACCGTGCCACGACACACCAAAAGACATATGCAGTTTCGACCAACACGCGACTTCACGAAGTGTGCTACTAAAGCAAGACCTTGGCCGAAACTTAATGTATGTGTCCATTGTCAATAGCCGCGCTGGGTGGGCGTGACTAATAGTCCACGGTCCTTCCAATCTGAGCCCACAATGAAAATGCCACCCGGGCACCCACAGAGCATTAAAGACATGACAATTTGTGTCTGCGTCTCACGAAAGTTTTTCTTTTAGTCTGCTACGTTTGGGATATAACAATATCTTTTGATTATATAACAGACCGGAGGTCACGAATTACCAGCCTACACTAAAGTAAAACAGGATACCAGACGTTATAATTATGAATTACATGCCCCCAGCTCTACAGGTAAATCTGAACATCGGGGCCGAGAAAGGATTAAAAATTAATAATATTAAAATGCGATTACCAATATTATTGACGAAATTCAGTCTTCAACTTGAAAATATCACCCTATGAGTGCCAAAGACCAACGTTTGGACTGGGGGACGAATTGCTGTTTTGGTCCTGATTCTAGCTACCCACGCTAACATGATATATAAGCCCATGGCTATGACGGCAGGTCCCGATGTTGAGTAAAGAATTGTAAAATGAGGATTGGCGCCCGTTTCAAGTAGAGTCATATGAGAATAAGATGCAGAGAACATAAAATTCTGCCTTCAACGATTATGATGCAGCTGTTGATTTTCAATGCTTCGTTGTGGAAACCGTAATGTTTTATTTGACGGGTACAAAATTTCAAATCTTTGTCCGGTTTACGTACGTACTACATAGGCCTACTGCTCGCCAAGCAGCATCGGTCAAACTGCGTTTAACTATAAGCATAACCAAACATCAATACACAAGTTGCTATTTTAAACTAGGCAGAGTGGTGATTAATAATCCTGTTGCGAGGTACTGATGGCGTGTGGAACGTTTTGATAACCTGATATACAGCACGTCGGGTGTTCTTACAATCAGATTAATGTAGCCTACGTACATGTACAATGTTCATCGAATATATCTATTTGCTGTGGATACTTCTTACGCAATGACTAGCAAAGCTAATAGGCTACTTCTGACGTAATAATGAGCAATTGCATTTGAAAATCAGACGTTTGTGCTATCACGAGGCTGGTATAATATCTCTTCCTTGTTCACGAATGTTCAGTTTATGTTATAGTCCTTGTACAAATAAAAAGTAATCGTTCTTTCACAAAGAAATCGATTCGATATGGGAAGTAGTCGATTACGATTACGATTACTTCGGAATTTTTTCGAATGTAATTGATTGCGATTACGATTACTTGAAAATGCTGTAATCGTTGTAATCGATTACGATTACTAATCGCGATTACCCCATGTCTGGACTCTAGTCAAGTCAAGCCATACGAAAAAGGTGAGTTAAAAAAACATTTTTTATAAAGGCCTAAAAACCATTCGTTTTAAATGAAACCGTAGACCAGTGGTCGGGAACCTTTTTTGTCCAAAGAGCCATATTGACCCCATATTTTCGATTTTAACTTCCAAAGAGCCATACATTTTAATCAACTAATACGTCACAATTGAAAAACCGTGACGTCATGGTACCGCAAATTCGTCGACTTTCGTCAGTTGTACGAGATCATAGGTTCGCATTGACGATATTCTTAAATGCGAGGACTCATGGGGACATAAGTAGGCGGAGCCAAACACGATGGTCACTACACAGCAGCATGCATACCCACTGTAATGTGTGATACGTCAGTGACGTGGCTTCGGGGGAGGCACGTGAGGCAGTGCCATACCTGTCTACTAGATTTTGAACATTTTTTATTACGAAAATCACGCAACTTGCCTGTTGTTCAAAAATATAGCGTGAAAGGGGAGGTAAGGCATAGGTGAGGCACGGCCGGGATGAGCATAGCGTAGATAGCGTAAATATCATAGAATTTAAAATAATTGATAACACTGGTTAACACATATTTTTAGGCATACAAAGTAAGAGTGGTTCTGAAGGGCACTGATTCCGAAAATGACATTAGTTTTTTTTCAAATTGGCTCTTGCTTTGGAGATAACCCATGGGGACGACATGAGGGTTCTTCATAGTCAATTATTATATATTGAAGTGCAATATAATTAAAAAAAACTACGATTCTCTTCTTGCCAAGTGAAATATTCAATGGTAAATAGAGTACTTTTGGACTTTTTTAGGGGTACAAGAGCCAATCTCTAATCACTAATGTGATATTCGTAACCAGCAACCTCGAAAACCCCAGAAACGGCTCTTAAATGTTCTGCCCAATTTTTTTTCGTTCTGTTGACCAGTGTTATAATTGAATGTAATTGCCGCACCGATTCCGATTCGATTTCTCAATTCTCAAAGTATTCGGCGGTAACACAACGTTGTGCCACACGGCTACATTTGAACAGCAACTACCAAGCTACGTTGTCAATCAAGAACGTGGATCACTATATGGTGTTGTTTGTAAGTTGAATTTGTAATTGTGAATGTCACTTCCACAGAGTTCATTTCTCGCCGTAGATCAGGAAGACAATGTGTATTTGAAAACTGCATTGTCATACAGGCGTCGCCTTGTCTGTTATTCTCATTGGGTAATCAACACATCGTGCAATCCGAGATTTCGTGGCGGATACTTCGAGATTCGGGAGTGATATTGGTCGCAGGCGAGACAGCAACTTGGGTTTGAGGATTTTGAAAAGGGGGTCCTATCCCCTAACCCTGAATACGCCACTGTATTAACCTCTCAAATACATGTTTATACTGCCACAAGATTACAAGAATAATTATACTGGTCGTGTTGACGATTTAATAACAAGTTGCTGCAATATTGATAAATTATGCACAAAATTTGAATTTTCGCAAAGAGCCATACTTTATGCCCAAAAGAGTCATATATGGCTCGCGAGCCATAGGTTCCCGACCACTGCCGTAGACAATAATCAATAGTGCAGTATATCATATGACTGCGAATGTTCGAACAATACCATTCCACATCTCTGAGGGGGATTTTTGGGTATTTCTAGTGACCTGAACAAATTGAAATTGGCTTCCGATTGATTAAACCTGGGACAATCACTTTTATCTGGGATAATGTGCTAGACATGTATAGTCAAACAATAAACTGCAAAATAATGAAATTCAGGGCACATTCAAATGCGCTGAAAACCAACCCCTCTAACTGGTCTGTCAATTTTAAATGGAATTTTTTGCATTCAGCGTCCAAAAATTGACAGGAATAAATTTCTTTTCGGAAGAAAACAACCTTTGAAAATTTGTTAAACAGTATTATCATTCATGAATGTCGTACCAAAATCCGGTCATACCACGAGTGGACATATGCATGGAGGGTATCATATGGAACTTATCATAAAAATACGCAGTCGCTAGAAATTCCATGTTGTCATAATTCAATCGAATATATAGAAACACACTGAAAAAATAAACAGGATTTTAACATTGAAATGGAATGAGTGGCTCAATTCCAGGGTTAATTCCCTGAAAACGCCGACATGGTTTTTAATGTTGAGCAGACGGGAATAAGGCCTTCTCCGTGTGTATGGGAATCCAGGAAGAGGGGGATTTCAATACACATGAGTCACGTTAAGCTTCAGTGATGCAGCTTGAAATGACTTGAAACATGGTGATCGGAAAATAGGGAAATCGCTTGTAAACGTATAAAACGTACAGAGCGAGTATAAAATGGAAACGACGAATATGTATAGCCCCTTGACGGCTTGACATAATCATTTGTCTGAATCAGTGGTTCTTAACCTTGCCTCCAGCGCCCCCGCCCAAGGGGTGCTGGCGATTATGAGGGGGGCGGAAACGCTCAGTGGGTGATATGGGGGGCGCTGGGCTCAAGGGGGCGATAAGGGGGCGCTGAAGAAAATGACTTCGCCGTGGATGATGTGGTAGTAGGACATATTCTTAATGAGTATTCAGAAGGAATTAACATTCTACAAAATATGTTAAATTCCGAAATTTTGGTCGCGCTGCGCGACGATGTTTGCGACATATGTTTACATAAATGTAGTGGGTTATTATAATTCATATAAAACGAATTGCACGTACTTTTAGATCGCCAATTTCGCGTTATTTAAAACACTGCCGTCACACCTGCTAGGGTTATTTTCAACAAAATGTTTCGAATTAGGTATTATATCCCGCAGCGCACAGCGTGTGAAAATCGAAGAAGGAGGCCCTGTATACCCCTTTTGATTGAGAGTGAGAGCCCTTGTACATAAAATAAGTTTTGAAGCTTTGTGCACGAAATGAATAACTAAATACACCTATACTTGAGAGCAACAAAATTAAATCGTCAGAACATTTCTTCATCGTATCATAAAGGATGATACTATCTCGTGTTGTGGTTCACAACCTCACTCTCACATGAACGTTATATAATATGAGTTGCTTTGTTTGGAATACATTCATGTTAAAATAAATACCTGGGTACGGTACTAAATTCAATGTGATCAGATATATGCATCCAATTCTCACTTGGCATACTTTTAGTTACACAACGCAATAAGACAAAATCCAATACCATTAATTTCCCCGTATTGCCAATCGGCGATGTGAATTCTGGAGGGTTCGAACCACAGGGTAAGATACCGTACCCGATTGTTGCTGATATAACAACCTTGATTTGACCCTGAATATACCACGCACAATTATTATATGGTTTATTATAGTCGAATGACCCTCGAGCGCGATTAAAGCGCGAAATATTTCCAATACCAAAGTCCCAAAAATACCGACTGAACTTTGACCTCTTACCAAGACCGAAACTGCGTCAACCCAAACCCCCAATAGGTTAGCTCGAAGGGTGCCCTAAATTATTTCGGTGAATGAACATATATTTAGCATCATGTTTTTTCGACTCCCCCACGGAATAATACGAGAATACGCATAATTACGAATAGAAATAGGCATTTCGTCGTCGGCCATTACCACACCCCGATGCACGAAGACGTATGAAGTTCCGGTGAATATGGGACTCCGAGAAGTGTGTCAAAAAGATCGTCAGACAGATGACCTTAGCCGAAGAGGCCCTTATGTTGAGCATAAACTTCGATGTAGATAAGTCTAATTGTCCATAGGTGCTTAAATCGCTCGTGCCGAATTATCATGTCGTCACGATCTGCACCCCACAGGACTAATAACATCCATCAGAGAAAATTATTTGTTAGTGACGAAATACCAATTTTGTATCGTGTGCTTTCTTTAGTTTTTTACGTTTATATAGCGGACAAGAGGTAACAAAATAACATGTAACGATTTATTTGTACCAACGCGCATGCCCGAATATGGTCAATTATTAATTACCTGGCATTCATTTTCAAACAGCTCACTCAGCGCTACTGGTAAATCTGATGACGTGAATTGAGAGGATAAAAAGTTTATAGTGACATATATATGCAAGTACAACCCATTTCATTCATGCATTATAGAAAACTCTGGCTCCTAGGGCGATCACGCCACATAAACTTTGTTGACCATCGAAATCACGCGACGGGGTTCTTCGAGGCCAAGCCCTCATGAGTTTGGTTCATCACGCTATGGGTGCCCAAGACTATCGTTTTTAGGGGGGCTGACAAAGTGCTGTTAGGGCCCCCCTCTCACCCATTGTCCTTACAATATGGGAAGGGGGCGCTGGAGCACCATAATTTCAGAAAGGGGGCGCTGCAGGAAAAAAGGTTAAGAACCACTGGTCTAAATGTAAAATCTGGAAATTTTGACAAGTTGACAAGTTGATGATTAGAAAAATGTCATGTATCGGCCATAACGTCTTTACATGTGATTTAACGAGTACCGACACCGAGACACTGTAGTACACGTCTAGATTTCACACTATATATTTCCTATACTTCTATATTCGAGCATGCCAGCACTGACTTCGCATGGTTAGTGATTACTTTGAAGTCGCAAATGACTTGGTTTGAAGCTTTGTTGGTCCATTGGGTCTCCGACTGGGGGGCGTGCCCCCTTGGGTGGCGTGAAAGCATCTGAAGGGGGAGGGGGCAAAGCTGCGGTTAACCGAAAAAGATTTTCGCGCTCTGGGCGATTTACCTCCAATTCATGATTTTTGTTCTGGGTATAGTCCGAATTCCGTATTGGAGAATTCTCTCTTCAACAGTCATAACCTTCCATGCCATCAAACTATCCGTTGGGATTGCTAGCACTCTGGTTGCATTTTGTGATATGACGATAAGGAAGACGCGAAATTTTTCACTGTCATAAAATGGGGCGTGTCTTAAAAAGTTTGAGGACCACTGTATACGATCTTTTAGATAGATTGCGATACATCGTTTGTCGTTTCTCCCTTCACGCACTCCCACAAACCTTGAAAAGCGTGAGTCGGCAATCTGATAGTCGCAGTCGCAAAGAGTTCACTAGTAACAATATGAGCAGTGTTGGGATCAAGTCACTATACCTTCGAGTCACGAGTCATTTCGAGTCATTACACATTTTGACTCGAGTCAAGTCAAGTCAATCGATTTTCGAAGGTGACTCGAGTCAAGTGAAGTCAAGTCACGAGTCAAGTCACAATCCAAGTCAAGTTGCCTTGTCGAAGTATGAGGCATGATTACGTCATTGCATTTTGCTAGCTGTATGAAATACAGATTGAGTGATCATTGGTTCTGAAACGATGAACGAATATGGAGTTAAATATGTATCCAAGAAGGCGCTGCATAGCTTACATATACGTAGAACTGTTACATAGCCTCCGCTTGTAGTTACCAGCCAAAATAGAGAATTGAGAATAGAAACCGAATTGCTAACAGCAAATACATTACCCATTTACATATTAATATGATACAATTCGAACCTGCGCCAATTGTTGGGGAGTATATAAATTGTATTCGAATTGAATTTTAATAAAACAAGAGGTTTGGTTAAGGTAAAAACAGAGAACAGAAATAGATATTTTGCTACTAAATTACGTTACTACTAGTTTACGACAACCTAAGCTGTAAGCTTCAGTCACTTCGTTTCTTGTCAAAGTAAGGATGATGAATACCAACGGACGAAGGATGATGGGCGAAACGGAAAAGAACGATGCGAAATCTGAATGTGTATGGGAGAGTGTGTGCATTGTGTTTGTATATTTCATGTGTGTGAATGCGATTGCGCGCGATAAAATATAAATTGAAATTATATGTAATGAAATTATTTAAGCAATAAAAATGTTGGCGGACAGCCAGAAGAAAAAAAGCCAACGCAGATAGAGGCTCAACAGGATCGAAGACGAGAAAAAAATAAGGATATGAACGAAAGAGAATAGTTATATTTTAAGTTACATCGTTATACCTTTTCCGTTAGGAGAAAAACTGAAAAACGAGGAAAAAAACAAAAAACTGTTTAATTAAGTCCCCGAGCGGGAGGTGGCACTACAAATAAGAGAGGGCTGCCGAACGCCGGCGGTTACGGCGAGCCGGATAAAAAAATGAACGTCGTTTCTATAGACAACCTAACACTTTCATGGGGTGAACAGAAAATTTTCAAATTTTTTGTCATTCATTTTTATATAATAAATAGAAACTTTCTTCTCCTGTAGCAATGCGGCTTTGGAACTGAACCAAATTTGGTGTGTAGGCTTACATTAGTTAACCTAACAATTTTATCAAGTAGCCAGTGCGATTTCAGGAAGAAAGTCATTTTTGAAGAGCCCTAAGATTTACGTTTGCGTTCTGTGTGTGGACCTCAGAAATTTAGAGGTTCACGTTCACAAACGAACCTTGGTAGGTTCTGCACTGTAAACCTTTTTCATATATACTATTACAATTTTTACTTCATTATAACATCTTTGCATGAAATATATTGCATTTCAACTGCCACTCTATGCATGACGTTGGCAGCATAAGAAATCAATACCGAACGAGCATGCACCTTGACAATCTCAAACATTCTACTTGTTTTGTTACGAAAGTTGGCTTGAAATATCCAGCTTTTTGTTTGTGAAAATTTAGTGACACTCTGCTAGGGTCTACGCTCTCTCTCTCTCTTTTTCTGAACTAAACCGCATGCTTTCTGTTGCATGGTAGACGAGGCAATCCTGATTTGACCGCAATCGACATGTTTTGTGGTCGATGTAGTATTGTAGTGTAAGCGGCAGCATCAATTTATTTTGATGCTTACCGGTGCAGTTTATTCTCGCGTGCTTGAACTTGACACATGTGCATTTAAAGAGAGAACTTGAAGAAAAAAGATCGCTTTTTCCCTAAAAATTGATCAAGGTATCACAGACCCCCAAATTCTTTCTCACGGACGCTCAGATTGGGAACGGCTGCCCAACACGAAGAAAGGGTTCGCGCACGATCCTGTACTCTATGAAATGCGATAGGCTGAGCGATCAAGTATATTGCTTGTTGAAATGACTGAAAACGGAACGAAGTTCGGAAATGATCGACATATTATTACCAATGTGGTATAATATTTATGCTTCCAATGCAGTTGCAGCAGCAGAGTGGCGCAAAAGCGTGATGGTGTAATAACCCAGAGGTCGATGCATCGAAACCATCCTCTGCTATATTGCTGAATTGTGTTTATCATGGGTCTCGGTAACTATTGTTATACCTCCATGCCACATAACTAGGTTCTTCCACGCATATGACCATGCGTGACTTTGGTTGTCAGTTACCCGCAACTTTGACATCGATATGTCATGATGCATCGTTCAAATTTCATACATTAGTATTGCTTTCACATACATTCATTGCAGTAACGAATTTATTAACTCGAAGACTCTTCGTGTGCCCCTTATCGAGAGTTAACGGCACAATAACAAGCATACAGAAATAGATTCAAACGAAAACCAAATCGTCAAAGTATGACGTAATAATACAATAATAAAAAAATGAACGCGAGGCAAAGTCAGCTGCACCCGTAATCATAACAAGAGACGAGTGGAAATCAAATTATACAATACAGGGAAGACAACATAAAGACAAATATCGGTAGGTATTAATAAAAAAATTTAAGATCGCATAGAAACTCCTTCTGCCGACATAAATCAGGATTGGTTTATTTTCTTATAGTTGTCTCGAAGACAGACAGATGGAAAGCAGATCTACAATTAGCAATCACGGTGAACATACTGTCATTGTAATGGCTGGCACAGACAGGATAATTCATTAGATGTTGACCGATTGCTGAGTTAAACGCTGGGACCTGGTTGTAGGAAGTAGAGTAGGGTTATCATATTTTAGTGGCACAAATTCAGGATACTCTTCAGCGCTCACTAGCGGTTTTACAACATGGTATGAACACATTGTCTGTCAATATGACGTCATACGAGCAAACTTTTGCTTACCGACTGTATACAACCGTGGAGTGGCACATAGGTACTGAATTAGGCCATTTTTATTGTGAGGACCGATAATTGCTTGTGTCTGCAACATATTTATTCACGGACACGGCCCACCGGTCGCGTGTTTGACAGCCTGACAGACTGTTAGGTCAGTGGGGTTATCTGGTTCTGTGTTGCTACCAGAAGGTTCGACACAACATTTTTTTTAACCCCGTTCCGCCCCCCCCCCTCCAACAAAAAAACACTAATCTTTGTTCCACCATAGCGTAATTGATGGAACTTTTGGGGGCTGACTATATGGACCTGGTTGTTATATTTTGTGAATTAATTCTGCCAATAATATTGGTTCTTCCATATATTCCAATAAAATGCACCAGTAGGTTGCACATCAGGTGGTTTCCAACCTTTTACGGTCGCTACCTCATTTCCAATTTGAAGATGTTACGTGGTCAATGGTCATACTCAAAAAAATAATGCACTGATGAATAAGAAGGACAGCTTGCCCAGACTTACGGCATATTTTTAACTGAATACATTCAACATCGTCACGATCCCCAGAATGAAGACAGACGGCCCCCAGGTTTAGAACCACTATCTTTGACTAAATCACCCAAACTGCCCTAACCAACTTCAAGAACATACCGTTTTCTTATAATTGCGATTACAACTAGACTTGTTTGAGTAGACCTAAAGGAAGGTTATTTTTTATTTATTTTTATTGCAATTTTTGCGAGGGCGTTGGTCCCTATAAAAATCAATATGCGTTACACTCTAAATCGTGCATCGTTCTAAGAAAAATTTCAAGTTGATTTAATATGCTTAAAAACAATATTGTTCATGTCCAGTCCATTTACGAAAAAATTTTGAGCTGGCTTCGAGCCTTCAAAATTCCGGACATTTAGGCGTATTTCAGGATTTCCTCTCGGACGTAGTTTGTTATCGTGTGGTGATATGGAGCGTCACCACCTAAGTCACGTTTGAAATCAATTCAATTTCAATTCAATTTCATTTCATGCTAACAACTTCTTCATTTCAATACATCACAAGACTGTGATACAATGAAAGATAGGAAGACTGATATGGCGTCAAAGCAATGCGGAGTAGCTCCTTCGAGTGCTGATGCGCATTTAAGAAAGTGCCAAGCTACACGTGCTAAGTAAACCATAAGTAAAGAAACAACACGAAAAAAACACGCACGTTGTTTGTTTGTTTGTTTTGGGGTATTCATGGTGTTTGTCGACTACTATGGTCATTTACACCCGGCCGATAATTTTGTTATTTTCCGTAGCTGCCGACTTATAGCACGGCCCACCTCTAGGCTTTTGTAAGACACCGCTGACACGGATGAGGTGGCGAGGAGGAGCCTAGGTAAACCTCCAACACTTAGATATCGGAATTCGGAAGTCGACCTCGGTCGGACTCGAACCCGCATCCATTGGTGTTGCAGCCGCGGATTATACCACTGCGCTATCTCGCCACACGCACGTTGTTCATACGTGATAGAATGCATCAAATTGTAATTAGGATAGACCTCTTTAGCAAAATGACGAAACGCGTGCTATCACAAAGCAGCCGTAATCAAAGGCTCAAACAGCCGCGTGCCGCTCGCAGTTCTCCCTACTCCTGCTACAGGCCTATTTTATTTTCGCGTTGCCGTGGTTGCAGTATAGGAAACAGCCTTGATGTCTTGCTAAAAGGGAAATAATGGAAATAAAACGGATTTCCTAACAACCACGGGCAAAACAATAACATATAACAAGGGAAGAGTGTATGAAATATGGAATGCTCCCTTTCCATACTACATCATATAGGCCTACCATATCATGCCGTGTTCGCACTTCGCAGGTATATGGCTCGATCTCGACATTGGTTGGCACGTCACGTGGATAAAAACCTGTACAGGAATCAAAACGAAGCAAGTGGAAATTGATATTACCGTAACGGCTGCCGCGCTATAATTAGCTACCTAACTTTGTTTACATTCGCCAAATTTTGATGATTTTCTTTACCGGGGCTTAGCATATAATGCTCAACATGGAGTCATCGCATTGCTAGTTTAGAAGATGATAATAGATAGGCCTACTTCCTGCATTCGTGGAATTCCCACAATACATTTCAGTAGAGATTAGTATCCACTATCGCTATAACCTAGTCCACTATTTCGCATGACTTATCTTGCATCGATTCACTTTCAAAAAATAATTTCCCACTTCCCGGATCAGATACCGAGTAGGATCCCATCGCGTTCGCTGTTGCCCAATGAGGTTCGTTCGTGAATCGCGTGCCACCAGCCCTAATTCGCTTTAGAAATAATATGTGTGTATGTGTATGTGTTAGTTTGTGGTGGGGGTGGGGTCTGATTATGAGTGTATAAAGCAGGGGTCACCAACACGCGGTCCGCGGAACGCTTCTTAGTAAAGCATTTTGAAATGATGAAATTGATTTCAGTTTATACATATTTTTGATGCTGATCAAAGTAAGCCATTCTCGTGAGCCCAATACCACTAATCCTCACTGGCTGATACGGCTTCGGCGATGGTAATATCATTCTATGGAGGAAGAATTTGCTGATATGAACGGACATATTGCCTTGGCGTGTAATGGCCCACGACTGCCAAGACCGATACGCTTAGCAAACAACTTCGGGCTCCCCAAAAGACCACTGAGCTTTACGGGGAGATAGTTTTCCAGCACGTACCGTGTCTAACCCCTATATACTATCAATTGTTTAGTCCAGTGGTTCCCAACCTTTTTCGACTCATCGCCCCCTTTTCAAGCTCCACACCGATCATCGCCCCCCAAATATTGGGAACCGAAAAACAGTACTTCGTCATCCCCCCCGAAAGAAAACGTTGGTCTTTTGGCCCCATAGGGTGATAAACCAAACCCCAGACCCCACTCAGCCAGTGGGCTTTTTGTCGCTACATATCAGCTATACCCTATTTCATGTACTGTTTGGTGTATCACCGTATTTCGCCTAAACGCGCGAAGCGCCACAAATTTATATAATTGATGTTTGAATCGGTCAATATGGTCGATGTGGTATGTTGGAAAAGGTAGGACCCCTCAATAATAATTAAACATGTTCGGCGGAATCGTTATTATATTGACTTCTTTACATGATGCTATTTCGTGACCTCCTATATCTGCTATGTCAGAAGATATGGAAATCGTCAAAACGTACCAGAGTAAAAGACGCACATCATTTCATATTGGTATTTCTTTACTGGCAAATAATTTTTTCCTTGCGGGATGGCATTTGTCCTGTAGGCTTAAGGTCGCCAGGACAGGAACATTCGACGCCAGCCATTGAGGCCCCTATGGACAATTAAACATATATGTATATTGTATATATATTGAAGTTTTCAGTCAGCACAAGGCCATTTCTTTTGGCCAAGGTCTTCTCGCTGCTGATCGTTCTGGCACACTTCTCAGACTCGCATGTTACATGCTGGCCTCTAACTATTCATATGTTTTGGTGCACCGTGGCGCAGTAATGGACGACGCCGAAGTCTCCCATTTCCATAAATCATGCGTATTTTTGTTGGGTGACGGGTCCCCAACATCAAGATACACGAAAACTTTTGAAAAAGTCGCTTGAATTTCTAAAAATTACTCTATCATTCATGTTAATTCACGAAATAAATTTGGGCTTCCTTCGATTTCGGGCCCCCACTCCCAATTGGGGGGTTTGGGGTGCGGTAGTTACGTTTCCGACTCCAATATAGCCGTTTTAACGCGCCATCGCCCCCTATCGCCCCCTTTGTTCTTTTCGCCCCCCATCGCCCCCTTCGTCCGTTTTCGCCCCCCTATCGCCCCCTTCGTTATATTCGCCCCCCTAGACCGCCAAATCGCCCCCTGGGGGGCGATATCGCCCACGTTGGGAACCACTGGTTTAGTCCATGGGTGGCCAATCTACGGCATTAGAAGGAAGGTTATGCGTCAGTCGACACTTAATTCGATTGGGATGTAATGGCGGCTGTCAATATGTAAATTGAATTTACGAATTGACTCCCTAATTAATAAGAGGTTTGAATTATTCTTGAAATTTTCTTCTCACAATGCGCGGTTCAATACGAGTTGATTTTTGATTTTAATATAGTAGAAGTAGACTATAGTGTCTTTTGAAATATGAGCCCCACAGTACAGATGCGAACAGCAAAAGAAAATGATGCGCCCCACAAAGAAATATCAGTTTGTGATCATGTCATCCTCATGACGACGTAAATTTGTTTCTGGTATAGGCCTACGCTTGGGCGAATCCAATATATTTCCAGTCTACCGACAATCCTGATGGGAGATCAAGAATATGACAGCATGCAACAACGGTCCACAATAAAAATTGGTCCACCCAAAGAAGCAGCACAGAATGTATAACTTCCCTAAATTTTTGAAGACTCCTGCTGCATAGGGTTACCATACTTCCTCCCTTAGGAGGATTTCCCCCCTTTTTCAGGTTGTTGAAAGTGTCCGTCGATGACGCTTAAATGTACTCCTTTTTTGGCAACTCGTCCTCCTTACAGCTTGTAGAGCGAAGATAATGGATAGATTCGAGTAAAAATCGGCATAATTGATCGAAAGTGACACCTTTTATTTTAATCAACACCACTGATTTTTTGGGGAGCCGAACGAAAGTGATGACATTTTTTTAGTCAACAGCGCTAATTTTTGATAAAAAGTGCGTAAATTGGGAGCCGAAGCGGAGCCAAACTGTAAAATAATTTTTTTGAATATTGGGAAAAAGTACATGTCCTCCTATCCCGACTCGAAAATATGGTAGCACTACTGCTGCATCAAGTCTACCGGTGAATCTGATCACATGGGCGGTGAAAGGATAACTATTTGCTAATAAAATGTGAAATTATATTATCATTATATCAATTACGAAATGCATTCATGAATTTGAAAAATTTTTTGCGCTTTGCGCGATTAGAATGCGAATCTCTTGCCTATTCATAACACGACTACTCATGACTTCCGTGCTCATGGAAAGCCGATATGAGTAAATAGAGTAGTATGAAGTTTGCTGGCAATGGACAATTGGACATGGACGGACAGTAGGGCTGTTCAAAAATAACTTTTTCTTCTGGATTCCAGCCATTCAGGCATTAAATTGTCAGGTTACCCTAAAAAACGTTGCGCACCAAATTTGGTTCAATTCTAACAAGTATAAGGCTCCGGCAGATCCAATCAACATTTTTCATTTATAATGAAAATTTTTTTTAAAAAATTTTCAAATTTTTCCGTCAGCTCCATGAAATTATTGAGCTGTCTTCAGAGACGATGCAAAACAAATTTCACTCAATTCCAACAAGTAGAAGCGGAGTTATTTGAGTTTTTCGTTGATAATCCTCGGATTATCCATGATAGGCGATAATCCGAGGATTATTACCGAAAAACTCAAATTACTCCGTTTGTACCGGTTGTAATCAAGCCAAATTTGTTTTGCATCCTTTTTGAAGACAACTCGACATTTTCATGGGATTGACAAAAAAAATTTGAAATTTTTTTTCAAATTTTACGTAATAAATTAAAAAAATTAATTGGCTCTGCGGAAGCTTAGACTTGTTAGAATTGAACCAAATTTGGTATGCAGGCTTTGTTATGGTAACCTGACAATTTAATCAGTGAATTGCTGGAATCGGGAAAAAAAGTTATTCTTAAACAGCCCGTCGGACAGTTTAAGGTGAGTATGCGGCCTCCAGTTAATATGCACTGGAATGCGGCCGTAAAGGCTACCTACATAAGGAATCAAATTGCGGCCGTGAATGGCAAAAAGGTTGGCGGCCTCTGCTTTAGTTGCTGAAGAGTGTTATCAGTCAGAGGGCACAGCGTTGTATATTGACGTAGAGTTAATCAACGTTTTCTACTTTTATCTCGATATTGAAATCATGCCGCCCGCGACCAGTTTTGAGTTGGCGACCCCTGGTATATAGAGTAGTGATGAAACTGCCCGCTGAAGATTTGAGGGTATAGGTGTCGAGTCCCTGCGTAGAGACACTGTAGTGGGAATGGATATTTACAAAATATCTCCTATTGTTCTATTCACGCATAACGGAAGCGGCTGGCTAGTTAGAAGCGGCAGACAACTTGGTCTCAAACCTTTATGTTGCTATAAGATCTGACGGCATGGTTTTTGACAGAATACGCTATATCGTTATTCCTTCAAGCACTACCCTACCACAACCTTCAAATAGTGTGAGTCAAAGACTGTGGATCCCAAACATTTTCAGGTTGTGGCACCAGATACTCGCGGTACACTTACTCATGGCGTAGCGAACGCAAGGCGGCGTTACGCGATTCACGAACGAGTCGTATCTATCTACTGGTACTGGTAGACATGATGGAGGTGACAATTTCGAATATTTAGGGCACGTGATTGTTCATCACCATGTCCCATTTTTCATGCCTCACAGACAAGAATATTCTTGAGCCGAGATGGTCCCATATTTTCCCGAACTAACACATTGCGCAGAATAAAGCATTCACAATGCCTCAAGGGATAGCGTGGTAATAATATATTGGTTCTTGTAATTGCGAGTATACGGTTAATATAGGACAGCTTATATAAGACAGGTGTTCTCAAATTTCTTACCGCGACCAAAATGTGAGTGGGTATGTATGAAATATAAAAAGTCGCGACAATGAGTTATTCAAAACGCAGATCTATGAAACATGTATGACGCAGGTGTTTTCGAATGTGCATTGTTTTCTTCTGTGGGTGCATTTATGCTGTAGGGCTGAGGTTGCAAGGACCATTTCGGTGGCCGGACATATCAATAGCGAGAGTTTTGGCCAACCAGAGACGGTTTTATCGCCGCCGTTCATTTTTGAACCGCACTTGGCCCAAACGTATGTTGACCAAATCTTCATGTCTTCATGTGTCCTGGTGCGGAAAAGGTCTGCCCAGAAATGTCTGTGCTAATAGCCTCGCACCGTAGCATATTGCCACCACTAGACTACATCATCCAAACGCTCTCCGACGGTGTTTAGCGATACCCGGAATACACCATTCTTTCCCAATTGCGAATACGTTTAGAATTAGTTTTGTAAATTATGCTACCTCGCAACTTCAAAAGCACTGATGTAATGCGAATCAATATACCCAAGATGTGGCTCTTGGTTTGAAAAAGATTAGTGCCCCCTGGATTAAAGCATTTTATGCTATGGTATGCTATTTCAGACGCTCCTCACTCCTTCCATAGTTTTTAACATAACAACATTCTTCAATACCATAGTTCAGGGGCGGACAACATACGGACCGCAGGTCACGAGGGGATTTTGTCCGGCCCGCGGACAGTTTCCCATCTTAGTTGATAATGTGGTCCGCCGGCCAGTGTCCGGTCAATACCGAGAAAATCATTACCGAGAAAATCATTACCTAGAAAGCCATTACCGAGAATGAACACCGCTGAGAATGGATATTACCGAGAATGCAGGGTATGCAACGCAAGCATGTTATGTTTATAGACAGATCGTGTGCATGTGCATGACGGTTTGACACATTCGGTGTCGATTCTCGGATAGAAATTTCTTGACAACTCTTCATGAGTAAGTTAGATTCATGGGATTGACCGTTCTCGCGTACGCTTACGCGTGAGTTCGTAGAAGCGAGATGACTTTCATTGTCGGCATTTACGAAGTACTCAACCCAACTGAATTCATATCTCTGTAAATTTGAGGTGCCGGGGTTATCGGACGCCTGGAAATCATAATTAGGGATTGCACCATGTGTTGATTGATCAGGGAGAAGCAGACATGACGGCGCCTGTATGACAATGGTGTTCTCGAATCCACATTGTCTTCGTCATTATCGCCGAGAAATGGCTTTGAAATGACATTGCTGTCGCTACAATACATTCATTACATGCGATTTATCCCTTGTATGAGGACAAATGGGTGAATAATGTATCGATTCAGCTATCCGGTCCGCCACGTACTTAATTTACCTACATCCGGCCCGTCGATTGAAGAAGTTGGCCGCCGCTGCCATAGTTGATACATTTTACTTTGGTGATGAATATTTTGACTTGAAGTTCAAGCCGTCTTCGGCAGGGATACCCCTGGGATATTTCGAAAAAAAAAACAGATTTGGATGCTAAAAAACAGAAGCTCCAGATCCTATAATTCAGTCATATTACTATGAGATAGCTGTGAAACTGGAGAATGACAGGCATCAATTATAGCCATACTGACATAGAAGTAGGTGTTAGCCCTCGCTATATAAATTCCAACGGTTCACACTACTACATACATACACACTATACATACAACACTGCAAATCCTACAAATTATGTGTTGTTTTCCTTTCGACGCATTGCTATGAAGTTATCGGTGCGCGGCGACAATACTAGGGTTGCAATTGAAACAAAAATCTATTTAAAACAAACATGTTTACAACAAGGACTTTGCTTAAACATGTTTATCATTTTTTCAAGCCATTACGTCACCAATATTCAATTGTGACGTCATAGTTGATTTACAAGAACTATTGAAAATATAGGGTAAATATAGCTCATTTGACGGAATATCTACGTACTATAGCTGTTGAACCGAGGTTCCATCCATCCCATATCGTATACGTCGGCTATATCGGGCAGTGGGAATATTGGGATCAAGTCACTACCTTCGAGTCACAAGTCATTTCGAGTCAATGCACATTTTGACCCGAGTTAAGTCAAGTCACTCGATTTTTGGAGGTGAATCGAGTCAAGTCACGAGTCAAGTCACAATTCAAGTCAACTTGCCTTTTCGAAGTATGAGGAAGACTACGCAATGGCATTTTGCTAGCTGTCTGAAATACAGATTGAGTGGTCACTGATTTTGAACCGATGAACGATTAAGAGGTAAAAATACACGCAAGAAGGCGCTGTATCGCTCACATATATACGTATAACTGTTAAATTACGTAGGCCTATGTAATTCCATAGCCTCAGTTGATAGTTACCAGCCAAAATAGAAAATAAAGAAACGAATTGATAACATGCAATACATTAATTACGTACATATATAAGTGGGAGTATATAGGAGTATATAGACTATATTCGAATTCAATTTCAATGAAACAAGAGGTTTGGTTAAGGTAAGAAAAGAAAACAGAAATATATATTTTGCTATTAAATTACTTTAGAACTGGTTTACGGCAACGTAAGCTATAAGCTTCGATCACTTCGTTTATGGTCAATTTATTTGTCAGAGAGCATTGAACGATTGATCGCTCTCACGGGTTTCTCGAACGTTCCGCGAACAATCCGAGCATATGCAAGACACAGTGATTTTTATCGACACCGATTAACCGAAAAAGATTTTCGCGCTTTGCGCGATTTCCCTCCATTTCATGATTTTTGCTCTGGGTATAGTCCGAATTTCGTATTGGAGAATTCTCTCTTCAACAGTCATAACCTTCCATGCCATCAAACTATCCGTTGGGATTGCTAGCACTCTGGTTGCATTTTGTGATATGACGATAAGGGAGACGCGAAATTTTTCACTGCCATAAAACGGAACGTGTCTTGAAAAGTTTGAGAACCACTGTAAACGATCTTTTGGATAGATTGCGATACTTCGTTTGTCGTTTATCCCTTCACGCACTCCCACAAACTTTGAAAAGCGTGAGTCGGCAAGCGGATATAGTCGCAGTCGCAAAGAGTTTGATTGTAACAATATGAGCCGTGTTGGGATTAAGTCACTACTTTCGAGTCACGAGTCATTTCAAGTCATTACACATTTTGATTCGAGGCAAGTCAAGTCAATCGATTTTCGAAGGTGACTCGAGTCAAGTCACAATCCAAGTCAAGTTGCCTTTTTGAAGTATGAGGCATGAATACATCATTGCATTTTGCTAGCTGTATGAAATACAGATTGAGTGATCATTGGTTCTGAAACGATGAACGAATATAGAGTTAAATATACATCCACGAAGGCGCTGCATCGCTCACATATACGTAGAAATGTTGAACTACGTAAGTAATTGCATAGCCTCCGTTTTTAGTTTCCAGCCAAATGGAGAATGGAGAATGGAGAAACGAATTGCTAACAGCAAATACATTATTCATCTACATATTGATATGATACAATTCGAACCTGCGCCAATTGTTGAGTATATTAATTGTATTCGAATTCGATTTCAATAAAACAAGAGGTTTGGTTAAGGTAAGAACAGAGAACAGAAATAGATAATTCGCCACTAAATTACTTTACTATACTAGTTTACGACAACGTAAGCTGTAAGCTTCAGTCCCTTCGTTTGTTGTCAATTTATTTGTGAGAGAGCAATGGAGGCTCAGTAAAACACACGTTCATTGAATGATTGGTCGCTCTCACGGCTCACACCAGCGTTTCGCGAACAATCCGAACATATACAAGATACAGTGATTTTCATCGACACCGATTATTTGATGACTTGAAATTGATTCGTGAATTTTACTCCGAGTCGCGAGTCAATCCACATTTCTGATGGGCCGAGTCAAGTCAAGTCAAGTCATTTTAGTAAAGCGACTCGAGTCTAGTCAAGTCATACGAAAAAGGTGACTCGAGTCATGACTTGACTCGAGTCATCCCAACTCTGAATATGAGCTTATAATATACGGTATCCATCATACTGCAGCGCGTGCATTTGAGATATGCTTCCGAATCAATGATGTGATTATAAGACATTGATGCATGTTTGGTTGGGGATTGATGACCTAACTTTTCAAAATGTATGAATTGCAAATTCAATTGGAACAGCAGAGTGGCGCAGCGGAAGCGTGCTGGGCTCATAACCCAGAGGTCGATGGATCGAAACCATCCTCTGCTATTTTTGCGGGGCCATATTTATTACGTGGCCGCGATTACCTTCTGTGCCCATTGCTCATAGAACTACGACAGACCTACGCGAGAACCAAATGAGTCTCCAGCGGTCGCAGTAGCGAATATTCAAATGAAAGATTTGAAAGTCGTAGTGGTGAAAGGTTCATATGAGCAGCAGTTGAACATGCGTCAGTCGACCCTAAGGAAGATACTAACGGAGTTTTCGATCAGGACGTTGCTCATCATCGCCCACGTGGAGACTTAACGGGAATTTAGTTAATATTCCCGAGTCTCGACACGGAGATTGTTTCTTCGGCGCACAGTGCGGCAACGCAACTGATGCCAGAGATGCTGGTGTGAGTCCGGTGAATGAGAGTTTTCTGTTCTTGGTAAGGGACGGAAACCCTGCCCAGTACTCTGAATGTCTAAGTCAGTGGTTATCAACCTTTTTCGCGTCGTGGACCCTTTTGACCGTCACGGACCACTGCGGACCCCTCCAGTTTTCGTTCCAATTTAGATCAATTGTCGTGTAACTGTCATCTGTCTTGTGCAAATACTAACTGTGGGCTAGAGATAAGCAGCAACAACATGAATTTTCCTGAAAATTGCAACTTTCTAATTATGTAGAAATTGAGAAGACTTATATTATTTCAAAGCGAATTCTGTAGTTACATTTCTTGAAATTTCTTGAAAATTTGTGCCGTCGATTTGATATGAACGAGCGACAAAAAGCAATGTTCACAAAAATAGTTGGTGGCGAATGTGATAAGTAACGTGTAACGCTTCCGACGACACCTTTGCTTATATGATAACAACATATGTGGCACCAAAATTAAGAAACAGATTTTAATGACCATATCACGTCCAGTCTAGTCATTGCAATCTATATAGCAACTCATCTTGAGGTTATTCTGGAATAACGATTATGTATATCACAGGAGCAAGTGTATTTTTGTATCAGTAGGATATTGGCGATTTGGCAATTAAAATGAGTCAACACAGTATAATATTTCACCTCAGAATTCCTACTTAAGTGTTGGAGGTTTATCTAGGCTCTTCCTCGAAGTGGGCCGTACTATAAGTCGGCAGTTAGGGAATAAAAATTAAGAATATAGGCCTGATGTAAATGACCGTAGTAGTCGACAAGCACCATGAATACCTCGAAACAAACAAACATACAAACCTCAGACGGCAATTCTGTTTATGTGAGTCCTGAAGTTTTAGCAGTTATGTCGCGAAACAGCATTGTGAGTTCTTTACTTTAAAGAAAATACAAATTAGGGTATCGTAGGGTTAACATATTTTGGGAATCTGAAAAGAGGACACTTTTTCAAAATTTTAAAATTTGCATGTTCGGAGGAAAATCCTGAAAAAATGGTAAATTTTCCACTTCGTAAGTCGGTTGACTTAAGGTCAACTGTGCGGCTCAGCTCTCGATATACCCACCAGAGCGTTACTTTGGTGCTGATTTAAGTTATCTCAGTCGAATTTGGCCGTATATTTGACAAAAAATCTCAAAAAAGAGGAAAAAATCTCAAAAAAGAGGACAAAATCTCAAAAACGAGGACAAAAGGGCGTCCTCCGAGGACACTTTCGAAAAAGTCAAAAAAGAGGACAAATCCCCGTAAAAGAGGACGTATGGAAACCCTAGGTTATCGACAATTTTGCATATTTTGAGGTTTTGCGAACGCCCTGAAAGTGCCCGGTTGAGAACCACTTGTCTAAGTGAAGAAATACAAGTGAAGGTGGGTAAACGACGGGAGTAACTGGCTGCCCGTCGCTTCAATCAGTACCCAAAGAGTAGCTCCTAGTTTCAAAAAGGTTGCTGACTCCTGCGATACAGGAAATAAAATACTTTACAATGAACATGTGAGAGTATTTCGACATTACCATACGCTGTCCATCAATCTAACGACCTCCTGGACCTACTGATATATACCGATTAGCAGTAGGGATGGCGTCAACGTGAGGTTCACGTTCGCGTTCTGTGAGTGAACCTAAGATATTTAGAGGTTCACGTTCACAAACGAACCTTGGTAGGTGCACTGTGAACCTTTTTCATGTACTACAATTTTTCACGTCGTTTACCATCTTTGGTTGAAATTCTTTGCAATTCAACTTCGGACCCTCTATGCATGGTGCTGGCATCATAAAAAATCAACACTAATCCAACAAGCACCTTGCAAATCTCAAAAATTTTACTTGCTTTGTTACAGAAGTTTGGGCGAAATATTCAGCTTTCCGTATATGAATATTTAGTGACTCTCTTCTGCAAGCTTGACCCGCAATCAAACAACATCCAGAATGAAATACAGTACATATATGTGATCAGCAAGTAATGCTTATTCAACCAATCAATGAAATTGGCATAAATAATACATTGTTGTCAAATGTAAGAATTCTAGCAGGCGTACGGGATCCATGATGATATATTTGGTGTATCATAAAAACCAAATCCGTGCAATTGGAGTGTTGGCTACTGTAAAACATGTTTATGGGGTAATATCGGTAGCAAGTCCAGAAACCCATTTTACACTCTGTTCATTGCCCAATATCAGGCCTAGACAAAGTGCGGCCCGCGGAGCTATTCTGTGCAGTCCGCGTAAGGTTGCTTGAAATTGAAAATATAAAACCTACTTTTTAATGTTGTTGCGTGGACTAAAACCATAGGATATATAAGCTGGACCGTAAATTCGTTTACTCTCAAATAGGGATAAGGTGAATGTGAGGTTCACGTTCGCGTTCTGTGTGTGCACCTCAGAAATTTAGAGGTTCACGTTCACAAACGAACCTTGGTAGGTTCTGCACTGTGAACCTTCTTCATATATTACAATTTTTACTTCATTATAACATCTTTGCATGAAATTTAATGCATTTCAACTTCCACTCTATGCATGGCGCTGGCAGCATGAGAAATCAATACCAAACGAGCATGCACCTTGACAATCTCAAAAATTCTACTTGTTTTGTTACAAAAATTTGCTTGAGATATCCAGCTTTTCGTTTGTGAATATTTAGTGACACTCTGCTAGGGTCTACGCCAGTGGTCGGGAACCTATGGCTCGCGAGTCATATATGGCTCTTTTGGGTATAAGATATGGCTCTTTGCCAAATATTTATTTTTGCACTGAATTGATCAATATCGCAGCGACTTGTTGCTAAATTTTCATCACGATCGAAATAACTATTCTCGTGGCAGTATAAACATGTATTTGAGAGGTAAAGACAATGCCGTCTTCAGGTTTAGGGGCTCGGACCCCTCTCTTCAAAATCATCAAATATAAGTTACTGTCACGCCGGCGGCCAATATCACTCGCAAATTCCATGCGCCGGCATTGTTTGTAATATACTGGAGCCGAATCTCGGCACTTGTTAATTGGCACGCTAATGATTAGTTCTCTGATTGCGCCGTTTATTTAGTTGCCTGGCATAACGACTTCGTGCTGTTAAGATGTCTCTTCTGTAATAAACGTTTATTGTGTGGCGACATCGTTTTGTGGTGCAACAGGGAGTACAGGCTCTGTATCCTGGCGTGGTGGCAGCGATGGGATTCGAACCCACCCCATCGAAATGACTACTGACTCAAACCTCCTGGCGATGTATCCGAATCGAAATCATGAATTGTGCGATACGTTGAGTCGAAGAGCACAGCAGATATGGCGTCGCCCATTTCAAAACGCAGTTTTCAAATACACATTGTCTTCCTGATCTACGGTGCGAAATGAACTGCTGTGGATGTGACATTCACAATTACAAACTCGAATCACAAACAACGCCATAGCTATCCACGTTCCGTATTCTCCACGTTCTGTGTAGTATAAAATTTATGCGTGTAGCGCAACGTTATGTTACCGCCGAATACTTTGAGAATGGAGAAGTAGATAAGTATTTAGGGCGGAGATAATAAAGTTGGATTAGCAGTAGAAGTCGATTATCGCCTTCGTCAGGATTTAGCAACCCAGGATTAAGGAAACCGGTTGATCGCAGCGCATAAAGTTAGTGTTAATCTCTTGATTTATCAAACCGGAACAAACTATAGATAACTTGTTATCGATAAAAACTGCCTACCATTCCTACGCACAAATATTTCCGATAATGACCGTGCCAGTGGTCTCTCAGGTAATAGCTTCACTAATTATGTTCCCGCCATTGCAGAGCGATACCAATATTCTATAATCCATTTCTTAGCGGTACCGAACGAACTGGACACGACCTTAATTTCGCGATGATGATAATTCGACATATTACAGTGACAGTGTCGCTATCAGCAGGCTGCTGTTGTTGAAAATGATGATTTTCATGGTACATGAGATATAGCCAGGCCTGTTTATTTTTGGATTTCTCCAAAAATAACAAAAATAGCTTAGTTTTGGATGTTTTCAAATTTTATTTTTGGAGAATCTCCAAAAATAAGAAATGAAGGTGTTATTAGCCCTATTACTACTGGAAAACTCCACCGAAAGTACGTTATTATCATGTATTAAAGTGCTCTAACACATCGACATCATCAGTGATCTTGATCTAACTTTCCAATACATTCGTCACAAATTAATTCGTTGGCCTGGAGAATGTCCTCTAAAGAAAAATAGGTGAGAGACACCCGGCCGAGACCCTTATCCTTTTCGAGATATCGGCCTCGACCGTCGCAATTGTGGGAAACGTTGAGCCTAGGGGTCCAAAAACAGATGGGTGGCAAACTCTCCAACCTCCTCAAACTTCTGAGCCTTTGCTCCTGACAAGCGCTCGTAGTAAACAGTAATGCGCTTGAAACCTCATATCCTCCACGAAGATGCGTGTCTCATTGAACTTGACAGCCCAACACCCTCTGACCAGATAACCTTCCTTGTGGCGGGCGTCGTTGTCGCAGTCCTCACCTGGACACAGAGCTCGAAGGCGTTCGACCAGGCGCTGGAGCTCCTCCTACGCCACGATCAGAACGCCAAGACCCTGAAGCTTCCTGACGGTGGTGCTCAACTCTGTGACTATGCGATTGACAACGATCAGTTCACACTACTGCAGCGAAGGTGTGCCGGACTTTTCTCGTCCATAACACCAAGGAGTTTAGTACGGTGTCCAGTCAATCAAGAGGTCACCTTTTTCATTGACAACCAACGGGCGTCAACAAACTTGGGACACGTACTTTCCATCTCCTGGATCAAGTTGTGTTGCCATCTGAGGCAGCCAATAGGTCCCGTCATCGTGTAGACGAAGTGATTGTGACATAGGCGGTGGTAATTGATTTCGCCGTTCCCATTGCCTCACTCAGGCTGCCTGCCCGTCTTCTCTACGTGTCGCACTGTGAAACTTACAGGAGTGCAAAGACTGAGGGGGCGGGAAGCCAAGGTCAGCAGAAACGTGGACTGGAATGAGTGGAAGTAGTTTTAGCGTTTTGGTGACCCCTCCCTCACACACATGCTGTTTTTATGAGTTTCCTGGTTGTTTACATCGCTCTGACTTGTTTATTTCACTGAAAAACTTGAAAAAACATCATCCAAAAAAATCTTATTTTTGGATGTTTTCAAATCTTATTTTTGGAGAATCTCCAAAAATAAAACCCAACATCCAAAAATAAACAGGCCTGGATATAGCTGTTTCATTCAACAAATTGACAACTGATGGCCTTTAACGCGTTTTCGCATTATGATGTAACAGATAACGCCACTTGATTGAAAACTCGGGACACCTCGACTAACCATCGGGCGTAACCTTTCCATCTTGATGAGTCGCAATTAGCAGTATTCAATCACACGATTAGCAATATTCCGGATCAGCTAACTTTATTATCTCCGCCTGAGATGCGTCCCGATTAGCAGTTTTTAATTACATGATTAGCATTCTCCCGGATCAGCGTTAAATTTTCTCCGATTAATATTGGAACAGATCAACAACAACTTAGATATAATTATTATTGTGCCATAGTAATAGCATTGTTTCTTAACCTTTTTAGCGACCTTACCCCTTGTGCTTTCAATAAGATTTCCCGTGCCCCTGCCCATTGTTAACACAATTTCTGATGGTACCTATATAAAAATCAGAAAGACCATTCACATAAAATCGGGCATAGCGCGAAGGGTATTTTCCAGTTGCATGAATTGGCCCAGGAGATATTCCACAGCATATAGGCCTATTTCCACAATGCATCTCGTACACCCTGTTGTGGTGCTTCGTACCACGAAGGGGCTATGAACCTCTGGTTAAGAACCCCTGGAATAGAAACGACCAATCGCCAAAGAATCCGTTGGTGTTACAGCTGTGTAGCGTACTATTTTACTCGCCACCAACAATAACATGGCCCGTCTGTGCTTTACCTCTCGTTTCGAGCTTTATTTTCGAACAATAAATATCAGTTTTTACAGGGAAAATGTGGCGCACACGAGGAATCCCATGCAGTGAGTTCGAATTAGTGCTACCATGACGTCACGAATTTCCAATTGTGACGTAACAATTGATTGGCATGTATGGCTCTTTGAGAGTTGAGATGGAAAAAATAGGGCCAATATGGCTCTTCGGGCAAAAAAGGTTCCCGACCACTGGTCTACGCTTTACGCTAGGGTTAGCATATACGTCCTCTTTTTTAAGATTTTGTCCTCCTTTTTGAGAATTTTGGTCAAAATTACGGCCAAATTCGACTGAAATTAGCACCGAAGTAGCGCTCCGGCGGGTATTTCTGGAGCTGAGCCGGTAAGTTGACCTTTTTTTAGTCAACCACCTGATAATGTGAAGGTAAAACTGTATTTCAGGTGCTGAACGAGAAAGTTGACCTTTTTTTAGTCAACCACCTGATAATGTGAAGGTAAAACTGTATTTCAGGCGCTGAACGAGAAAGTTGACCTTTTTTTAGTCAACCACCTGATAACGGGAAAGAAAAACTATATTTCGGGCAATGAGCGAGAAATTTGACCTCTTCAAATTTCCAAAATATGGTAACCTTATTTTACGCATATTTACAAAACAAATTCTTGCCGCGTTATATTTACATATATGCCTACCGCTTACAAATTCGCCGCAATAATCTAGTCAGCAGAAAGAAACTGCTTAAAACTGCGATATGCGAAGCCTGAAACTCGGTATAGCATTGAAATTTTCCTTCAGAGAAGGCAGAAAAGGGAGTCTAATATGGTCGAGTGTTAATATGTCGCGATTACGCAGCCTGCACGTATAACTCGCATGTGCAATTCAGATTCCAAATAAAGTCAATATAACAAATTATGCCGTAACAACTAAAGTAACAAGAGGTCACCAAACCTTCTTCGTTGTCGTTGTCACATTACTCATTACAATGACTGCATATGGTCAGTGCTTCAAATTGTTTCTTGATACGTTTCCCAATCGCTAATTCGTAAAACAAGTCAATCAGTGCCCGTGATCACTATATGAGTCAGGGATATCTAGATATCTAGATATCCCTGATATGAGTTATCATCACCCATAAAGGATGAACGGGCATGTCAAAAGTGAAAGCCGAACGATCAAATTCAAAGGAGGTTATGAGCACAAGATATTATTTTACCGGAGTCTTTACCAGTCTTTTTCGTAATTAGTGCCGAGCAAGTAGCGGTGGTTAAGGAGTAACATTTCAGTCTCTCTTATGGTAAAAGCACGAAGACGTACAGTCGTACACTCTGGCAAGGGAGGGCGTGGGCTAATTTCAGAAGAACTATAAGTTTGACTTAACAACAAGGCTATTTCACCAAGCTGCACAGTGCATACTAGGTTTATGACTAGAAAAAAAATTTCAAAATTTTGTGTGTCCTGCAGTCACAAATGATGAGCTTTTGTGTCCTGATTTCAAAACTCACAAAAGTTAAGACTGTTTGAACAAAAACCTCCCGCACAAAAATTTTCCAGTTTTCACTGTTTGGAGGATAGGCTTTCTTTTGTAGATACAGACTATATAATTTATTTATCGACTGATTTGAATTTAACTGACCCAATTCCAATTGCGAAGATTTAAAATAGTATTTTGGTACATTTTTATCGGCCAGATTGAATTATTCCTATCGTGTTCTTGTTTACAGTCAATATTAAATAATTAATAAATAATTATTAATTTCGATTTTAGATGTAGACTGTATATATCGTATAATTTCAATTTGTCTGACACAAATCAAACTGGGTGTTCGAAAAGGCGAAAGTAGAACAACTCTAGGTATTTTCAGAAGTCTAGAAAGCCGCTTAGAAAAATATGATGTACAGGAAAATTTGAAAATCTCATATATCATATGTGACACCGTAGCATCTGTTGATACTGGACGGCAGAATGGCGTTGTTTCGAAACTGCGAAATGCAATGATGAGCATGGGTTTTCATATCCCTTGCCAACATCATATTATCGATTCTTAAAGCATACATTAGAGTTCTTCGATCCAACGTCTTCAAGAAATCCAACTCTCGGCTACAAATTTGGAGATGATGTGGTAAAACACTACGAAAACTAGGTGC
Source organism: Botryllus schlosseri (assembly GCF_051294905.1). Lineage (NCBI taxonomy): Eukaryota > Metazoa > Chordata > Ascidiacea > Stolidobranchia > Styelidae > Botryllus > Botryllus schlosseri. The sequence goes on from NC_137249.1 coordinate 19,324,019, forward strand.
AATCCACCAAGCACGAATTTCAGATAAAAATATTAGGAAACCGAGGATGTAGGGATGATTTTAAGTTTATCTATGGCATGTGCAGAACATGCCGTTCTTTCAAAGAAAATAGTATAGATTACCACTGATCAAATGGCGTGAACTTCCATCTCTACGCAATGCGAGAGGGTGCTCAAGGGTTGCGTTGCGTACTTCCACTTCCCGAGATAGAGAATAACTCTGGAGATGCTTAGTTGTCGCAAATGCGTGTCAGGAAGATTGGCATTCTAACCAGATGTCTAAAGATGGAATATACTAGAGCCCGACCGATTATCGGTTCGTCGATAATATCGAGACGATATCACACTTTGAAAGAATTATCGGTATCGGCCATTGGAGCAGAAAAATTAACGGCAATTTGCGTGTGGCGTCACAACATGGCGGAAGGAAGCCAGAAAACTATAATCTTTGATCGCTAGACTGAGAATATTGATATATTTCATATAGCTTACACTTTACAGGTGTCCAGATGCAGCCTTTCTAGTTCATTTTATGTTCAAGTATAACAATGGCTGTAAAGAAGTTCAAATAAATGCCCTCTGAATATTTGAAAATGTGCTTATGTATACATCCAACTTCTTTTGAATATCGGCTGAATGTATTGGGGTTATCGGCTAAGGTGTGAGATATTGGTTTTATCGGTATCGACCAGGGTTGTAATGACTCGAGTCATGATTTTTCGGTGACTCGACTTGACTCGAGTCATTTTATTGAAATGGGTAAATGACTCGACTCGACTCGAGTCAATATTTGGATTGACTCGACTTGTACTCGAGTCATTACGCATGACTCGACCCAAGTCATTGACTCGGCTTATTTTATATGACTTGAAGATGTAGAAATTTGCAAATCGTAATGGCTAGATCAACGCATCTGACGAATTCTGCCGTGATCGCTAATTGTCACCACTGCTTCCGATGCACTCGTCTGATATCAGATATGCCGCCGTAAAAACAACAGACAATGGTACATATTAGCAATGCATTGCACAAAATGATCCAGTAATGAAGGTGCAATAGATCCTCCGCTATCAAAGTACTCAAGACTTTTCAATTATACAATACTCTTCAATTATACAAGCAAACAATCGAAGCAAAGTTCAATTAGAGCCAATGCAATGACTCAAGACTCAGATGGTCAAGAGCTTGAAAGAGCTCAGCGGTTCTCAACCTTTTTTGCCCCCCTTTATGATAGTGAAAAATTTCGCGCCCCCTTATCGTCATATCACAAAATCCAACCGGGATGCTAGCAACCTCAATAGATTGTTTGATGTCATGGAAGGTTATGACTGTTGATGAGAGAATTGAAAAATATGAAATTTGGTCTATATACAAAGAAACACACGTGAATTAGAGGTAAATTTCGCGAGCGCGAAAAAAAATTTCAGTTGACCGCTTCTTCGCGCCCCCATCGGATGTTTCACGTTGCCAGACGTCAGGAATTTCCCGGACATGTCCGGAACTTCACTGTTAAAACTGCGTCCCGAATGAATTTCGAAAATATGCCGGAATGTCTGGAATTTTGAAGTAAGCTCATATTTTTTTCCTAAATCAACATAAACAATATTATATTTGGGTAGATTTATGCTACGTGAAATATTTGTTTGCGCTACGCGCAATTTAGTATCACATATGTCGTTAATATGGGGACTACCGCCCTCGCAAAAACTGCGATCAAAGATAAATAAAAATAACATTCATTACAGAAATAAGTCTAATTGTAATCGCAATTACAATTATACAAGATAACGGTATATTCGTAGAGTCGGTTTACGCCGTTTCGGTGCTTTATTCAAAGAAAGAGGTTCTAAACCTGGGGGTAGTTTGCCTTTATTATGGGGTTCGTGAAGATGTTGAATGCAATCAAATCAGTTTCCAAATATGCCGTGGATAAGTCTGGGCAAATGTGCCGACCTTTAATTAGTAATCAGCCTATCAAATTTTGAGCTGGGCCACGGAACATTTTCATATTGGAAATGGAGTCGCGACCATAAACGGTTGGAAACCAGCAGGTGTGCGGTGGTTATAGATCAGTGATGCATTGCGCACAGGCATTAGGCTGATAAATAATCCTATCGATGTGACATGAGCATGACTTTACAATGTACAATTACTATGTACAATTTAAAGAAGTATTCGGAAAATTTGAAAAAATGATTTTGAACAGCCCCGTTGTACAATAATTTCTCCAATGCTGTAAATGCGATGTAGTCTGTAAGGCAATTGGGAAAACCTTTAGTAATATCAAACGGTATCAGTTCTTTTGTGACTGCACAGTGCACATAGCTGCACGCTTTTACAGCATGCTGGCCTGGTGACAATACCTCTCCAGACATAAACATGCATTTGTTGATTCTCTATTAGCTCTGACGCGAATTCGTTGGTTCTTTATCAGATAGCATGTAGACGTGAATTCGTTGGTTCTCTATCAGCTATTTGTGAGCTGTCGTCGATGTGCTCGAAATAAAAACTGAATGCTTGCTTTTGTGATGTATATCGGACTGACAAGACAGATATTTGATTTTGAGTTCTAAGATTAGTGGAGTTATCATTTTGGCGGCCTGTCTTGTCTACCTGTAGCATCAGAATTCGATATCACCCAAGCAGGATTGAAAACATGAGTTGAGCATGACTTCAATACTGTGACTTGGACTCGGACTCGAGTCATAACACTATGACTCGGACTTGACCCTTTAAATGGTGACTTGGACTCGGACTCGACTCGGTGATGAACTGAAAATGACTCGACTTGACTCGAGTCAAAACCACAAAAGTAAGATTGACTCGTGACTCGGAACCATGTGACTTGGTTACAACCCTGGTATCGACGCAAAAATCCAATATCGGTCGGGCTCTAGAATATACCAAAGATTATTTGCTGCTATCTTTGCGGTCGAATGTCCTGCAGCGATAAAGTGCCCCAAAACCCCATTGGAAGTCGGATATGTCCGTCGTAGATGTCCCTGGCACTAACATAATAACAGAAAGGGAAGTCAAATTGATGAATGAACTTTACAATAAGTGTAAAAGGGCATATATTTGAAGATTAAATTTGTAGCAAAGAATATCTTTGAATTTTAAATTTTTTCCATATTTGGACCAGTGTCGAAAATTGATGTTAGTTTGTGCGGGACATTTTTGTCGATTTGAACAAAATGATTATAATTTTATTAATTTATACCAAAATGTTCATCAATTCCTGCTACAGGCAAAAAATTTTTTTTAGTCACACTGCTCGGAAGGCAGCAACCAAGAAAATAAGTATCACAGTGGTATGCCAAATGCATTTCAATATCTTTATAAAAACACGAGGAAAGTGGTTTAAAAAGAGTTCAAAATGTATCATCCCCTGCGCAGCATTTATCAACAGTGTAATTCACTGCTTTCAATGTAGAAATAAAATTAACAGGCTGGAGAATACAGCTACAATTTTCGACTCGGCCCGGCAACATATTTTCTGCTTCTCATTTGACTCGCGGGAAAAATAATTGTCCACCCTGGGACTAGTGCTACAACGTTACTATGCATCGAGAAACATTGATTACTGCCTTAGAAATCATCAAATAGGTATAATATTGATCACCAATTTACAATTTTCCAGGGTAATAATGCTGTAAATGTATCACCCAATCACAGTCGAAGTTTTTCGAGCGGAGAAGATAACGGGATTGCTAGTATACATCAGCATGTTCAACGCGAGATGCACACCTTCCATTTTGAGACTTTTCCGCTAAACCTAACCTATATCACATGTAGAGAATTTCAGTAACAACTTTGCCAGAGCAGTTGCAACCTACGGTTTGGTCTAGGAAACAAAGCGTATTTCAATATTAATTTTAGTATGACTCGAAGTGACTTCATTAATAAAAGCCAGTCAATATTGATATTGATGTTGCTCTCTTTAATCGAATTCTGGGCACAGAAGAATGAGTCAGAGAGGTGTCGTATACATATGTGCCAAGCCCCGGATTGCGCAACCCATCGTAAACCAGCTCAGAAGTAATAATAATTGGAATTAATGGAATGCTATTGTCGCACTGAATCCAAAAATCCAGCGCAGCGGAAGCGTGCGCAATTGGTGCTGTGATAATTACGACAGTTCCGCTTTGTTGATCATCGCCCATAGAGCTTTGTCTGTGGGGCCACAAAGCTATGTCAAATCGAAGGACGGTTTGATATTTTCAAACAAAAATTGGTTTATATACCGCCGAGTGTGCTGTCTTCGATCCGATATTTATTTCCGTTCGGAATGGGAAAGAAGTGGTTTCGGCCACAATTTGGGAAAATTGCAGAGAAATTATGTAAGTTTAAATGTGGGGATTTCTAAAAATTGATATTTTTTGCGTTAAATATCATTGGTATAGGAATGAAAGGGAAATAAGAGAAAAGGTCGGTAACTACTACAATCTACTAGTTCTGTTAAAATTGCACCTGGTCCTTGCAATTATAGCATTGTTTCTGTAATTTGGCAGAATATTAGTTACGTGTGGGAACAAAATGACCTGTGACAAAAAGGTATCACCAATATAGCAGAGGATGGTTTCGATCCATCGACCTCTGGGTTATGAGCCCAGCACGCTTCCGCTGCGCCACTCTGCTGCTGCTGGGAACAATTGAGCATATGAATAATAATTGATGCATAGTGAGCAATTACGAATTCGACCGCAACCAAACATGCTCAATATGTTATAAACACAAATCGCAACATGCTTGATTCTCAAGCATCTCTTCAATGCACGGGCTGCGCAATTGTAGTTTTCGAGCACGTATACACATACTCATTCATTCTGTTATAAGCGGATTCTTGTTGGGCTTGCGACCGAGCGACACTCTTGTAGAACTGCACCTCCACGCTATTCAACCGATTCACGACAAAGGCAACGAAATGCACGTATACTCCCGCCTTCCTAAGCCTTGGCATCATATCACACCTTTATAGTCATGGACATTTTACACCGGACGGTATTCTCTAAACCAGATGTCCCCAACCTGAAGGCAATGGTTCCCAAGGGGCAATGAATATTTTTCAGGGGGCACGAAAAGTCTTCAAAAAATTATAATTTCAAAATCTATCACAAAAGAAATCAATGAGTTGAAATTCAAGTCAAGTCAAATCAGCGCACATCTCAATGGTGGTTCGTAATGTGGACACTGAGTGTCGCTGTGGTTGATTTGTTATTGCCGAACCATATGCAGCAGTGATTTGCCTGAGTACGACTTTAGAAACAGTATGCTGGTTGGATATCGCAAATCCAAATAATATATAATTCATTTAGAACAGAGATGCACTCCCACATTCCTGGATTCCACTGTAAATTTTACCAAAGCGCAAAGGTCCGGCACCACATCAAAGGCTATTTTTCCATTACGTTTGAAATTCAAGTATGATAGATTGCTAGATTGACTGTTTTCCGCATATTATAGTATGAGGAGCCGCTATGCGTTCCTGGATGTCACTGGACTTCAGCCCAATCGCAAAAGACAGGTACAGGCCAAAATTCCGTCGTGATATTGCGATTGGATCTAGAACAAAAAATTTAATGAAGACAAGAAGAATGCTTGGGTCAATCGTTGGGGAATTTATTTTGTCGGTACGAAATAAATGAAGCCAAGTTGGCAATATTATGCACCAGCCTCGCAAATAAGGATGAGATTAGAATCATCAACCAATAACTCTGCCGCGACCAGGGGTACATCATTCCGAAGGTATCACAACTCGGGGCAGAACCGGGTGACCGGGTCTCGATTCCGTGACATTCGCGTTATTCGCACGACACTAAAGCCAGCTGAGATAACCGGTTGACTGACATTTCATAAGCAACGAATTTCCGATCAATCCCGATCATCCCGGCTCGTTTGCTCTCCCAGGATTGCTAATATTTGCAATAAAGCGGGTTTGTAACAAATCTCTTCATAAGTACTGAGACTAATCTCCAATTATCGATGCATGGAATTAGATTATAGGGTATATATTAGACTGTAAGGTTACTCTAAGTTGGTTATGTACGGAGCTGAAAAAAAAACACGATATATTACAAATGCAATGGTGAATATTGCGGAGTCTACCATGCTAGTATGACACTCTTCGTACAGCATAATGGCGATAAACAAAGAGTGAAAATAAAATCGAAATTAGCAGAGGATGGTTTCGATCCATCGACCTCTGGGTTATGAGCCCAGCACGCTTCCGCTGCGCCACTCTGCTGCTATGTAGCGTAACTCGGAACGTAATTATATTATTCAAAATGGTAATTATGTCTTAATCGATCCCCTTCGAACTTCTTTCCGCTTGCTGTCATTGAAACATACAGTACTTGGTCTCTCAGCATCTCACATTTCATACAGTATGGTGCGCGTATCCGTTATTCGTGTTAGTTTAAGCGTAGGCCTATGCATCGATCAGTTATGTTGCATATAGACTAATCTAGATACGGTAAATCCGAACGCAATCATACGATGATACTTACATAAGTTATAGGAAGACGATCTTGCCTACTGGACAAGGGATGGTGAATACGCATGACATATCGGCGGATATCGCATTCTTACAACGTCGCAGGTCTAACACTACCTGACTGAGATTACCATTGCATGAACGCGCGTAGCGCTGTGCAGTGTGCCGCAGAAGTCGTCACTAACGAAGTAGCTCTACTTTTTCGGATAATCCAAGTACAATTTGACTACACATACTACTTAGTCAGCTGGCTATATTTTAGACTAGTTCAGGGTACACTTGAATAATTGTTTCGGCAAATGTACATTCGATATTAACTTTTAATATTGAAAGTATAATGTAGTTTTGAGATAAGTTCGTATTCCTTTTGTGAGTGAAATTTTCATAACAACCGGATGAAATAACCCCGGTATTACGGCAATGAATATAGTTTAGAAAATTGTCACTATTTGAAGTGTCAATGATAGTCCTTTTCTGTTGATCACGAAGATGTATCTTGCCATTTCGAATGAAGCCATCCGCACTTGACTGCTTCATGCGACCTCTCGATATACTTTATGAAGCTACTTATCGTACTGAAAAAGAATCCATGTATAGAACTTTCGATAATGCGCTTTAATTTAATACAAAAATGAAAACGAAATTCATATATTTATATCTTTCACACAATTGAAATATAGATCTGCTTTATATTTTAAAAAAAGGAGAAAAATAGCTTCAGACACTCTTCTCTGTCTTCGATCTGCAATCTGCTTGCGCGGGGATCGCAAGAACTCGATATTTTTGAAGAACGCTATAAATTCTCCGCATTAAAGGTCGCCTCGCTCTTTTGTAAGTTGTGTACGCTGCCACCGATACTCTTCCTGGAATAAACATAAATGAAAGATGGCTCGTTTCACTGCCGCAACACCAATGTGTTGCAGGTTTTAGACCAGGGGTGGCCAACCTTTTTCAGCCAAAGGGCCACATTCGAATGACGAACTATTGCGCGGGCCACTAGCCGCGCGAAGCGCGAAGCGCGAAAATTTTTTGAAGTTCATAGGTCAATAATATTGTCACTTGACTATATTGCGGGCCTGCTGTATATCGCTGGGCTCAGTTTGCAAGGACTAGACTATTCGGCTCCTGAACATATCGATATCACAAGCTTCGACCAACATGCGTCAATCATTTTGTGTCTAGGTTTCATAGTCGACGGTCTTACTGCGAGTGCAAACGCAAGGTCGCATATGTTGAACGACACTTTGTCTCGTAATCGCGAATATAGTTGGACTCAATCTGATACATTAGGCGTTCTTTCATTTTCATGAAGGAGCAACAATATTAAAAGCAAGAAATCGAGTGACAAAACATGTTGCTCGAAGCGAATTTTTACTTTTGATAAATCTATCGCTAATTATTCTGCTTTATTGTAGTGTACGAAGATCTACCAAAATGTGACTGGCTCATGGATCTGCCAATGCGTCGGAACTGATATTTTAGTCATCACATCTCAAGTGTTGCGGCCCGACTAATCAAATTTTTTGTTGGCGTTGCAAGTTCATAATCTGTGCAATCCATTTTTGATAATATTTGAAATTTCGGAAATTACCTCGCGGGCCACTCAAAACCTTCTCGCGCGCCACGGGTTGGCCAGCCCTGTTTTAGACAGACAAGGGTGCGAAATAGATTCTCTTCCTGAGGCCCGTCCTGGCTCCTCATTGACATCTGCGCCGCGGGCACAAATGACCCAGGGTGAAAGAGGGCCGTTCTATAAGTCTATAAATCTTCACAGAGCAGGAATCATAATAATAAAATCAGTCTGGTGTATGACGGGTAAAGACTCAAGATCATAGATGTCGAAACACAGTGAAAACAAAACAGCAATATCAACAAGAAGGATCTCGAACCCCAAAATTACTACTGCTATATAACTTCTCAGCGACCCAACACAGCACGATCTCATCTTGTCTGACGAGCTATGTCGATTTCTAATATATGCAAATCTATACCGTTACATTGTTGTTTTATAAACCTATTTAGGGGTTGCATTATATATCAATTACACATGTAGGTTACGAATATTAGTATTGCGATTTCATCGTCTGTACACGTCGCAAATAACTGATGCTGGCAATGTGGCACCTTATTTCCAAGTCAAAATCACTTTTTTAGATGAAAAAATGTCAAAACACATAAATGTCAAGCCATTTCCCGGTTACGATATATCGTACAAACTTCTTCCAGAACATATGGCGTCGGCTAAGCTGATTTGAGCAGCGTCGCGGCGTACGATGCACTCGGTAATTTTGCATGTCGAACAGGAAAATGCATTCTAATGGATATTTTGGGAGAGTTAAAATCCTGACACACCTCAGAGAAGCAGTTAGGTGTGAGAAAATCTTACAGAATATTGATTTTGAACGGGGGCTACGGTTACTTAAATTAAATTATCGCAGGCCCCGGGAAGAAGTTGAACATATCGATTTTAAAAGATACAAGATTCCTTTCGGCTATGACGCGATTCTTATATCTGATAGAAAAGCATATTAACTTTATAACAAGACCGAATTACCATGCAGCGAGTCTCAGGAAGGGTAAAAAATTTGAAACATTTGAAACATTGTATTACTATTTTACGAGATATCTATTTCGTTCAAAAGGAAGACTGTTAGATACGGACTATTGTAACATTTCCACTTTCCCTCGAAAGCTCCCTTTCGGTATTGGCCAACCTAAGTGGTAGCATAGTACGAAAGTAGCGATAGAATCCATTTTATATTAGTATTTCATGGTACTATGCATCAATAATAAAGACCACGTGTAAGATATAAGTCACGTCCCAGCAATCATGATCATAATAACGTTCTATTTCCCTTTGCAAAGTTTAAATGACGTACGTACCATTAGGCATGCAGATCGCGCTGATGAAATAGTTCCTGTAATTTGTGTAGAACATGATGTTGCTTTTTCTTTCGATATCAACTTCTGTGCAAAGATAGTAACTTATATCAGCTGACATTACGTAAAGTGCGCACTATGACAACTTCAGTATGAGATTCAAGCATTGCCAATATCGCGTGCGAAAGAGAAATATTTCTATTGTGAACGTGATTCAATAATCATTTCCAAGTATAACAACTAAGAATAATTACCGCTTCCGTTAAAAGATTTGCAATGCCACAGATTGAAAGCAGTCGTGGTATGAACAATTGTATTTGAAATCTGTTCTCTCACGTCACAAAGTGCTCAGCATATGTTGTTCAGTTGCGTAAGTTATGTTAAGCTGCAGTGGACTTGTAGGTTTAAAGCCGGATGCAGAGGCTTGGCGTGGCGTGAATTGTTTGTGAAATAAAAGTATCAGAACCGGGACCGTGGTCTATTTTTAGATTAGGATTTCCCATTTCCAATGCGAACATGACAAATGCGAAATATATCTGTTGCGCTCTCCGGAAAGAGTTATGCGTGAGAACGACTGTCACTCGAAGCAGTTTGCCCATCATGCTCATTGCTCATTTTATTTCACCTGTAGTGATATTTGAAGATATGCGACTTACATATATTCATATTAATCGCAGCACTTATGGATAGTATAAGAATGCGTCAACAGTCAGTTTATTTCTAACGAAATGTAGTGGATCTATAATGAAAATTGGGTGCTCCCAAGTATACGCTTGTCTCGGCCGTTTATTTCGGTGTATTGCGAATCAGACGTGAACGAACGTTGACTGAAGTTAATGGTAACGCTTTCATGCCACTAAGCACGTTGTGCATTGACTAGGTTTGGGCACTATCGAAGACCTGAGTGATTCGATTCTGTATCGAGTAAAGCATTCGACTATCACTAACACTCACTATGACGTCCCAACAGTATGAAGATATGGAAAGTTCAAATATGTACCTTCTATGCGACCACAAAGAGTAGCATGCCTGTTCTACATCACATTAAAGATACTAATTTGGTATCCTTTGCGACCATGCGTATTTCATTGCACTTTGTGACCATGGGTTCATCCCGAATTCACAGATACGTCTCTACTACATGTTTCATATGTCGTGAATGCGACCAATCGAGGTTTCGCTGCTTCTATACTGTATACCAGTGGTTCCCAACGTGGGCGATATCGCCCCCCAGGGGGCGATTTGGCGATCTAGGGGGGCGAAAATGACGAAGGGGGCGATAGGGGGGCGAAAATGGACAAAGGGGGCGACGGGGGGCGAAAATAGCGAAGGGGGCGATAGGGGGGCGATGACGCGTCAAAACGGCTGACCTTTTTTTTTTTTTTTTTTTTTTTTTTTTTTTTTAGTCATCCACCTAGCAATTCGGAGAGAAAAAACGTTATTTGCAGCTCTGAGCGGAGTAAGATGACCTTTTTTTTTTTTTTTTTTTAGTCAACCCGCCGGTGATTACAGTCTGTATGCCCAATTATCGGTGCACAAAATTTTGGGGGGCGATGATTGGTGTTGACCTTGAAAAGGGGGCGATGGGTCGAAAAAGGTTGGGAACCACTGCTGTATACTCTATGACACTATAGTTTTCGTTGATAAATTTATTGTGCTTTCTGATCATCTCTCATGACTCGACTCAATCAGTAGAATTAATACTCCATTCCTATTCGAGTACTCAAACCATTGTCCTCGGCCCTGTTGACGACAATTGACAACAATATCTTACAGCGTGATGATAATAATTGACACAATTCCGTACTATGCCGTTGTACGCAAATCAAATATATCGTCCATTTTCATCAACATTACGCAATTTCCATTTTATCTTCGCGTGCGACGATTGCAATTTCAATTATCAATACTGACCTTCCTTTAAAATCCTACTCCTCTTCCAAACCGGCGTAGTAAACTGTACAATGTGTCTCCATCTTTCCGCTAGATCAAATATAAAACGGAAACGAATATAACTCCTTAAGCTATTTCATCAAAATACGTTCCCTTACTGAAGTAAGGCATATGATATTCTCCGTGGCCCCGATACGTTCCCGTCATCTCAAACACTTGGTGTAAGTATTCTCTGTCAATAAAGAAAACAGTGAATGCCCCCAAATAGCAGTTGGTCAACTTAATTTTACCCATATTGGATTCTAATGTCAAACGTGTCGTCTCCGACGGGCCCTTTCCCGCTGATGTAAACATCTGAACACGCCAGCGCGTCTTGTAACTCGTCGTGTGTATACGCTGCCCACCGCCACGGCCCGCTTCGCACCTAAGACGAGTCGACTTAGCATGAGTCGTTTTTAGACAAATAAAACCATTCAGTGTCTCACCCTTTTCCAGTCAATGTCTTTTTCGGGAGGCAAAAAACTACACATATTTCTGTAAAACGCCGATGATGAACCCAGCAAGGGCAAGATAAGGAACAGTGTATAACGCATAGTGTTGAGATCAGTTATGTTTGGAATCCTTTCTCCAGTTAAATTTCTCGATGCAAACTGCGCTTCGTATGATTCCTCTGTCATTTGTCAAGCCGATTTATACAGTTTGTCAGCCTGGAACGTGACCTCGATACCATATAAATGGATGCGTATTTTAAGAAGATGGCATGTCCTTCAATCAAAAATAAGATTGTCATTATGTAAAACTACAAGGCGTACACAAAATCTTGTAATGCGGTCTAAGGCTAATACAAAATCACGGGATCATTCCATGTTTAGAACCCGTGTGATTGTGATTGAAGGAAAGCAATCATTTATGACAAAATTTCACTGTCTTTCGAGTGTTTCGCCTTACATGAATAGGTACGCTCGCCGATAGTTCCAAGTACACTCCTATGTAGCAGCGCTTTAATTACAAGACTCGTTTACGTAATGACCATAAAATTAAGCCACCGAACAACCAGATATTGGAACGCAGTCAAAACTGCTTCGTCATTGAGAACTTTGCAATGGACGCGTCGAGAGGAGAATTGGTTCGATGTGCTGTTAGACTGGCTTTCTAACCGTACGACTTGTGCATCTCTGGTAACATTGACTAGAACATCATACGTACACCCATCACATCCATACGTTTTTATTCGAATATTTTAGCAACAGATATATTAAACAGAGTACCGAAGAAACTTCATAACGTTAGTCATGTGACCGCTATGCTTTGACTCTGCAAAAATGATTAATAGTCAATGATAATAGTCGCTACCTACAGAGCGATAATAAACGAGGTATAGTTATAAATTCCATTGAGTCCCATGGTTTGCCCAAATGCCATAAAAGGAATATATTAGTTCAATTAGTCTCCATGTGAATTAGTTTACAGATAGCAACACACAGGGAGAGGGTTTGCAATGCTTGTAAGTATTGTAGTTTGGGTAGAGGAGTTTCACTCGTTGTACAGTACCTCCAGGTGGTCTATATCACTGCAAATAAGTTGACATCATTTATATGATACGTGACACCAGCGACCACGAATTGTTGAAAAGGTATCAGATAACAAGATATGCGAAAGTAAGTTACAGTTACATATATGATAATGATCCGTGATTGCATCGTCACACGGAGGTTCGTATTGCTGATCAAGATGATCAGGTCATGGAGTATTGAAGAACAATGGCAGTAATGCTGCTACATGTCAATAGTCCGTTTAGATTCAAAGACAGCTCTTTACATATGATATATATGCTATAAAGGTTTCACCTAAATCTTGGTTTAATGAAAACTCGCGTAGAAACAAATCTTGTTTTCGAAATATTGTGTTCTAATGCTCTCGGATGGGATCAGGCTATATCGGAATTACTAGAGAAATTTCACTTTGCCTTTATGCCTCATGAGGTTTCATATTACGATAACTTTCTTTGATGGAAGAATTAATAGGAAGATTAATAGATTATAATAGAAGATTAATAGATTGCGAAATGCGTAGTAACTCATATTTTAAGATAAAAATACTAGAAGTTTAGTCTGTCTACTAACGTATCCAGATAACATATCATTAGGTTCAATTTTACAGTATAGATTTGCATAGTTTTGTTTTCAATAGTGCTATATGAAATAGCCTTTTTATGATATTATATAGGCCTAACGCACTAATGTACCCACGTTTTGCGTAGCGGCATAATGAGTTGAAGAGTTGCGAATTGAACAGAAAAAATGGCGCCCAACGACTTCAGTAAATCTTACAATTTAGACAAGGATGATCAAATCTCTAACAAACAAGAGTGATGGTATCCTGTTTCGCTGACAACCAACCAACCAAGCAGGGACATTTCAAACCTCTAACAGACACGGTGCTTTACTTTACCATTAGCCAAACTTTTTACCACAACATATCAAAAGCCTTAAAGACAGGAAAAATCAGACTAACCTCTTCAGAAAACTACGCCTTGCACTGTATAAGCCTGATCCACATAGAGCAAACTCAAAATAGGCAGTAATATCAAATTTCATGAAAATGTCATCGCATTTCAATTGCAAACCATTGACTCCCGGCTATATACTAACCAATTATCCCGTTTCTCAAGATCATATTGTACGCCCGCTTCCATAATGTTACATTTTCTCTGTTATACATTTGTCAAAGTAAGGTAGGTAACCAGGAGGAACGAAAGAAAGAAATAAAAAAAGGGAGATAGAGGGCATCAACAATCTCAATACGATGGAAAATCCATCCTAAACATAATGCTCTGATGGTAAAAATACTATAGGATACTCATGCACGACAATATGACTCTATGTGCTTTCAATATGCGTGTTGCTAATCTAACAGTATAGCATGAAGCCTCGTGGGAAAAATGACACAACGTTTGAACGACCGGATAAAACAGCATTTCCCTATAGATTTGTTAGAACACGTGCATGTGGGGTTCCATTTAAAACAAATGGTGTTTTTAAAACAGTTTGTGTGAAATATGTTTAAACAGTTTTTTCTAATGCCTTTTTAAAAACCCTATTTTTTATTCAAACGTTGTATATGTTTATGCCATCATAATTGTGTTAATAAACTTTCAAAAAACATGCAGTATGAGCCTACGGACGATTTGCACCCGATATAGTCAATGTATACGATGTGGAGTGGCTGGAGCCATCGAAATCGTCGTTGTTTATCATATATGACATGTAGATCTAAATCACTGGTACGGAATGACTGTTCTGATGATGATGACCGCAGACCGTAAAAATGCTGCATAACGATATAGTCGCGGATGAAGATATTTTTGGTTTGTTTATGACAGTGATAGTGTCGAGGGGGCCATATTTACCCTATATTTTCAATTGTCAATGTCAAAGTTAGACCGGACAAAGTATTCTTACGACGTCAGCGATATTGATAGCGGCGTCAAAAACAAGTTTTACCCTTTCCAACGCACCAGTAGTTTTTTGTGATGCAATCAACATTTGAAATCAAGGTAGATCCTATACATTTGCTAGACCTATTACATTACGAGAACGATGCAATCTTTATATCAATTTCGTGTGACTTCGTGATTGGCTCAGTAAAAACACTTCGCTGACTAGCTACATGGGCATTAGGCAACCTATATCTCGTCCTTGATGTTGGGCAATTGCGGGCTGCAGCAGAAAGTCATTATTTATTCACAGCCCGAAAGCTGGATATTTTGAGCAATCTTTTCAAACAAAGCAAGTATTTTTTTTAAATTGGCTGGCTGCGTGTTCTTTTCACGTTTTCAGGGCCTAGCAGAGAATGGCTCGAAGTTGAAATGGAGGAATTTCGATGAAAGACGTTTTAATGGTGCGAAAAATGTGTAATACAATTAAAAGGTTCACAGTGCAGAACCTGCCTACCAACCTACGGTCGCTTTCGGTGTGTGAACCTCATATGACTCGAAGCTGATAGGTATGTGCTCAGAAACGCGTTTGTTATAGGCCTAATACCCTTGATTTTAATCCCCAAAATATAGTACAAAACAATTATTTGATCGTTAATTACAGTCGATTGATCATCAGGCGCGATTCAAGGGCGTAAGACAAGTCCGAACCACAAAGAAACGACCAGACATAGACAGAGAACTCTACCCAATCGTCGTTAATGCAACCCTCGAATATTGGGGCCATGGGGGGACCATGAAAATTTCTGTGAAGGGGAACTGGACTAAAAAAGGTACGGAACCACCCCCGCGCGTCGTACCATTATAAACTTGCCAAAGATGATCTTGTGATGCCCGAAAGCACATGTATACTCGGGCAATGTTTCACTAGTGTTGTATTGTTTTTCGGATATTTTTATAGCCGAATTATCCTCTGCTATAATGTATCGGGACTGTGCACTCAGTGCGCATATTGTTATATGCCAGGGGTGGGAGAACCGCGGCTCTTTAATCCTTTGCTTGCACAAATGCACAGCGTTTTGCACAGCGTTTCGCTGAATATAAATTGATGCATTTATCGCGCGTTAACATTATGTGTATTGTTTTCGTGTTGTTTATTTTCTTTTGGTCTATACGCAAGACTTGTAAAATTTAGGTGGCACTGCAGGGTTAGAAATTTACAATTAGACCATAGTGTCCTATATGGTGTCGACACAAGCAAATCTCACGGCTCAGTGAAATTGTATCACGTCACAATTTCCATTTGGCTACAGGCAATTTGACGGTCATTTTTGACCGGCTTGCCGAGCATTAAATTTGGTAAAACGGGTATCAACCGAAAGCTGACTCTGCACTGATGACGAAAATATAAATTTTATTCCGCTTGCGGCCCTGGAACCCCCACAATCAGCCTCGAATTTTTCATTGTTATGGAGGTTGGCATCGGGACGCAACAATGCTTTTTGGACCTTTTTCTCTTGAGCTACACACTCGTTTCGCCAGACGACATTGTTGCGTCATGAGTTTATCTCTCGTTTCGCCAGACAGCATTGTTGCGTCCCAATGCCAATCTCCATAACAATGAAAAATTCGAGGCTGATTGTGGGAGTTCCAGGGCCACGAGCTGAATAAAATTTATATTTTCGTAATCAGTGCAGAGTCAGCTTTCGATTGATACCCGTTTCACCAAATTTAATGCTCGGCAAGCCGGTCAAAAATGACCGTCATATTGCCTGTAGCCAAATGGAAATTGTGACGTGATACAACTTCATTGAACCGTGCGATTTGCTTGTGTCGACACCATATAGGACACTATGATTAGACTCTCGAATGGAGTGTACATAAACGTTTCAAACGCAACGATGAATGCCTTTGTCACAATAATTTCCGGGCTAGCGGTGGTGAATACGACTCTTCCATTTGTATTGTAAAGGCTAGCAATCACTGCTGAGTTTGACCAAGAAAATGTCGTCGATATTACCGAGCTAAAATCCACGTCAAATCCTCATCAGCACTTGAAGGTACTGCTACCCACGGCTTAGACGTCATATCAGCCTGATTTCTAACACCTCGCAGCCCCGGTGGAGACGCATCGTACCACCACACAATAATAAACTTCATTCGAAAGCCTACATTTCCTTGTGACGTCATAAATTTGTACTTTTGAAAATTTGTGTTGTGGCTCTTTTTATATGCATCGAATTTTTATATGCGGCTCGCACATGAAGCAGGTCTACCCACACCTTTTGTGCACCAAGGGAGTTTTTCTTTGATAATTCGGAGATTATCCTTGATCGGTGGATAATCCAAGAATTATCATAAATAAACTCAAATAACTCAGCTTCTACTGGTTGGAATTGAGTCAGATTTGTTTTGCATCGTCTTTGAAGACAGCGCAGCATTTCATGGGGCTGACAGAGAAATTTTTAAAAAAATGTTTTTGCATTTATGGCTAACTCAAAATTTTCAAACTCTACGAAATCAGCGATTATTGGTTGGAATGAATCCAAATTTGGTGTGCGTCGTTTTTCAAGGCTACCTAACGATTTAATCACAGAGCCCGCAAGATTCGGGAAAAAAAGTTTTTTTGGAACAGCCCTTGTGCACACTGATCGCGATAATCGCTCACTCTCACGACATCTAACGGCAATAAAATCTAGCGGTCCGGTCGTTTACAGACATCAATATATCAGACATTCACGGATTTCTGAATCACTCAAAGAGTGAAATGAATATATTTTTCATGATATCATTTGCTCTTTCTTCATGCATAGCTCCTAATTGGCTTGCAATAAATTTGGCGAAATTTTCAAAGCGATCAGGCCTTTTTTTCTGTTTCTTCAGTAGAAGTTTTCAACATCTTCGTCGTCTCTACCTAAACATATGAATAAAAGATTAGTCACATAATGTAAGTACATTCCGACATAGCAAATGACGCTGGCAAGAAACTTCGTAGAGCTGAGTAAGAGCATCTCTGCTGCAACAATGGTACTACTAATGAGACAGTTCAATTTCTGCCACACCATATATAAGCCTCTTATAGCACAATTTCGGTAAAAATTTCAATTCTTATAATTCTATTATGCACGAGTCATAAATACTCTGCCTACGGCCATGAACTACCTCTTACTAAAAAGACACCTGTGCAACTGAAAGTTTGGGATAACCGAGTCTACTTCTATCATCTCTCACTCAGACTAGGTGAATGAGTAGCCTACACTAAAATCGACATGCGATATGTCTGGTTACAACATTAAGGGCAATATCAAGTCAAAATGGTCACTTGGACACCGCCTTTGTCCACTCCATTACTGCAAGGCCTCTTTCGTATACTGGACTGTTCCCCCTGCGATATTGGTGTCTCTTTTGGTGTCTCAGTGTTTGGTAAGTCACCTGAAACCACTAATGCAACAAATTACTTCATAAACAGTCGACTATAAAGAAAAATTTCAGTTCGTACATTCATCTCTTTCCAAGGAGGTATCAGCAGCAGATGATTCAGTCTCCGCTTCAGTTCAGTAAGGGTAAGAAAATTGTCCACAGTTCTGAAGCTAAGACAGAAAATTAAAACAAATGCCAATAAATGTATATTAGGGCTCTTCAAAAATGACTTTTTGTCTCAAATCGTACTGGCTACTTGATAAAATTGTTAGGTTACCTAATTTAAGCCTACACACAAAATTTGGTTCAATTCCAGCCAGTAACCGCTTTGCTACAGGAGAAAAAGTTTCTATTTATTATATAAAAATAAACAATAAAAAAAATTTGAAAATTTTCTGTTCACCCCATGAAAGTGTTAGGCTATCTATAGAAACGATGCTCACCAAATTTGGTTCAATTCCAACCAGTGGAAGCGTAGTTATTGCCGTCGAAAAATTTGGATTTGAATAAAATAGTATTTACGGTGACCGATTCTTTGTTTATTTATTATAGTTGTGCTCACCGTAAATACTATTTTATTCAAATCCAAATTTTTCGACGGCAATAACTCCGCTTCCACTGGTTGGAATTGAACCAAATTTGGTGAGCATCGTTTCTATAGACAGCCTAACACTTTCATGGGGTGAACAGAAAATTTTCAAATTTTTTATTATTTATTTTTACATAATAAATAGAAACTTTCTTCTCCTGTAGCAAAGCGGTTACTGGCTGGAATTGAACCAAATTTTGTTTGTAGGCTTAAATTAGGTAATCTAACAATTTTATCAAGTAACCAGTACGATTTGAGAAAAAAAAGTCATTTTTGAAGAGCCCAAATGTATATGGATGTTGTCATTACTCCTTGTATTTTTATAATGGAATCAAGAAAACTCAGCTGGGTATAGTATGGCCATGTTTGTGTTGGCTGAGTAGATTACCCAGAGGGAACATCTTGCTGCTTTTTATGCTTTCTTCCGTATTGAGTGCGTAGACTATTCCGCCGTCTCTGGCATACATCAACTGAAATGAAGACAGTCATAATGAAAACCATGAATAAGTACAATAGGTGCTTCAAGCAACAGTAAACTTGAAATATTATCAGGAACCAGATGTAAAATGACGCTCTTTGTAACAAATCCATGGATAATTTCTATGTTAAATATAAGAGAGTTGCAATATCAATAAATGAACACAATCGTACAAACAAACTCGGCATGTAACAAAAATTCTTACTGCTGGTAGATAGTCGTTCGGCAATAGTTGTCCAAGCCTCATCCAACTTCGTGTCGCTTCTTGTGAATTGGTAACTCGTTGTGAGATCAGATCAATTAATCTGCTATTGAATTCAATATCCATAATGGGTATTATACTCTGTTATGAGACCATTAAAAACAGACAAACTATGATGATCAAGTGCATTGAACATTGACTGGCCGTCGTGCTGGTCGGTCGTGTGACCGCCGGCGTAATGCCGTTGAATGTTGTGGTGTCGATACGTTGCAGTTAGCTTGTGATTGTGAAGCTCCGTAATAATAATAAAGCATTTCCAATCCGAAGACCGGGCCGCTATACCATTATAGTAATAAATAGCTCAACAAACATCTGCGGCGGCACCGCCCGGCTAGCTCAGTCGGTAGAGCGTTGGACTCTTAATCCAACGGTCGTGGGTTCGAGCCCCACGTTGGGCGTGGTTTTGTCATAGTCGATTTAATAACCTACCGAAAAAGTTTTAGGGATCACGATAAGATTTTACCAATCTCACTACTAGTACGGTTTACTTAAAAGAATTTTTAAATTAGATGCAAACACACATTTCGTGATGAGGTCTCTAGTAGTTCGAATTGCTACTGGATAAGCTTTGCAAAATGTAAATACTAGTGATGGTGTGAACGCGAGGTTCACGTTCGCGTTCTGTGTGTGAACTTCAGAAATTTAGAGTTTCACGTTCACAAACGAACCTTGGTAGGTTCTGCACTGTGAACCTTTTTTTTATATATTAAAATTTTCACTTCATTATAACATCTTTGGTTGAAATTTATTGCATTTCAACTGCGCGGGCCACTCTATGCATGGCGTTGGCAGCATAAAAAGATCAACATTAAACGACCATACACCTTTACAATCTCAAAAATCTTACTTGCTTTGTTACAAAAATTTGCTCGAAATATCCAGCTTTCCGTTTGTGAATATTTAGTGACTCTCTGCTGTGAGCTTGACCCGAAATCACACAACATCAAGACCAAATACGCTATAGTCAGCGAATGATGCTCATTCAACCAATCAAGAAACTTGATACCGTTATCCGATATAAAAATAAATCCAGCAGGCGTACGGTGTCATTCTTCATATGTTCATTGTATCATAAAAACCAAATCCGTGCGACTGGGGTGTTGGCTACTGCTGTATAACTTGTTATTGGGGTAATATCGGTAGCAAGTATAGAAACCCGTTTTACACTCTGCTCAATATCAACGTAGCAATACTCAGACGCCGAATACATTGTCCGGTCTGGCGTTGACCGTTAAGGCGTAAGCTTATATTCCCTTGCAAGTCCTCGTCGAAATTGTTGGCAAAGCGACGGAAGATATTGGTTTATGGGATTATTATATCATTTGATTGCCCTGGTTGATACATTTGGCGACGTTTAAAGCGTCAAAATGGAATTCAGCATTGTGGCATTATGTGTCCCGAGTCGTCGTTATGTATCGTGTCCATCAATATAGTCTATCACTTTACTGAAATGTAGGGTTGGAATTAGCAATATGACGTCACGTGACGTCATGAGGTTCACGTTCGCGTTCACACAGAACCTTTCAAAAAGGTTCGCGTTCACACGAACCTGAACCTTTCATTGGTTCACACCATCCCTAGTAAATACGAATAAGTATTGGTAAAGTAACGACACCGATGATTTCACATACGATTTATTATTGATTACTTCCCCTGTGGTTAAATGATATACTACTATTTCCGACTGTCATTCTGTACAAGCCGAGAGCGGCCCGGTCAGAATAAACAAAATAGGAACAAGTAAACAAAATATATAGCATAGTATAGTATAGTTTACAATATATATATAATAGCCTAACATTCATAAACAGAACTAATCTGCAAGTGAAATCACGGCTAATGTGACGCACAACGCATTGTTTCGTTAATCCACGACAGGAAATTACTGATCGCCACCGATTAATGTCTGTTAGCAGAAACATGTTACATTTATTTATATCTTCATGTGATCATAATACAGAGTGTGGTGGCGCTACTTTTTGCATTCACGCAAAACATCAAAAGCAAAAGTTCATGCCACCAATATTCAGAATAATTAAAGCGTCAGGATTATATTCGACGAATATGAAAGTATAGGCTACGTATCCAAATGATGTTGAAAAATATCAATGTACTGAAAGTATCGCTGGGACGGTTTACATATAGATATATTCAATCATTTATACTAATATTATAATTAGCCTACTAGTCACGCCAATCGGACGGATTTCGGTTTTACGATACAATAAACATGTCAACTAGATGCATCCTGTGCCTATGCTTTTTTACATTAGACAACGATGCATTCTTTAATTTAGTTGATGTCAATAAATTGATTAGTTTATCCAGGACAATTCGGCCGATATACCTATACATGCGGTGAGTTTCGTGTTTGCTATTGTGTGATCGCAGGGATAGCTCAGAGCAGACAGTCACAAAATATTCACAAACGGGAAAACTGAACATTTCGAGTGAACTTTCCCGACAAAAAGCAAATATTTTTTTTTAATTGGTAAAGGCTGCATGCTGAATTTCTTTACATGCTGCATGCAGGTTAACAGGCTTCATGCGAAGAATGGTCCGAAATTGAAATACAAAGAATTTCAACCGAAGATGTTATAATGACTCGGAAAATGTAGTAGCCTATATGGAACGGTTCACATGCAGAACCTACCAAGATTCGCTTGCGAGCGCGCACCTCCAAATTTCTGAAAGCATTATCTATCGCAACTCGACTCAAATCATTAGAATTAATGCCTCATTTTGATTCCATTATTCGATTCATGGTGCCCATTCATGACCACCACCACCAGCAGCACCATCACTACGAATCTTTATATCGAACCCTAACAGCTGACACACAGATTTTTCAAGGCATTGAGAGACAACTTATAAAGGCTCTAAAATCGGTGTTATTGTTTGTAATATTCATGGTGTTTGTCGACTACAATGGTCATTTACACTAGGCCGATACTCCTCCCGTAGCTGCATAATTTTAGCATGGCCCATTTCTAGGGTTTTTAAGACGCCGCTAACGCATATGAGATGGCGAGGAGGAGGCTAGATAAACTTCCAACACTTAGGCATAGGTATTCTGGAGTCAACCTTGGTCGGACTCGAACCCACAACCCATTGGTGTTGCAGCTGTGGATTATTTTCCCACTACGCTACCTCGCCACGCTAAAATTGAAGATAAATGAAATTATGGTCGAAATAACTCAAATAAGCTCCACATGTTATAATAACAATGCGGCACCGACTCGAAGTCGCAAAATCTTACATATACCGATGACCATTGGTAAAAACCGGCAATATCCGCGAAAATGAGGTCCAATTCCTAGTACTACGGAAGAGCCCCAGACGATCGGATTTTTTCCAGAGAAACTTGCAAATTTAATGCTGACATTACTATGCATTGACGCACGAGCGATAGTGTGCCTAGAACTAAAATGGGCCATTCTACAAGTCTGCAGCTCAGGGATCATAATAAAGCCTACCGGCCAGGTGAAAAATGACCTTGGTAGTCGAAACATCAGCAATATCATAAACAACAACTACTAGCGCATCAATTCTCGACAACATGCTTCATAAGAGTTGTAAGAATTCCGGTAAATTGATAAAAAGGTTTTCGGACCTGACAAGATATAATGATCGACATCCGTTACAGGGTGGAGCCCTGAAAATGTAACAAAGTGTTCTATTTCATGCACCAGGTGACAACAAGGCGTGTACCGTACAACGGTTATCCTTACCTTAACTATCGAGAAAAGGTAATAGCACTCAACAAAGTTTCACGATCAGCGCCTGCCTGTATAGGCGCTGTTGATTTGTTCATGCTAATTGCCTCTCAACGCATGTACTGTACGTCGAACGCGGCGATACCCGTAATTATGCATAGAGTCATAGTCGCAATTAGTTTGCAACAGAGGAAAAGGACATTTCGAGTACTTGCATAGTAACCACTACGATCGTAATCAGTTTATTTAATGATGCTCGTGTATGCGTACAAGCTCCATTTTTCAAGGTATTTCAGGTACGTCGTACGACATAAAATTCCAAAGCACACCCGAAGTGCGTCAAAATTATTATTTTTAGCAAATCGCTCACACGTTTGTGGGTTTTAGTAACTCTTTGCAGTAACGACAAATATTTTCGTAGGCGTGAACGGATTATCAGGCCCTTGACTCAATGGCTTTCCCTGGGTATTTATAATATGTTTGCCTTGCAAGTTGCGCCAGTTGATGGAATTATTTGAGGGTAAATAGAAAAAGGTCATTCGCTCCGGTATATATATAGAGGCTAAGAAGGAGCAAGAAATCAAGCTGCATTATAGTCTTATAGCCATCGCTATCTTATTCAACGAAGAGAAATAATGACTCGAACAATAATTCTTCTAGTATGTATTGTTGGCCATACACTAGGTCAGAAGACGTGCGATTTGAACCGTCCGACCCAGGATATCGATTGGAAAAAGGTAGCCGCTCTGATTCTGTCTGATAGCAGGAGTTCTTATCGATAATAATGTTTCTACAGTTACCCAGAGGGCCCTGGATGTGGGCGCTTCACACCGCGGACGAGTACAAAGACAATTTCTCGTGTTCACGGGTAACAATATCTGGTGCCACCAGAAACGGTATAAAGTCTTTCGTCATTAATCAAAAGTATGGGTGAGTAATTGAAACACGAAACTCATTTTCAGCCAGGCTAATCAAACGCAATCATTCTTTATATGGGTTTATATATTTGTAAATATGAGTCTAAGGGGGTCCGTTCCTCTACGACAGGGGTGGGCAAACTTTTTAACTCGCGGGCCGCATGCAACATCTGAATTCATTCGCGGGCCGCACTATATAAAATGTGGATTATAAACCAAAACGCGATATTGATATTTGATTATATAGTGAGGACATGGAGACAATATATGTGCTTATTTAAAACTAGCCAAGTATTGCTTTGATGATATCGTACATGCGTTAGAAACATATAGTGGCGAGATTTCATAGGCTGGCGGACCTCAATAACCAATTTGTCAAAACTATGGAGTTGAAAGTCGGTTTGGCCCGATTCTTAGAACAGGATTGAAATATAAATCTGTGAGCAGCGATCTGTTCATAGATTTACGAATTCCACTTTGGGCTCAGTTCCAGGACACACAATGCTGACAGCATAATAACCATGTTAGCTTCAAACACGTCTACTATGTGTAGATAAAATATAAATACCCCCATTCTACGCATACAGACAACGAATCTACCTAAGACACGCCCGAATCGTTTTTCATGAGCATATCACTAAAATAATTGAAAATGAAGTGGCCAATCTGAAAGCCCACTGGTGATTCAAATGATGTCAATCTCGTTGCAGCTATCCCACTGTGATATTAAGTATTTACCTTGGATCAGTGGTTCTAAAACTTTTTAAGGCACGTGCCCACCCCCTTATGATGGTCAAAGATTTCGCGCCCCCTTATCGTCATATCACAAAACGCAACCAGGAAGCTAGCAAACCTAATGGGTAGTTTGATGGCATGGAAGGTTACGACTGTGGATGAGAGATTTTTAAATATGTAATTCAGACTAAAGACATAGCAACAACTATGAATGGTATGAAAATCGCGCGAAGCGCGAAAATTTTCTTAAGTTGAGCTCAGCTTCGCGCCCCTCTTCAGATGCTTTCACACCCCCAAGGGGGGCGCGCCCACCAGTTTGAAAACCACTGTCTTAGAATTATCATGGTGAAATATACTAAGAAATAGTTAATCAAGTCCCTGTATTAATTCGATTTTTAGTACGCATTTTATCAAAATTTTTAAAAAGTTTCTTTAGACTCTCGCGGGCCGCACAGAACGGCGTGGCGGGCCGCATGCGGCCCGCGGGCCGTAGTTTGCCCACCCCTGCTCTGCGACCTTGAAACTCGCTGTACGGCACTGCTGCCAATATTCATTTTCTATTTTCGCCATAGGTCGCAAGCACATCAAATATATGAAATCACAGGACGGTACCAGTCCCCGGCTGTGTACAGAGTACCTCGCTTCGGTAACAGCGCTACTATTCGCTCAGAATCTATGGACGTTTCACCACTTATATTCTTGTATTTTCAGGAAGAGCTTGGAGAAACGTCCTCATTCACAATTTATCGATCAAAGACAGATTGAAGATATTTCGCGAAGGTTAGTTTTGAATATATTATCATAATCTGGATTTATCTTTTGTATAATTCATAGCAGTAGATTAACCGACAGGTGAGTAAATCACTCACATGTTACAGAGTGCACTGACCATAGGATATTGGGAGATTAGGTCGCAATCCATGTAATATTTCATATTTAATCAATAAATGATAACATAAAACTAATCATAACCTGTAATCCGAAGTCTGTAAATGAAGGAAGTATACGAAACTGCTCCGAATAGCCAAGTTGAGATGTATTCCCTTATTCGAATCGATAGCTAATAGAGGGTGGGCTGCATTCGTTGGGTTTAGTTAGGGGTACGGTCCAACCACAAAGCTTTACAAGCGACCGGTCAAAATTGAGTAATAGCTAGTGGAGAATTGGTGGAGAGAAATGATTGTCTGGGCGTATTTTCGTATAACTCACTATAGAAATATGTTCTGTTTCAGTCGTTGACTCACCACTGGCTGGTTTGGTGTCTTTCCTGACCGACTATAAGAACTATTTCATAACATCTACATGCATGCCAACAGGTACGTTCTTCGATTGCAACGTCAAGTTCCTGTTCCAATTCCAATCAAATTTCTGTCAAATGTCAAAACTGCTTTGATATTTCTTAGGTGATGTATCAGTTACCGCCTACACGATGCACAAGCGAGTCACGCCGCTGCTAGAGAAACGAATACATGGAGTTCTCAAGCAAAATAATATCACGACAATTCCGATCAAGTTGAATTGTAAGGAAATTATCAACAGGCGGAATCGATTAGGAAAAAGACCAGTTCAGTAATGAAATGTGAAGCATTTATAAGTGTACGGGAAATATTTTATTGGATCGTCTGTGAAACTTTTTTCATTCTATGCGCATCATCAACTCTTTTGTCTGTGTATTTTTATATTGGCTTACACCTAAATAAATATTCGAGTCAGATATGTCTTGTCCCCTTCTCAAACGTTTTGGATGGGCAAATTAAGATATGATATTTGCCGTTTTCAACTTGAATGGGATTGCGAGGACGATAGCCAGGATAAGCGCCTACTAGCCAGGGATATCTAAAACTGTGTTTAGATATCCCTGTACTAACTGTACATTAGTGGATTATGGGTCGAAAACGGTTTCAGAGGGGTTTTGACTAATTATTGACGCATAGAAAGTCATCGCTAGCTCACCACTTCGGACTTGAAAGCAGAACAGTTACCCATATACGGTCTAACCCCTATAGCAGGGGTGTCAAACTCAAATTACGGTGCGAACGGATTCAAGCCTTCAAATAGCTTGCGGGCCCTACCAGTCAACTGTTTCCAAAATGTTGCCTCGTACTCGTACGTGCTTTTGACTCCAATACCTTAAAAGAATATATAGATAATACTCGGATTATTGGATTTTTAAGTAGCAAGTCGCAACACATTTATTCTCAACATTTGTTACAAATGTGCTGGAAAATAAAAGAATTTTTAAATCTACTCAGAATTGCTTCGCGGGCCGGATGAAATCGTCTGGCGAGCCGTATGTTTGACACCCCTGCCCTATAGCCTTACAAAAAGCAAAACTCTTTTTTTCTGGTATACTTGTGACCAATTGGTACTCGTAAGACATATTTCCACCATGAAACCCCTATCTGAGAACATATCCATAGGGAAGTGTGAACTGTCAATAAAGGTCTATGAGTTCTTTCATAAAATCGAGAGCTTCAGAATAATACGACATATATCCCCGGCAGGTGGTGCTAGGGAGTCTAAATTACTTGAAGCAACCCGGTAGCAGCAATTTGACCTTTCCGGAACACTTGAACCGCAAATATCGGCGTATGGGAACAATATAACAATTCTTGCAGCAAACAATACGTTCATATTGCCAAATTTATTCCACTGGAAGCTTTTCGACTGGCTCTTTTCAGCAATGAACGACAGTAAATGAGGTTACCCAAGTTCGAAATATAGATAAAATTTTGGCGTTGTGACGTGATAATGACAAATACACAGAGTAGCTCGAACGCTAGTAAACAGCGCGCGGTTACGGTACAGCACACACAAAATCAGCTGTAAATAGGACAGAGAGAGTTTGAGACAGAGAGAGTTTTTATTGAGCAAAAAAAATACATTCAAAAACAAAATACATGTTGCAGCGATACGGTTCCTTAGGGACCATCTAGTCAGCTGCAGCGATGGAGTACAAAAATCGTCTTTTAATAGAGTCTCGCGTCAAGAATAAATTAAAAACAGGTAGAACAGTGGTAAGTTGGAACAACAACAGAGTAACAGGCAACAATAATTAAGAAGTAAACTAAAGAATGAAATGCAATGAAAACAACAAATAAATAGAAGATGGATAAATGTACAGAGTTGTCAGTTCAAATTCTAAAAAAGAAACAATTTGGCAACGTATGATTATCAAATCCAATAAACGGCAATTACAATGCAAATCTAACTAACTTCAATATGACAAGAGTAAATGAGATTTAAATTCGCGACAAAAGGCTGAAAAAGACATTTCTGGGCTGGGCACAATGATTCGAGTACTCGAATCTGAATCGAGTATTAATTTTAATGATTCGAGTCGAGCAGTAAAAGACGATATTTTCGAGTACTGAAATTACAAGCTCCTCGCCACTGAAAGTTAATTTATCAACGAGAATTATAGTTTTGATGCTAGTTTCCAATGTGGAAGGCTTAAAACACTGATTGGCTGCATTGAAGCATACGAAACATAGTACAAAGCTACAAAGCTTACGTGAAATAACACATTTTCGAAGTCATAATCATCCCATAACCTTGTCACGAAGTGCAATGAAATCGGTATGGTCGAAAAAATATCAAAGCATCTTTAATGTGGTGGATAACAGGCATTATATTCTTTGCTGTGGCATAAAAGGTACATATTTGAACTTTGACATATTACATTCTGTTATGACGTCATAATGTGTGATACTCGAATACTCGACTCGACTCGAAGCATAGTACGTGATTCAGAATCGAATCACTCAGGTACTCGATTTTGCCCAGCCCTAGCTGTAAACAGCCGAATAACAAAACAACACTAATGAAAGATTCCCAGCGTGTAGAGATATTCCTTCTGGCGACAGAGGATCGGCTTTGGCAGCTTTATAATGGTTGATTCAAAGACTTTTAAATGAAAAAGAGAACGACCACGGGCAACTATGGAAAACCGATTGTTATTGTAAAGTTTTGCACACTATGGGTGTTTCAATAGGTGCTGTCCGATGGCAGAATTACATGCTGTTACTTGGTCATAATCAGTTAATCACACATGGTAACTAGGGACTGTGATGATGAAGCAGACATGTTATCACCCTGCGAATTCCTGGCACGAAAAACATATCTGGGAGGCGTATGCAGTAGCGTTACGACAAGAAAAAAAAATCAAAATTTGTGTGTCCTGTAGTCACAAACGATGAACTTTTGTGTCCTGATTGCAAAATTACCAAAACTTGAGACTGGGTAACAAAATTTTTCTAGTTTTCACCGGATGAAGGATAGGCTTTTTTTGTGGGTACAGACTATATAATATATATACCGACTGATTTTAATTTAACTGGCCCAATTCCAATTGCGAAGATTTAAAATAGTATTTTGGTAAATTTTGATCGCTCATATTGAATTATTCTTATCGTTTTCTTGCTTACAGTCAAAATTAAATAATTAATAAATAATTAATAATGTCGATTTTAGATGTAGACTATATAGATCGTTTAATTTCAACTTGTCTGACACAAATCGAACTGGTTGTTCGAAAAGGCGAAAGTAGAACAACTCAACATATTTTCAGCGGTCTAGAATACCGATTAGAGGAATATGATGAAAATTTGAAAATGTCATATCATATGTGACTCAGCATCTGTTGATACTGGGCGGCGGAATGGCGTTGTTGAGAGAGAGAGAGAGTCTTTATTTTCATCGAACCAAAATACATAACAAACGGCAGTGATGGTGGTACAGAAAATATGCGTGCACAGTATTCGGTATTAGATAGGAATGATCGATAAGACCGTGAAGGTCATCTAGTCTGATCACACCAGCATCAAACAGGTACACTTGACTCTGAACAGTCTGGCTGTAAAGAAATGTTTAGTTAAAGGAAAATAGAAAAAAAATTAAACAATGGTGGCAAATGATCAATGAAGCAATGTCTGGGCGAGGTAGGGCAACAGTGTTAGTGTAACGACAAGAGGTGATCAAGTAGGGCTTTTTTGAATCCATTATAAGGCAATTCACGGATATGTGGTGGTAATGCATTCCAGATGATAGGTCCCGAGTAGTCGATAGATCTCTTAGTTAGGTTGCTATTGGGTGGGGGTAAGTAGATGTTTCCTTTAGACGAGGATCTCGTGTAATGGGAATGGACATGTTTAGCAGGTATGAAAAAGTCATCAAACACAGGAGGCAGACTATTGGAGAAATATTTGTGAACAACTTTTGATACTTCGAAGCGATATAGTTCATCAACTCGCAAAATTCGATGCTTACGGTAGTAAGGCGATAAATTGGTACGTAAAGGTACAGATGAGATCAGCCGTATCGCACGGTTTTGCAGGGTTCGAATTCTGCACAAAAATGTTGTGCATGCATTTCCTCATACTACGATTCCATATTGCAGATGAGAGTGGAAAAGAGAGAAGTAGATGGTAGCACTGATCTGGAAACCAAAGATTGGAGACGGGTCATTATTCCCACACACCGAGCTAGTTTTGATATTGTGCATTCAATATGCTGCGAGATAGTGTAATGGTTATGCGTCCGGTTTGTCGAGCGGTGGGTCGTGGGTTCCCCGGCCGGGTCATACCAAAGACTCGAAAAATGGTATCCGCAGCTATCCTGCTAGGCGCTCAGCAATTACGGATAGCATGGAGGAGAAAAAAAACGGGGGCGCAGACTAGATGACCTCATGGGGCCGTATCGCAACTCCGTCGTCAAAGCATCTCGATGGTGCAGGCGAAAAAGAATATCATATCTCTCTCTCTCTCTCTGCTTCCAAGACAATTTGGAATCAATGGTGACGCCGAGATATTTTGCTGAGTCACATATTGAGATTTGTTTATGATTGATGTTCACAGTGAAATTATGACTGGCATTATTTAAAACGAGCATCTCGGTCTTATCTGCATTCAAACTTAGTTTGTTTGCTTGGAGCCATCTCGACACTTTTGGGAGTTCCATATTCACAGATGCATGCAAACCATCGACAGTGTTGGAGGTTATGAAGAGGTGAGTATAATCAGCGAATAGCGTTGTGCGGAATAAAGATGCATTAACAATGTCGTTAATATAAATGAGGAAAAAAGTCGGTCCAAGGACTGAGCCTTGTGGCACTCCACAAGTTATATCTCTGGTAGTCGTTCTTAATGACCCCAGTTTAACAAATTGTTTGCGGTTTGCCAGGTAGCTTTCAAGTAGAGTTGCTGCAATACCCCTGATTCCATAGTGTTCTAGCTTGTATCTTAAGATTCTGTGGTTAACTGTGTCGAAAGCTTTCCGGAGATCGATAAAAATGCTGCAGCCACTTTCTTTTTGCTTGATGGTTTTGTAAAAGTCCGTTACAATTGATAGTATTGCATGGTTGGTGTTGTGGTTGGATCTGAATCCATGCTGAGTCGGAGACAGTACTGCATTCAATTCAAAAAAGTTCTTTAGTCGGCAGTCAATCAGTTTCTCAAAAACCGTGGCAAGATTTGGCAAAACAGATATTGGTCGGTAGTTAGAAATTAGCTTTTTACAGCCTTTCTTAAACACTGGCATTACTCTGGCAGTTTTCAGTGCATCTGGGAAAATGCCTAGACGTATCGACTCATTAAAGAAAATGCATATAACATCACCAATAATATTAAAGACTAGCTTCAGAAAGTGAGTTGGGATGAGATCGGGTCCTACTGCTTTGTTACTTTTCATTTCAGATAATACGATCGCAACTTCTCCTTTACTTGTCGGCTCAAGAAAAATGGATTTCTGAGGGCCAGGACTCAAGTACGAGAGAAAGTCATCGGAGGAGTCTGGTATTGAAGCTGCAAGATCCGGACCAATGTTGCAAAAATACTGATTGAACTTTTCTGCTACTGCAAGCTGGTCTTTGATGATGCTGCCATTCTCGAGTAGCTCGATGTCATCAGCACTCTTGGGAGCATTACCTTTTATGTACAGCGCCCTAGTGTCGTAATGATATATTGTTATATTCGGCGCTCTATAAATTATTATATTATTATTATTATTATTATTAATTTCTCCAATGGATTTCCATGTGTTCTTGGGATCTTTGGAGCACTCTTCAAATCTTTTTTGGAAGTATGCTTTTTTAGCATTTTCTTTCATATGCGTTACTTGGTTTGCATATTTTTTGTACACTTTTTTGCCTTCGATGGTGCCTTGCAGATAGTAGTGCTTATGCATCCAATCCCTTGTTTTGATCGCAACTAGTATGTCATGACCAATCCAGGGTTTCGATTTCAAGCGCCTTGCATTGCGGTTGACTTTCCTAATTGGGAAAGATGTGTCGAGGGCTGCCCGCAGTTCCTCAATAAATTTTTCAAAATGGCGGTTGTAGTTGTCAATTGAGAGTGGAGGAATTTTGTAGTTGTTGAAGGTATTGCTGACAATTTCAATATACTCCTCAATACCGCGTGGGTTTAAGGGCGTTCGAGATTCAAATTCTTTAGCACGATGTGGCAGGGCCAATTTCATGTGGCAGATGATGGGATAGTTGTGAAACTGCAAATTGAAGTGATGAGCAAGGGTTTTCATAAACCACAATACATTGGTAGCCAACATAATATTATCGCATTATCGCATTTTCGCATCATCAAAGACCAGCTTGCAGTAGCAGAAAAGTTCAATCAGTATTTTTGCAACATTGGTCCGGATCTTGCAGCTTCAATACCAAACTCCTCCGATGACTTTCTCTCGTACTTGAGTCCTGGCCCTCAGAAATCCATTTTTCTTGAGCCGACGAGCGAAGGAGAAGTTGCGATCGTATTATCTGAAATGAAAAGTAACAAAGCAGTAGGACCCGATCTCATCCCAACTCACTTTCTGAAGCTAGTCTTTAATATTATTGGTGACAGACATGGGGTAATCGCGATTAGTAATCGTAATCGATTACGACGATTACAGCATTTTCAAGTAATCGTAATCGCAATCGATTACATTCGAAAATATTCCTAAGTAATCGTAATCGTAATCGACTACTTCCCATATTTAATCGATTTATTTATGAAAGAACGATTACTTTTTATTTGTACAGGACTATGACATAAACTGAATATTCGCGAACATGATCAAGGATTATACCAGTTAGTGATAGCACAAACGTCAGATTTCCAAATGACACTGCTCATTATTACGTCAGAAGTGGCCTATTAGATTTGCTCGTCTTGCGTAAGTATGAAGTATCCAGCAATCCACACATAGTGAATAGATATTCGATGTACATTGGTGTGATTGTAAGAACACTCACCCTGCTGTATATCAGGTTATCAGGATAGTTAATCACCTCTCTTCCTAGTTTAAAATAGTAACTTTTGTATTGCTGTTTGGTTATGCTTAGTTAAACGCAGTTTGACCGTTGCTGCTTGGCGAGCAGTAGGCTTCTGTAGCACGAACGTACAGTAGTACACCGGACAAAGGTTTGAAATATTGTAGGCCTACTCGTCAAATAAAACATTACGGTTTCCACGACGAAGCATTAAAAATCAACAGCTGCTGAGATATATCACAACCGAGCCGTTTCTCGTATTGGCCGCTTGTATTACATTATCTGTATTAAATTGAAGGCAGAATTTTATGTTCACTTTCTCTTATTCTCATACGATTCTACTTGAAACGGGCGCGTTATTTCACAATGCTTCACTCAACATTTGGACCTGCCGCCATAGCCATTGGCTTATATACAATGTTAGCGTGGCTTGTAGCTAGAATCAGGACCTAAACAGCAAATCGTCCCCCACTCGAAACGTTGATCTTGGGGCCTCATACCTGATGACCTGGGGGCACGTAATTCATAATTATAACATCTGGTATCTTGTAATAATTACTTTAGGGGGTGTTGTTAATTCGTGACCTCCGGTCTGTTATATAATCAAAGAGACATTGTAGTGGCCCAGACGTAGCAGACTAAAAGAAATACTTGCGTGAGACGCACACACAAATTGCCATGTCTTTAATGCTCTGTGGGTGCCCGGGCGGCATTTGCATTGTGGGCTCAAATTGGACGGACCGGACTATACTATTAGTCACGCCCACCCAGCGCGGCTATTGACAATAGACAGCGGACACATACCCCAAGTTTCGGCCAATGTCTTTCATTAGTAGCACACTTCGTGGATTCGTATGTTGGCCGAAACTGCATGTCTTTTGGTGTGTCGTGGCGCGGTATTGACTGGCATCTAAATGCCTGTTACTATAAATTATGCATGCTTTTTTTCTTGAGGAGGAGACGTAAGTATTTTAAAATCAAGCTATGTAGAGACATTTAAATCGCGATGCTCGTAGACAATTTTCAAGTTCACGAAATCTCTCAAAAATAGTCTATAATTTGTGTTGGTTTACGAATTAGGCCTACTTTTGATTTCCTTTCGAGCTCGCTCTCCACCCCATTAGGAAATTTAGGGTGCGGCAGTTGTTGACGTAGCAAGAATGCAAATCGTTGGGTGCGATAAATCGTCTTCTATAAAATGGGCAATGGTTACTTTATGACGTTACAAACAAATGTCGCATCTTTTTTAAAGAAAGTTGTTATCTCATTAGGCCTTACAGCGCAATCCATATATTGTATTCCAATATAATTTCTAAGATGCAAAATAAATGTAATCGTGAGTAATCGTGATTACTTTTCCAATGTAATCGTAATCGTAATCGACTACTTCCTGATTTTGCTGTAATCGTAATCGTAATCGTAATCGCGTCATTCAGAAGTAATCGTAATCGCAATCGATTACATTCACGAAGTAATCACCCCATGTCTGATTGGTGATGTTATATGCATTTTCTTTAATGAGTCGCTACGTCTAGGCATTTTCCCAGATGCACTGAAAACTGCCAGAGTAATGCCAGTGTTTAAGAAAGGCTGTAAAAAGCTAATTTCTAACTACCGACCAATATCTGTTTTGCCAAATCTTACCACGGTTTTTGAGAAACTGATTGACTGCCGACTTAAGAACTTTTTGAATTGAATGCAGTACTGTCTCCGACCCAGCATGGATTCAGATCCAACCACAATACCAACCATGCAATACTATCAATTGTAACGGACTATTACAAAACCATCAAGCAAAAAGAAAGTGGCTGCAGCATTTTTATCGATCTCCGCAAAGCTTTCGACACAGTTAACCACAGAATCTTAAGATACAAGCTAGAACACTATGGAATCAGGGGTATTGCAGCAACTCTACTTGAAAGCTACATGTCAAACCGCAAACAATTTGTTAAACTGGGGACATTAAGAACGACTACCAGAGATATAACTTGTGGAGTGCCACAAGGCTCAGTCCTTGGACCGACTTTTTTCCTCATTTATATTAACGACATTGTTAATGCATCTTTATTCCGCACAACGCTATTTCCTGATGATACTCACCTCTTCATAACCTCCAACACTGTCGATGATTTGCATGCATCTGTGAATAGGGAACTCCCAAAAGTGTCGAGATGGCTGCAAGCAAACAAACTAAGTTTGAATGCAGATAAGACCGAGATGCTCGTTTTAAATAATGCCAGTCATAATTTCACTGTGAACATCAATCATAAACAAATCTCAATATGTGACTCAGCAAAATATCTCGGCGTCACCATTGATTTCAAATTGTCTTGAAAGCAGCATATTGAATGCACAATATCAAAACTAGCTCGGTGTGTGGGAATAATGACCCGTCTCCAATCTTTGGTTTCCAGATCAGTACTACGTACTATGAATGTATTGGGGTTCTCGGTCAATGTGTGAGATATCGGTTTTATCGGTATCGACCCAAAAATCCAATATCGATCGGGCTCTAGAGTATACCAAAGATTATTTGCTGCTATCTTTGCGGTAGAATGTCCTGCAGCGATAAAGTGCCCCAAAACCCCATTGGAAATCGGATATGTCCGTCGTAGATGTCCCTGGCACTAACATAATAACAGAAAGGGAATTCAAATTGATGAATGAACTTTACCAGAAGTACAAAAGGACACATATATGAAGATTAAATTTGTAGCAAAGAATACCTTTGAATTGTAAATTTTTTCT
The DNA here is from genome assembly GCF_051294905.1 of Botryllus schlosseri. NCBI lineage: Eukaryota > Metazoa > Chordata > Ascidiacea > Stolidobranchia > Styelidae > Botryllus > Botryllus schlosseri. The sequence goes on from NC_137249.1 coordinate 19,359,848, forward strand.
ATATTTGGACCAGTGTCGAAAATTGAAGTTGGTTTGTGCGGGACATTTTTTTTCGGATTTGAACAAAATGATAATAATTGTTTTAAATTTATATCAAAATTCTCATCAATTCCTGCTACAGGCGATTTTTTTCCTAGTCACAACCCTAGTATGCAGTCATTTGAAGCTTGTCCGCTTGTCATATCACAACTAACTTCATATAGGACTACCAGATAAGGTCATACCTTACCTAATGACCGTATATCTGCTCTCTCGCCTATAGTTTGCTTTGATTACTGATGCAATATGTGATTTGGAACCCTACCGTAATATATGCCAATTTAATATACATTCTAACTACACAGACTGTAAACACGTCGGTGAAAAATAAGTGTATTTGCTGAATTTTCACTGCAATGTAGGGCGCAAATCAAGCCGTATCGGTACTTTCTGGTACCAAATTTTGCTTTCACACAGATTCCAATGAGAGTAAACTATGAGCAAATACACTAATCGTTATAGATATTTATCCCATGTGTGCAATGAGTACTATTCTAGTAGTTTATACACACCAAAGACGTATAGCCTTGTAGAATTATGCTCATGTACAAATAGAGAAATTTATTCACTGTTCTTTAACTTGTGACAAATCCTTTCACATATTTCTTTCTGTATACTTGAGAGTAAAATGAGAATTATTTGGCTTCGAAACGGCTAAACCAAGAGCAGCAATACCAAGAGAACTTAGTGCAGCAAATGAGAGGCATCCCACTCTTGTCCAGATCAAACGTACAGACAGTCTACTCTCGATCATAATTAATTAAAATAATTAAGTCGACGTTAAACTGACGGGATCCACTACTCATACAGTTGCTACTATTAGCTTAAGAGATGTGGACCATCGGCAATTATAAATAGACATAGACATAGGATTGGGGTGTCCCATGTTAAATTAACTACTTGCAGACTTCACATCGCAGACAGCGCTTGCGTTTCGCTGTTGCCTTGTGAGTATACTGCACATGACAGTTTCTAATTGTGGAAACAGTACGCCTCATGTCACAAACAGGGCGGACCCCTTTTCGGGACACAAAAACTTCACGCGACCACTTTCGGCGCCCCCATTACAGAGCAATTGAGCATCATTGTCCACTTCCTTTCTAAAAATATTTTTCGTGGCAGCGTTTCACATATTTCTAATTTCAAACAATTCTATACATTTCCGTCGGCTACTAGGGCTTGCAAATTTGGAATAATTTCAAAATGCAAGGACAAAACTAAATCACGACAAAACGCGAAAGCAAGTGCACGCCAGCACAATCGGACCACAAACTGTTGGAAAAACACTCTAAGAACCATAACACCAATAAATCTCAGCATAGCTTTTCGTTCCATTCTGACGGCGAAGGTGGTGACCTTTGAGCAATCACAGTGACAGTTACAGGCTTGAGCTTGATGATAGGTAGAGATTGTGAAGTTGATACTAAAGTAGTTTCGGACTCTCGCTCCAAACACGGTTAACATTTTCAAAGAATGACGAGCTTCATCTGTGAATATATGCTATTTAATCAGTGTGTCTACTTGCGGGACAATTCGTAAATCGGAATTGCGCGTACAATTGCACATGTTTTTTAGATTACGCGTTAACGACCGCATAACGATACATCGCAACCACAGGTTGGCCACCATTGACGTAGGATAACCGATCGCCGAATTGAAGACCAAAATAACCTTCGTTACCGCTGTGAGGCCGAAGCTATTTTCAATAACGGGGCTCATACAGTCTGCGTTCGTTTATCTCCCGGGATATCTAGAACTAGATATCCCTGTTTATCTCTCGTCCCGAACGGCATGTACAACGAATCAGACAAACCTTGTATAGGATGATGACTTCATTCCAGTGAAGAAATTCAGGTGAAAAAGCGACGTCAATGGTATCAAATACCAAGCCGACGAGACTGTTAGTTTCGTCCTGATTTGTTTTTCGGCAGGTTCTGCACTGAATATCGCAAGAATATAGAATCGTGCGCGCGCTCTTCTTCTGTTCCCTTCTTCGTCCTCACTCGGAGGGTTATGCCATACCGATATAACTATACTGGTGTCCTTACAATTGCTTTTTCGGCAGAGGTTGCGATTTGAGCGTTGGCTTGGTATGATTGAATGGCGATGTTTACCATTGCGGTAATTTGATTGCGATATAATCAGTGCGATGCGTACAAAAATTGCAACAGCTTCGTTAGGCTACTAGCTACTTATTTCAATGGGTGACACTGAAAACCCAAACTATACAAGAACTACATTTTTGTTGAATGGCGGCTAGATTAGGGTTGCCATACGTCCGGAATTTCCCGGACATGTCCGGAATTTCGCTGAAAAATCTGCTTCCGGGAGGAATTTCTAAAATATGCCTAAATGTCCGGAATTTTGAAGGGTTGAAGTAGGCTGAAAAGTTTTTCGTAAATCAACATAAACAATATTTTTTTCAAGCAGATTTATGATATTCAAAATTCTTCTTCGCGCTGCGCGCGAGGTAATGACACGTATATTTATATTAGTGTGGGCACCAGGCACCACTTTCGCCAAAAAATGCAATCAAAATAAATATAAATTACCATCATTTACTGAAATAAGTCCAATGGTAATCGCAATTATAAGCAAACGGTATAGTACTAGAGTTGGTCAACGCCGATTAGATGCTTTAGTCACAGATAGTGGTTCCAAATCTTGGGGTCGTTTACCTTTATCTGGGGATCGCGATGATGTTGGACGTAATCACCGTCCTAGGCCGGGAGTAAGTTTGGGCAAGTTAAATTTTTTTAGCAATCAGCTTATCAAGTTTTTAGCTGGGACACGGAACATTTTAAAGTTTGAAATGAGGTCGCGACTATTAAAGGTTGGAAATCACCGGATGTGCAACCTGCTGGTGCATTTTATGGTAGCCTAATGGGAGAATCAATATTATTGAAGAATTCATTCATAAAATTTCACAGTCAAATGCATATAGTAATTGTCCAAAAAGTTACATCGATTACCCTATGCTGGGTTAGAGATCAGTGCTCTTTTTTTGGGCGGAAGGGGGCGGAAAAAATGTTGATTCGGACCTGATTAAAATAAAAACACACAATCAGATAGCCGCACCGACCTAACAGTAGATAGCAGGGCTGTCAAACACAATCCAGACGGGCCAAACACGGCCCGCCAGACGATTTCATCCGGCCAGTGGAGAAATCTATTGCACACCATAGCAAGTAGCAATCACCAGAGCTCACATTTCAGAGGGCCCAATTCATGACCTATGTGTCCCACTCCATTCCTGTATACAGTCGTTTGGCAATGCTTTGCTCGTGTGACGTCATATTGACACTCAATGTGTAATACCTCATTTTTAAATCCGCTAGTGAGCGCTAAAGAGTGTCCGGAATTTGCTTCACAAAAATATGGTAACCCTAGGCTAGATGAACTACAGTCAACTGTACCAGCCACCCAATATTGTTATTAGTATGGTGCAGTGACCGAATCAATTTGACCTGAACCGTCACTGTCAGCAACCGTCTCATAGCTGTCGTGGAACTGCTGGTTTCATTTATAACTCCAATCATATAGAAGTAATGGATCGAATTGGAAGTAAAAATACATTCAGACACCGACTAAGAGCAGTGCTAATGATGATTTGGGCACTGTAGCTGTTAGTATTTTTCATTGTGAATTGCTGCATCTGCTGCATTATGGTTGTTGGTGGTGGGTCGTGGTTGGTGGCTTCATTTCCGGCTTGGTAGCGCGGCATAATGGATCTCTTATGAACGGTAATTCCAGGTCAATTGTCGGGTAAATTTGAGCAACATTGGATGTGTAATATGATTGTATTAGCTTAGATACTATCCACAAAGTATACGACTTGTTACACCCAAATGTGTCGCCAAACTTGTTGAAGTAACACAAACTGTGTTTGCTGCTGTAACAATAACATAAAGACGACTTTATTATACGTGATTGTTATATGGTTGTCCATAATGTCCATGCTCCGCTTCCAGAACCCTTTAATGGATTCTTCTCGAGCATATGTATTCTGAAAATGATGTTTTGATATGAGCATTTTTTGAAGATTGGTTGCAAGTCCCCATTACTACGGATAATCAAAGTTTTTCGCTTTAAAGAGATGACAGTAAAATGCATATACCAAGTATGTCGAGTAGCGTATTCAGTGGAGAAAAGACTATTAGATTGCACCACGAGTTACTAAATGTTGCGTTTTTACATGAGTGTATGCGATTCGACCGCACTGGTTTAATCAGTGCTCTAAGTTAGAACCAATGCGTGTAACACACTTTCCCAAACTATCCTGAATATCTAAGCAACGAAGGAAAATCTCAGCATGTACCGAGCTAATACACCTCACCAACGTTACGAGTAGATGCTCCGAAACAGCAAACACTGGAAAGTGCACTTGCCTAAGCTTTAGTGGTCTTACTGATCAATGGTACAGACAGGTGACATGCGTGCATCCTTGCGACTTAATTTGATTTGTGACAACGCGTTGCCGCGTTGAATCAATACCCAATACACAAACAACAACAACAGCCTTTAAGAGAGTTTCGTAAATAGTCGACGCCGACAAGATAGCGTAATGGTGAAGCGTCCGGCTTCTTGATCGGTATAGGCCGTGGGTTCGATTCCCGGCCGGGTCAGACCAAAAACAGATTAGTAAAACTGGTATCCATGACTTCCCCGCTTGGCGCTCATGCATTAATGAGACAGCATGGAGAGGTGTTGCAAGACTTAGAAATTGCGCCTTCCTTGTCCAGCAGCCTATGCACATCATCCACTCATGGTATGCATATGCGCAGATCGTGTGTATGTGTATCATGAATCAGGGTATATGCCGCAAAACATCAAAAACATCTTTCAAGAGCATCTTGTGTGTATGTGTATCATGGGTCGATGTATATGCCGCAAAAACATCAAAAACATCTTTCCTTTCCTTTCCTTGGCAGACAATAATAGTGACAATGCCCTAACGCTTATGAACAAGAGCATACGTAATATATTTATGATAGGTGAATCCGTTTCATCACCATTCGGCGTATTCGGTTGGGCGACAACCAGAATCGATTCTCCTCCAGTCATTTCATACTGATTTAATGGAGCGGAATTAGTTATTAACGGAATTATGGACCTAGAGATCAACGGTTCTCAAAAAGGTACTCGGAATATTTACGATCAATCGAATATAATTACCTCGACGGCCGTGCTGCGTCGTTGGAATGGCGGTACTGATTACGGGTTGTCGCGAACAGACGATAACAGCTAGACGGTTTTCATATCTACCATGTGCGCCTTCAAATAATCCATCAGTCGATCAATCAACATTTCAAGTGGCGATTTGAGCTGGACAAGTGCACATGCACACCCCTCACACACACGCTTCTAACGACAAAAGTTAGTACGTCGATGAACAGAAGTATAAAGAAGTGCTTGAACTTTTGATAAGCTTCGAACTTTGTATAAATTTGAAGATGGCGAGATCCAAATAAAGTCGCATTGGAAATATATGTTAAACCTTCGTTTTTACTCGAATCGTGGCTCAAAATACGCGTAAATACGCAAATGAAAGCCGAAGTGATGACCTTTTTTAGTCGTTATTCACTGTTGTCCAAGGGACCGCGCAGTGCGCTGGTGAGTGCGCGCAGACTCGTGAAAAATTAGAGGGAACATTGCTTATGGGTCAAATGAAAATACAGCATATTGGACTGAAGCGATATAGATATTACGGCACGGTAGGGATGTATAATCTAATGTAATTTCGTATAGTGTGCAATAATCTATACTTCGCGACCTCCGCCCACAACTTTAAAGTATGTTACACAGAAACAGTTAAGGTAATTTTACGACACCGACATTCATTCCCCGAGGTGCGAACGCTCGTATCTACCGCGGCTATTATTATCAAAGAGCTTTTCTTAATGATGTCAATTTTCAATATTACAAAGAAAACACCTCGCGCAATCCACTATAGGCGTTTATAACTTACTCAACATCGTGTCTGGGTTAGACGGCAGAAAATATAACGTGACTTATGATGTCGCTATTTTTGAGACAAACAAGATTCCGGGAGTGACGGAAACGTGCACAATGTGCACAAACAAAGACTCTTCATGCGGACCTGGTATCAGATCATGGGTCTTTATAGCGAAATTGTTTTCTCGTGAGTGCTTTTGAGCAATCAACACCATGATTCTTGACATATAAATCCAGAAATGATACACTACGTGTTACTCAAATTCTCAGCACGAGGGAAGGTGTGAATCCTGTGGCGTTTATTAGAAACAAACCTCAAATTACTCACAGTAGGCTACGCATCACATTCCAGTTCTTTCGTGGAATGCGCTGTCAATCAGCAAGCCAAGACGATCTGATAGTTCATTGGGAGGGAACCTGACGGCCACATATATACGGTTAAGGGCAATTGTCGACATCCACTATATAATGGACATCACGATACACGATATCTGGTGCTTGAGATACATTCATTTGTCGATTGGGGTCTGAGAACTATCTCTCTACTTCATATGATACGGCCGAAATATCATCAAATATATGGTTTAATCAACATGACGCATTTATAATTTAGTGGGTGTAGTCAGGCCAACTACATTTGCGTACGCCGTTTCGCTTTATTTACACGTAATTTTGCATGTTTAGGAGCATATTAGGTTAATGTACTTGTACAATGTACATTATTCTTTTAGCACTGAACTTCCGTTGCCAGCACTAAACTTCCGCACGTGTTTTAGTCATCTGCCGGATAGGCGTTTGATTAATAGTCTTCTTTGCCGGTGTTAGTAATATTGTTTCGTAATATCCCAAACGTTGTTTCGAAACGACCAAAATAACTGTAATCCAGCGTTACTTTCGTCGCTTTGCCGCCACTACGTGAACGGCAAAATTTTGCAGGCGAAATCAGCTGTGAATTCGGAGAGAAAATCCTTTTTTGTTTTGACGAGACATATATGCGAGACAAGCGAAGCGTGAATTCGCCGGCAGAGTCACATTTAGTACTCGGCATGTTTTGAAAAGGCTCGTTCAGCTGGACAGGCTTGAGAACAAAGAAGTGACCCGAAAAGAAGCAGACAGATATATTAAAGTATATGACTTAATCACGCCGCGCTTGTAAGTGTACTTAAACACGTTGGGTGCTGGTATTGGCATAGGCTTGAAGAGCGTGGCTCGTAAGGTTACGTGTTCAGTTTTTGCCTTGATATGAAATTAGTAGCCGTGCCGGTAAGACTTATGACACGGGAATCTGCTTCGGAAGGGTGTCTATTAGTTGGTGCACCTCTGCCGATTATAATTACTTAGAATGAATGGAGAAGTACAGGCAAACGTTTAAGTAACGAGTAGAACTGAATTTACTGTTGGTGTAGTAAGGTGGCAAACACATTGTCTTAATCTCCAGATATATAAATTAAATTGGGTGTTCGGTGCTATTGGATTGCACTGGGTCTACAAATTTAAAGACCGGCTTATATGCCGACACGCACAGCTCTGGATATTGTGGTCCTTATTCTGACAGTATAGCACACGTTTTGTGTGCTCGCGGGTGTCTTATGTGAATAAAACTAATTATGTTCCTTGATTCGGTAGCTCAATAATGCCGCGAAGCGTGCCGTGGCAGATTTAACATCTGTGTCCTATATCTGCGTCCCGTATATTTTTATAGTAGATTCGCATTTTGGGCCTGCCATGAGACATGCATTTGTACATTAACAGTGGGAACATATTTTACTTTTATTGCAGGACAGCAATATAGCGCGATAGTTCTTGGCTGCATTAATCAACCAATATTACCATTCAAATAATATTTATCTTCGTGAAATAGTAATGGTGACGCGACTGAAGAATTATTTGGCGAATGACGGTGCCAGGGCGGTTTTTTTGGTAAGTTTCTTTGTTCTGACTTCCGATTCGATAGATGCAAATATCACTTAATTTGATGTCTAAGTTGTTTTCATACAGTGTGAGTCAAGAGACATGTAGAGAGTACAGATCACGTCTCTTTATCAGCAAGAATCCAAACGTATCAACGCAAAGCTAGAAATATCTCAAGACCAATTTTCGAATGCAATTTGTTTTTATTGATGTTCTGACGCGTTTCAGTCCTATAGTTAATCCTCTTTTCTCGCTTTTATGGGAACACACTGTTCTGTCTCAGAGACCATCGTAATTCTTACCGCCATTCGTCGTACTGAATTGTGTACTATTCGTATCCTATACAGCGAATAGCAGGCAATCACTGCCAGTATTGGCGCAATAAGGATCCCCATTTTCGGGTACTGATAATAAGACAGAGAACGCACTAAAAGGTGGTCAGATATTTATGATCGCAATATTTCAATTGAAATGTATTTTTGCTGGTTGTTAATCAGCTGCATTACTATCTCGCGCTTATTCAAAAAAAAAAGATCTACATCGCATTTGCAAAACTATGGCCAAACCGTATTTTTCCTTCAGCCCTAACACACTTTATAGTGTATAATCACCATTCACATTGTAATTTCAGCCAAGCGGGATAACATAACAAAGTCGAGTAATTAGCATTAGATAGATTCTGGTTTCGTGTTCCGCGGGTGTATATTCACACCCTTACACCAGGGTGGTATACGGGTGTGAATACGCAGCTTTTTCGATAATAATGTACCGTGCTACGCAACTTACTCTCTGGTGCTCGTGCATCGTCCAAGTTGCGATTTAAATCAAGTGGGGTGTCAATTGTTGCGTTCACTTTCCAAAGACCACTCAGCTGACTTCTAAAGGGCTGTCGAGCCTTTGGAAGCTAGCTGAGCGGCTGATTTAATAAATATTCCCCATATATAGATTAAACGAGAGATACTTGCAATTATATTGGAAAACTCACTCGTGACGCCATCGAAATTTTCTAATGATCATTGTTCGCCTTCATATCTCAAGCCAGGCGCTTCGGGCCCAAATTGTCTGGGGCGTAAAGCAAATATTGGTTAATTAAGAGGATCGCCAAACGCCATGCGCCAATAAGAAAAGTTAAACACCACTGTCATGTGAGAGTTCACATTATGGTCTCTTCGATATAACATTCTATCATCGTAACCACTGACTAAATTCGGTTGCCTTTATTAAAGAGCTTGGCCGAAATACCTGATTAAAGACGACATTCTTTATGGGTATAATGGATCAGCACCTCAATTTAAAATATAGATTATGATCTGAACGGTTTGTGAACCCGCGTAACTTTGCCATCGTAGAATCTCAAATCGGAATTTCGACGAAATTTGCTCAATGGAAGTAGGTTGATCGCGCGGCGCGGTAGTAATCGACTCGTTAAGAGATATTGTAAAATAGTTGAAACCAAATGTAATCTAAGAAGACACCTTGTTGATATTGATTCAACTAAACACGCTCTATTAACTCTTGAGCCATCCGCAAACAAAGTAAAATATTACACATATTTCTGTAACTCGAATTGGCTTTTTGACACTAGCTATGCTCAGATTACTGTTGTTTATAGACCATGGCCGATTACCCGTATTGTGATACATTTACGGCATAAACATAAAATCTGCCACAGTATTTCTGAAGCTTTCACTGGGTGAAATCGGAGTCTTCTCAAACGGGATTCGATTACGTCTTGACTAGACAGAAAATCTTTGATACCATGTAGTCTAATTCACGTTTCTTCGAAAATGCATTTTAACTTTGCATTCGTTAAATTAATTAGACTGTCTTGGCATTTAAAATTGATAAATAACTGAAACAGACCCCGGTATACTACAATGAAATATAAATAAAAGTTGAGTGAAACTGTCGTGATTAATGAGAACTTACAATTCCCTATATATTCAGCGGCGCAGTCCAAAATAGGCAAACATAATTTGCCGATTGGCCAGCCGGTTGACAAAATATATTGTGTAAGCTGGATTTGTTCTGCCATGCCTCACGTGTCGGATAAGGCTGGGTTTTGTGCAGTGGAAATTCAATCGCGGTTTCCGTATTCGCAGGAACAGGCCAATTCGATGTAAGATGTCTGGATGCTCGGACAGCCAATAGGTTTCCGGATGCGCATAATAGGTAAAATGTCAAATAAAAATACCAAGAGACTATGACAGCTTTTAGGAAACGGCAAGGGATAGATAGGGAAGGGGTATATCGACATTTCGGTTATAACCGAATGAATAATTATCATTCATTCGGAAATAAGCCATTTAAAATATATTGGAAATTAAGCGATCATCCTAATCATGCCATGTTGCTACTCGATTTCCCCTAAAGAGATTACGGTTTCAAGTCACAAGTTATCAGCATGTATTATCCTGGAATAAATATAAATGTGCCAAATCCTTTTTCGATACTTTTTACGGAACATACGTATAGTACGCGAAAACAGGTCATGCTAGCGTTATGTCAAATATGCGATGACTCAAAAGTAACTTCACTATTGTTCTGTATAGTCTGTAGTCAATCGGCTTTTCTAATGACACCACGGAAAGATTCACGGTGATTTGTCGATGCCATCAATGCCAGTCCAACGAATATCTCGAGAATGCTGGGTCTCTCAGCACATAACAGATCATTATCATCGTAATCAACCAATTTGCTGTACCCGGAGGGAGAAGGTTTTTAGCAATCGGGCCGGTTGGTTGGTTGGTTTGTGGTATTCATGGTGTTTCTCGACTACTATGGTCATTTACAGCAGGCCGATATTCTTTTTATTTTCCGTAACTGCCGACTTATAGCACGGCCCACCTCTAGGCTTTTGTAAGGCACCGCTGACGCGGATGATGTGGCGAGGAGGAGCCTAGGTAAACCTCCAACACTTAGGTATCGGAATTCGGAAGTCGACCTCGGTCGGACTCGAACCCGCACCCATTGGTGTTGCAGCCGCGGAATATACCACTGCGCTATCTCGCCACCCCGAATCGGGCCGGTCGTACCGATGTTATACCGTGACCTAAAACTAATTCGACATTGTAACATACGATACTAGCGCAGCATGGTATCGTGCATTAATTAACAGCACACCAGAATAATGCAGCAATAATTTTTTGCGCATTGCAAAGGCTCATTTCATCCTCTGGGAAGGGTGTTCTGGTTTATTTAGCGTCATCACCCTTGTTTATAAGCGGAAATATTGCTTTCATTACATCATCCATTGCAATACTACATTTATTTCAAGAGTTATGGCAAAGTATGACGTCGCAATCAGAATTACAGACCGTGAAATTCGCATTGTCACAAGGGCAACAGCAAACCTCGAATCATACGGTACTATAGTAGCAACGCAAATGTAAATAAAACGACGACACGCACAGAGCACAATAAACTGATGAGAAATTGGCGCATATACAGGAACTCTTTTTGGCTTGGTCAAATGAATAACTGGATTATACCAATGAAACAAATAGCTGCCGATAACTCTTGAAAAAGGGCACCCGAAAAGTTTTCGAATTCAAATGAATGTATGCATTTATGCAATGGATCTTGTAAGAGAACGCGTTCTTCAAGTTCTGTACCTCGAACCAGCTATTTAAACGGAAATATATGCACACAAAAACAAACTGAATTTTGTTTTATTTTTCAGCTGATGTGGGCCGCGACCAACGCAATACTTTTCTACTTTACCTTTTTGTATTATTATTACGGGCCGCAGTTTTATTACTTGCACCAAATGCTCGGAGTAAGTTGGCGAACACATTTGCTGCAAATAGACGGAATAAAAATGTTGATCTTATTTTTAGTACGGACTATGCATCAGCCGGGCCACCGCGGCATGCATTAATTTGAATGCTTGTGTCATATTACTTCCTATGTGTCGGAATATAACTCGTGTGATAAGAGGTTATCGATTGGTGAATATCTTGTGATCCGTAAGATAATATCGCACTGTCACTAATTGTATCGTTTGTCCATTCAGACATGCAGAGTTTTGCGACGACTTCTAGATAAAAGCAAATCGTTTCATATTGCGTGCGGATATATGCTATGCATCATGGCAGGTATACGATCACTATCATTGTGTCTATGACCTAATCGTAGTGTCTACTACCCTTATAAGCCGCCGAGTGGTTCGTACACGTGTGAGTTCTCATGTGTACGAGTTTCATCCAACTCAATACAATTATTGATTTGGAAGCAATAAAATAAATTGGAAAGTGATTGGGTCAGGGGCTTCTCGCTATTTGGTTTCCTCCACCCTCCATATCTTCACTCTTTGATTTTTTGCATAACATATGCCCCGTATGTCATACTATTATATGCGTATTTCAGCTATTCACTGTGGAGCTCATGTTTTCAATTCAATCAATTTCTCGAAGCATTTTAACAAGAGATACGGCGAAATCAACGTCGCCAGTTTTTCGAATCAGGTTAGCTATTTGTGTATCGTGTAAGTAGCCTACAAGCTAGCACAATGTCACGGGGATTGTAATGTGTGAACCGTGTTACGATACGTGGACTTTATCCAACTTAAGGTAATAAAATTTGCAAATTTTGCCATTATGCGTTATGCCTAATTTCTGCATGGGTATCTGACACTATGTATGCGGATATTATCCACTGGGTCTCTAGATTAGCCATTGGAGCGCTGATCGAAAATTTCTTTCCCTCCGAACACCATAGACTCTTTACATTTCGTCGACTAAAATCACCCGATTTGTAACACCTAATCACACATCGAATTGATTGTGATATTTCCCAAATGCATGAGAGTACTTCAGATGTATGGGTATCTAGGAAGATATCGGTAAAGTATCAGGTTTCTGTAAGTTTGTGTCTAGTCTTACCTCCCCTCGTGGCAAGACAAGTTGAAGTACACGCCTGCTGGGCGTCGGTGTGTAACCTGGTCCTATCCCGACGGATTTTAAAAACAGAATGGAATTACTTCTTATGTCCCTCAATGGTGCAGTGAGCTTTGACACTCTTAAAGTGCTACAGGTTTTATAAGTCTTAGAGGCACATAACTTTATTATGTAATTGAGTAATATATTCGAGTGTCCGTCGAAAATATTCGGGAGTTTTGTTTTGTTTTTGTGGTATTCATGGTGTTTGTCGACTACAATGGTCATTTACACCAGGCCGATATTTCTTACCGGTATTGATTGATTCCGTAGCTGCCTACATGTAGCATCACCCATTGGTGCTGTAGCTGGGGATTGTACCACTACGCTATCTCGCCGCTGGGTTGTATTTCAATATGAATTTCAATAGAACTTCAGCATATAATTAAATAATAGATTGAACTGTCCCTCGAAAATATTCGGGTGTACATGTATTTCAATATGAATTTCAATATAACTTCACTATCTATTTGCATAATATATTGGAGTGTCAGCCGAAAATATTCGGGTTTACTTCAATTTGAATATTTATTGAATTACTGCAGGTTTTAGTCAGTCGACTTCCAACTTCGATCTGTGCTTTGTTCAATCCCACACGCAGGAAGTTCTCATCCTAATATCCGTTATTCGTGAATAGTCCCATTGTCTGCCGCACTTCTATTTGAAAAGACATAAACCCATAAGATCACAGACAAATTAGCGATATCACTTGAATCACTCGATGACTCATTCGCAAGTCCGTACTCTTTACCCGGTGACGTAACTAACCTCGGGGACGAACATGTAAATAATTGCGTTTGTATTCCAATTCAGCATCCCATTATTTTGATCATGACGTCAGTTCCTGGAATCACAGGGATTTCGATGGCAATACTATTATGCATGATCACATACTCAGCTTCCAGCTCCAGCAGGTGAGATGATAGTGATGTGTTGTGTGAGAATACCGAAACAAATTACAGCCTCGATGTTTTGTTAGAAGAGCGAATTATCGGAGATTTTGGAAGATTCATCATCTATTTATTCTTTTTTACATTCTTTTGTTGCTACACGCTTGCAGGTGAGATGGTATGGATCTTAATATATCAAATGCTTGTGCACTGCGTTGTTTGGGACATTGAGACATTACATCATGTCTGGTCTAGCCTGTGACACGTCTATAGCAATTATAACATTCAGCAGCGTACCCGTAACATTCTGTCTCTTGTCATAATGGGTTGTGATCTGTGACTAATCAGCTGGGTTTTCTTCTTTGTGTAACATTTTCCCTTTATTTTATGTTATGCAATCTGTTCAGTTTAAGAGATGAATACAATATGCTCCCTGGTAAAGGTCCTAGGCTATTGTCGATCATTTTCTATCAACTTGATATTATATATCTGGAACGAAAAGGTCTATATGCAAATTACAACTGGCGCTGGTCAGCGGCTACATCATTTTCTAAACCTACATCTGATATCACAAGTGACTTGAGTGCTGAACATAAGAAGGGCATCGGTTTCGTTGTTATTATACGGGATTAAAGTGATTCAATCACCGAAAAGGCGCAGAAATACAATAGAGAACGCTGCATTATGTTCATTATCCTATCGAGGCAATTCAAATTTACGTTGCCTTTTGCATTACCGGAGATGGTATCCGCTTCAAAAAATACAATGCGTTAGAGACAGGACAATTCTCCGTGGTCTCAATATAATTGTGGATCTGGGAATCGGAGGAACGTCAGACGTGTCCACTTCATCAGCGATGTTACTGCACTGGGCATATCGGTGCCGTGACTATACGTTGGGTAGCCCGGGTGAAACATAGTAAAGCATCTAAATCTTGCAGAATACTGTTATCTCTGTTGTACCATATGGTAGCGTGCACGCATCCTGCACTTGAGTTCAATAATAAGAAAGAGAAGTGTTCACGCACTCGACCCCTCGCGGACTAAATGAAATAAATTAGTGCGACATTTGTAACTTTAATGTTATGGACATAATGTATGAAAATAATGATCTGCATTTAGCGGGGTACTAAAGTACCAGACCAACATCTCTGAACACATTCCTGGTTGCTTCGTCGGATTCAACAGCGATGATCCCAACGGGACTGTTTTTGTTGCCGAACCGGAGCCAGAACCGGAAGGCAACCCGAGTGAGTAATTTTTTGTTGGTATGCCAGAGATGCGAATGGAATTTCGAAGAACCGCATTTGGAAATTTTGCCCGGATTACGATCGGATTTAGATTGACGATTTTCGTGATAGGATTTAGATTTAGACATGGGATTTCTAATAGTTTAACTCGTCCTTCGAGACTTGGATTCAAGATTGAATGATATACGAAATGAAGTCACAATTTGGAATTAAAATAACAGAATTGATTCCGCTCATTTATGGCATATACTAAACCCAGGAAACTCTATTGTGTAGCATTGCGAATAACATCATCTGTATTTTGGCACCTATTGACACTTATAATTTATCAGGGTTATCAGGGGATATGGTTGTGGTCCCAGAATTAGGTCCCATACCAGAAGGCGAATATTTCGGCCACTCGTCTGAAGAATCCGAATCAGTACCGAACTACGTTCCTTGCCGACAGCCCGAACCGAAATTCAAGTCCTGCGCAACCGAAGTAAATATGATCGTTAAATTATACATCGTATCGTATTCAGTTGCAATTCAGCATTATTCACATGGTTTGGGGTTCTAAAAACAGTTTGCTACAATTGTGATTTGAATTTCGTTAAGGCATGGATTTGGATGTTGATTCCATTGACACTGTATATTATCGAGAGAGGAACTCGTTTATTCGGAAAATCTGCGTCAACGACCAAAATCGTTGAACATCCAAACGATGTCCTTGAAATCGAGTTTTTCAATAAATCAATCGCCGCGGAGCCAGGGCAGGTAAGATCAAGTACTTCATGTGTACCAGTACCGTATGCCATCCAATTGTCATACTCCATACCTCCAATGCAAAATTATTGATACCCTGATGTAGATATTTGTACTCGTATATAAGAGTTATTTTAGGTACCGCTTAGATTGCGTATACTGTTTGTGCTGTGCAACGTGCAATTCTGACAACTGATAGTCAGCTGTACGATGTAAATTGTACATGCACTGCATATGCGTCTGGTTCTTTAATGTATATAGCAAATTGCAAATATAATGAATGCAAAATGCGGATCTATAATAATCTGAACTGGAAACACGCCTCTTCACCCGGGCTCGGGATTAGTTTCAATTCCTGAAATTTTCTTATCAAATCAATTATTCTCACCAATAATAAGGTAGCAGAAATATATTCCAGGTGATTCTGGTCGTAGAATCAGCTCATTACGATCCTCATACGTAGCAGCATATCGATTTAGTGTAAAAGCCGAAGCTCCATGCAATCCATTCCACTGCTGTTGACTTCCCCGACAGCGATTATGCTATATCAAAGCTAATTATAGCTTTGGGAAGATAATGTCGATTACTTCATGGGGTGTATCCAATTAAGATCTTGTATTGTCGCTTCAGAGCATTTGGATTCGTTGCCCCTCGGTTTCGTCAATAGAATCTCATCCCTTTACTCTCACATCAGTTCCAACAAAGCATCATCCCTACTTCACTATACACATGGCAGTAACTGGAGAATGGACCGGTAGGTGTATTTTCCTGCTCTCCAAATGAAATATTTATATAACTTTTGTATTAATACAGGAAAGGTCAAGGATCTCTTTACTAACCATGGTGTCAAACGCGCGAATAGCAGCAGAAGTTATTCTGAACGGCAGGATTCCGTTGAATTATTTCCAAAAGCGTTACTAAATTGCGAAGACACCGTTTACAACCAAACACATAATCGGACAATTTCAACCGCAAAAGTGGAACAATCAGCGGACGTTAAAATTGCGATTGTAAACGGTGCTCTGGAAACGTCGTCATCAGAAATTATGCATCAACCTCGTTTCTACGTCGATGGTCCGTACGGCACGCCCATGCAAGACATCTTTCGATACAGCACGTCCGTGTGTGTTGCAGGCGGCATTGGAATAACGCCATATGCTGCTGTATTAAATATGATTCGGTTAGTACTCTCAGATGCAATCTTTGGCTCGTATATCTTGAGAAACACAGGTCGGCAGCGATTGCTGTCCGTAGAATAAGCAGAAGATGAATATTTACTCTCCATGGTATCACTGTAGTTACGTCTGGTAGGCATTGCATTGTAAAAGTTTGCATTTTATTGAATTATATTAATCCTAATATTACTATTATTTCCTCACTCAAAAAGCGATAGAACGTTTGCATCTATTCCCTGTGGGAATTACTATTTCAATCCTTTCTCAAATCGACCTAAGAACGTTTGTATAATGATAGAAGTATACTTTTCTGAATAATATATATTATTAATAGTTTATAACCCGAAGATTTTCGGCTGACATGCACTCGTTAGGGGTAATCGTCAGTAAATAGTAGAGAATGGAAATAACATTGCATGTCCACCATCGTATAATGTAATTTCCAATTTTCTACTACTCCTACTAAGCCCACGTCGTTCGGCGCGAAAAACTGTAAAGGTCTCTCGGTGGTAGCACGTTTATCTGGACAAGACAATTTTACCTCGACTCGGCAGACTCACTGCCATAAAATCACATGGATGCCATCATGAATAATAATTAAATACGATCAAAATACCCTAAATTTCACTCTCTAGTCCCATATAATTGCAAAAAACGGTTGCATACTCTGCATTTTGCTTCATTTCAATTTTGAAAGTTCACCGGTCCGCCAGACATTTTTTGAAATTTTACCGGTCCGCGAGGTGAAAAAGGTTGAGAACCACTGGTGTAGGCTACGGACGTTCGGTTTTCGGTACCTCTAAGAAGCTCTTCAATTACTATATTTACAATTGAAGACATTTTCGTGCTGTCTTAGTTTTTCTGTTTGCTGCAAGTTTCATTTCACGGCAATTCCATTTTCAGATTCAACTACAATCTATTGGAAAAGCGCAAGCTTCGACGTATCTACCTAATTTGGACATGTCGATCGGTTTCATCTTTCGAATGGTTCATCGATCTAATCAACGCAGTTCAGTCTCTGGTGAGGCGATACACTTCGCGACACGCTGAGAAGTTGACTCATTGATATTCGCTGTTCCAGCTTTGGAATCGCAACCGGCCCGACTTTTTAAACGTGTATCTTCACGTGACTTCCGCCGACTTCGGGGAAATGCGGTGCCTTTCAGAGAAATATCCGAGTCTGAGCAGGTGTCGACTGCAAGCGGGAAGGCCCCAATTTAAGGATATGTTTCGCGAGCTGTCCGAACGCCACCAAAGGTGAGATTTTGTCAGCAAACTTTGACTCGAGAGATTATACTGCACTTAAATAGATTCGAGATAGCTCATGCGACGCGCTACTACCAAGATAACCGATAACAAGTGTCATCGTGCTGTAAACAAAGGAAGTACGGTATGGTTGCAAGTTATTACGCTACCTATATCAGGATCATATTGGGTACGTTGCGGCGAGATGCCGACATCAGAGCGTAGTGGTATGATCCACAACTGCAAAACCAATGGGTTGCGGTTGCGAGTCCGACCGATGATGACTCCAGCATTCCGTCCCATGTGTTGGAGGTTTATGTAGGCTCCTGCTCGCCGTCTAACCCGCGCAAGAGGTATCTTAAAAGCCTAGAAGTGGGCTGTGCCACAAGTTGGCAGATATGGAATCATGACAAAGAGTATCTGTCTGGTGTGAATGACCATCGCAGTCACAAAGACACTACGAATGGCCCAAATCAGTAACAACAACAATAATGTGGGGTACGTTGCTTCTACGTACACTAAAGTCATTTTCTACATTTGTTTTCAGAATTGGCGGTTTATTGGTAGGATTGTCGTTTCAACTTCGACTTCGTCGTGCTGCTATTTCATGAATTTGCCGCTTTTAAACCACCTGGCAATTGTCAGGATGCCACTGATGTCATGTCAATGATCGCTTTTACTGTTTACGACCACCATCTAGTGGTCGTAATCTCTGTATCCATATATTCGTATGACGGCGATGGGACAGTGACGTAGCGTAGACTTGAGAAAGGTTGAAGCGAAGTTACAGTTATAGTGTTATTGGCATGACTTTAGGGCCGTTTACTACGAAGTAACGGCGTCATACTTATACACTAAGGTGGGATATTTATCAAACATAGATTAAACTGTACTACATAGCGAATTGAGTATTCAAATCCGACTGGACAAGCGACAATGTACGCATACAAGCATGCTTAAATAAGCCTCCGGCGACTGCAAATCATTTTATGGACGAGACTTATGGAATTGCCCTGTATGCATTTACTTTGCAACTAAGGGTCATTAAACCTTCGACTGTGCCGTTGTAGCGGTAAAACGGCTACACATTTTCACGAAAGAACAATTCCGCCCAAACAACGACCGACTGTCAGCATTATCACAAGGTTTAACGCCGTATAATTCTGATAGATATTCAACATCTGGGTCCGGATATTCAGATAAAAGGTTGATGTCTGCCATACTTTTGCATACTTCCAAAATTAGAAGATGCATCTTCGCAACTAACGCAAAATCACTAATGGCACCAAGCATAGATAGAATCTTCAGAAATAAATTAGATCACCCTGATACCCTGGGACTATTTCATGTATGGTGACGAAACCTAACCCCAAAACTTCCTTCACCTTTTCAAAAATCAAAATTGCAAAAACTAAATAGTTTAGTAATTTAAGTATACTTGTTAACCGACCACACCTGGACATAACTCATTTTTAATTTTTCGACCAAATTCCCGACAGGTTGCAGCTCAATGTTACGTGTATTTTAGATCTACGATCGGAGTTTTCTGCTGTGGTTCCAAATCACTTAACAACGCGGTTCGAGAGCATTGCCTGCGCACCAAATCAAAAACCAGAGCGAATTTCGTCTTCAACAAGGAGTCGTTTTGAAGCGAAAGAGAGCAATCAAATCAAGGACTCCAAAAGATTCTTCAAAAAAACACTTTATTTAAAGTAAGAAATGACGTAATGTCTTGATGATGTCACAAACGACGACGTCGGAGTCGGAGCATATGAAATCCAAACTCGATTTGGCTTAAACGCCTTTATCTCACCAGATCGCCTCTAAGAATAGAAGAGACATCAAGACTGTGATCTTCGATTCGATTATGGTCTATTCGGTTACGAAACTTTCTGAACCTTTCGTTCATAATCAGAGATACGAAGTCTTTCTATTGAGTTGGATTCTACAAATTTATAATGAGTAACAACCCTCATATATAATCACATTTTAGGCACGATTTCGTATTCATTGTACACGGAAAAGGAACTGTAGAACTACCTTGAATATGATGCCCGTAGAAAACTCTAATGTTCCACAGAATTGTCAAGCCGTGACTTTTCTATCGAATTTCATTCCGCGTTATTTTCTTTTTGTCAAAATAATAAAATAGCATCAAACCATGATTACTATCTTTTCGTCTTCACTTTTAAATTAAGATTTATATATGTATTGAAATTACTGCCTTTACATGTCAGCAATATCTATAGTTTTATTCGCAGGGCATAAATTTATTTATATTATCATTCGTACGACTATGGATATGTTTCCGGACCGCAAACCGCTAGGATTTCCGTTTAGATGACACGTGTCTTTTATTTAATACTTTAAATACTAACTTCGTTTACCTTATTCGTATTTATAACGTATGAAATATGAAGCTGCTATATTTCACCGTACTTGTTCCTACGTGTCGCCATAATATATATGTGTACCGCAGCTTTCTTCAAGAAATTCGTCTGCATTTTGCTACGAATGGTCGATATCGAGAGCGTTTTTGCGTTATTACCACACGATATACGCGGTTGCTAAAATCGCCGGAAATCCGTATGTACATTGGTGTTTCCATGTTTCCATTCATGTTGTACTGTTACAAGTTACCAAATTCACCGGCCGATTATGCAGAACACAACAAACCTTCTCCTGTACTATGGAAACCAAATATTGAGTGTGGTGTAGATGTTTTGTCGAATTAGTATCCTGAGGCCTTACTGATCGACCAATTGCTATTTGCAGCAAGGAAATATTACAGCATAACATGCAAATGCTTTGCCTATACAATCTGTAAGCACATGAGGAAAGCGTTTTATGCTCATATGCATATCACATTCACAGACAGCTTGTTGAATGTAGTCCAATTTCAGAGCAGTTAACCTCGAGCCAGCCAGCGAAGATAGTTTTAGTTAGGTCGGCAATCTGAAGGCAAGCACTAGACGATTTCGAGCAGAAAGGACGGATAAGAAGAAAATCAATGATTTCGCAGCGAAAAGTAAGCTGTTTCATGAACTAAATGTCACATGCATGCAGATCACGTCCGTTATTATTCTGTGCTGCATCAAATTTTATGGAATTGTCATTCTCAGATCAGTTTTATAATATAGGTAGGTAAAGTTGATCTAATATCAATCGTGATAACAACATCCTTCGGGGCTGGAAAGGATCTCGTGAAACCGTATACGCCCACTCATCGCAACCGTATCTATGTAGGCAGTGCCCTGCAAGGTTTCAAATAAGGGATAGGCGCGAAATTCATTAGAAATGCAAACAGCAACAATGACGCGATCGCCTTCTGCACATGGCCGTAGACCTGGAACACCATAAAATGAAAACAAC
Source organism: Botryllus schlosseri (assembly GCF_051294905.1). NCBI lineage: Eukaryota > Metazoa > Chordata > Ascidiacea > Stolidobranchia > Styelidae > Botryllus > Botryllus schlosseri. The sequence continues at coordinate 19,381,365 of NC_137249.1, forward strand.
AACATAAATCCTCAACGTTTTGGAATATGTACTGTTTGTATTACGTTATTATTGGCAGGAGAATTACAACTTTTCCAGACGAGTACATGATATCGTGCTGTCATAAATGCCGCGAGCAACTATACCGAATACCTGATTCGCGTCATTTATGGCGGTTTAGAATTGTTCCTGCTCAGTATCCTGGCCCTCAAAGCTATAAAAGAGGACGAATTGCCAAAAAGGAGGATAGAGCCTCCTAAAATGGGACATAGGGTAAGCATACGTTTCCGGAATGAACCTCTAAGTGTAAGTATGGCATCACCAGCAGCTCAGCTATTGCGCTTGCATCGAAAACGGAATAACCAGATGTAAAGGTACCATCGGAAGAGGGTAGGGTACCTAACTATCTTAGCTCATAAATATTGAAAATAATGGCATGCGTAATCATCAAATCCTAGTTTCTCAGTTCATGCAGTGACCTTACTTATTATCCATCCTTCTCACGGCCCTTAAGAACACGTGTCGCACCCAACATTCACAACCGATGCAATAAACGAGGCATGTTCGATATGAGATAGCAGCTCACTTTCTGGTGAGGTCTTCATCTCGACATAGGTCGCTTGATCGCTAATCTGACTGTCTCATTGAATCAGACAGTCTGCAGTGGTCGTTATCTCCAGCATGTTGTTTAATATCTACTTTAAACCGCGCTTGCACGCAACAACTTCTTTACCTCTGAATCAAAAGCGCACCAGTAGGGGAGATGTGGTACCGATGGATCAAAAATTGCAAAATGATCTCTGGCCCTCAAATCTTCAGCCGAGAATAGCAGATCTTTTGCTGTCTCAACACTTCGATACAAGCTCTACCTATCGCGGACATTTACATGATATCCGCCTTTTGAAAAAATATTTATAAACGTTTAAAATTTGTTGCTCGAACGTGTCATCGGTCCCCACCCGGTGGGTCCAACGGCACACGACCATGGGACCTATGAGACATACGCTCAGAAACTCAAATTTGGTAACTTATTTTGTTGTGTACAATAAGCTAAGCTACAGCAAGCCAACGAAGAGTGTTTCGTCGCGACCTTCAAAAATAGTATAGATTATATCAACTCAAATGTTGGCATAAAATCATGTTTTGATTTACGCCTAAACTTACAAAATTAATGCCACTTACATATTACCCGCAAATCGACACTTTGACTTTCAAATACCTCGTAATAGCGATAAAACACCACAGGTAACTATGATTTACAGCCTATATATATGTAGGCGAGTTTCTGTTGTTAAGTGATTAGTTGGTCCATCTATTTTGCTTGATTTGGTTATGGTACCATAGGTCCCCCACCCCACAGATATTGTAATTGACTTGAAAATAGTCCACTCGAGGATGGTATTGATTCAAAAAATATGTGCCATTATATACTTTGATACAAGCCCTATACTTCACATCAAAAATTATGGCTGGTTTGTTAGTCTGAAAGGTGATATAGAAAAATGCAAATGTCGATCCAAATTTACTTTACACCCCCTAAAACGTAAATCATTCGTCACAGACCCCACAACTCACGCAGGTCGAATTTTATTGCATGTGAGGAAAGATTCTACCAGCATGTAATAGTAGACAAATTCACGGAGTGCAATCGTGGAATTATCATGGAGAATTTGTCAAGTATTTTCGGTCCCAGTGATTCATCGGTACCACATCTCCCCTACAACACACGCGCGTCCACGTCGTCCAAATATCATATGATCGACCGAAAAGATCATCGCTCTATCAAATATGCCGGACCTGATGTGTGGAACAGTATCCCGCCGGCCATCCGGCAGTCGACGAGCATTGTCCACATTCAAGTCAAAATACATGTACAAGCAATTACTACTAAATAGATACAGTCCATCCTCAAGATTACCGGACCACGACTGACCTATCGATCTCGCTTCCCATGACATGCCGCCCTATTTCTTGTCGCTTCCTTTTTCTATACAATCTTCTTTACTTTCATTCAGTGTGCATGCCTCCTCTTTACATCGCCTAGGCCAAGGTGGGTGTCCGATTCCATAGACAACTCCTAGTCGCTTCGACATCTTCCTTTCTTTTCATTGTATCGCATTTTTTGTGGTGTATTGAACTGATAAAATTGCTAATAAACCAATGATGATGATGAACATGCACAAATCGTCGGGACTTGCGTAGTCCAGTCGATCTAAGTTATGTGGTCGGGCTACATCGTAAGCGTAGTAAAGCCTATAACGGAAATAGGTTGTGAGTGTGCAAGTGGTGCAACGATTCGACATCCCTCGAATCATGATTAGGAATATCGGCCTCGTATAAATGATCAATGCTGTCGAAACACCATATAAACTAAAACAACAACACGCGAACGATGTCCTTCATATTCCACGTTATATGACGTTTCTGTTGAGAAATGCGATTTCCTAGTTTCGAATGGTATACAAGAAAGCTTGGAATGAATCATAACGTCTACAAATGGAAACAGCGTTGGAAGAACTGTTTATGAATCGCAGTAAATGCAGCAGAGAGGTTCATGGTATCAAAATGTGGTCAAGTCTTGAATGTATATAACCGCTAAATGAAGACCATTTGCTACTACTAAAGCGGTATACTACAGATGTTCGTCTAGGTATTATTATATACAGGCATCCTTTTGCATATCAAGACACATGTTTTTATTAGAATTTGAAGATAGAGTTATGTGTAGTTGCAGGTGTGCATGTTTTACCAAACATCATTTTAGCAAGAGTAATTTGCTAGAGGGTAAATATGAATACCAGACGATTGGCATTGATAGTATGCTATGTGAGTATGCTATGTGTTATGTATGCACGCGACAGAGGATTTTGAATACCAGCCATAAGCGCATCAAAATTCCACTCCTTATTATAATTAGTGCATTATGTAATCTTTTCGCTTAGACACGTATGGTCCTTTTCTATTCACTAGCACACTAACTACGTTCTCTTTTGGACGTTTTATGCCGCTAATCGAAGCCTTAATTAGTTAGTTGAACTTTTTCTACTAAAAGGAATTCATATAATAGTGATATAATCGTACTATACATTCTTATTATTAGGAATAATGATATTATATATATTGTTCCATAGTGGACTTGGAGTGAGTCGACAATTACAGCAGAAAATATGTAGATGAGCTGCTGTGACGATGTTGACCATTCTCAAATTGTCCCGACGAGATAAAGAAAAGCCGGAAAGTTAAAAGTCGTAATCCAAGATTATTGCTTGAAATTTAGAGGGAAGTATAGAGTTTAATTATGGACTTGGTGCTAAACCAGACTAATAGCCAATCGCTCTAGATTCGGTGGATGTCAGGAATCATCTATAGTTCTATACAATTACATAATATCGTCTGTACTTCACACAGGGCAGATATATAGTCACGAGGGTATTTCTATTTCTCAGGTGATAGTGCTCCGCTGATCGGGCTCATTGGTTCGGAGTGGTGATAGATGCTTTTTACTAGTCTAGTAGGCCTGTGTATTGCGCGAAATTGGCGATAAAAATGATAAAACAATGGAGTGAATGTTTAATATTCGTGTTTTTACCAAGCTGATAGTGCGTATAGGATACAATAAGAAATCAAGTGAACCATAGTTCATGTGCTGGCAATCTGAATCCCTCAAGACAGATGCCATCTCACGGCAAAAATTATTTGCCAGTGAAGAATTACCAATTTTAAATCGTGTTCGGGTTTTAGTTTAGTACGTGTGGGCAATTTCGATATCTTTTGACATAGCAGACAGGAATCGCGAAATAACATCATGTAACGAAGTCATTACACCAACGGGTCCGCCCGAAGTTATTTGATAATTGTTTGCGGTAATACAGAGAGGATGAAAAATTGTTAGCAATGTATATGTAATTCCCGATCATATTGACCGATTCAATCACGAATTGTAGAATAAATTTGCGCAAGTTTGGTTTATCGCCCCATTGGGAACCCAAGACCAACATTTTTTTTGGGGGGGGGGCGAAGTGCTGTTTCAATACGGAGCGTGTATATAGACCAGTGTAGACCAATTTTTCAACCTTTTTTATGGTCGCGACCCAATTTATGATTTTAAAATGTTCCGCGAATCACCTATGGATCTAGTTATGCCGGTTCTATAAAAAAAGTCGGCACCTTCGCCCATGCCCACACGCAGCATGAATGGGTTCATTTTGAAGCTGATTACTAAAAGAAATTATAAACGGTGAGCCCCGTTCTCAACACTCGGAAAAATGTCAACAACCGCCAGATTGAAAACCACTGATAGTAAGTGTATAAATATTATGGGAATTACTACAATAATACTACTTGCGTCGTCATTATGCTATCAAGGGTCTTGGGTATATTTATATGCCTGAAACGCATGTAAAAGTCGGTACTCTTCGTCCACGCATAACGTTCAAACTCACGAGAATAGGCTGATTCTGCTGATACATCATCATTATCACAGTAGACGTTTTTTCACCTGCAGGTTGCAGCAAACGCTAAGGCCGCGGCTGCGATTACCAGAAATACTCCCTGAGTCAATTTTGATGATCGTTTAGAAAGCGTGCGAACTATAATCCTCGCATGAACGACTCTCAAGTCTAAACATGTATATTTTGGAGATATCGTTATGATATGCCAGGAATGTCGCACAAATTAAAGCTGAATGCATGTGGCGAGTATATAATCAAGAATGTTTCATCTGTCTTCATAATGCTCTGCAGACATCACAACGGGTCGTTTGCAGTTTAATCTACAGTATATATACTATATCGTATATTCTCTAATTCTGCCACATCAATGAAACGTGATCGCGTACGCAATTGGCTATAGAGCACAGTAGAGGCGTGATTGGAATATTTACCTATTGGTAAGGCGTTGAAGTTTGAGGCTAATCCAACTAGTAGTGCATGTTCGGGCAGGTGTTGAAATCAAAATATATTAGGCCAGGATATTGTGAGACGCAGAGGTCTGAAGCAATGCAATAACGCTGTTCAGTGTTCACTGCCCTGCCTCTAAGGTCGTATTTGATGAGATAAAAGCGTCTTGTTAAAAGTGAGTCAACCTCGCATCCTAACATTCCGCTAGAAGCATGGAAATATACCTTTAGTGCTGTATTAAATCGAGCGAAGCACCTAAAAAATTAATTCAAATTTATAAAATAAGACAAACATTTTTGTTGTAGTTGATGGAGAGCAAACGTGATTCGCAAAAAACTAAGATATACAGATAGGTCATGATATCATAGATGCAGCAGGCATAATAATTTTGCAAACTAACTAAAATGGACACGCGAGTCTGACGTGCCCCACTATATATAAACTAAACGTTGATTAAACAGGACTAGGGCTGGGCACAATGATTCGAGTACTCGAATCTGAATCGAGTATTTATTTAATGATTCGAGTCAAGTAGTAAAACACGATTTTTACGAGTACTGAAATTATACGCTTATCGCCACTGAAAGTTAATTTATCAACGAGAATTAGATGTACGATACTATTTTCCACTGTGGTAGCCTTGAAACCTTGATTGTCGTATCGCAGCATACAAAACATAGAAAAAATAATAATCACGTTACCGGAAATAGCACATTTACGAAGTCATGATCATCCCACAACGTTGTCACCAAGTGCAATGACATCGGTATGGTCGAAAAATATACCAAAGTATCTTTAGTGTGATGGATAAAAAGCAATATATTCTTTGTGTTGGCATAAATGCCATAAAAGGTACGTTTTTGAACTTTGACATATCGCATTCTGTTACGGTGTCATAATGAGTGGTACTCGAATACTCGACTCGACTAGAAGCATAATACTCAGGTACTCGATTTCACCCAGCTCTACACAGGACTTGTTCATTATTGTGCTTGTTCCGGTATACTCACGAGAACCATTATAATTACAGTATTATAGATAATCATGTCATTTCGCAAGTCACAAATTTAACCATATCGTTCCCGAATTACGTTAGGATATTACGTTGCGAACAGATAAATATCAGCATTAACAACACTAAGATATTCATTTGACGGGCACAGTAATAGAGATATAAAACTGCCGACTGTTGGTGAAAGTGGCTTTCGTAATGGCAACTTCAAAATAACAGGAAAAGTGCCATCCTATTACTCAACGCTGGTGTATTCTAAATAAGCTTGTTACTAGGGATGGTGTGAACGTGAGGTTCACGTTCGCGTTCTGTGTGTGAACCTCGGAAATTTAGAGGTTCGCGTTCACAACAGAACTTTGGTAGGTTCTGCACTGTGAACCTTTTTCATATATTACAATTTTCACTTCATTATAACATATTTGATTCAAATTTATTGCATTTCAACTGCTGGCCACTCTATGCATGACGCTGGCAGCATTAAAAATCAACACTAAACGAACATGCACATTGACAATCTCAAAAAATTTACTTGCTCCGTTACAAAAGCTTGCTCGAAATATTCAGCTTTCCGTTGGTGAATGTTTAGTGACTCTCTGCTGTGAGTTTGACCCGCAATCACACAACATCACGGACGAGATACGTAGTCAGCGAATGATGCTTATTCAACCAATCAATGAGATTGATATCGTTTTCTGATTTAAAAATGTAGCAGGCGTACGGAGTCAATCTTGACTTCATATCTTTACTGCATGATTAATACCAAATCCGTGCTATTGAGATGTTGGCTACTGCTGTATAACTTGTTAATGGGGTAATATCGGTAGCAAGTTTAGAAACCCGTTTACACTCTGCTCAATATCAACGTAGCAATACTCAGATGCCGAATACATTGTTCGGTCTGGCCTAGACCGTTAAGGCGTAAGCTTGTATTCTCTAGGAAGTCTTCGTCGAAATTGTTGGCAAAGCGACGGAAGATATTGATTTCATGGGAGTATTATATCCTTTGATTGCGTCAGTTGATACATTTAGCGAGGTTTAAAACGCCAATATGTGCTTCAGCATTGTGGCATTATGTGGCCCGAGTATCGCGTACATTAATATAGGCTATCACTTCATTGAAGGATAAGGTTGGAACTAGCAATATGACGTCACGTGACGTCATGAGGTTCACGTTCGCGTTCACACAGAACCTTTTAAAAAGGTTCGCGTTCACACGAACCTGAACCTTTCGGAGGTTCACACCATCCCTACTTGTTACACGTGATAAGCTGCATACGGAATGTCCGCGCGTATAGCTTGCATTGGCTGCATAATATGCTGCACAATGATTATATGATACTAACAACACCGTGTAAAACATCTGAGAAAAATACGGAATAATAACAAATAAAGGAAACAAGGTAAAATAATAATAACTGTATGTCAGCAGAAGGAAATTGACACGGACTGTCGAATCAACGTGTTTGAACAATTATGACTCCTATACTTATAGTGATCGATAGTTCAGCAGGTGAATGTATCTATTACGAACCAACCAACCCAAACGCTCAGTAGAATGTTCCAATACGAGAAGCTATGTAAACTCATACCATACCAATTTCAAATGACGATGCTGTTATTATATGTGGGGTTGATGGTGATGCTAGACCAATGACCAGGCCGTGTTATTTTTGGCATTTCAGGAGCCAGATGCCAAAACTGCCAAAAATAAAAATTTGCAAATGCCAAAAATAAGTAATTTTTGGCATATGCCAAAAATAACACAGTCTGCCAAATAGCGTATTTCGTTCATGGTGTTGTGTCAACAGGACCGTGTTACAAGCGAGAAGAGCGTTTGTGAAAGGCAGGTTTCTTAATCTGGGTCCAGCCCACCCATTAGGGGTGAAAGCATGGTGTCCTAAATGGTGTGGGCACAGCGAGATTGGACGGCTGACTGCATTTGGTTTACGTCATACTTTCCATTTCTCCAAAGGCAATTTTACGACCATTTTTGACCAGCTTGTTGAGCGCTAAATTTGATAAAACGGGTATCAATGAGAAGCTGCCGCAGTACTGATTATTAAAATATAAACTATATTCTGCTCATGGAACTGGAACCCCAAAATCAACTATGATTTTTGCATTGTGATCGATTTGAACATTGTGACGCAACAAACTGGCTATTTATGAGCTGCATAGTCTCGTTTTGCCAGACAGTCTTGTTGCGTCAATGTTCTTAAACAAGCTAACCTTCCCAGGACTCTTCCATGCGAGTTAGTAATATTAAAGCCACCGGAAGTGACAAAAGTCCTCTGAAAATATATCGGTAGACTGAAGGGGAAATGATAGTCGGGCTACTAAATAAAATGTGTTGAGAGACAACACAGGAAACTCCTTGAAAAGGATCGGGAAGAAAATTCTTTCCGCGATGAGATCGATGGCACTGGCGAAGTGATTTCTTTTCATGATGCATGGAAGGCGGTTCGGCCCTCCAAAGATTATGAAGCTTTGTGGATGACTGGCAACATTCTTTCCATCAACGGCTACTGTTGAAGCCGATATTTCCCAGATTCGCTGGGCGAGAAATGAATTTAGGAAAAACTTAGCTGACCTGAGTCTGGAAGCACTGTTACAGTGAAAACGATTTAAGTCTATTCAACAGCTGCAACAATCAACTGTTGAGTGTGTTTGTTAGGCTTTTCTTTTTTTTTGCTTATTGGCACCGATTCCGATGGATACAGCACATTTTGTGGTTTCGTTTGATATTATTAACCTATGAAATCGTTAGGTTTTTTCTTCTTATTGTTTGTTGGCACTGATTATACGTGGATGCTGCACATTTTGTGGTGTCTTTTGACAAACTAGCCCAAATACAGCGTTTTTGCGACTAATTCGAGGCTGAAACTATCTATTTAGAGGACGATGCCAAAACTGCCAAAAATAAAAATCGAAAAATGCCCAAAATAAGTTCTTTTTGGCAGTTTTGGCATATGCCAAAAATAACACGGCCTGCCAATGACTATACTATGGTCTTGTGTAGCCTACATGTCCTGTTCGAACTTCCCATTCGCTAGTATTAGATTAGGCGTGTGCTATATCTGCGAATTCAATGATGATGGTTGAATGACGAATGACGATGATGAAATGACGATGTTCGCAAGTCAATAAAATCAGCAGTCGAGCCAAATTAAGGTTTGACTAGGAGTTGTACTTCCCATGAACGGAAAAGCTACGAAGGAAGGGTGGTATATGTTTCGGACTTCAAATGAAAGAGTTCGCCCATCAGCTGGTGGTAGATGGAGCCAACACCGTTTGCATACATTTCGCTGCAGCAGTTGAGATTTGGCGTTCAGGTTGCATGAACGCTGAATGTCGCCTTTGTGCGAAATTTGTAATTAGTCTAATCCGCTTTCATCTATGTTATGGCTTATTTAAATTGTTATCTGAAACGCGCACATGAAGTGCTAATATGAATAAAAGATCTCTCTCACGTGCTACAGTTTTCCACACATCTACTTCGACATGATGGCATCAGCCGGAATATAGAAATATATGCGCTTCGAATTTTTGTGGTTGCTGTCGCATAAATTCTGAATAATAAGGGTTAAATTTATAAATGCATTTTAGAATGCTTACTACTAGTATAACGTGGGCGACGTCGCAAGCTAACGATACGGTCGGCAGTGATGCGGAATTCCTTGGTAACTCAACGCGTCCGGAGGTAACATTCAGGTAAAATATGTCGATTCTCCGTATCCAGATATGAAATATAGGTTTACAGTTATAGGTGGAGAGGGTCAATATTGAAAGGTAATACTGAACGACTTCGTCTTGTGAGGAATATGCTACTAGTTAGCACGAGAAAAGTATAATCTCTTTTATTGTTGAAGTGAATTGCGATCAGTGTGGCGATATACAAGGTACGCAGTCGACTTTTCGGCCATCATCCATGGATAGTAGCCTAAACATTGCGGCGATCAGATTGAACCATATACACTACACAGCAGTGTTGGGATGACTCGAGTCAACTTTTTCGTATGACTTGACTTGACTCGAGTCACTTTGCAAAAATGACTTGACTTGACTTGACTCGACGCTTCAGAAATGTGGATTGACTCGTGACTCGGAGCAAAATTTACGAGTCAATTTCCAAGTCATCAATAAGTAAATGGTGTCGACTAAATCAATGTATCATGTCATTCATGTGTATGTTCGGATAATTCACGATACGCCAATGACACTTGTGAGAGCAACCAGTCGTTCACTTGTTGCACATTCCATATCTACTGGTCCTCCATTGCTATATCACAAATAAATTGGCCGCGAACAAAACGATCACAACTTAAGTTGTAGTAGTAGTAGTAGTAGTAGTAGTAGTAGATTAATCTAATAACTGTTTCTTAGATGGCGCAGTGCTTACATTGCGCAGTGCTCATGCTCACCTTTACCGACCCTCTTGAATGATTTAAATCTAATAGTACAGCTTATGCGTTTATATTCTTACGGATGTGTAGATGGGTATTATTGTACCCCACCAATTTGTTTCAAATTCTCTAGTATTCGTGTTCGGTCCTCTATTCACAGACTGTAGCATCTAACTATACAGTTACTCACGTATTTCATTACAAGTTCTACGTGTGCGAGTGCGATACAACGTCTTTTTCATGTATATTTAACTTTATATTCGTTATTTGATTCAAGATAAATGCTAATTAATCTATATTTCACACAGCTGGCAAAATGACTTCGCATCATCACTCATACTTCGAAAATTCAATTTGACTTGAATTGTGACTTGACTCGTGACTTGACTTGACTTGACTCGACTTGACTCGAGTCACCCCCAAAATTTATGTGACTTGACTTGACTCGAGTCAAAATCTGCAATGACTCGAGATGACTCGTGACTCGAAGGTAGTGACTTGATCCCAACACTGCTACACAGGGTTTGCACCTGTATATAGCTATGACCAAGTATAGATTGCAAAGACGCAATGCCGTCTACACTGGTCACCTATACCGTTGGTATCACTTATTAATTGTCAGGCAGAGGTGCCAGTGTACAACAATTTGTGATAATACAGTGTTCAATTCTTTCGTCGTATGTAGCTACCTTTCAGGCGTAGCGCACACACTGCTTTTACTCCGTCGTATGGTTACCGTTCAGGCGTAACTTATACAGCTTTCAGCCAATAATTAGCACTAATTAGTATCCAATCAAGACTAATTATCTTAATACAACCAAATACTACAATTTTCAATTTGTATTACTGCAATATTCGGATTGGCGCATATGTTATGTATATTGAATTGGAAATATATTTCCTTATTAAATTCTACGTATTGGTATGATAGTTAATTTTGCTCTTTTAGCTGTCGAACCACGTCCCGCCGTTTAATTTCCGTTACTTCTGTTTTCAGTTCAAAGGAATCTGTCGTATGTTGTGCTAGCCGGTTTCGTTATTACAAGGGTCGTCTTCCTAAAACGGTCAACCCGCTCTTCCGTTATTAAAATTACATTTCAAATATAAGGTCCCTGCTATACTGTTCCTGAATCCTTGGAGGCTCAAGCATGCACATTGCACATGCACAATTAGCACATCGTACATGAGTTCGTTCAACGATATGTAGTTCGCTAAGATACAATTCGATTGTTCTGAAGGACATTAAATCGCAAAGTAATAAGTAGTCAACATTGGCAATCGATCGACACTTAGAATAACGTCAGTGTGCACCAATGTCTATAGTAATAAATGCCATCCACATAGACTTGTACAAACTAAATATTTAGTAAGTTGATGGTCAACTAACTAACGATTTTTTCAGTAGTTCTAGTTCTGGTTGCAAATTTTGAAAATTCAGTAGTTCTAGTTCTAGTTGTAGTTGCAAATTTTGAAAATTCAGTAGTTCTAGTTATGGTTCTAGTTCAGTGCTCTTCAACCTTTTTCGTTGTGGTACACCCTTTGAGCGTCTACTCGAAACTCGTACACCCCTGACCAGATAAGTCAATGATTCATCCGTACAGTAAGCCAAATCCAAGGGAGTTCAGCCTCCGTGTTATTCACGGCCGTGCTCCGATTCCATATATAGCATACAGTTTCATCAATCAGTTTTAATAATATTTTGATCTTTTCAAAACACCACAAAAACACGACACGATGAAAAGATTCCGGCGGAGAGTCGTCGTGACCCGTCTGGTCGCCATATACTCCTGCTACATTGGCTTCTGGGAACTTCGCACCGCGGAGAGCGCTTGTGGTATTCTGTGTCATCACTCATTTCTTGAGATATGCCTTGCATATAAAAGTTTTTAATTGTAGCAGCAGAACATCCCCGCAGGCGTAATATCTATATGCACCAAAATCGCTAGTATAAATCTGGATTCCCATTCTTGTCGCGCGGACCACGAAAAAAGTTTACGCCTTGAAAATTTATTTCGTCGATAATACTGGTTGTTTCATATATTACTGTCAATTATTTATCCATTTTTATAGGGTTGCAACCAAGTCACAAGACAATCTCACTTTTATTTTTTGACTCGAGTCAAGTCGGGTCATTTTCAATTCACCATCGAGTCAAGTCTGAGTCTAAGTCATCGATCAGAGGATCGAGTCCGAGTCATGGTATTATGACTCAAGTGCGAGTCCAAGTCATTGTGTTGACTGCTCAGTTTTCAGTTAAAGTCTTGTTAAACCCACTTTTTATAACTCTGTTTCGAGATATCGAATAATTCGCATTTATACTATACTAATTTCCCTCACTTTTAGCAGTTTCTGGACGCATTTTCAAGTACTAGTACGAATGGACGAAATCCCAATAGGGTGGTTACTTTACTATTCTTCGAAATTACAATGAAATGTCGGTCTTGGCCGTCTGAGTCTCGAGTCATGTGACTTGGTTCGAGTCATGCGCAATGACTTGAGTCCAAGTCGAGTCAATACAACCCTGCATTTTGAGCCCACGTTATCAGATTAAACGATAGAGCTGATGGTCTTCGAAAATTTCTGGCACAAGTTTATAATGATGCATCTTCAGGTTTGTATTAATCACTTTGTTGGGTGTTGTTATTTGTGACCTCCTATCAAGATTGTATGCGTAGTCGAAATATACATTCTAATCGGATAACGTAACAGTAAAACTTTCATTCGTGAGACGCTCACGACTCCGATTTGGTATTTCTTTACGGGGTGCATCATTTTCCTCTGCGGCTCGCATTTGTACGATGGGGCTCAGATTACACCATTATATTAAAGACGAAAATTCCAAGTCACTCTGAATCGCGCGTAGCGCTAAAAAATTGTTAAGTTTAAAATCTCCCAACGATTTGGGGACCAATTCGTTCATTCAAATGGCATATTCACGGTCGCCAACACAGGCCGCATAGTTATTGTTTAACGGCTGCACGAGTCCGTACGTCTGCAAGTTGGCCAGCTCTGCTCCGTTGAAATAAGGATAAACAAGGCTGCAACTTATTTGCAATGCTAAATACTAATTAGGGCTCGGGGTTACCGGTTCACCTTCTAGCACAGTGGTTTTTAAACGCGACCCCGTGAGACACCCTGTCTACGCCCGCGCAATGATGTAAACTGCGCTATTTATAAGCATCTCGCAGATAGTACTAATTAAATATTTATGAGCTCTAGCTGTGTATGGTTTCCTCAAGAATCATTAGAGAAAGATGTCGCAAGCGGAACGTACATTAATTTCATCCTGTTCTACTCCAAAAGGATCCAATTAGTCCATATTACCAGCTTTTAAATATTGGGGAGAAACTCAGAATTATATGCTTATGATATCACAAACGGAATGTAACTCACAAGCTACGGACAGCTGATATGAACATTGTACGATATTGCACACACGGTCAACATGTTCTGAAGCATAAAGTTTCCTGTATATTGAGATAGCCACTCATCGGTCCATTCTAATTCGGATCTGGTACACCCCTGTACACCCCATCTGAGTGGTACACCCTTTCAAAATTTCGGTACACCCTAGGGTGTACCATACACCTGGTTGAAGAGCACTGTTTTAGTTGCACACTTGAAAAAGTATTAGTTGTCGAACAACTAAAAACACGCGTCGTGGTTTAGGGCGAATTGAGATGCCGGTGTTCTGTTGAATCATGTTTGTGCAGCCATTGCTCGCTCAGAGCCATCACTGCTAACAATGGCGTAGCCAGCGGGTGGCTTCTTGGGCTCGGAATCTTTCTCATTGCAAACTCTAAACCCCCCTCTTTTGATATTTCCGATAAAATAGAAATTGATTTGTTGACTGTGAATGAAATCCAGTTCTGTACGGTTCTAAACCTGTTATGGCTTGGGAACCCCTACGTCACAGATCGGCAACTATTTTCTAAAAATGACAGGCAGGAAATACGTTGGCTCGCCAAGTCAGAATTAGATTGCAATATATTAGGCGAAGTATGTATTTCTAATAATTTATCAATTGAAAGCAATGAATTAAGTGGTTAACACAAGCTTCTGTACGGATGTGTCACTATTAGGCAATTAAGAATTTAGAGTCAAAGTACTTCATAATATTTTTCCCAAGTATTTATTCAAAACAATGGTAAACAAGAAACATGGTTAACTCTTTTTAATCACACCAACCCATTGACACGTCCTTCTAAAAGACACTAAAATGTATGGGGTGTTACAGCCTGGTCACTATCCCGTGCAGTACGTAGCTTATTGGTAAAATCATCCTGTTGTTTTGGTAATTTCGCTGGCAGGTTTTGCGAATTCGTCTTCTCGCAGCTTCAGCCGAATGAATGCGTGCTTATGTCATAGTCCCGACATAAATTAATCTATGTCATATCGACTTTATTGTGAAGATAGAATACGCCAGGGATCGGCTACCCCTGGCACGCGTGGCTAAAGGGGCATGCAAGATGATTTTTCATGGACGCGCGCTGAATGATTTTATATGCATTATTATAATCATATTTCTTGCAAAATGTGGAACAGAAGTTTTCAAAATGGAAAAAGCTGGAAGGTCAATACAAATTATTTCGTAAATCAACATGAAGTAGGTTCTTTTGGGACGGATTTTATTTTTCTTCAAATTTTCTCCGCACTTCCCACTAATAGTCAAAATTTGGCCCGCGCGCAGTAAAATGCCCAGGTCTGCCCAACGCTTATCTACAAGCCTTCGGAGAACTCCTAATTTTCAGTGAGTCATAAAACAAAAGTCTATCGCATGTGTGCATACTACATGTGTTGTAATTAGGGTTACATTTAAAACAAACGGTGTTTTAAAACACTTTGTTCAAAACATGTTTTAAATAAAGGCCTTTTTGAAGTTGAAAAATTATGCTATTATTGTGTAAATACTTTCCGAAAAACATGTTGTATGAGCCTACGGACAATTACTACCCGATATTACCGACGTATATCGATATGGGATGGTTGGAAACCCTAAAATAGTCGGTTCAACGGCAATAGTACAAATATTTCGTCAAAGGAGCTATATTTACCCTATATTTTCAATTGTTAATGTCGATCCACTATGACCTAACAATTGAATATTGGTGACATCATGGCTAAAAAACACAATAAAAACATGTTTCAAACAAGAGCCTTGTTTTAAACACGTCTGTTTTAAATTGATTATTGTTTTAAATGCAATCCTAGTTGTAATATGTAGGACTATACCGGTAGAGCTACCCACGCAGACTTGTACAAACTACCCATTTAGTTAGTTGATGTCCAACTAACTAACGGTTTTTTGAGTAGTTCTAGTTCTAGTTCTAGTTGCTGATTTTGATAATTGAGTAGTTGTAGTTCAGTAATTTGTACAAGTCTGTTTACAATAGGCTTATATTTATTCGTGGTTTCAAAACTTTTTCGGCTTGTGACTCTAGAAAAATTATTTGAAATTGGCGGCACACTTACAAGAACGTTGCATAAAAATCTATTCACGCGTTATTTCGATGGCTATGCTTGTTTATACAAACATATATTCGACTTAGACGATGCTAATTGGTGGCAAATATATTACCCGCATTTCGTCGTTTCTCAAGCAGTGTCTCTCGGTTACGGCTTTTATTTCAGTCAAAACGAAAATAAAACATGTTTACACATAAGATTGGAAAGGTAGCATCCAAAACTTTACATAAAAACAACGTTTCAACGTACGGGGCGTTTCGTAAATCAATGAGCTGTTCTCCTTCTTCTTCTGTCAAATGATTGCTAGATTTATGGTTTCAAAGCGGATTGATTAACCAGCACATATACTTCTTACAGTAAATTCTGAGAAGTATTGTTGTCGTGTCCGTTGAATGCAAGACTATGTGATCATGATTTAAGGCACGATTCATAGTTTATGAGTTGATTGAAACAAATCAAAGAAATTTATCCTGACATAGCCACCTAGTTATGATGTGGAAATTATTCTACATTTATCGGCAATGCGATGATTGGTTTCGTGGACATGGTCACATGTGTTTATTTCCCAGCCTGTTTAAGATCTTAGACCGCTTGTTAGTCGCATCTGCTTTTCAGTCATACAGCTCTTTGCTAAATCGAGAATGTGAATTATTCACTTCCGCAAGCGGATATGGTCGCATGCAATTCTACGTGATGTCACCAACCTGTCGTCGTGACAACTTTCCGATCAATTGGGGATGCAATGTTGTCATTCTCGTGGACGTATCTGCTAGGGATGGTGTGAACCTCCGAAAGGTTCAGGTTCGTGTGAACGCGAGCCTTTTTGAAAGGTTCTGTGTGAGCGCGAACGTGAACCTCGTCACGTCATACTGTTAATTCCAACCCCACATTTCAGTGAAAGTGATGTATATATTGATGTACAGGATACCTAGCGACGACTCGGACCACATAATGTCATGGTGCTGAAGTACATACTGAGTTTTAAAACGTCACCAAATGTATCAACTGGAGCAGTCAAATGATATTATTTTCCAAATAAATCAATATCTTATTCTTCTTGGTGACTAGGACTTGCAAGGGTATAAGCTTACGCCTTAACGGTCTAGGTCAGACCGGACAATTTATTCGGCGTCTGAGTGTCGCTATACGTTGATGTTGAGCATATAGTGTAAAACGGGGTTTACCCAATTAACAAGTTATACAGTAGTAGCATACAATATGATACATTATGATACAATAAACATATGAAGTCGAGATGGACCCCGCACGCTTGCTAGATCTTCTCACATCAGACATCGATATCAATTTCATTGATTGGTTGAATAAGCATCATTCGTTGGCTCGCTACATGTAGCGTATAATTCGATCTTGATGTTGTGCTGTGATTGCGGGTCAAGCTCACACCAGAGAGTCACTAGATATTCGCAAACAGAAAGTTGGATATTTCGAGCAAACTTTCGTAAAAAAGCAGGTAAAATTTTTGTTATTGTCAAGGTACATGCTCGTTTAGTGTTGATTTTTTATGCTGCCAGCATCATTCATAGAGTGGCCCGCAGTTGAAATGCAATCAACTTCAACCAAATATGCCATGATGATGGTAAAATTGTAATATAAGGAAAAGGTTCACAGAGCAGAACCTACGAAGGTTCGTTTGTGAGCGTGAACCTTTAAATTTCCGCGGTTCACACACAGAACGCGAACGTGAACTTCACGTTCACACCATCCTTACTATCTGCTTCGCAAGGACATCTGTATTACATGTTCGTTGACAATATAACTTATCTCGGTTCTTTTTGTGATGTATGATAATTTACCAATAGAAAATCGGTCAACATCCGATTTAATTGTAATTACATTTCCTAATAATCGCATGAGCCATGATTGTTACAATACCGATGACGTGGAAACAAATTTTCTCCTTCGAAAATTGCTAATTTATGTGAATGTTACGTGTGTCTACTAAAAAATTTTTTTTTTATAATTTCATGAATCACTTTCACGTTGATCTAGATAGGAAGACTACATATTTTATATTCGTCTGCTTATATCTCCTGGTGAACTCGTGAAGGTAATATTATCAGCTGAGAATAACAAATCTCTACAATAAATTGACAATAACTCATGTACAACGTGACTGTATTATGAAAAACGTTCGGTTCACGTTCGCGTTCGCGTTCTGAATTCCACAAAAGAATTCCCTCTAAACACATGCTAAAATGTCTGAATTGTACAGAAATGTTAACATTTGTGGTCAAAATTTATTGAATCATCACTTGCGGCCGAAAGGTGAAATGAAATTCAAAACAAACTAACAAAAACCTTGTACCCCCAGTCCCCAACAAAGGCTTAGTGATTCTAAAGGATTTGCTTTAAATATCCCGCTATTACGGCTGAAAATTCTAAATCGTTTCCGTCACTATTACGTGATTGGTTATGGCTACCGAATGGGGTGCACGTACCCCCTGGGGCGAAATGTTCAGGTGGAAGTGCGAGATGGCTGAATATTTGGCAAGGTTAGAAAATTAATTAAGAAGCTTACTTATGCTATAAAACAACCATGAGATGATGACTTGAATGTTGTTTGTTTTATTGACACTCCTATTTGGCGCTTTCAACAGCATGGTTATATGCGCCCGGGCTGCCATCTTCCTCTCAGCTTTGCAATGAGCTGTATTTACTGAGGGATCGGCGATGAGGAGCCCAAATAAACCTCCGACATATACAAACATGGCAGAGCCGAAACTCGAACCAACAACCATTGTTGTCGTGGCTGCAGTGTTTAACCAGCTTCTCCACTCGCTTCCCATGACTTGAATGTATTTAATATGCTTTTATGTAGGGGTGGCGCATAATGCGCACAGTGCATCCAATACAGCAACAAGTTTGTAAGCGCAGCATGGGTGGACATGTCAAGAGGGTTTCTCAAATGGAAACACATTTTACCAACCTGAGATAAGTGCATTTAAATTTATAAAATGCAAATAATGTTCGAGATTTAATATTCAAATACAAGTCCTCTCACTGACTCAAATATATACGACAGTCATGTGAAATAGCAAAATATGAAAAAATCCACGTCCAAGTCCAAATCAAAATCTTGCTTAAAAACTTCGTAAATCCAATTTCATACCGAATTCGGCCAAAATTTCAAATCCCACATTGTCAAATCAAAGTCAAAATCTATGCTCATCTCTGACAGCCTATATTTATGAGGAACGGGATTACTTCACTTCACAAAAACAGTTTCTGCGCATAAAAGCAACATACATCCCAGTTGATATAGAGAGGGTGCGAGAACTGATTAGTGAATTCCAATGGCTGCAGACAGGGGAAAAGGTCAAGAAGCGATATCATGAGCTTATATCTTCCTCGCGGTGGCAGAGTCAGGTATATGCCAGATGTAACCGCAAGTGATTGTTGGGTCCACTGGTGCAAAAGGTTGTGACGGTATATTAATAAAGATTGCAAATAAGGGATGCTTGCGGGCCGAGCACTATAAACCCGGATCTAGAGAACCGACAAAAATAATTACATTTCGATTTTTTTTACATTTTTAATTCATAAATTGCCTCTAATGAGACGCCAATTCCTCGGTTGTGGCAGCCACAGAATCTCCGCTCTCTAGCAAAGTCAAGGCACGAAATTTTTCTCTTGTCTCCGTCGACCCATTTTGATTAGAAAAACGAACAATATGGTGAAATTTCAACGAGTTTACGAAATTGCTGAAAGTAAAGCAACACTAAGAACGCAGAGCAATGGCTTTGCGGTGAAGTCTATAGAAAAACAGTAACCTACGACGTAACTACAAACGTGTTTGTGACGCATTGCTTTTTATGTGATCAGTATCAGTAAGTTAAGAACGAATGCAGATTGTACAAATGTAGAATATACTATAATGTACATATAAAGTTTTTATTGCCGGCTGCATGCTATAAAATTTACTTATGAAGATGATTTGAACTAGCCTGCCGCGAAATAGCAATTTTAGTTTATTTTCCATTATTTCAGGTACGTCGGTATCACAATTGGAATCATCGACATTGTTTTGGGTACATTTGGAAATCTGCTTACAATAGTATCCTTCATGAAGAGCAGAGCTCTCCGTAGCAACGTATTCAACCATTTTATCGTGAATTTGGCATTCATCGATCTTTTGACAGCTTCGTGCATGATGCCGTTTAACGTGGCTGGATATATTTATATGCAATGGTAAGCTAAACAGTTGTACAAAAGCGTGCGTAACCATCTCACAGGGTGCTTTACCGGCTACTCGGTTAATCGATTACATCACATAGCACCGAATCGCCGTCGGCGTAAACATACGACGTGTGAGGGCGTTGTTGTTTTCTTGTTATTATTATATGGTGATCGGCTACTATGGCCGTTTAACTAGGTCTAAATAGTCTGAAAATCCGTTGCGTTCACAATTCTCTGTCAGCCAGGACAACATATTCCGCCACTAGCAGTAAAATTACGCAGTAAGTTTATTATGCTATTGACACGTTTACACATGTCGCGGGTATGAAAGGTAAGAATGCGCCGCTAACTCGTTTCGCACGGCACACCACGTTGAGCGAACTATGAAAATGGTAAACAGTCCAATTGCATGGTTTTTAGATTGATATTTAGATTCGCTTGACACCTATGTAATGATCCCTATCCTACAAAGGTTATAGAGGAAATCGTCACATATAGCGCATTTCTCCGGCTGTTGAGATGAAAGCATATTTTATAGCAGGGACTGGCAACTTCTCAAGTCGGCCATGTCTGGTTCTCTCTGATCAATTAACACACGGTGCAATCCATAATTAAAATTTTCAGGCATTCGATAAGCCCGGCACCCCAAATTTACCAATATATCAATTCATTACGGTTGAGTACATGGTAAATGCCGATAATGCAAGCCCTCTCGCTACGACGAACTTACGCGCAAGCTCTACTCTCACGCGCTGCGCAGTGCGCACACGCGTATGTATTAACATACAGTCACTGCAATTTGACGCTTAAGCAAGTAGTGGGGAGTCTCGGCAGACTAGGGTCACGGGTCACATTATCATGCAATACGGGAAACTGTCCGCGGGACGGATCCGGCCCGCGGGCCATATGTTGCCCGCTCCTGATTTATAGAATACCCAATTAATGTCCTAAACAACCTTGTCGCCAGGAATCCAATAATTCCACCATACTACCATGATAAACAGTAGCCTACTATTTGATGCCACAGTGGGGATCTCTTTACTGCGTTATACTAAGCCTCCCTAATTACAGTCCACGAAGAATGTTGCAGGCATAAACAATTGCGGTATTTCCGTATATGTGCAAATAATGTAGGCTGCATTGTACGCATTAATCCATATCTTTCGCACCAAATACCACAATATTTCATCCGGATTTCCTTAAAGTAGCTCTAGCCCTTTTCAACACTCAAGATTTTACATTTGATATGGTCTTTTCGCATTTTTGACGGATATGCGACAGCACCCTGCGTGACGTACTACTTTGCCATTGTTGCAGGCCATTCGGCAATGATCACGTGACTTGCGCGATTCAAGCATTTTTCTATTTTTGTTGCGGCTACACGTCGGTCGTCTGCTTCCTCGCAATCACCTTGAATAGATTTGTTGGCATTGTATATCCTGAAAGGTATGTGATATTACTCGAAAATTTTGATGAGATTGTTTTAGGTAAAAATTTAGTATAAGTATAGCCTATACCAGAGGTGGTAAAAGTAGTCAAGAAAGCTACTCAAGTAGAAGTAGAAGTAGCGGCGGAAAAATCTACTCAAGTACGAGTAGAGGTACTTCTTCAGTAAGCAATCTAAAACTACTTGAAGTAGAGGTAGAATTGACTGACTTTAAATCTACTCAAGTGAGTAAGTAGTTTTGAAAACGATCGTAATTCGTTCACATGGATTGTCAAAAGGTTCAGATTGAGCTATGCAAAAGGTGCCGAGCTTGATTCATATTGATGCATGCAGGAGGTATCCAATTTTCGACAGCATAAGCATTCGTCCGCATCATGGGTTGAAAATGACAGTATTGATATGGAAATGCGATACTAATCCTCTGTTTACTCGAACAGAACGTTTTAGAAAATATCGTGGTATGGCGCCCCTCCCCCCATATTTAAGGCCCGGAGTTTAGTCGAAGTACAATATGGAGAAATGGTATAGGACATGGTGTAAACACTTTGCTCGATTAGTCAACGTTAATAAAAATATGGGGATCGTAAAAGGCCATATTGTGTAGCTTTATTTACGGAAATCAAAGGCATTACTACACTTGCTTCTACACTTCAACGTGTATGTTATCCAAACAAAAGAAATGATATTAATTAGAACTCAAAGTATATGATACTGGGAATTGAAAGTGAAATATACATACTAATTCTAGAGGCGTCTTTGGTCGAGAAAGTTGCGAAGGTTGGTATGCTAAAACAGCTCTAAAACTAAAAGTCCACTTTTCCAGATTAGAACACGCCATGGACTGCTAGATTACGATATGATAAGTAAATGCTAGATTGCGAAACATCAGTTTCAAACGTTATGATGAGCAGTATATACTGTGACGAAATATTTGATACGACGAAGGACGACAATGATATAAGTGTGAACGGTACCACGCCAACCCGCTACCTAAACTATATTCACTGATGCCTTCGTGAAATCATACTGGTTACCCCGAATCCACTGCGCGCGAAGCGCGACGAAAATTCTTGGCTTTACTCGACTTTGTTGAAAATTAAATGTTGATACTCCGTGAAAACAGCCCCGAAATTCCTCAAGCTATCTTTCTAATTGGAGGATTAAACTACTTCTACTTGACAAACTGAAAATAGCGAAAAGTAAGTAAGTAGATCACAAAATATTTTGAAGTAGAAGTAGAAGTACCGAAAATCATATCTACTTGAGTAAGTACCAGAAGTGGAGTAAAACTACTTGAGTACTTCGAAAAAATAAAAGTACTTCGTTATTGACCACCTCTGGCCTATACCTACCGATACCTCTCTGGATCAGCACAATTGGCTATGTACGCCGTACGGTTATGGGCAAAGAAACAAACATAAAGGTATTCATGGTTTTGCGCAGATATGTTAGCGTGTACTCAACAAATTGGGGAAAGTTTATTCTGGCGCTAACGTGGATAGTAGCTCCAGCATTCCTGTTTCCGTCGCTGATTACGTCAGCTATCAACAATGCTCACGGTTATCCGAAGACACCGACGGGTTGGAAAGAAAGGGAGTTTTTGTGTACTTATGTCAACGTGAATAACTGGGTCATATACATGCAGGTGAGTGTAGTAACTAAACGGTTACCGTGTAAAGGACTTATATCGCGAAAGGAAAACGTAATTTAGGCCTACGTCACAAGTGTTCATTCGAGAGACAGTCACTTACCACCGGTTACGATTGACGAGATACACCGACAAAGTGGCTTTAGGCTTGGGCCATTGCCAAGTTTATGTATCAGTTCCATTGCGGTCAATGTCCCTCAAATTTCAACGACTACTTCACCTCGGAGACAAAAGCGCACAAGTACAGCACACGCGCGTCATCGAAGAACAGCTACCATATGATCAGGACTGAATACAAGAAAACGCATTGCTCTATCAAGTATGCCGGACCCCAATTGTGGAACAGCATCTCGCCGGCTTTTCGACAGTCGTCGAGCATGTCCGCATTCAAGTCGAAATACCAGCAATTTCTTCTAAATCAATACTAGCCAGTCTTCAGGATTACCGGACCACGACCTAACATCGACCTCGCCCTCCGCCACATGCCACCTCATTTTCTCGCTTGCGTCTTATTTTCTCGGCATTACTTTTCATTCAGTGTGCATGCCTCTTATTTACTTCGCCTAGGCTAAGGTGGGTGTCTGATCTTAATGGCTACTCCAAGTTGTTTCGACACCTTCCTATCCTTTCATTGTATCGCAGTCTTGTGATGTTTTTGAAACGATGAAAATATTACTAAACCTGATTGATTGATTGATTGCATCGATATAAACGTGACACACTGCATGTTGTATGAATGAATCAAACTGAGATACCATGGCTTTGCATACGGACGCCTGATTCTACTTGACATCATTGGGACTTCTGATTTTTTATAACCATCTACACAACCGCGTCACTGACAATACCAAGCGATACACTGTATATCAGATCTCTTGAAGGGGCACTGCACTCTAAAATGATGCGGTCTCAAATTGACGGGCAAAACGAAAAAAAATTTGGCTGCAGCCATTTTCTTTAGAACGCCGCAGTAATGGAGCTGCGAATTATTGAAATTTCCACAGGACCTTCACGCTCCAGCTGTCGCGGCTGCGCGTCATTTCTTAACCCGTTACTAGGCACGATGTCTTCACCGTCGCACCTGCTCGACGCGATTAGGCAATCACTCAGGTTGTGCACTGTGCAGTACGCTGTAAAATCACAGCTTGAAAATTACAGCTGGATGGATAGTTTTGCATCAATATACAACTGTGATGGCATCTCAGTATCAGTGAACTGGCAAATATTGTAGAGTAATGACAAGCTTCAGACACGAATTCTCCTGACTTAACATCGTACGTTGAGCGCCGGTACCGTACGCCTATACTTAACGTAACTAAACCGCCCCGGCGAGTAAGACATAATTCCTTCATAATATGGGCTGACAACTATCTAAAGTTCGTGCGACGGTGAAGACATGGTGCTTTGTAACGGGTTAGAAATGACGCGCAGCCGCGACAGCTGCAGCGTGAAGGTCCTGTCGAAATTTCAATAAATCGCAGCTTCATTGCGGTGGCGTTCTGAAGATAATGGCTGCGGCCAAAAATCTTGTTAGTTTTTCGTTTCAATTTGAGACCGCATTATTTTTAGAGTGCAGTGCCACTTCAAGTCCTAGCACCCAGATAAATCAACTCAATTAGTAACACATTGAAATGTTTATTAGCTTCTGACACTATCGGATGGATGCCCACTGTCAACTTGATAATATAATCACTCGTTACTTTTTCTTTCATTATAGGTGTCTCGAGTAATTTTCCAATTCCTCCCGCTGATCATAATGATTTTCGCTTACGTCGTGATTTGGTACAAGGTGAAACAAAGCGATAAAAGGCTTTTTCTGAACACTGGATGTAAAGAGTACAGGGTAAGTATGATAGCATAAAGTATCTAGTTTAATATGTTTGAATATCCCAAAAAAGATGCTTCAAAGGTAGAAATGATGTACAGAGCAATTTTAATGAACTCGTGTCTAGTATAAAAATATACCCAGAATAAGGGTTTTACTTCAGTCAGTTCGGTGCAGTGGTTCTCATACGGCGGTACGCGAGCGGATCGGCGATTTTTAATTGAATTCAGTCTACAATTCACTGTCCTTTTCAGTAAACCACTTTAAATACATCCCAGTCAACAAAATGGGAAGCGATCGCCAGGCGTATAATACGCATTCGATGTCAAAATGATGCTTCAAAAGAAACAATTTTCGCACTTCTGCGCAGACTCATTAACCCGTTGTTGCCGCCAATTAACCCTCTCGCTACCGCAGCTTAAAACGGCTATTAGCCCTATCGCTACCCTGAATCATTGTTGCTTTCTGGCATGCATACTCATACTGATCCTTATGCTGTAAGACATCACAATTTGGCAATACGTTTTCATTATAGTTTTAGTTATAATAAAATCCACCATGAGCATGTACATACAAAACATCGGTTAAATATAGACAGACAGCCATATAAATGCATAATACGACATGTTGATTTCAGTCGAGATACACAGATCTTCTTTCCGGTACAAGTTTGATACAAATATTCCTGCTCTTGAATTGAAATACAGACAAAATCTGGTTAATCGAATAACTCTGTGCCTTGGCGGGAAGAATAGGATCAAGCAACGCGGAGCTACCATCAGTAGACTCACTGTGTGGCACCATAGTGTCATATATGGTGTCGACGCAAGCAAATCTCACGGCTCAGTGAAATTGTATCACGTCACAATTTCCATTTGGCTACAGGCAATTTGACGGTCATTTTTGACCGGCTTGCCGAGCATTAAATTTGGTAAAACAGGTATCAATCGAAAGCTGACTCTGCACTGATTACGAAAATATAAATATTATTCCGCTCGTGGCCCTGGAACTCCCACAATCAGCCTCGAATTTTTGACAGTTATGGAGATTGGCATTGGGACGCAACAATGCTGTCTGGCGAAACGAGAGAGTAACTCAAGAGAAAAAGAGCCAGACAGCATTGTTCAGCAATGTTGCGTCCCAATGCCAATCTCGCTAACAATGAAAAATTCGAGGCTGATTGTGGGAGTTCCAGGGCCACGAGCGGAATAAAATTTATATTTTCGTAATCAGTGCAGAGTTAGCTTTCGATTGATACCCGTTTTACCAAATTTAATGCTCGACAAGCCGGTCAAAAATGACCGTCGAATTGCCTGTAGCCAAATGGAAATTGTGACGTGATACAATTTCACTGAGGCGTGAGATTTGCCTGTGTCGACACCATATAGGACACTCGATACTTTCGAATCGCGGTTCGCAGCTGCCATTTCATTGTTGTATTACGCATATCGCGAAAAGCTTGACGGATATATGTCAGATAGCTAGCCCTACGATGTGTTTTTCCGAAACCACACAGTTGTCAAAAGCATGGGATTATCCTATCATCGAAATGTCCGCATTCCATATATAACATTGCTCCATAATCTGTAGTCTGTAATCTGAGGTTAGCCTACGAAACAACGCCTGTCAGTGGGATTCAATTGCTCATAAAAGCATGTGCATTGTGCAGTGAGGACACTAAGACCGTTGAAACCAGCTGGTGTATCATTCTACCTGTTTAATTCTCTCATTCTGCCATTTATTGCATGATATTGATGTGTGAATGTCAATTTATATACCAGTTGTCCTTAACCTTTGCAAAGACTTCGCGTAGCCCCAAATATTCGCTGAGTCAGAAGTACAAAAATCTACTAGAATACACATCGGATACAATATATTGCATAGCTATAGATTACTGATGCACAAAATGAACTGTCCATGGTTCAACAGAGTGATAAAAGAACATAACTATTGTGCATTGTGGACGTCAGATGCCAACCCGAATAATTTCAACAGATATTTGTATGCTTTGTCCCAAGTGTTTTGCTTCATTTTATCTACACATCTAGCAGTGGCGCTTTTGGCTTAATGCAGGGGTGGGCAAACTACGGCCCGCGGGCCGCATGCAGCCCGCAACGTCGTTCTGTGCGGCCGCGAGTGTCTAAAGAGACTTTTAAAAATATTGATGAAATGCGTACAAAAAATCGAATTAAGGCAGGGACTTGATTAAACTATTTCGTAGAATATTTCACCATGATAATTCTAATGCAGTGGTTCTCAAACTGGGGGTGCGCCCCCTCGGGGGCGTGAAAGCATTTGAAGAGGGGTGCGAAGCTGAGCTTGGCTGAAATTTTTTCGCGCACGGCGCGACTTACAGTAAATTCATAACTATTGTTCTGTATTTAGTCAGAATACCATATTTAAAAATCTCTCATCCACATTCGCAGCCTTCCGTGCCATCAACCTCTATTCATTAAGTTGGCTAGCCTCCTGGTTGCGTTTTGTGATATGATGACAAGGGGGCGCGAAATCTTTCACTATCATAAGGGGGGTCTTAAAAATTTGAGAAATTGCCTACTTTTCTAAGGTAAATACTTCCCGCTTTTTATGTTCAATTTGCGGAGCGACAGCCCTGTCTCAAGCTCAGCTTGAAAGGTTTCAACTGCTAAACATCACAGAAATCCTAAATGAGATTGGCATAATTCCGATCACGAGTGTGATTTCAGATTGGCCACTCCTGTTTTAATTATTTCAATGATGTGCGATTCGCTCGTGTCTTGGGTAGATTTGTTCTCTGTATATGCGTAGAGTTAGAGTATTTATATTTTATCTACGCATAGTAGAATCGTGTTTGAAGCTAACATGGTTACGATGCTGTCAGCATTGTGTGTTCTGGAATTGAGCCATAAGTGGATTTAGTAAACAAGATCGCTGCTCTCAGATTTAAATATCAATGATTTTCAAAGAATTGGGGCACCCGACTTTCATATCTATAGTTTTGACAAATTGGTTATTGAGGTCGACCAGCCTATAAAATCTCGCCACCGTTTCTGACGCGTGTACGATATCATCAAAGCAACGTTTCGATTGTTTTAAATAAGCATATAGACCAGGGTCGGGCAACTTCTCCAGTCGGCGGGCCGGATATGGGAAAATTAAGTACTTGGCGGGCCGGATTGCTGAATCTATAAGATATTGACCCATTTATCAACATATACCAGGAATAAATCGTATTTAATGAATGTATTTCAACGACACCAATGTTACTTCGAAGCCATTTCACGCCGATAATGACGAAGACAATGTGGATTTGAGAACAGCATTGTCATACAGGCGCCGTCATGTCTGCTACTATCTGACCAATTAACACACGGTGCAATCCTTAATTAAGATTTTAGGGCGTTCGATAGGCCCGGTACCCCAAATGTACCAAGCTATCAATTGATTTGCGTTGAGTGGGTGACGAGATAGCGTCGTTGTTCAACTGTGTGGCCTGATTAATCTCGATATGGAATTCGTGCGACCCGCGTCCTCTGCGAAATTTGAAAAGTGTCCCGCGAGCCGTTTTGAGTCGGCGACCCCGGACATGAGCGGTGCCTTACAAAAGCCTACAAGTGTGCCGTGCTACAATTCGGCTGTTACGGAATGAAAATTAAGAAATATCAGCCTGGTGTAAATGACCATTGCAGTCGACGAACACCACGATTACCACTAACGACATTAGGGTTGAGTACATCGTAAATGCTGATAATGCAAGTCTTCTCGCCACGACGAACTTACGCGTTAGCTCTACTCTCGCACTCTACATACAGTCACTAAAATTTAACGCAGTAAACAAGTAGTGGGGAATCTCGGCAGACTGGGGCCGCGGGCCACATGATCATGTAAGATGGAAAACTGTCTGCGGGCTGGACAAAATCCCTTCGCGGGCCGGATCCGGCCCGCGGGCCGTATGTTGCCCCCCCCCCCTGATATAGACTATCCCCATGTCCTCACTATATAATCAACTACCAATATTTCGTTTTGGTTTATAATCCCAATTTTATGTAGTGCGGCCCGCGAATGGATTCAGATGTTGAATGAGGCCCGCGAGCTCAAAAGTTTGCCCACCCCTGGCTTAAGGGCTTGTGCGTCACGAAAATGGGGTCAACTGTTAAGCGGCTTATGTATGTGTATATTAAGTGGGGATGGTTCTCGGCTACTGGGGCCCTTCGGACTGCGCATGTTCTTTTATGAAACTATATGGCTTTTTGGACGACGTAACCAAGCCTGTCGCTGAGGGAACCGTGCAGGAACTTTTGATAGCAAGTTAAAGGATATCTATATGCGAATAGAGCTAGTCTTAACTATGTAATCTGTTTGGCGACCTTCACCAGTCGATCTCTATCTTTTTTGCGTGTCCATCTCTGCGCAGTTATTTAGCTTGCCTCACTTTTACATAAAATGCATGCGCGAAGAGGTCAGTGTTGAGTAGCCTACATTAACTCTTGGGTAGTGTGAACTATTTTGTCGCACTTCCATCGTTTCTCCATCGGTATTATAGAGACAGTGTTGGGATCAAGTCACTACCTTCGAGTCACGAGTCATCTCGAGTCATTGCACATTTTGACTCGAGTCAAGTCAAGTCAATCGATTTTCGAAGGTGACTCGAGTCAAGTCAAGTCACTCGTTTTTTGGAGGTGACTCGAGTCAAGTCAAGTCAAGTCAAGTCACGAGTCAAGTCACAATTCGAGTCAAATTGAATTTCCAAAGTATGAGAGAGGATTCAAAGTCATTACATTTTGCTAGCTGAGTGAATGACAGATTAATTGGCCATATTTCTTGAATCAAATAACGAATGTAAAGTTGAGTATATACACAAAACTACGTTGTATCGCTCACGCACACCGAGAACTGCTGATAAAATACACGGGTAACTGTATACAGCTTAATGGTACAGTCTGTTATTATCAGCCAAGATAGAGAGAATCGAATGCGAAGCCGTGAGAAGTTGATACAAATTGATACGGCACAATGCACTACCCATTTACACATCCATGACAATATAAAACGCATTAACTATATTCGTTCGATTTAAATTATACAAGAGGGTTGGTAAAGGGGAGCTCTCTGCAATGTCAGCACTGAGACATCCAAGAAACAGAGGTCCGTTGCTATTAGATTAATCTACTACTATCACTACGACAACGTAAGCTGTAATCATTTCGTCTGCAGTCAATTAATTTGTGATGTAATAATGGAGGACCAGCCAAATGTGCAATCAATGAATGACTGGTTGCTCTCACAAGTTGACACCGCCGTATCGCAAACAATCGGAACATACATAAGATGCGGTGATTTATTCGACACTGTTCGCTTGACGACTTGAAATTGACTCGTAAATTATGCTTCGAGTCACGAGTCAATCCACATTTCTGAAGCGTCGAGTCAAGTAAAGTAAAGTCATTTTTGCAAAGTGACTTGAGTCAAGTCAAGTCATACGAAAAAGTAAACTCGAGTCTGACTCGAGTCAAGTCATGACTCGAGTCATCCCAACACTGTATAGAGACTGCACCCGAACGTTTCTTGAATCTGGTACATAGTTTGCAGTGATTTCTATAGTCATAAATTACACTCTAGCTAGCATTACGTCTACGTCTAGCATTATTACTTTGTTGGCAGGAAAGAATCGAGTCATCAAGGGACGAGAAAACGATAATATCCAACGCAAGCCCAAGGTCGAGTCCTGCACATGTGGCGCAGGAAACAAGAGACTTGCGGAAACTAATCCACCTTAAAAACGTTGAATCCAACGGCAACTTCAAGACTCAAGGATTAATATACGAGTAAGTAAAAGCCTAATAGCCCTATACGCAGCCTGTTCTGATTATGGTAGGTTACGATATTTCGAATAATATGTATATGGGCTTTTTGTCAACACTGTCAGTCTCATTTTGCGACATGAAAACATCGACAGTGAAAACTTACGGATTGAGGCAATCGGTCACATCCGTTCCTTTAAAACTATCTTGATATATCGTGTCTATTACAGTCATTCGTATACAAATTAGTCTATATCGTATATTGTACTAATACGTAAGTGGCGAATATATATATATATATATTCTTGCAGTGATCCAAAGAATCCTGCGATACATTGCAATGGGATGGACGAGAGGACGAAAGATATTTCTCCAACCGCGAGTTCAAGTTCCATTGTACGTATACGACAATATATTGATATAAAAGACGTATCTAAGTATCACATCCCGTATTTATTCTTTATAAGAAATATATACAGCGCAATCTATCAACGTCGGGTGAAATATTTATTTAAACCAATGAAGATTCTAGATTATTGTAACTTTGTGCTGCTTACTATATATGAATGTCTTATGTTCTACCGACTGCAAAATTATGTGTTTCAAAAAATATTGAAAGATTCATTGAATTTCTGAAGGGATTGGGACAGCTTATCGTCATGAACTATAATGACGTGATCCAGTGTTGCATCGACACTATATAGGGTTGTCTCAGAATCCGTAACTCCGTAAGTATATAAACATTAATACATTGATAGTGGAACCGCACTTTTGATTTCCAAACCTTGACTGACTTGGGTTTTCAGTCATATGTCTTGATTAGCAGTGAACAAAAAGATGGGCCGAATTTTAATTTGATTTCTCGACAGGGACATGCTCGTGGTGCATTTTTGCATACGTAAACCTGTTTTACCTGGTCATTGTAGGCACGACGCCGGTCTGTTGGACAAAATCAGCGACTCCAAAGACAGAAACGTCTAATATACGTCAGTATTATCATATGGAGCACATTCACTGTGCTCTTCCTTCCGAGTCTCATTATTAATTTGCTTCCTAACAGGTACGGCAATGCACTTTTAGGTCAACGGACATATATAAGATCCTCACACTTTACACTTCACAGGTCTGAGTTAAGTCCGACTGTACATATGCTTGCGTCAAACATAACGTGGCTGAACAGCTGTGTAAACCCTATTATTTATGTGGTCGTTCACAAGAGTATGCGCCGGGAATACTACAAAATCCTCGAAACGATTTTCAGGCGAAGTTCGTACGGAAACTACAGATGATCGGATCGTGAAATCACTGTTACCCGCGATGAATGCTTTTCGTTCAGCTGTTTCTATTTTTGAAAATACTGTTAATATATTTTGTTCTAATAATGATGTATTTCCATGCTAAACATGTCGTCACAACCTACTATACCTCCAGTAAATGCGCATTTAATATATATTTTGTATTTGTATGTATTGATGTTCGCATTTGAGGTGATGCCTTTGAATTTAACAAATATATACTGTTCCACATTCACATTTTAAATAATATATTCATATTGAAATAAGCCCGAATATTATCGACTGTTAATTGTCAGGGGTAATCGTCAGCAACTATAGTCGAGAACTGGAAAGAACATTGTATATCAACAAACGTATCATGAAATATGACGTCAGGGGCATGAAATGTCGATTTTCACATTTAAATATTATTCTTTTCAACCTAGTGATTTATCCTTGTTCATCCGTAATGAGCAATCCGTCTAATCAACCACGTCGAGCTCTTGTCCCACATAGGGAATGTTAGAACGAAAAGAGATTATAAGCAATTATATATACAAGCATTAAGCAATCATATAAAACTCCAGTGAGGACCTGATAATAATCGAACATTCATGGATCAGCAGTACATTTTGCTACGATAAATGGAGATCGGCCTATGCCATCATAGATATAGCTAAAGTTCAGTGTTGTGATTAGGTCACTATCTCGGAGTCACAAATCTTTTCGAGTGACTGCAAATATTTCAGAATTTGTCGGGTGAAGTCCCCCTAATGATCAAACTGACTAGAATCAAGTCACGACATCTCAAATTTTCCGATTGTGTGAGTTAAGTGTGTGTCTGCTTGACTTTAGACTACATGGAACTCCTGGGAATGGGTCATGACGCCCCTATAGTGTTCCGTGGAAAGCAGGTAAAGAGCCATTGCCGCAGCGTTAACAACCTTCAGTATCAAACCATAGGCATATTGTTTGTGCGAAAATATACCTCCGCATCTGGAGTGAAATGTTGACAATTATTTTTGCAATACGCACATCAGCAATCTTTTTATGATTAGCAAACGTGTACACTTGCAGTTCGTATACGCCAGAGCGGAATAATATCATTCATTTCGACCCATAATTCGTGAAAAATGGATATAGCAACATAATCGCACCGACGGCAGCCAGAACAAAGAAGATTACAAAAAACATCCTGTCGAGCACCAACACGACGAATTTCTTTTCCTCCATCATCTGTTGAAACGGTATTATTATAATTGTATCTTCAACCGGTATACTATAGTACACTATACGGTGGTGTTCTTATATACTGCAGTCGCGTTGACATGTACCGAGAGTAGAGACCTCTAGTTCAGCTAAGAACAATCGTTATTTTTGATACGTGCATCGCAGGACCGTAACTGCCGCACCCCAAACCCCCCAATTGGGGGGGGGCGAGCTCGAAGGGGCCCAGAATTATCTCGTGAATTAGCATAAATTATAAAGTATTTATTGAAAATTTATGCTGCTTTTTCAATATTTTTTCGCGCCCCGCGCGATATCAAGTTGTCAAGTATCTTGATTATTGAGTACTCTTCACCCAAGAAATAAATACGCAAGATTTATAGAAATGGGTATATCGGCGTTGGCCATTACCGCGCCACGACGCACCAAGATATATATTTTAGGCCATGTAACATGCGACTCCAAGGAATGTGCCAGAATGATCGGCAGCGATAAAACCTTGGCCGAAAAGGACTGCGCTTATACTGATACGTATAGATTTAATTGTCCATAGGCGCCTATATGACTGAAGCCGAATGTTCCTGTCTTAGCAATCTGAACCTCACAAGAGAAATACCATCCCGCAGGGAAATATTATATGCCAGTGAAGAAATAGCAATTTGAAATCGTGTGCGTCTTTTAGTTTAGTACATTTATGCTACTATAGATTTTTCGATATAGCGGAGGTCACGAAATAACATCATGTAACGAAGTCATACCAACGAGTCCGTCTGCCTGAGGATGTTTAATTAGCCTATTATTTACGGACCCTACAGTGTCCAAGACACCTCACTCATCTCTGCCGGTAAATCTGATAACACGAGCAGAGAGGACAAGAAATTGACAGCAATATATATGCAATTCCCGATCTTATTGACCGATTTTATTATGAATTATTGACAATTTTCGCGCTTGGCGCGTGCTCACTAAATAGTACAAATAATTTTGCGGTAAAAGCGAACAACGTCATGGGGGGAGGGTCGGTTTATCGCCCTATGAGAGCCCAAGACCCTAGTTTCTTCGGAGCCTGACGAAGTGCTGTTTCGTTCCTGCCGACAGGTATACGCCCGAAGATATTTAATTATTATTGAGTGGTCCTAACTTTTCAAACACACCTCACTCCGCTCTACCGGTAAATCTGATTACGTGAGCAGAGAAAGGATGAAGATTGATAGCAATATATATGCAATTCTCGATCATATTGACCGATTCAACCATGAGTTATAAAAAAAATTCGCGCCTTGCGCGGTTAGACGAGAAAAGCTTACACGTTAAACGGATACCCAATATAGATGAAAAGTTGCGGTAAACAACGTATAAGGTGAGGGGGTTCTGGGGGGCTAAGCCCCCCCAGAAGTCCGTTTTATCACCCTATGGGGGGCCCAAGACCAACTTTTATTTTTTTTGGGGGGGGGGGAGGGGGGCTGACGAAGTGCTGTTACGGCCCTGTGCATGCTTTATAGCTATTTTCAGTAATCAGAGCTGGTCGAAGTGGCGTTGCAGAATTGGGATGGTACAAACGTTCCCGTTCGCACACGAGCTCGGTGAATCGTTTAACGGAATGAACAAACGTATGGCGGGGAGGGCAATTTGCGGGAAACCCTTTTTAAAACCAGCAATTCACGGCGACAGTAGTTTTTGGGAAATAAATACAACGTTTCGCTTAAAAGTCTTATTGAAAGTAGTAGCAACTAACTCGAAATGCGAAAAAAAGAGGACATTCGGGCATTTTATAGCATCCTTATAGCATCTTCGCAGGACCATTCCTTTTTCTTGAGAAAAAAAAAGCGGACAAATCCTCATAGAAGAGGACATATGGAAAGTCTACTATTGACAATATACCAAACCCTATGAATGATTGAATGAGTAAGTAAATAATTTGGCTTCTGAAACTGTAGGAGTAGGAGGGGAAATAATCTAAAAATATCAACACATGAGTAGGCTATATAAGGTAAGCAGACAAACCTATTTAATTACTTAGATACAGTAGAATGGGGTCACCAACTCGAATTCGGTTTTAGAGTTCTCAAAATCACGAGATAGTGTATATCAGTGCTTTTCAACCTTTTTGAACTCCATTCGCACTTTTTTTTGAAAAATAATTTCATTCGCACCAGTCAGCCGAAATCTAGTACACGAAAAGAAAATGAAGAAACTTATCACTTTTGTATTCGTAGAGCTTCTCGGAGGTACAGGGCTTCATTATTTTGCATTCAGCGTATCGTAATATTGATTAATCAAGCACTAAAATCACTGCAGTAGAAAAATCACAGATATCGCACTCCCGTTGTTCTCAAGAAGTTCGTTGCATTTTTTGGGGGTATCGCGCAGTGATTTCCTTCGAAGCTTAAAGGGCGAACCCAAGAACAATATTCACTTGCAACAATATCACTTTGCCTTTAAATTCACATGTTATGTCATCGCGATGGGAATGTGTTCGCATTTGGAACGCACAAAATAGTGAAACTGCACTTGAATCGTAGCATCAGTGTAGCGACTAGCACCTTTGGTTCGTTTTCTGACAACATTCGAAAAGATGCTTCGCGTACTAAGGTATGTTAGCCGATTGGGTGGTTCGGTGGGCTTTGAAATCAGAAATGCATTGCTCTACAAACCACACAATCCGAGTAATTGATGACTGTTATTTATGGATAAGCTTAGGCTTCATTCACTTCTTATCTATGCAGTACACAAATCAACATATCTTTCAATAACAATGTTCGTCATCCTTGTGCTGTCAAAGCCAACACTTGCGCCTTCTTGAATAATTATTACTTACATAATATTCATGATTAACACACAGTTATATCTGCCCGGGTAGCCAACTGCGAGATGGCTCTTAGGTCAATCGTACAATATTGGAAAACTGACTGAAATAATGCCAAATTATCGTTACTATCCCACATATCATTATACATAAAGAGTAATGAGGTCCAACCGTCTAATTAAGCATAAATTAGGCTGCAGAAGGAATATCGTAAGACATACGGCTTGGTGGATTTGATTTTGCTTTGCAGAGGGTGCTCACTGCTCATCTGCTCAAGCTAAATCGGTAGAGTTCGGAATATTTCAAAGTTTATAGTACAAAGGCGGTACTAACACGAACCAGGCAAACTTTTCCAATGGATCAGCAAGCTTAGTGGCATCACCAATATGTTATATATAGGCCTATGCCTTTACGATCTAGACCGAAAAGATCATCGCTCCATCAAATATGCCGGACCTGATGTGTGGAACAGTATCCCGCCGGCCATCCGACAGTCGACGAGCATGTCCACATTCAAGTCGAAATACAAGCAATTACTACTAAATAAATACAGTCCATCCTAAAGATTACCGGACCACGACTGACCTATCGATCTCGCTTCCCATGACATGCCGCCCTATTTCTTGTCGCATTCTTCTTCTATACTATCTTCTTTACTTTCATTCAGTGTGCATGCCTCCTCTTTACATTGCCTAGGCCAAGGTGGGTGTCAGATTCCATAGACTACTCCTTGTCGCTTCGACATCTTCCTGTCTTTTCATTGTATCGCATTTTTGTGGTGTATTGAACTGATAAAATTGCTAATAAACCAATGATGATGATGACTTGGCCTGATATCATCAGTCCAAGAACAGGAAAGCGTGACTAAGCCTAAATGGTGGAGTTCGCATTACCAACAGGCCATTGCACTGGTCAGTAGATAAGCTGCCCAGTGACCTAATAATTCGATGTGATGCAAGATAAATATTCATTGGACGTAAGACACTAATGTGCTAACACTAATTTTATTTCTAACAGCCTCTAAACAACACTTGCTATAGATCTAATGTGCTAATTGTTATAGTTGAAGAACAGTGGCGTAGCAGCCACTTAGCGGTTCTGGCTCTGCGCCAGGGGCGGCAGGCTCGAAGGGGGCGGCAAAATTTGGCTGCACACTGCACAGTGAGAGATATGGTATTCTTTTTCGCCTGCACCATCGAGATGCTTTGACGACGGAGATGCGATACGGACTTTATAGTAAGGTCATCTAGTCTGCACCCCCGTTTTTTTCTCTTCCGTAATTGCTGAGCGCCTAGCGGGATAACCGCGGATACCAGTTTTTGAGTCTTTGGTCTGACCCGGCCGGGGATCGAACCCACGAACTACCGATAAAGAAGCCGGACGCATCACCATTACAATATCTCGCTGGACACAGCGTAGAGGTACAAAGCCGACTAAAAGAATTGTAATTGGTAGTCCTATAGCTGGCGTCCCGTGAGCTGAAATTTAATCAAACAGGTCTCAATCGAAAGCTAGTGCCGCTCTGATTCTGAAAAAACGAAATAATATGTTAACGTGGAGATGGAACCACTTCGAAATAGCCGTCAAGGCCGATTGTTCGGAGAGTTCGCAGAAAAAGGAGAATGCCGGACGAACAATCAGAAGATGCTGGCGTCAGTGTTGTTGAAAAAGTTAGACGATGCCTGTTTCAAGCTTTGGACAGATTTAAACTTGAGGCTGAAACTAGGTTTACCGGCATACACCACTTAAATGATTTGTTTGGATTTTTGAATTCCCGCGCGCTGCTGCAAAGCGAAAGTCACAATTTATTCACCAGCGCTTTTAGAAGCACTTATGACGACGAGGTGGACTTTTTGGAGTTAGCTGCGAAAATTGTCATGCCTTATACCTTCGAATTAGGGATCATATAAATCAGAAGATTTCTAGCTTTTCAAACAAACCAATATGAGGCCTCTAGGACGAACACAAATTAAGATATGATCATATGAAATTGTTCAACTTGAGATTTTAAAAGGGTTAAGAGACTGGTGCGGAGCAGTGAAACCACGTTTGATCGTAGTGCTACAACGTTTGATGTTTTACAGTGGTTAATGCAAAGATACTTGATTCGACACCATATTTATGCTCGTGTCTGAAACTTTATCTGACCATTGATGTTTCAATTGCGAGCTGTGTGAGGACGAGCTTCTCGAAACTCAAAGTGATTAAGTCTTATTTATGTTCTACCACGAATAATGATCGGCTATTAGCTTTATCCATTCTGTCTATAGAAAGAGACTACGTTAAAAAACTTGAATTTGAGGATGTTATCGCTGATTTTGCTTTGATGCGTCTATTGATTTTGTATTTGGACAATACATTCGTTCGCCATTTCTTATCTTTGTATTTTTGGCCTTATTAACGTTGAGACGGTGAGGTTGAAACGCGGCATATTGTTTGTAATTATTTTAATTGACAAGATTGCTGGAACATGAATCTATGACGAAATTTGCTGCGGTCTACTTAGGGGGAGGGGGCGGCATTTTAAGCGAGAGCCAGGGGCGGCAGCACATGCTGCTACGCCAGTGTTGAAGAAACGCTAAATTCTGCTGTTAACCATCATGAATGTGTGCCAAAATTCCAATATTTTGCATTCAAATATGCCAAAATGTCAACACTGGCATCGGCCACTTATTACCTACATTCCTACAAGGTCTGTGTATACAATATCCTATTCCATACACGGTGGATGTTTCCGAGCAACTGATACCGATTCCACTCCTTCTTTTTTTCCATGCAGTGACGCAATCCTCTTGCGCGGAAATATTCTCAAACTTTGCAATATACACGCATCGGGAGCGTTCCTCACTTGTGAACTAGAAAAGCCTAGCCACCAACAACTTTTTTGAATTGCTTCCAAGCGACAAAATTTACGGGCTCACTGTACAGTATTTAATATCGTGTTAAGTTTATGTTATTATTCCACGTCGAAAAAAGTGAGAAACATGGACAATTTTCATTCGCACTCATCCGCATTTTTCATTCGCACCATTCGCACCACGCTCGTCATTCGCACTGAAATATTTTTCATTCGCACTAGTGCGAACCGTCACACAGGTTGAAAAGCACTGGTGTATATGATAATGACATTGAGAATTATTTCTCACGGCGGCGAACAGGATCACTATATCCACATCAATTTTCTTTTTATGATATGGCCTTGTCATCCGAGTTGGATGGTGCATTGAGTGACCTGTAGGCCTATAACAGATCGATGTTTCGTTATTGCAATATTGCGGCTCACTGCTTCATTCAGGCTGGAAAAGTAGCCATGAAGCCCATGTTAAGGTGGTGACCCCTGCAGTATAGAATAAATAAAAATGAACTACTTCTAGGTATATAAGTTGACCACAATGCGAAAGGCTTCGTAGTAAACAGCAGACATGGGGTAATCGCGATTAGTAATCGTAATCGATTACGACGATTACAGCATTTTCAAGTAATCGTAATCGCAATCGATTACATTCGAAAAAATTCCGAAGTAATCGTAATCGTAATCGACTACTTCCCTTATCTAATCGATTTCTTTGTAAAAGAACGATTGCATTTTATTTGTAAAACGACTATGACATAAACTGAACATTCGTGAACAAGGAAGATGTATTATACCAGGTTCATGATAACACAAACGTCTGATTTTTAAATGTCATTGCTCATTATTACGTCAGAAGTAG
The DNA here is from genome assembly GCF_051294905.1 of Botryllus schlosseri. Lineage (NCBI taxonomy): Eukaryota > Metazoa > Chordata > Ascidiacea > Stolidobranchia > Styelidae > Botryllus > Botryllus schlosseri. The sequence continues at coordinate 19,421,040 of NC_137249.1, forward strand.
CCTATTAGCTTTGCTAGTCATTGCGTAAGAAGTATCCACAGTAAAGAGATATTCGATGTACGTCACGTACATTCGTGTGATTGTAAGAACACCCGCCATGCTGTATATCAGGTTATCAACCCGTTCAACACGTCAGCACCCCGCAGCAGGATAATTAATCACCACTCTACCTGGTAACTTGTGTATTGATGTTTGGTTATGCAAACGCATTTAGACCGTTGCTGCTTGGCGAGCAGTAGGTCTATGTAGTACGTACGCACACCGGTCAAAGATTTGAAATTTTGTACCCGTCAAATAAAATATTACGGTTTCCACAACGAAGCAATAAAAATCAACAGTTGCTGATATATATCACAACCGAGCCGTTTTTGCCGTTTCTCGTGGCGGCAGCTTGCAGTACATTATCTGTATTGAGTTGAAGGCAGAATTTTATGTTCTCTTCATCTTATTCTTATATGACACTACATGAAACATGCGCTAATCGTTATTTCATAATTCTTTACTTAACATTGGGACCTGCTGCCATAGCCATGGGCTTATATATCATGTTAGCGTGGGTTGTAGCTAGAATCAGGACCAAACAGCTATTCGTCCCCCAGTCCAAACGTTAGTTGTTGGCCCCCATAGGGAGATAATTTCAAGTTGAAGACTGAATTTCATCAATAACATTGGTAATCGCATTACATTATTATTAATTTTTATTCCTCTCTCTCTCTGACCCCGATGGTCAGATTTACCTGTAGAGCTAGTGGGACGTAATTCATAATTATAACGTCTGTTATCTTGTTATAATTACTCTAGTGTATGTTGTTAATTCGTGACTTTCGGTATGTTATATAGTCAAAAGATATTGTTGTATCCCTAACGTAACAGACTAAAAGAAAAACTTTCGTGAGACGCACACACAAATTGTCATGTCTTTAATGCTCTGTGGGTGTCCGGGTGGCATTTGCATTGCGGGCTCGGATTGGAAGGACTGGTCTATTAGTCATGCCCCCCCCCCCCAGCGCGGCTATTGACAATGGACACATACCCTAAGTTTCGGCCAAGGTCTTTCTTTAGTAGCACACTTCATGAAGTCGCGTGTTGGTCGAAATTGCATATGTCTTTTGGTGTGTCGTGGCACGGTATTGACTGGAACCTAAATGGCTATTGCTATAAATTAGGGTTGCATTTAAAACAAAAATAAATTTAAAGCGAGCATGTTTACAACAAGGCCCTTGTTTAAAACATGTTTTTTTTAAGCCTTGACGTCACGAATGTGGATTGACATTGACAATTGAAAATATAGGGTAAATATAGCTCCTTTGACGAAATATCTGTACTATAACTGTTGAACCGACTATTTTGAGGGGTTCCAACCAATGTTCCCTCTAATTTTTCACGACTCTGCGCAAACATGCCAACTTACTGCGCAGGCCCTTGGACAACAGTGCGCAACCAGGCCCCCATAGGGTGAAAACCTGAACTTCTGGGGGGCTTCGCCCCCAGACTCCCCTCGGCCTATGCGCCTTTTGCCGGTACTTAACATCGACATTGGGTGCCCGTTCATGGTTACTTCGTCTAAACGCGCGAAGTGTGAAAAATTTATATAATTCATGATTGAATCGGTCAATATGATCGGGAATTGCATGTATATTGCTATCAATTTGGGTATAATGACTTCGTTACATGATGCTATTTCGCGACCTCCTATCTGCTATGTTAGGCTTACCATACGTCCTCTTTTAAGAGGATTTGTCCTCTTTTTTGACTTTTTTGAAAGTGTCCTCGGAGGACGCCCTTTTGTCCTCTTTTTTGAGATTTTGTCCTCTTTTTTAGGATTTAGAGCAGATTTAGAGCAAATTGCGAGTGATATGCCACATATTAGCACAGACGTGAAGCTCCGACGGGTGAAAAACGGTGATTTTAACTCTGAGCGAAAAGATGACCTTGTTTTTTTTTTTTTTTTTTTTTAGTCATCCATCTGGCGATGTGGAGTAAAGAACATTATTTTGAGATCTGAGCGGAAAAGATGACCTTTTTTTTTTTAGTCATCCACCTGGCAATGTGGGGAGAAAAACGGTATTTTGAGTTCTGAGCGGAAGAGATGACCTTTTTTTTTTTTTTTTTTTTTTTTTAGTTAACCAGTCACAAAGTGGGAAAAATTAACCGGTTTTTGCGAATTCTACTCCGATTTTGAAAGTTGGAAATTTATGAAAAAGTGTCCTCTTTTTAGATTTCCAAAATATGGTAAGCCTATGCTATGTCAAAAGATATTCAAATCGCCCAAACGTACTAAACTATAAGACGTACACGATTTCAAATTGATATTTCTTTACTGGCAAATAATGTTCCCTCGATATGGCATTTGTTTTGTTGTGGGACTCGGATCGCCAGGACAGGAACATTTAGCGCCAGTTGTTAGGCGCCTGTGGACAATTAAACATATATATGTATAATTGTATATATATCGAAGTTTTCGGTTAGCACAAGGGCAGTCCTTTTCGACCAAGGTTCTCTCGCTGCTGATCGTTCTGGCGCATATCTCGGAGTCGTATGTTACATAGTCTATAACTTCATTTGTCATGGTGCGTCGTGGCGCGGTAATGGCCGACGCCCAAGTGCCCATTTCTATAAATCATGCGTATTTTTTATTGGGGAAAGGGTACGCAATAATCAAGATATTTGACAAAAATAAATCGCGCGAAAATTTTTTTGAAAAGTTAAAAAAAAATACACCATGATTTATGTTAATTCACGAAATAATTTTGGGTCCCATTCGAGCTCGGCCCCTCCAATTGGGGGGTTCGGGGTGCGGCAGTTACGGTCCTGAGCAAATCTTACGCAATGTTTATGCCACGCGGAGAAGACTATTCGTTAGTTTCTCGCAGATTAATTTCGAGCTAGCCCAACTTTGGTAAACCATGTTATTTTGCCATTCCCAGAAGATAATGCGCTATTGAAATGATATCAGTATCGCTCACGCGTACGAGACCATACTAAAAGAATAAATCTCTTTCGTGAGGTGCCCGTGATTGCAAATTCTCATTTATTCACGGAGCGCAATATTTACCCTTGCGGGCCGCACTTGTACCTTCGTTTCAGACTTCAGCGATAACACTATTTGCCTCTGGCAATGTTCCCTCTATTTATTTCACGAGTCTGCGCGCCTGCGCGGCCCCTTGTACAACAGTGCGCAACGATTAAAAAAAACATCACTTCGGATTTTTTGTGCGCAGCTTAGATTTTCTGTGCGCAGAGACCGTTTCAGCACTGCGCATTTGCGCACGTGCGAAGCTTAGAGTGAACATTGGTTCCCGCACAAAAAATCCAAAGTGATGACCTTTTTTTAGTCGTTACGCACTGTCGTCCAAGGTTCTGCGAAGCGAGTTGGTGAGTGTGCTCAGACTCGTCAAAAATTAGAGGGAACATTGGTTCCAACCAACCCATATCGATGTACGTCGGTCAAATCGGGTGGTAATTGTGGAGAGCATTTACACAATTATGGCATAATTTTACAACTTAAAAAAACACAATTTAGTTTTTTTAAAGCCTTTGTTTAAAACACTGTTTAAAACATGTTTTAAACAATGTGTTCTAAACAACCATTTGTTTTAAATGCATGCCTACTATAAATTATATATGCTTTTTTGTTGAGGGGGAGACGTATGCATTCCAAAATCAAGCTTATCTAGAGAGAATTTTCAAGTTAATTAAATCTCTCGAGAATGCTGTATAATTTATGTTGGTTTACAAAATACTCTTGAGTCCCCTCCGAGCTCGCTCCCCACCCTATGGGTAAATTTTGGTTGCGGCAGTCATGGACCTGGCAAGAATGCAATTCGTTGGGTGCGATAAATCGTCCTCTATAAAAATGGGCAATGGGTACATTATGACGTAACAGACAAATGACGCATCTTTTTTAAAGGAAGTTTGTTATCCCATTAGGCCTTTTCAGCGCAATCCATATATTGTCTTCCAATATAACTTCTAAAATGCAAAATAAATGTCATCGTGAGTAATCGTGATTACTTTTCCAATGTAATCGTAATCGTAATCGACTACTTCCTGATTTTGCTGTAATCGTAATCGTAATCGTAATCGCGTCATTCGGAAGTAATCGTAATCGCAATCGATTACATTCATGAAGTAATCACCCCATGTCTGGTAAACACCTACCTTTATCTGGTGCAGTTCCTGTTTGAGTAACTGTATGGCAATCAGAACTGATTCGAAGTATACCTTCATTTTCCGTTCTATAAGGTTTTCTGTACTGTCCAGTTGTCTCAATTTTTATTCCGTCTGCATGAGGCGCTCGATTGACACATTTTAGACATCTCAATTCAATAGCATGCGCATTTACCTTAAAAACAAGACCCTTGTCTGATCGAGCCGATCGTGAAGCTCGTTGTAGCGCTAGCCGAATTTCTCTTCCAAGCTCAATGGTTTCAAACATAAGTACTTCGGGGCCGTTCTCATCAGAAAATATTTCACGGGGATGCAACAGCGACTGTAAAGCATACGCCCACATCATTTTCCATAAAATATTATATACTCCTGATTTTCCAGGTGTCAGGCAAGCGCAGCACATGCCGGCATGCCTGCTTGAGCATTACGCATCTGAATTTACAGATATAATATTCCATATTTGTCACTCCAGGGAAGGGCACCGCCGCAATAGAAATGCGACATGTATAGGTTTGTGTTGGCATAAAATTATAATTTAGGAATACACCAGATCATGGAACCGTATATATATTAAACGTTGTAAAAATTAGTCATTGGTCACTGATGCTACCTCGACAACAAAGGCATAGTGTAACGCAAAAAGTAAAAGGCGTGCAGCCCATAATTGATTTGGTGATCTCAACCTCAATTTGTACGCACGGTTATAATAATTATGAATTATAATGTACCACATGGGTTGGTAACTTTTTTGCTTTGCGGACCGGTTTCAAATATGATTTTTTTCGCGGACTGGTCTTCAAGACACACAATATGAACTAATATGATATCTGTCTGGTAGCTATATATTCAATATTCAATAAACCTTCGAGCGTTACGCTCGGATAGGGTCCTGCAACATATCGAACACTGAGAGTATTGTTACAAATACTGAATATTGAGAGATCTAATTTTGCTCGCCCCGATTCGTCTGAAAATAGTTTTTATTACTGGCTGAGTGCGTTCAGGAGAACGATAAGAATATGACAATACGTTTTCACGAAATAGGTGAAAAATAACATCACGCAAAGTTCGATGGAAACGCTTATCGTATAAATATTAAATTGACTAGTTCTACATTTTTATCAGTGAGCTTGACTACCATAATTCCGACTTTCGCTTAACTTCCTAAAGTATATGCACTTTTCGCGGACCAGTAGTGAACTCCTCGCGGAACGGCACCGGACCGAGGACTAGTGGTTGCCGACCACTGTTGTACCAGAAAAAAAATGATGAATGTAATAGTAATAGGCAGTTTCGTTCGAAAGATGTAAAAGAAGATTGAAATGGTCAAGATCATGAATCCAAACCAATCAGAGTCGGATAATTGCAATGTACAATCGAGCTCCCAGAAAAGGGCAACCATTGGCCTACGTGGTTGCTGACCATAGTGACCATATTTCCCTTGTATTGAAAGGCCTAAATGGTAATGCAGAGGGTGCTAATAAAACCTCCAATACATTATTCTGGATTCGTAAACGATCAGTACCAACACTATGGATCGCACAGTGTAGGCCTCCTACACTCACCCACAATATAAAAATAACAATCATCTCACCATGGAAGCCTACTCCGCCTGGAGTTAACGTTTAGCACGAGGGTTGTCGCCAATATAGAGAGTAAAATAATGCCCATGTTGCACAGGGTGTACATAGCAACGAGAGGCTGATTTATAGACGAGATCGGCAGCGTTTGAAAAAGCGCGACAAGGTAAAAGAGGTGAGCCATCAACACAGAAACGGATAACTTGATCTTCTCGGTGGAATCACAAGGCAGACAGAATACGACGGCTGAATATGCAAACGATAGAAATCAGTGCTTCTTGAATGGGAGGTGTAAGTCCATTTCAGGGGTCGCGAGACGCCAGTAACGTTCATCCAGCGCCCAGACGTGCTATCCAAATGAATCAGGATTTTTCAACCCCCTCACATATTAAACTGGCACATACTGACATGTAGAATGCCTTTCGTGGTTTTAGCTTATAAATATAATTTAATTTGTTTCTGGAGGGGCGTAAAGAAAGGTGCTGCTTGCTATGGGGAGCCTTACGCGCGGTGGGTACTATGAATATAAGCAAGGGGTGACTGTTTATGGGATCGAGTATCTTTCACGGTAAAGCGAATACTCGAATTGAATATATTCCATGTCATTGCGTGAGGGAAATAGGTAGGATCTAGGATGGCGTATTGATTTGGTATTTGGGGAACGCCCTTTTTATATGGCCCAAGGCGATTTAGTAGTTCAAGTTAAATCTTTGGCCAGTTATGCTAGTGGAAGCAACCTTTTCGTATTAACTGACTAGGTCGTGGGCGATCACGCTAGCTGAGAGCGATTTTCTGAAACACGGGATTGGAAATTCAGAAGGACGATTGAGGGCAAAACGTGCCAAAATGACGTAATATGCTAGGGTTACCATACATCCTTATTTAAGAGGATTTGTCCTCTTTTTTGATTTTTTTGAAAGTGTCCTCGGAGGACGCCCTTTTGTCCTCTTTTTTGAGATTTTGTCCTCTTTTTTGGAAATTTAGGTCAGATTTAGAGCAAATTGCGAGTGATATGCCGTAAATTAGCACAGAAGTGACGCTCCGGCGGGTATTTCGGAGCGAAAAACGGTGATTTTAGCTCTGAGCGATAAGAAGACCTTTTATTAGTCATCCACCACCTAGCAATGCGGAGAGAAAAACGGTATTTGGAGCTCTGAGCGGAAAGAAGACCTGTTTTTTGTTTTAGTCAACCGATCACAATGTCGGAAAAATACACCGGTTTTTGAGAATTCTTCTCCGGTTTTGCAAGTCTCAAATTTTTGAAAAAGTGTTCTCTTTTTAGTTTTCCAAAATATGGTAAGCCTAGTTTAATATATATAGAAATCGGCATTTTGACGCCCCGTGTTCAATTGTCAGTTGTTTATATACGTGACTAAATGGTCGGCACCGAATAGTAATGTCTGACAAACTGAGAAAATGCCGCACCCCGTGATGAGATGTCAACTTGGAATAGTGTGTGTGTCACGGAAGACGTTCTTCTTTTTGTTCAATCTGCTACATTTGTGCTATTTCCAATATGTTTAAACCATATAGAAGGTGGGAGGTCACGAAATAAAAGCAGGCAACAGATGAATCGATAACAATGCCCATCCCGTCGTAGATGGATAATTATTAATATTGTATCATTAACGTGCCCTAAACTTTCGCCCCCGTTACTTCTACCGGTAACACTGAACACGTGATCATTTATATGATATGCAATTACTAAAATTGTTGACAAAATTCAGCCATGAATTAGGAAATTTCTTCGCGCCTCGCGCCAATATATAAGATTTACACGGTGTGCCTACATGACAATTAGGGTTGCATTAAAAACAAACAGTGTTTTAAAACACTTTGTGTAAAAGTGTTGAGTTGGGCATACTGTGAATAGCTGCTATAGGGGAATCATGGCTTGGCGCCGATTTGGATGCTAGGTTATTTATTAGTCTTATTACCGATAGCAAAGAAATATTTATTGAATAACGAACCTATGTCGTGAGAATTAGAAGTGGGAACTCCGTGCTCATTTGTAATGGTTGTTGGCAGCGTACCGTTAGTCGTAGGACGAATAATTAAGCTATTGATTGTTTATCAGGTTTGCTTAGGATAGGTTTTATTTCTGTGAAACAGCTGGTAGCAATACGTCCGTATTGCTTTGGCTTTGATCCTGGAGAGTGCTTTAGGGTACTCTTGGTATTCAGTTTTGGATTCAGTCATCTGAGACTAGTGTTATCTATTTTCTATGAAGACTATTGCGTTTTTAATGGCCCCAAGAATACTGGGAGTTATCCAAGGTTTCCACAGCAATTTACTCTTTTTTCCACTCAGTTTTTGTAAAGGCATATGTGGATCGATGAGTAGCTTCACAACTGACAAGAAGTATTCGAATGACTGATTGAAGTTGCTGTTGCACAGAGTGGGAAGTTCATTGGATGTGGAAAGTTTCTCCACATCATCTGTCAGAAGTTTACATGCTTCAGAATGCATAGGCCTACTGTACAGATATGTCCGTTGAATATCATCTTTTCTGCGTTTTTTGACAACTTTACTTGAGCTGGCTCGAACTGCGCTGAGTTTTGCTGTAGTTCCTTCGATACGGATCGATTCGAGCATCTCATACCCTAGTAATCTCAAGGAACTTGTCCATGTCCATAAATGCAACTTTTCAGAGCAACTTTTGTGAAAAATAATTGCAAATTTTTACTGCAACTTCTGTGAAAAATAAGTGCAGCTTTCCACGGATTTGACTGCAACAAAACCTTTCCCTAGTCATAACTTAACAACAAGTGTGAATTAATCGGAGAATTGTCCAAATAAATCAAAATAAACCAATAATAAATCATGACTAAACACTCCAGTGATTTAAGCAAACGCAATTTGAAAAGGGTAGGTATAATCGCTGGCAGCCGTTCGAGGAAGGCGGACGTCCCCCGAATATTTTAGTAATCTGAGAGCGATCAATTTTTATGATATGGTTTTATAAGTTGTTTGATAAGTCTATGCCGACGGTCGTTCCCAGATTACATCGTATACTTGAAATGGCTGTAATGACTGCGGCTATCGGAGTGGGTTGTCGAGGCTGTGGCTGCCAGCACGGACCTCTCCTAAACGTACGCGATGACAAAGACATTTATATACCTGACAGACTCCTAATGATAGTATTTACGGTTGCCGTGAATATGAACAGTCGTCAGAATGACCGATGATCCTATACCGGATATATGAAGCACAGTGGCGGCTCGTCCTATATGGCAACCGGGGCATTGCCCCACCTAAAATTCTGTTCAATAATAATTCTTTACCATTTATAGACGCACACCAATCTATATATACCGAAATCACAGCGAAAATGGTATTCTTCTTGTCCTTTCGCTTGTAAATGCCCATATATAGCGAAGTCTCTGCGAAAATCGAATTCTCTTCTGTGTTTTCCCTTTGCGAATGCCTAGCCGGGGCAAGCCCCGGTAGCGCTCATAACAAGCTTTCACTGTCTATTCTCTCAAAGCCGCGCACAATAAAGAAACGGTGATTTACTCTCTCCTATTCATAAACTTACCGAGCAACCGGGGCACAATAGCTCTGTGCCCCTAAGGTGTGATGTAACAATCGTATCTATAGCTGAACTCGGTTACCGTCATATGCGTTTGGTCGACCTTTGCTGGTATATGTCGATTTTGATGGTGTTTCACACCATGAAAACTCTTGAAACTTGGTACGTCATGTCGTGATGGTGATATTTAACACTGCCCCAAGTTTCAGGGTTTCTACTTAAAGTTTAGGGTAGTAATTCCGTTTCCGAAGTTGAGTGTGTGCTTATCCGTCATGTATCGCAAACAGATTTTACTCAAAAGCCGGTATTGGTAAACATTGATTTTGACGATGTCCAATACTGAGATCGGTTATGACATTCGGCACGGTAAGTCTTAATGTTAGTATCGAACGCTGTACCAAGTTTTAAGTTTGTCACTGAACTGTGTTAGTGGCAATTTCGTTTCCTAATTCGAGTGAGAGTCGACTCGTCATTTATCGCTAACAGATTATACGCAAAGCCGGTATTGGTCTCTATTGATTTTAACGATGCTCCTTATTACCTAGATCCGTCATAAGCTTTGCACGGTATGTCTTGATTATAGTACCGAACGCTGTGCCAAGTCTCAAGGTTGACACTCAATGATTAGGGCAGTAATTTCGTTTTCAAGGTCGAGTATGGTAGAGATGTGCTCCGATCTGACACTTTAGCCTACAACGCATTGCGGATTTCACGCAAAAGCCGGTGTATCTGCGGTAACGTTAACAGAGATGATGATATCATTCTCAGTTTGCATTCAAATATTTACTTTGATATTACATTCTCCAATGTCAATTTCACCGTGAAATTGTGGCCTTCAAGCCATTTGCTTACAACCCCCTGTCAAGCGCGATAGCTATTTCGTTTTCGATGGCGGCTAACAGCTGATCACTTGATCAGCCTATTCCTCAGTAATTTTTACGCAAAATTCGGTGTTGGTCTGTTCGCATTAATTTTGACAGTGTACCATACCGAAAAGGGCCATGAGGCCACTTCTCGATGATGTCATGTAACAGTGTACTAAGTTTAAGGCTTTCATTCACGTATTTATTCGGTAATATATTTTCCAACGGCGATTTCGCAGCAGACCTATAGACAGTAATAAAGCCGTATGTGTCGTGTTACAGTCTCCCGTTTCAAGGCCAAAATCTCCTATGCTGTACCGAGACCGAATTTCCGAGGCAGCTATACTTAGTTCTTCAGAATGATGTTTTGGATTCAATATGACAGGCCGAATTTATGAGATAACAATTGCGTATCTGTCCGAACTCGTTGACCTTTCCAATTAGGCTTACGCTATCTCTCGAGGAATAGTCATTTCCATTTCTGCAGATAATTAGTCAGGACTAGTGCGAACATGAACCGTGTTGAATCTTTGTTCCTCTTTGTTCCGTACGCCGTTTACGCAGTTACCACACTTCAAGTCACAGCTCACCGGCGGACCTCTCGTGGCACATACATTAAAATCACTGTTGCCGGGAAATTCATGTTATCCATCATTAAGTTACTTGTTTACGTTGGAAAACGCCATTGTGACGTCATCTTGATAAAAAGTCGCTTGCAGCCCTTGCCCCACCACCCGATATTGTCACGAGCCGCCACTGATGAAGCACCTCGTCCAAATGAGTTATACCGATGCGTACAACGATTCGAAAGCCTTGAATTGTAGAAGTACTGTAAGAAACCTTGTGTTTATGCGTAAATACGTCACAATAGATGTATTATATGCGGTCAAAGTCATAAGCATTGAGCAATAATAATTCGTTTTAACTGCAGAAAATATTCAAGAAAAACTGTCGCCTAGAATGATTTGAGTCGAGTACAGTGAGTGATGATTTTTTCCAAGTACTGAGTTATTTGCCCTTTGCCGCTAACGGGTGAGTTATCACCGCGAGTTATAATTTCGATACTGTATTCCACTAGGAGGTTGCAATCCTCGCTTGGTCGTATCTCAGCATACGAAACATATAGTAAAAAGCTACTCAATGTTGATGGGAATGACATATCTTTGAAGTCGTGATTGATCCACAGCATTATCACAAAGTGCTGTGAAATATGTATGACAGAGAAATAACCTATTATGATGTAGAATTGGTATTTTATCCTTTGTGATTCACAAGTCGAAATACAAGAAATTACTACTAAATAAATACAGTCCATCCTCAAGATTACCGGACCACGACTGACCTATCGATCTCGCTTCCCATGACATGCCGCCCTATTTCTTGTCGCTTCCTTTTTCTATACTATCTTTTTTACTTTCATTCAGTGTGCATGCCTCCTCTTTACATCGCCTAGGCCAAGGTGGGTGTCCGATCCCATAGACAACTCCTAGTCGCTTCGACATCTTCCTTTCTTTTCATTGTATCGCATTTTTGTGGTGTATTGAACTGATAGAATTGCTAATAAGCCAATGATGATGATGATTCATTCAAACTGTCATTATAGAGACTGTATGATGGAGTGCAAACCCATTGTTCGCTATTCAGAATGGTCACGCTTGACTTAGGCCAGTGGTTCTCAACCTTTTTCACCCCGCGGACCGGTAAAATTTCAAAAAATGTCTGGCGGACCGGTGAACCTTCAAAATTGATATGAAGCCAAAATGTAGAGTACGCAACCGTTTTTTGCAATTATATGGTGCTAGAGAGTGACATTTTATGGTAGTGAGTCTGCTGAGTCGAGATAGAATTGCCTTGTCCAGATAAACGTATACCGCCGAGAGTCGTTTACAGTCTTTCGCGCCTAAGGCCGTGGGTTTAACCGACCACGCCGACTCGAATAATATTCTTCCTTTTGACAATATCGAGAGAAGAATCGTTTTATAGTGGAATCAAGCTCATTGTCGTGCTACCTTGCTCATTGCCCACTACCACCAGATGCAGGCTATTCTGGCAGCTATACGAATACAATGCGTACAGCAAGAAAACACCTTACAGCAGCTATACCGGCCATGCGCAGAACCGGGTCGAAAATGGACTTCGTCAGCCCACCCAAAAAAACGTTGGTCTTGGGCCCCCACAAGCCGATAAGCAAAACTTCCGGGGACTTCGGCCCCAGACCCTGCTGTTGGGTCGAGGTTTTCACCTGTACTAGTGAGCACATTCATTCTACTTAGTGTAAGGAGAAAGTTTATGTAGCTTAATCACGCCAATAGCGAAAATTTTTAATCATTCATGACTCAATCGGTTTTCTCGCTGCCGAAATTTTAGCACGCCTTTCGGATGGGTTGTAACCAACTCACAAGGCTTCGAGTCACAAGTCAATCTCACTTATATAATTTTGACTCGAATCAAATCTATTGTCATTTTCAATTCACCACCGAGTCCAAGTCAGGGAGCAGAGGGTCAAGTCCGAGTCATGGTATTATGACTCGAGTCCGAGTCCAAGTCATTTTGTTGACTGTTCAGTTCCCAGTTAAAGTCTTGTTAAACCCACTTTTTAGAATTCTGTTTGATGATAACGAATGGTTCGCAATTCGCATTAATAATATCCTAATTTTCCTCACTGTCAGCAGTTTTTGGTCGCATTTTCAAGTACGAGTACTAATAGATGAGATCCCAATATTGCATGTGGTCGCTTTAATATTGTTCGAAATTACAATGAAAGGTCGATCCTAGCCGTCTGAGTCTCGAGTCATATGACTTGGTTCGAATCATGTACATTGACTCGAATCAAGTCGAGTCATCCGAATACCGTGACTCGAGTCGAGTCGAGTCATGACTCGAGTCGAGTCATGACTCGAGTCATTATAACCCGGTCTTTCGGAGTCCCATGTTAGCGTAAACCTAATTATATGTGTTGGACTGTTGGTACGTCGTGGCGCGCTAAGGGCTGGCGCCGAAATGCCTATTTCTATAAATCATGCGTGTTTCTCGGAGAAGGGAACCTAATATGCAAGGCATTCAGTGACACTAAACCGCGCAAAGCACGAAAAGAAATTGAAAAATGTTGGGAAAAGTTTTTAAAAAACACGCTCTGATTTATGTTCATTTTGCAAAATAATTTGGGGCCTTTTTCAAGCTCGGCCCCTCTCCAATTGGGCGGTTTGGAGTGCCCCAGTTACGGCCCTGCACAAAATGAATGAATTGAAAACGAATGATCGCGCAAACTGCACTGTTTAGTGGTGAGCTCGTATCTGTTCTGTACTTATCACCGTCAACATTGCATCTTGAAATTAAGGTATAAAATTGTAATATACCTGGTGGACCGGCAGGAATGTCGTCGCGGACCGGCGGTTGAGAACCACTGACTTAGGCGACGCCGCTGTTCTATTTGGTTTTGTACCAATACCGAGAAAACCATTACCAAGAATGGACACCACCGCGAATGCCATTGCGGAGAATTGACATTACCGAGAATGTACACTACCGAGAATGGATACAACCGAGAATGGACATTACCGAGAATGGACACCGCCGAGAATGGACATTACGGAGAATAAACACCACCTAGAATGGACATCACCGAGAATGGACACCACCGAGAATTGACATTAACGAGAATGGACACTACCGAGAATGGACACCACCGACAATGGACGTCACCGAGAATTGACATTACCGAGTCGTTCCGCAGATGGTGTTCGGGGATCCAGCGTTTACTTTCTCGCAACTGTAGGCGTTAAAACTCAATAGCAGGTGTAATTTCTGATCTAATATTTCTGTCATGCCACTCCTTGCGTATTATATATCGAATTGGAGTCAATTATTATTGCAATGACATTAGTGTTTACGATGCCGGTACCGAAATCCTTCAAAGTTTTATTGCTAAAAGAACGGCAATTACTTAATGATCATCGCCACACTTTGCAACTCAAAATCTGTTCAAAAACGGTGCTGTTTAGCTTTTCTAAAATCTTTGAGTCTACGATCCGTGGTCATTTTAATGATATGATCGGGATAACCATTTGACAGAAAGATTGGCCGAATGTTCTCCAATTCAGAATTAAGTTTGACGCTACTACAAATCATAACAGCACTGTGCGCCAGAATCCCTATCAAATTAACTTTGCGTTTAATTGGGAAAAAATAATTCCACGAGATATATTGGCCCAGGGTAGCCATACCGTGGCATGCACCTTGACAATCTCAAAAATTTTACTTGCTTGGTTACAATCGTTTGCTCGAAATATCCAGTTCTCCGTTTGTGAATATTTAGTGACTCTCTGCTGTGAGCTTGACCCGCCATCACATAACATCAAGAGCGAAATACACTACATGTAGTAGTCAGCGAATGATGCTTATGCAATCAATGAAATTGATATTGTTGTCTGATGTAAAATATCCAGCAGGCGTATACGGGGTCAATCTTGACTTCAAATGTTTATTGTATCATAAAAACCAAATCCATGCGATTGGCGTGTTGGCTACTGCTGAATACCGTGCTAACGGGGTAATATCGGTAGCAAGTATAGAAACCCGCATTACTCTCTGCTAAATATCAACGTAGCAATGCTCAGACCCCGAATAAATTGTCCGGCCTGGCCTAAAGCGTTAAGGCGTAAGGTAAAATTCCCGTGCAAGTCCTCTTCGAAATTGTTGGCAAAGCGACGGAAGATATTGATTTCGTGGGATTATTGTGCCATTCGTTTGCCCCAGTTGATACAGTTGACAGCGTTTAAAAAGTCAATGTCTACTTCAGCATTGTGGCCGAGTCATCGCTAGGTATCGTGTGTACATTAATATATAACTTCACTGAAATGTAGGGTTTAAATTAGAAATATGACGTCACGTGACGTCATGAGGTTCACGTTCGCGTTCACACAGAACCTTTCAAAAAAATTTACGTTCACGCGAACCTGAACCTTTCAGAGGTTCACACCATGCCATCAACAAAGTAATGTAGTATACAATTTAAGTGCCACTGTGATTGTGGTCACGTAGGAAGAACATCGAAGCGTTTGCAGAAACGCATAAACCAGCATGTCCCTAGATTTATCATATCACGCGGTGAAACACTCGGTGAAAATCTCACCCTCGACTCACCCACCTAAGCTTGACGCTAAGCGTTCAAAGGCTATATATTTTGCCGTTGGCAAACATCTGTCGGATAATCCCGCCTGTGCTAAAAATTATAGAGACGACAGATTTCGTGTCATCGAAAGGGGCCGCTGACACTTTCATCTGTAAGCCTTGGAGTCGACCTATATCAAAATACACCAGCCCAATCTTTGTCAACAAAAGGAGTTCGTGTACCATCTTAAAATAGTACATTCAACACTCTCTTATTTGAGATATCATTTCATGATGTTGGTGACGTCATATTTCGAAATGCGACTGTTAATACACAATGTTCTTTCCAATTCTCTACTAGTTGCCGACGATTACCCCTGACGAGTGTCAGCCGAAAATATTCGGACTCATGTCAATATGAATATACTATTCACTTGTATCTTGAAGTTCTGTACCTCCAAGAAGCTGTTTAAACAGTATTTTTACTGAAAGTCCACGTGAATAGTTTACATACACGCTGATCAAAAATTATAATATGCAATGCAACTTCGGGGATTGTCCATTATAGTCGTGCTATGTTGAAAATGATTATTACCGTTCCTTCGTAAACTCGCTCGTTGCAGTCGATCTTGAATTTTAAACCAATTACTGCACAATGGCATCATTCAGCGAATGTGGAATGGGATATTTTAATACGGCGTCGTGAATGTAGTGTCTGATAGTTTGCCTTGATGAATATTTCGCAAACATTCAACAAATAACGTGAACATTTTTAACGCAAGTTGAAGAAGGGGACAGATTAGGATGCCGTTCTACCCGGTAGATTTGATTGATGAATATTCACTCCGCCGTTACCGATGAATGGACATTGGACATTAATGATTTTTCGAGTTATTTTATGGGTATACACCTGGAATGCATTGAGTGAAATATTGGACCCATGATTACACGAAGCTACTATTTTCTGACCCCTTATCAATAAGGGTTGCATATCACGAATCGTTGCACTTAAGACGTTAACTCTAATCTATACAGATGATACCTGTTTAAGAATAAGAAACTGCGGCCTACTACAGACGAAGCTGAATCAGATTCCAATGTGCACACTGAAATTGGGCGGGCGCATTCTTACATAGCACCCGTCTGAGCAATGAGACAAGTACCAACTCCATAATCCATACAGTTGGCGCTTATATGGTCCTCATGACCCAAGATTCGTGTTTTGTTAGTGACAACGGGTGGACAAATGAAATCAAGTAATAAAAGAAAATAACAGGTCATTTCCTTCCATATCCAACGTACGATGCATTCTCCTAGATGTCAATACATTTTCGTCGAATAGATTCTCGAGGCCCAAGTTCGATGAAGTGAAGTGAAGTGAACGTAATTGTAATAAATATGATAGATCTTCCGAATACTCGTTTGCTATAGTGTAGTCGGTATAGTATTTGCGCGTTTGAGAAGAAATCGCAATCGATTACAGTGACACAGTAGCAGAAGGTGATCAACCAAATATGCCGAGGTGTTCCGTGCATCAGCTTGATTTCTGTTGCTCAGATGAAATCCCATACACTCAAACAATTATAACTTTACTTTGTTTCACTCAGAAAAATCAGTATGGAGGATATTCAAATGAGTTGTCATTAAAACGATTAAATTGACGCTTATCAATGTGCCACAGAAGAAACTGTATTCCTGTCACTCAAGGACGAATAAAACGGTACTTTTCAATGAGTCTCTCTAAGGATTTATGTCACCTACATACAGGTTCATATTAAAAACGTACCAAAGATCAACGTGCAGCTTTGCTTGTCGTACGGGAACCACATAGCGTCGACGGTACAGCTGCTCTTGAATATTGCTGCGATGTTCCAATGGACGGTACCATTGAAATGTACCAGGACGTATGATTGCTCAGGCGTCATAAAAGTTCCGTCGATGCTGCAAAAGTGCGTCGCGCTTCCAATTATAAAATGACGGGAATTTCATATCCCGAATGACACCACGCCAAGTGTCAGGATTAAATTACAGTATAATCTATGGAGTTTGCTATAGTTCCAATGTTATTCTTAAAAATTGAAACGCTATTTTATGGTGATTTACGAAATAAATCCGGATTCTTTCGATCTTTACTCCTCCGCTATTGAGTGGATTGGGGTAAGACCGTTTCGGCCCTTGTCCCATCGTATGCTTAAGATCATGATCGAGTTCGAAGAGTCACTTGCTGTTGCAGTTGCTGTTTGATATTCATTTGGTGTTCGGACTATATTGCTCATTTTTCCACCAGGCCTATATTCTTTATTATTATTCCATGTTTACTTACTTGCAACACGGCCCATATCTAGGCTTTTTATGACACCGTTTACGCGGATCACGTGGCGAGAAAGAGTTACTTAAATAATGTCCAAATTTATACCTCCTTATCTATAAGCTACTAATCTAATAACGCACTTGTTCATAAGCGCAATATCCGGCGTCCAGATCATGTCCGACGGTAAGCGCATTGATAAAGTGTCGCCGTGGTCGTTCGGATTCCATTCCAGGCTCGAATCATGCCATGTCTAAATTATTCGCGCTCATTAGTGCTGTTCGTACGAAGATTATCCGACGTTACGCAAGTTGACTATACGGTATACCTCTTTAAGCCACACGCTGGACACCATCTCGGACGTTCGCGTGTCGAGGGATATGATCTTTGTGAGCGTGAGTTGTATGTAAACGTCCGTAACCTCTCCTAGTTGGGCCACAGGTCGAAACGTCCGATAATCGAAATGCGCAGTGAGGTTATGGTAAAGGTCTTCCACAATCCCGAGTGAAAATATCTCTTCTGTAACGTGAGAGGACTCTACAGAAAATGTGTTGCGAGGTTTCAAGACTGGCCGAGATAGACAGTCTAACGCAGTGGTTCCCAACCTTTTTCGGTGTCGGGGCCAAATTTAGAATTTCAGAGTACCGTCGGGGCCGCACGAATACCAGAGCAATGAAACGGAAACAAAGTAGTCATCAAAATATGACAATTGGCATGGTTCCGATCAATCGCTCGACGCCATTGGCCATTGTTATGGTCATTGTGTTGCCGCGCTTCCATTGTTCAGAACAATCGACCTTTGGTAGTTATTTTGGAATAGTTTTATTGCACTGGCGAGATTTTAATTCGTATTTTTGTAATCAGTCCGACACTAGCTTTCGATAAAGACCGGACCTATGAAATTATTCGGACGCTTGAGTCGCGAGCTGTAGAACTACTAATTATGCTGCTTTTTGCCGGCTAAGCAGTACGCATGTCGGCGTATTCAACCGTGAGTCACGTGTTTAACATCCAGTTAACATAGGGTTACCATAAGTCCTCTTTTAAGAGGATTTGTCCTCTTTTTGACTTTTTTGAAAGTGTCCTCGTAGGATGCCCAAATGTCCTATTTTTTTAGAATTTTGGTTAAATATAGGGCCAAATTCGACGGATATACATTAAGTCAACACTGTAGTAATGGTCCGGCGGCTATTTCGGGAGCTGGGCCCGAAAGTTGGCCTTTTTTTCAGTCAACCACCTATGTGAAAGAAAAACTGTATTTTCCGAGAGTTGAGCCTTTTTTTCTATTTTAGTCAACCGACCACGGTGGGAAAAATTTACCATTTTTTCAGGATTTTCCTCCGGTTTTGCAAGTTATCAATACCTATCTATATCTATACCTATATCTATATCTAGTTAGGAAAATATTTTTAAAACATGTATACTATTGGACATGAATGTTTGTGGATATTGCCTATACTATATTTCATGGTTGACGAATAAAAGAATTCTCTCTCTCTCTCTCTCTATAGCTTCTGCTCGCTCAGCTGGAAAGTTAGGGCACATTGCATTGAAGCAGCAGTGACGTAACGTTAGCAGTCTACTCACAACTTTCCTGCAATCCTAATTAAAAACTCCCGACTCCAAGCCAAGCAATAGTATTTTATAAATATAAATATTAATTGTTGTCATAACTCGATTTCTTAATATTTTTTGGGGGAGCCGCAAGAAGGCTAGCTGGGGGCCGCGGTTGGGAATCACTGGCCTAACGAGTCCATTGAAAAGGTTACAAAACAGCAACCATGCTGCGCAATCACTTCGAGAGAAAAGGAAAAACGCGATCTCAGAGCTGCGAGAACACTTCTATTTCCTTTTTTTTTATTCCTAACTGACTTTTTGCCACGCAAAAGGCTGGGCGAATGATTCGATTAGGTTTCGAGCAGAGTGCTCGAGTATCATTCATTATCACGCCATAACAGCATGAACTATGTGAAAAGTCCAAATATATCCCTTTGTATACGACCACAAGAATATAATGCCAGTTCTACGTCACATTAAATAAAATTTGGTCTTTTTTCGACAATAATTATGTCACTCGACTTCATGAGAATGCTGGCTACGGAAACATTCGAGTAATCGCATCATTGTGCTCGGCTCTACTCATGACATTGTCTAAGCAAAATGCATATCTTTACTAACCGGACACAGGATCGAGCCGTGCGTACCGCGGTTCAGACGAGACATTTTGCGTATCTTGAAATCTTGCCCACGCCCAACATGAGGCCAAACACCCTGCAGTGACAGACAGCAAGCAGTTTAATATGAGTATAACACGGATTCAAAAGGAGTCTTATTGACCGCACGTTTCTGTTGCGCGGCCTAGATTATTGAGATTGCAGTATAGCAGGGGTATATGAAATAACAAAGGACATATACCTCTTTCCTTTGCTTTCGCCAATAACATTTTCTGCAATCGGTCGATATGAAATGAAATCTATAACAAAAGCTCCTTCGAGCCGGATTCGAACCAGCGACCTATGGATATCAGCATTCAGTCTCTACAGTCCACCGCTCTACCAACTGAGCTATCGAAGGCTTCCTCAAGTATGCTGTCATCACGTGTCATCATTCGAACGACAAAAAGCTCATTAACCCGTGTTACTCGCGGCTATTATTATTATGATTGACACGCACGCATGGAATCATTTGTACTATTTGGTGTCCTGTGCGTCTAGGTAATTTTCGTGCGGAGAATAATGAGCTTATTCATGTCTCAGCGACAAATAGATTTGATTTATAGTATTTTGAAGGTTAACTGCCGCGCTTGTTGACATGAAAATATCTAAAGAGCAAAGGTTGTCAACCTTTCAGGAAATTTCAAAACAAATTTTACGGACCGGTGAGCTTTTAATAATTAAAGTCAGACCAGAATGTTTCAATACAATGCATGCAACTGAAAGCAAACGATTAGAAATTGATTTCTATAAGAAAAATGCTGATATCTGTTTGCGATCGCGCATGTTATTTGCTAGTCCTTATTTGAGTACGTTTTTAGAGGAATCAGTTCGCTAATGTAGCAGTCCTTATTATTATTCGGATTTTCCGATCATTGTAATTTCACGAATTTAGTGATTTCGCAACGATTTTAGTGATTTTTATTGTTTGATTACCATTTAATTACCTTTTCGCTAGTACTATAAATTGCCGTCGTCGCTGTTGTCTCGCTCTCCATTCTATCGGGCAACGTACGAGCGAGGGCTATTGCGAATCTCGCCTGGATTAGCATCTCATTATTCCCAAAGCAAATCCGAAGTTCGAATTGTTTATTATTTTATTTGGGTTGCTTGATTCTGTTTGAATACAAGACTGATACGCAAGGCTAGCGAGTCCAAGAGCAGATTCAGCTGAGCAGACAGGATTCGACGGCTGCTAAATCGGCATTCATTATGATAGGAGTGTCGCATCGAAACAACATCAAACGCGCTACGCGTGGTTCTATTGAGGTTTTTGCAAGGCAATGTCCGACACTAAAACCACCAAGTCGATTTTGACCGTTGTGTCTCTTTTGATAAAAATGCAACGTCGTAGTTTGCTAGACTCCCTCAAATACAGCTGAAGTGTATACTGTCGAATATCGTCACATTCTGTATTTATTATTGTTGTTGAATATTGTGAAATTCTGTCTTCTCCACTTTACCGTATTACTTGTCTCTAACGAGTTACAGGCTCTTTTGCAACAGTTTGGTGCAACGCATTCAGCATTGCATCGGAAGTATAGGTCATGATCTCTACATCACACCAGAAAACGTTGTAAATTACGTTTTAACCCCCTGGAACCGTTTAAACTTTGGTGTTTTATTTCTCGAATTAAAGGTCAAGCATTCAACCTCGTGCGTTTTGAAATTGGCATAGAAAAGTATATTTGGCAGACAGGGCGGAAAGTTGACGCGGACCAGCGGTTGAGTAGGCTACTACTGCCGGGTGTTATTCATTTCCAGGTACGTTTAAATCTAACCGATAGGCTTACCATATATCAGAAGTAGCTTTAAAATTCCAGTAACTTGCTTCAACTTCATTTTCATTTCGATCCCCGTGACAAGTTTCAGTCCGTTGTTTCCTCGATTTTAGTCCCACCACGAGCATCGTCGGGAATTTCGCTGAGTGAAAGCCACGATCGTTGCATGAATTTTATTCTTATTGTCTGGTGATACCATCGATTGAATTCAATGAGGAAAAACGCCAAATGAATCATTTTAAAATATTGGCATGATTACCAATCAATTGTACGCCAAGAGGAGAGATGTTAGTTCAACATATACCCTGACCTGACGTGACCTAGAACAGCGGTTCTCAACCGGGTGTCAGCGGACCTCTGGGGAAGCATTTTCAGGGGGTCGGCGAAGCCTGAAAATAATTGATAGCCATATTTTGTTTTAAATTCAGAAAATCACGAGACAGTTTCACTTCATTACAAGTAAAACTCCAGAGCTCACATTAACAGAATGGCCACCTGAGATGAAATATCCTATACTGTGCAGACTCGTTTCAATTGCCAATAGCCTACTGATACAAACATTTTGATGTTCAGAAATGTTTTGTTGGGAATTGTGAAAAAAAGTAAGTCAAGTAAGGTCAATCACGGCGACTTCGAAATGTTTATAAAGATCGTTTTTCTCCTGTGATATACATAACCATTTTTCTATGATAACTTCAAGATAAGCTGCTAGAATGCTAGATAGAAAAGATCTGGCTTGACGTTATATATTCCTTAAAAAATTTGTTTGTCAATTTTGGTGCCATATTTGTTGCGATTATACCCATATGCGTCGTCGGAAGCGTTGTGTGCTATTATTACATTCGCCACCAAATATATTAGTGGAAATGGATTTCCAGCACTCGTTCATATCAAATCGAAGGCGCGGATTTTCAAGACACGACCACGTATATTTCAAGAAATGCAGTTGCAGAAATTTGAAATAATAGAAGTCAACACGAGTTTTACATGAATGGTATGATCTTATTTTCAAGAAAAGTCATTTTGTTACTGTTAAATCACTATGCCAACAGTAATCTTTTGCACAAGACAGAGAGGACGATTGCACAATGATTGAGCTAAATTTGAAGTAAAACTTCGTGGGGGGCCCGCGGGGTCCGTGACGTTCCGAAAGGGGCCCGCGAAGATAAAAAGGTTGAGAAGCACTGACCTAGAAGGGTTCCTATCGCGTAAGAGGCAATTCCAAGCGAAGCTATAATGATACTAATGAAAAGCGGTTTAGGGTACGAGTGGTTATGTGGAGTTTCGTGGAGGTTTGAAACTGATGACTAGGGAAATGTCTGCCTAACTCAGCGTATGCAAGACGTGCCAAGTATCATATCAATCTTTCACGCTACTCCCGCGCCCAGTCATGTCAATTCCGCGTCTATTAGCATAACGAACGTTCTCAAACACTTCTACCAAACAAACTATAATGAATCCGTCCCGACAACTGGAGAAGTTGTCCGCCCCGGTATTATACTCTTAACGCATAGCACTACCAGTCACTTGTAGTTCTCCTGGAAGGCAAAATTACCGTCTCGTTGATTTTGATTATGCTCCCGACACTTTAAGCTTCATAGTGATGGTCAGACATCAATTTTAAGTTATAGTCGGTGGCGCTTTAAAAATACGCTTCGACTGATCCGATACCCAGTTTACAGATTTTATATTCCTCATATGTCGTGTTTTCTTCTATTATGAAAAATGATATGAGCCCCCCGATACGATTCGCTTAATTGACATTCTTGTGAGAGTGATTGGTATTTAATTCTCGACTACGCGACCCCAGAAAATAGGCTTACGACTCCATTGGGGTCGCAACCCCTGCGACGATGTCACTTACAATTCATTGCAATAACCGCCGTCTCAGGACACAAACGATACTAGTGATTTGCACTAGTTTGCTTGATGTCCATCGGTGTTACATTGGTGGTATTTAACATGGCCGCATGCGCTCATTTTGAATATTCGTACTGCGGAATTAAAACACAGCTTACCATCAGAGTGCGCACATGGCACCTCCCGTATTGCAGGCTACATGTATACTATAACGGACAGCTGTAATATATATCTATAGGATATGTGGAATCCTGACTGAAGAAGCGTTTTATCGATTGTAAATCGATCATGTATTATTATGCGTATTACTGCATAATCCTATTACGAGTATACTGTGGACAAGGGGCCACAGGGAATATTATCAAGAGCAGAAAAGGCTGTTGGATACCGTCATAAGAGAGAGAAGTTTGGAACTACATTTCTTGACCCTCAATATAGGCTACAATTGAATAGTATATTCATATAGTATAGTATATAGTATATATTCATATAGTATATTGAAGTTCTGTACCTCCAAGCTCTTCAAATATTTCTTGACCCGTCATTAATTTCAGAAGTTACCAACATCCTATATATTATTGTATTGATTTCATGTTTAATCAATTCAATAATTCAAAAATAGACATGTTAGGTAGGCAGCAATATCAAATATCAATCATATCAATTGGCCAAATTCAATTCCAGACTAGTCCGGCATATGATTCCGAATAACGCATATTAGAACTGCGAATTCAGTTGCCCGTCCAAACTCGTAGGGGATCAGTACAGTATATTTACTTGTCGGCTGTCTGTTATTCTGGCATTGATGGTTTTTCAACATCAATGGTCCGTTTACACAACGTCGATATTCTTGTTTACGGTTTCCGAACTGCACTTATAGCACTGTCTGCATGCATCTGTAATATAGACTTCCGGAAGACCACGGTGACGCGGGTCGTCACTAAACACTTAGGAATAAGGCATTCAGAAGTCAACCTTGGTCAGAGCGCGACCCATTCGTGTTACAGTCGTGGAACGTACCGCTACGCAACTCGCAATACCTGGTATGTAATATTTGGTGTTTATTCATACTTTCTCAGTTGCCTGGCCAGCGAGTGCCGCAATTGGTTAGGCCAGAGGTGGGCAAACTACGGCCCGCGGGCCGCATGCGGCCCGCAACACCGTTCTGTGCGGCCCGCGTGAGTCTAAAGAAAAATTTTTGCAATATTGATAAAATGCGTACTAAAAATCAAATTAATGCAGGGACTTGATTAACTTTTTTTTTAGTATATTTCACCATAATAATTCTAAGACAGTGGATCTCAAACTGGTGAGCGCGCCCCCCTGGGGTGCGTGAAGCTGAGCTCGACTGAAAAAATTTTTCGCGCTCCGCGCGATATTCCTCCAGTTCATAGTCATTGCTCTGTATTCAGTCTGAATTACATATTTAAAAATCTCTCATGCATAGTCGTAACCTTCCGTGCCATCAAACTACCCGTTAGACTAGCTAGAATTCTGGTTGCGTTTTGTGATATGACGATGAGGGCGCACGAAATCTTTCACCATCTTAAGGGGGGGACGTGTCTTAAAAAGTTTGAGAACCACTGATCCAAGGTAAATACTTGATATCACAGCGGGATAGCTGCAACGAGATTGACATGATTTGGATCTCGAGTGGAATTTCAGATTGGCCACTCCATTTTTAATTATTTCAGTGATGTGCTTATAAAAAACGATTCGGGCGGGTCTTAGGTAGATTCGTTGTCTGCATGCGTAGAATTGGGATTTTTATATTTTATCTACACATGGTAGAAGCGTGTTTGAAGCTAACATGGTTATGATGCTGTCAGCATTGTGTTTCCTGGAACTGAACCAAAAGTGGAATTAGTTAATCTAAGAACAGATCGCTGCTCACAGATTCAAATTTCAATCCTGTTCTAAGAATCGGGCCAACCGACTTTCATCTCTATAGTTTTGACAAGTTGGTTGTTGAGGTATTGGCTTGGCTTGTTTTAAATAAGCACATATATTATCGCCATGTCCTCACTATATAATCAAATCAATATTGCGTTTTGGTTTATAATCCCGATTTTATATAGTGCGGCCCTCGAATGGATTCAGATGTTGAATGCGGCCCGCGAGCTCAAAAGTTTGCCCACCCCTGGGTTAGGCCTACATCGTCAGGACACCAATGAAAGTGGGCAGAATCCACTTCCACTAAGGCTATACTCCAACCTCAGTGTGACTTCTGTCGTTCCCGTTAAGATACCAGCTCAAAAATGCGAGACGTCAGCTTGGTAAGTGCAATTGTATTGTTCGGTCGAAACGCAACAGTATGATGCCGGTTGCTTAATTACAAAGGAGCTAATGAATATTGGCGATTGAATTGGTATTTCAGAAGGACGGGGTAGCGATTTCGAACCCCAACCTCCCCTGCGCATGACACGACGTACCACCGCAACAGTCATAATTCGACGTAATGGCGGGTATTGGTCTTACTGTTATTACGGGAACTTGAGTTCACAGTGAGAAGGCTGTTTACAATTGCACAAACCTTGCATCAACGCAGGGATATCTAGAACTTATCTAGAACTAGTTTCTAGATATCCCTGCATCAACGTAAAGTTATACTGGAATTTTAGTAGTCAGTTCTGTCAATTTCCAACTAGCGACGGCGCTGTTATAAGCTTATCACGAATATCGAAGATGATTGCTTACCCCCGGTTATTTAACACTGCTTTAGTATGTGCTGAGTATAGCATACGGCGCAGCAAGTGGCGCCGTTAATGAATAAATTCGGATAGTATTAATATTGGTACTTACGTAACTACTAATCAGCCGACGTGATCATATTGAGCTGAGTGGTTGATCTGATGAAGTTGGTGTCTTCAAAAGGCACGCGATTATAGGCGATGTTAATCCGTGTTCATGTCACACAGGTAAGATTATTCATGAGGTTCTTGTGAATTTGCTAAGCTGAGGCCCATTTTATTAAGTACTTTGTTCAAGCATGTTGTTCGTTCGTGACATCTGGTATAGGCCTAGATTACCGCTAAAGAAATATCTTCGAATCGCTCAATGTTAAGGATACATGTCCTTGTCCTATTTTTTCAAGAAAACCGAAATGTCCCCCCTAGGACGCCTAAATGTCCTCTTTTATTGGCGTGCGTGATAGGCGATGACATGAGGGATATGGTGTGGGCAGTAGGGCTCTTCAAAAATGACTTTTTTCTCAAATCGTACTGGCTACTTGATAAAATTGTTAGGTTAGCTAATTTAAGCCTACACACCAAATTTGGTTCAATTCCAGCCAGTAACCGCTTTGCTACAGGAGAAGTAAGTTCCTATTTATTATATAAAAATAAATATCAACAAATTTGAAAATTTTCTGTTCACCCCACGAAAGTGTTAGGCTGTCTATAGAAACGATGCTCGCCAAATTTTGTCCAATTCCAACCAGTGGAAGCGGAGTTATTGCTGTCGAAAAATTTGGATTTGAATAAAGTAGTATTTACGGTGAGCACAACTATAATAAATAAACAAAGAATCGGTCACCGTAAATACTATTTCATTCAAATCCAAATTTTTCGACAGCAATAACTCCGCTTCCACTGGTTGGAATTGAACCAAATTTGGTGACCATCGTTTCTATAGACAGCCTAACACTTTCATGGGGTGAACAGAAAATTTTCAAATTTTTCATTATTTATTTTTATATAATAAATAGAAACTTACTTCTCCTGTAGCAAAGCGGTTACTGGCCGGAATGGAACCAAATTTGGTGTGTAGGCTTAAATTAGGTAACCTAACAATTTTATCAAGTAGCCAGTACGATTTGAGAAAAAAAGTCATTTTTGAAGAGCCCTAGTGGGCAGGGCCGTAACAGCACTTCGTCAGCCCCCCAAAACGTTGGTCCTGCCCCCTCCATATAATGATAAATCAGACTTCTGGGGGCCTTCGCCCCCCATACCCCCTCAGGCTGTACGCTGCTTACCGCTACTTATCATCTACATTAGGCTCCGTCAGCTTTTTTCGCCTAAACGGGCGATGCGCGAAAATTTTCTATAATTCATGATTGAATCGGTAAATATGATCGCGAATTGCATACATATTGCTCTCAATTTTTTGCTGAGTGAGGTGTTTGAAAAGGAAGGACCCCACAATAATAATTAAACATCTTCGGGCGTATACCCATTGGCAGGAACGAAACAGCACTTCGTCAGGCTCCTCAAAAAATTGGGTCTTGATCGGCTTCCATAGGGTGATAGACCTACCCCAATCATGTTCGCTTTTGCCACGAAATCAGTGAAACTGTACGGTGAGCCAGATCGAAGCGCGAAAATTTTCGATAATTCATGATTAAATCGGTCAATCAGATCGGGAATTGCATATATATTGCTATCAATTTTTTTGTCCTCTCTGCTCACGTAATCAGATTTACCGGTAGAGCTGAGGGAGGTCTCTTGGAAACTGTAGGGCCGTTGGTATGGCTCCGTAACATAATATTATTTCGTGACCTTCTGTCTGCTATATCAAAAAATATAGAATCGCCCAAACGTAGGCTACTAAACTAAAAGACGTACACGATTTGAAAGTGGTATTTCTTCACTGGCACATTATTTTTTCATGCGGGATGGTATTTGTCTTGTAAGGTTCAGATTGCCAAGACAGGAACATTAGACGCCAGTCATTTAGGCGCCTGTGGACAATAAACCTATATGTATTTTGTATATATAACGAAGTTTTCGGTCAGCATAAAGGCAGTCCTTTTCGGCCAAGGTTTTCTCGCTGCCGATCGTTCTAGCACACTTCTTGGACTCGCATGTTACATGGCCTAAAACTTTATATGTCTTGGTGCATCGTGGCGCGATAATGGCCATTGTACTTTTGTAGGCCTACTTCTTTGGAAATATAATTTCTCCTATACCAATTGGTCATTCTACCAAGATGAAAGACGAGTATAAATCTATCAAGTTTGTCCCTGGAAAGTTCAGCTGAAATAGTATTATGCGTGTCATCTCTTTTCACTTGTAAATGGATAATTTTCCGTAAAGCCAACAAAGTGGGTATACCTAGTATCCATATCAAACGAGAAGCTTAAATCTGGAATCTTTGATATATCTCAGATTCGAATACGAACTAATGATTACAATTTCATATTAAGAAAGGTGCTCACTCCATGGAATCCTTTCTAGGATGTAGTAAATAAAACATTTTGGAATATCACAAGGCACCTTACTACAAACAGTTGGTCCGAGAATTACAATCTGCATATGGATCAAACATGAGTGTTAAATCTCACGTCCTTTTGAGTCATCTTGATATATATTTTGATAATATTGTTGATTATAGGGAATAGAAAGGGTAAAGGTTCCACCAATACATCAAAACAATAAAAGAAAGATATCAGTGCCAGGGTTGTAATGACTCGAGTCACAAATTTTTGACGACTCAGTCATTTTCTCAAAATATGGAAATTACTTGACTCGAGTCAATCTGTGTATCGACTCGATTTGAACTCGATTCATTGCGCATGACTCTAACCGAGTCATATGACTCGAGGCTCAGACGGCAAGGACCGATATTTCGATAATTTCGAAGAATAGTAAAGGTGCCACACTATTGGATTTCGTCTATTGGTACTTGTACTTGAAAATGCGACCACAAACAGCTAAAGTGAGGAAATTAGTATATTATAAATACGAACCATTCGATGTCACTAGACAGAGTTATGAAAGGTGACTTTACCAAAGGTTTAACAGGAAACTGAGCAGTCAACACAATGACTCGGACTCGGACTCGAGTCATAATGCCATGACTCGAACTTGACTTTCTGCTCGATAAGTTGGTCTCGGACTTAGTAGAAGCGGAGTTATTGGAGTTTTTCGTTGATATTTCTCGAATTATTCTTGATTAGTGGATAATCCGAGGATTAGCAACGAAAAACTCCAATAACTCCGCTTCTACTAGTTGGAATTGAGTCAAATTTGTTTTGCATCGTCTCTGAAGACAGCTCAACAATTTCATGGGGTCGGAAGAAAAATTTAATTTTTTTTTTAATGTTCCCGTTTAAATTAAAAATTTTAATTGGATCTGCGGAACCCTATACTTGTTAGAATTGAACCAAATTTGGTGTGCAGCGTTTTTTAGGGTTACCTGACAATTTAATGACTGAATGGCTGGAATCCAGAACAAAAAGTTATTTTTGAACAGCCCTAATGTACATGATATCCGTGAAATTATGATAAATCTAATACCCCGAAATATAATTCTGTTGATGTATTTTAGTTTAAAACAGTCTTCAGCGTGTCAAAATAACAAGTAGATTGAATTTCTGAACTTTGCAGTACGACAAAGCCAATTTTTTATTTAGCCCATACAACGAAAATATGAGATTTTAGTCAAAATAGCCCTATGAATTATCTCTAAAAATAGAGCCAACTTGAAAAAACCCAAGGTCATATTCGGAATCAGTGGTTTTCAAAATGCCCAAAATCACTCTTACTTTGTCCGCCTTATAATATGTGTTGACCAGTGTAATGGATAGATTCGGGTGAAAATGGGCACAAATTTGGTTCGATGGAAAGCGACGACCTCTTTTTTAGTCAACCCACCAAATTTTTCAGCAAACATAGCGAAATCACCTGATTTCAGTTTTCATCAACTAACTTTTCTGAATTGGTGAAGTGTCCTCCTTTCCAGATTCCAAAGTATGGTAACCCTAACAGTGATATGAGTAATATATTGAAAAACATCATTTGGATTATTGTGGGATGGAACTTTGAAATCTTAGGGCGCAGGGTGTAAAGTGTAATTCTTTGATTTCAGTCATTGTGGATGTTTAGTCCTCCAACCATCCGCCGGTGACGGGTCGAAATAACACAGCGGATCCCACGAGGGACAAAATGAGAAATATCACGAAAAATATTCTGTCGAGAACCGATGCGGCGTACTTCCATTCCTCGAAAACCTAAAATAATTATCTACATGAGAGATATGCATTGTGGAAAACGATATTATTACTGCTTCCTGTATAAAATATGCCAGCACAAATTTTGCAGAATACGTGGAATATACATTCATAGTTCAGGGCAATCCATTACTTACGTCCATCAGATGAGGTTATGCAACAATTGAGCTCACGTAAATACTAATCATATTACGATGCTTATTATTATCAATCGAATTGATATACAAATCCACTCAGAAATTTATACTAGGACATGACGGGCAAAGAGTGATGTCATGATCATGATATACAAGGTTCTTTCCAATTTTCTACTAGTTCCTGACGATTACACCTGACAAGTTTCAGCCGAAAGTATTTGCGTTATTACAATGTGAATATATTATTCAATTGTATATTGAAGTTATGTACCTCCTAGAAAGTTTCAACACTCTGACGACGCATAATTCAGGTTGTGCATCAGTAATATATAGTAATGTATTATATGTGGAGACAGATGTGCGTAGATTTATTTTAAATTCGGGGTTCCCAAATAATTGCAGATTAACGTAAGTGCTTCCCAAGTTGATAAGAACCACAGCTTTAAAGGCTACCGCTACCACTATGCAATATATATATATAATTTGTTTACACCTGCATCTCACTCAGTTGATCCTGCAATTGTCGCACAGTGCATATCACCGACTCAAGGCCTCGTTCGAGTTCTTCCGCATATTCTCTCATGGATAGCTTGGGAATGATACTTAAATTGCGCGTCCGACTTCTTTGCCTGTACAGTGTATAGGCGAATGAAGCGACGAGGAAGTATTTGTATTATTATTAATATACTGTACATTATAAAGATCTTCATCTGTAGTTCAAGTGTCATTCGCAACTTGTTCAAATCCGGTGGTTTCGATCGCAAGTGTTTGATGATAGCATATTTAACCGAAGACGTTTGCACACACAAAATTGAATCCCTGTTGGAACGCGATAGCCTTCAGATATAAATTTCCGGGTAGCGTTATACTATAGAGCAGACTAGACCACACATATAAAATCGGTAGTCTCAGTGCATCGTTTGGGAAATATTTTGATAATGTCCATCGTCCACCGATTATAAGCAAGGAATGCAGGATCAATTATACGTCACGAGAATCACAGAGTCATAGCATCTATACCTAACCTGACGACAACGCCATGCTAAATGCCAGGAAATATACTACTTGAAAATCAAATATATGAATCGCAAAGGTCGTAAGAAATATGAAATTCATTATCTCGGCGCAAATCCTCGCTACACAACAGAGAGAGCAAAAGAGAGATGCTTCCAAAATATTTCGAGTCCTATTTACTATAGCAGTGGTCGGGAACCTATGGCTCGCGAGCCATATATGGCTCTTTTGGGTATAAGATATGGCTCTTTGCCAATTATTTATTTTTGTACTGAATTGATCAATATTGCAGCGACTTGTTGGTAAATTTTCATCACGGCGAGAATAATTATTTTCGTGGCAGTATAAACATGTCTTTAAGAGGTAAAGACAATGCCATCTTCAGGTTTAGGGGCTCGGGCCCCCTCTTTTCAAAATAATCAAATTTAGGTGACTTTCATGCCGGCGGCTAATATCACTCCCGAATTCTATGTACCCGACTAGAAATCTTGCATTGTGCGATACGTTGATCAATCAAAGAGCATAGCATGCATGGCGACGCCCATTTCAAAATGCAGTTTTCAAATACACATCGATATACGGCGCGAAATGAACTGTTGTGGATGTGACATTCACAATCATAAATTCGAATTACAAACAACGCCATAGCTATCCACGTTCTTGATTGGTAAATATAGCTCTGTGCGGTATCGGAGATAAAATGTATGCGTGTAGCGCATCGTTATGTTACCGCCGAATACGTTGAGAATTGAGAAGTCGATAAGCATTTAGATTTTTGAAATCAGTGTGACAGTCACATTCGATTAATATCAGTTGAAATAAATTATAAGCTACCCAGTACCTACGATGAATTGCGTTATCAATAGTCAGGCTTGGCCCGTCTGTGCCTTACCTCTCGTTTCGAGCTTTATTTTCGAACATTAAATACCAGTTTTGACGGAGAAAATCTGGCGCACACTAGGAATCCCATAGTGAGTTCGAATTAGTGCTACCATGACGTCACGAATTTTCAATTGTGACGTAACAGTTGATTTACATGTATGGCTCTTTGGGAGTGGAGATGTAAAAAATAGGGCAAATAGGGCTTTTCGGACAGAAAAGGTTCCCGACCACTGTACTATAGGGATGGTGTGAACGTGAAGTTCACGTTCGCGGTCTGTGTGTGAACCTCGGAAATTCAGAGGTTCACGTTAACAAACGAACCTTGGTAGGTCCTGCACTGAGAACCTTTTTCATGTAATACAATTTATCCCGCCATTATTACATATTTGGTATAAATTCTTTGCCTTTCAACTTCAGACCACTTTGCAAGGCGTTGGGAGCATAAAAACACAAAACCAGCATACACCTTGCCAAACTAAAAAAAAATTGACTTGCTTTGTAACAAAGGTTTGCTCGAAATAGTCAGTTTTCCGTATGTGAATATTTAGAGACTTTCCGCTGTGAGCTTTACCGTCAATCACACAACATCAAGAACGAAATACAGTACATGTAAGTAGGTAGTCAGCGAATGATGCTTATTCAACCAATCAATGAAATTGATATGAAGAATTAAAGAATACTAATTTAAAAAATCCAGCAGGCGTAAGGGATCCATCTTGGTTTGATATGTTTATTGTATCATAAAAACCAATCTGTGCGATTGGTATTTGGTTACTGTATACCTTGTTTATGGGGTAATATAGGTAGCAAGTATATAGAAACCCGTTCTACACGCAGCTGAATATCAATGTCGAAATAGTCAGAATCCGAATACATTGTCCGGTCTGGCCTCAACATAGGCGTAAGCTTATATTCCCTTGCAAGTCCTCGTCGAAATTGTTGACAAAGCGCCGGAATATATTGATTTTATGGGATTATTATAGCATTTGATTGCTTCAATTGATACATTTTGTAGCGTTCAAAAGTCAGCATGTACTTCAGTATTGTGGCCTGAGTTGTCGCTAGGTATCGTGTACTGTACATTTAGACTATATATCACTTTACTGACATAGGGTTGGAATTAGCAATTCGGCGTGGCATGTTGTCATAAGGTTCACGTTGGCGTTCCCATAGAACCTTTGTAAAAGGTTCGCGTTCACACGAACCTGAACTTTACAGGGCTTCGCACCATCCCAACTATTTACGCTGGGTTTCTGTGAATGGCTGCATGACAACGGTACTAAACAGCACATGTTTAGCATACCATCTATCATTCGTAAAGTTGTCACAGCGAATTGTCAATAGTGTTTTGCAAATACAGTTACAGGAGAAGAAAAGTTTATTAAAAATAATTATTTTCACTTTTAATTAGATTTCGTAAAAATCGATTACCCGTGTGATTTGATTCCGAGCCGAGACGAGTATTTTCGAGTATCAAATATTTTGGCGCCTTACCTTCATTTTAAGTGTATAATTATGCGGAGATTTTAACTTTATTTATTATGGAATCTGCGGACTCTTGAGACGCGCCGGCGTTATGATGTCATAACAGTATGAAGGATTCAGATGTCTACCTTGTATGCTACCATTAATATAATTCCAGTTCTATATCAGATTGAAGATCATTTTAAACTTTCCGACCATGCCTAATCCGTTGCACTTTTTGCCAATGCTGGTTGATCACGATTTCGCAGACACGAAGACGCATATGACTGACGCGTGTAGCTTTTGATTATACATTTCGTCTGCTGCCATACAGCCAATAGAGTTTTCAAGGCTTCCACGGCGAAAAATACTATCGAAAATATCATTTTCGTTTGAAGATCAACCCTTGATGGCAACACGCGCATATTTTCAGTACTCATGCTTTTAATTAGGTATATAAATAGATTACCTGTGCATTTTGCTTGACCTGTAGTAGACATTCAATACGAGCGTAGTTGCTGTGATGGATAAAATGATGAAGAACATGTTCACCAAGAGATATATGGCAACCCTCGGCAGATTCTTGGACGGTAAAGGCATAGCTTCCAAAAGCACAAGAAGGTAAACAATATGAGCCATCAACACCGATATAGACATTCGGATCTTTTCCTTGGATTCGCATGGCAAGCAGAACGCAACAGCTGGAAAATGTGATTTTGTTCAGTGCTCCATCGAGTATATACAGCTGCGATATAGTAATAATACTGCGCGCATATTTAATGTGAAATGCGTATCTCTATTGGCGCAACCTCTGCGATTGTGATGTGGATAGATGGTCGTTTTGTGAGACTCTGAGGGGCAGAGTTAGCTTATCCTGGAGAATGGTAATAGTCTGATTGAAAACCTTTAATCGTGACAACCTACTTCGTTTGACTAAAAGTTTCACGAGATGAGTCGTGCTAATCCTCGCGCGAAATCTTAACTTTATGTTCCACCATGAACAGTTTTAATCGGACGATGAGTAGTCTCCCGGATGAGCTAATAACTTCATGATCTCCGCCCTGAGATTTGATTCTATAATCTAGAAATGCAGTAGAATTCTATTGTTCAGAAAGATCACTAATTCACAATCAATACTCTCTGGAACCGTACATTTTTCGACTATTCAAGTTCCTGTCGCCATGATGCTGGAAGGAGTAGAAAGCCATATTTCCCTGTGATTTTTCCAAAGACGTTAAGATTATCGTGAATCCTGCAACTTTACAAACATGAAATATGCTCAACTATATAGAATATACGTACGTGTTGCGAGTGTAATCACGACGAACGGACCGAAGATGTAGAAAGTATAGAATAGCGATAGTCTGCGGAGAATGAAGTGAAAATTGATCTCGGAATGCAGAGTCGTAGTGTTATCAAATGCTTCTGATCGACTAAATATGTGAAATAAGAGGTAAATTATTGTACTCGGAAACCAACAGACGACCAACTTACTCATTTTTGCATTTGGATATATCATATTCGACGCCCATTAAGCGCCATTTATCATTGAAGGCCATTTCGCTCAAATCGATCTAGCATCAAAATACATAAATGTCAACTTTACAAGTAATCATAACCAATGTTTCCTCTAAGCTGCGTACGTGCGCAATTGCGCAGTGCTGACACGGTCTCTGCACATTGAAAGTCTACTCTGCGCATTGAAAGTCTACCCTGCGCATAGAAAATCCCAAATGATGGCCTTTTTTAGTCGTATGCACTGTTTTCCTAGGGACCGCGCAGTTAGTTAGTTGGTGAGTGTGCGCAGACACGTGAAAAATTCGTGGGAACATTGATCATTAGATATAAGACAATGTGAAAGATGCTGATTGCAATGTTGTGAGCTTCCAAAAGTAACTGAGCCTTTCATTAACCTATTCCAGGGTTGGCCGACCTGCGCCGTACGGC
Source organism: Botryllus schlosseri (assembly GCF_051294905.1). Taxonomy (NCBI): domain Eukaryota; kingdom Metazoa; phylum Chordata; class Ascidiacea; order Stolidobranchia; family Styelidae; genus Botryllus; species Botryllus schlosseri. Next base: position 19,456,849 of record NC_137249.1, read on the forward strand.
CGCATGCGGCGGTAGAACAATAATTGTGCGGATGTCTATAGATAATGAAATTAACATGTGTTGGCATGTAAACTTGCAAGCTGAATTTACGAACTGAAAGATTTTTATTCACGCCTTGCGCGATTCCGGTAGATTTTATTTTCCGATTTTATTGTAATGGTGTCCTTGCAATCTGAAACGCACCGTCCAAACACGATGTACCTCATAAAAATATCAATGTGTGTTCTTTTGGATCTAACAAAAGAAGGTTTGTCTGGTACATTAGGGCGATTCCAGTATATGTTTTGAGTATAACGAAAATCCCGATGAGAGGTCGAGCAATAATAGCATGCATCAACATTAAGTCGCTTCGACACCTTCCTATCTTTTCATTGTATCGCATTTTGTGGTGTATTGAACTGATAAAAATTGCTAATACACCAATGATGATGATAATTATGTGCTAAAATTTTCGAAGACCCCATCCATCAGCTCTTCCGGTAAGTCTGGTCACTTGGGCTGAGAAAGGATAAATATTTGATAGTAATATGTGCATTGTGCAACTATACCGATATTATCGACGAAATTCGTTCATGAAGTTGAAAATAATTCGCGTCCCGCGCGACTGGACAGCAAATCCCAATAACTTTTCACAATATTGGAACTCGCGATTTCGGTGCGCATATTAAAGACTCCGAATGTGTTCGACTTCTACAATTAGAAACGTTCATGCGTAAGGTATTTCACAATAACAGTGACGGCACAGAACGCCACAAGGGCACCCTGCGATTTAACATGGATATTTGGACTCCAGGTGGTCCATTATGACTTTCCGCTGGAAGGCGGCAGTACGCTCTAAATGTATTTGAAACGCGGCCGTGAATAGCAAAAAGGTTGAACTGATCACCCCTGATCTACGCTTACTGGAGTTTTCGCAGCGATGATGTTTACTTCATGGGAGTTGTATGATGAAGATGCTGAAAAATAAGAAATACTAGTTCAGTCAAATACGATATCGGTGCGTTACGTTTCGCATTGTATGCTACGAGAACAATGCAGCATGAAAACCAATAAATGAAAAGAATTATCGAATACGGGGATGTCCTAAGGCAGTACAATGCAGCTGTATACTGTTTACAAAATTCGCTGACAGAAGATCAATAATAAACCAAGCATTGCATCCGAGAAACTTTTATTATTATCGAATCACAGTCATGACAAATATTCATATTGTGGACGCTCTTCTGAACGAACTCCAATTCTAGAAACCGCTGTCCTATATATAGTTTTATCTCACTGAATATGACTGTATTTCTATCAGGAGGCAGTGCAGCCTATTGAGATTTACCCAGTCCACATCTCGAAATAGAAACACCGTACGCCAGTGGCCGGGAACCTATGGCTGGCGTGCCATATATGGCTCTTTTGAGTGTAAGATATAGCTCTATGAGAATCTTTAAATTCTGTGCCTAATTTATCAATTTCGCAGCAACTTGTTAGTAAATTTTCATGACGTCTAGAATAATTATTCTCGTGGCAGCGTAAACACATCTTTGAGAGGTCAAGACAGTGGGATATCTCCTATCCAGGGCTAGAGGCTCGTACCGCCCTCTTTACAAATTCCCCAAATTTAAGTGGCTGTCGCGCCGGCGACTAACACCACTCGCGAATTCGTTCTACCCGCCATCGCGCGCCTTGAAATCTTGGATTGCTCGAAACCTTGATTGATCCAAGGGAATAGAAAACATGGCCACGCTTGTAGGATAATGCAGTTTTCAAATCCAAATGTCTTCCTGATCTACGCCGAGAAATGAACTGCCTTGAAAGTGACATAACCACAATTACAAATTCACAGCAGCGCAATAACTATCCATGTTCTTGATTGGTACAAGAAGCTTACTAGCACCGCCGCAAAAATGTAGGCGTGTAGCGCAGCATTACGTTACGCCTAATGCTTCAGAAGTCGTTCAATAGTTGGTTTTTCGGAATCAGCGCGATAATTACATTTGATTAATATCGTTGATTATAAATTTTAAGCTATTTACGATGAGTTGCGCTGTCACAGGTGAAGCTTGGCCCGCCTGTGCATCGTCTGTGTCTTATCTCTCCTCTCGCGCTTTATTTTCGAAGAATAAATATGAAAATTCCGTGATTTTGGGAACATAAATGTTCAAAATCTAGCCATTTCCAAACATCGATAACAATATTCATTGAAGGTCCAACAATTTTCCTTCACTCATCCCGTACGATATCTGAGGCACTGCCTTACTTGCCGCTCCTAACCCCACTTCACTGCAGACATGGGGTGATTACTTCGTGAATGTAATCGATTGCGATTACGATTACTTCTGAATGACGCGATTACGATTACGATTACGATTACAGTGAAATCAGGAAGTAGTCGATTACGATTACGATTACATTGGAAAAGTAATCACGATTACTCACGATTACATTTATTTTGCATCTTAGAAGTTATATTGGAAGACAAAACATGGATTGCGCTGAAAAGGCCTGAATGAGAAACCAACTTTCTTTAAAAAAGATGAGACATTTGCTTGTTGCGTCATAAAGTACCCGTTGCCCATTTCATAGAAGACGTTTTATCGCACCCAATTATTTGCATTTTTGCCAGGTCCACAACTGCCGCACCCCAAACTTCCTAATAGGGTGGGGAGCGAGATCGAAAGGGACTCAAAAGTATTTCGTAAACCAACACAAATCAACTATTTTCGAGAGATTTCATGAACTTGAAAATTGTTTACGAGCATCGCGATTTAAATGTCTCTAGATAGCTTGATTTTGAAATACATACGTCTTTTCCCCAAGAAAAAAAACATGCATCATTTGAAGTAACCGGCATTTAGGTGCCAGTCAATACCGCGCCACGACACACCAAAAGACATATGCAGTTTCGGCCAATCATGCGAATCCACGAAGTGTGCTACTAATGAAAGACATGGGCCGAAAATTGGAGTTTGTGTTCATTGTCAATAGCCGCGCTGGGTGGCCGTGACTAATAGTCTGGTCCTTCCAATCTGAGCCCACAATGAAAATGCCACCCAGGCACCCACAAAGCATTAAAGACATGGCAATTTGTGTGTGCGTCTCACGCAGGTATTTCTTTTAGTCTGCTACGTTTGGGCCACAACAATATCTTTTCAATATATAACAGGCCGGAGGTCACGAATTAACAACATACCCTAAAGTAATTATTACAAGATACCAGATGTTTTAATTATGAATTATGTAGGCTACCCCCAGCTCTTCAGGTAAATCTGACCATCGGGGGCTGAGAGAGGATTTTAATAAAATAGTAATACAATGCAATTACCAATATTATTGACGAAATTAAATCTTCTACCTGTAAATTTACTACCCTATGGGCGCGCAATACCAGCGTTTGGAGTGGGGGACGTTTTGCTGTTTTTGTCATGATTCTAGCTACGAGCCACGCAAACATGGCTATGGCGGCAGGTCCAAATGTTAAGTAAAGAATTGTGAAATAACGATTGGCGCCCGTTTCAAGTAGAATCATATCAGAATAATAGAAAGTGAACATAAAATTCTGCCTTCAACTTAATACAGATAATGTAATGCAAGTGGCCATTACGAGAAACGGCTCGGTTATGATATCAGCAGCTGGTGATTTTTAATGCTTCGTCGTGGAAACCGTGATGTTTTATTTGACGATTAGGCTACAAAATTTCAAACCTTTGTCCGGTGAACGTTCGTACTACATAGGCCTACTGCTCGCCAAGCAGCAACGGTCAAATTGCGTTTAACCAAGCATAACCAAACATCAATACAAAAGTTTTTTATTTAAACCAGGCAGAGTAGTGATTAATTATCCTGCTGCGAGGTAGTGGCGTCTGGAATGTATTGATAACCTGATATCCAGCACCAGTGGCGGCTCGTGACAATATCGGGTGGTGGGGCAAGGGCCGCAAGCGACTTGTTATCAATATGACGTCACAGTAGCGTTTTTCAACGTTCATGATGGCCACATGAATTTCCCGTAAACAATGATTTTTAACGTAGGTGCCGCGAGAGGTTTGCCGGTGGCGTGACTTGAAGTGCGGTAACAAATGTTTTATTCATTGTTTTTTATTCAAATGATTATTTTACAAAATGTACGCGAACTAAGAATCGTTCCCATGCCACGAATCAATCATCAGGTTATACTTAGTAGCATGCGTTATGATTTCGTGGTAGAGATTACGCAAGCGCCGAGTAAGACTATACCAAAAATACACAGACCAACTACCTACAAAGAGCATTCGCATGACACCTTGTGGTGTTTTAATCGTTCCATGCTCAGCAATTCTGTAAAGTGCTGCAGCGCCTCCGACCCGATTTGTATATGGATTCTCGTCCCGAAAGCGAGTCAAATCGATTTGCCCTCGTCCGAAAGTGTTTGGTACACGATCCTGATGCGTTACGACCAGGGGATAGGCAATCAAAGCGGTGGCACCCATAAACGTAAAACATTATAAAAAGCCAGCTGTTATCCATGGAAGATTAATTACGAGTCTGCCTGCCATCATTCAAGCAGGAATCAAAGCATTGTGTTAAATTGAAATGCGAGCACATATCGCATTAAACAATTTCATGAATAAATTATTTCATCTTGATGAATTTTTCACTTTTTTTCCATAGCCATAACAAAATATATCGGTAAATTAACTGTCAGTGTGCCTCGAGTAATAAGGATGAAAACCACTCACTTTTCCTTAGCCATAGACATGGTTGAGTTACCTGGGCTCACTTGATTGAAATTATTCGGAAAGAACATGATGTGTACAGTCGTCCGCCCACCAGCATTAATTTATGTCTTGTATAAGTATTGTGCGCGACGTGATTTCTTATTAGCAAAATGTTCAATAACGAGTTTATTGAAATCTGGAATTCCCAGAACCACGTCATTGTGAATCGAGAGAACAGCCAACGCATTAAGCCTATCTTGGCCCATCCTGTTTCTGAGAAAGGTCTTGATACGTTTCAATGTGCTGAAACTGCGCTCGGATTCCGCGGATGAAATCGGGGTGGTCAAAATGATATTCAGAAAGCTAGTTACTGTAGCAAAGTTGATCGAAAGCGAATTTTCAACTAGGAATTTTGAAAGTTCACTAGTGGTTTTAATTTCCGAAAAGGATGTGTTAGAATACAAACAAGTCAACTCGCTCTCCAACCGAGCAATGTCGATCATCGGGTAATAACGAGGCACGCTGCGCAGTAGTCCAGAAGGAAAATGAATTTTGTAGGCAGGGAAATTTCTCGGATTTAACAGGGCGAAAGTAACCAACTGGTCACTATTCAGACGATGTTGGATTTGGGACATCAGTATATCGCAACATTCGTAAGCCGCAACAAGCAGGTTTTGCACACTTATCCCACGACGTAAAAGCGCTGTGTCACCAGCGAAGTGTACATTCGCCCGGATATGCGAAATTGCCTCACAAAAATGTGCAATACCCAATTGCGCAGTAGTACCATCGGCCATACGCGACTGAAAAATGCTGTACAGTGTATCGACGTGCATGAAGATGTCACAAAAAAAGCTTCAAAAAGAACAAAAATTCTTCGTCTTCCAGGAGTCGTTTAAGCCCTGCCGCTTCACGTACGGAAGTATCATCCCAGACAGGAGAGCTCTCAATCACTGAGAAGCATTCCAGAAGCTCCACCCTACTCTCTGACACTCGTTGCACAACTCTGGATTGGAAGTTCCACCGAGTTGATACGCATCTAGGTAACCGGTGCTTGCATATGTCGCGCAATAGATCAGATCGCTTTGGCGAAACAGAGAAAAAGGAGGAGAACCCTGAAAGATTTGCAAAGAATATCTTGACAGAAGATATTCCTAAGCACATTTTTTTCACTACAAGATTGAGCTGATGCGCGTAGCAATGCAAAAAATGCGCATGCGGGTAAACTTCTTTCATTAAAACTTGTACGCTATGTCGCGATCCGCTCATGACTGCTGCGCCGTCGTAGGTTTGTGCAATAAGTTTCGACTCAACTGAATAGGGCTGTAATGTTTTTTTTAATACGTAAGAAATTCCGACAGCAGTGCGATCGTCAACAGCCACAAAGTTCGACTGGCATACCAAATTTCGTGAACCGAAAAATCACGACTAGTTGTGACAAACACGTAATGTCAGTTGTTTCGTCAGACTGAATAGATAGAAATTCAGCGTCAACAATCTCGGTAAACAAATGCTGCAGATAGATGTGATATATCGAATCAAGCACATCATTTTGAATAGTCTTTGAGGTACCCTTAGCTACTGTCGCGGTGTCGAGATGTTCGCGCAAAATGCTATCAATGGAAGCCGTGTATTTAATTAGATCCAAAAATACCCCCCTATTGAGAGAGCATTCCTTCTCATCGTGGCCTCGAAGGGGCAATTCATGAACTCCAATAAATTTAATGGCATCAATCACCCGAGAGAGAACATGCCTATTCTTATCTACAAGCTCGTTGTGCTTGCAGACTGATACGCGATAACTTTCATTGAGCTGCGACATTACATTTACTCTGCCAAACAATTTATATTTAACTGCACTAGCCATGTGCACTTGGGATTTTTGGTGCGTTTTCAGACGCTCTGACAAATGCTTCAGATCGCGATAACCAATTTTGTTCCAACAAGAGCCACTGCTTCCGGTACCGGCACTGTCGAATAAAAGACAGTAAAAGCAAAACAAGGCGTTTTTATCCTCGCCATAAGTAAGCCATTCATTTTTATCGAAATGCGCTGAAGAAAAGGCACGAGTGCGCTTTCCTCCGGCGTACGATTGGATCAATGGGCAATTTCTAGGCTGATACGGACCTAGTCGCTTTACCTCTAATTTTTGCTCTAAAGGCAGCTGGCTAAACGGCGTACGGAGCAAAAATTCAACACGATTCATGTTCGCACTTGACCTGACTACTTATCTGCAGAAATGGAAATGACTATAAATCGAGAGATTGCGTATGCCTAACTGGAAAGGTCAACGAGTTCGGACACATACGCAATTGTTATCTCATAGATTGGACAAGGAAATGTCATATTGAATCCAAAACATCATTCTGAAGAACTACGGACAGGGTTGCCAGATTGGCCCTTTCGGGGCCAAATTCGTGAAATTTGGCCCTTTTTAGAGGCAGTTGGCCCCAAAATAATAATTTGGCCCCTTGGCCCTTTATTTTCAATTTTTGGCCCTTTTTGGAAGCAGTTGAGACATACCGTCAAACTAAGTATTCAAATAAATCTATCTCGCAAATTGAGCTGACAATGTTTATGCCAATGTCAAAGATTCGAGTGGAAACACTGTGGAAGATTTGGATTTGTTTTTGTAGAATGTAGACTGTTTTGGAATTGTAAATACAGATTTGTGAACAGGTGGACGAAAAAGCATCGAACATGGCTGGAAACTATGTAGCAGAAAAAGTCTGAAGAAGAGCACTCTTATAGTACTTAATGATTGATAGAAATTTCAAAGAAAAAAATTCAACATAACCGAAGAGTTTTTTGGTGAAAAACCTAAAAATTAGGTATATAAGTTGGATAAGTTTCAAATGTAAAGAAAATATTCTCTCAATGTTTAATTAAAATTCATAAAATTTAATCACTCTCATATTATAGCATATTCAGTCGGAAAAGGCTTGAAATAATGAAGCAGTTATTGTAGTAGGATCCAGTGTAGTTGCAGGTAGTGGATTTGGTGTCCTACAACAGTATCAACAATATAAAACTGGAATTCCAGGTGTCTATGGGTAATGTTGCAACGTTATTGACGTTGTTGAACAATTTGGCCCTTTTTGGCCCCTTTTGGCCCTTTTTCCGGCGCTGTTTGGCCCTTTTTCGCAAAAGATGTCTGGCAACCCTGACTACGGATAGCAGCCTCGGAAATTCGGTCCCGGTACAGCTTGGGAGATTCTGGCCTTGAGGCTGGAGACTGTCACACGACACATACGGCTTACGGTCTATAGTGTCTATATGTCTGCTGCAAAATCGCCTTCGGAAAATATATTACCGAATAAATACGTGGATGAAAGCCGAAAACTTGGTACACTGTTACATGAAATCATCGAGAAGTATAGCCTCATGACCGTTTTCGGTATGGTACACTGTCAAAATTAATACGAACAGATCAACGCCGAATTTTGCGTAATATTTACTGAGGAATCGGCTGATCAAGCGATCAGCTGTTAGCCGCCATCGAAAACGAAACAGCTATCGCGCTTGACAGGGGTTGTAATTGTGAGCAAATGGCCCGAAGGCCACCATTCCACGGTGAAATTGACATTGGAGAATATAAAATAAAACTAAATATTTGAATGCAAACCGAGGATGTTAGTAAACTGTTTCATGATATCATCATCTCATCACCTATCTCAGTATGGAACACAGATACACCGGCTTTTGCGTGAAATCCGCAATGCGTTAGGTAGGCTAAGTGTCAGATCAGCGCACATCTCTACCATACTCGAACTTAATAACGAAATTGCTGCCCTAATCATTGAGTGTCAACCTTGAGACTTGGCACAGCGTTCGATACTAAAATCAAGACATACCATGTAAAAGTTCATGACGGATCTAGCTAAGGAGCATCGTTAAAATCAATGGAGACCAATACCGGCTTTGCGTGAAATATGTTTGCGATACATGACCGATCAGCACACACTCGACTTTGGAAACGGAATTACTACCCTAAACTTTGAGTAGAAACCCTGAAACTTAGGACAGTGTTAAATACCACCATCACGACATGACATACCAAGTTTCAAGAATTATCATGGTGTGAAACACCATCAAAATCGACCTGTACCAGCAACGGTCGACTCAACGCATATCACGGTATCCGAGTTCAGATATAGATACGATTGTTACATCACACCTTAGGAGCGAGCAAGCATATTTGCCCCGGTTGCTCGGCCATTTTACGAATAGGAGAGAGTAAAGCAACGTTTCTTAATTGTGCGCAGCTTTTAGAGAATAGATAGTGAAAGCTTGTTATGAGCGCTACCGGGGCAAGCCCCGGCTAGGCATTCACAAAGCGAAAACACAGAAGAGAATTCGATTTTCGCGGAGACTTCGCTATGTATGGGCATTTGCAAGCGAAAGCACAAGAAGAACGCGGGTTTCGCTGTGATCTCGATATATATTGAGCGCTGTGCGTCTATAAATGGTTAAATTGTTATTGAACAGAATTTTAGGTGGGGCAATGCCCCAGTTGCCCTATAGGACGAGCCGCCACTGTCCAGCACGTTGAGTGTTCTTACAATCACACTAATGTACATCGAATATATTCACTATGTGTGGATAACTGGATGCTTTTTACGCAATGACGAACAAAGCTAATAGGCCACTTCTGACGTAATAATGAGCAGTGGCATTTGAAAATCGGCCGTTTGTGCTCAGGGCTGTGGAGTCGGTAAATTTTACCACCGACTCCGGCTCCGACTCCGACTCCACACATTTTCAATATACCGACTCCGACTCCGACTCCGACTCCTGAGTCTTTAAACGTACCGACTCCGACTCCGACTCCGACTCCTGGGTCTTTAAACGTACCGACTCCGACTCCGACTCCAGCATTATTACCAATTTACCTCGAAAATTATATGCCACATTGTCGGTTGAATGACTATCATACAACCATTAAACATATGCAAACATATGATTAACTGTGGCATGCTGAATTGTTTCATTGTTGCACAGCTCGAATTATCCACCATGCAATTAACATGATATAAAGATTTGCTAAATATCCTTCCTTATTCAAGTTTTTATAACATGGACTCTCTAATATCCTGAAATGTATGAATCATTCAAATATGGCAGATATCCAATCCTGTATAATAAAAATGTAGATAAAAAATCCAAGTGAAGCTCTAGTGTATGACTCAGCAACTAATAAAGAAATTGAACTTACTAATTTTGTCATTACACACTATCCTGATTACAAGCACAAACTCTCTTACTACTAGTAATAGACATTGGTCATAAATGGAATTTAGTTAAGTAGTCAAAGACCATAGCCTATGTCTAGTCTACATGTACTTAATCAAGTATTCAAGGATTGGGACTTGCAGTCTTTCTTAATCATTTGTTCGACCCAAACAGCTAAGCTACACTACAAATATTTTTAATTTTGTCAAATGGGAAGCATCGTTTGGTCATATTTACATATTTTTACAATTTTACAAAACCAGCCGATGCATTTTCTCTGTCACAGTGTCATGGTATAATTCCAAAAATTGCATCAATTTTGACTGCATCGCGAAAACGCATCTTGCGATTTTCTTCCCCTCCGCAACTGAGCTGTAATTTGCAAGTAATATCTTTTATCTATATCAGGGGTGGGCAACTTTTTCGGCGAAAGGGACACCTGAGATTTACGAACCATTGCGCGGGCAACGAGAATGTTGATAACCTTTTTTTAGTCGTCGATAGGAGCGAATCGAATTATGAAACATTGCAAACAAGACTTATATTACTACGCTCTAAAATTGATAACATTATGTCATCCAACTGTGCAGTGCGCAATCAGGCCCTGGTCGCGCCACGCGCGAAATTTTTTTGCAAGATAACGACTGAATTAGGCTATAGCTATATCAATAAATATGTCGCTAACATACATTGGGGGTCGCATCTGTATACCACTGGGCTCATTTGGCAAGGACAGGATTATTCGACGTTCGAACATAGCAAAATCGACGGTATCAGTGAACATGCCTCTATCATTTTGTGCAAATGTTTTGTCGACGATCTCGCTGCGAGTGCACAAGCGAAGCCGTATCTCCTAATTGCGAATATAGTTATACTCAATTCTGTGAAGAATATGTATTAATAATTTTCAAAAGGGGGCTCAAATACTGAATGCAAGAAATCTAGTGACAATGAATCTTGCGAAGTACCGAGAATAATTTCAAGTCAAATAAATCTGCTATGAAATATTCTACTTCATGGTCATATACGAAGATCTGGGATAAATGTGGCTGACCCCTGGATACGTCAATGCCTCAGAACTGTTGTTTTAGTCATCATCAAATTTCTCGGTCATGCTAATCAAATTTTGATTGGCCTTGCAATTGTACCTGATGTCATAAATAATTTCGGGAATTACCTCGCAGGCCACACGCTAACCTTCTCGTGTGCCGAATTTGGCCTGCGTGCCACGGGCTGGCCGCAGCTGATCTGTATGGTTATTAATAACAGTGATTGGTGGTACATAAAAATTATATTGAAAATTCTTTGAAAGCAAATGTTTTCATGATAGAGAAGTTGGAGTCGGAGTCGGAGTCGAAATCATAGTCATTCTCACAAACTCCGACTCCGACTCCAGTCAGTATTTTCCCACCGACTCCGACTCCGACTCCGACTCCAGCTATTACAGTTTTCACGACTCCGACTCCGACTCCGACTCCATCAAGCGAAAATTACCCCGACTCCGACTCCGACTCCACCGACTCCGACTCCGACTCCACAGCCCTGTTTGTGCTATCACCGACTGGTATAATACTTCTTTCTTCTTCAGGAATGTTCACTGTTCAGTTTATATCATAGTCCTGTACAAATAAAAAGTAATCGTTCTTTCTCAAAGAAATCGATTAAATATGGGAAGTAGTCGATTACGATTACGATTACTTCGGAATTTTCTCTAATGTAATCGATTACGATTACTAATCGGGATTACCCCATGTCTGCTTCACTGCAGTACTGCTATATAGTGACCGGCATGTTTGGCTCCACCTACGCATGTGGGAAGAGAAATATGGCGCACACTACGAATCCCATATTTAGTGCTACCAATGCGTCACGGATTTTCAATTGTGACGTAGCAGTGGATGGGCAAATGGACATGTACGGCTCTTTCGGATTTACAACTGAAAATACCAGGCCAATATGACTCCCCGGTAGAAAAAGTTCCCGACCGCTGCCGTTAACCAATATAGAAGTTTCACAAAACTGAAAATGTTCAACCTCGCAAGACATCAAGTGGAGGTAGGGTTATTACCATATTTAAGATCCGGAAAATATTACATTTATACAAATCGCAAAACTGATAAAATCGGATAAAAATACGGGTAATCTGAGTATTTTGACTGGAAATAATATTTCGTTGACTAAAAAATGTCATTTCTACAACTCGACTCCCGGACACCCGCTCATCCTAGTCAGAATGCAGATTTCGGGTAATGGTGCAGTCAAATGGCTGTCAAAGCTATAAAAGTGGACAAATTGCCGTAAAGTAGGACATTTGGGCGTCCTCGGAGGACATTTTCGAGTTCTTGAAAAAAGAGGACCGATCCTCATTAATGTGGACGTATGTTAACACTAAGTAGCCTAGAGGTGATTTGTCTGGGACAAGGAATCGGGTAAACACATAAAATAATATTTAGTAGGTATAGGTTACACACGGTAAAGTGACTATCGCACTAACGTTACGATGATTTAATGCGAATTGAAGCTGGGATGATTCTGTCCTAGCCTATACTATTGTTCACGGCGGCCATGATCAATAAACCCCGAATAAACTCACCAAAAGTCATGGAACAAATTTGTTTGTCGTTCGGAAAGTAAGTCGCATCAATATCGCAAGTACTTCGGAATATTGCAGGCGTCTTCCAATTTACGCGACCATCGTAACGGACATGTGCGTATGGTTGCAGAGAAGTCGTAGAATTTCCGTCGACGCTGAATTGTAGTTATAAGTTTCCAAACAAACAGCTACTAATCAAAGCAGAGTCAGTTTGGAAACATGTCGACAAGAACAAGTTTTCGTTAAGGTTGCGACAGGTATTTCCCCCGCAATAGACATGCCCTTTTTATTGGCCGTACAAAGACAACAAGAAAAAGATACAACCAATGAAAATATAGTGTAGACCAGCGGTCGGTAACCGGCGGCTCTTTCATTTCTCTGTGATAGCACGAGACAATCGCGCCTGTCAGCGACCAGTCGGTGCACATCATTCACATGCACTGATGACTAGCACAGCACAGGCTAATCCTAAAGCACACCGACCTGTCCTCTAGCACGATATCTGGAGTCCATATCACGTCTGGAGGCATGCGGATATACGTCAGGTTACCATAATCTTTGGGGTCCCATCTCAAATACGCGTCGTTCCAAAACTTAACGTAAGAGAAAATCGAAAACTACTGTTTTCAGCGTAAGCGCGAAAATACTCCACAATACATTTCCATACCTGATTGACCCAAATGCTGGACACCATTTGTGATGTTCTTGTCTCGAGAGAAATGATTTTCGACACTATCAATTGAAATGCGACATCATTAATTTCGAAGCGAGTAACAACAGGCCGAATGTATCTATTGTAACGTCCCCTTGTGATGAGATTGTTGTACAAGTCCTCCATCAATACATACGATGACATGCTTTCTGAAAAATATGTATTAAGTTGATGAACACGTGTTACTAAAGACAGCGAGTTGTTGTTTCGTATTTAGTAAATTCGTCGATAGCAATCGTCATTATCATGCTCAGTTTACACCAGGCTGATATTTTATTGACTATTCTGGAGATGCCCAGGTCCCAGTGCCCACTCAGAGCCCGGCTTACTTTCGTTGAAGCAGTTTATGAAAGGAACCGCTATGCGGAGCGGATTTCGAAGAGGAGCCTACAGAAACTCCAACGCTTAGAAGATATTACGGTGTCGGTGCTAAAAAGTACATACATATCAACGCATTATACCCGTACGGTATGCCTATATACAGGGTTTGCCCTGACCCCGCGATTAGAGTAATGGAAACAGTAGAATATATATAGACTTACCAGCGATAAACTGTAGATGTAAAAGCAACATAACTGCATCCAATCTCATCGCAATCTTTCTAAACTGCATATGTAACCTATAAGTGCGTTACTTTGAAACTAGACGATTCAAGTCTCCCAAGAACTCCAGAACTCCATTTAGTTAGCGAGCTATGAAGCTATATAACGGCACTCGCCGATCATTTGATATTGATTCTCTATGAATAATACTTGGATCCAATCACATGGCGATATTCGATTTTGGAAATAATCGATTTCATATACCACCAACGCTTTACTATTGTGGCACCTGTAATAACCTTTTGGTAATATATAGGCTAAAGTTTGAACCCGGCCTAAATTTCTCATTTCTAGGTAATAAGTCTAATCAATCGAAGAATTGGCAAATAAAACCAATTTAACCAAAGCTATTTATTTCCTATATTCCGATTTTGGAAAAATGGATAAAAGCAGTTGGAATTTTACCCAGAACTCGTTTCTTGGCCCAACGAATCAAAGTACTCATCACTTATCACTCAAAACGTTTTGACGGCAAGGGGTTTAGTTTCGAGAACCTTTCGGTGGACTGCGCAACTATACTGGTGATAAGTCATAATGGGCGTAGCGGCCAATATTGAAGCCAAATCAACTAGATTACGTAAGTGTGTAATTGGCGAGATAGTGTAGTGGTATATGATCCACAGCTGCAACACCAATGGGTTACGTGTTCGGGTTCGAGTCCGACCGAGGTCAACTCAAGAATTCCTATCTAAGTGTTGGGGGTTTATTTAGGCTTCTCCTCGCCATCTCCTCCGCGAAAGCTGTGTCTTAGAAAAAAGCCTAGAAGTTGGCCGTGCTATACAAGTCGGCAGCAATGCCATAAAAGTGTAGAGTATCTGGCTGGTGTAAATGACCACGGTGGTCGTCAAACACCAGGAATGTCACAAACAAACTAGATTACGTCTAAAGTACTAACTTCTAACAACAAAACTGCCGCAATTGAACATTTTGTAGCCAGCAGGCACGTGTGGTGTGATAATCAGGTGGAACGGGAGAGTTATCCTTATCAGCAGTTTTTGCAGTCCCCAGATTGGTAAATCCAGCAGATTGCAGGTTCGAGTCCGACCGAGATCAACTCCATAATGCAATCCCAAGTGTTGAAATTTTATCTGGGCTGCTCCTCGCCTTCTGATCCGCGTGAGCAGTGTCTTAAAAGCCTAGAAGTGAACCATGTATCACGAGCACCACGAATACCACAAACAAGATGTTCGGAGTCACGGTGACATCGGCATCCGAGAAGTGTGACGCATCCTCTAATTTGGAGACCATTATATCATCGCCATTCTCTCTTAATCCTTCACTTTCACACAGGCTATACTACTAATTGCATATCTGCCTTTCATCCTGTGTTGATCGACATTATAACGCCCGGTCTGTGTGGTGTATTATAGGGTTACCATACGTTCTCTTTTTCAGAAAATTGAAAGTGTCCTCGGAGGACGCCTAAATGTCCTATTTTTGGGGGGAATTCCGAATTCGACCTCTTTTTCTTGAAAAAGGGTTAAAATGCGATAAAAATACTGGACTCCTACGCAGCGAACACCAGAGTTGGCAAGACAAATAAGGAGAAATACGGCTCAACGGGTATTTTGGGAGTAGGCCTGTATAAGGTAAAAATGACCTTTCTTAGTCAACTTCTCTGAAATGGGGTAAAAGCGAGTAATTCGGGAGTCGAGTCGGAAAATGGACTTTTTTTAGTCAACAGTACTACTATTGGTCAAAATATTCTTGAATCAACACTCTTCTTATCCGGTACTAGAGCTTTCAAAATATAGTAACCCTATCCTATGTATTATATCTGCCTATGAGGTATGTCTGCTGGCCTATTGTTATACAGAGTGTGCGACTATTTTAAGGGTTTTATTCATGAAGATCTCGAATCCTGAATATCAAGATAATATTATGGAGAAGTATTTTCGTAAAGCTAGTACGATAACATTGGAAGAGTTTTGGCTATCTGCTTCCAAATCCTATCCCATAATTGGTGCAAACCAATCACAATTATATTGCCATCTGCATCGACTGAAATGAAATTCTGTAAATGAGAGAGACTATAACTAGGAATCAAAGGTGGTCAAAGTAGTCAAGAAAGATATTCAAGCAGAAGTAGAAGTAGCGAAGAAAAAATCTATTAAGAAGTACTTCTTCCCTAAGCATCTGAAAACTACTTGAAGTAGAAGTAAAATTGATTTACTTTAAATCTACTCAAGTAAGTAAGTAGTTGCGAAAACGATCGTAATTCATTCGCATTGACTGTCAAAAGCTGCAAATTAAGCAATGCGAAAGGTGCAGAGCTTGATTGATTTTGATGCCTACCAGAAGGTATCCAATTTTCGACAGCATAAGCATACGTCCGCATCCATGGGATGAAAATGATAGCATTGATATGGAAAGGCGATACTAATCCCCTGTTTACTCGAACATCCCATTTCAGAAAATAGCATTGTATGGTGCCCTCCTCCAACTCACAAATATCAGACACGAATCGTGTAAGGGTCATGTTTTGTCATCATGATGTGGATATGTGGCGAAATAGTGAATGGTTCACTTCATGGTAGCATTTGCAATGGATATGATAGTGAAGTTTGATGAATAGGTTCAGGCTTTCGGAGCAATTTAAGAGGGAATTTTCACTTAATAACCCGAAAAGATATATGTGACACTTATATATATTGTCAAATTAATAAAAATCTAAAATGTCGTCGCGGGCCGCACAAAATGCCGTGCCGGGCCGCATGCGGCCCGCGGGCCACCTGTTTGAGACCTCTGTTCTATATCAATACACGACATGTGCTTGGTTCTATACCAAGGGCGAATATGAGTCACGAGATGTGGTAGTATTCCACAGAGGTGGTCAGTAACGAAGTACTTTTACTTTTTCGAAGTACTCAAGTAGTTTTCCTCTACTTCTGGTGCTTACTCAAGTAGATCTGATTTTCGCTACTTCTACTTCGTAATATTTTGTGATCTACTTACTTACTTTTCGCTATTTCCAGTTTGTCAAGTAGAAGTAGTTCAATCCTCCTGTCAGAAGATAGCCTGAGGAATTTCGGGGCGGTTTTCATGGAGTATTAACATTTAATTTTCATAAAAGGTGAGTAAAGCCCAGAATTTTCGTCACGCTTCGCGCGCAGTGGATATGGAGTGACCAGTTCGATTTCACGAAAGTATCGGTGAATATAATTTAGGTAGCGGGTTGGCCTGGTTCCGTTCACATCACATTGTCGTCCTTCGCCCATATGAAATATTTCATCACATTATCTATGGCTCATCACAACGTTTGAAACTGATGTTTCGCAATCTAGCATTTAGGCCTACTTATCATATCGTAATCTAGCATGTCCATGGCGTGTCCTAGTCTGGAAATGTGTAATGACTTTTTTCGTTTTAGAGCTGTTTTAGCATACCACCTTTGAAATCTTCTAGACTAAAGAGATGAAATACATGTTCCGCTTTTAGAAGTAGTATTTATATTTCACTTTCAATTCCCAGTATGTTGAGGTATAAAAGCAAGTGTAGTCATGCCAGACTTGGACAACTAGATAATTCTAGTTGTCTAATTTCACTAAATTAGAGCAAAATGCCAGTAATCTAATTCTAATCTAATTTGCGAAATGCTTCCATGCTCTAATTCTAATTCTAATCTAATTAGCAAAATGTTCTTATGCTCTAATTCTAATTCTAATCTAATTTGGGAAATGTCCGTATTCTCTAATTCTAGTTCTAATCTAATTATTGTTTTCCCGAAAATTCCTCTTTGTCCGAGGCATATTGCACTATTGCAGCGAGTTAACAAGAATGTCCCGCTTGCGCAGGGAAATCCAGTGCCAAGCCGCCATCGCCTTACATCGTACAGTCATAGTAGATATTATGACGAATATAGGATGCTAGAGTAGCTTGTAGTCTGCAAACAACATTCTCCTAGTTTCTAAAACTTTACGTTAGTACATCGCCATTCTGACTAACATATGGGCGATGCCCACGGTTACCATAAAAGAAGTAATATTTTATTAAAGTATAGTAAAAATCGAGCCAAGCTTGGTGTACAGAAGTTAACCATTCTCATGTTATGGGAATGCACTGTTGTTGCTGTTTATTAAACAAAAATATGTGGCGCTTATCGCCTCACGGCCTTTTGCACCACGCACTGTGATTTGATGTGAACTGCATTTTGCTGTATTCATTTCCCATATACAATTTCATTCAATTTCCAAGTTTTTGCGAACTAAGTATAGCTCTAATTCTAATCTAATCTGGAAAAAGCTTAGTGGCTCTAATTCTAATTCTAATCTAATTTGAAAAAAGTTGTGTAGCTCTAATTCTAATTCTAATCTAATTTGGAAAAACTGTGCAGCTCTAATTCTAATTCTAATCTAATTTGAAAAAAACTGTGGAGCTCTAATTCTAATTCTAATCTAATTCAGAAAAGCTGAAAATTTTCTAGTTGTCCAAGTCTGAGTCATGCCTTTAATTTCCGGAAATAAAGCTACACAATATGGTATTTTTACGGTCCACCATATATTTTTATCAACGTATACTAATCGCGTATAGTGTTTACACCGTATCCTATACAACTTCTCCGTATTGCTCTTCAACTAAACTATACGGGCCTTATAATATCAGGGAGGGCGTCACACCATGATATTTTCTAAAACGTGCTGTTCGAGAAAACGGAGGATTTAGTATAGCATTTCCATATCAATACTATTATTTTCATCCCATAATGCAGACGAATGCTTATGCTGTCGAAAATTGGATACCTCCTGGCATGCATCAATATGAATCGAGCTCGGCACCTTTCGCTTAGCTCAATTTGCACATTTTGACAATCCATGTAAACGAGCTAGGATCGTTTTCACAACTACTTACTTACCCGAGTAGATTTAAAGTCAGTCCATTCTACTTCTACTTCAAGTAGTTTTAGGTTGCTTATGGAAGAAGTACTTCTACTCGTACTTGAGTCGATTTTTTCGTCGCTACTTCTACTTGAGTAGCTTTCTTGACTAGTTTGACAACCTCTGGTATTCCATGACGTGATTTTATTTTCAAAGCTACAGTGACGAGCATCAACGTGCCTTTAATGCATTTAAGACAAGAGATTCACAAAAGCGAATTTTGTATACTCAATGCTAAATTTAGTACCTACCATAGCACTGCGAGGTTTGAATTATATTTGTGCTGCAAATGCGCCTGTTTATTCAGTAGACTGCTGTAGCCGCTCACGAATGTGAAGGTCGACAAAAAAAGGCAACGTGTATATCGTTCTGATCTGTCTCCTTCTCACCCAGGTTGTGAAAAGGCATCATGCTGAATGCGATACTTCTCATATAAACAGAGTGATATCATGGAAAGTCACCCGCAGATGACTCGAGAATGAAAACTTAATCTTGGACTTGATGGAACAAGAACGACTCGAGTCGAGAATATAGATTAACTGCTGATTGTGGACTTGGTTACAACCCTGCTTCATAACCCAGGCACTGATTGCAACCCACATGATGAATACATATCTATTACTTACGAGCGAGATAGTGTAATGCTGATGCGTACGGCTTCTTGAACGTTAGGTCGCGGGTTCGATCCCCGACTCGAAAACTGGTATCCGTGGCTGTAATGCTAGGCGCTCAGCAATCACGGATATCATGGACACGGAAATAAAAGGCGGTGCGGACTAGATGACCTTACTATAAAAGATGTACCATCTCCGTCGTCAAAGCATCTCGATGATATAGGCGAAAAAGAATATCATATCTCTCTCTAGGGCAGGGTTGCCAGATTGGCCCTTTTTAGAGGCATTTGGCCCCCAAAAAATCAATTTGGCCCCTTGGCCCTTTATTTTCAATGTTTGGCCCTCTTTGAAAGCAGTTGAGACATACCATCAAACTAGCTATTAAAATAAATGTATATCGCAAATTGAGCTGATAATGTTTATCTTTATGCCAATGTCAAAGATTCAGTGGAAACATTGTATAAGATGAAGATTTGTATTCCTTTTTGTAGAATGTAGACTGTGTGGGAATTGTAATTACAGATTTGTGAACAGGTGGACGAAAAAGCATTGAACATGGCTGGAAGCTAAGCAGAAAAAGTCTGAAGAAGAGCACCCTTATAGTGCTTAATGATTGATAGAAATTTCAAAGAAAAAAACTTCCACATAACCGGAGAGTTCTTGGTGAAAAACCTAAAACTTGAATATATAAGTTGGATAAGTTTCAAATGTAAAGAGACTATTCTATCAATTTTTAATTGAAATTCATAAAATTTAATCACTCGAATATTATTGCACAAAAAGTTTTATTTTACGATCTTACATCCGTTTGGAAAAAGCTTGAAATAATAGCAGTTATTGTAGTTGTAGATAGTTGATTTGGTGTCCTACAACAGTATTAACAATATAAGACTGGAATTCCAGGTGATTGACAAAAGGTCTGTGGGGTTGCAACGTTATTGAACAATTTAGCCCTTTTTGGCCCCTTTTCCGGCGCTGTTTGGCCCTTTTTCTCAAAAGATGTCTGGCAACCCTGCTCTAGGGACCCTACGCAATCGGTGCAAATGCTACTCTATTTTGCTATGCGAGACGTAACCTTTTCTTGTGCGGCAATGTACCAAGAATAAGGCAATTTATTCCGCATAGAGTAACGAAAGGAAAGCAGGAGCTTGAAACTTCGCCAGCACTTTTATAAATCGCTGTTCGGAACGTGAAGGCAAAGGGTGAATGAAAATAACAAGAACATGTAGGCGGTAATAACAGGTATCTGCAGCATTACAGAAACTGGCAACACGGCACAAGAAAACAATGCAACGAATTCAACAGCCTTTACTGCGCCAATTCGTGCACCAATGCCAACATAATTTAAGGTATCGATCACAGAAAATCGCCACTAACGAAACTCTCGCAATAAAACAGAGCAAACAGAATAAATAAAAGGTAAAATCCCTCCACACAGTTTTCATATCCCAACAAAGAAATTGAACAGTAAAGAAACACAAATTAGGTATTTTTTCAAAATCATGATTGTAATCAGTCCATAATAGGCCTGCACAGATACAGACGCCCAACACTTTTGAATTGCAATGTCAGTATAATGCGCATCCAAGCTTGAAAAAACAAAGCCAAACCAACCAAGATTTTCAACAGTGTGCGTGACATCACTCGCTGTGATGATATGCGTGGAAAAATTATCACTAAACCTTCACAAAAGCTTTGCAACTGTCAGTCTGAAGAGACTGTTGTAGGTACATGACTTCAAAACACAATTGAATAATATTATTCTATCAAAATAAATCCAAATATTTTTGGTTAACACTCAGCAACAAGTATGAATTTTCAACAAGCTCCTAACGATTACCTCTGCATTTGTGAGCCGAAAATATTCGGATTTATTTCAATATGCATCATTCAATGGGATATCATGGTAAAATGATCACAATGCCAAGGCATTTGCAATTAAACTACCAAAGCTTCTCAACTAGGCTATCGAGGATTGGGCAGAAGGCACGAGTAATATTCTCCGCTACCATCGTCACAGACGTTTTTCGACTTCTCCATCACCAGCAATGTGGGAGGAGATTTCGAATCGGAGAGTCCTGGAATGTAATAAGGGAAATCAGATATATCCGATCAATAACACCAATTTACAGCTTCTACGAATCAGACTACATCAAAAATAACGGCAAAAGAACAAGAGCGCTCAATGTGCTACAATCAGATACCTATGATACAATCGGCCCCAAACAAGCAACTCGACTGCTGATAAAACCTAAAATGCGCTGTCATTACTAGAAGTAGTCATCGTTGCTAACCCGGTAGAAGTAAAAGTACTACTTTCATCATCAAAGGTATGTCATGGGTTCACATACTTTTGGCAGCTAATCGGTGGTGGGGTCGCGACTTTCAACACTTCAAAATGCATCTTCACGGCTAACACCACAAATAGGTAGGCCTAGAATCTATGAAAATTCATTCATACTAAATGAGACAGCTATTTCACGCGAAAGTGAAGTTAACCTATGCAAACTTTTTTCAAATCAAATAGCAAAAAGTGGAATTTGGTAGCAGTGAAGGTAGTGTGAAAACATAACCACTTGAGTAATTCGAAAACGTAGAAGTCATTGCCCAACATACGAGGTCGGGTCAAGTGAATTACTGCAGACTGCAGATAAATGCGAAATTTGATTAGCACGAAAAAATGATGTCAAACTTATGGCCAGTGGGCCAGAACTGACCGGTCGGGTAATTGTCTTGTGGATCGAGAGGGCCTTGAATGTCTGATCAACAAATAGATGGAAACGTGATGTCACAAAAACGATATTTATGCTATTGCCAAGGTTTGTCATGAAATATCGAACTTTGAAATCAGAAATTCGGATCTTTATCATATCAATTGATTACATCACAGGATCAAACTTTTGAACCAATCAAGACAGGGAAACGCAAATGGCAAATCAGACCATTTGGGCAAAATAACTCGTCAGCATCCCACCTCTCAATGCAGCGATATCTTATATGACACCGGATCGAAAATTCTTTCGCTTGGAATAGCACAGTATTAATACGGCAAACAAAGTGAGCTACCACAGTTTACACCACAAAATTTTTATTACAAATTGCAAGGGATCATCCTGTGCATCCTAATTGCTCTCGCCCAGATTATCTTTTGGACTATAATGATGGTCGAAATTGTTTTGGAATGGTCCAAATCGTTTCGCCCTCGAGCAATCGGTATTTTTGAGTATCCCGCTTACAGATGCAAACATAGTTACCAATCGAATTAGGGCACCATGTCGCGAACTCACCTAGACCTGTTTGAAACGGTCACGTTGGAGTTCACAAGCAAAGTATGCAAGATATTTAATCAACACTAATAACAATAAATATAATCAATCTGTTGAATAATTATTCAATTTCAAATAAACTCGAATATTTTTGGCTGCCACTCATCCTGGGTGATCGTCAGCAACAAGAGAATTCAAAAGAATTTTGCAGACATCGACAGTCTTATCACCAATTATGAGGTCATAGATATGAAATGAATTCTGCCATTGACAAACGATATAATGGATAGGATAATTCTAGGTGTCCGAAAAATTACCCAGACCACAGATTTCGCATTACCAGAAGAGGTCGTTACTTTTTTTTCATGTGTGGCTTGGGGTTGACTTTTGTCGAAATCATCCAATCTTGTTAGTGCTAGCAGAACGAGTTCATGTGCATCAAGCATAAACCATCAGTTCGACTCGATTATTCGAATTTTCATGTCCGTGATGTCATAATTGGTGCTACGACTGTTGGCATACAAAGTTCTTTTGAAATCTCTACTTATTGCTGACGATTACTTCTGAATAGGTATTTCAAATTTGAATACGATCTATATTATTCAATGGGATATTAAAGTACCTCCAAATAATCAATCATCAGAGGTATTTTTATTTTTGTTTGTTCACATAACTAATATGCTGCCAACAGTCCATTTCGAAGAGCATAAACAGAACACCGCGACTTACCACGAACACATATCTTTGGCGGCGACATCTTACCGTCCGGCTTGCTGTAAGAGTAATGCATCTCAAGTTGTGGCATTGGCACTGGCCCTCCTACCTGTGAGAAGATTGCAACATGGGTATTGTGACCATGGCCAATCATGGTTTAAAGTGAAATATTCATTAGAAGAGCTTCTTGTACATGCACAGAACTTCAATATACAATTGAATAGTATAGGCCTATTCATAGCGAAATGAATTTGTCAGGTGTAATCGTCAGCAACTAGTAGAGAATTGGAAAGAACATTGCATATCAACAATCGTACCACAAAATATGAAATCACAGGCAAGAAATTTCGAATAATTCAAAGATTCATTAGTACAACTGGTCATAAAATTCATGTTACAATTAAATAGTATATTCATATTGAAATGAACCCGAATATTTTCGGCTGACACTCGTCAGGGGTAATCGTCAGCAACTAGTAGAGAATTGGAAAGAACATTGTATATCAACAATCGTATCACAAAATATGACGTCACCAGCATGAAAGAGAGAGCGTTCAATGTACTATTTTTAGGTGGTACACGAACTCCTTTTGTTGACAGAGTTTTGGTTGGTGTATTTTGATAAAAGTTGATTCCAAGGCACACAAATGGAATTGTGAGCGACCTCGCCATACGATTCGAAATCGGTCGTCTCGATAATTATTCGCACAAATCGGATTATCCAACAGATGTTTGCCGATGGCAGAATTAATGGCCTTTGATCGATCAGCATCAATCTTAAGTGGATGAGTTAAGGGTGAGCTTTTCACTGAGCGTGATTTATCAGAACAGGGCGAGGTCGCTCACAATTCCATTTGTGTGCCTTGGAATCAACTTTTATCAAAATACACCAACCAAAACTCTGTCAACAAAAGGAGTTCGTGTACCACCTAAAAATAGTACATTGAACGCTCTCTCTTTCATGCTGGTGACGTCATATTTTGTGATACGATTGTTGATATACAATGTTCTTTCCAATTCTCTACTAGTTGCTGACGATTACCCCTGACGAGTGTCAGCCGAAAATATTCGGGTTCATTTCAATATGAATATACTATTTAATTGTATATTGAAGTTCTGTACCTCCAAGAAACTCTTCAAAATTCATGTTCATCAACAATTGCAGCAGGAAGTGGTCTTCAACGGATATCAGTTTGCACATGATTACTATGCCTCTATAATAATATCATAATTCCCTTCACTCATAAGACAGTGAATTAAATGATAGTGTTTTATTGGCAAAAAGTTGGAACAAATGAATGCGTGAATGAGTTGTATACAGCAAAAAGAGAAATGTAGAGTATCATTGCGGTCTTACGGCTCTTACCAATGGATGGAGTAATTTACCACCACAAGGCTTAGCTGAAGGAACATGTGGAGAGTCGTCAACACCAGGAGGCGTCAAGTTTGATGCTTTGTTAAATGAAAGCATTGTTGATGTGCGAGATACCGGAATCTCTGTTTTAAAGAAATTGTTTCATTACAGTGATGAGCTGACAATACCCCACCATCTACAGCAGTGGTCGGAAACCTATGGCTCGCGAGCCATATATGGCTCTTTTGGGTATGAGATATGGCTCTTTGCCAAATATATATTTTTGTTCTGAATTCAAACAATAAATCAATATTGCAGCGACTTGTTGGTAAATTTTTATCACGGCCAGAATAATTATTCTCGTGGCAGTATAAACATGTCTTTGAGGGGTAAAGACAATGTTGTCTTCAGGTTTAGGAGCTCAGAACCCCTCTTTTTAAAATCATCATATTTAAATTACTGTCACGCCGGCAGCCAAAATCACTCGCCAATTCTATGTACTCGACTCGAAATCTCGAACAGGGATTTCTAGAACTTCTAGATATCCCTGATCTTGAATTGTGCGATACGTTGATTAATCAAAGAGCATAGCTGACATGGCGACGCCCATTTCAAAACGCAGTTTTCAAATACGCATTGTCTTCCTGATCCAAGGGCGAAATGAACTGTTGTGGATGTGACAATTACAAACTCGAATTACAAACAACGTCATAGCTATCCATGTTCTTGATTGGTAAGTAGGCTATAGATCTGTGTAGTACCGGCGATAAAATGTAGGCGTGTAGCGCAACGTTATGATACCGCCGAATACGTTGAGAATTGAGAAGCCGATCAGTATTTAGAGTTTCGAAATCAGTGTGGCAGTCACATTCGATTAATATCAGTTATAATAATTTCTAAGCCAGGCCTACTTACGATAAATTGAGTTATCAATGGTGAGGCTTGGCCCGTCTGTGCCTCACCTCTCGTTTCGAGCTTTACTTTCGAACAATAAATACCAGTTTTTAAAGAGAAAATTTGGCGCACACGAGAAATCCCATGTAGTGAGTTCGAATAAGTGCTACCATGACGTCACGAACTTTCAATTGTGACGTAACAGTTGATTGGCATGTATGGCTCTTTAGGAGTTGAGATGGAAAAATGGGGCCAATATGGCTCTTCGCACAAAAAAGGTTCCCGACCACTGATCTACAGTATAAACATTATTGATTTTCCTACGTGTAAAGGTAATTGGTAGGCCCAAGCACACCCATCAATAGCCAATTTGGTACAGAACTGCCCCTTCATCTGTCTACCTTGGATTATTCTAGCTAATAAATAAAACTTTAGGAGAGTATAAATCGATATTTGCAATTCAGAGATTATCAGTAGAATCAGGAACGGATATCTAAATATCCATACGTAGATTTCAAGCGATCAAACCGACAATGAATGTAAATGTCTCACTAGAGATCTAGACCCTCAAGCACGATTGCATACAATTCTGCAGCTGAAGGCAATGTTGTTCTTAGTTAGGATTGGGCAAATTCTAGTACAGGGGTAGTCTGTTTCCAATTCGAGCCTTCGAGTATCACTCAATACCCATCATACACACTGGAAAAACCTAGAACACAAAAATATGTTATTTTATACGATCAGAAATAAAATATTACCAGTTGAACTTGATCAACAATAATTCCGTATGTGCCCAACATGACAGAACACATTGAGAAAACCTCGCAGGTGGATCACTACTACTGAGAATTGTCATTTGTCGAATTGATAATTCTCCTTGAAAAATTAATTCTTGGTCACAAGAGGCTTATAAATTCAGTGCCGTACTCCAAAAAATGACCCTCACTACTAGACTCAGATAAAAAAAATCAGTAGTCGACTCAGATTTGAGCACTTGAATCATCATGCCCGGCCCTTCTTATGAGCGTGCATGGCAAGCATGGCACATATCAGCAAAAAAGTAGCAACAGATGGAAAGTTATCGCTTACCGTTTTTCTTAGGTACATTAGTTTGTAATAGACCGTGCACGGCGCTTCCACAGGGATTGTAAAACGGCGCTGGGTATCCAACTGCCGGAACGTAATACAGAAAGTGAGGACTGTTCAAATAGGGCCCGTTAGGATACAGCATGTATGGGTTGTATTGCCCCAAGCCTGACGGTAGTTGATTGCGGTTAATTGCTTCGCCGCCACATTGATATGGCTCCTGTGAAGGAAAGGTTGCATGTATTATAAAAGATTGAAGATTGAAATTGTGCTGAACGTTCCTTTCCTGTAAAGCAGTGCTTTTCAACCTTTTTGAGCTCCATTCGCACTTTTTTTGTAAAATAAATTTCATTCGCACAAACTAATCGAAAATTTTTATACATTAAGTAGATGAAGATTGGCCTACCTAACAAAATTTTGTTCAGATGTGCACCAAATTGACTATTATGTAGCTTAAGCTATCCAGTGCCTCATTAAAAAGGCAACATTTTTCGCTCATTTTGCTTTCAACTATTTCATTAAAACGCGCCCGTCTCGGCCAAACAATGTTGTTGGAAATTTGTACCAGAACGTCTGGTAGTGCTTGGATGGCCAGGTCTTATAATCTGTTCTGTACTCCTAGCCAAAATACAGCATATTTTTCGCGAGTGAAAGATGCTTGCTGGCAGAAATCGTTTTTGAGAGCTGACACAAAGGTCCCCTGACGCTCCTGTTTGTCGAAAGGATGAAAAACCCACATGTTTGTGTTGACCCAGCAAACACAGAATATATTGCAGATATATTTTGTATATGACTCAACTACTTCAAAATATATCTAGTCATATGTATTGTTTATATAAATCTGTCGACACATTTGCACATATATAGGACATCTTCAAAGATACTTGTATGACATTGTCATGATATCTTGCTTGACCCTAGATGAACCCTGACCCTAGGTGACCCCTGACCCTGGTTGGGTACCTGGACCTGCCACATCCTGCACTGCCCTTATCAATGAAGACTGACTGATGATTTTACAAATCATGCATGGCTTTGTTCGTGTATTAAATCAGCACAGAGCTGCGCAATCACTTCAGCAAATATTGCTGCCTAAGCATAAGTTCGAAATCGTTGTCGGAATTGTCAGACTCTGTGATGACAGCCTTGCTCCTGTTATCTTCTTTATCGCCACCCTATAACATAAATGAGTAAATTAGTACAATTGATTATTATCACTGTAGAACAGAAGTCGTTATGTGTTTGGTTGTGGGTAAAATGGGATGGTGATCTGAGTTACATTAACCAAAAGACCTCAAGCCCTCTTTCAAAAGCGACATGACCTTTACTTTTACACTGAAGATATAATTAACGCAGTTCACTTTCAAGATGAGAAACCAGAACCTGTTCAAGTTCAATAATGCCTGTCATTATAGAGAAGATTTTCATGCTATTGGCGTCATGAAGACGTGCTGCTGGGAACGGATTTCAAAACCTATCGTTTGGGCACCGGGTGAAGATTGTTCTTTACATTATCATTTTATTATTAATATGGTAATAGTTGCCTGTGAGAGGCTGATGTGATAATGATCGCTCATTCCATGTACGGCATAGTAAATATATGCAGTGGTTCGCAAACTGGGGTCTGCGAGACAATTTTTATGACTGCAAAGTACCTTCCAAAAATTCACACGATCCAGAAATTTTCGAATATTTTAACTCCCAGAGTATAAAAATTTTTAGACAGGTTATTGTCTGAACCAAAATCGAAGTTGCTTAAAATTATTTTGTAAATCAACATGAAGTAGAGTTATTCAAATTAAATTTTATTCTCCCCGTGCGAGACAAATGCGACCCGCGGAGGGAAATTGTCACGTAAATTTTCTCGTAAAGTTTGGGGACCACTGATATACAATGTTCTGAAGATGAGCGGCAAGAACAATTCACTTACAGTCCACTCATATCATAAAAGACACAACTGTCACACCACACAATCATCAAACTTAATAACAAAATTACCTTGCAAGATCCAGCAACAGTTAGAGATCTTGCAACCTGATCTTTAGTTCTTTTATCTGGGATCTCGAGGTCAGGATGAGCCGATCTGCATGCTTCTAAAACGAGATATAATTAGATGAATATATCCACTGTCCAGTAGGGCTGTTCAAAAATAACTTTTTTTTCCCGATTCAAGCCGTTCACCTCTTAAATCGTCAGGTTGCAGTAGAAAACCTTGCTCACCAAATTTCACTCGATTCCAATCAGTAAAGGCATCCGCAGATCCAATTAAAATTTTTAATTTATTATGGAAAATTAAAAAAAAAATTCCAAATTTTTCTGCCAACCCCATGAAATTGTTGAGCTGTCTTCAAAGACGTTGCAAAACAAATTTGAGTCAATTCCGACCAGTAGAAGCGGAGTTATGTGAGTTTTTCGTTGATAAATCGCGGATTATCCACCAATCAAGGATAATCCGAAGATTATCATCGAAAAACTCACATAACTCCGCTTCTACTGGTCGGAATTGACTCAAATTTGTTTTGCAACGTCTTTGAAGACGGCTCAACAATTTCATGGGGTTGGCAGAAAAATTTGGAATTTTTTTTTTTTAATTTTTTATAATAAATTAAAAATTCTAATTGGATCTGCGGATGCCTTTACTGATTGGAATCGAGTGAAATTTGGTGAGCAAGGTTTTCTACTGCAACCTGACGATTTAAGAGGTGAACGGCTTGAATCGGGAAGAAAAAGTTATTTTTGAACAGCCCTACTGTCCAGTCACAATCATGGTATATTATACATCAGCCATCAGACAACGAACAAAACTCGTCAACAACTAGAGTACTAAAGTAGATAACTTTGCACATCAGTGACGACATATGACGTCAAACGATTAAAATGTTGAAAAATCGAGGCTTTGGCTCAACTTTTTTTTACGTTGATTACGTTCAATTTCCGTCAATAACCGTTGATAACTTACGTCTAATAGTCTTTTCAAGTGTCACTCTTGCTTTTTTGACCCTTAAGACTAGGATTTCCATACTTTCTTTACAGCTATGCTGGTCATCATATTTTCGACAGTTTCCGGCAATCGTACACCCCGGAATCCCATTAAAGCGGCTACCTGTAACAACATTATATTAGTGGTACACAATACAGATGGTACTGCCTTGCATTAATGGTTTGCACCAGAATTAACAATGACATTTATGGGCATTCTAGATAAAACCATCCACACCATAAATTTCATGGTCACGCTCATCAAAGGCTTGGTTGACTTTGCGATTTCGCAATAAATCACATTGGCAATTCAATTTTGGATAATAGAACTAATTTCGAGAAGGACCCCTGCTGTGTCTGAAAATGATTCCTTGGTGTCGGCGGACACCCCTGATTTAGACTGTCAATCGCTTTGTTCGAATGAGAAACAAAAACATACCAGTTCAGACTTTGCCGTTGTTCAAAGGTGTTCCAGCTGTGACAAGGTTTCACAGGGATCTTCAATTATATCTTTCAGCAAAATTGGGGCACTCGATTGAGGTCTTTTGGAGTAATTGTCGATATGATGTCTGAGGAAATCCATCATCTGGTTTTTCTGCAACTTTATGTCTTTGATGCACAAGCTAAAAAGGATTCGATTACAAGGAAGTTGGATTGATCTTTCTATGTGATAAACTTACCATTACTTTATGACAGGCCGCGTTGTTGATGGTCAAAATTTTGTAGTTCAGCGATGATTTCAAATGAAGGAGC
The DNA here is from genome assembly GCF_051294905.1 of Botryllus schlosseri. Taxonomy (NCBI): domain Eukaryota; kingdom Metazoa; phylum Chordata; class Ascidiacea; order Stolidobranchia; family Styelidae; genus Botryllus; species Botryllus schlosseri. The sequence continues at coordinate 19,487,207 of NC_137249.1, forward strand.
ATCTGAAAAACAGCGAGACTTTATTCTCAAATTCGAGAACGCATCAAAGTGCTAGGAACTTACTGCATGACTTAGATCTCTGGCCGTTACATTCAACGATGGGATTATGCCATTCTTGAACACTCTTTTCGCTAATGATGGCAAACTTGCATTGCGAGCATCATTGATATCACTCCTGCTTGCCAGAATCATAAGATGACCGCATTCTTGAAATTGGCATGTCTTGTATCTGAATACTTGGATTACGTTTCTTCCTTGCAGGAAAAACATTATCTACAAATTATAAACGTTTTACATATATATATACCATATTGCACAGAATAAAAGGGTATACCTTGACCATCAGTTGACGCCGAACTATTCAAAAATTGTTTGTTCCGCTGACGTTTTCGTTTTGGCCGCTGCGCTTCATGTTCAGTCCAGACTATGACAAAGACGTGGGCAAGCCACTACTCTCCGCAACTTTTATTATATCACTAAAAGCTACGTTCCGTACATCTAAAACAGATGGATAATGTAGATGGCAAGGTAGGCCCACTTGGAAAACAGTACGCTAATTCTGAGTTTAAAACTTACTGGATGAGCATTTCATCTGTATCTTTTATACAGAGACCAATTGCGATTATCATATTATGGTTGCTTTTTGTTCTTGGCCTTACCGTGCTATTTGCATTCTTACGCAACCACCAGCCATGCAATTCTATTATAGATACAAACAATTTCGCACAATTCACAATTCATAAGATATAAGCTAGGAATCAATGAGATCACTTCTACATCGGTTTTCCAGCTTTTATGTATTACAGCAACAGCAACCGGTTGTTCTTGTTCAACGAAAAGCACAACAGCAAATGATTGCTCGATTTATTGATAGACTATAATACCCACCTATATTCATTTACAGCTAATTCTTCACTATGATTATATAAGAAGCATATATAAATTACCTTGCACAGTGAAGTTTTCGGTATTCTTATATAGAAATATGCTTGGATTAGCCTCGATTAACTGCGATTTCCCTGAACGCTACTAAAACCAAAACGACAACGATATCTGCACTGCAAGCCGCCATTATCAGAGCGCTTGTCTTTTGTCTGGCAGTTTGAAACCTGCGCGCCGAAACGGGTGTTCGCGTGGGGAGAAAGTGCCTCAAGCCATTGAGTCACTCGGCTACGACGGCTAGACGGCTACACTACGGAGTACGGATGAGCAGCCGGATGAGCCGGAGTAGATCCGGATTCTGAATTTGCTTTGATAGTCGGATTGTAGCAGGATTTTTCTATTGAACTATCAAATAGTATGGCATTATTTTGGCAGCAGTTTTTCGGGTTACCCAGAATTCATAAGATTTTCAAATTGCCGCCTGGATTCGGATTCCAAAATTTGGGATGGCCAAGAATCAAAATATCTGCAAAATCACGCGAAAGCGGCGTGTGACAAAAGGAAAAACATTCGATCATAGCAATTTACAACGATGTAAATTGCTATGATTCGATAGTGGCAATTATGGTGACATATCACCCCATAAGAGTAAGACATCAATAAAATTGATAGTATAGATAAATTATACCATAAAATGAAACAATAATCGAATTTGATTCCTCACAAATGTATTTTCGGCATTTTGACGAAATTTGTTGGATAAGAAAAAGATGTACTCAAGATACGTTTCCGGACAAGATATGCACAAACACAATTTTGAGATAATTAGGATAACAAAAAGATATCCGAACATGTCAGAAATATATCTCGTGTTTGCTGGGGAGGCTTTTGCGTTATGTCTTTGGAACATAAGGTGCAAAACGATCAAGGCACATTAGAGCTCGCTACCTTATGATTCCTTGCTCCAACTTCCGTCTCGCGAGTCTATGATAAGAGCAAATACCTCACGATACTCTGTGTTTTATTCTTTAGCTTAATCTCAATCTCAATCTATCCATCCATTCATAAGTTTGTTAACGGTTCTATAGCTGCTTTTAGATTACCACTGATATTTGAGTTTTTGTGGCATCTCGCGACCCGAGCCTCACCCATGAAAAGGAATTAATTTTTAATATTACAGTTGTATGCTACGATTTTACGGGCATATATGACATACAGAACGCGTACACCACAATTCTAACCAAGACAGCTCTACAAAACATGTATGACGCACGCGATTTCAAATTAGGGCGAATTAAATTCCTATGCGTATCGCAGTTGTACTACTGTCTACTAGAGGTCGACCGATTATCGGCTTGGCCGATTATCGGCGCCGATATTTGGAACTTTCTCGAATATCGGTATCGGCCAATCTAGGCCGATATCGCGACCGATATTTTACATCTAACTACAATCTACCTTTTCTGAACTGATCTGCAATTCTGTATCATGTTTTGATTTTCGGGTTATCCTAAATTTCAACGAATGTTCACAATTAAGCAATAAGTCATTCCGATTTCAGTTTTCTTGTTTGTTGTTCACCTTTCTGTGGCATGAACAAGTGCCACCTTGCCTAATATATAATATTTTTGGCGAAATAGTTCTCTGCTCCTTCCATATTAATATCGGCCTATGATATCGGTTATCGGCCTTGTGAGCGTCGAAATATCGGTATCGGCCTGTAAAAATCAATATCGGTCGACCTCTACTGTCTACCCAGATTGCAAGAACGGGACTATTCCGTGCCAACCACGGAGCTTATCCAATCCATCTCTAAAGGTTTGGCCATCCAGCATCGGTCATTTTCAGACGGAGGTTTTGTCGCCGCTTATGTTTTTGGCATCGCATTTTATCTGCGGTTGGTTCGCCAAAACTTTACGTCGTCACGTGCCCCGACGCAGAAGGGGTTGGCCTCGAAATCAATAAATCTCATAGGCCTGAACTCGCTCGTTGCACACCGCTACAGGCCTACACTAGTTAATCCCAACGGTCTTTGACCATGTTTTCCAGAAAAAACAATCGGATAAATCTTATCATAAATTCTCATGATAAAGCCATATTTTCTGCGTGTCTCGCTTATTGGCTACAGTACCCGACACAGTGACCTTGGATATGTGAAAACTATCGCAGGAATTTTTGCAATAAATTCAACAAATATTACATACATATTAACAGATAGCTCTGGCACCTTGTCGACCCAAAATTATACCCTTTGCGGTCCATACTTCCATACCCTTGAAGGAGCAAAAATTTGCGTTTCAGTAACTTGCAAATGTGAGTCTGTAATGATGGTATTTTATCCTCGTGCCACGCGCTAATCGAACATTTATTACAAAGATATGATGATTATTTAGTGAAAGAAAGTAGAAAGTCAATTTAAGTCATTTTCCCAGCCTGTCGCAGGCTCAGACGGGCTGATATACTGTAGGTTTGCCACTATAGAGATTGTAGAGATCTCTATACTGCCACTACACCAGCTTCCAAACCAGTCTTTTGGTTACGCAATAATAATAGTGCGGGAATATTAATTCATTACGGCTTGTGAGAGCTACGATTAGTGGTGCGTCGTACTAAGTTTTACAATGGCGTCGCAACCACAAAAGTTACACTGACCTTAAATTTCCTATCAGGTTTATTTGAATTATTCCAGGTCAGAATAGTTAACTATTAATTAACTACGATTTTCATTCGCATCACCTTCGTCATTCGCACTGCAATTTTTTTCATTCGCACAAGTGCAAACCGTCACACAGGTTGAAAAGCACTGCTGTAAAGACTCGATCAATAATATCAATAATAAAATCTTTAAATGCTCTTGAAAACTGAACATCTACGTAATAGGATAAAATATCTGCATATGAATGTAAATTATGGATATCGGTGCTTTACCAGAATCTTCCGCACATGATTGATTGGCATATGACAAGCATCTGTTCTCTTGTGATGAACAATTTATTTAAATACTGAATGACGGATGTCAGGGTTGTAACCAAGAAACAAAGAGAGAGAGAGAGAGAGATGATATTCCTTTTAGCCTGTATTATCAAGATGCTTTGACAACAGAGATGCGATATGACTGCAAGGTAACCTAGTCTGCACACCCCTTCTTTTTTTCTCCTCCATCCTATTCGTCGATGCTGAGAGCCTAGAAGGACAGCCGCTGATACTAGTTTTTTAGTCTTCGGTCTGACCCAGCCGGGGATCAAACCCACGATGCACCGTTCAAGAAGACTGACGCATTTCCGTTACACTATCTCGCTCGGTGAGTCACAAGGTTCGAAGCCAAAGTCAATCTTACATTTATAGTTTTGAATCGAGTCAATTTCAACTCACCACTAACTCAAGTTCGATTTCAAGATCGGCAGCTAAGGGTTGAGTTAGAGTCCACTGTTCATTATCGAAGCGAAGTCAGATTCGACTCGGGATATTGAAAATCTCAGTTGATATTGAAAGCTTCGCATTCATATTATATTTCATTTCTCACTATTAACATGACTGTACTGCTGTACAAACAAATACAAATCGGTACCTTGACTAATTTTTAAATATCGGTTCTGATACATGAAGCCTTGAAACAAGTCATATGGAATGTCTTGAGTCAAAGGACTCGATCCATTACAATCCCGACGGACGTACCTTAGACTTAGGTAATCCGGAGTGGTTGGAACATTTGTCCTGACTTCCTTCTTCGGACACAAAGCCCAAATCTTCACTGTTCTGGGAAGATTTTCTGCAAACCAAGTTAAGACTTTATCATGAAACACAAAATACTTCTAAGATATATGCAACTAGATCGGCAATTTTAGGCCAAGATTCAAGTATAGTAATCACAATTACATAAGGATAACATATTGATCCTAGCTTGTCAGACTCCAATCATATCACATAATTGTGGTTCCACACAATCTGGGAGGGGTCGATCAACTCGATTGCATTTTCACACAATTGTTATAGTACTGATTGTACCATAGTAATTGTATAGTAGCCTATAGTATAATCTTGATCGCCTCACGGGTGAAATGTGGCTCTTTCATGCCTCCATTTGGGTTTGAACTGCATTATCTATTACAAGAATTTTCTTAATTTACTTATTCTGATGATTCTCTTCAAATAAGCAGGTTTTCTCGGTAAGATAGATGGACATTAGGGCTCTTCAAAAATGACTTTTTTCTCAAATCGTACTGGCTACTTGATGAGCCCTAGTGGACATGTTCTGATTACTCGAATATCGGATTTATTATGTATTTATATTGATGCTACCTTTACTCCCACTCAATGAAATCGAATATGAAGATGTCGGCTGATTTCATCAATTTCGAAATGGGCTTGAAATTACGGGCCTGGTGAATATCAATAACTTAACCCACTTTTGCACACTTCAACTGATAACTTTGAAGAATTATCATTAATATGAAAATGCACAATACACGTGGATAAGATCTACCCACACCATTACCATTACACCCTATAAAAGCATTAATCGACCATGGTGCTCAATTTCACTATTGATATTGTAGTACTACCCCAAAATTGCACTAGGCCTAGACAAGAAGCTAGAATCTGATAGAGAAACTCACCTGCGAGGTGTCCATTTGACTGGCTTGGTATTTGGTGATTTGTTGAAATAAGTTGTCACAGAACTTTGTGGATCAAACCTATGTCAGAATATAATAATCAGAGCATAGAAAAATATGGACACTGAATTAAATGAGACATACCGGCAGTCAAAGTGAGCACGAAAATCTTCCACAGTAGTGAAATTTGCGAGAGCTGTAGCAATAGCATTGTCTTTCATCCGGCAATAGCCTTCAGACACTTTCTTTTCATGCAGTAAATTCAAGAGCACGCTTTCCAAATGAAGTATGTAATCTTTTGATTGTTGCAGGATAGCAACTTTATTGGGTGTCTTTCTCTTTCCGCAAGATTTTCTAAATAGTACAAGTAGTTGACAATGACAGCAATAAACACCTAAAAGTTATCTAATTTCATGAAAAAATAGCGGTATCCTTAACCTAACAATACTGTACCTTGCTTGAAAGCGCATTGCTCTATAGAACTTGACCAGCCCTCATGCCATGCTGGACAATATAACTTCAATTTTGGGTCGTTCTTTAGTGTCACTATGCATTACAGTACTTGATTTTATTGTTTATTTAAGTCTACCTGTATTATGAGAGCTCTTTCGGCTCGTTCGTGAATCGCGTAATAGTGTTTATGAATCGGATGTATTAGGGGTTGATGAAATTACCATTAGGGTAAGAGGGGTCTGAAGGACTCACCCCCCTGAGATTAGGTTGATCGCCCTATGAGGGCCAACACCACCGTTTTCAGGGGTTGAATGTGAATTTGAAATGGATCAATCTGATTCACGATATTAGACTTGCGTTCTCAAAAACGCAACCAATCATAGCTGAGCTTGTCACAAAAAGCGGCGACACCTGTCACATTGACAAGTCATAAAATCAAACGTGTAATTTTGTGTTGATTTGGTAAGCGAGTCATTTAGAATATTGCCAAGGGATCGTTTCATTAATTTTATTTCTTTGATAAGTTTAGGAACCATAGGTCGAGAAAATTTCGGTCATTTCAGAGTCAGATACTTTAAGTTTGAGTTGAATACGCACCGAGGCAAACTTGGTGCAGCCATTTTAAATCTTAGAACATTGTATTGGTGTCACACGCAAGTGATCGCAACAGATTTAAAGCAGTGACAAAACTTTATTAAGGGCTGAGAATGTTAACCTCATAAATAGCAGGTAACCTATAGGTGGGAGCGGATGGAAAGATCTGGACCACAACATAATATAAAAATTCCGAAAATAGGCATAAAACTCGGACACAAATTTAAAACTAAAATCCTGGGCATGTTCGTAAAATCCAGGGGTTTGGTAGCCCTAATGTAGGTAACTACTGTATCACAAGAAGAATGCAGGCAAATAACAATCTAGCTTCCTCGATCAGTTTTGCAGGCTACATCATCTGTAAAATTAAAAATTGCATTCTTCGCACAAGTTGTCTCTGAGCACAATAAGGTTTTTTAGTATATCTTGCTTCATAAAATTCAATTTTACATCGGTACAGAAATAAAACTAACATCAGGGTAGGACGAGCTTTGAAGTCTGCCACGCTATGGTAACAAGAATCCTAATTAACACAGCTAGCAACATTGACATTTTCTGTAATGTCGCTGGGTCCATGAGAGCTTACGGAAGGTGCAATTGTTTGGAACAAGTTTGGGCACCCCTGGTCTAGAATGAAGTCATCTTGTAATTCACGAGACACCTCAGTTCCATAATATGAATTGAATGCAAGTAAGAAGTAGTCTACAGAACAAACTACCTGTATCATAGCAAAATTCGTCATTAATGTAAGCTCCATTTCACTGGAGTCAAATCAAATTAATTTTAGACTACAGCCGATCATTGTAGGTCAATTCCAGGTCATGCTTAATGTAACCCAGAAGTAGCAAATCAGGAGAGAATGACAATTAGCCAACACTCCCATGTCCTTATTAATATCAAGAGCTTTACGGGGATTTATCAGCATACTGTTCAATCAGATATTTAATAGAAAATCATTTTCAGTGCAAGACATGCCTACCTCCACTTTTTACCTCCATCAGGAATGCATTTTCTTAGACGCTGATAACAGGATGCAACTTGATGCCTAAATGATAAATACCATTGTCATTTATGGAAGAATAGAAATGACTTTTTCAAATAAGAATGTCAGACAATTAAGTTGTGTGGTGATGGAGATAGGCAACTGATGGGGAATAGGGAACCTTTTCAGGTTCATCACAGTGATGAAATGATCTAAAATTATCAAGACCAGCATGTTAGTTCCATAGCCTAGAACATAGCCTACCCCTGTTACCGGTACTTTCACAAAAGAGCAATACGGTACAGACCTTGAATGAGAGAAATAGATTGTAATATGAAAATGGCTACTATTTCACTTGACAGCGATCACTCTGCGATATTCACCATGTAGGAAAGCAGTAGGCCTACAAGCCATTGACGAACAAAAGACCGCTACGTCTAGCCCCAATGTACTTTACTGGATGACTATAGGCATTGTATCACTGTTCCTTGATTGTTTGTAACAATGCTGATTTGTAACTTTGTGAGCATTTTGATGAAACTATAATGACTAAATTGACTATAATATCTCAAGAATTAGTGCAACTGTAGCTTGTAGGTTTGAAGCTAGACAGTTTCATCAGATTTCTTGCTCAGGTCGCCAACAAGATTGTCTAAGGATTAATGATACTCAATTCATATACCAGTCCGGTAGTAGGCCTAATTAATATCTCACACAAAATTGCAAACTGAAGCAGACAAACAGAGCCGACCTATGCTTTGTCTGCGATGCACGTCTTCTGTATCTGGAAATATCACGGAGTTTGTAGCTTGTTGAAGACTCACAATCTCTTGGCTTACTCATATCTAAGATTCCGTAGTATAGGCTGTAATACCAGAAGGCGTACGGTAATAAAAATTGCAGAAGAAGCGAATTTTACATAACAGTGCAATTAATTCGTCACCTTTCATCACAAGGGGCAACTAAGGATTTGTCCTGGCTATCAATATGTGATTCAGGAAAATATATTGGCATAGTAATTGCTGCTTGGAAGTAGCATCAAAATGTACAGTATCAGAACTATAGTTAAAGACCTAAAGTTGTGTCTAGGGGTGGTGACATATCTAATGTATAGTTACTTGATCATTTCATTGGACCATTTACTTCTCATTGTTAGTTGAAACAATGTCTCGCAATATGGAATATTAGTGTGAGGAATTGTCTGCAAATATTTTTGTCAAACTATCGAATGTTAACCTGGAAGGACAACGACCGATATTGCAGCTTCGTTACGCTTCGCTGACGCTGGAATCTGAATTGTTTAGCAGCAGTGACCTTTATTTTAGTCAACTCACCAAATTTTACAGAAAAAATAGCGAAATCGGCTGTTTTCAGTCTTGATCAACTAACATTTTCGATTGGTCAAAGTGTCCTCCTTTCCCGATTATAAAATATGTTAACCGTAATATTTCTCCAATTCTAAACGTAAATACTTCCTTATGCGCACGAGTAAGCACAAGTTTTCAATGTGATACCGGTCTCAGTTGAAAAGTCCGCAGCGCCAAAATAGTGCTAATGTGTGAAACTCAAAATTCCGCTGCCAGCGAATGAGAAAATGGGCCAAAATTCAAAAATTTGGCTCCCAAATTCGCCAGGCAACACTGACAGCTAAGGCGCTAGCCACCTACAGCCGGGGTATCCAACCTTTTTGGCCTAAGGGCCACACAAGATTTACGAACCAATGAGCAGGCCATTAGACTGTTGATGTCCTTTTTTCAGTCGTCCGATAGGAGCGAACCGGAATAGGTAACAGTAAAAATAGAACTTAGGTTAGTGCACATCCAAATGGATAACAATTTATGTCATGGAAACCCTGTGATCTGTGTACATTAGGGGCGTTCAAATTTCATTGGCTTAGTTGTCAAATTGCCAGGTTACCTAAATGAACATTGCACTCCAAATTTGACTCAATTCCAACCAGTAGATGCTGAAGTCAGCCAAATTGAAATTAGGTCATTTTTGAAACAATAGTATTTACGGTGGCAAATTTCGTCTCTCCAACATGACCAAAAATCTTGTTCCAGGTATGCCTGAAGTGGCAGGGAATAGGGATGTCTTATCCACTCGTTTCAACCTTGACAAGGGCCTGTGGTGGAGTTTCGATGAAGACATCGCCAGTAAACGAAAAAGCTGGAAATGAGTCCACTTCATTGGAATAGCCAAGTTAAAAGTATGGTGAGATAATTTGCAAATAGAGTCGCCTACTTTACACACTGAAACCACGAAAAGGGAATGAACTGACAATAAGCAGCTAACTACGGGTAAATATATTTCTCAAGCCAATATCTATATTCGTTGTCGGTCCAATGTAGATTTCTTCACAACACAATTTGATGTTATGATATTCTATCATTTGCTCTTCAGCGAATAATAAGACTAATGGGCATCATAACAGATCTTCTTCCTATCAAAAAGTTATCGTCCTCTCTTCACATCCTCTATATTCGGTGAATACCATCTAGTTGTATCCATATATCGTGGTAAAACACTAATACTTTTCATTATTCTATGGCAAGAAGGGGTTTCAGGTGATTTTGAGAGAACAGCAGATGACTGATGTGCTTTATAAGCTCATAGGGTTACCATTTGGCTTCCCTGAAGCTCGGAAAGTTTTGAGCACATAAAAAGCCCTAGTATCAACGCTTATGTGAAGTACCAGAAATGCTTTTTCAACTCGTAAATACTATTCATTGGCATATCCCATTCTCAATTGCAATGAGCACCATTTTTAACGCCCTGGATCAGTTACCGTCAAGTAGCAGAGAAATATTCGAACACTGGGCTGCTGAGGGATGCAATTGATGTCTCTGATATGAGAATCTGGTAATGGCGATTTTGCAATCAGTAAAAAACTTTAAAGCAAGGCCGAGAGACATTGGTATGCCCTGCATAACTGGTATAGAGCCCATAAATTTCAACATATCATGAATTATACTCAAAGCTAGTCCCAAATCCGTCTAGTCACCATCTACTTTGAAGCGCATATTTACAGGCTATATACGATGTCTGAGCGGCGTTTCTGTGACCGTACTTCACATAACTGTTGGTAGCTTGGCACTCTGCTTTATATGCTGGAAAACTTTTCAAGCCTCAAGAAAACCAAATGGCAGCTCACCAACTTTAAAAAGCGCATTAGTCATCTGGGTGTCTTTCAATATCACCTCAAAACCCTGGCCAAAGTATCAAAACATCTGCGTTCTACTAGAATGCAAAAAGCGCGACCTGATCCCAAAGGGTCTAAGAATTCAGAATCCTTTACGTAACACCTTCAGGACAACATGCTCCGAAAATTTGGCTCGACGAATGTCGAAGAAATTGATGGCACATCTGACTGATGTGCATTACAGAAGCAGAGCAAAGTTCAGGTACGATATTGAGTGTACCATAAATTTAGTTGCCAATCCCCAATCACAGCGAGAGTTGCGTGAAGTAGTTCGAAATATTTCGACAAAGGAAGTAAGAGAGATGATCATGCAGAAGGAGAATAAAATTACGCAATTACTAACGGAAAGACAGCAATCTGAAATATCACTGCCTCCTGGTGCAACAGCTGAAAGCAAAGAATCAAATCTGGCTATCGCAAATCTGTCTAGCAAAACATTGAGCCAATCTCAAATAGAAGTGCTCAGTCTGAATTTGAAATTCTGTCCTGCACAAAAACTAGATCCGTACGTGCTCGCCGGAGACGCAGACGAATTTGACAGAAAAATGAGAAATGAATTTCATTTCTACGATACCAATTCGAAAAACGATGGCTCTCAAAATGCCCAGAATACAAATGAGCAAATACACAGCAAGAAACCGAAGAAAAATATAAAATGGAGGGCCCCACACGGCGAAAACACTAATTTGGATAAATATCTGGAAAGTTTTCACAATGAGTTAAATGCAACATTCATCAGTAAATCTGACAATTGGAAAAGAAACTACGACGAAAATCTCACAAATGAGCAGAGAAGAGCAATAAGGGAACTAAAACATGACCATGACATCGTGGTAAAGCCTGCAGATAAAGGAGGAAAAGTAGTCGTTATGGATTTGAAAGACTACCTAAAAGAAGGTTACAGGCAGCTGAACGACACCGATTCGTACAAAAAATTAGCCAATGACCCAACAAAACAACACACAAAGGAATTGAGGGACATTATTAAATCTTTAGACATGTGTGAAGAAGAGAAATCGAAAATCAATAAGCCTTCTGATCCTTGCCTCGGCCGCTTTTATCTGCTTCCGAAACTACACAAGGCGGACATTCCTGGACGCCCCATTGTCTCGTGCAACAACACGCTAACAGAAAAAATATCTGGATACGTGGAAACACATCTCAAACCATTGGTGAAAAGCACACCTAGTTTTTGCCGGGACACAACAGATTTCTTGAACAAACTCAAGCATTTCAAGAAATTGAAACCAGGCACTATATTAGCTACCATGGACGTTTCGTCACTATACACGAGCATTCCACATAGTGATGGTATGAAAGCTGTGGAAAGATCCTTGGAGGAAAGTAGTCACCCAATGAAAGAAAGCATCATGGAGCTCATCAGATTCACGTTGACGCATAATACCTTCGAATTTAATAACGACATTTTTTTACAACTTCAAGGTACGGCAATGGGCACAAAATTTGCTCCACAATATGCAAATATTTTCATGCATCATTTTGAAAAAGATTTTATGGAAACCCAGAAATTGCGACCTATATTCTACACCAGATATATCGATGATATATTTATGATATGGACCCACGGAGAAGAATCACTAATAAAGTTTCACGAGTCCATAAACGGCTTTCATCCAAATATCCGACTAACTATGGAACACTCGACGAACGCCGTCCCATTCCTCGATACACTCGTCAATATCGAAGAGAGTTCTATTACCACATCACTTTATCGTAAACCAACGGACTCCGGTAAAATATTGAACTATCACAGCTTTCATCCGATGCACTGTAAAAAGGGCATAATATACAGCAAGGCTCTTCGTATACATCGTATTTGCTCAAAGAAAGACGACAGGGATTATCATCTGAAAGTTCTAAGAGATGAACTAATAAATTCTGGATATGATCAAAATCTGATAAAGATCCAAATTAACAAGGCTATCAACGTTCCACGAGAAGAACTCCTTGGCAGCACTAGTAGTGATGGCAAAAAAGAACACAGAGTGCCGATGGTTACTACATATTTTCCCGGGGCGGAAAAGATTCGTAAGATGCTACGGAAACACCAAAGTATTTTGGAAAATGATCCAAAATGTAAAGAGGCATTCCCAAGGAGGCCACTTCTAGCCATCCGACAACCCCGAAACTTGCGAAGCATTTTGGTGCAAAGCAGATTACCTCATACAATACAAAAAAACGTTGTTGAAAATTGCGGACAAACTTCGTGTAAGACGTGTCCAATTCTCGACACCAGCACCGTGATTACTAGAGGACAAACTAATCACAGGACCAAAGGCCAGTACACATGCAAATCTGATAATGTGATATATTTAATTCGTTGCAAAAAGGGATGTGATGCTGCGTGGTACATTGGCGAAACTGGCCAACCACTCCACAGAAGAATAAATAGTCATCGACATGACATTTCTAAACGAAACAGATCGAAGCCTGTCGGTGAGCACTTTTCTTCTGCGGGACACTCGGAAAATGATATGATTGTTAACGTGTTGGCCGGGAACATCGAGGACTCAACCCTGCGTAAGGCCACTGAACAGAAATACATCGACCAATTCAATACGTTCCATCAAGGGCTTAATATAGATCGGGGGTGCATGTCACATTACACCATGCGAATCTGCAGTTGAAAAATTCGGTGCATATGTATTTAATCATTGTATATACGCTTTCAAACCTCATTTTCAGTGCCATAACTTGCTGTAGTCCTTTCAAATTACAATTTCGATTATATTGTCTATGACGTTACAAAGGTACAAACTTTTTCGGCCTGAAAGTTATCTTCTCTGTGATGTCACAATACGCGTATATGTTTGAATCCAGAATCGCTTTGCGTTATTTTCATTTTAACACCTGAAGAAGGAGCGGAGCTCCGAAAGCTCGTGTAATAAATAAAATTATTACGTTGCAAGTGGACGCTAAATAGGGTGTGAAAGCAACCAAGATCCTAATATTATCTATATCGTCTGCTATCGGTTCAAAGAATTATTCAACTATGGATCACACCAGAAAATGCCGAATTAAAGTGGAAAGAATCGCAAAGAAGATTGCTCGCAAAAACGCGGACATCTTTTTTCTGTCCGAATGCAAAAAGCGCGACCTGATCCCAAAGGGTCTAAGAATTCAGAATCCTTTACGTAACACCTTCAGGACAACATACTCCGAAAATTTGGCTCGACGAATGTCGAAGAAATTGATAGCACATCTGACTGATGTGCATTACAGAAGCAGAGCAAAGTTCAGGTACGATATTGAGTGTACCATAAATTTAGTTGCCAATCCCCAATCACAGCGAGAGTTGCGTGAAGTAGTTCGAAATATTTCGACAAAGGAAGTAAGAGAGATGATCATGCAGAAGGAGAATAAAATTACGCAATTACTAACGGAAAGACAGCAATCTGAAATATCACTGCCTCCTGGTGCAACAGCTGAAAGCAAAGAATCAAATCTGGCTATCGCAAATCTGTCTAGCAAAACATTGAGCCAATCTCAAATAGAAGTGCTCAGTCTGAATTTGAAATTCTGTCCTGCACAAAAACTAGATCCGTACGTGCTCGCCGGAGACGCAGACGAATTTGACAGAAAAATGAGAAATGAATTTCATTTCTACGATACCAATTCGAAAAACGATGGCTCTCAAAATGCCCAGAATACAAATGAGCAAATACACAGCAAGAAACCGAAGAAAAATATAAAATGGAGGGCCCCACACGGCGAAAACACTAATTTGGATAAATATCTGGAAAGTTTTCACAATGAGTTAAATGCAACATTCATCAGTAAATCTGACAATTGGAAAAGAAACTACGACGAAAATCTCACAAATGAGCAGAGAAGAGCAATAAGGGAACTAAAACATGACCATGACATCGTGGTAAAGCCTGCAGATAAAGGAGGAAAAGTAGTCGTTATGGATTTGAAAGACTACCTAAAAGAAGGTTACAGGCAGCTGAACGACACCGATTCGTACAAAAAATTAGCCAATGACCCAACAAAACAACACACAAAGGAATTGAGGGACATTATTAAATCTTTAGACATGTGTGAAGAAGAGAAATCGAAAATCAATAAGCCTTCCGATCCTTGCCTCGGCCGCTTTTATCTGCTTCCGAAACTACACAAGGCGGACATTCCTGGACGCCCCATTGTCTCGTGCAACAACACGCTAACAGAAAAAATATCTGGATACGTGGAAACACATCTCAAACCATTGGTGAAAAGCACACCTAGTTTTTGCCGGGACACAACAGATTTCTTGAACAAACTCAAGCATTTCAAGAAATTGAAACCAGGCACTATATTAGCTACCATGGACGTTTCGTCACTATACACGAGCATTCCACATAGTGATGGTATGAAAGCTGTGGAAAGATCCTTGGAGGAAAGTAGTCACCCAATGAAAGAAAGCATCATGGAGCTCATCAGATTCACGTTGACGCATAATACCTTCGAATTTAATAACGACATTTTTTTACAACTTCAAGGTACGGCAATGGGCACAAAATTTGCTCCACAATATGCAAATATTTTCATGCATCATTTTGAAAAAGATTTTATGGAAACCCAGAAATTGCGACCTATATTCTACACCAGATATATCGATGATATATTTATGATATGGACCCACGGAGAAGAATCACTAATAAAGTTTCACGAGTCCATAAACGGCTTTCATCCAAATATCCGACTAACTATGGAACACTCGACGAACGCCGTCCCATTCCTCGATACACTCGTCAATATCGAAGAGAGTTCTATTACCACATCACTTTATCGTAAACCAACGGACTCCGGTAAAATATTGAACTATCACAGCTTTCATCCGATGCACTGTAAAAAGGGCATAATATACAGCAAGGCTCTTCGTATACATCGTATTTGCTCAAAGAAAGACGACAGGGATTATCATCTGAAAGTTCTAAGAGATGAACTAATAAATTCTGGATATGATCAAAATCTGATAAAGATCCAAATTAACAAGGCTATCAACGTTCCACGAGAAGAACTCCTTGGCAGCACTAGTAGTGATGGCAAAAAAGAACACAGAGTGCCGATGGTTACCACATATTTTCCCGGGGCGGAAAAGATTCGTAAGATGCTACGGAAACACCAAAGTATTTTGGAAAATGATCCAAAATGTAAAGAGGCATTCCCAAGGAGGCCACTTCTAGCCATCCGACAACCCCGAAACTTGCGAAGCATTTTGGTGCAAAGCAGATTACCTCATACAATACAAAAAAACGTTGTTGAAAATTGCGGACAAACTTCGTGTAAGACGTGTCCAATTCTCGACACCAGCACCGTGATTACTAGAGGACAAACTAATCACAGGACCAAAGGCCAGTACACATGCAAATCTGATAATGTGATATATTTAATTCGTTGCAAAAAGGGATGTGATGCTGCGTGGTACATTGGCGAAACTGGCCAACCACTCCACAGAAGAATAAATAGTCATCGACATGACATTTCTAAACGAAACAGATCGAAGCCTGTCGGTGAGCACTTTTCTTCTGCGGGACACTCGGAAAATGATATGATTGTTAACGTGTTGGCCGGGAACATCGAGGACTCAACCCTGCGTAAGGCCACTGAACAGAAATACATCGACCAATTCAATACGTTCCATCAAGGGCTTAATATAGATCGGGGGTGCATGTCACATTACACCATGCGAATCTGCAGTTGAAAAATTCGGTGCATATGTATTTAATCATTGTATATACGCTTTCAAACCTCATTTTCAGTGCCATAACTTGCTGTAGTCCTTTCAAATTACAATTTCGATTATATTGTCTATGACGTTACAAAGGTACAAACTTTTTCGGCCTGAAAGTTATCTTCTCTGTGATGTCACAATACGCGTATATGTTTGAATCCAGAATCGCTTTGCGTTATTTTCATTTTAACACCTGAAGAAGGAGCGGAGCTCCGAAAGCTCGTGTAATAAATAAAATTATTAAGTTGCAAGTGGACGCTAAATAGGGTGTGAAAGCAACCAAGATCCTAATATTATCTATATCGTCTGCTATCGGTTCAAAGAATTATTCGACAATTATATGGTAATCACCAAATATCGCGAATGACATGAAATGACAAGAATACAATAACTTTTAATTAGAGGAAAAATTGTGATGATTATAATGAGCCAAAGGCGAGATCGCTCGAGTATCCTATCGATACACGACCCTAGTTCACTACACTACATAGATAGAAATAGAAGATATTTTCCATGAGTCACAATTCACTTGCAAGAGGAGTATAGGAGTGCAGAAAAGCAAATGTTATGATATCATAATATCACAATGCATTGTGAAATACAGTCACAAACTTTGTTTGGATTTTGTGCAGAGGTGGTCAAAGTAGTCAAGAAAGCTACTCAAGTAGAAGTAAAAGTACTTCTTCCATAAGCCACCTAAAATTACTTTTTGAAGTAGAAGTAGAATTGACTGGCTTCAAATCTACTCAAGGAAGTAGTTTTGAAAACAGTCTTAATTCGTTCACATGGACTGTCAAAAGCTGCAAATTAACCTACCGGTATGTGGAAGGTGCAGAGAGCTTGATTCGTATTGATACATCTCAGGAGGTATCAATTTTCGACAGAATAAGCATTCTTTCGCATCATGGGATGCAAATGATAGTATTGATATGAAAATGTAATACTAACCCTTTGTTCACTATAAGACCCCGTTTTAGAGAATATTATGGCATGGCGCCCTCCCCCATATTATGCGGCCCCAAGTTTAGGCGAAGAGCAATATGGAGGAGCTGTATCGGATATGGTTTCAACACTTTGCGCGATTAGTATACGTTAATAACCAATATTGTGGATCGTAAAATTTATATTTAGTGTAGCTTTATTTTCGGATGAGAGGCATTGCTACACTTGCTTTTATGCTTCAACATGTATGCACTGCAGACAAAAGAACTGAAAGTAATTATAGCTCCAAGTATGATACTCGGAATTGAAAGTGAAATACAAATACCACATCTAAAAAGCGGAGGATAGGTACATTTTATGTCTTTTGTCCATAAAGCTTCAAAGGTGATCTGCTAAAAAGATGTCCTGAAGAAATAGAATACTGTACACTAGGCCCAATTTTGACATGAATCTTGTGACTGGACATCTTCCGTTGAAGTCGGTATCTAATCCCCCTTGGCGTGTACGACATATTTCCTACATAACATTGGCTGATAACTATATAAAGTTTGATCTCTGCGTGACTGCTGGAGTGTGAAACCCTTGTGGGAATTTCAATAAAATGCAGCTCCATTACGGTGGCGTTCTGAAGAAAACAGCTGCGGCCAAATTTTTTTTTTTTCGTTTTGCCCTTTAATTTGAGACCACATCATTTTTGAAGTGCAGTGCCCCGGCTTTAATATTCATAAAAGTCAAGTAAAGCCCAGAAATTTTGCTGCGCTTCGCGCACAGTAGTTAAGTAGTAACAAATATGTTTCACGGAAGTATCAGTGAATATAATTTAGGTACCGGATTGCTTGGTTCTGCTCACACCGCATTGTCGCCCATATCAAATATTTCATCACAGTAAATATGGCCCATCATAACGTTTGAAACTACCGTTTAGCAATCTAGCAATTACCTATCATATCGTAATCTTAGAATCCCATGTTGTTTCGAACAAGGTTACAACACACTACCAGATAACCGCATCGACCTAACAGAATAGAAAGGCTATCAAACTAACACACGTCAGGCGGGTGAGATACGGTCTGACGATTTGATCTGACCATCGAAATTTGTTGCAGACCTTAGCAATCACCAGAGCTCACATCAGAGATAGATGGCGATGGCCCAATTAGGGTCTTTGGGACCACTTCACGTCCACTCCTACTCCTGTGTGCATACTGTAAGCCAGGGGTGGGCAAACTACGGCCCCCAAAACCGGTCTGTGCGGCCCGCGAGAGTCTAAAGAAACTTTATAAAAATATTGATAGAATGCGTACTAAAAATAGATATATTGCAGGGACTTGATTAAACTATTTCTTAGTATAATTCACCATGATAATTATAAGACAGTAGTTCTCAAACTGGGGTGCGTGAAAGCATCAGAAGTGAGGCGCGAAGCTGAGCTCAACTAGAAAAAATTGTTCGTGCTCCGCGCAATTTACCGACAATTTCATAATTGTTGCTCTGTATTTAGTCTGAATTTCACATTTAAAAATCTCTCATGCACAGTCGTAACCTCCCATGCCATCAAACTATCCGTTAGGTTGCTAGCAACCACTAGTAACCTGGTTGCGTTTTGTGATATGACAATAACGGGGCGAGAAATCTTTCACCATCATACGGGGGGGCGTGTCTTAAAAAGTTTGAGAACCACCGTTAGAAGGTTAATACTTCCTATACTATTTTTTATGTTTGATTTCGGGCGCGACAGCCCGATCTCAAGGCCCAGACAGTTTGAAAGGTTTCAATTGCTTAACAGCATAGAAATCCTAAACGAGATTGACATAATTCTGATCACGAGTGGGATCTCAGATTAGCCATTTCAGTTTTAATTATTTCAGAGATGTGCTAAGAAAAACGATTTGCACGTGTCTTAGGTAGATTTGTTCTCTTTATGCATAGATTCTGGGCATTTATATTTTATCTACACAATAGTAGAAGCGTGTTTGAAGCTCACATATAGTTATGATTCTGTAAGCATTGCGTGTCCTGGAACTGAACCATAAGTGAAATTAGTAAATCTATGAACAGATCGCTGCTCACAGATTCAAATTTTAATCTTGTTCTAAGAATAGGAACAACCGACTTTCATCTCTATAGTTTTGACAAATTGGTTATTGAAGTCGACCAGCCTATGAAATCTCACCACTATCTTTCTGACCCGTGTACGATATCATCAAAGCAATATATTTTTGTTTTAAATAAGCACATATGTTATCCCCATGTTCTCACTACACTACAAAAGAAACTTAGACAAATTTTGTCTCAAATTTAAGAAATGAGGATGATTTGGTCTCATTTTCTGCAATTCTGGTCTCACTGATGAATTGAGGTCTTAAAATTGAGACCGATTCAGCTTTTTAAAGGTCAACTGCATCCTAAAATTGACTTTGCCTTATATCGTACGTTATGTGGTTAGGAATATGAATAAAATAATAAAAATTGAAATTACACAATAGTTTTCAAGTAATTTAAATTATAAATCGAAAAGCTGAAAAACGGATATGAAATCATTCAGCTATGAAATGACGTCATTTGAGTGACACGGCTAAAGTCCTGGTATAGCTCAGTGTGGTAAACAGATAGTTATTAGTGTTGGGATTGATTTTGATACTGGATTTGATTGTGAATATGGAAGGTATGAAGAAGATGAGGCACGGAGGTACATCTGGTGTCGCGTATGGTTGCTCGAATACGCGATATTCGGTACCCAAAGTGTCTTTTCATCGCTGTCCAAACCCTATTGCTGGAGAGGATTATGAAGACTGTGAAAGTGATATCCAATCTCTGTCAAGTGATGATAGCTTCCACCCAACAGAGTTAGATGGCGAGTCAGAGTGAGTACTTGAACAGTGTAATCATATTTGTACCAAGTCTTCACCAAGATATTGTGATTTGCGGGCATTCAGATTCAGAGGAATGTCTGGAGAATAGCAAGACCCAGTTTGTGATTGTGGACAGAAATAAACTGGTGAGCATTTTTCAACATTGTCCAATGTGTCAATCAGAGTCGGACGTGCAAGAGTCTGGTTTAGGTAGCACACTGAGAATCAAGCAAGATTGCACAAACTGCTCATACTCCAGATTTTGATTTACGGGTAGTGTGGATGCCGTTACATCCTTTAAAGATGAAATAGCCTACTTGACTGTATCAAAAAGAAACAAACTGCTTCATTCAGCATATATACATGATACATATAGGCCTAAATTCAAGTTACAATGAATAGCATCTTTGATTCTGTTGTTTACCATTATGACAATCCATTTTCAGATTCATTGGCATATGAAAGGATTTGCGATGTTCTCTACTCCACGCGAATGAAAAATGACATACGCCATCTATCGCCGAATGGAAACACTGCTGGAAGTGAATCATTCAATGCCCTCCTCAATCATTTCTGCCCAAAGTTATATCACTACAACCATATTTCAGTCAAAAAGCCAGGTAGGTACCTTGCAGTGTCTTGGCTATTCAAAACAACCTACCGGTATATCAGATTTTCGCATAATTACTAGCCTCATCAATTATGCATTTTTGTAGGATGCAGTTGGCAATCCTGCATTTCAATGAAAATTGCTCGAAAACTCGGAAAATGTCGAAAGAAGGAGCACCGCGGTCAAATACCCGAAGTAAAAAAATGGGAAATGTACGGTCCACAAGATACTTGAAAATTCAACATTTGGTAACTGCCGTCGATCTGACTGCATCATAAGATTTCGTCATATTGTTATGCCTGTTCTAGATTACTGCAATGAGCTTGTCGAAGAAGTTCAAGCACTCATCAGAACTGGACCAGAAACTGTTGAGTTGAGCGATTGTGCTGAGACCGTTCCACCTCCTCTGACTAGCAGCATAATCAAAATTAGCAGAGAGGAAGCTATTGCCTGACCGACATAAAACCCGATATGCTTTTCTGCCTGACACAGTAGTTATTTTGGTCGAAGAGTTATTTGCGTTTATTATTTGGAATACAACTGTACATTCACAATGTAGCGTTACTGAACTGGAATCCTTTGTAAGAATTTGACGTAAATTTTGTTCGGACAAACAGAATTTGACGTTAATTTTGTTCGGACAACAGTAACAACGCATGCAGGCAGGATTTTCCGCTGGTTTTTGCCCCAGAATCCCCATACCCAGCGAACACAATTTCTGTAGGCAGTATGTTTCAACTTCCTGAAAAGTGAAAACAAGTGTATTAGTGCGAGAAAAGTATTTGGCGACCGAATCAGACTTTCATCCCATTCATGCATTGAACTCGATGTTATTATTCTGCGGCCATATTCCTGTTGATATCCATAGTAGAACATCTCCAATACGTCAACGCCCAGACACACTGAATTGCATCCTGGCAATTCTGTGATACACTTTAATTCTGTAGGTAACTCTCGGAACCTCCTTACAGCAAAAACTTATCAAGATATCAGATATCAAGATACATGACTGAAACGAGCTATTACACTACAGGCTATATATACAACTGTATTTCATGTAGTCTCGACGAGTGGCTTGCGCTGAGCAAGCTAGGCTGATCATGACCCATCATATGAAGCTGCAAGGGGTTCCACTGACGTGGGATCGCATCAACACCTGAACCAATCCGGCATTTAAACGGTAATTTTGTAAGTACGTGCAAAAATGATACTTACATTCGGCATCCGAGTACTCGGACTCAGTCTCAATATCACTTGACAAATCCGTTACAATGGAAACCTCGGCTATAACTATATACTATCTATACTATAACTGACTAGAATAAAAACCGCGAGAACACAAACAGCCGCTGTGACCGGTGTTGATGGAATGTGTCACTCACTTGACGTCACAATGCACATTCTGCTTTTTCTGTAAACATGCCAATATTGGAACGTTCAGTCAAAATTACGGCAATTTCCGATTGAGTTGAAACACGGAAAGTCGGTAATTTCGTTATGAAAAAAAATTCTGAACATGATTCCGCAAAGTTGTCATGAAGATGCAGTTGACCTTCAAGACCATAAATAGGGTCCATCAAACCACTAGGTGTCGCCAAACTTGAGGTGGTAACCGCCGTTGTTACGTACGCGGTTGCCGTTATCAGAAACCTGTAGGTTACTTTCTCGATTGTGTAAGGGTATTTTATACGGAAATAATGACTACAACATATTCTACGGGGACCGTGAGCTCGCTATAAAATGAACTAAAGCTTCGGAAAGCTTCTACGGAAGGAAATAAGGCCGATTTGATAACTAGATGAGTATGTGAAATTGTCAACTAAATGTCGGCTACCCGCAGCTCAGCACCAGAAGTTACGTCTTGAATGATGACTCATATGTATGAAAAAACTTCATTAAATTAAAATTGCCACACCAGATTGCAAAATACTTAGTAACGGCTCCTCGACTCAAGGTTTAGTAGATTCTTCTACTTTTCATTCATTGTGCATGCAAACTGTGCATCCCTCTTTGCATCGCCTAGGCGCATGTGGGTGTCTGATTTCGAGGACTACCGTTCTCTAAGTCGCTTCGACACCTTGCTATCTTTTTATTGTATTGCATTCTTATAGTGTTTTGAAATGATGATGAAATTTTAAATAAAGCTGATACTGAACTCCAAATCATCCATACTGCTTATCCTTCATAATTGCATCTATCGTTGTTTATTCTCAGACTCGGGGCATATGATAGAAACTGCAATTTTCAGTTTGAAACCACCGCTCAGTCAACATCTGCGAACTAAGAAACCGCTCAGCCATTTGTATGGTCAAAAGATGGTTATCAAAGCCTTACAGAGACAAACTTTATACCAAAAATTTCAATGAAACTTGTGGAAACTTATTTTATTATGAGATACAAAAGGGAAAGGATAGTTGGAGACGTAAAAGCTATTGAAAATGGAAAAGCCATGGTTTCTGCATTAAAGGGAAGGCATGTTCAGCATTGACCATTGGGACAGATGTTTTTTTCAGTGGCATTGTTGCTGCTGAAATGAAGAGAGATGTCCTATATCATGTTAAGGCCAGAATGGCACGGGATGGAGTCATTTTGAATGTGGGATGTGAGTGTCCTAGATGAAAAGGACCTACAGGGTCTTGTAAGCATTTGGCAGCACTTTGCCTCATGGTTGCTGAGTACACGGAGCATGGTCGACTCTTCATTGATGAGTCCTGCACTGAGAAACTTCAGACATTTCATCGGTCCCAGAAATTATACACAGGTATCGGAGCTTTTTCACGATCGCGAACGTCCCAGAATCACTCTGAAACATTTTGGTATTGATTCGGTCTTTCAATCTGAAAAAGTAAAGGATAAATTCACAATGCAAACAGAAATAGGCAGGCAATCTGAACTCTCACGATAGACTATCAAACTTGACTCTTAATGTATTATTCTATATTTACGCTTAGGTAAAATTTCAAAAATGAAAGACTTATATCAACCTCCGTCTGTTACAATTGCTCTATTGGAAACAAGCAGCAATTACAGGGATCATGTGCGGTCTACATTTCTGAATTACTGTGCCACTACGTCTAAAATCTGGCTATAAGATACGTATACAGCAAAGCAGATCTCCAACAAGCAGCTATATGGACCATGACTACCCGGAATTGCCATTCACTGAATACTGGATAGATCGTTCTTTGAAAGTGAGTAACAGAATAAGGTTTATAACTGAGAAAGTGAGTAAGCCACAATAGTCAGTTTTACTACAAAGCGTCTAAACATGCATATGGCGGTAAAAATTCTGGACAGGCAAATAATTAATTTTTATGAACTTGACCATCTAAACTAAATAGATAACTGATGAGGAAGCGCAACGTATTCAAGAAACAACATTACTGCAGACACAGAGTGAATGCAAAAAATGGCACCACGACAGAGAGTGGAGAATTAGTGCATCGCAATTTGTGGCGGTTATAAAGGCAACAAACACGAGAAATATTGAGTTACTGTGTGAGAATATTTTTGCCTCCAAAAGTTTATGCTCACCAGCTATTTACATGGTAGAGCATGCGAACATACGGCAATTGAAGCTTTCACGACTGTAACCGGCATAGAGGCAGCCCAATGTGGACTCTTGATTAATCCCGAGTTTCCATATCTGGGAGCAACTACTGATTCGCAAATTTCACCAGACGGCCTTGTTGAAGTGACATGCCCATTGCCCATACAATGGCCGAAATAGCCATATCACAGCAGCTTCAATCTATTTATTCCCCTTTCTTGTGATCGAAAATCAGAAAAGTGAGCTGAAAAGAAACCACAATTATTATCACCAAATAAAGGCTAACTTGGATTAACAACTAACTATAGAAAATATTTTATTTTGCTGTTTACACTTTCAAAGATTTATTTACAGAAAATATTAAATTTGATAAGCATTTCTTAGAGAAATATATTTTACTGCCATTAGTTCACTCCTATGAAAATCATTGGACGAAATTCTTTTCAAATAAGTTACTTTGTTAGGATTGGTTATATGTTATATTCTTTTGATGTTCAGTTCAATAAAACTATTGTTTTGTTTACCTGTTGTTTCTGAATTAGCGGAGCGAGGCAGCATTCAAGGCCTAAGATTTCTTTTTAGCAGTCTGGAGTGCAGTGTTTACACAAGTAGCGTCGCTTCATACTCAGGGGTATGAGAGTAATTTACATACACCTGCGAAACAAATGTAACATAGGAAATTACCGTTATGTTGTGTGGAATCTTCTTGCACCTTGTAAGCTACATCACATTTACTTATTACGCTTGCGCAATCAAGAAAATTCCCTTTCTCGACCGTCTCTTGTCTAGCTATATTCTGGTGCTGACATTCATCCTCCTCCAAATCAACGGTTAAAATACTTCTCCAAGAAACCATTTTCTCTTTTCTAGCAGACGGTAGCTTAGATACCGGTGTGCTAAATTGAAAAACGGACGGGACGGCATTTTTCAACTTTCTGTAACGGCGCTTACCGAGTGATCCAGTTGCACGTAATCTTTTTCCATAAAATGACTACTACAAACGCGGTCGCGATCCAAGTCAGGGCTCCACATTTCTCCTAATCGCTACTCGCCACTTCAACTGTAAATCCATGTCAGTGGGAAACATGTGACCCTAGGATGTACTATTACATCTAGGGGCACAGCAGTACTGCGGCATACCTCCGTTGAGAGCTTACAATCCTAATCAATCAAACTACAAAGACGACTCACGGTACTGACCCGTTGTCAAAAGCCCCCAGTAAGTTCTCTAGTAGAAGTTAACAACTCAAGTCTAGCGCCACTAGCGGATATTCTGATTTTGCTTGACGGACCCTATTGTCACAATTATTTGGTCTTAAAAATGAGACCGATAAAACATAGTCGTTTACAGCGGTAAACGACTATGGATAAAACGCATCAAGACCAATAAAACGCATCTTATAAGACATATTGTGCTTATTACAACAGTTTATGCTGTGTCAGTATTTTTGGTCTTAAAATTGAGACCGATTCAGCTTTTTAAGACCATATATAATTGTCACAACTATTTGGTCATAAAAAGAAGACCAATAAAACGCATCTTATAAGACATATTGTGCTTGTTACGACAGTTTTTGCTGTGTCAGTATTTTTGGTCTTGTTTTTAAGACAAATTTTGCTAATCAAGAAACGACATGATTTGTGGTCTTAAAAATGAGACCGGAAAGTTGACATGGGCCAGGAGCTGCAAGATATAAGTAGCTTGTTGAGACAGTTTTTAATGTGTCAGTATTTTTGGTCTTGTTTTTTAAAACAAATTTCACTAATCAAGAAACGACATGATTTGTGGTCTTAAAAATGAGACCGGAAAGTTGACATGGGCCAGGATCTCTAAGACATAACTAGCTTATTGAGACGGTTTATGATGCCTCAAGTTTTTTTGGTCTTGTTTTTAAGACGAATTTTGCTAATCAAGAAACATCATGGTCCGTAGTCTTATAAATCAGAATGGTAAATTGTCTTGAGCCCGTAGCACAAGACGTAATTAGCTTTCTTTGACAAATTTTGATCCATATGGGTCATTGCAAATACAATCTAGCGGTGACTTTAGAGCGGAGAGCCAAAACGTATTTGGTGGTGCCATGTTTGTCGATTTTTCGTTGGTCACATGTCACACTTCAAATAAGTCAAATACAGGATGCATTTGCGCCAGAAAAAGAATTCAAAGTACCGTACCTTGTCACTTTTCACTGACACAATGGTGTTGGCACGTCGCACCCACCACAAATACTATTACATACTCAGACTACACTATATATTGTTTGGAGGATGGTATACAACTTGGTAAGTGTTATATAGAATTATAATGTTTTATTATAGAATGTAAACGTGGAATGGCAGCGACCGATTTTGAAGCTTTGTTCCGCTTCACTGAAGCTTTACTCAGACATATTTTACGGCGGCTACTGTAGGATTTATGGCAATCCAAAAGTTGTCTTCCAGAGCTCAGAACTTACTGAATCTGGTATTGATCGAAAGCTACTGTCACACTGAATCCGAAAATGTAAATGAAAATATGATCAGGCACTGGGCCGCTTAGAATTCGCCCTTCAAGTCTGAATTATCGGCATTGTCCGAACAATCGAAGAGCCGCAATGGGTCATTGTTGTGGTCATTGTTTTGCGTTCATTCGATTATTCTGAACAATGCAGATTTTAGATGTTGAGGGTGATTTATCATCTAAGTACGGAGCCTGATCGTATTTTGATTGATATTTTCGGAATCAGTGCAACAGTAGCTTTCGATCAAGACCAGATTCAGTAAGTTCTGAGCTCTGGAAGACAACTTTTGGATTGCCATAAATCCTACAGTAGCTGCCGTAAAATAAGTCTGAGTAAAGCTTCAGTGAAGCGGAACGAACCTGCAAAATCGGTCGCTGCCATTCCATGTTTACATTCTATAGTTATATAATGGGTAGGCTATATAATGAATTGCAAATCAGGTATGTTATGCTTCCCTTCATGCAGAACCTAACACTGACATGAATACCCACACAGCTCGCGTGGGCGACAATGGTCTTATTTTCGATTAATTTCAGTCTTACTTTTGAGACGAAAAATCGGTGTAAGACCGATTGGTCTTCAAGACATTTTTTTCTAAAAAGTCACTTTAAGACCATAAGACCAAATTTGTCTTATTATTTTTTGTAGTGCATATAATCAAATACCAATATCGCGTTTTGGTTTATAATCTCATTTTATATAGTGCGGCCCGCGAATGGATTCAGAATGAATGTGGCCCGCGAGCTCAAAAGTTTATCGACCCCTTCTGTAAGCGAATCATAGCTAGTGTGACGTCATATCGACCAAAACTTTAGATGAACCATGGATAACTAACCTACGCATGTTCCGCGCACACTTACCTTGAAAGTTCGTACCGTAGCGCAAATAGAAAGAAACAAAAAAACAAGTAAAAATTACCTTGTGATACTTCATGTTTCGTACCCTCTTTCACAAGATGAAATAAAAATAAGAAAAGAAATAAAACTATGAAAACGCCATAATCACAAGTATGTGTATTGAGAGCTGCAAAAAGATATGTCGGGTCGTGGGCCGGTAAACTTGAATGCTGACTAGTATTATAATAGGCTTACCATATTTTGGAAATCTAAAAAGAGGACACTTTTTCAGAAATTTACAACTTGCAAAACCGGAGTAGAATTCTCAAAAACCGGTGAATTTTTCCCACTTTGTGATCGGATGACTAAAAAAAAGGTCATCTTTTCCGCTCAGAGCTCAAAATACCGTTTTTCTGTCCACATTGTCAGGTGGATGACTAAAAAAAAAAGTCATATTTTCGCTCAGAGCTAAAATCACCGTTTTTCACTCCGAAATACCCGCAGGAGCTTCACTTCTGTGCTAATTTGCGGCATATCACTCGCAATTTGCTCTAAATCTTACCTAAATTTTCAAAAAAGAGGACAAAATCTCAAAAAAGAGGACAGAAGGGCGTCCTCCGAGGACACTTTCAAAAAAGTCAAAAAAGAGGACTAAAAGAGGACAAAAAGAGGACGTATGGTAAGCCTATATTAAAAGCTATAAATATAATGTGCGGTATTAGACAGAGTAAAATATAGATGACAAGAATGTACGGATCTTCTCATTCAATTTAATAACTTCGTAGTTAATGCAGATTCAACGAATTTTTAGCGGTATTTGCTTTTGTAGCAATAGCTCAGTGTATTTTTCAAGATTTAGCGACATCTAGCGATTTTTAATACCATTTTTGCGATTTGGTCCATCTCAAAGTCACTCAACTATGACATATGTCATAGTTGAGTGACTTTGGTCCATCTGGAGTCTGAACGTGGCAACTCTGGGAGCCCGGAGACGAGATGCGATATTGGTATCGGACGTCTGGTAAGATGCTAAAATGACTTGAGTCAACTTTTTCAGATGACTTAGCTCACGTTATCGTAGACGTGTAGTAATCGATCTATCACAGTGTATTTCTGTTCTATAGACTGCTTAGTGGTCACCTCAACTTGTATCATGGACAATATTGGGCACTTCTTCGTTATTCCCCATCATATTTAGAAGTGATCCCCGTGAAACCAATAAATGTTTACCCTGAACATGTGATAATTTATATACGTAAATTTTTTTTAGCAATGTGGTCAGACATGCCAATCCAACCTGGGTTTTTCCACCCAGATCTGGGTTTTTCGGGCATCACCTTCGTTTCTGGGTTTTTGTCCTGGGAATCTGGGTTTTTTCAACATCATGTTCGCCAGGTTAATTTTATGTTCGAAAATCAATTAATATTAGTTTAATTAATTTATAAGATAATGTTTAAAAATGCACGAGCTTCAGTTGTCGATTGACTGCTTGATTGCTGCATTGTAGAGGGATTTCGTTCTATTGTAACCGCAGAGTCTTGAGAAACGGTTTGCGTACTAAAATGAAACGCTGTGATGTGGATGGAGCTTTATTGCATACCAACTTCCAGCTTGCAGATAGTTATATTCATAGGGCAACTCATTGGAATTTGGAACCGTTTTCTTACAATTTGTTTCGATTCAAGACTCGGCTGCTAGTATCAATAAATCAAATAAGATCTTGTTTTTTTCACAGCTTATTAAACGTCGACTTGCAAAGTAATAATTTTATTTCACACAAGCTTTCGGGGCAACGCGCACTTATTATTTTCGTAGCAATGCGTCAAAAGGAAAATGGCATATATTTTTTCTATTATAGCATTGTTAACCGACCAAAATGTATAGTATGAACTGTTATAGTTTCAATATTAAGGGCTAAAACTTGGTTCTATGTCAATATGACTGTGAGATTCCATTTTCTCAGCTTTCGCATGGGAATTTGAGTGAAATACAGGATCTGGATTTTCAGGGTTTATTTACCGTCCACATCTGGGTTTTTCCGAAATATCCCAGTGGCATCTCTGGTTGTGGTGGGCCGGTGGGGTAGACAAATATTAGGGATGGGGTATTAGGGTCAAGTTTGGTTTTAGCATATCCTAAGAATGCTAAGATTAGGGTTGGGGAAGGAGGTATTAAGATGGGTAAGGGTCAAGGTTGGGGTTAGGATATCCTTAGGGTCGGGTGGGAGATATTAGGGTTAGGATATCCTTAGATTAGGGCTGGGGGGTGAGGAATGCAACACTCCCTCCCAACCCTAATCTTTGGCTACCCTGACCCCAAATTTAACCCTTACCCACCTATAACTCCATTCTTGGGATATCATACCATACCCCAACCTTGACCCTAATATCCCCTTTCCCCGACCCTAATTCCTTCAACCCCAACCCTAATATCTACCACCCCAACCATAATATTCCCTTCCCCAGACCCTAATATCTCCCACCCCAACTTTAACATCCGTCTCCCCAGTCCTAATCCCAACGCGAAAAACAATTTATTTTGACGTTTATAAATTTTCACATGTTCATGGGAGACATTTATCGGTTTCATGGGAATTATTTTTCGATGTGTGGGGAACAACGAAGAAGTGCCCAATATTGTATGGTTAATAATCGAACAGATATTTGGTTTATATGTTCATGTTACTCGTCAACAGTTGGATGCGTATAGGCTAAGTAGGTTATGTATCGCATGGTATCCATTTATTTTGACTTTCCGAAGTTGTGTATGTTCTCCTCAGATTCAATTGATAATTATAGACCATTAGCTTATGAACTTGACATATGTCTGACATGTTCAAGTTGTTAGTCAGTTAACAATATCCATTCACTCAGTCCTTTAATGATCTTGCAAAATGCAATATCTTGAATAATCGGTAGTTATATTATTTTATCATCCCTCATATCTTGAAGTTTCGACTCAACTCGAGTCACCATCAAAATATTGATTATAATCGAGTGATTCAACTTGACTCGAGACAGAATGTGCAATGACTCGATATGACTTAAAGTGACTTGAAGGTAGTGACTTGTTCCCAACACTGCTTAATGCGCCAAAAATGAGCTTCGATGCGGGTGTTAGCATCAACCAATTAATGGATGGACACTGGGCCCTGGACAGAAAACAAGAGCAAAATTTTTATTAAATTCAGTTAGCGTGTTTTATAGTGTCATTTCACTAGGCCAATATTTCAGGCTGAGCAAAATTGAGTACCATTGACTGATTGATTCAATTCTGAATTGAGCATTTGGGTAACACTCATGGTCACGTCAGTGAATGAAATGGAAAGTACTAATCTCAAACACCTGGCCCGTGAGAATATTTTGTGTGGCCGCGAGGGCATTATGGAATTTCAAGTATTCGATATCAGAACTTGAAGTTCACCCTACTATAAAACTATAAAAATCACTTAAATCTCAACAAACTACATTATCACATCACTTTTTAAGCTACCATGCGGCCAGACTGGAATCGGTGGTTGTTTTCGACAACATGTTGTGTGTGACAGACGGATTTCTCGCGTGATCGGAAATTTTCATCCGCATGACGGGAACATTTTTTGCTCTGATTCGATACTGACTTACTTATGAAACGACACAATGTTCTATAATAGACCTGGTATAGGCCGGACTAGGGTTAAGCCGTTGTGCAAGTGCCACGCTTGCTTGCGTTCATTGTAAAGCGCAAGCGCCTTATTTTGGATCTAAACTCTGGTATCGCTTTGTGACGTCAGGATAATCCATTAATCGGCGTGATCAGATGTAAATGCTCGCGTGACGTTGCCCGTGCCGTTGCCACCGGTTCCACTCTGGCCATGCGGTAGAAGATCAGCTATTACGTCACATTTCTAGTTCATGATGATAAAACATAACCCGTTCATGATTAGTGACTGAAATTGTGATTTGGTTTTTGTGCGACCTTTCGTAAAATTACTTGATTTCAGATTGACTGGGTGATAAAATGAAAATGAGTCGAGTTGAGTTGGGCCAAACGTTAAAATCAGAGAAGGACTTGTGCCTCGGAACGGTGACTTTGTAATCCTACTGACACAACAATCTATGAAACTGTCATGGTGAATAGTGATATATCAAAAATTCGTAGGTTGCGTTGCGTAGGGTATAATAGCTATCTAATCAGGTCAGTATGGCAACCATTGGCATTATGTAACCCCCGTGACGTATAGTTGGTTATACATGCTGGGTACTACTGTTTGTTCTCTTTATCCATGTTATATTCGGTGGCGAGTAAGGTAGTAGTACGCTCCGCGGATGCAACACCAATGAATTCATCGTCGATTGGACATTGCTATTCCAGGGGTTCTTAACCACGGTCCGTAGAACCCTTCGGGGTACGAAGCACCACATCAGGGTTCTCAACAGGGGGTCCGTGGACTCCCAGGGGTCTTCAAAGCATTTTCAGAGGGTACGCGAAACCTCTGAAGTTATAATATGATTGATAACCTAATTTGTGTGTTTTTTAAAATTAGGGTAAGCATCAGATAGTTTCGCTACATAAATGCTGAAGCACATCATTAAAATCGTCGTCTGAGATGAAATATCCGACTGTGCAAACTCATTTAAAATTGTCAAATTGCCAATAGCCTGCCAATGCAAACAAATTCCTGTTTAGAGGTGATTTGTTGGGTTTTGGAAAAATGAAATGTTGGATGTAGCATAAGGTCAAACAGGGTGACTTCGAAATGTTTTTCGGATTTGGAGTTGTCAGTTTCAGCAAATTAGAAGACAGTCGTTTGAAATAGAAATTCCTGAATTTTTTCTTGATCTGTACCAATGAAGGAATTGAAAACTCGCCACGAAATCCGTTTTCTTCGGTGATATAACTACTAAATAACTTCCAGATGAGATGCTAGATAGAAATGACTGTAGGCTGGATGTGATCTGTTCATTAAAAACTCACACCAAAAGCTGTCGTCGGAAGCGTTACGTGTTAATATTACATTCACCACCACCTTTGTAGAAATGGGATTTTCGGCACTTGTTCATATCAAATCGAAGACGCGTATTTCCAAGACAATTGATACAGCTGCAAAATTTGCTTCGAAATAACATAAGTCTATTTGAAAGTGCTATTCTCAAGAAAATTCATTTTGTGGCTGAGTCAATCCATGTCAGTTCTTCTGGCCACTGTAACCACTACCTGGGAATTTTATGAAAATTGGTATGCTTACAGAACTTTATTTTCTTATTTGAGAAAAGTAAATATTATCAAAATCGGTCGAATAGAAGATATGGCCATCCAAAAATTGCTGTTTTTGTAATCGCTCAAGCGGAAAAAATGCCAAAAATTTAGACATGTCATTTAAATTTGCCATATTTTGGTCAAATTTAGGGTGTTGAGGGTGATACTTTCAAACTTGGTCATTTGCACCCTACTTCATACTTATACCCCTTGCTCGACACCTGAGATTGCATAGCTTGACTTGTGACCCCATGATTTTGTTCGCACTTTCAGAAATCACTCACGCGTGACGGCATTTTCAATTGCAAATATCTCTTGCTGACCAGGTGGTAGCACCAAGTTTGACGTGTCATTGGAAAGCTCATGTAAAGGACTTTTGAAATAAACAATAATACTAGTGGGGAATTAATCGAAACAATCGAAAAATTTGTTGTAAAACAGTCTTTAAAAAGTTGTCACGTTTTTGAAAATTTTTACTATTATACATTCATAACAGGCTGCAAGCCTATTGATTAAGTCTTGTATTTCTAGTATAGGTTCCGTTTTTGAAGCTGGTTGTCACAAAAAGGTTTTCCACTACCAAAAACAAAAATTAAAAATAGATCATATTTTATCAATTGAAAATTGGATATGTCAAAAGAAAAATTTCATCTCAATGTTAAAGCAAAGCTTGTCAAAGTTTTCAAGGTGATGAGATGCCAAAATTAGTGGAGACGGCAGACGGATAAAGTGAAAAATTATAATGAAGCAACTTTCAAAAATATAATATAAAAAGAAAAATCAATAAGAGTAATTCCCTGTCAACATGTAAATATTTTTTAAATCCGTCTCCACACCCTCTCAGATTTTTCTCTAAATTTATATACAACTAAAGTATCTAGTTCTGAGTACAACAAAATTTATTTCGGACAATTTCGTTGAACGGCTCTTGAGTTATTGCAGTTTGAAAAATGATGATTTTGTGATTACTCAACCATGAAATTTGGCAACACAAAACCTGTGTATGATTGTAACTGATATAGCTCAGAGGTTACGTAGAGTAAAGGTTTGAATGTTATTTAGCAATAATTGTTGGTGCATGTTCTTCACTTACCACGAATTTCCCCGCTGCACAGTATTGGGTCAAGGTTCAAAACGCGATTTCAAAATTGACATATGTTAAAATCGGTGATGCATAACGATATTTTTCAACTCATCTGGTGCAATTCTATTTAAACCAAAATTCACAAGCAAGGTGTCATTTGAAAGCTGTTTCCAACTAGAATGCACGAAACTTAGTTTTATTATTGATATTTGACAGCAACATGGTTAAAAATATAATTTGGTGCATAACGCAAAATAGGTCATTTTTTAATTAATTTTAATTATATTAATTCAGTGATTAGTGATTTTGCCATTATTCTACTCCTTGTATGATAATGTGTTTCAGTGGATAATTATTGCCATGCTCAGAGAGTACTTTTATTTATTGCATGTGCATTATTCTTGCAAGGGTGCTTCTGGGTTTACCGACTATCAGTAATTCGAGTCAACATCCAAATAATATTTCAATTCGTCTTCACACCCTCTCAGATTTCTCTGCAATATTATGTACAACTGAAGTACCCAATTCTGAGTAGAATAGAATTTATTTAATATAACTTTATTGATCGGTTCTTGAGCAATTGTAGTATGAAGAATGAAATTTGCGTATAATTATAACTGCTAAAATCGTTACTTATACAGGCTGCAGGTAGTAATGCTGGTAAGCAATGATTGGTGGTACATGTTCTTCACCCACTAGGAATTCCCCTCTGCATTACAGAATCAAGGTTCAAATCTTGATTTGAAAATTGACATACCAGTATATTAAAATCAGTGATGCGTGACGATATTTTTGTACTTTCTGGCACGACTCTATCTAACTCAAAATTCATAAGTAAGGTGTCATGTGAAAGCTGTTATCAATTAAAATCCATCAGAATTGTTTATGAATTGAATATAAGACAGGAACAAGGTTAAAAATATACTTTGACACTTTATGCAGAACAGGTCATGCACTATTTAGAGCGCATCTTTTCAATGAAGTTTTAGACAAGTGGCAGTCAAATATCACATGTAATACCAATTCAGCAACGTTCTACTCTTTCCAAGCTTCCATTTGACACCTTACTCGAAAAAATCGGTTTAAATAGAATTACGCTAGGCAGAGTTGCAAATTTGTTACGCATGGCTGATTTTGAAAACATGATGACTTTGAATTGACATTTAACCCCTAACCCCCATTAGTAAAGTTAAAAATTTAGGTCTATCACAATAAGCATATACCAAAATATCTTACTACAGAAATTTAAGTCTGCCCGGCAGCAATTTGATCACTATAATGTTAATTACAATTAGACACAGGTTCCAAGCGGTATAGCGTCACGGCCGAGTGAGCACAAAATGTCATTTTTCAAATTGCGATAACTCTGTAACGAATTGTCCGATTTTCTTGAAACAAAGTTTGTTATGCACCAAATTTAATGCCTGATCGATGTGAAAATTTTCAATTTGATCTGAAATGGTGTGGAGACGGGCGTTTGCATGTTGAGAGGGAATTACTCATAACCCAAATTCATCAAGAGCTCAAATCATTCGAGTCCTAACAATGGCTCCATAAAATCCTTGAAATGTTTGAGCAAATGAAAGGTTGATGAGAGATGCCAAACGGCAAGAAAAAGGAAAGTAACTTTCAGAAGAAACTAGGAACTAACATGCGTATAACATGTTTCAATCTAAATTCTCATCTTACACACTCATAAAACAAACTCTGTAGAATACCTAATTTTACTTTTATTCTATCTGCCAATTGTTTTGTATGGAGGGTAGTCGGTATAATTCAAACAGATAATTGCTCACATAGAATGTGTTGACTTAAATTTTAAAAAGATTTTTAAAAACGTAAGGGAATTTTGCTGCACAGTTTGAGTTGAATACACAATACTTCACCGATGTTACTTGAGCCATTGTTAGGACTCGAATTTTTGGAGATCTTGTTGAATTTGAGTTACAGTACTTCTTTTTCTTCTTTTTTTCCAAACCTGCTTCATTTCTATTTTTCACTTTATCTGGCTCTACTAATTCAACTTGAAATACCCTGACAACTTTGCTTTACATTTGAGATTTATTTTTTAATTTTTTGCCTTGTCCCATTTTGAATTAATATAATATTAATACATTTTGAATTATTGATGATATCTGCTTTTGGTAATGGAAAAACTTTTTTTGACAACCAGCTTCCAAAACAGAACTTATTTTACGAATATTCATGCTACAAATATAAGACTGACACCTGTTATGTTGAGTAAAATTGCAACAATTTTCAAAAACTCAACAATTTTTTCAAGACTGTTTCACAGCGAATGTTTTAAATGTTTCGATTAATTCCCCACTAATATTATTGTTGATTTCAAAAGTCCTTTACAAGAGCTTTCCAACGACACCTCACACTTGGTGATACCACCTGGTCAGCAAGAGATATTTGAAATTGAAAATGTCATCACGCGTGAGTGATTTCTGAAGGTACAAACAAAATCATGGGGTCACAGGTCAAACTATGCGACCCCATGTGCCAAAAAAACGGGTAAGAGAATGAAGTAGGATGTGAATGGCCAAGTATGAAATTATCACCTGTAATACCCTTAATTTGACGTAAATATGGCAAATTCAAATTACATGTATAAATTTTATACATTTTTTCCGCTTGAGCGATTACAAAAACAGCAATTTTTGAACGGCTATATCTTCGACTCTAGTTGACCGATTTTGATGAAATTTGTTCTTCATAAATCAGAAAATGGAGTTTTCTAAGCATGCCAATTTTCATGAAAAACTGAAAAATTGGTTACATTTTTTCGTTTTCCAGGTGAACTCGACATGGAGTTATTCGGCTGTTTATCACTAGCCTACAATTAATATGTATCTGAACAAGACAGATGATGGCTGGACGATAATTGAGCTAATTTTGAACGAAAACTTGAGGGGGTCCGCAAGGGTCCATGACCGTCCATACGGTGTCCGTAAAGACAAAAAGGTTGAGAACCACTGGTCTACGAACAATTTTGTGGAAATGGGCTTCCTGATTTTAATATAGTTACCATCAGATATTGTGTTCAAAATGAACAGGGACTACGAGAAATCTTATTGGAAACATGAGGGCCTGAGGGGTATAATCGCTAAAGTTAAGAAACAAGGCTATTACTATGGCTCAATAATGATTATATTCAAGTTGTTATTGACATGTTCCAATACTAATAAAAAGCAAAATCTAACGCTTATTTAATTTGACTGTGGCAAGGACAGTACCAATAGCCTACTTATCACGACTATATCAAAACCCGGATTAGGCTACACCGCGCATATGCTCTGATATCAGATCAATCTTCAGTAGATTATAAAATATTCTAGGCCGACATAAAATTGTGACACGTCAAAGGTCCACTAGCTGCAATATTATAACCCGATAGTTAGACAATGTCATGATGCATGCTCTCGCATGATGTCTATAACTCATTATTTTAACTAACTTTGTCCGGCACAAAAACAATTTTATTGAACTATTTGAAAATGTGACTTTTTTCCGTGTCAAGCGTGAATAGTAATTAAGTAAATCACATTTTCACGATGTTTGTGGAATGCCTGGCTGCAAGCTCGGCCGTCAAATAAGGCATACTTGGAAATTATACACAAAATTTCGGTTTTGACAACTGATTTTAGCTAATTTTGGGGCGCTGAATCCAAAAATGACCTCAAATTTTCTCATTCACATCACGTTTTCGAGCTATGAATTATCTGTAATTTTTTTAAATCAATTTTTGACCCCATCTGTTATCAAAACAGGGAATTCTGATGCAATAAGCACTGTTTTACCAGCAAGCACATTTATCGCGAGTACATTTGAGTTTAAGACCTGCGTCGTACATTGATCATGAAAAACATGTCATTTCCACTAACGTGTGTACTGTGTATCTTTGCACTACATGTTTCGTATGCCACAATACCAATCAAGGCTTACAGCCTTCCATCCTAGAACATATAGTCTAAAGTTTAGACTCTAAACTATTTTCAAGGATAGATTCTCTTTGTGGCAAGGACCGTATAATTTCAGGATTTGAAAAAAATATCTCTTACTACCAGACTCAAATCATTGAAAAACTACTCTATTCAGATTCATGTATTTAAATCATGTGCCCCTGCCCAGCCCTACCAATATGGGAATTCTGAAAACATATTATCCGATCAAGTTGGTTGCTCTGCAACAAGTGGGACGAGGCAGTACATATGGTCCAAGAGGTACGAGAAGGCAAAAAGGTTGGGAACCCATGCGATAGACTGTGTGATAAGATTACCTCACCATAGGTTTGTCAGGGGTTCTTTTAAGTCTTGAAATCCAGATGATATCCAGGAGTTGAGCACCACAAAAGATTCCTTTAAGTGAGACTGTAGTGAAATAAATTTAATCTCGGCATTCGAATATACATTATATTGTGTTTTTTCTAAAATCGTAAACCAGACCCGGGTCGTAGGATATCATCGCTCTGAAATCTGAGTAGCTTATGTCATTTTAAATGTCTTGAGAAAATCAAGTTTCTGTAACACAATCATGGTCAAGATATGGCAGGCAGAAAATGTACAATGAGCTGTTTTGGTATTTGGCTGTATCAAGTTCTTGGACTAACTTTATTTAGTAAGTTACTGAGTTAGATCTGGCTGGCAGTTGGACCAATATATCCATCCAGGAGCAATCCATCACAGAGACTGGAAATCCAGTATTAAGTGTGATCGCGACATTTGCTGTCAAAAGTGCACCGCAATTGCAATCAAGGACAGACTACAGTGCATCACGCCTAGCTCCGAATACTAGATTTCGATAACGGCATCATCCTGACGAGACCGTGATGGAGGAGGATATGCCAACGGAGCGTCAAATGCAGGCCGCCCGTGATGTGGTCAATGATTTAATTGCTGGTCGCGTTAAGCCTGTGGTTATACCAGCTTGTCTTCAGAAGTTCTTGGCTGATGTGAAATTTGTGCATGGCAAGATTGCTGTTCCTCTTACGGGTTCGGAGCCAGTATTTGTAAGCAGTGTTGACGAGTCCTGGCGAGCAGTATACAAAGAGATTTTTGACATAAAAAAGGAGCTGGATACTCTGCGCACATCTCGTAGCTTTATCGGCACGAGCCAAACCGAACAGGGGAGTGCAAGCTCAGACATCGTTGCACGACTGAAACATGCAAATCGCCGACATGCAGCACTATGCATTCTCGTGCTAGAGAAGCTAATGGGCCGGGCGATATGCGAACATATTCCACTTGGTGAGAATAATGACATGCAATACGATATGTCCGTGGATGGGGGACAACTATTCCTTGGAGCTTTCTGCCTCGCTATGCTCACGGTAAAGCGAGATAACCTCAATGCCGCAAAAGGCGAGGAAAGCCCTGATGTCCAGAGAGTAATCGGATGGTTGAAATCAGCTCGACAAATGGCCGAGTCTGAGTTGAAATCAAAGATTCGACATTACTCACATCAAGAAGTATCAGCCGCCGTTGATATGATAAAAGAGCATGCCTTGAAATATATACGTGGAAAGGGTTTGCTAGGCCTTCTGGCAATCCCAACTGAAGTGACTAGCCCGATTGGTGACATTGTGCGGGCCCAGGCACAGGTCCTAATGAGAAACAAAGGGATGAGGAGATGTAACATAATGTATGGGATCTGTCTTAAGCCTGGCTGTTTGGCGTATATCAACTCGATTTATGAGGCGATCAAAAGGTTTAAGTCTGCATATGATGCTCTAGTTTATCGTTTTGGCAAGGATGTCTTTGCCCTCATGTTCGCTATTGAACCCTCGGAATTTTCTACCTTGAAGCCCTCAGGCTTTCCTGCTCTTAATGAGGCCGCATATATCATGGAAGAAAGGAATAAGGCTAAGGTACTGGCCTTGCATAGGTTCCGAGGGATAGCCAACTTGAAGTTGGGCAATGAGCCGATGCGATATCTGAGAAGAGACGTGGAGGAAGCATTGGATAGATCCGGTTCAAATGTATTCTCACTGGAGAAGCATGATGATATCCGTGACCAATTTGATTGGTTATCGAACCCATATCTGAAAGGAACGAAGAGG
The DNA here is from genome assembly GCF_051294905.1 of Botryllus schlosseri. Classification (NCBI taxonomy): domain Eukaryota; kingdom Metazoa; phylum Chordata; class Ascidiacea; order Stolidobranchia; family Styelidae; genus Botryllus; species Botryllus schlosseri. Next base: position 19,527,347 of record NC_137249.1, read on the forward strand.
ACCATGAGATTAATTGCACATATGCGAGCTGGGTTATCAACCGAACGATCTCGAAAGCGAAAAAGGGATGAAAACGCATCGGACTCTGAAGAGCTGCAGAAACATACATGAGGAATGCTCGATTACTTGCAGCTTGTAGCGTTATGAGTTTCTGGTACAAACCGGATATATAACTTTACAATTTTCAATCATGTTTTCTTGCATTTCCGGTTGTTTTTTTGATAAAATATCCGTTCGTTCAGAAACGCCACAAGATTGCTATAAAATGAAAAGACAGTCTGAGGTTGTTGAACTATACTGATCGTGCTACAGGAGGATTTTGAAGTGGGCCACAGAGCTTTTTGAAAAGTTCGGCGTTAGTCCTGATACTGTTGCTATGTTGTGTGATGTTCTTACAGTCATCGCAATCACAGAGTCCTCACTACAAAAAGGATCGTATCCAGGGTACGGGTTTTGGGGGTCGGATTTGGATCCCATTCCATTTCCAACTCGAAAATCCGTCCTCTTGAAATACCGATTCTATCTCCAATATTTCTTCGCTCATATTTGCTATTCGGTAATTCGTATATCATCAGCTATTATGTAGTGCGTGTTTTCTGGTTAGTTAGTTGTGAATTTTTAAAGGTGGTGGTTCTAGTTACGAGTTTTGAAAAATGAGTGGAGAGAGAGTGATCAGATTTATTTTCACCTCCACCAACGAGATGCTTTGACGATGTAGATGCGGTACGACCTATTTAAGTAAGGTAATCTTGACTACAGCACCCTTTTCTCCCTAATCTATCCGTGGATGCTGAGCGCCTAGCGTAGATACCAGTTTTCGAGTATTTGGTCTGACCCCGTCGGGGGTTAAACACACGACCTACAGACGAAGATGCCGGACGCATCACCATTACGGTCTCTTGCTTGGCAGTTTTTACAAGTCTGGTGACGAGTGAACCAGGCTAACGATAACGAGGTGAAACTTATTATCTAACTGGGAACCGATATAATGGTAAACATGCAGTGCAGGACTGTAACTACCAAACCCTCTGATTGGAGGGGCGAAAATCATTTCGTAAATCAACAAAGTAGAGTTCGTGAATTTTATATGCGTAGGCTACCCATACCGCCCAGAATGTCTTCTAAATCGAGGGGTCACCAACACGCGACCTGATTTGAAATTTGGGAAGAACGCTTAGTAAAGCATTTTGAAACGCTAAAATTGATTTCAGTTTGAACATATAAAATTGTTGTTGTTCAAAGTAAGCTATTCTCCGGTGCCCAATATCACCAGTTGTCACGGCTTCGACGATGGTATAATATCATTACATGGAGTGCAATGCCCACCATTGCCAAGTCCGAGGCGCTTAGAAAACGACTTCGGGTCCCCAAAACACCAAGAATTACGAGGAGATAGTTTTCATCAAGTGGGCTACCGTGTCTAGCCAATCCCAATATCGATTCTTTAGTCCAGGGGTGGCCAACCACGCGGTTCAATCCCACTTGATTTTCGATTTTAATATAATAGTGTCCTATTGTAATATGAGCCCCACAGTACAGATGCAAACATCAGAGGAAAATGATGCGCACCAGAAAAGATACAAATATCAATTTACAATCGTGTTCTCGTCGTGAAGAAAATTTGTTTCTGATGGGCATACGTTTGGGCTAATTCAATGTCTTTCCACCGACAACCCTGATGGGAGGTCAAGAAATAACAACCTGCAACAAAGGAGCCGAATGGCAATTGGCCAACGCAAAGATGAAGCACCGCAATAATAACTTCCCTAAATTTTCGGAGACTCCCCCTGCATCAACTCTACCGATGAATCTGATGACATGAGCTGAGAAAGGATAAATATTTTCTAGTAATATGTGAAACTATACTAATATTAATGACATAATTTACTCATGGACATGAAAAAATTTTCGCGTATCGCGCGACTGCAAATCGAATCACAGTGGCTATTCATACCATGACTAATGACTATTCACGATTTCGGTGCGCATGGTAAGCTGATGTGAGTGTAAGGAGTTCACTGGCATTGGGCATGGACACTGGACAGTATAATGTGGGTATTTGGCCTCCAGTTAGTTCATTACGACTGCATGCCATAGAATACAGCCGTACGCTACATAAGTAATCAAAATGTGGATAGCAAAAAGGTTGGTCACCCCTGCTTTAGTTGCTGAAGAGTGTTGTCAGGTATCTTGCGAAGCTCATAGATCCAAATAGAATGAAAGTGATGATCATAATATTTTTTGTTGTATTTGTATCTCTTCAATAAAATATAATTCCTTTGTGGTAACTATGGCCGCCGTCCATATTAGCGAGCACAGTCTTGTACGGACGCAGAGTTATCAAAACGCTGTTGTTAAACTGCGTTGCTTATTTTCATCTCGATATTAAATTCATGCGGCCCCCGGCCTCTACGAATTTTAAAAAGTGGCCCGCGACCCCTGGTCTAAATACTCAATACATGAAAATGAAATGAACAACCTAAATCAGTGGTTCTTAACCTTTTTTCCTGGAGCGCCCGTTTTCAAGAATTGCCTAATAGGTCTGGCGCCCGCTCCATATTTTAAGAACGGTAGTCAAAAGGGTTAAGAGTTCAAAGTCCGGTCGGTCTTTTCGGGTTGGTACTTCGCTATCGGAAATAGCTGGAATCGCGCCCGACCCAGCAAACACATAATTGCCTATGGCTATCCAAGCAGTGTCCGAGTGTCCCAGTGTCCGGTTGGACAGACGTGGGCTAATACGTGGCTATCCACGTTCGAAAATGTGCGGTTCGGATATCCTAGGACATACATACAGAAAAACATTTCGGATAGTCCACTAAAAGTCCTAATTCAATTTTCAATGGATATCATAATCTAACAGTGTGCGGATATTTCCATGTTGTATCAGCTAAAAAGTCAACCACTCAAGTTCTTGCTGATAAGGGCACATATTTCATCCTTTCAAAATATTTCTCGAGTACAGTTCGAAAGAAAATCGCACATTTACACACCGATATTCGGGATAGTCCACTGAAAGTGCGAATCAGAATTCCAATGGATATGATATTCGGACAGTGTGAGGATAGCTCCATTTTGTTTCAGCTATAAAGTCAATCTCTCATTAACTCCCGACGCTGATATGCACAAATTGCACATATTTCAGTATTTCAAAATATTTCAAGAGAATTTCAAGGAAAATCGTCACTGGACGTGATTCTTCATAGCGACGTCACGTAACCGGATTATGCTTGCTGGCATTGAACGGTCAATATTCACTATCGAGCCTACTTTTCAAGCTTTTAAACTTTGTCATTTCTGTGTCCTTTTAGCTGTCGTGTTACTGTTTGTTCCTGCGGTGAACATTCGCAATTCCGAAAGATGTTACGAACTTTTTGCGTGCGTCATGCCGTGAGATGTTTAGCGTTTTTCACTTGAATGCACTCAGTGGGTCGGCAGAAATGGCGACTGCGCACAGTGAATCTGACTTGATCGCCATATAATTGACAAGGATTATATGCTGGTATATTGAATAGTTAATGGTATACTCTATTATCGACTTCGATAATGGTACATTCTCTTTCGTACTTTTATTTCGAGCATGTAATAAACTTTACAATTTTTGTACCGCATAATGTTTTACCGATGTTAGCCCGCTTAATACCACTCAACGATTGAAGAGCTTTCCTAGTGCGTCGCGCGGCGCCATGCGTGAAGTGAATGAGATCATTAGCCTTTTTCATCGATATGCGCAGTGGCGGATTGCGCAGCGAGCCCAGTTCACGTGATTCAAATTTTCGTCTGGGAAGTTTGAACTGTGATTCTGTGAAGTGAATTGCTGTCAGCGGCGAGAAGCATTTTCGACATTTGCTGTGTGCCACTTAGCTCGGTGATTACTTAACCATAACCACTCGTTGTGGCAGTGTAGTCAGTCATGATACGGTCAGAAGTCAGAAGTGGCGTATGTGCAGAACAAAAATGCGCTTGGTTATTGAATCCCTATAGTGAAGAGCTATGACGGATGTTCGGCAGGCCTATTATTGTTTAGAGTTGATACTGTTATAGTACGTCCTTTTATTGTAACCAAACCTGATTTCTTGATCAACATAAGGTAAGAGTTACTGTTTTGTGATTTATGACTGGAAGTGGAGTGGAAGGTAACATTTGACAGGATTTGACTGACCGCAAGAAGCTATCAGAATTTCTGAATTAGACCCGTAACCCAAATTGAGTGATAGACCTCCCTACTCAAGAGTCGTGGTTGCTGGTATTTCAATCATGATATTAATGCTTGGCTTCCAAATTGTATTATTGAAGTACCGATATTCAATTCTACCCAGCCCTATATCTATATATATATATATATGGTTACCGTATGAGTACTATATTGCAATATACTAACTTGGATAGCTCGGCATCGGATGCGGGGAAAGAACGATGGATACGAAGATCCAAATATGATTCCGATTCAAGGTCTGATTCGGGTGGTCACGAAAAGATTCAAAGAAAACGCACATGTTCCACTGATACCAGTGATACGGATCTTGCTGAAGCTCAAGCAAAACAGTTCGAAAAGAAATCTCAGCACCTTGAAGAGAAGTGAAGGAGGCAATCTGCCAGTAATGTCATGATTTTACTGACAGTGCATCACCAATTCACCAAATGCAGGTTAGAGCTTAATTCCTCCATGTGGTATCAAAACAGCAAGAAATCTGCAGTTATGACCGTTTGATTTGTAAAAAGATTATTTAACTCTTATATATAGTCTAAAGCTGAGCTGAGTATATAGAGTAGAACTGAGTACCGTATGTAAGTTATGAATTATTTGAAATTTTTTATGCTCATGCAATGATGACTGTAGAAACTTCCAATTTGAAAACTCAACGGTAATGCTAGAGCTGGCAACCAGAACGCACAATTTAATTACACGGGTCTCAATCGAGAGTTACTTTCGCACTGACTCCGATAAGACAAATGAAAATCTGGTCCGGGCACTGGAACGCCCTCAAAGGGCCAAAGTCGGTATTGTTCCTATCAATGGTATCGTCGGTAGACAATGACCGTTCAATGTCTCTTACTGATTATGACATCATTGAGCACCTTGGCGAAGTCGTGTGCCGTGTTCCCCGTGATTCTCAGAGTATAGCGCGCCGTATCAATCGCTGTAACGCGAATAAGTGGTAATGTGAATAGTTTGTGTATTTTGCGTCGTCGCGCATTCAAAAATTTGGATAAATACAAATTATAGCACAAAAGCCTACACATATATCGTAGAATTTACTATCAACGCGTATTTCTTAGTACGCAACAGGCCGATCTACGAAACAGTTTGTTCCATTCGGTACAGCGGTTCATGAATTTCATTGTAATATAGATTCAGCACGACTTCGCCAAGGCGCTCAATGATGTCACAATCAGTTCGAGACATTTGATTTGTCATTGTCTACTGCCGCTAAAGCAATGGCGATTTCGGACTTTGAAGGCAATTTTCGGGGGGTTTTAGTGCCCGGACCAGATTTTAATTTATATTTTCTGAATCAGTGCGAAAGTAGCTTTATATTGAGACCTGTTTTATTCAATTTTGCGCTCTGTTCGCCAGCTATAAGATTACCATTATTTGACTGCGTTTAATCAACCCATGCCTGTTATTGTGTGTTTGAGGTGCCACTGACTGTTATTTATCTGTTCAGATACGTTGTCTCAGCAAGTAGCCCATCCTAGAGAGAGTCGTCTAGGTTCATTCTGCTGGGAATTTCCTACTGGAAATGGTGAGTATATAGTATATTGATTTGATTAGCGCGGAGTTTTCCAATAGAGTGGTAACTGATAAAGTTGAGCAGAACTGGGAAGAAAGCTTTTTGTGCACTGAGTTTATGCAAGACATTATATATCGTAGGTTGAACTAGTTTGTCGTCTCTATGAATTGTTAACTATAATCTTCCTGTTTAGGTGCTTGTTGCAATATTCCTACGACTGTTCCGGAAAAGGACTACGAGATTGCAGTCAGATCTATGTTGCGCCATGCACCATCCAAAAACAGAAATCAGCAATACGAGGTAGATGCAATATTGATTGTCTAAATATATCGCGCAGAGGGGATAATGGTTATATTGCGTAATCATAGGCGCCGACTTTTATTTCTACATAGGGTGACCAGATGAAACAAGGGAGGGGTTTGAAATTTCTTTAAGTTTACCAAGTTAGCATCATTTATTACGGTTAAGTACATGTATCCTCTGATGTTTCAGTATTAGCGCTAATCAATTATGTTCGTTCGCGTCTGTTCGTGGCCAATTGCGCAGATTCAGGTTTATTCAATTTGACGCTGTCAGTCTTAAACCAGTACAACATAACAATCAAATGAGTAGAGATACCACGCAAATCATATGATGCCTGTAGCAGACGCTATAGTTTAGGCCAGCGATGTTATCACACGCGCCAGTCCTGCTGTAGACTCGATAGTTCAGGCTGGTAACGATATCAGGCATAGCCTGGCGCACATGATATTTCATGCCAGCGATTATAGCATGCAGGCGTGCATGCGGACGCGTTGAATCAAACCAGCGCCGATAGCTCATATCAGATGTCAATGACCCAATATTGCACACAAATGATTCTCGCTAATTTGCAGTACGCAGCACCGATGATACGAATTATCAAATTGACATTTCGAAAGGACGGTATTTAGAGTTTTAAGTGGGGAACTCCATGGCTATGCGCGTAAGGTTTTTAATACTAATGACACACTGTTTAATATCAGCCCAGAGCCTACGTAGGCCCCGATCAGCCAGTCGAATTTGATCGCGAAATGGTGTTATATTTATCCATGTGTTGTTGCAGCAAGAGCAATATGGCCGCATACCGCGACCTTATCAATAGAAATACAAACCTAATGGTTTCAAATTCGATCTGCGATATGGTTGAGCTCGAGTCCGTCCAGCAATGAAGCTTATTGTATTGGAAAATAAATAGTTCCCATTCAAACTAATCGAATAAATTCAGAATTTACGCCACAGAAAACCTTGTGTTGCATCACTATTTGACAACGTAATTCAACGCCATGCACTGCACAATGCGCAGTATTATCAACGAATCAAACACCAACAGGTGACATCGAGGGAATACGAGTGTATAAACCAGACAAGAATAAGTACCCTACAGATGATAGCAAACGAGAAAGCACGCATCCGAGGCTTACGATACGAATATTGTAGGCCTTGCCTGGCGCATCTAATCCGTAATTCCCAAAATTGAATTCAGCACAATTGGTTGGAACCTAGTCTAACAACACGACAATTGCATGTCGAAAACCCGGATTACAATTTATTGGGGCGTTTCAAGCATTAGTTTGTCGCCGCCTAGGAAGCTGCGTATTCAATTATTTGCGCGTGAATCGGTTAATGGTAAATAGTTGGCATTTACGCGATATCACGGACTCGCTCATTGACAGCGCTGATGTCGTATTGAAATGACCAGACAATAGAGACATACGAAAATTTGAAATCGCAGACGGCGGGCGTTTCAGCATATTGTATGGGGTGCCCCCCCCCCCCCGTAACTCGGCGCCCATGACCATACTCATATATTTACCCGTTGTTTTGCCTACGTGTCAGTTTTTTTTTCGTTTTCGTGGTCGTTAATTTTAGTGTGAAAAGTAGTTTATTTGCAAAGTATATCACCATTACTTGAACGTGTCTATTAGCTATTTCAATGAAGTCTACTAATTTCCAGCTAATCCGTGTCATATCTTTTACTCGTCAACTGGCGATGTTTTCATCCAAACTCTACCATAGGCCCCTGTAAAGATGGAAATGAGTGGAAAAAAGCATCCCTACATCTTAGGCATTTTTGATCATGTCGGAGTGGTGAAATTTCCCACCGTAAAGACTATTATTTGGAAAATGATGGAATTTTCGAATTGGATGACCTCAGCATCTACTGGTTGAAATGAGTCAAATTTGTTGTGCAAGGTATTTTAGGTAACCTAATGATTTGCCAGTTGAGCCAATCAAATTTGAAAAAAGTTTTTTTTGAGCACCCTTAGTGTCCACTGTTCTATAATGGTCATAAATTTTAATATTCATGATTTGTACGTTAATGCATAGTATGCTGTACTTTGTCAGTGCTTGAATGTATTTTGCAAGGCTTTCGGAGTTGGTAGCATTTTGAAGGATTGTTTCGTGTTCGCTTGTAATGATTTTCTTGCTAATTATTTTAGGACAAGAATGCAGAACAAGTCCATATCCTGTCTCAGCCTTAAGCAGACGATGACGAAGAAGAGGATGCTGTATAAAGTCATTCCCCTCCTACCAACTTTTGACCTCGTTGCAAGTTAAACCTGTATGAAGATTGAAGATATTTCCAGCTAGAGAGATTGTTGATTGCAAGTGTGCATTGCTTGCTGTGGAATTTTTTACAAGTTACAGTTGAATTTGCTGATTATTATTTTCATCTGCTCTAGACGATCAAAAAGGGGTGAAGGTTAGTCATCCTTGCTGCTCAAGTAAAGGTGGATGTAAAATTGTGACTACTTGAGTACTTTCCAAAAGTAGAACGAGTCGCACACTTGCAGGTTACTGCAGCTGGTAGAGGCCGCTTTCAAAATTGCAGGATGTACCATCGCGAAAAATATATAATGGCACTCCAATTATAGTGCGATTTCTAAATTGCATTCCTTATTACTACATTATAGGGGCTATCTAACTGTTAATGTCTTAGAAAGGTAAGTAGAAGTAGTCACAAAAACATGCAGTGAAAGTAGAAAAAACTTGAGTAGAAGTGCTTTGTTTGTTATACTGCATCTTGAACAATGTGTGACAGATCTGCACATAGAGGATGTCGGAACGACCGATTGACCAGAGTAAAACATCCTATTTTTCTTGTATCTCTATTCGTATTACCTCTTCACCTTGAATAGTTGCCATCTTAAATGTTAATGTCAGGTCTTTCCCTAATGTGCATGATTTTTACTGTCATTGAAGAACTTCAACCTGCCACTTTTTGAATTTTTTTACCGTCTCATTTCTAATGTATTCTCATATTGTGAACGTAATTTTTCAACTTGATTTGACAGTTGTTGCTTTGACTCGATGCTGACTTCTTTTACTTCACTGCAATTTTTAATGTATCACTATGTCTTCTTGCATAATGATTTTCAAAACTTGCCAACCTCTGTATTTCTGATACATTTGTGTATGCGCAATTGTGCATGTGTAATGCGGTGCGTGTCTTCTAATTGCTTCGCCAGGTAATTGCTTCGACCTATCATAATTTTTCAACACTTGCCCATGTGTCGTATTCTGTAATCCTATCAGTGTGAACTGTGCATGCTTCTTTACCTTGATTGATTGACAGTTGTTGCTTTGACTCAATGCTGTGCTGTGCTTCACTTTGCTGCAGTTTTTATTATTGCCTATAATGATTTTCAAAACTTGCCAACCTCTGGTATTTCTGATATAGTTGTGTATGTGTAATGCGGTGCGTGTCTTGTTTTCATTCTCATTGACGAAATTCAAGGTAATTGCTTCGAACTTTCTTTAATTTTTCAACACTAGCCCATGTGTGGTATTCTTCTCAGTGTACATACTTCGTAGTCATCTTATTTTTTGCCTGATTGATCGACTGCTTGTGATATTTTCAAGTCCACCTGCATCTTTATGGCATCTCTTTAACTTGAGTGAATGATTGATTTTGACGTGATTTACAGCAGTTGTTAATTTTACTTGTTGATGCTTTTTATTGTTGAAAATTTGATAATATAAGCTTTTTGCCTCAAAATCAATCTTGTGTAAGTATATTTCTGCGTCGCCTAACCTGTGGTATAAGGGAATATGCAGGTCCAGGAGCTAGCTATAGCTAGCTAGTGTTCGGAGGGTTGATCAGTGGATAGTCTATGGATATCAGTCTCAACCAGACTTTGTCCCTACAGTGGCCAGGAAATGACTTGATGGGATGATAAATGGACGAGCACTGGATGACACCAAGATTCGACATTCTCGGTGCGACCGGATGACACTAGGATGAATCTGGGCCAAATGACAAGTTATCCGACGGATATCCGTTTGCCGTAATGTGTTTGCTGGGGAGAACCACGCGACCAATTGACGCTTATAATTTTGAATGATGTGCTATATTCGGGATCAAATCAAGGTTGTTATAACAACCATTGGGTACAGGCCGTTGTCCTGACCAGATTTCAAATCGTATTTCCGGAATGAGGGCGGCAGCAATAGCTTTCGATTAAGATCAGTATTGTTAAATTGGAGTTAGCTGCGGAAATTGACAGATTTAGGAGGCTGGTGCGGTGCAGTGAAACCACGTTTGATCGTAATGCAACAGCGTTTGATGTTTTACCGTGGTTAGTTAAATCACACCCACTTGATTCGACACCATAGTTATGCTCGCGTGTCGGATTGTCTGACCATTGGTGTTTCAATTGCGAGCTGTGAAAGAAGCTTCTCAAAGCTCAAACTGATAAAGTCTTATTTACGTTATACCATGAATGATGATTGGCTATTAGCTCTATCCATTCTTTCTATAGAAAAACTTGATTTTGAGGATATTGTCGCTGATTTTGCTTCGGCGAATAAAGCCCGAAAAGCTAAGTTTTGAGGCGGCCACATGAGATTTGCGAATCACTGCGCGGGCCACTTGCATGTTGAATGTTAATATGACCTTTCTTTAGTCGTCCGATAGGAGCGAGCTGGATTAGACTATACGTAAAGACGAAAACAAGACTTCAATTACTATGCATCAAAATCGATAACAATTATATCATGAAAAGTCAGCGTGCATATAGTGCACTCATGAACTATAACCGCACAAAGCGCTAGCATTTTTCAAAGTTAATGAATGAGTTCGGCCAATCCTATTAATGCCACTTGCATATATTCAAGGGCGCAGCCAGAAAAAATATTTGGGGGGATCGAAAAATTCGATGACGTAAATGACCCCCCCCCCTCCTTGAAGATAAGGACAAAATAGGTAAAAAAGTGATTGCTTTGGGCCTTTATTGGACGATTAACGCAACATATGGGGCGATCGTTATACATATAGTTTACTCACAGACATGAACTGATGTGATAATATGATGATTGTGGAAAATTTGGCGTCGAAACTTTTGCGGAAAATTTTTCATGGTTAATGAATGATATTGATTCATTATTTGATTCATATTGTCACTTGCATATTGCAAATACGTTTTCATTATCTGATTTACTGGTAGGGCTGATAGAAGGGGTGTCATCAAGAATTCAGGGGCACCTAATTATAGATCTTGAACTATATGTTCATACCACATGGCAAGACTATTTAAAGTTTCTAGAGGGTGGGCGCCGGACAGGATAGTTGTTATTTATTGCTGTTACTTCATGACTTGCGGAGAAAGCTGTCACCACTCAAGAGGTCGCGCACACGCAAGGTCGTAGCCAGAAAAACATTTTTTTTTGGTTATGAGTTTGGGATAGGGTTACCATACTTGCTCCTTTAGAAGAATTTGCCCTCTTTTCCAGGTTTTGGAAAATATCCTCCTCCGACGCCTAGATGTCCTCCTTTTTGGCAATTCGGCATCATTTACAACTTTTACACCTCAGATAATGTACAGGTTCGAGTGAAAACGACCATAACGCTAAATAGGAAATTCGTGGTTCGATCGAAATCGTCCTTTTTTCAGTGAACTTACACAATTTTTCAGCAGAAATAGCGAAATTGGCTAATTCCAGTTTTGATCAACTAACTTTTCTGAGTTGGTAAAAGTGTCCTGCTTTCCCGATTCCAAAATATGATACATCCTGCCATGGGAAATTTCATCGCTACCCTTTATACATACGGTTCTTAGACGCAGACACACACATCCTATGGAAGCTCCCAGTTGCCAACTATGGCTTGTATTAGACGATCGTTTCACGGACGAGCCCAAATCGCTGACATTAAGCGATGAACAATTAGTATGAAGTTCAGGTCTAGGTGCGCGGAGCGTGAAATTTTTTGAATAAATGAAAGAATTTGAGCAATAATATTGGTTCGTGTATATAAGCAAGTGGTGTCCATTCTTATTATTTACTTCGTTGAAACAGGGCTATTTAGTAACCCCTGGTAAATATTCACGCTACTTTAAAGATTGAAATCGCTGAGACATACCAGACCAAATTTTAAAAACTCCTTTGATCAGACTCGTGCGCGCGATTTCAAATTAGCACTTTTTAACGAGAGGTTGCGATATTTTCCTGTGCCAGTCGCATTTATGTCGGAGAGGTCTGATTGCATTAGGCGCCAGCCATTTAAGCACCTGAAAATATATATCGAAGGCTTCGGAAAACATTCGTCGGTTTTATAGCCGTCAATCATTTTGGGAGCGCTATTGCGGATGAGTCGCATGTAGCCTACTTTATATGTCTTCGTGTGTCCCGGAACGGAAATTGCTGGAACTAACAGTCCCCAACCCCCAAACTGAACTGACACCCCTAGACTCAATCAACCCCACGACCTCGGGCTACTAGAGTGTATCTTCTGGTACTGTTGTATTCTCATAATTGAGAATGCTGCTAAATTCAAGTATGGGTATTTGCGGAAGAAGTTTTTTCGGGATACCGACGATAAAATTAAGACACGTATGGACACTAAATCGCGCGAGGCGAGAAGAAAAATTCAGGTTGCATTCATCTGCCCCAAAATACTGTAATATGTATTGATTTTGCGAAAAAAAAACTTTCCAAAAATTTAGGGGGGGGCGACCGCCCCTTTCTCCCCCCTGTCTACGCCAATGCACAGTTATATTGATTGGAGCGTGAAATCCACCAGTGCGTTATTGTGCATGTGTGAGACTGAAATTCATTCTTTCCCCCAAAGGCTTTGCGAACGTTGATTGAGAAATGTAGCAATCCAACCCAATTTGTCGTTATAATCAGCAAACAATTGCCGCAACACCAGCTACTCATAACGCCTTTGTGTTCGACGAAATAGACTAATTGCTGTTTGGATACGCGCTTTCTCGACTGTTGTTGTTTGTGGTATTCATGGTGTTTTCTACTAATCAATGATAATTTACACCAGGCCGATTTTCCTTAATATGACTCCGCATTAGGTGGCGCGATAGAGTAGTGGTATGATCCACAACACCAACGGGATGTGCAGGCCGTGTTATTTTTGGCATATGCCAAAACTGCCAAAAATAGCTTATTTTTGGCATTTTTCAATTTTTATTTTTGGCAGTTTTGGCATCGATCTCTAAATAGATATTTTGAGACTCGAATTAGTCATAAAATCGCTTTATTTGGGCCAGTTTAATAAAAGAGACCAAAAATGTGCGGCATCCACTAATAATCAGTACCAACAAACAATAATAAGGAAAAAACTAGTGATTACATAGGTTCATAATATCAAACGAAACCACAAAATGTGCAGTATCCATTCGAAATCGGTGCCAATAAGCAAAAAGAATGAGAAGCCTAACAAACACGATATACACCTGGTTGTTACCGCTTCTGAATAGACCTAAATTGTTTGCACTGTAACAGTGCTTCCAAACTCAGGTCAGCAAAGTTTCTCCTGAATTAATTTTTCAACCAACGAAATTTGGGGGTTCCAGATCCATGAGCAGAATACAATTTATATTCTAGTAATCAGTACAGCGGAAGCTTTCTATTGATACCCGTTTTATCAAATTTAGCGCTCGACAAGCTGGTCAAAAATGGCCGTAAAATTGCCTTTGGACGAATGGAAAGTATGACGTAATCCAAGTGCAGTCAGCCGTTCAATCTCGCTGTGCCCACACCATTTAGGACACCATGCTTTCACCCATAATGGGTGGGCTGGACCCATAGAGTAAGAAACCTGCCATTCACACACGCTCTTCTTGCTTGTAATTCGGTCCTGTTAACACAACAGCATGAACGAAATACACTATTGGCAGGCTGTGTTATTTTTGGCATATGCCAAAAATTGGTTATTTTTGGCATTTTCAAATTTTTATATTTGGCAGTTTTGGCATCTGGCTCCTGAAATGCCAAAAATAACACGGCCTGGGGATGTGGGTTTGAGTACGACAGAGGCCGACTCCAGAATTCCTACCTTAGTGTTGGAGATTTATCTAGGCTTCCTCCTCGCCACGTCATCCGCGTAAGCGGTGTCTTATTAAAGCATAGAAGTGGGCCGAGCTACAAGTCGTTAAATAGGGAATACAAATAAAGAATATCGGTCTGGTGTAAAAAATTTCGAAACACCATGAATATCAAACAAACAAACTCCGCATCCGACGGCTTGGAGCACGGTCCACTTCCTGACTTTTGGCGCCCACGAGCAGGAAAGGAAAAGGAAAGGACGTATAGTTTATTTTTGTCCTTGATGTTTTGCGGCATATACACCGCAGGGGTTTAAACGTTTTGTAGCGAAAGGGCACTGGTGGGTCGTGCAATGAAATTTGGATGAGAGAGTGTCGCGAACTGAAAAAGGTTGTGAAGCACTGATTTAGTACAACCACGTATAAGTATCTAATATGAAAAAGACATCAACTAAGTTGTATGCATTTGTCGTAAATAAGGATGAATTTTTATTTTGCAGGTTCACCGGTCCGCAATATTTTATTTGCAGTTTCACCGGTCCGCGAGGCCAAAAAAAGTTGAGAAAGACTGATTTAGAGCACTAAATATTAGTTTACTGAATTCAGGGGTAAATCATCTACTTAGTAGCTAGTGGCGAGCAGGTCGCCGTGTTTAAGGATTGTAATTTAAGTCGGTCTTATGACAAAACAGACACGCACTCGGCCAATGGAGGGCGAATTTCAGAAGAAGTGTGAGCTTCGTTTAACAACAAGCCAAGCTGCACACTACTAGGATGGCATCGACCCTGACATTTGTAGTATCCGACAGACATTTTAATGTCTTGATAAAAAAAAACGGGGATAGGGATTAATGAGAATTCAAAATGTATCATGTTTAACATTGATTCGAGATATGACGGCAAATAAATATTATTTTTATGTAATTAACCGTCCCTGTCTCATTTCCTAATATCAACACATCCACTGTGTTACATTCATTAGCTAACAGCGTAATTCGCAGTTGTCAATTTGATATTAAAATTAATACGCTTGAGAGTACAGCTAACACCTTTGACTCGGCCCGCCAAGGTATTTCCTGTTTCTTATTTGGCCCGCGGAGGAAAATAACTGCCTACCCCTGATCTAAACACTAAGCAGCCCCAGGTGATACAGGGATTATTCCAGTCTCGCATATAATTGCAAATACAGTCAGACTTAATTCTCTGAGGCTATCTTTTTCGAAAAATCTAAAGGCACCTAATCACGCCAAGCGCGAAAATACTTAGGATGTTAAACCAATCTACCGCGAAATATACAATGCGAAAATGTATGGAGGAGGCAGTGATGTGCGGTGAGGTTCATGGCAGGTGAGGCACTGACCCCCCAACACACACACGTAAATTACCTGATTCGATTGTGCCTCTCCAGAGTGTTGTTTCTCTGCGCTGCCATTGTACGTAGGCTAATGAAGCCGAATCCTATACTGTCTTTGATGATGTTAAGAGGGTGGTAGAAGATGGTTAACATTCGGATTTTCTGAATCGGTGCTACAATAGCATTTGATAGATACCATAGTTATTACGAATTCTGAGCTGTTTATGAGAGAGAGAGAGAGAGATTTATTTCGTCAACCGATGACGGCAAAACGAAAGTGTAAATATGCAACAAACAAACAGTGCTTCGGTATCGGTATTGACTGGTACCAGTGATATGATCATAAAGATCTTCGAGTCAACCGGTACCGGAGTAAATGGTTATTCAAAGAAAATAACGTCACAAACTATAACAACTAACTGATGATTTGCTTTGTCGCAGGTGCTGAGGCACGACCCGCCCGTAAGCCTTGTGTATGCGCTGTGAGAAATACAAGTGAATAAACTGTAAACGCGGACATTGGAATTTGTTTTATTGTTATTAAATCACGATTCAGGTTTCTCTAGATTTTGAGTTGGAAGTGACACAGCAGCGCGACTACTGATATTTTAATTATATAAATATAACGGTTCAGCATTAGCGTTTTCGCTTCTGTGAATAACTACTTTATGGCTTATTTTTCCATAAAACTCCTAACTCAGTGCGCATTATTTCAATTTTTGCCTTCACCTATTAATTGTTCCTAGTGGTAACTACTCTTGGCCCGTGAATATACACCCGTGGTACACGAAACCAAAACCTTCCTCAACACTTACACCACGGTATATCGCAAACACAACAGTGGAACAGTAGGAAACCTTTAACGGATCGGCACCGGTCCGCGGACGGGCGGTTGAGAACCACTGTCCTAGAAGACATTTGAAAACTGCATTGTTGTCATACAGGCGTCGCCTGTGTCTGTTTATCTGTGATGCAATAACGTATCGTGCAATCCAAGATTTCGATATAGATTGTTTGATTTAGGTAAAATTTGCAGAATTTGTTGACTTTAAAATATTGCTTGAAACCTTTCAATGCGTCATGAAGTCAATAGCCAATAGTCGGATGGCCAGTGCAGGCATGCTTTCACTGCAGGTTGCATTTTCACGACGTATATTCACAATTGAACGATCTTGTACGCAAACATAGTTGCGTATTATATGTCAATTCTTCAACACTTTATACGATACTAAAAAGTTGCTATAAAATAGGTCGAGTCCTTTATACTTTATAGGCCATTACACGAATTTATTATAAACTGTAACAATAAAGTATATAGTATATCGTTCATAGTGAATAGAAATCTTTAAATACCAACTGAATGAAGTTTATTGGAGGATAGCAGCGAGATAACGCGTATTAGGGTGCGGCAACAGCAGAATCTCGTTGCATCAGGTGAAAGTTGTGAGTGAAGCATTACATATTTTCCACGGAATTACAAAAAATGGTACCAAGATGGAGGTCGTTCCGAGAAAGTGCGACGATTGTCGGAGATTCTGCAAAGGGTTGAGAAGCGATGCCACACACACACACACACACACACATATATATATATATAGTTGCAGCTGTAATGCAATGATACACGGTGACGAGATAGCGTGGTGGTATGATCAAAAATGACCAATGTAGTCGAAACACCATGATATCAAACAAAGAAGCACTGGTAGATTTCGAGGAAATATATTAGCTACAGTCCGAATACGGTGGCTTTCCGAAGAATGCAATTACAAGCGGAGGTAACAAGCACAATATTCAGACGTGGCACCACTCGCGCATTCGTTTCATTCTTTGCTCCGCTCTTGAGCTGCCATGATTTTCTCACACTTAGCCTATCTGAATTTTTCATATGAGACAACATCGTATTTAGAGCTCAGTGTCCCTTTATTACGTCAGAGTATATATTTATCGCCCGGTTTTATAGCCGAGGATCTTTCGCTTTCGACAATTTTGATTCAAGCAACAACCAATGCTAACATGGTATAAAAACGGACGACTGGCGGCAGATTCCAGTATTTTAGTAACGAAGTGCGAAAAAAACGATTTGAGAAGTATTACCACCGCAGGTTATTAGGAAAAATTGAATATAAAATTGTCCAAAAAAGAATAACCATAACGTATAGTTGAATCCATGTAATAATCGCCCTAATAAGGATATGGCGATCCTCCGTTATGTCAAAGAACAGTTCGCTTATGAATGATTTATATAAGGATCCGTTTGACAGGTATTAAATTTCAAATCTCTAATCATTTATCTGGTATAAATATTTCTCACCTTATATAGCAAGTGTGGGCAAACTGCGGCTCTTTATAATGATTGCACATGTGTTTAGTCATTTTGCTGGAGGTTCAACCGGATTATAAATTGATGCATTTTACCACGTGTTATTAATATACGTGTTTTTTTCGTGTTGTTTCTTTCCTTCCAAGACTTGTAAAATTTAGGGGAAAGTGACCCTACAGGGTTAGAAATTTGCAATTGAACTCGCGAATCGAGTTCACATAAGCGTTTCATCCGAAACAATGGATGTCTGGTCACCACATTACGATAAATCATTGTGTTCAACAGTGAACTTGATAAATAATTACGTCAGACAGGTCACAATCATTTCAGGGAAGGCAATGGTGAATGCGGCTCTTCCATTTGTATTGTAAATGCTTGGAATAACTGCAGAGTTTGGTCAGAAATGTCGTCGATAATATTGAGCTGAAATCTGCCTTAAATTCTCATCAACACTTGAAGGAACTGCTTTGCACTACTTAGATGTCATATCAGCCTGATTTCAAACACCTCGCAGTCCAGGTGGATAGCCTACATACCGTATCACCCGCCACACAATAATAAAATTCATTCGATAGCCTACCTTTCATTGTGACCTTAAAATTTGCATTTTAAAAGTTTTTTGTTGTAGCTCTATTAAAGCTAAAATTTTGGATATGCCGCTGGCGCATGAAGCAGGTCTGCCGACCCCTGTTACACAGCATCGTGAAAACTGCATATACCTTAGCATCCAAACATCATTCTTCCACGAGATAGCGGTACCTGTTGTTGACCGAACATACGGCATGGCGGTGACTTTGTAAATCATACTAGTTCGCGGATATCAACAACTATAATATATATATGCTGACTTTCCACACGATTATTTTCGCAAAATATATTCGATACCCTGGACAGACTTTTTGCACCCCTAGCAATTTGCAGTCAGGTATTCACGATCGTTATGTGCAGTCCGATATCGAATTTTATTGATAATCCTCGCCATCACCGTTATCATTTCCTAATGACATGATGTGTAATCTTTACATAGTTGCTTCTGTTGGCCTATTTAATAAGAGAAAGAAAATATAATTACCATGCCGTCAACTCTGTGGGAGTTGTTTCCGCTCGCTTTTATTTCTTTGTACGCTGATTGAAAATGAAAAGGATTGACTAACATATAAAGTGAGTCAGCGGCGAGCAAATACGAAATAAACTCTGAAAACAATCAGAGGTCATGCTTTGTTGGAAATGATAGATTTGTGGCGATACGCAGTTCTGAATGCAGTTTCAGAGGGGGTTGCCGTGGTTGAGAAAATTTATATGTATACTCCTCTAGCCAGTCCATAGAATAGTTGACGTGTTCAGCGCTTGGACGCTATCTCAGCCGACGTCGGTTCAATTCTTAGGGTCCATACTTTATACAAGTAACAGGTTGAAGAACCAATCTGTGACCGCTCAACAGAGATGTATCCAATCGAGAGTTCATTGCGACTTTGAATTAGTAATTTAGTCCAGGGCTTTTCAACCGGTGTATCACGCACCCCAGGGTGAACCAAAATTTTGGATGAGCTTACCACTCAGATGGGGTGTACTCCCTGGGGTGTACCAGATTCGCAATAAAATGAGCCAATGACTAGATGACAATAAATAGGGAAGTTCATGCCTCAGAATATGTCAACCAGGTGCGCAATGTCATACAGTGTTCATACCAGCTGTACGCAGCTTGTAAATTACATTCCTTTTGTGATGTCTTGAGAAAATGCTTCTCCTAATCAATTAAAAACATTGTTAAATGAACTTATTGGTTCCTTTTAGAGCAGAGCAGGATGGAGTTGACAAGTATTCCGCTTTGCCTTATCTGTCTACAACAGTGGTTCTTAACCTTGCCTCCAGCGCCCCCAAGGGGCGCTGGCGATTGTGAAGGGGGCGGAAACGCTCACGGGGCAAAATGGGGGGCGCTTGGCTCAGGGGGGCGGTATGGGGGGGCGCTGGAGAAAAATGGCTTCGCAGTAGATGATGTGGTGGTAGGACATATCCTTACTGAGTATTCAGAGCTAATTAACACCGAAAACTTCGTTACATATAGCCTAGAAAATAGGTTTAATTGTCTATGGGCGCCTAAATGACTGGCACCGAATGTTCCTGTCTTGGCAATCTGAACCCCAGAAGAGGAATTCCATTTGGCGGGGAAAAGTTATATGCCAGTGAAGAAATACCAATTTGAAATCGTGTGCGTCTTTTAGTTTAGTACGATTGGGCGACCGGGATATCTAAAACTAGATATTCCTGTTGGGCGATTCTATATTTTTTGATATAGCAGACAGGAGGTCACGAAATAACATCATGCAACGAAGTCATACCAACGGGTTCGCCCGCCAGAATATGTTTAATTATGAGTTACGGGCCCTACAGTTTCGAAGACACCTCAAAATGTTCGCTCTACGTTTTGATGAGTCTACGCACACTCAACAACTCACTGCGCAGACCTTGGACAACAGTGCGTAACGACTAAAAAAAGGTCACAATTTCGGATTTTATGTGCGCAACGTAGATTTTCTGTGCGCAGAGACCGTGTCAGCACTGCGCACGTGCGCAGCTTAGAGGGAACATTGCACCTCACTCAGCTCTATCGATAAATCTGGTAACGTGAGCAGAGAGGACAAGGAATTGATAGCAATATATATGCAATTCCCGATCTTACTGACCGATTTTGTCATGAATTTTCGAAAGTTGTCACGCTTCGCACGGGCTCGCTAAACAGTACAGCTGATTTCGTGGCAAAAGCGAACAACGTGATGGGGGGCGGTCGGTTTATCACCCTGTGGGAGCCCAATACCCAAGTTTTTTCGGCGGGCCTGACGATGTGCCGTTTCGTTCCTGCCAACGGGTATACGCCCGAAGATGTATAATTATTAATGAGGGGTCCTACCTTTTCAATCACACATCACTCAGCTCTACCGGTAAATCTGTTTACGTGAGAAGAGAGAGCATAAAATCGATATCAATATACATGCAATTCCCGATTATATTGACCAATTCAATCATTAATTATTGAAACTTTTCGCGCTTTGCGCGTCTAGATGAGAATAGTTGGCCCAGTAAATGGAGAGTGGACACCCAATGTAGATGACTAGTATCAGCAAATAGCGGATAGCAGAATGGGGGTCTG
Source organism: Botryllus schlosseri (assembly GCF_051294905.1). Taxonomy (NCBI): domain Eukaryota; kingdom Metazoa; phylum Chordata; class Ascidiacea; order Stolidobranchia; family Styelidae; genus Botryllus; species Botryllus schlosseri. Next base: position 19,548,200 of record NC_137249.1, read on the forward strand.
TGGGCGATGCTCCCCGGAAGTTTGGTTTATCACCCGATGGGGGCCCAAGGGAAACGTTCTTTTTTGGGGGGGGGGGGCTGACGAAGTGCTATTACGTCCCTGGTACCGAATTAATTGTAACTACGGGCACGCCCGAATATGTTTAATTATTAATTACGTGCCCTTTATTTTCCCATACAACAGCTCACTCAGCGCTACTGGTAAATCTGATTTCGTGGACTGAGAGGAGAAAAAACGTAAGCGGCTTATATATGTAACTACCACCTATTCATTCATGCATTATAGAAAATTTTGGTACCTAGGGCGACCAGGCCACACAATCTTAGCTGACCATCGAAATCACGCTACGGAGTTCTTGTGGTCGAAGCCCTCAGAAGTTTGGTTTATCACGCTATGGGTGCGCACGGCAATCGTGTTTAGGGGGTTTACGAAGTGCTGTTACGTCCCTCCCTCTTACTCTTTGTCTTTATTACATTCCTTACAATATCAGGTTGGGGGGGGGGGGGGCTGGAGCACGATAATTTTTGAAAGGGGGCGCTGGAGGAAAAAAGGTTAAGAACCACTGCTCCACAATGATTCTTGAGGAAACCGCCGCGAGAGGACACAAATATTGAATTGGTAATTTCTGCGAGATGATTATTATTACCGTTGTGCACATAATTGCAGGGGCGTAACAAGGGTGTCTCGGGGGTCGGGGGTTCGAGTTTCAGGACTATACTGTGCTAGATATGGTGGTCCAGTAACCTCGAGCCCTGATTAATATATCAATTAAATTTATTGCTACAATTTTTATTATTTCAATAGACCATAAGACTGCGATACAATGAAAAATAAGAATGTGTCGAAAGATTGGAGTAGTCTTCGAATTCAGACACCCACCTGGCCTAGGCAATGTATGTAGCAAATTTAATAATTTACATAATTATATCAGCGTGTGTTGGCAACCGTCAATATGCAATTTGAATTTACGAATTGGTTCCCCAATCTTTGAGAGATTTTAATTAAACTTGAAAATTTTATTCATGCCTGGTGCGATTCAGGGTGACCTGGATTTTTCGTTTTTATAATAATAGTATATAATCGGAGCCCCGCCGTACAATTGCGAACCGCAGAAGAAAATGTTGCACCCCATAAAGAAATACCAAGTCAGAATCGTGTGCGTTTCACGAATGAAGGTTTTTCTTGTAGGTTTAGGCGATTTTAATATATATTTTGACTATGCCTGCAATCCTGATGAGAGATCAAAAAATAACAACGTGGAGCAAAGTGATTATCAAAGACCGGAATATGCATCATCATTAATTTTGTGCCATCAGCTCGATCAGTTATTATGATCACGTGGGCTAAGAATGGATACAAATTTGACAGTTGAAACAAGCAATATTATCGACGAAGTTGAATTTTCAGGTGATTTTGGTTCATAAGCCTGCGGTGGTGTTCTGCTGCTACAATTAAAAACTTTTAACACAAGGTATATCTCAAGAAGTCAGTGACGGTACAGAACACCACAAGGGCTCTCCGCGGTGCGAAGTTCACAGTATCTAGTTTAACATGAGTATATGACGTCCAGATGGGCCATTACGACTCTCCGCCGGAATGCGACCGTATGCTATATCACGGCTCTTCAAGATCAAAATCGAATTACGTAGCGAGGCTCCCAGTATAGTCAACGCGTACCACAACCGAATCCACACTTGTATATCCCTCAATATATTCGTTGGCTAAAGCCAAGTGGCATGAGTCTTCTTATAGCAGTGGAAGTACAGAAGTGATTCGGCGAACCAAAAATTACACAAAAACCGAATCAATACTAGCCTACCGTGTCCTATCTAACAATGCAAATCATACCAATTTATTCCGGCAACGATCCTACACTAACATCATTGACCTCAATTACTAATTTTACCAGTAGAAAGGTGAACAATTACTAAATATGCCAATTAAATAATAGCAACAACAGACCAGGAGCATGGCTTACATCTGGATTACACGCATGGCTTATCACCTCTAAATCAATCAATCAATCATTTATTTGTCTACCAGCGAAAATCCGGTACGGACCAGGATGACGACGAGGGGCCGCAAGGCCTCAGCACACAGTCGCCACCTGTAACCTAAATAAAGATGGTAAGCTATCGTTACATGCTATATAATATATGGAATGGAAGTACGGCCGTGAATAGCAAGGAGATTGAACACCCCTGGATAAGGGTTACTGTACGGAATCAGTATGTTGTGTGGTCAGGGGTGTACAAGTTTTGAGTAAACGTTGAAAGAGTGTACCATGACGAAATAGGTTGAAGAGCACCAGCGTCTTGCGCGCTCATACCGCACCCTAAGATTCTTTTCGTCACAGCACGATGCCCAGCCCACGGTTGCATCGTCGATATAGTGAACCATCGCACAGATGAAGCCAACTACGAGTTTTAAAGGGACACAGCGCTCTCACTATGATGTGATCTCAAATTCAAGTTTAAGATGTGAATAACATTTGGCAGCAACCATTTTCTTCAGAAAGCTACCGTATTCGAACTGCAACTAAAAGGTTCCCTTTAAAATGTGCCATTCCAGTGTAGCTATCTCTATGATATCCAGGCCACCGTTTATCGCTTCCCAATCCTTCATGAAATTTATCGCACGCATTTCATCACTGTTGCATTTCCACGACCCAACTAAGTCAGAGAAATAATTTTAGATAGTTTTAGTAGGTATTATGACGGAACGGTGTCATATGTACAGCTGCGGTTCAGTTTTTGTGTAAGTAGGCGTACCCCGTACAAAACCGGTGGTGACGGACCATGTTAAAATGACGACGACGCCTGAAACGGGACGATATTGGTAACAAACATCACATATATATATATATAGTGGCTGAACGCAGGAACGTGTTTTTTCACGTACAACAGTCGATCGATGATGGATGATCGAATGATCTTTGTTATCGGACTGCATAAAAACGTCATCAATCCTAGTACTGTTCCAAATCACAGGGTATTTGGAACCGTGTGATTGAATTTTTAGGACGATAGGAATTCACATGTTGACCAAAGAAACGAAAAAGTGTGTTCCCTGAATAGAAAATACGATTGTTGGACTGAAAGTGTTAAATAATAATTAACTTTATTGTGTTATTGTAAATTAATGAAGTTCGCGATGTGTTCTTCAGATTATAGCCACTAATTAAAAGTTCTAGCTAAAGTATGTCACATATTGTTATCGGCAGAAAATAACGACATTATCGGCCAAAATATGTTCGGCGATATCTGGATCGACTGCGTAAACTCGGATATCGATTAGGCTCTAATTTTGAAGCGGAAATATAGGCTCGATCCTATCGCATCTCTGATCTTCCATATTCCTTCAGAATTAGAATGCTATGAAGCTGTTAGTTATCTACAAGACGTTAAATAAGATTGTAGACGTGACTGACGAATCAGATATTGAAGATGTAGTAAAGGAAAAATTCAAAGATGAAATTAGGAACCGTCCGTTCAAAATCCAGTATTACGCGAAGGATTTTGAAGACTACGTTGATTTGGAATTCGCCGACTTAGAAGATCGTGGGAAAATTAGACTAATTGTGGATGAGTGTGAGGATACAGGTAAGCACTCCAGTGACCTGATAAGGAATTTGTTTATTCGTTTGTAACTGTTTGATTTATCTACTAGGACAAAGTTCTTTACATGAATTACCTGCAAAAATACCGAAGAATAGCGGGAAATCGCTGTCAGATGTGATTCGCGATATGGATGACGAAAATACTCCAGGTGTGTTCAGTTATATGTATGAATTTAAATGCATTATTGTGCAGCGCACATCATACTGTACATCAAGAATAGTCTTCTTCTGCGGTTGGTATTTGTACTGTTGGGCTCAGATTGCAAGAACACTACCATATTGAATCGAAAAACCAGTCACTTCGAGCGAAGAAGTTTTTTTAGTTTGAATTGATATCTCTCGTAAATTTGGGATCCAATCCGCAAATTCAAATTGTATGCTGACGGTTATCAACACAAGCTAATTTATTTATGCTTGGACGGCCGCATAATTTATGTTCTACGGTCGCGAGTTAGCCCCCCTGGACTAATTGGTCTCTCAGGTCAGGCCGAGAACTTGACTGCAGTGACCAGAGATTTCGTCGATACTTGTTAGGTGAATACGGCAACAATGCTGCCGAGCGATTCTAACGAGGCATTTGAACATATTACTGTATTTGCTGGCTAGAGGGATTATTTACGTGGTAGTATTTCTTGTCACAAATATCAAGGTTCTATAGAAATGTGCAAGATAAAACGAGAATTTATTCATTAAAGGAGCATTGCTTCGCGGGTAGGATCCGAGCGCTCGAATCGTTGTGCCCATCTCACGAAATAGCTAACTTGAGTAGCCTATACTACTAAAACCCTGTGAGTAACACAAGACGTCATGCATCATGAAAGTGCATATAATTTACTCTTGTAATATATTCTATAAACATTAAACAAGCAGTAATATTTTTATTCACTAAAAGCTTTTCGACTGAATCTCATCAGTGGGACTATGCAGCGACTTTACCTGACTGATTCGCTTCCGAGTCGTATATTAAGTCGAGTAGTCGAGTACAACTTCGAAGCCATAACAGTTAGAATCACTACAAAAGCTCAAATATGCATCTCTTTGCAATCACATCGAAACAATGCCAATTGCACGCCATTCAGAATAATTTTGTACTTCCCGGTAACGTTAACCTAATCGTGTTTTGCGACCAGGCTATAGGATGCTGACAAAATGTCTTCTGCATCAATTTTCGTGGCCTTGTGCCAAATGTTTGAACGCGGCGTTACGCTAGGGCTGGGCACAATGATTCGAGTACTCGAATCTGAATCGAGTAGTAATTTTAATGATTCGAGTCGAGTAGTAAAATACGATTTTTTCGAGTACTGAAATTATACGGTCCTCGCAAGTGAAAGCTAATTTACTGACGAGAATTATAGTTTTGATACTATTTTCCACTGAGGAAGCCTTGAAACCTTGATAGGCCGTGTCTCGGCATACCAGGCACAGTACAAAGCTACGAACGTTACTGGAAATAACACATTTCCGAAGTCATGATCATCCCACAACATTGTTAAGATGTGAAATGAAATCAATATGGTCGAGAAAATACCAAAGTATCTTTAATGTGACGGATAACAAGCATTAAGTTCTTTGTGGTGGCATAAAAGGTACATATTTGGACTTTGACATAGCACATTCTGTTGTGACGTCATAATGAGTGATACTCGATTACTCGACTCGACTCGAAGCATATTACGTGATTCAGAATCGAATCACTCAGGTACTCGATTTTGCCCAGCCCTAGTTACGACCAACTGACGTCTGAAGACTCCCACGGCAGGGGGGAAAGTATTGAATGTATATTTCTGGTTGATAATGTGCCCTTGGGCCAAGATCGTTTAAATTCATTAATCGGAATAATCGGCTCTTACTGTAGCCTACGACTAGAAGAGTGGTTCGTAATAGGGATGGTGTGAACGTGAGGTTCACGTTCGCGTTCTGTGTGTGAACCTCAGAAATTTAGAGGTTCACGTTCACAAACGAACCTTGGTAGGTTCTGCACTGTAAGCCTTTTTCATATTACAATTTTCACTTCATTATAACATCTTTGGTTGAAATTTATTGCCTTTCAACTGGGGGCCACTCTATGCATGGCGCTGGCAGCATAAAAAAATCAATAGTAAACGAGCATTCACCTTGACAATCTACAAAATTTTATTTGCTTTGTTACAAAAGTTTGCTCGAAATATCCAACTTTCCATTTGTGATTATGTAGTGACTCTGCGCATTCCCGCAACATCAAGGGAAATACACTACATGTAGTCAGCGAATGATGCTTATTCAACCAATCGATGAGATTGATATCGTTGTCTGATGTAAAAAATCTAGCAGGCGTACGGGGTCAATCTTGACTTTATATTTTTACTGTATCATAAAAACCAAATCCGTGCGATTGGGGTGTTGGCTAACGTTGTATAACTTGTTAATGGGATAATATCGATAGCAAGTATAAAAAAACATTTTACACTCTGCTCAATATCAACGTAGCAATACCCAGACGCCGAATACAATGTCCGGTCTGGCTTAGATTGTGTTAAGGCGTGAGCTTATATTCCCTCGCAAGTCTTCGTCGAAATTGTTGGCAAAGTGACGGAAAACATTGATTTTCTGGGACTATTATATCATTTGATTGCCCAGTTGATACATTTGGGGACGTTTAAAACGTCAATATATACTTCAGCACTGTGGCATTATGAGGCCCGAGTCGCTCTGTATCGTGTACCAGTCCATTAATATAGGCTATCACTTCACTGCAACGTAGGGTTGGAATTAGCAATATGACGTCACCTGACGTCATGAGGTTCACGTTCGCGTTCACACAGAACCTTTCAATAAGGTTCGCTTTCACACGAACCTGAACCTTTCAGAGGTTCACACCATCCCTAGTTCGTAACGTTAAATGTCTGAGGTAGGCCTACCCTTCTACCCGTGACAGAAACAGGACTTCGTCAGTCCCCCCAAACGTTGGTCTTAGGCCTCCATAAGATCATGAACAAAACAGATTCCCTGCGCGGTGCACCTTTTTGCCATTACTAGACAGAACACGTTATACTGTGGCTGGGGTTCAGTGTATGCGTAAGCTATTAGCATTAAGCAGTCGCGCGTATCGTGCAAAATTTTCATCTTTAGGATTGGATTTTGCCTTGATAATTGCATATATTGCTATTGATGTTTCATCCTCTCTCAGTCCGCGTGACCATGCTTAGTGGTAGAGCTGAGGAAGGTGGTGAATTCCGATAGCAAGGGCAGGATTATTCTTCGCCTATGGACAATGAAAAATTGGCAATATATATTGATGGTTTCAGCCAACATACGACGGTCATTTTCGGTAAATATTTTATTTGGTAACGCACTTCGTGAACTCGTTTGTTGGCTGAAACTCCAGCCGTCTTGGTATGTCGTGGAGCGGTCATTACCGGCGCTGAGATGACTATATATGATGCGTACTTGTTCTTGGGGGATAAGGGTACCCATATTAAAAAGTAGACATTAAATCGTGCGAAGCGCGAAAATAATTTTGAAGTTGTATGAAATCTCTCACAAAATACTCGCTGATTAATATCGGGGGTTTGGAGTACGGCAGTTACGGCCCTGCTTACCAATGTGCAAGCTTCGACACCAAACCCAAAATCTACCACATTAGAGAGAGAGATTTGATATTCTTTCTCGCCTGCACCGTCGAGATGCTTTGACGACGGAGTTGCGATACGGCCGTGAGGTCATCTAGTCTGCACCCGTTTTTTCTCCTCCATGCTATCCGTGATTGCTGAGCGCCTAGCAGGATAGGTGCGGATACCAATTTTCGAGTCTTTGGTATGACCCGGCCGGGGATCGAGCCCACGACCTACCGATCTAGAAGCCGGACGCATAACTCGGTACTCGTTATACAGATCTAACAACACACCTAATACATTAATAAAGAGAACTGGTGCACAAAATGGAACCGTTCATCAACATACTGTTAAAAGAACAAAACCATTGCAGTATGATTTCCTAACACAACAGAACTATTATATGAAAGCACATTACGCACATTCTAATACACCACAGGAACTGCAACACTGGCCGAAGCTGAGCAAGTCCATCAAGAGTTCATCAACAGCACCGTTAACGTTGTGGCAGGAATTCAATCTCTTCATTTCTACAGTGTAGGAGATCCAAAAAACCAAGGTGTATTTATGCTGATGCCGTTTTATCTGCTTCAGAATATATACAGTAGTTTGATTCATGAAATTTAGTATACTAATCTCTTTGTAACAGAAATCAATTACGAAGAGCTGATAAAGACTGTCAACAATAATACCATGAAAACAACGCCAGATAGTATATTTACTGATTTTAAGCATGAGGAACTTAATGAATCAGGTTGTATCGTCCATCCACAGATGGTAGACATTGACGTGAACAATTATTACAAAGGCCGTCTTGACTTAGAATCGATGCAAAATGCTCGGAGTTCCCGTGCATCACAAAATCAAGATCGCCGAAATCAGTTGACGAACGAGTTCAAGTTTTACCTCGAACAAGCAGTCGATGTGAATGATTTCATGAAATCAATATGGGAGCGCGGTGGATTAGACGCAGATGACGTAGTTGGCGTCACCGCCATTGTCGCTTCAGCGGGATCGGGAAAAACAACCCTCACTCGACGAATGGCTCGAAAAGCACTCGATAGTTTGTCGGCAGATTGCAATATTAAAAACATGTCTGATGATCACCCATCTGGGAAAATGGTTCATTACATTGAATTGAAGGAAATCCAAGAAGCCAAACCGATCAAACTGCCCCAGTTTCTTTTTGGTCGACTTGCAAGTAAATCTGACCAGGATCAAGTTTTCGAATGGTTAGTCCAAAACCAATCTGAAGTCCTTCTAATTTTTGATGGTCTTGATCAAACAAGATGGGAATTTGACAGCAAAAATCGCCGTCATATAAGATATGAGGAAAGTGCAACCCCATCGACCATCTTGTATAATATCTTAGCTCGCAACATTCTTCGACAAGTTAAAATTTTCATCGCGTCCCGTGAATTCAAGGTATCGGAGTTACCATTAAAGGCCCGACCCCAGAGAATCATAGCGTTAAAAGGCTTCACCCTTGAAGATGCGAAAACACTTTTCATTTCTGTACTTGAAAATAAAGGACTGAGTGTCTGGGAAAAAATTGAAGCTATGTCGCCGCGATTGGTTCAACTGGTCTGTGTGCCAGTTTTCCTGATTCTAACTGCAATCGTGATGGGAAGGGACGCAAATAGAGATCCTCCCACTACAGTCACAGAATTATACAACAGGATCGTCCTCAATCTTGAGAGTTTAGAGAATATCAGAAACGAACAAATTTTATCGATAATAAAGAATCTGAAAACGATGGCATTCTGTGCCATGCAAGAAGGAAGAGTCGTGTTCAAAGAGGCGGACTTGGTTCGATTTAATGTTCCCGCGCAAGAAGCTGAAGATTTGATGTCGAAAATACCCGGCAACAAACTGGTCAGCTGTCGTATACTACAGAAAGATTTCAATTTCTTCTTCTGTCATCAAAGTATGCAGGAATTTCTTGCAGCGAGTTTCATATCTGAAATGAAGCTAGACGATTTCTCACGTTTCGACAAAATACACCTTCATACCGAAAAATGGTATGTGGTTCGAAGATTCGTCACAGGAATCATATCTTCGAAATCAACGAATGAGCTTCACAACGGTCAGCATCACCATATAATTTGTAGAGCGGTGGTCGCCAACTTAAAACGGGTCACTTTTCAAATTTCGCAGAGGCTGCGGGCCGCAAGTATATGCACTATCGAGACAAAATAGGCCACAATTTTGGCAACCACGTTTGCATATTTACGTCAGTCAATCGCCGTGCTATCTAACATGGGCGACGGGCATAGCTCCAACAAAAGAAGTAATAGTTTATTACAGAAATACAAATTCAACAACGAATATCATGATCATCAATTTCGTTTTATTTTGAAAAATGAGCTACGCATGATACCGTACCACGCTTTTGGGAGACTAATGAATTGATATTCGGGCTAACGCGATACACGGTACTAGCTGAAAGACTATCTCCTCGTAAAGCTTGAACTAGGGCGGAAGCTCTAAGCCAGTGGTTCTTAACCTTTTTGACTTCGTGGACCCCTTTTTGACCGTCACGGACCCTCGCATATATTGTAATAATATCTCACGTTATTATAACATTCTTGGTCGAAATTATTTTCATTTCAACTTCCGGTCACTCTCTGCGTGGCACTGGTAGCTTTTAAATAATCTCAGCAATAAACGAGCATACATCTTATCAGTTTCTAAAGCGTTATTGGATTGTTAGAAAAAAAGGGCTTGAAATATCCAGATTTCTGCTTGTAGATATTTAGTCACTCTCTTACATGGCCCGTAATCACACACCATCAAGAACGGAGTATACTACATGTAGCTACTAGCTAGTCAGCAAATTGTGATTACTCGGCCAATCCATTTGACATCAACGAAATTGATATAAAAATGCATCTTTGTCTCATGTAAAAATTCTAGCTAGTAAGTCTATCTTGATTTGATATGTTAATTGTATCATAAAAACTAAATCCGTCCGATCGGAGTGTTGGCTACTGTATAACCTGTTTTTGATATAATATCTGTAGCTTCAGTAGAAATCATTTTTTCTCTTCACTCCGTTCAATACACTGGTCTACACTGGTCTGGAGTTTTCAAGGTTGCTGATTACGAATATCACATTAGTTTTGCCAGACTAGCTATAGAAAAGAAGATATTCATACCCATGTAAAAACTTACAATCACTGTATTTATCCTTGAATATTTTACTTGGTTGGATGTAAATTTTAGATTTTTTTAAACTTTTATACTGCACATAGATAGATAATTGACTATGATGAACACTCATATCGTTTTCAGTTATTCCATCAATATTAACATGACCTAATGCGAGGACTTTCTTGTTAAAAACGCAGTTTGTCATGCCTAAAAGTTGTACTTTTGCACAATGGAATTATATTGTCTTCTGTACCATTTGGTCAGTCTACCAAGATGAAAGAGGAGTATAGAGCCATCAAGTTTGCCCTAGAAAGCCGAACTAAATATATTCATATGCGTCTCATCGCGTTTTACTTGTAAATGGAAAATTTTCCGTAAAGCCAACAAAGTGGGTATACTTAGTATCTATATCAAACGAGAAGCTTAAATCTGGAATCTTTGATGGATCTCAGATTCGAATACGGACTGAGGTGCTCTCTGCATAGGAATCCCTTCAAGATGTAGTAAATAAAAATTTTGGAAGATCACAAAGCATTCAACTACAAACAGTCAGTGTTGGGATCAAGTCACTACCTTCGAGTCACGAGTCATTTCGAGTCATTGTACATTTTGACTCGAGTCAAGTCAAGTCAATCGATTTTCGAAGGTGACTCGAGTCAAGTCAAGTCAGTCGATTTTTGGAAGTGACTCGAATCAAGTCAAGTCAAGTCACGAGTCAAGCCACAATTCAAGTCAAGTATCCTTTTCGAACTATGAGGCATGATTACGTAATTGCATTTTGCTAGCTGTCTGAAATACAGATTGAGTGGTCATTGATTTTGAAGCGATGAACGAATATAGCGTTAAATATACACACAAGTAGGCGCTGTATCGCTCACATATGCGTAGAACTGCTCACTACGTAAGTAATTGCATAGCCTTATAGTTTATAGTTACCAGCCAAAATAGAGAATAGAGTAACGAATTGATAAGATGCAATACATTACCCATTTACAAATTGATATGATACGATTCGAGCCTGCGCCAATGGTTGCGGATCGACTACATAAACTATATTCGATTCAATTTCAATACAACAAGAGGTTTTGTTAAAGCTAGAACATAGAAAAGAAATAGACATTCTGCTATAAAAATTAATATACTATACTAGTTTACGACAGCGTAAGCTGTAAGCTTCGATCACTTCGCTGGCGGTCAATTTATTTGTGAGAGAACAATGGAGGCTCAGAAAAACGCACGTTCATTGAATTATTGGTCGCTCTCACGGGTTACGTCTTACATCAGCGTTTCGCGAACAATCCGAACATATGCAAAATAGGGTGATTTTTATCGACACCGATTACTTGATGACTTGAAATTGACTCGTGAATTTAGCTCCGAGTCACGAGTCAATCCACATTTCTGATACGCCGAGTCAAAGTCAAGTCAAGTCATTTTAGCAAAGTGACTCGAGTCAAGTCAAGTCATACGAAAAAGGTGACTCGAGTCTGACTCGAGTCAAGTCATGACTCGAGTCATCCCAACACTGCAAACAGTTAGTCCGGGAATTGGTATCTGCATATGGAAACCTTGGAGCAAACATGGGCATTAAATCTCACTACCTGTTCATCTTGAGATATTTTCTGATAATATTGTTGATTAGAGGGAATAGAAAGGGGAAAGGTTCCACTAAGACATCAAAACAACAAAAGAAAGATATCAGTGCAGATGTGACGTACATATTATGGCAGATTATTGATGCGACCTTTCAAAAAACTGCACTAAATTGCTCACGACCGAAAATAGTACTGGAACCAATTTTGCTTGAAGATAAGTCAATAATATTACATTCCAACTGATAATTTTGAATTTAAATTAGGTGCTTGACATGAAACTGATTCAATTAATGCAACGTAATTTGAGTATCTGGGATTGAAGTTTATTTATGTACATTGTACATGATATCTGTCAAAGTCTCCAATGACGATAAATCTAATGCCCTAAAATATAATTCTGTTGAAGTATTTTGATTTAAAACAGTATTCGGCGCGTCCAAAGAACAAGTAGATTGAATTTCTGAACTTTATAATACGACTGGGGCAATTTTTTTATCGAGCCCATACAGTGAAAATATGAGATTTTATTCAAAATAGCCCCATGGATTATCTCCAAAAATAGAGCCAATTTGAAAAAGCCAAGGCAGTGGCTCTCAACCTTTTTGACTTCGTGGACCCCTTTTTGACCGTCACGGACCCTCGCGGACCCCCAGGAGTCCGCGGACCCCCGGTCGAGAACCGCTGCTCTCTGCCGTTTTCTAAGCGCCTCGATTTTGACAGTGTCTGGGCCATTACTATAGGCAATATGGGCAATATGGCCAATAGTATTGGGTATTGGGCCAATACCCATTCATACCAGCCGATTCTCCCTCGATGGTATATGCTGTTGCTATCGCCGAAACCGTTTCAACCAGCGAGGAATAGGGATGTTGGGCACAGGCGAATAGCTTATTTTGAAAAAAAAATATCGTGAAACTGAAATCAATTCCAGTATTTCAAAATGCTTTACTCAGCGTTGTATTATCTCGCGGGCCTCGTGTTGGTTACCGTTGCTGTATAGAGAATGCCAATATAAACTGTAAGGCGAGATTGCGAGCCCATTATGGTTAGGGTTCGGGTTTTCAACCTAAAACCAAATTCCTATATACTGACGCCCAAATAAAGGAATCAAGGAAATGTAAGTAGCGATCTGGGTGCGTTTGGCCTCATTCCGTTATCGCAGTGGTTCTCAGCGTATGGGTCATCAAGGGTACATATTCGTTTGCCAATAAGGTTACACAAATCGAATTGATGTGATATGCTTCTCTGGATACACAGTAATCTGAATTGAAGTGTGCGGAACTTTCAGCTGAACCGTCTTGTTCGTTAGGAGTAGTGTTACATAGTGCGCTCTCTGTCTGCCCCTCTGTCTGCATACGATATTATCGAAATATAGTCAGTTGTGTGAGCACGCTTGACGACGAATTGACTAAAGAGAAAAATATATTATCGTAAGATTCTATAGCTCGTTGGATAAATTCTAATAGAGTTGGCGTCAGATTTTCATATCTTGCAAGGGCTCCCCCTTAGCACCCATGTGTTATGGTAGCTCCGAGCATTTTTTTCGCAGTAAAGGAGCGATTTGTCTCCGTAGGACGCAAATGTTTTTTTCTGACTTGACCGAGAATATAAGCATATTCTGTCGCTACGCTGGATTAGACAGTTGTTATTGCTCGATCTCCGTTCTTGCATGACCACTATACGTGGTGATGACGGAAGTGAGTCAGTCATTCTAACAACTATATGTAGACTATTAGTGTCATATGACATGTAAGATTCTCGAGAATCGTCATCAGTTTTCACAGTAAAAGGATCATAACTTTGTGTTCAATTTCCTTTCTTAGTGTCTTCGTGATGCAGAGTTTCGTGCTAACGAATTTTGACCAACGATGGTATTATTACGGTAAAATTGTGTTCGAAAACATCCACAGTTTTCGCATACCGAAAACGAATGTAAACTCAATATCTGCATGATCCTATCAATGGCACCTCCACCCGACCACCAGTAATACATTCCCACCACGTGGTACCTGCACTTGGCCGTAAAATAATAATGGGGTAATTGTCGCACATTATTGGTCAAAATCCGACGATTGAGTTTCTGCTACTCAATCCACATGCTCAAGTTTCGCTCGCATCACCAATCATTCGCTCTGTTCAATAGTATATACTAACGTTGGCAGTTTATATCAAGATAGATATGATGCTGCAAATAGCATATTTCATGAGCTCGACTGTTTGTTTGACCGCGATCTCGATGTAGTTTAAAAATTATTATAGACTAGTGGTTCTCGAACCTTTAAAACAATCACGAAATGATCCCTTGGCAATATTTTAACTGACTCACGGTCCCTTACAAAATCAAAACAAAAGAACAAGCTTCCTTTTATGGTGTCAATGAGACAGGTGTAGCCGATTTTATGCGACCATCAGGTCGGCAATATGTTTGGTTGCGTTTCAACGCAACTCTCATATCGTGAATCAAATTCAACCGGCTCAAATTCACATTCAACCTACGAAAACGATGGACTTGGCCCTGAAATCCGACGAACTGTTTAGCCTGCCCGTACCCGAACGGGTAAATTCATCACACCCTTTATACATCCGATTGTCAAACGGTATAAGCGCGATTGACGAACGAGCCGAAATAACTAACAGCAAACGCAATGCTAATCTGTTTCTATCGGCTTAGTAAGTACCAACCAGTGTTATTAAAATCGCGTGAAGCGCGAAGTCGTTTTGAGTTAATTAATGGATTTGTTCCAATATTTAATATTACTTTGTTGAATCATGTTGTTATTTCGTGAACTCACTCAGGCAATCATTGCCGCTACTCGAAAGATATTGGATTCTCTCTCACGTATCAGAATAAACTAATGGTAAAATTACTTTTCAATTCGCATTTCAACACGGGGAGCATTATTTTCATCCGCTGGTCGCCTTTGCACCGCGCTGTGCTTGAACATATCAATATAGGAAGATTCGGCAAACATGCGGTGATAATTCTGAGCCAGCACGGCTTTATCACCATTCACCAGTGATCTTTTGGTATCACACTTCTCGTATAGTTGCATGTTGTCTAAACCTTTATATTTTTTGGTGTTTCCTGGCGCGGAAATGGTCAGCACCGATATGCCGACGATGCAGGGTATTCCCGCAGGTTGCGCACCACTAGACTAAACTTTTTCGACGGCCTCAAACGATGATGTCATAATTGCGAACACAGTATGCGTAATTTGTTCGGGAATGGGTATACTCACAATAAAATCAAGAAATGCATATAGTGACACTAAAGAGAGTGAAGCGACACTTATCTTTAAAATTGAATATTTATCAACCAAAATACCCGACCTTACGTTGATTAACGATAGTGTCGTGCCGCCATCGAGTTCGGCTTAAAAGTAAGTGGCCTGAAATCTTTCAGATTCCAAAGTTGATATTTTAGGGATCCTTTGAAATTTTGGACGTGCTTCGCGGTCCTAGAAATTTTTCTCGTGAACCCCAGTTTGAGAGCCATTGATATAGAGTAGACATTAGCATCCAATATCAAATTCTCCCGGCTGTGAAGGCACTGACCTTCAATGTATATTGTACAACAGCAGTATGATTATTCCTGAATGATCTTGTATATTACATCACAGTCTCTGATCAGAGGGAGAAACAAGAGATACTTTACCGGTCGATAATTTCGCGAATACATGGGAAGTTGCGTACAAGTTACCATCGTATGGAGATATTCACCGCTATTTATGAATCAAACAGCGACAATCTAATGAAACGGCTCACCGGAATTGATGTATCAACAATGTCATTACGTCGGGATCAAGTCCATATTGTTGGATCACTGATTGCCAGAAGCAGGCGTCTTAAATCTTTGAATTTAGCTTTGTGCGGAATCAATGCGGGTGACATGCGGATAATCGGAAAATACCTGGAAGTGCGAAATTGCGTGAGTAAGCATAAACAGGAATCATAATAAATGGTGTTCTTCATAACAAAAGTGTTATGGAGATCATTGGTAAAAAAAAACTCTGAAAAATCAATTAGGGAGTGTCCTCCGACTTCCTCAAAATTTTTGGTTGCTACAGCGGATCAGACTGCTCCATTGTACGCTGTACGCACGATCATTTGACTGAGGTTTTACCCCGAAAACCGGTCCTGGTGCTACACTGCCTGTTTGGCCAGGTTGGGACTCACACTGACCATGTTCAACAGTGGCAAGATTATCCACATACGGAACAACCGTCATTATGATCGAATACTATTTTGTCTTCGATCAGGTCATTGCCTGTTGTTAGCCCCCCCTTATTCAAGATTGGACGTGTCTACTTCCCCTTGTGTTCTTTATGCTACGTCTCGGACACTGTTTCGCATTTACTAATGAGATGTCGTATATTTGAATTTCATCGCCGCTTTTTCATTGATCAACTTACAACAACTGCATCAACTTATATATGTGAGATTTTCAGGTTCTGCGATTGAGTACAACAGACTGCTTTTATAGCATTGTAATAAGGAGCAGAGGAGATGTCATGCATATACGTGCCGATGGTATTTTTGGACGTTTCGACTTTAAGGTTGGGTATTGGCAAATTTTTATCGTAATCCTTTCGGCTAGGCCTAAAGAGATATCATAGACGCGCCCCGTACAGGCATACCACCGTAACAATTCACTGGCATTCTTATGACCCTATAGTCCTGATGTTAAATTTGATTTCAAATGTTCTAAACTATAGTCAGTCATGCAGACCATTGGACAGATACAATCAGAGACGGTTTCACCATTATATTTTACTTCTAATGAAGACAGAGGATGTACTGTTTACAGACTCCCCCGACCGCACGTCCCTGGATCACGGTAAACAACTACCTTACTAATCGTGTATAAATAGGGAAATCGTCATCTTGGTACCTAGCGCAGCAATTGCAACCAGGGTTGTGGAGTCGGCAAATTTTACCACCGACTCCAACTCCTACTCCTACTCCACAGTCTTTAAACGTACCAACTCCTACTCTGGCTCCGACTCCGACTACTTTCCTCACAGAACTCCGACTTCGACTCCAACAGTACTACTAATTTACTTCTAAAATTATATGCTACGTTGACGGTGAAATGACTTTCACTTAACCATTTAACATTTGCAAACAAATTATTCACGCGCAAATTGCAAAATTGCAATATTGTTTTATTGTTGTACATCTCGAAAAATTCAATGTGCAATTAGCATGGAAGTAGTCTTTTCAGAATATCCTTCCTTTTATTCATATGTTTTTATAACACAGACATTGGACAAGCCACGGACATTCTAATACAGTCGTTCTTAATCGGGGGTCCGCGAAACCTCTAAATTGCAAAATGGTTGATAACCCATGGTTACCATATTTTGGGATCCGGAAAGGAGGTCAATTTTTAAAAATCACAAAAGTTAGTTTACCGAAATTGAAAACAGTTGATCTTAAAATATTTACTCGAAATCTTCTTGACTCTCGTTATGTTTCTCAACTTTGGCGCCATATATATGTTGCGATCAGACCCAAATGTCTCGTCGGAAGAGTGTAGCATTATTATTAAATTCGCCATAACCTATATTTGCGGAAATCGATTATCGGCACTCGTTAATATCAAATCGAAGGCGCGGAATTTCGAGAAATGGTCACGTTTCTCAACAAATGTAGCTACAGAAATCGCTTTCAAATAAAAGTTTACTCAATTGCTACTTGAATAGTGTGTTGTTATCTCCAAGAAAAGTAATTTGATGCTGTTTATCACAAGCCTACAGTTAATATTTGCACAAGACAGATGACGGCTCCACGATAATTGAGCTAAATCTGAACTAAAACTCTGGGGAGTCAGCGGGGGGTCCGTGACGGTTGAAGAGGTGTCCGCGAGGACAAAAAGGTTGCGAACCACTGCTCTAATATGCATGAATCATTCAAACATGATAAAATTATATATCCCATCCTGTACAATTTAAATGTGAATATAAGCAATAGAAGTGCAGCCCTTGTGTATGAGTCAGCAACTAATACAGAGATGAATCTTATTAATTTTCTCACTATACACTATACAGATTACAAGCACTCACTCTCTCACTACTAATAAACGGTGGTCAGAAACGAAATGTGGGAAGTAGTCAAATAACATATGTCTACATGCACTTGGTCAAGTATTCGCGGACTATAGGACTATTGCACTCTTTCTTTAACATTTGCTCGGCCGAAGTGGCTGAAATAGTTTTGATTTAGCAAAGTGGGAAGCTGAGTTTGGTTATATTTGCATCATTGCTACACGCTTTGCTGTCACTTACAAAACCATACAATGTATGTATATACTGTTTCATAATATCATAGTATAATTCCATAAATTGCCCCAATTTGTGACTAGTGTAATTTCGTGTTGTTTGCGATTTGGTTGATTTTTTTCCTCTAACCCTAACGAATTGAATTACAATTTGCAATAATATCGAATTTTATCAATATCGTTAATAATAACTGTGATTGTTGGTATATAAAAATCCTATATTATTTATTATTATTATTAGTAATTTTAGAGAACTGTGAAAGCACTTGTTTTCATATTACAGGAGTTGGAGTCGGAGTCGGAGTAAGAAATTTCACAAACTTCGACCCCGACTCCAACCAATATTTTTTCCCGACTCCGACTCCATGGCGTGCTAATTTTTTTTTTTGACAACGTTAGTCCGACTGCATTAAGGGAGAAATGAGTGTAATTCGGACTCGAACTCTACAGCCCTGATTGCAACACCACTGGTTTGCGATAGAAATATCTCACATTTACAGGAAAGAACGCTCGAGTTCGATTGGTTCCAGAATGTTCGCCGATGGAAAATCACGAAGTGTTTTAACAGCCTCTTCAACCCAGAATCAGTAAAGATCAATGTCCCATGTGCTGATCTATGTCGAATATCAGAGACAATGCGCAAGGTGATATCCAGTTATTTTCATGTGCAATTTTTATGACGATTGTGTTTGATTACGTTTTAATTTACTACGCTCACGTAGTAGCTTATATTGGACTACGGATTGCCACTAGCTTGATATCTGACTCGAATTAGTGGCGGTTGATTGATTGACAGTGGCCCATTGCATGGTTGTACCGGTCGTCTCTTGTTGCCGACTGTCTCTAATTCATCCGATGCGGAACAAAACCCGGATTAACGGATATAGTTTCAGCAGGCAGTGCCTTCGGAGAAAAACGTTAGCCCAATCACGGTTCGAATCAGTGAACTCCAATCCTCCTTGGCAACCCCACACTCGGGAGAAGCAGAAAGACCAGTGGCGGCTCGTCCTGTAGGGCAACTGGGGCATTGCCCTACCTAAAATTATGTTCAATAACAATTCTTTACCATTTATAGACGCACAGCAATCTATATATACCGAAATCACAGCGAAAATCGTATTCTTCTTGTCCTTCCGCTTGTAAATGCCCATATATAGCTAAGTCTCTGCGAAAATGGAATTCTCTTCGTGTTTTCGCTTTGCGAATGCCTAGCCGGGGCATGCCCGGGTAGCGCTTATAACAAGCTTTCACTGTATATTCTCCCAAAGTCGCGCACAATGAAGAAACAGTGATTTAGTCTCTCCTATTCATCAAATTACCGAGCAAGTGGGGCACAATAGGTTTGTGCTCCTGGGGTGTGATGTAACGATCGTATCTATATCTGAACACGGTTACCGTCATATGCGTTTAGTCGACCTTTGTTGGTATAGGTCGATTTTGATGGTGTTTCACACCATAATAATTCTTGAAACTTGGTATGTCATGTTGTGATGGTGGTATTTAACACTGTCCCAAGTTTCAGGGTTTCCACTTAAAGTTTAGGGTAGTAATTCCGTTTCCGAAGTTGAGTGTGTGCTGCTCCGTCATGCATCGCAAACAGATTTTACTCAAAAGCCGGTATTGGTATCCATTGATTTTGACGATGTTGCATACCGAGATCGGTCATGACATTTGGTACGGTAAGTCTTAATGTTAGTATCGAACGCTGTAGCGAGTTTCAAGTTTGTCACTGAACTATGTTAGTGGTAATTTCGTTTCCTAAGTCGAGTGAGAGCTGAGTCGTCATTTATCGCAAACATATTTTACGCAAAGCCTGTATTGATCTTTATTGATTTTAACGATGCTCCTTACCTAGATCCGTAATGAGCATTTGCACGGTATGTCTTGATTTTAGTATCGAACGCTGTGCCAAGTCTCAAGGTTGGCACTCAATGATTAGGGCAGCAATTTCGTTATCAAGGTCGAGTATGGTAGAGATGTGCGCTGATCTGACACTTAATCTACCTAACGCATTGCGGATTTCACGCAAAAACCGGTGTATCTGTGTCAACGCTAACATGTGTTCCATACTGAGATAGGTGATGAGATGATGATATCATAAAACAGTTTACTACCATTCTCGGTTTGCATTCAAATATTTACTTTTTTTTATATTCTCCAATTTCAATTTCACCGTGAAATTGTGGCCTTCGGGCCATTTGCTTACAATTACAACCCCTGCCACGCGCGTTAGCTGTTTCGTTTTCGATGGCGGCTAACAGCTGATCACTTAATCAGCCTATTCTCCAGTAAATTTTACGCAAAATTCGGTGTTGGTCTGTTCGTATTAATTTTGACAGTGTACCATACCGAAAACGGTCATGAGGCTACTTCTCGATGATTTCATGTAACAGTGTACCAAGTTTTCGGCTTTCATCCACGTATTTATTCGGTAATATATTTTCCAAAGGCGATTTTGCAGCAGACATATAGACACTATAGACCGTAAGCCGTATGTGTCGTGTGACAGTCTCCAGTTTCAAGGCCAAAATCTCCTATGCTGTACCGGGACCGAATTTCCGAGGCTGCTATCCGTAGTTCTTCAGAATGATGTTTTGGATTCAATATGACATGCCCAATTGCCAGGCCTGTTTATTTTTGGATTTCTCCAAAAATAACAAAAATAGCTTATTTTTGGATGTTTTCAAATTTTATTTTTGGAGGATCTCCAAAAATAAGAATTGAAGGTGTTTTGAGTCCTATTACTACTGAAAAAATCCACCAAAAGTATGTTATTATCATGTATTCAAGTCCTCCAACACATAGATATTAGGGATGGTGTGAACGTGAGGTTCACGTTCGCGTTCTGTGTGTGAACCTCGGAAATTTAGAGGTTCGCGTTCACAACAGAACCTTGGTAGGTTCTGCACTGTGAACCTTTTGGTAAATTGTAATTTTCACTCCATTATAAGATCTTTGGCTCAAATTTATTGCATTTCAACTGCGGGCCACTCCATGCATGGTGCTGGCAGCATAGAAAATCAACACTAAACGAGCATGCACCATTCACCTCGACAACCTTAAAAGTTTTACTTGCTTTGCTGCAAAAATTTTCTCGGAACATCCAGCTTTCCGTTTGTGAATATTTAGTGACTCTCTGCTGTGAGTTTGACCCGCAATCGATATACGTAGTCAGCGAATGATGCTTATTCGACCAATCGATGACATTGATATCGTCTTCTGATGTAAAAAATCGAACGGTCGTACTGGGTCAATCTTGACTTCATATCTTTACTGTATCATTAAAACCAAATTCGTGCGATTAAGGTGCTTGCTACTGCTGCATAACTTGTTGTTTGTGGTATCGGTAGCGAGTATAGAAACCAGTTGTACACTCTGCTCAATATCAATGAATCAATACTCAGACTCCGAACACATTGTCCGGTCTGGCTAGGACCGTTAAGGCGTAAGCTTATATTCCTTGGTAAGTCCTCGTCGAAATTGTTGGCAAAGCGACGGAAGGTACTGATTTTATGCAATTATTATATCCTTTGATTACCGCAATTGATACATTTAGCGACGTTTAAAACGCCGATATGTACTTCATCAGTGTGGCATTATGTGGGCCGAATCTTCGCTAGGTATCGTGTACATTAATATAGGGCATAGGCTATCACTTCATTGAAAGAAAGGGTTGGAATTAGCAATATGACGTCACGTGACGTCACGAGGTTCACGTTCGTGTTCACACAGAACCTTTCAAAAAGGTTCGCGTTCACACGAACCTGAACCTTTCAGAGGTTCACACCATCCCTAAATTAGATATCATCAGTGATCTTGATCTAACTTTCCAATACATTCTTCACAAATTTAGTATTTGGCCTGGAGGATGCCTTCTAAAGAATATTAATCACTGCGAGACGCCCCCCCCCCTTGATTTTCGAGATATCGGCCTTCGAACGTCGCAATTGTGGGAAACATCGAGGTTAGGGGTCCAAAAATGGAGGAATGTCTAACTCTTCAAACTTTCCAATCTTCCAAGCCTTTGCTCCTGAAAAGCGCTCGTCAGTAATGCGCTTGAAACCTCATCCCA
The DNA here is from genome assembly GCF_051294905.1 of Botryllus schlosseri. Lineage (NCBI taxonomy): Eukaryota > Metazoa > Chordata > Ascidiacea > Stolidobranchia > Styelidae > Botryllus > Botryllus schlosseri. The sequence continues at coordinate 19,570,509 of NC_137249.1, forward strand.
TGCGTGCCTCATTGAACTTGACAGCCCAACAGCCCAACACCCTCTGACCTTCCTTGTGGCGGTCCTCGTCCCAGTCCTCACCTGGACACAGGCGTTCGACCAGGCGCATGAGCTCCTGCTGTTCCATGATCAGAACGTCAAGACCATGGAGGTTCGTGACGGTGGTGCTCAGCTATGTGCGAGCGTGACCATGCGATCAAGAACGATCAGATGGACCACAGCAGCGAAGTTGCACACGCCGGACTGTTTTCGTCCATAACATCAAGGAGTTTGGTACGGTTTCCAGTCAACCAAGAGGCCACCCTCTTCATTGACAATAAACGAGCGTCAACAAACTTGGGGCGCACGCTTTCCATCTACTCATGATCAAGTTGTGTTGCCGTCTGAAGCATCAGCAGATGAGTCCCGTCATCGTGTGGACGATGTGATTGTGACAGAGGTGGCTGTATATGATTTCGCCGTTCCATTTGCCTCACTCAAGCTGCCTTCCCGTCTTCTCTACATTTCGCACTGTGAAACTTATAGGAGTACAAAGGCGGAGGGGCGAGCAGGCAGGCAAGGTCAGCAGAAACGTGAAGTGGATTGAGTGGAAGTAATTTTAGCGTTTCGGTGACCCCTTCCCTCACATATAGATGCTGTTTTGTGTGTTTTTATGAGTTTTCTGGTCGTTTACATCGCTCTGACTTGTTTATTTCACTGAAAAACATCTTCCAAAAAAATCTTATTTTTGGATGTTTTCAAATCTTATTTTTGGAGAATCTCCAAAAATAAAATCCAATATCCAAAAATAAACAGGCCTGCCAATTGCCCAATCTATGAGATAACAATTACGCAATCTCTCGAGTTATAGTCATTTCCATTTCTGCAGATGAGTAGTCAGGTCAAGTGCGAACATGAACCGTGTCGAATCTTTGTTCCGTACGCCGTTTACGCAGTTATCACACTTCAAGTCACAGGCACAGCTCACCGGCTGACCTCTCGCGGCACATACGTTAAAATCACTGTTGTCGGGAAGTTCATGTTATCGTACCATCAAGTTACTTGTTTACCTATGAAAACGCCATCGTGACGTCATCTCGATAAAAAGTCGCTTGCAGCCCTTGCCCCACCACCCGATATTGTCACGAACCGCCACTGAGAAAGACTGTCTCTCTTCCTCAATCTTGTCATCGACTCACGGAATTTCCATGCGTTCTGCAAATTTGTTACTATCATTTTATCCAGTGTCGGTCATGGTGTTACCTATCTTCCTCAACATCGTTCATATTTACCTCATATAAGTGACTGAGAGAAACCTAGGGTTGTGTTGTCGCTGTGGTGGATGCTCTTGTCGGTGGGAGGGTTTGACAACTGCTGGAAAGCTTTAACAATTAGGATTCTCATCAATTTGGATACATTTACGAGGCAACTTACAGCGTTTTGTTAGCGAAGAAATGACGTAGGTCCAAGTTTGACTAGAGAAGGGCTGTCTATCTGTTATGAAATTTGCATGCGAACAATAATTTAATTTTCACAAAAGTTGAATAGGGCCCCGAATTTTCGTCGCTTGTCGCGCAAAGTAGAACTGGAGTGACATATATATGTTTTCACGGAAGTATCGGTGAATATAAATTAGGTGACGGATTGCGTGGTTACCTTCACCCTGCATGGTCGACCAGATGACACGTTTCATAATAGTAGGTATGGCTCATCAAAACGTTTCGAACTATAGCGTTTCGCTATCTAACATCTACCTATCGTATCGTAATCTACCTTCACATGGCGCGTTCTAATCTTCAAAAGTGGTCTCTGACATTTTCGAGCGTTAGATCAATTTTAGCAGACCACCGTTGAAGCTTACCGGACAAAAGACATAAAACATATTCTCCGCTTTTCAGAAATAGTAATTGTATTTTTTTTTCTTTCTAAATTTGCAATATCAATACTTTGAGTTATTCTAATTCTTTCCATTTTTTGTCTCGAGAACATGCGTGTTACAGTTTAGAACCAAGCGTAGTATGATATCTATTCCCAGAAATAAAATTACAGTATATGGCATTCTTACGATCCACCATATTTCAGAATAACTAATTCTAATCGCGAAAACACAGTATCCGATACCACTACTCCATGTTGCTCTTTTTCTTAAATACGGACCCTATAATATGGGGGAGATCGCCATGCCTTGAGTAAACAAAATATTTGAATAGCTTTTCCGCGACAAAACTATTATTTGCATCTCGTGATTCGGTCGAATGCTTATGCCGTCGCAAATATGAATCAAACTATCTGTAGCTTCCGCATAGCTCAGTTTGAAGCTTTTGACAGCCCATGCGAATATGTTACACTGTTTTCAGAACTTTACTTTCTGGAGTAGATGTAAAGTCAGCTAATTCTACTTCTACTCGAAGTAGTTTTAGGTTGCTTGTAAAATTATTACTTCTACTACTTCCTGACTACATTATTGTGGTGTTAATTCTACTTGAGTAGCTTTCTTGACTATTTCGACTACCTCTGCATATGCCATCACATCCACTCATTAGAATCAAACTATGTGATTACTCGAGATCAGAAAAATTGATATGACTAGTCTTGACTCGACTCACTTTGAAAGTTTGCGTCACTTGACTCATAACTCGGACTGAAAACTTTACTTCACTCGAGTTAGAACCTTCAGTGACTCGGAATGACTCAATCCTAACACTGCCAAGAGCATTTTTCATGTTATGAAAGCAAATTTTCATTGTAACATGGTTGAGAAAGTCGAAACTTCAGAAATATCCCCACCAATATAAAAAAGCTTAAATCCGAAAACGATTCGGTGATGCGGTCTATTGTGATGCCTGGATTGCGAGCGAAAAAAATCCACGGCACGCCCAAAGTTACGTAATTAGGAAGAAGTGTAAGCTGGCGATTAAAAATACCGAACAATAAATGGCTTCTTCTAGTCATATACTTGGACAGCATGTATTTTCGCATTTTATATTGTGTTGACATATTTTTAGTTGATAATCACACATTATTTCAAGCTTTGAATGTAGATTTCTCGTGTAGGTGGAATCTTTACTGGTTAATTGCTACGAAGACACAGACCTCGATTGGCCGTCGATTAAACACTTTGTCGAGAAACATCAGGTCAGATTCAGCAGCTCGCGTGAGTTCCGATATTTCAATTAATTTCCATTCTAGGTCGAACGCCTGACTATCGTTGCTGCGGGCAATGCTACCACCGAAGAGTACAACCGTGTTTTAAACCACGGGTGCGGAATCTCTGCTTTGGGTGTTTGCGTCGATATACATTGGTCGTTCTATGTTAGAAGTCCAGACGACGTACGAAGCATACTGGACGTTTGTCTGCAAAAGAATGTTGGTTAACAACAGTTACGTTTTTAGTCGCTTCCATATTTTGAAATATATTCCCCGATATAGATCAAATCCGTTAGATGTGTGATCGACTGGCAATATCGTCCGTCGTTTGATGCCATTGATTCCCTCCTAAGGCATTCGAAGAAGCTCATTCTCATATATTGGCGTCATGTTGTTATTTTGAAAAGCGACGACCTCGACAAGATTCACGAGACTTCAAACGTCCTCGGTACTGAGATCGAAATTTTATGTGGTGAGTAAAGTCATATAGTTGCGGAACAGCAACATTTGGGATGATTATGTTTAATGTACTTATATCTCCCATTATGGTTGAAATAGCCTACAAACTATATGTAAAATGTCGGTTTGTCTTTGAAGAGCTGGTTCGTGCTACAAAACTTGAATATTGCTTTCAATACAACATCCATTGCAGTAGGCTATAACATTTAATAAAACTCGAAGACTTTTCGGGTGCCTCTTTTCAAGAGTTATCGGCACACTAACGGAGACAGATTCAGAAGCAAAACCAACAAGGTTAAATGAGGTAGCAATCAAAATCACCAACACAATGAAATTCGCATTGTAGCAATGACAACAACAGACTTCGAAATAGAATGTATTATAGCAGCAACATACGATGTAAATAAACGACTACATGTCTACACCGCCACGAAACAAAGCAACCTAACCTAATGACAAATCTGTTATGCAACAATTTGTTTTGTTTACATAAAATAGGTTTGGTCAACTGAATAATTGTTGACTCTAGCTCCTTTGAATGAAACAAGGATCTGTTACATGGAACATTTCATCGTTCTAATACTCGGAAGTTATGTAGAATGCTGTTTTCAGATGTTTCAAGGAATCTTATAGTGCAACTTTTTGCAACTTTTGTCCATTTTTTTTCATGCAACTTTTTATCGATTTGTCATGCAACATACTTTTTACTTGACGTATTTGGCAGTATATGTAAATAGATGGTTTGATTATTCGACTGAAATACCGTATTCGGGAGCTGAGCCGGAAAGTTGAGCTTTTATTAGTTAACCGACCAAAATGTGGTCTTCTAGGGCAACTTTTGTGAAAAGTAAATACATCTTTTCATTGCACCTTTTGTGAAAAATAAATGCAACTTTCCACGAATTTGACTGCAACAAAAACTTGCCCTACTGATCACTAACTACTATATGCTGGATGTGCGGTATTTGGAAGAAGGATGCACTACTGACTACCTAACCAGTGCTCCACCTCAACGACAGCACATAATTTGTAATATGTAGTCATATTAGACTGCTAAGTATTTCTAATTTATGTTTTTCTTTCAGACGACAAGGGTGATACCTGGTGGCAAGTGGGCATTCAATTTCATCCAGGTGGGTATTGTCATATTCCGACATGACGACATAGTGAAGTCATTTTTGAAATAGTCGTAGTCGATTTTAACCCTTTGTCACGTCATATAGGCATATCGCAATCAAACATACGGAATACTGAACCAGCTATATGACTGTAGAAGATTACTACGATTAGCTGCGATTACTACGTAACGTTGGCTCAGCCAGAAGGGGGCCGAATCGCTCGAATTTTTTGTAAATTGACACAAGGTGCAGTATTTGTAAGTAGAAGTATTCAACTTGAAATTTTCTTCGCGCTTCGCGCGATATTTTGCGTTGGTATATTTGAAATTAGTATGTACCCGCCTTCCGATAAGTAAAAATGAAATATATGCATACATAAAACTATGCATGATATAAAGAAATGAATCTAACTGTATTCATGGGTGCTGCCTCCGGTTGCGAGTCTAGTAGGCATCACATTTTTGGTGCCAAAAAGACACACGAAGGTAGATACAGTTTTAGCCAACACGAAGTGTGATCTCAGAATGATACCCGGTGATCGAACCGTGACTGAAGATCAGCCGGGTGGCCCGTCCTTGCAATATGATTCCTGCGGTACAAATGCGACCAAGAGAGTGAAATATTACCCTTCATGAAAAATGGAAATTAGGAATCATGTTCGTCTCAAAGAAGTTTTTCTTGTAATTGGTTGTGGTATCTGTGAGCGCTCTTTTGAGTGGCGACAACTTTCTCTGGAGGTCAGTCACTAACATCATGCTTCAACTAAAAGTGATTAATTAGAATTGGCCCACCCGTGTTCCCCTCCATAAACTCATGAATAGTCTTACCGTGTGGTATGAGCATGATATCTGAAGATTAATAGTTACGTGCCTTCTAACTTTTTGAAGACACCGCTTCAATCAGCTTTACCGGTAAATCTAATAATGATAACGTCTATGCGGGGTCGATACAGCCGCAATCGAAAACGCCCCAATTGGGGGCGGGGCGAGCTTCATGGGGCCCTATACTATTTCGTAAATAAACATAAATTTATAGAGTCAGTTTTGCTAGAATCATTAAAATTTCTTCGCACGATTTAATGTACATGACTTGATTTTCAAATGAGTACCCAGACCCCAGAATTTTTTTCTGGCCAAGCCCTTGCTACGTTAATGCAAAGGTTCATTTTTTAACTCCCCTAAATCACTGAAATTATGGGGGACTGCTATAAATCATGGGATATTTGAATCATTCCTATGTAATTGATTCAGAATCTTTTCCCACTTTAGGATCTACAACATTGGAGGAAAGGAAACTCATCCAAAAGAAATGGAGCTTTCGCTCCATCCAATGTCCATCCATTGGATTAATTCCCATAAACAAAGGTGACTTGTACATTTATTATGTTGCCGGTATTTACTTTTTTATTCATGGCGTGAGGCATTAAGGTATCACACCTATTGGGCAGCACATGTTTGATATTATGGGGGGACAGAAATTAATTCTTCAATACAGAGATGATTCATAAAAGCAAGCAGATCCGTTTTCTGAATGGCCATTTAAACAGTGAATCTGGAACCGAGAATTCGACATCCTGAAAGCCACTTGTCCAGGGTTGTGAAATTAAATCGTCAAATTTATTGATATTCAACTCACGGAAATGATAAATATTTTTCCAAACCTGACAACCTATTAGGGATGCTGCGCACGTGAAGATAAAGTCCACGTCCGGTGTGTTAACCTCAGAAGGTTGGGGGATAGCGCTCGCAAACGAACCGTGGTAGGTCTTGCACTGTAAACCTGTTTCATATATTATAATAATTTCTCACGTTATTATAGCATTTTGGTCGAAATTATTTTCATTTCGACTTCAGGTCACTCTCTATATGGCACTGGTAGCTTTTAAATAAGCTCAGCAATAAACGAGCATACATCTTATCAATTTCAAAAGCGTTATTGGTTTGTTAGAAAAAGGGGCTTGAAATATCCAGATTTCTGCTTGTAGAAATTTAGTCACTCTCTTCCATTGCCCGTAATCACACACCCTCAAGAACGAAGTATACTACATGGGGGAGATGTGGTACCGATGGATCAAAAATCGGAAAATGATCGCTGGCCCTGAAATGTTCAGCCGAAAACAACAGATCTTTTGCTGGCTCAGCACTTTGATACAAGCTCTACCTATCCCGCACATATACATGAATATCCGTCTTTTCAAAAAATATTTATGGGCGTTCAAAATTTGTTGCTCGAACGTGTCATCGGTCCCCACCCGGTGGGTCCAATGACACACGACCCGGGGACCTATGACACATATACCCTAAAAAACTCAAATGTGACTACTTTTCTTGCTCAGTATTATAATCTAAGCTACAGCAAGCCAAAGAAGAATGTTTGGTCGCAACTGTCAAAAAATAGAATAAATATTAACTCAAATGTTGTCATAAAATCACGTTTCGATTTAGGCTCGGACTTATAAATTTGAGGGTACATACATATTGTCCGAAAATCGACAGTGTGACTTCCCAATACCTCGTTATAGCGATAAAACATCATATGCAATTATTACATAAAGATTTTCTGTACGTAGACATGTTTCATTTGTTTCATGATTAGTATGCTTGATTATTTTGCTTGATTTGGCTATTGTATCATCGGTCCCCACCCTATAAATTTCATACATGAATCGAAAAAAGTCCACTCAAGGAAAGTACTGAAAAAAATAATAGGTGCCATTATATAGCCTGCTACAAGTCCTACACTTCACAATAAAAATGATTGCTGGTTTGTTCGTGTTGAAGGTTACAAAGAAAAATGTATATGTCGATCTAAATTTAGTTTACACCCCCTAAAACAAAAATCATCAGTGAGAGACCCCATTGCTCGCGCACGTCGAATTTTTTTTATGTGAGGAAAGATTTTGCCAGCATGCAATTGTAGACAAGTTCACGGAGTGTAATCATGGAATTATCATAGAGAATTTTCAAAGTATTTTCGGTCCCAGTGATCCATCGGTACCACATCTCCCCCTAGCTACCAGCTAGTCAGCGAATTGTGATTACTCGACCAATCCATTTGACATCGACGAAATTGATATAAAAATGCATATTGTCTAATGTAAAAAGTCTAGCAAGGAAGTCTATCTTGATTTGATATGTTTATTGTATTATAATAACTAAATCCGTCCGATCGGAATGTTGGCTACTGTATAACTTGTTTTTGAGATAATATCCGTAGCATGTGTAGAAATCTTTTTTCTTCTTCACTCCGTTCGATAGCAATGTATCTGACGCCATTAGAATACATTTCCGATCTAACCTTGATAGGTAAGGCGTAAGCGCATGTTACCTTGCTAGTCCTCATCATCCAAAATGCGACTTAGCGTCTGCACTCGCAAAAAGATCGTCAGCGATGAAACCTTTGCACATAAACGCATGTGCGCCGAAATCTCCGATATCGATATGTCCTAGCGTACAATATTAGTGTCCTTACCAAATGAGGCCAGCAGTACAAAGAGCCGACCAGTACTATATGCAAGTGACAATATTATTGAGTGAATTAATTCACAAACTTTGAAAAGTTTTAGCGATTGGCGCGGCTTGAGGTTTTTTTATCTGATGTGTAGCATGATAAGACTTGTTTTCACCGTTACCTAATCTGGTTCAATCCTATCGTACGACCAACATTCAAGTGTTCCACGCAATGGTGCGTGAACCTCGTGTGGCCCTTTGACCGAAAAGGTTGGCCACCACCACAATTGATATATTTGGTGATGATTAAAACCTTGTACCTCACCTTGCACGTACTTCAGCACCATGGTATAATCTGGCCTGAGTCGTCGCAAGGTACCGTGTACATTTATAGATGACTTTACGGAAATGTAGGCTTGTAGATACCAACATAACGACACGTGACGCCATCGGTTCGTGTTCACGATCGCGTTCACATAGAACAGGAGCGGGCAACTTCTCCAGTCGGCGGGCCGGATATGGGAAAATGAAGTACTTGGCGGACCGGATTTCTGAATCGATACATTAAACGGATATTTATCCAAATATACAGGGATTTATCGCATGTAATGTAAACTTTAAGTTTGAGCATAGAGACCAAAGCAGTATTTAATGAATTTACTATCGTAATGTAGCCTGCTTCAATAACTGTTGTTGTGGTCGATCAAAGTTGTTTGTAGGTTGTTTGAACTCTGGCTGCATGTCGGACACAAAGAAGACAAAGAACTATTATTTGTGTCCGTAAAAAAGAAATAGCGGACGCCTGTGACATCCGGCCATAACATTATCATATAACGCCAAAAGCTGTCTGCGAGCCGCTCAAAATCACATCGCGGGCCGTTTGTCCCTGACAAAGAACCTATCAAAAACGTATTCACGTTCACGCGAGTCAGAACCTTTCAGGGGTTCGCACCATACAAGCTATCAACTTAAATCTAACATTCTCAGATGCGCGATTTTGCATCCAACATTCTCTGTATCGATTGTTCAGGTAGTTCAATAATGTAATTGGAATTATATTACGTATCTTCGAAGCTTTTCTGAAATATTTAATCTATCCAGATTTATCACCGTAAATCTCAGCTGTCATCAAATATCGACCATGCTTGGCTAATAAATCTGATGTCCTATTATTACAGGAGACGACCAAAACAAAGTCCCAGAAGCGATTGAGGATGAACCAGATTTCGCTCTTCACCTCGTAGGAGGTAATAAATTGATAATGATATACGTTTTCTCATTCCAGTACATTGCTGTAACTTGCGGTTTACCAACCCTACAATGACCCTACAATGTCTTACATCTAAGAATATATGAGTCGCGGCACCCGATCAATTTTTTTTTCAAGGCAAATTTCTGTATTTTTGAAACATGTTGTTTCTTCTTCTGTACCAGTGGTTCTCAATCGGGGTACGCGCTCCTTCTGGGTCCGCGAGACGATTTTTTAAGACCGCGAAACACATTCGAAGCGCGAAGCACATGTTGGCCTGTACCTACTATATATATATGTTCAGGCATCGAAATAACCCACACCGAGTGGTTCTAATCGAAGTCCCGTGCGAGACAAATGCGCTTAGATGAGGAAATAATGCACTCTGTGTTGCAATGCCAAATGAAAAGGAATTTTCCCCTTAGCTTATTCTGGTACGTGCGAGCGAATCCAATGTCTTTTGTCTATAGCTACAATCATTACTTGAGTTCGCGAAAAAACAACATACTCCATCAAAGTAATTATTAATATTGAGCAAATTGATTGTTTAACTCTTTCACCCTCCTAACTTCGCGCTTCACGCGACAAGAAAATAACTGCAAACTGGTCGGTGCTTACTAAGCCGACGGAAACAAATTATTTAGTCCTGCGATTTTCGTTAGCCATTTCGAATCGTTCTTGAATCACGTATTACAATTTGTGAATCGGATGTATAATGGGTAGTGATGAAATTATCTGTGTTAGGCAAAATGAGTCTTCAGGATTCGTCCCCACAGATTCGACTAAGCGCCCTATGAGGGCCAAGATAAACGTTTCCGGGGGTTGAATGGGAATTTGAACCGGTTGACTGTGTTTCACGGTATTAGAGTTGCGTTCTCAAAAACGCAAACAAACATAGCCGAGCTGGTCGCAAAAAATTGGCTACACATGCTCCATTAACACCACGAAATCAAACTTATTGTTTTGTGTTGATTTCGTAAGGGACCGTGAGTAATTTTTTTTTAAATGCCAGGGGACCTTTTCGTGATTATTTTTTTGAAAAGTTTGAGAACCACAGTTCTATACCATGGATTCCGTGGACGCATTGGGGGTACGAAGCACCGAAGCAAGGCGTAAGAGATGCATTAGTCTCATGTCCGTGAGTTGCGTGTTACCAGGTTTATTCGATACGGATCTTGTGCCTAAAGGGTAGTGATGAAATGGCATACCAGTGTTGGAATCAAGTCACTACCTTCGAGTCACGAGTCATCTCGAGTCATGGCACATTTTAACTCGAGTCAAATCAAGTCATTCGATTTTCAAAAGTGACTAGAGTCAAGTCAAATCACTCGATTTTTGGAGGTGACTCGAGTCAAGTCTAGTCAAGTCAAGTCAAGTCAAGTCACAATTCAAGTCAAATTGAATTTTCGAAGTATGAGTGATGATGCAAAGTCATTACACTTTGCTAACTGTGTGAAGGACAGATTAATTGACCATTCATCTTGAATCAAATAACGAATATAAAGTTGAATATACATGCAAAAAGACGCTGTATCGCTCACGCTCACGTAGAGCTGCTAATAAAATACTTGAGTGACTGTATAGTGTTGTATACAGCTACATGATGCAGTCTGTTAATATCAGCCAATATAGAGGATCGAATACGAAGCCTCGAGAGTTGAACAAATTGATGTGGTTCAATAGACTACCCATCTACAAATGCGTTAGAATATAAACGCATAGACTATATATTAGTTCGATTTAAATCATACAAGAGTGTTGGTAAATGTGAGCAGTGCGCAATGCAAGTACTCAGCCGTCCAAGAAACAAAGATACCTATCCATTAGATAAATCTACTACTGCTACTACGACAACTTAAGCTGTGATCATTTCGTTTGCGGTTAATTCATTTGTGATGTAACGATGGAACATCACTGAAACGTACAATCAGTGATTGACTGGTTGCTCTCACCATAGTGTCCTATATGGTGTCGACACAAGCAAATCTCACGGCTCAGTGAAATTGTATCACGTCACAATTTCCATTTGGCGTCCCAATGCCAATCTCCATAACAATGAAAAATTCGAGGCTGATTGTGGAGTTCCAGGGCCACGAGCGGAATAAAATTTATATTTTCGTAATCAGTGCAGAGCCAGCTTTCGATTGATACCCGTTTTACCAAATTTAATGCTCGGCAAGCCGGTCAAATATGACCGTCAAATTGCCTGTAGCCAAATGGAAATGGCGACGTGATACAATTTCACTGAGCCGTGAGATTTGCATGTGTCGACACCATATAGGACACTATGCTCTCACAAGTGACACCGGCGTATCACAAACGACTAGCGCTGGGCAAAATCGAGTACCTGAGTGATTCGGTTCTGAATCACGTATTACGCTTCGAGTCGAGTATTCGAGCATCCCTCATTATGACGCGACCCCACCGTGTACTATGTCAAAGTTCAAATATGTACATTTTTGCCGCCACAAAAAATATAAAGCCTGTATTCCATCAAATTAAAGATACTTTGCTATTCTTTCGACCAGACCCTTTTCATTACACTTTATGACAATGGTGTGGGATGATTATGACTTCGGAAATGTGTTAATTCCAGGAACGTGCGTAGCTTTGTGCTATGTTCGTCTGCTGCGATACGGCCAGTCAAGGTTTCAAGGCTTCCACAGTGGAAAATAGTATTGAAACTATAATGCTCGTTGATAAATTAACTTTCAGTGGCGAGGAGCGTATAATTTAGGTACTCGAAAAAAATCGTCTTTTACTACTCGACTAGAATCAATAAATTCAATACTCGATGCAGATTTGAGTACTCGAATCATTGTACCCAGCCTACCAACGACCCGAACATACATAAGATAGGGCGATTTAACTGACAGCGTTTACTCAATGACTTGAAATTGACTCGTAAATTTTGCTCCGAGTCTCGAGTCAATCCACATTTCTGAATCGCCGAGTCAAGTCAAGTCTGGTCATTTTTGCAAAGTGACTCGAGTCAAGTCAAGTCATACGAAAATGTTGACTCGAGTCATCCCAACACTGGGGCATACCCAAAATTCTATTGAAATCTGAAGGGGAAGATCGCTAAAAAGGTTAAGGAACACAGTTCTATACTTTGTGTAATATTGCGATGTCTCATGGGATCGCATCTTGTAACCAGACATGGGGTAATCGCGATTAGTAATCGTAATCGATTACGACGATTACAGCATTTTGAAGTAATCGTAATCGCAATCGATTACATTCGAAAAAAATCCGAAGTAATCGTAATCGTAATCGACTACTTTCCATATCTAATCGATTCTTTGTGAAAGAACAATTACTTTTTGTTTGTACAAGGACTATGACATAAACTGAATATTCGTGAACAAGAATGAGATAATACAGGGCCTACTATCAGAGATGAGCATGGATTAGGATTAGGTTTTGAAAGAACAGGATTTGTGAAATTTTTTCGGATTTGGATTGGATTTGGATTATACATTTTTTCGGAACGGATTTGGATTGGATTTACCTATTTTCTGGGAGATTGAAATGTCGTGTGGCGAATGGCGACAAACTTTATTCAGATCAGTTATTAATGTACTTATGGTTACTAAGTTATCTTGAATCAAGTGAATCGTTGGTTGTGAAAGAAAATTTTCGGATTCCTCCATTGCATAAATAAGTATTTTTTCTGAATTTCCAGTTGGAATCGGATTAGGATTGGACATGGACTTGAATATGAAAAAGTTATGGATTAGAATTTGGATTTGGATTTGAAGGTTCGGATTTGGATTGGATTAGGACATAGAAATTTCAAATCCGCTCATCTCTGCCTACTATATTGAATATAGTAGGCCCTGGATAATATACCACGTTAGCGATAGCACAAACGTCTGATTTTCAAACGCCACTACTCATTGTTACGTCAGAAGTATATTAGCTCCGCTCGTCATTGCGTAAGAAGTATCCACACGGACCTGATGTGTGGAACAGTATCCCGCCGGCCATCCGACAGTCGACGAGCATGTCCACATTCAAGTCGAAATACAAGCAATTACTACTAAATAAATACAGTCCATCCTCAAGATTACCGGACCACGACTGACCTATCGATCTCGCTTCTCATGACATGCCGCCCTATTTCTTGTCGCTTTCTTTTTCTATACTGTATTCTTTACTTTCATTCAGTGTGCATGCCTCCTCTTTACTACGCCTAGGCCAAGGTGGGTGTCCGATTCCATTGACAAATCCAAGTCGCTTCGACATCTTCCTGTCTATTCATTGTATCGCATTTTTTGTGGTGTATTGAACTGATAAAATTGCTAATAAACCAATGATGATGATGATGATAAACAGACATGCGATGGACATTGTAGTGCAGTGGTTCCCAAACGGTGGGGAATTCCCCACTGGTGGGGAATTCAATGATTTCTGGTGGGGAATAGACGCATTTGTTCGAAATTATATACAGAGCAGTCTACACATTCACGAAGACACATGCGCAATTACCGTTACCAGTTAACTGCTCTGGAACGTATGGATCGAAAATTATATTGCGTGTTGTTTACAAAACCTCATTTTTAACTCTGGATCGCCAATGATGGCGTCACAAACACGTCCAGCACGACTAGTTTGACGTGAAATAACGCTTCCGCGAAATTTTGAGCGTTACTGGTATCGGTTCATAATACGTTTTATGTTGCAGTTATAGGCGATTGTCTTGCGTATTGGTGTGGTTGTGTGTCTTGTGTAGCCAAACCAGCAGATAGCTGCTCTGTGATGACAAAAGTGCTGGGTAGTGGAGAACAGGACCGTAACTGCCGCACCCCAAACCCCCCAATTGGGGGGGGGGGTGGCGAGCGAGCACGAAGAGACCCGATATTATTTCGCGAATTACCATAAATAAAAGTTGTTGTTTTTTTAAATTCACGCCACTTTTTCAAAATAATTTTCGCGCGCTACGTGCGCGATTTAATATTGCCGAATATCTGAATATTCGGTACCCTTCCCGCACGAAAATAAGTAGAATTTATAGAAATGGAGACTTCGGCGTCGGCCATTACTGTGCCACGACGCACCAAGGCACATGAAGTTATAGGCCATGTAACATGCAACTACGAGAGGTGTGTCAGAACGATCCGCAGCGAGAAGGAAGGGCCTTGTGGTGACCGAAATCTTCAATACAATATACATATATGTTTAATTGTCCATAGGCAGCTAAATGGCTGGCGCTGAATGTTCCTGTTCTGGTGATCTGAACCCCACATGGCAAACGCCATCCCGTAGGGAAAAATTATTTGCCAGTAAAGTAGCCTAATACCAATTTGAAATCGTGTGTGCCTTTTAGTTTGGACGATTTCCATATCTTTTGACATAGCAGATATAGTAGGCTTACCATACGTCCTCTTTTAAGAGGATTTGTCCTCTTTTTTGACTTTTTTGAAAGTGTCCTCGGAGGACGCCCTTTTGTCCTCTTTTTTGAGATTTTGTCCTCTTTTTTAGGATTTAGAGCAGATTTAGAGCAAATTGCGAGTGATATGCCACATATTAGCACAGACGTGAAGCTCCGACGGGTGAAAAACGGTGATTTTAGCTCTGAGCGAAAAAGATGACCTTTTTTTTTTTTTTTTTTTTTTTAGTCATCCACCTGGCAATGTGGGGAGAAAAACGGTATTTTGAGTTCTGAGCGGAAGAGATGACTTTTTTTTTTTTTTTTCAGTTAACCAGTCACAAAGTGGGAAAAATTAACCGGTGTTTGAGAATTCTACTCCGATTTTGAAAGTTGGAAATTTATGAAAAAGTGTCCTCTTTTTAGATTTCCAAAATATGGTAAGCCCAAGATATAGGAGGTCACGAAATAGCATATTGTAATGAAGTCAATTTCCCAACGGGTCCGCCCGAAGATGTTTAATTCTTATTTAGTGATCCTACCTTTTCCAACACACTTCACTCAGCTCTACCGGTAAATCTGATTACGTGAGCGGAGAGGGGATAAAAAATTGATAACAAAATATATACAATTCCCGATCACACTTACCGATTCAAACACTAATTATATAAATTTTTCGCACTTCGCGCGTTTAGTACAACTAAGGTGACGTACTAACTAAACAGTATACCCAATGCAGCTGATAAAGCGGGGAAAAAGCGTACAGGCTCAGCGGGGCTTCGCCCCCCCAACGTTGCGTTTATCACCCTGTGGGGGCCCACGATCAACGTTTTTTAGCTGGGCTGACGAAGTGCTGTTACGGTTCTGGTGGGGAATGAAGGCTCGAAGTAAATCTGAAGTGGGGAATGAAGACAAAAAGGTTGGGAACAACTGTTGTAGTGTGATTGTAAGAACACCCCCGTGGTGTATATCAGGTTATCAATACACTACAGTACCCCCTACCTCGCAGCAGGATATTGATCACCACTCTGCCTATAGTTTCAAATAGTAACTTATGTATTGATGTTTGGTTGTGCTTAGTTAAACGCAGTTTCAACGTTGCTGCTTGGCGAGCAGTAGGCCTACGTACGCACGCGCACTGACAAAAATTCGGAATTTCGTACTCGTCGAATAAAACAGTGCAGTTTCCACAGCGAAGCATTACAAATAAACAGCTGCTGATATATATCATAACCAAGCCGTGCTTAGCCGTTTCTCGTAACAGCAGCTCGTAGTATATGTATTAAGTTGAAGGCAGAATTTTCATGTTCACTATATCTTATTCTCATATAACTACTTGAAACGGGTGCCAATTGTTATTTCACAGTTCGTTACTCGGCATTTGGACCTGCCGCCATAACCATTCGCTTATATAGCCTGACATGTTAGCGTGGGTTGTAGCTAGAATCAGAACCAACAGCAATTCGTCCCCCAGTCCAACCGTTGGTCAATTTTCAAAACTGAATTTCGTCAATAATATTGGTCATTGCATTTGATTACTATTCATTTTTAACCTCTCTCAGCCCCGAGTGTCAGATTTGCCTGTAGAGCTCGCGCACGTAATTCATAATTATAGCATCTGGTATGTTGTTATAATTACTTCAATGTATGTTGTTAATTCGTGACCTCCAGTCTGTTGATTAATCAACAGATCTTGTACTCGCCCAAACATAGCAGACTAAAAGAATATCTTTCGTGAGACGCACACGCAAATTGCCATGGCTTTATTCCTATGTGGATGCGCCGGGTGGCATTTGCATTGTGGGCTCAGATTGGAAGGACACGACTATTATTAGTCACGCCCACCCAGCACGGCTATTGACAATGGACGAATACCTTAAGTTTCGGCCAAGGTATTTCTTTGGTATCACATCCTGTGGAGTTGCGCGTTGGCTGATACTGCATATGTCTTTTGGTGTGTTGTGGGATCGTGGCGCGGTAATGACCGGCTCCGAAATGCCTGTTCCCATAAAATAGCCTATGCATGTTCTTTTTAGGGGGAGAGGTATGCATTTCAAACCCAGCTATCTACTGGAGCAGGGGTCACCAACCGTTTTGAAACAAAAAGCTACTTCTTATGTAGTGTGTACTGAATATTGCGACGACCGACCGGTTACCACTTATTCCCGCCGTTTATCCGTGCTCAGTTGGATTTCTTCACTTAGAGGAAGACAATCAGAGCACTGAGCCGGGTTTCCGCCCCTTACCAAGAACGTATAACGCTCACTCGCCGGGACTCACACCAGCTCCTCCGGGCTCAGTTGCATTGCTGCAGTGCGCGCCGAAGCGTCAATCTCCGCGTTGATACTCGGGAATATTAACGGCCGTTGAGCCGCCGCATGGGCGAAGACGAGCAATGCCCTGAGCGACTGCGTTCGTATGTTCCTTGGGGTCGGCCGACCCATGTTCAACTGCTTTTCATATGAAATCAGCTTCAACTTTCAAATCTTTCATTTGAATATTTACTACCGCGACCGCGGGCGACTCATTTGGTCCGCGTTGGTGACCCCTGTACTAGAGACATTTGAATCGCGAAGCTCGAAGAACATTTTCAAGAATTAATTGAATTCTCGAAAATACTCTATAATTTATGTTGATTTACGAAATACTTTTGAGTCCCCTTCGAGCACGCTCCCCACCCTATTAAGGAATTTGGGGTGCGGCAGGTAAAGACCTGGCAATAATGCAAATCGTTTGGTGCGATAAATCATCCCAATAAAGTTGGGCAATTGGTATATTATGACGTAATAAGCAAATGACGCATGATGTATAAAGAGAGTTGATATCTCATTAAGCCTTTTCATCGCAATCCTTGTGTATTGTCTTCCAATATATCCTTTAAGATTATAGTCCTAAGAAGCAAAACAAATGTAATCGTGAGTAATCGTGATTACTTTTCCAATGTAATCGTAATCGTAATCGACTACTTCGTGATTTTGCTGTAATCGTAATCGTAATCGTAATCGCGTGATTCTGAAGTAATCGTAATCGCAATCGATTACATTCATGAAGTAATCACCCCATGTCTGCTTGTAACTAGACTGGAGCGGCAATTCGCAGCGATAACTATAATTCAACGTCGCGAATTACCTGCCATAAATCTTTTTACTGCGTTCGACTGCAGAACCTCTTCTAAAACACACCGTGACAATTTTCGCACCCCTAAAAGTCTATATAGCCTTGTCTAGGACTCGGTAACGCCCAGATCTATAGTCATTCACGGGCATGTTCTAGAAATCACCACCATATCTGTCCAATGGACAGCGTCCATACAAAAACAGCCTTTTTGATACAATATATTCATACGGGGTGCTATCGAAGTTTCTGCGAGGCGAAGCTCGCGAAGTCCTGTTGAAGACTATTACTGGCCTAATCGCGTTTGTTCGGTATGCTTTGAAAGAAATGCGACTGTGCTATTTGCTATAAACTCTATTATACTGTCAAGTGTCGGAATTACGGCACTGTCGGAATTTAACGATGTTCGTTCAAATGTCTTCGTAGTTTTAACGTATAACTTGTCCGAAACAAGTCGTAGGCTACTTTTAAACAGTTCGTTACAACACTTGTATCATTGTCTCGTACGGTCAAAGTCAACCTCGAACTCATTATTGCGACATCATGCAAAAATACGTTGCACACTTCTGAACAAAACAGAAATTTGATGTTTTAATTCTCTAATTAAGGGACAAAGTGCACAGAGAGTTTATGAATATTGAAATTGAAATTGAGATATGAAATATGAAATTCTAAAATATATGGCGGACAGGCAGGAAACTTGCCACGGACCGGCCGGCGGTTGCGAACCGCTGGTATAGCCTGTTTCAATCAGTCTTGGAAGCATTATTGAGCAACAGTCTCTCTCCTTCCTCGCATGCACGAGAGATAAAAAGGTCAACGTAGAGCAGGGCCGGCCAACCCGTGGCCCGCGGGCCACATGTGGCCCGCGAGAAGATTTTGAGTGGCCCGCGAGGTAATTTTCGAAATATCTAATATCATCAAAAATGGATTGCACAGATTGTGAACTTGCAAGGCGAACCAAAAATTTGATTAGTCTGGCCGCAACACTTGAGATGTGATGACTAAAATATCAGTTCCGACGCATTGACAGATTCATCAGCCATTCACATATTGGTATATCTTCGTACACTACAATAAAACAGAATAATTTGCGATAGATTTATCAAAGGTAAAAAATTTCCACAAGCTTGGTGCAACATGTTGTCACTCGATTTCTTGTTTTTAATATTGTTGGCCTTTTGTGAAAATGGAAGAATACCTAATGTATCAGATTGAGTCTAACTATACTCACGATTACGAGACAAAGTGCCTCGCGACATTGCGTTTGCGCTCGCAGTAAGACCGTTGACCTAGGCACTAAATGATTGACGCATGTTGGTCGCAGCTTTCGATATCGATATGTCCATGCGCCGAATAGCCCAGTCCTCGCAAACTTGGCCCAGCGATATACAACAGGCCCGCAATATAGTCAAGTGACAATATTATTGACCTATGAACTTCAAAAAATTTTCGCGCTTCGCGCGGCTAGTGGCCCGCGCAATAGTTCGTCAATCGAATGTGGCCCTTTGGCTGAAAAGGTTGGCCAGCCCTGACGTAGAGAGTAACAGCTGGCGGGCCGCACAAAAATCGCAGGCGGGCTCGGCCGCTGGTTAGACAATAAACATCCCTGATTTAGTTTGTCATCTTAACAGATATCAAGGTTACCGCTTCTTACTTGCAAAATAACGGATACATTTTTATAAACACACAGTTTAAATAACTAAGCCATCTCAACAACACTTGACCTCGAAAGCCTATAGACACAATAACCTGTTTCTGTTTGTGCGGGCTTACCCAAATGTCAAGTCATATTTCCACTTCTAATTTCGTTCGCGCTCAGTCGTGCTTGGCTGATGTTGTTGTAGCCTACTTCTGGCTTGCAGGTCAACTGTTGCGTCATAGTTAGCGTCATAGTCAGATCAGTGTTGGGATGACTCGAGTCATGACTTGACTCGAGTCAACTTTTTCGTATGACTTGACTTGACTCGAGTCACTTTACTAAAATGACTTGACTTGACTTGACTCGGCGTTTCAGAAATGTGGATTGACTCGTGACTCGGAGCAAAATTCACGAGTCATTCGAACCTTGCAGCTTACGTTGTCGTAAACTAGTATAATAAAGTAATTTAATAGCAACATGTCTATTTCTGTTCTCTGTCCATACCTCAACCAAACCTCTTGTTCTATTGAAATTGAATTCGAATATAATTTATATAGTCCTGAACCATTGGCGCAGGCCGGAATTGTATCATATCATTTCGTAAATGGGTAATGTATTGCATCTTACCAAATCGTTTCTCAATTCTCTATTTTGGCTGGTTACTATAAACTGAGGCTATGCAATTACTTACAATTACGTAGTTTAGCAGTTATACGCATATGTGTCCGATACAGCGCCTTCTTGCGTGTATATTTAACTCTATATTCGTTCATCGGTTCAAAATCAATGACCACTCAATCTGTATGTCAGAAAGCTAGCAAAATTCAATGACGTAATCACGCCTCATACTTCGAAAAAGCAACTTGACTTGAATTGTGACTTGACTCGTGACTTGACTAGACTTGACTCGACTTGACTCGAGTCACCTCCAAAAATCGAGTGACTTGACTTGACTCGAGTCAAAATGTGCAATGACTCGAAATGACTCGTGACTCGAAGGTAGTGACTTGACCCCAACACTGAGTCAGATGCGGATAATCCGTCAGATAGCTGTTTGTTATGCGATTCAAAAAGAAAATCATACTAGAAATAGTTTATAGCATGTTTTCAAAATTATTCCTTTACATTTTGCACAATACTTAATAAAAGTTGCAGTAAAAAGTTGCATGAAAATATAAAAACAAAGTTGCAAAAAGTTGCAACATAAAATTCCTACAAACAGCTTAAAACATCATCATACATAAATCAGGAGAATTTGCGAAGCTGCCAAAGCTGTAAGAAAAGTTGTAAATACTTGCCCTAGAGATCACACTTTTCCACATTGTTGGCCTATTTTCGGATGCCGAGAATCACTCGTCGCGCAGACTAGTGAAGACAATTTTCGTTTCAACCTATATTCTAGCAAATGATGACCAACGGAAATCATTTCGTTTTGTTACAGAGGCGCAGAAACAAGTCACAACGACTTGGTCATTTATATGCTTTGCGACATATATTCAAATGAGATAAAAACCGCTGCATATACAATTTTCTGAATACAAAATAACCAGTAGGTTCGAAATAAAAACTATTTTAATATCTTTGCAGCAGATATCAACTATGACAAACTCGTAAAGAATGTGAACAACAGCACGAAAGACAAGACATCAGCTGGCATCCTTGACTACTTCAACGATGAAAGACTTTGTGAACCGAATTTCACAGTTTTTCCGCAGATGCTAAGATTTGACTCGGGTCAACATTTGAATTTTAGAGAATTAGATAGATATCAGAGGACTTATGATTTCGAATTCGACCATCAGCGCCAATACAGAGAAAAATCGATCAAAATCGAAGACTTCATGGCGTCGATATGGCAGAAGGAGGAATCGGAACCGGCCAAAGTGGTTGACATCACCGCAATCGTTGCATCGCCGGGTGCTGGAAAAACCATTCTCCTACGACGAATGGCTCAGAAAGCGCTTCGTACATCGTTTGTGGAAAAAAACAGTCGACTTAAAATGGTTCATTATGTTGACTTGAAGGATATCCGAGAAGACAAATTTACCAAAATGTCAAATTTTCTCTTCGGTGGTGTTTGTAAAAGTGAATCTGAAGAGGATCAGGCTTTCGAATGGTTGCTCAGAAACCAAACTGATGCAATTTTATTTTTTGATGGATTTGATCAAACAGAATGGATGTTTGGTGATAACAGTATCAGAAAAATAAGAAATGTTGAAAGGGCGCGCCCAATGGCCATAATGTACAGTATTTTAGCTCGCAATATCATTCCTCGCGTGAAAATCTTCATAGCTTCTCGCGAATTCAAGGTGTCGGAGATACCAGCAGCAATCCGACCCAAGAATATCATCGCGTTGAATGGTTTTACTCTACAAGATGCGCAGCGACTTTTTATCTTTCTCTCAGGAGAGAAGGGGAAGAAAGCCTGGGAGACAATCGAAGCTATGACAGCTAGGTTACTGCAACCTATTTCATCACCGGCTTTCTTAATTCAAGCGGCGATCGTGATGGGAAGAGACTCAAGCGAACATCCTCCCGCAACAGTCACAGAATTATATAACAGAATGATATCGAGATTCAAGAGCGTAGAGCACATCCGAAACCGACAAAACATTTATTCGATAATAAACAAATTAAAATCGCTTGCATTTACGGCCATTGAAGAAAATCCGATAATCGATGAAACCTACTTGGAGAAATTTGACATCTGTGCCGCAGATGTTCAGGAATTTATGACCAAGGCTCCAATTTACCATCGTTCAAACAATGGCGATTTCATATTTCTTTTCTGTCATCAAAGTATGCAGAAGTTCCTTGCAGCAAGTTTCCTAGCAGAGATGGCGTTTGGTGACTTTTCTCGGTATTATGAAGAACATCTCCACAACAACAAATGGCGTAACGTCAGACAATTCATCGCCGGAATCGTCTACTCAAAATCTACGAATAGCCTCCACAAAGGTCAGAATTGTAGTTGACAAAGTATTTGATACAACAACAAGCAGGAGCTTGTAAAATTAGGAGTGGTGCAAATCTCCGAACGATTCGGGTTCATTTGAACCCAACGCGGTGACCCTGAACGTGAAAACGGTCCTTAGACGTCACATTGCTGCTTCTAAAAGCCACATTCCTCAAAGCCCTAGATGTATAGGACGTATCATACTGAATAGAAATGCAGTACCGTGTCGGTTTAATTCACGGTTTGGGCTATAACATAATGTCAAATCGCCGTCTAGAGAAGTAGTTTGCGCTTTCTGATGGATCGATATGGCTATTGTCAGGCAGAAAACCTAATGACAAACGGTTGATGTATTAAGTGCTCATACATTTGAAATGGGATTATTATTGTTAAGTTTTTCGACATGCTGTATGAATCAGAAGTGAAAATTAGGTTTATTTTTGAAACCGAGACGGAACGTATAAGAGTATATTGTTCTCTATCGGACCGCATGACGACAAATCAACGAGGTAAAACCGCCACTAGTTTTTAGATTCAAGTCATCCTACCATTCGAGCCCCCACGCACAGCACGATATATGTGCAAGGCTCGATTGCACATTTGTGTTTAGAAGGCGGTACAATACCGACTTGAAAAGTCTGTCAATTTTGAATCTGCTATAGTGAGCACGCCACACTGATGCTGTTTTTCGTCACAGTCTCAGATCGAAAGAAGAAGCAAGAATTCATTTCTTACTCAATTCTTAAACAACTTGAAACGTCAAATGGCGAGGAAGGTCGCATGGAATTATACGCATCGGTTTACAAAACGAATGACGACGATGTAATGAAAAATATTTCCGCGATCGATGTGTCTGGCGTCCGATTACTTCATGATGAAAAACTCATTATCGGATCATGGATAGAAAAGAGTGGCGGTCTCAAATATCTGGGTATGTTGTCTTACAATGTCGAAAGAGACAATCTTGCGATATTCACAAAATGCCTGAAGAGACGAATTCGGGTGAGTAACACGACACGTATTCAATGACAATTGACGAAGGGCGTTTCGTATAGAGATGCGTCTGACTAAAGCTATATAATTTCAAATGTTCCGGCTGTTTATTTTACCCTCAAGTTTCTGACACCTGTTGTGGTTTGCCACTACCACTAGGCAGTGATTAGCATCGGAGCGGACTCGGAGTGGATTCGGAGCGGAGTTTTGCCGATTTTGTGACAGTCGGAGCGGAGTCGGAGTTTACTACACATATTTTTCGGAGAATTTCGGAGTATTGTAACTTTTGTCTCCGATATCTTTGGATTGCTCTGACCATAATACACTCTTGATTATGATACAAACCAAAGCACAGACAGTTGACACCTTGTAAAGTTGTAATATGACAGGTATCATGCAAGAATGATTGCCAAGTGCATAAAAATCAGCCATCTGCACTGCAATTGGGGACTGGAGAGTAGACAATACTATGACGCCAACCACATTATCACATAAATTTAGTAAAACACATTACCAAGTTAACCATGCTTGCCACTGTTTCGGATACTTGACGAGATTCGTCGGAGTACCCCGGAGTCTGGGATTGAGCTGTTTGGAGTCGGAGGGAGTTTTCCTCAGACACTGAAGTTGTCGGAGGGACTCGGATTCTCGAAAAGCACTATCACCTCATCACTGCCACTAGGTCACGCTGCCATTATTTTATGCTTCGGTTTAAAGTTTAGTTTAGAGTAGACCATGCATGAGCCTTGTCTACTGAGGTGAGTATTTAAGACGATGTCGTTCTACTCATACCAAATTCGCCCAAATAGAGAATATAAATCAGATGCTCATCACAGCCAAATACAATCCTCACGAAATCATTTCGTCACTTATTGATACAATTCTAAATACGAATAGAGAGGGTTAACTATAGATACTTGATACACGAAATCCGGGTAACAAATGTTACACACACGCCAAAGCAACAGCAATTAGCGCATGTCAAAATATATATATTAGGAAATCCGGTGGCGGTACCTAGTAGTTGCTATGGTTTGCTACTTTGCAATGTCGAGTTCAAGGACCATTGCCCCGGTAGGTTGATGAACTGAAATTGCATACCCAAAACGCGTCGATCGTCCGTTATACAGGTCGATCATATTGATTTGCGAGGGAACACCTTATCAGCGGAAGCGTTGGGCTCGTTTCTCGGACTGAACCTGAAGGAAACGAAATATTTGGAGTGGAAGGTAAATATGATGAATAAGTGGAAACTTGGTAATGAAGAGTTGGTAACAAAACAAAAATGTGCAGTCACATATGGTTGATGTTCTCTGAATAATGCCTAGCTTCTGAACTTCTGATTTACCTAGGTCGTTCGAGCTACACGAGCCATCCCACACTCAATTCCTTCAACCATACCTGTCATATCCCCTCACTTCAAGTTGACAAAGGAAGACGACGTTGTCAAGATACACGATGACGAAAAAGAGTTGAAAGGACGATTTCACATCAAGGTCAGATATCAAGAGCTCTCCTACCTAGAGGGGGTGATACATAAGAAGAAGTAATGCCGTGTATTTCTATTCTAGGACAAATAGAATCAGCAATTTTCGAAGATACACCGAAACTACTTAAAATTTAATTAAATTTTTAGGTAGCTTTAGAGAGTTGGTTACTTTCGAAATTACAAGACTCGTCTTTGCGACCACCACAAAGAGCATTTAAAATAGCTGCAACTCCCGTTAATAAACCGAATTATTTTGATGCAAGAGATATTCCGAACCGATTTTTGTGACAATTTCACTCGTACAAGTGACGTAAACCTCTGCAAGATCTACTTCAACATTACAAAAAAAGGAAGTAGTTTTACTTCGAAAGATGTGTTAAAGTTAAGTAGAAGTGTGAAAACATGAACACTGGAGTATTGCGCAAGGTATCAAAATCGACTTGCATGTGAAAAGAGAGGTAAAAGTACTTCAATAATAATTGACCACCTCTGACGTTGACCAATCGGTTCTAACTTCTAGCAGTGAAATGCTGAAGTCAATTAGTATATGTTAAACAAGTGTCGTAAATGATTTCGTTTACTGCCACAGGAGTCGAAGCTCGTTCTGGACAGAGTCTACTGGCTCGGTGATTTGATATACTGTTCGAGGCTTTATGAGCCAAAAATTATTGAAGTACCCGACAAACTCCTCTACGCCACGCCGGGCGATTTACGAGAGTTATCGGCGACGAAACTCGAAAAGGTCGGTTTCGCCAATTTGTAAAGACTCATGTGACTTCATGATCATGGTAAAGTGGAAAATGTTTTCTTGTCTCACAAAACTCGTATTTCAACCAGATAAACAAGATATTGCTGGATTGCACGGAAGAGGAAAATGTCGATTGGTTGAGGATAGGATATTCTATTTGGAAATACCAGGTCAGAATCCGCGATTCATTCATTTCTCGATATTTAGGCTTCTTTTCATTCAGGTCGAACTCTTGGATATTGTGGCAACGGGCGTGACTTCCTTCCAAAAGTACCAGAATTGCTTGAAAAGTAAGAATAAACTTTCCAGCTTTGGCGTGGACGTCAATATTCACCGTCAATTCACCGTCAATTCACCGTCAATTCACCATCAATATCACCGTCAATAAAGCATACGACCTTAATCGTGTACGTTATGCTTGTCAGACAGGAAAAAGAGTAATATTATCACCATTATGGTATCGCTTGCTCGTTTTGAAGTCAGTTTCTCGCCTCAGTTCGAATCCGTCAGATGCGTGGTTGAATATGATGTATCCCGTGACCTTATTCTTCTTCTCGTCGGAAATACGAATAAGCTGACGCTGATATACGTCGATAGGTTGATAGGATAGGTTGAACGAAGAGGAAACAAGAAAGCTTGAAAGGATTTCCAGAGATCACGGTCTTTGGCTGGAAGTTTTGGGCGGTGAGATTGACATATTCATTAGTTTTCGCTATTTTGCAAGAGTACGTGCTATTGCATTATCGAAGTAGCGGCGCAGGTGGTCAAAGTCATCAGTATTGCTACTCGGGTAGTAGGCCTAGTAATACTGTAAATTTCTGATCAGTTACAACTACAAGGGGCGATTTTCGATGCATGCCTAAACTACGCTTATGAATAAGAACGTTTAAGAGTAACTAGTTCACGGAAATTCTTGAAATTAGGCGGTTTTCGAAAGTAGAATTGGTAAAGGTGTCACATACATTCAATAGAGTCGAAAGTATTCTAATTTCGAAAATACAACACGCATCTTCGCGACAAAGAAAAATTATTGATGACTGCGCAAATATTATCGAAAATCTAATCGGCTACCGTGTTGTAAAGAATATGTTGGTCGGATTTTTGGGATTATTTCGCTCATAAAAATGGTGCAAACGAATCTCAACACCACTTTCGACTTTATTAAATCTAAAGTTTAAAAAGTAAATAGTTTTACGTGAAACTGATCAGTAGAAGTGGAATTAGTCTGAAAGTATTACCGCAAGGGGGCTAAAATCAATTTTTCAGGCCTACCCCGAATAAGTAGATTCAATTCGCTATTGATCAGTCTGACAACAATTGAGTATAGCAGCTTTAGCAGCAGTAATTTTCATAAACAACTACTAAAATTAAATATATGAGGCTTGAATATCGAGTGTATCATTCACCTTAAAAGTACTTCTACGAAATAATTCATTCATATCAGGTAGATATCGTATAGCAGCTAATGCAGGACTCGGTAGTCAATTCAGACAATTGCCATCCTTACCACCTTAGCCCGACCGACATCGGTAACGATACCGGCAACGCCGATAACTATATGACCTTCACTGATAACCCCTACACCTGGAAACCTATAAGCAAGCATGGGTGGTCAATAACGGAGTACTTCCGTTTTTTCAAAGTACTCAAGTAGGTTTTGAGTACTTTCGCTACTTACGCAAGTAGTTCTTATTTTAGACTACTTCTACTTCTACTTTTTAGGAAACACTGGGTCTAGAAGACCTACTTTTTCTTACTTGGAAATCACTTCTTCTACTTGTACTTCAGTAAAAAATTACAAAGTTACTTCTACTTCTATTTGAGTACTAACGATGACTATACTTTGTCCAACTATGCCTGCAAGCTATAAGAAATATATCAATATCCCCATTCTAGCAGTCGCAGATGAGATTTCTTCCACTATTTACTACCATTTTGTGATGTCACGAATATTGCTAATATTTCCGACCTCTCCTAACCGACATCGATATTATGCCAAAGTGTGATATCGACTTGATATTATCGGATTGTCGATAGTGATCGGTCAGGCCCTACTTATCGCACCACCCGCATCAGTTTAAACTACATTCCATGCGGACAGGACTTTAAGAAAAGTATTTCATCTTTTCTAAAATATTGTCCTTTCAGGTCAAGGCCGAGATAGTGATGCCTGGGGGTTGCTTGACGCGAAACATTTCTGAGAATATACATCACCTTCATCGTAGCTATCGTTTCATTTTCGAAACCGCAAGAGAGCTTTGTAAACGTTTTGCCGCAACTTATTCGAAACTATATAAAGAGACTGTACATTGTACCAGGGCTTTGGATCCGGAGCCGGAGCCCGGAGCCGGAGCCCCGGAGCCGTGCATTTTTACCGGAGCTGGAGCCGGAGCCGGAGCTCTATATAAAATTCAGCCGGAGCCGGAGCCGGAGCGGGAGCCAGTTATTTGAGGGGTAGCTCCGGCTCCGACGTATTTCATAAGATGCTATTATATATGCAACAACCATATCTGCTGAGTTCACCGAATTCAACAGCAGGCCTTCGCGATATTAAGAATCTTTTCCTCTTTGGCGCTACATTTTCCGACTAACCATGTTCCTGGCGGTTTAACAGCAGAGCAGTCGTATGTTCATGTTCAATTTTCATACACGAGTGCCGAGCCTCGGTATGCGACATATGCCTGTGAATATTGTGGGTATTCGGCATACCCGCAATTTCATCATCAGCACAACCTTGTTGGCCAATTGTATACGGTTCGAAAATACTGATCACTATGTATTACGCGAAATGTGAGAGATGGTAAAAACGTGATTTCGTTGCACATGCCGGTAAGACGAGCGCGAGCCGAGAAATTCCGTCTCATCATTGCTATGAATCGGATAAGCAAATACTCGTTTTTTCGTGATAGTTCTTTAGTCGGGCCGCGAAAGTGGACAGTGTTATTGCGAGTATGCAATTATGCATGCTAATTGCAATTCATTACTGCGCATCGTTGTCATCTCCAGTAAGGATTTTCGAGCTTAATAGGGGATGGCAGAAGAGTAGGCCAAAACCCCATAGTATTCTATGTTGGAGACAAATTACTGATTTGATACGCGATTTCCAATTTGTAATCATCTGTTTCGTAAACTTGTAAATGTGCAATGTGCATACTGCATAGTTTAATTCGTTATGGGCATGGCGCAATGTGCACGGCACAGTGTTTATTTCGATTATTCGATTCATTTCAACGGTAAAATCTTATTCCGATAAACTTGATCGACACCGGATGGACTGGTAACGAGCGCACCAATATCGAACGTCAAACCATTGGCCATTTGGTACAAATCGAATTTCTATTGATCACGTCGTTATATCCGCCCATTTTGCCCTTACTACATTTAAAGTTGAATAATAATCGCACATTTAAAGATTGAATTAAGCTGTATGGTAATGGTAATGGCCTAATGGTAATGAGTACAGTGCCAGTGTTAAAACACCGCATCAGAATTTTAATGCTGTGGCACGGAGTAAAGTGTTTTTTAGTTTATTGTAATATACGACGATTTACTAAGATGTGACTGGACCCTGGATCTGTCAATGCGTCGAAACTGATATTTTAGTCCAGTCATCAATAACATCCCAAGTGCCGCGGCTAGACTAATCATATTTTTGGTTGGCCTAGCGAGTTCACAATCTGAGCAATTCAATTTCGACAATATAACAGAATTTCGATAATATAATGTGAAATTAGCTCGCGGGCTACTCAAAGTCTTCTCGCGGGCCACATATGGCCCGCAGGCCGCGGGTTGCTCACCCCTGATACAGACAGACACCTTCGATGGTTTTCAGAGCCGGAGCCGGAGCTGGAGCCGGAGCAGTGGTAATAATGCTGCTCCGGAGCTGGAGCCGGAGCTGATGTATGATAGAAGAAAGCTCCGGAGCCGGAGCTGGAGCAATGCCAATTTACGGCTGCTCCGAAGCCCTGCATTGTACAACATAAGCTGCTTTTCAATATGAAGCCTCTCATGAATTATATCTGTGGTTCTCAACTCTGTTGCCGGTTAGACTGCGCAGAGGTTCCGCGAAAAACGTAGGTTTTTTGGTAGGAGACAATTTTCCTAGAACGTCACTGCATTCGAGCTGCAGCAAAAGAACTAAAATAAAAGATTTTTACGAAATGTACCATCCCAGTAATCGATTTATGTGATATCGAAGTGACGCGTCATCTCTTCCTAATATTTTACGACATTTTCGTTCTCTGCATCGTTGCACTTTCTCGAGGCGGTCGAGTGTAACCTGCCCCTTTTAAGATTTTAATATTGAACGGGACAATTCTAACACTTAAGGAGTAAATTTCATAATTTTTCATAGCGTGATATTAAAGTAAGTTCCGTTTTTTAATATGACGTATAAGGTTGTTAGTTCTATTATGTAAAAATTTGAAAAGTAAATTTCCATGAAAAACGGATTAATCGCAAAAAATGTGAAAATAGTGGCAATTGTCCCTGGTCTCTCCTACTTGAAGTAATAGAATGCCGTGACCTGTTGGTAGGGTGTCGGAAGCTCAAAAAGCTTGAGATCCACAGGTTTAGATTATCACGTCGTAGTATGACAACGTTTTGAATTATATCGAAATTTCAATTCTGTTGAACCCTTGTGTAATCTAAACACATTTCAGATGCGAATATAATGATTCACTTTTTCTGTCAGTTATTGAACTGTTGATACATGCATAATAATTGCCGTCAACAATGGTTCTTGAATGATGAACTTGTATTCACCGTATTCATATTAGTATTGCTATTATTTATTAATGATAAAAATAATAGCCATAGAGTATGTCCAACCAATACTTTCTGTGAAGGCTATTATAACTTACAATGAATGTATTTTGTCATGTACGATGTAATGTAGCCAACGTGAAATATAATTAGAATAGGCCTATTGCACACTAGAGCTGGATTAGAAGCGATGTTTATCAAACTACATTCGCACAATCAAGGTATAATCTGAAATTTGTGTAGCAACATACAATCAAAACATCATGCATTGAACTTTTTTGTTTTAGCGCAGTCAGAGTTAGCCTGAAATATCGCTTAATTCAAGACCGTGACATAATTAATAATAATTGATTTCAATTGCTGATATCAACTGGGGAAATGCTGAATTGTTTTCGAAATGGCAGACCCAACACGTTATGTGGACTATGGACATAGACATCACTAAATGGCGAGAGTAAATGCAGGACCGTAACAACTGCGTCAGCTAAAGCTGCAACAAGTCGTGCTACAAGTCGGCAGCTACAGAATCAAAATAAAGAATATCGATCTAGTGTGAATGACCATTGTAGTAAAAATATCATGAATACCGCAAACAACGCTGAATGTAACGTCGATCACGGGGTAAATGATTTGTGCATGCACGGAGCTGCAATTGAGTAGCTGCGTCACAAATATGTCAATACCAGAAAAAAACTTCTTCCGCGAGACGCACACGGTTCCAAATTGTCATTTCTAAGGGCCCCATCATTTTACTCTCTGGTTCGCATAAGCACTGGGCGACCAGATTACAAGGAATCTACTATATTAAAATCGAGAATTACAGGCGTTCTAATTAGCGCCAGGCGCGAAGAAAATTTCCAAGGTAAATTATATCTTTTAACAAATTGTGAGTCAATTCGCAAATTCAAATTGCATTTTGAATGCAACATGCAACCAACACACGCAGATTGAATTACGTGCAGATGATCGGATAATCTCCCAGTTTGAGACCACTGGCCTAGACCCATAGTGTGCCGTGCTATAAGTCGGCAGCTCAGTTGTCATAATAAAGATCACTCGCATGGTGTAATATGACCATAGACGTCAAAACATCATGAATACTGTAATAACAACAGCCAATAAGTCGAACTCGCGAAGGAAATTTTACAATCACATTTATGCTATGATGTATAGCAGGGCAGGCAACATACTGTCCACGACGTGATTCTGAGCGGCCCGCAGACAGGTTTAGGCCTTAAATGATAATATGGCGGTTACAGAAGGGTTACCATACGTCCTCTTTTAAGAGGATTTGTCATCTTTTTTGACTTTTTTGAAAGTGTCCTCGGAGGACGCCCTTTTGTCCTCTTTTTTGAGATTTTGTCCTCTTTTTTGAGCTCTGAGCGGAAAAGATGAACTTTTTTTCTAGTCAATCGATCACAAAGTGGGAAAAATTCACCGGTTTTTGAGAATTCTTCTCCGGTTTTGCAAGTCTCAAATTTCTGAAAAAGTGTCCTATTTTTAGATTTCCAAAATATGGTAAGCCTAGGTTACAGTCTTCCGCAATTCTCCACTACTTGCTTACTACGTCAAATTATGGTGGATAAAGGTTATTCTTTCTTATTTTCGACACAAATAATAGTTCTTTGTTCTCTCTGTGTCCGACAATGATATATATATATCATTGGTGTCCGACATGCAGCCAGAGTTCAAAGAGCCTGTACACCACATTGATCGACCGCATATGTCTCATTGACTTCACCAGTTATATGGCAGTCTATTACGTTAATAAATTCATTAAATACTGCTTTGGTCTCTATGCTTCAAACTTAAAGTTTGAAGATTGATTTAACATTGATCCTTGTATGTGTGGATAAATAGGCGTTATATGAATTGATTCTGGAATCCGGCCCCTCAAGTAATTCATTTGCCCATGTCCGGCCTGCCGACTGGAGAAGTTGCTCACCCCTGTTGTATAGGCTCTTAGGCTCGCTTAAGCGGTATAGCAGGCCTGGGCAAAGTTCGGCCCGCGGGCCAAATGCGGCCCGTGGAGCTATTTTGTGTGGCCCGCGAAAGGTTGCTTGAAATTGAAAATATAAAACCTACTTTTTATTGTTGCTACGTGGACTAAAACCATAGGATTATAAACTGAACCTTGTTCATTAACATGCAGTGATTACGCGGCCTATACGTACCTCTCATGTCTAATCCAGATTCAAAGTACAGCTAATGTAGCAAATATTGCCGTTACAATTAAAGTCACAGAAAGTCACCAAACCTTCTTTGCTGCCATTGTCACGTTACGCAAAACGCGGTCTGTGTTTCACATTGTAAAGCGATGCGTTTCCAAATCCCTAATTCCTAAAATAAGTCAATCAGTGTTCGTGATTTCTATGAGTATATCACCACCCATAAAGGATTTCGAAAAAAAGTTGAAATTCAAAGATGGTCCGGAGGACTAAATATTTGTTTGTTAGTACCCGTCTTTTTAGTAGTTAGCGCCGAGCACGTCACCGCGTTTAAGGATATCATTTAGGTTGGTTCTATGATAAAAAAAACACGAGGACATACACCCAATCAAGGGGCGGTGATCTCCGGAATAACTGCAAGCCTGGCTCAACAACAAGGCCCTTTCGGCAAGCTATTCACCCTTCTAGGAAACCAGGTACCACGACAATAAGCTATGTCCCCAGGACCGTATAACTGCCGCACTCCAAACCCCCCAATTGGAGGGCGAGCTCGAAGGGCGCCCAACATTATTTCGTGAATGAATATAAATTATAGAGTATTTGTTTTTTGAAAATTTATGTAACTTCTTTGAAATTTTTGTAGTGCTACGCGCCATTTAGAGAGCAATGGTTTATGGAATTGGGCATTTTGGCGTCAGACATTACTGCGCCACGATACATGAATTTTTGGCCAACACGGGATTCTGAGAAGGCACTGCAATTGCAACTGCTGATCAAATTAACTAAGTAAAGGGAAAAAAGCTCGACAGCAAGAAAACCTTGGACGAAAAGGACTGCCCTTTTGTAGACCGAAAGTCAACATATTCAATTGCCCATAGGCAATATTTGCTGGTGAAGAAATAGAAATTGGGAATCGTATGTGTCTTTTAGTTTAGTACGCTTTGGCGATTTCAATATCTTTTCACATTGGAGACGGAAGGTCACAAAATAACAACATGTACGAAGTAATTATACCAACGGGCCCTTCCGAATATTTCCAAGACAGAACCTCACTCAGCTCTAGAGTAGTACGTGGGTTTGAGAGAGGCTAAAAATATTGCAATATATATGTAATACCAATATTATGGACCGTTCGAATCCTGAATCATGGAAAAATTCCGCGCTTTACGCGATTAGGGCGTAAAACGTTACCAATTAGTATATACAAGAAATGACGCCGAGAAGTAGTGTTAAAAACGTGCATCCCCATAGGGTCTGGTCTTTGGCGAAGCCCCCAGGAGTTTCGTTTATAAGTCTATGCGGGAGGGGGCAAGACCAAGGTTTGGGGGGGAGGGCTGACGACAGGCTGATTCGGCTATCCCAGATCAGTGGCGGCTCGTCCTATAGGGCAACTGGGGCATTGCCCCACCTAAAATTCTGTTCAATAACAATTTAACCATTTATAGACGCACAGCGCTCAATATATATCGAGATCACAGCGAAACCCGCGTTCTTCTTGTGTTTTCGCTTGCAAATGCCCATACATAGTGAAGTCTCCGCGAAAATCGAATTCTCTTCTGTGTTTTCGCTTTGTGAATGCCTAGCCGGGGCTTGCCCCGGTAGCGCTCATAACAAGCTTTCACTATCTATTCTCTCAAAGCTGCGCACAATTAAGAAACGTTGCTTTACTCTCTCCTGTTCGTAAAATGGCCGAGCAACAGGGGCAAATATGCTTGCTCGCCTCTAAGGTGTGATGTAACAATCGTATCTATATCTGAACTCGGATACCGTGATATGCGTTGAGTCGACCGTTGCTGGTACAGGTCGATTTTGATGGTGTTTCACACTATGATAATTCTTGAAACTTGGTATGTCATGTCGTGATGGTGGTATTTAACACTGTCCTAAGTTTCAGGGTTTCTACTCAAAGTTTAGGGTAGTAATTCCGTTTTCAAAGTTGAGTGTGTGCTGATCGGTCATGTAGGGGAGATGTGGTACCGATGGATCACTGGGACCGAAAATACTTTGAAAATTCTCTATGATAATTCCATGATTACACTCCGTGAACTTGTCTTCAATTGCATGCTGGCAACATCTTTCCTCACATCCAAAAAAATTCGACGTGCGCGAACTATGGGGTCTCTCACAGATGTTTTTTGTTTTGGGGGGTGTAAACTAAATTTAGATCGACATATACATTTTTCTTTGTAACCTTCAACACGAACAAACCAGCAATCATTTTTATTGTGAAGTCTAGAGATTGTATCAGGCTATATAATGGAACCTATTATTTTTTTTCAGT
Organism: Botryllus schlosseri; assembly: GCF_051294905.1. Taxonomy (NCBI): domain Eukaryota; kingdom Metazoa; phylum Chordata; class Ascidiacea; order Stolidobranchia; family Styelidae; genus Botryllus; species Botryllus schlosseri. The sequence continues at coordinate 19,605,436 of NC_137249.1, forward strand.
ACTTTCCTTGAGTGGAATTTTTTTCGATTCATGTGCAAAATTAGTAGGGTGGGGACCGATGATACAATAGCCAAATCAAGCAAAATAATCAAGCATACTAATCATGAAACAAATGAAACATGACTATACGTACAGAAAATCTTTACGTAATAATTGCATATGATGTTTTATCGCCACAACGAGGTATTTGGAAGTCACACTGTCGATTTTCGGACAATATGTATGTACCCTCAAATTTATAAGTCCGAGTCTAAAATCGAAACGTGATTTTATGACAACATTTGAGTTAATATTTAATCTATTTTTGACGGTTGCGACCGAAAATTCTTCTTTGGCTTGCTGTAGCTTAAAATATAATACTGAGCAAGAAAAGTTGTCACATCTGAGTTTTTTAGGGTATACGTGTCAAAGGTCCCCGGGTCGTGTGCCATTGGACCCACCGGGTGGGGACCGATAACACGTTCGAGCAACAAATTTTAAACGTCCATAAATATTTTTCGAAAAGACGGATATTCATATATATGTGCGCGATAGGTAGAGCTTGTATCAAAGTGCTCTGCCAGCAAAAGATCTGCTGTTTTCGGCTGAACATTTTGGGGCCAGCGATCATTTTCCAATTTTTGATCCATCGGTACCACATCTCCCCTATCGCAAACATATTTCACGCAAAGCCGGTATTGGTCTCCATTGATTTTAACGATGCTCCTTAGCTAGATCCGTCATGAACTTTTACATGGTATGTCTTGATTTTAGTATCGAACGCTGTGCCAAGTCTCAAGGTTGACACTCAATGATTAGGGCAGCAATTTTGTTATTAAGTTCGAGTATGGTAGAGATGTGCGCTGATCTGACACTTAGCCTACCTAACGCATTGCGGATTTCACGCAAAAGCCGGTGTATCTGTGTTCTATACTGAGATAGGTGATGAGATGATGATATCATGAAACAGTTTACTAACATCCTCGGTTTGCATTCAAATATTTAGTTTTATTTTATATTCTCCAATGTCAATTTCACCGTGGAATGGTGGCCTTCGGGCCATTTGCTCACAATTACAACCCCTGTCAAGCGCGATAGCTGTTTCGTTTTCGATGGCGGCTAACAGCTGATCGCTTGATCAGCCGATTCCTCAGTAAATATTACGCAAAATTCGGCGTTGATCTGTTCGTATTAATTTTGACAGTGTACCATACCGAAAACGGTCATGAGGCTATACTTCTCGATGATTTCATGTAACAGTGTACCAAGTTTTCGGCTTTCATCCACGTATTTATTCGGTAATATATTTTCCGAAGGCGATTTTGCAGCAGACATATAGACACTATAGACCGTAAGCCGTATGTGTCGTGTGACAGTCTCCAGCCTCAAGGCCAGAATCTCCCAAGCTGTACCGGGACCGAATTTCCGAGGCTGCTATCCGTAGTTCTTCAGAATGATGTTTTGGATTCAATATGACATTTCCTTGTCCAATCTATGAGATAACAATTGCGTATGTGTCCGAACTCGTTGGCCTTTCCAGTTAGGCATACGCAATCTCTCGATTTATAGTCATTTCCATTTCTGCAGATAAGTAGTCAGGTCAAGTGCGAACATGAATCGTGTTGAATCTTTGCTCCGTACGCCGTTTAGCCAGCTGCCTTTCGAGCAAAAATTAGAGGTAAAGCGACTAGGTCCGTATCAGCCTAGAAATTGCCCATTGATCCAATCGTACGCTGGAGGAAAGCGCACTCGTGCCTTTTCTTCAGCGCATTTCGATAAAAATGAATGGCTTACTTATGGCGAGGATAAAAACGCCTTGTTTTGCTTTTACTGTCTTTTATTCTACAGTGCCGGTACCGGAAGCAGTGGCTCTTGTTGGAACAAAATTGGTTATCGCGATCTGAAGCATTTGTCAGAGCGTCTGAAAACGCACCAAAAATCCCAAGTGCACATGGCTAGTGCAGTTAAATATAAATTGTTTGGCAGAGTAAATGTAATGTCGCAGCTCAATGAAAGTTATCGCGTATCAGTCTGCAAGCACAATGAGCTTGTAGATAAGAATAGGCATGTTCTCTCTCGGGTGATTGATGCCATTAAATTTATTGGAGTTCATGAATTGCCCCTTCGAGGCCACGATGAGAAGGAATGCTCTCTCAATAGGGGGGTATTTTTGGATCTAATTAACACTTTGACTGCCAACAATCCTAAATTTAGGATTTTACTCAATCCCATAAAGTGCCAGCGATCCTATATTTAGGATATTTTTCAAATGCGTACGGTGAAGTCCGGAATAGGTTCTATCTCCAGATTTTAGGTGTATTCGAGGCTACTCAATAGGCTTGTTGTGAGAAACAGCAATTTTTGTTACCGAAGGTATTTTTTTTAAATCACATCTGTATACAATAGGTCAACCTTTTTTGGTTTGACCACTAGGTGGCGTTTCATAAAATGAGCAGCCAAAAATTGCAATATTTTTATAATTCCTTGATATTGAAAAAAAATCATAAGATGCACAAGGTTTACACTTATCAGCACGCCCAATTTCTGCTGAATATCCAACTAGTCGAAAATTCATTGTTTGCTGGCATTTACTGGTAATTTCCATAATAGGCCTTGGCAGCTAAAGTGTTAAATACACGGCTTCCATTGATAGCATTTTGCGCGAACATCTCGACACCGCGACAGTAGCTAAGGGTACCTCAAAGACTATTCAAAATGATGTGCTTGATTCGATATATCACATCTATCTACAGCATTTGTTTACCGAGATTGTTGACGCTGAATTTCTATCTATTCAGTCTGACGAAACAACTGACATTACGTGTTTGTCACAACTAGTCGTGATTTTTCGGTTCACGAAATTTGGTATGCCAGTCGAACGATTCCACAGCTTTGTGGCTGTTGACGATCGCACTGCTGTCGGAATTTCTTACGTATTAAAAAAAACATTACAGCCCTATTCAGTTGAGTCGAAACTTATTGCGCAAACCTACGACGGCGCAGCAGTCATGAGCGGATCGCGACATAGCGTACAAGTTTTAATGAAAGAAGTTTACCCGCATGCGCATTTTTTGCATTGCTACGCGCATCAGCTCAATCTTCCATGGATAACAGCTGGCTTTTTATAATGTTTTACGTTTATGGGTGCCACCGCTTTGATTGCCTATCCCCTGGTCGTAACGCATCAGGATCGTGTACCAAACACTTTCGGACGAGGGCAAATCGATTTGACTCGCTTTCGGGACGAGAATCCATATACAAATCGGGTCGGAGGCGCTGCAGCTCTTTACAGAATTGCTGAGCATGGAACGATTAAAACACCACAAGGTGTCATGCGAATGCTCTTTGTAGGTAGTTGGTCTGTGTATTTTTGGTATAGTCTTACTCGGCGCTTGCGTAATCTCTACCACGAAATCATAACGCATGCTACTAAGGATCACCTGATGATTGATTCGTGGCATGGGAACGATTCTTAGTTCGCGTACATTTTGTAAAATAATCATTTGAATAAAAAACAATGAATAAAACATTTGTTACCGCACTTCAAGTCACGTCACCGGCAAACCTCTCGCGGCACCTACGTTAAAAATCATTGTTTACGGGAAATTCATGTGACCATCATGAACGTTGAAAAACGCTACTGTGACGTCATATTGATAACAAGTCGCTTGCGGCCCTTGCCCCACCACCCGATATTGTCACGAGCCGCCACTGTCCCAGATACATTTTAATGTATTGATAGAAAGACGCGGATAGGGCTGCAAAGAGAGTTCAAAATGTATCATGTTTAACATTGTTTCAAAATATGTCGGCAAATAAATATTTAATTTTGGTAATTTCCCGTCACTTTCTCATTCCCAATACAAACACATCCACCATTTAGTGTAATTCTCTGCATTCAATTTAGAAATGAAATCAATGCGCTGGAGAATGCTGCTAAAATTTCTGACTCGGCCCGCCAACATATTTTGTGCTTCTCATTTGGCCCGCGGAGAAAAATAGTTGCCCACCCCTGCTCTATAGGGTCGCGGGCCATCCTCTACTCAACATTCAATCTGGCCGCTGATACGCCAACCCGCATATATATTTTTCTTTGAGTAATTCTTGTCGGAAGTAGCCTACTTCAGGAAATACGTGTGCAGCATACAATAGTTGAAGTGGAACACGAATATAAATGTTGTGTGACTACCTTGTCTCTTAAACCATGGGTTAAATGGAAGGGCCGATCATCACAGGCTGCAGCCTGCAGGTATTGTATTATTACTACACAGCAACGGCAGTGGCGATAATCGCCACGACAGTGTAATTCATGAGTGTCTTTGGCTTTGGGTATCCGAGACGACTCTTTGCACACACACTTCCACTCTTCATTATCTCTCGCTTTGTTGCATCCCCGTTCGGGTATCTGCTGCCGAGCTTGAAGCTCGGGTCACTCTTCCTCTGGGCTTTTCAAGATGCTACTGCAGCGGAGCCGGCGGTAAGGAGTCCACACAAACATTCGGTATACAGGGACATGGCAGAGCCGAGACTCGAACCAGAAACCATTGGTGTCGTGACGGCGTCGCTCAGTACACTGCGCCACTCGCTTCCATTGTTGCATGTATAGTAATGGATTTAGTAAAAATTAGACTGTCGTCTATAAAGTGACATACTAGATTCGTGTTGACGTAACCATAGAACATGGCGTCGCAATTAGCCAACTCTCACATTTCACGGCGCCAATTACTTGCGATGCGTATGTTGACAATTTTGAATAACGGCTGCCAGAACTGCTACACACTCACTTTCCTAAAATCACTCGACCATTATACCGATCTTAAAATGCTAAAATCCCGCCATGCCATGGTTTCTACGACGAATGACTCACATCTGGTCATTGAAATTCCATAGCACGAGCTTGGATTGCACTATACACCAGACACAACGATGCATAATAAATGCATATTACACATATTTCCATATGTTTTGGATCAAAAATTACTGAATAACATTCTGTTGAATAGTAGAGTCTACTGACCGCTATATTGCCTTGTGTGTGTGTTACGAGTTTACATTCATAGTAAGGTAGTTAATTTAAAATGCGAGGTGGATATTTATGCTTCAATTTGGCTGGTTATCATCACTGGATGCTCGTCATAACATAAGGTGTAGGAGGTGTCGTTTTGCATCGGAAGTAATCTGAAGCGTTTATCGCGAGGATCACAGTATATTATCCCAAACTAACCATACCAATGCAAAGAGATAGGAAGCCGATTTGATGAAATTTATGATCATATTTTATTCTGGATTTTGCTCCGGCGGATAACCGGTGATATTCGATTTCGTATATTAAGGATGCTTGTTCCTCAGTACATGTGCTGTTTCGCGACCGAGAAGTTAGCAGCGAAAGCAATAGTTCTAGCCTCTTGCCTCTACCTCATCGCAGCCGAATCTCATGTTGTCGTCAAAGGTAAGGATACTTATCTTATAGCTTAGTAGGATTGTTATGTTCTTGATCTTGTTTGAACAATAACTCATACGACGGGGTTGCAATATGAAATCAGTATATTATCAGCAGAACAACTTAAGACAGGCGACACAATCCAGAGTGCAGTTAACCGAAAGGGCCAGTAGACAACAGAACATAGGGTATAAATACGAAGCACGACACACGAGGAAATAATGATTGGCGGTAATTACTAATCCTAGTCAAATAAGAGACAAACGATACCAACGTAAAATGCACGGACGATAGAATATCATTTGATCTTGTCACTGCAAGTAGATGAAATACTTTTTAATTCGGATTTGTGCTCTACTTCATCACATTTAGCTTGTAACGGCATTACATTGCTGAAAATATGCCCCCTTCTCTAATTTTGTATGTTTACTTTGGTAGGATTTTCGCAGGAACCACGGGACAGGTGCTTTTTCGCATTTACTTAGATTTATAAAGGATTCGTTATTATCTTCGTGTGTTCGCGTGTCACAATGTATGAATGAAGTCGAATCATGTGGCTTGGAAAATTTATTGACTTCCGATGCATCAAGTAGATTCTCTGGTGTAACGCTGACACCCTTTCTACGTTGAGTCTCCGATATACTGACGAAACGATACTGTCAAACATATTAATTTCAGTTGTTGAATTCCATCGTACGCCATGAATGCATTTTACACCAACTAAGCTATTGTTACTACCCGCACTATCGTCCTCAATTGCAGAAATAGTTAAATTTAAAAATAGGTTCCCTTTGAAATAATCATAATTTAATTATAGCACATAACGCGAATTCGATTCCCAATCTCTCCTTGAACATGGCGTATACCAATATAACAGTGATAATTCTACTTATGATCCTGCTTAATTACCTCAAATCAATGTCCCTTAACCTTTAGCAGCCACTGAGACTGGATAACAAGGGAGCCCCGGTGTAAATGATGAACAAATCATTACATCTCTACTTTAGCAACACCTTTAGTCGCAAACAAGGTAACTGATAGGGATACAATGATAACGAAACACCAATAACACAGTTTCTCGTAAGTCTCGTGTCATAACGTTATAAGTTGCCATATATATATGCTCGATTTGAGTTAATCGTGATGCTATGTTATGCTACTGACGAATAAAAAAGATTTGGCGGTAAACGCCGATGATTCAAATTTGGTTTCGCGGATACGAATTCGGTTCACGACAAAAACAGGCTATGGAACCACCGCATTGCCCTAACTCATCGCACTAAAGAACGGGAAGTATCGTGGTTATTTCTACCGCAACTGATATACGTTGAAGCGCAGATTTTATGTAGCCCACTCGAAACGACTTTGTAACGCTGGAAACTCTTGAGTGAACAATGCAGCAAGAGATATTTTGCATTAATTATTACATATTAACATTTGCATTTGATGCATATTATATATTTATTTGCATACAAGCATATAATAGCTTTGACTGTTTCTCCTCTGTGAATTTTTCGGTAAAATTTTTACCTAGAAAACTCTGTTCTCAGTTTGCACGTTTCCCTTCTCCAAATTTGGCGTCAATCTCTCAAACTATAGTTGCTAATGGTGACTTGCTGTAGACCTGTGATTCTTAACCTTTTTTTCCTGCAGCGACCCCTTTCGAAAATTGTCTGGGTCTGGCGCCCCCATATTTTAAGGACTGTAGTTAAAACAAGGGTTAAGAATTTGATGGCGGTCGGTATTTTCGGGTTTGGACTTCACTATTACAAATAGCTTGAATCGTGAACGAGGACCACTCGACTAATTAACGCCATTATAACTGTATGTGCTATATTCGGGATCAAATCGAGGTTGTTATAACAACCATCGGGTCCGAGCTCATACCATCTGGTGGAATAACTTAAGCATGAATGTATTCCAAACGAACAACCAAGATTAGTTACGTCACCGCAATAATTAGATTTTTGGTATGCATTTTATCAATGTTTTTCTTAAGGGTTTCGGGGGCTGAGCAAAAGAGTGTTGTGAGCCGCAGGCCGTAGTTTGGTCATCCCTGCGCCATGGGGCACATGAACCCCAGGTTGTGAACCGCTGATATAGCTATCGACGTAACCAAATGTACCTCGTTATTTGGATCATTTTAATAAAAGCGATGTATCTTCACCATTAAGCAAACGAAGGAAACATCGTCGGCAAGGTCGTGAAGGAGAGCGCCGTATTCTGGGGAATTCCATTCGGCAGGGCACCGATTGGTGAACTGCGATGGCGAAGTCCCCGAAATCCTAAGAAGTACGAAGGGAAATATTGGAATGCCACTTACGCCCGGTCTGGATGTCCACAGATATGTGAGACTTTAAGAAAGGAATTCTGCTGTCCGAGGACGGTAAGTTTACTAAATAGTAGCGTAATCTTTCGCATCACTTCGTAAAATAGTGTGTTAGGAATATAGTTTGCATAAACTGGCATATACTTTCGAATTGCCAATAAAACTGCACTGCTGCAGTGAAATTGTATAAAACAGAATCTCCTTTCGATATTCGAAATTTTAGTTTTGACATTGAATTGGAGCGTCCTATTATATGGCCTACTGGTACAGTCGCGGATCACACCAAACATCACCTCGTCATGTCCAAAATTATCATTCCCACCCTGTTTTTTAAAGAATGATGCGAAAGAACGTAGATGAAGAATGCATTGATTTAAGGTTCTAAAGGCGTTTAAGTCGCCTTTTTCAGATTTCTGAGGATTGCTTATATCTCAATATCTGGGTGCCTCGACGATTGATGTCAATATCCAAAGGCGATGATGTCTTACGCGACAGTCATTACATCATTAGTGACAGTTTTAAAAAGACCAATTCAGATGCTTTGCCCGTCATGGTCTTTCTTCATGGAGGAGGATTCAACATTGGTTCGGGATCAGCGTTGCTCTACGATAGCAGATTCCTAGCAGGTCGCGGAAATGTCATTGTGGTGACAATAAATTATAGGTAAGAGCATAAAGTATCAAATTATTGCTATCATAAAGATAAATAGCACATTCCAACGAGCACAATCCCGTTTCGAAGTAATATATACTAAATAAACAATGAAGAACTAGATATACAAAGGCAATCGTGGCCTGGATAACTGGGATATCAGTTAAACTATTTTTAGTTGCAGCACACCGTATACCGGCTAGTAACATATATTTGATCATTGCTTAAAAACTATTATAGTCCAATCTCAATTTAGATTGAACGTAATGGGATTTTTAGTCCAAGAAGAAGGCAACCTCGCGAATTTCGGAATCCGTGATCAGATAAAAGCTATGCAATGGGTCAAGAAAAATATCGCCGAGTTTGGTGGGAACCCGAATAAGGTATCAGTGCTGTATATATGGCTATATCACATATCAACATGACAATCTCAAGTTGGAACAGGTTGAGTACCGGTTTTAATCATCAGTCACACTCCCATCATTATCAGCTGGTCAGCATGAGCGGTGTCCTAATGGGCCTTGCTGTACAAGTCAGCGGCTCAGAAATCATATTAAGAATTTCCGCCTGGTGCTGATTGGCTATAAATGTCGAAGCACCATCGACACTGAACAACGGTAACCACCATCGACTTCAGTGGCAGTTTAAGCATGGAATTTCACTGGCTGAAATGAACAGAGTACTCAATAAATAAACGTTTGGCTCTGAGATTGTTTTGATTTTTAAGGTCACATTGCTATTACAGACGTTGACCGGCTTTTCAAGCGTGCAAACTCCGTTGCCGGCAAGCTAACCCCAGGTCATCTAGTAAGGATTGCGTTATGTAGTGGTGAACACTGAACAATGAATATTCACAATCTCGTTTGGATGGCGTATGATTGACGCAGGGACCGTTACTAAACTAAGACCTATGCCGGAAGCATATGTCGCAGTCATAGGCTATCAAAACCTGTGATCTTAACTCACCAAAGCAAAGCAGTCATTCGTAACGACATTTAGACGTGCGTAGCAACAGTAATGCCGTTGGCGCACCGAATTGAATGCAAAACACTGATAACTTATTGGTTATTGTCGAAACATGGAATTCTCTGCATGCTGTTATAATATTGCTATAGCCCAATTGACATACCAATAGATATGTCTGTCTTGGTGACAGTGTGTTTCTGCACACACCGCTCACATTGGTCAGTGCTCAATGGGCACTGCTCACGCTCCGCTCACTGATATAACCAGGTACGGTTGTGGCAGCTTTGTTTGATTTTATTCACGTTTCAATTGGCATCTACGCCGAAACTACTTATGTTCACGTAATGCTCGGTTCAATTATGGCCCCAGAGATTTGTAATTTAGTCACTGCCTGCGCTGCGTAGCGTAGCCTTGCGTTAGTACGACCGGAGAGTACGCACTACAACGCACAGACCGGTAATGCTGACCTGTCAACTAATTTGTCTAACGAAAACGAAGGAGACGTCTAAGCGTTTATCATTGTGTACCATACACTTGGCACTATCCACTGCTCATTTATAAAGTGCTCGGAACAAAACCGGTGCTTCTAGCAATCGCTTCTTTTAGGTCAGCAACCTTTTTGAATGGTGGGTTGGATTTTAAAAAAAAACGATATTACGTATGGACGACACCAGTGTATCTGATCCTAATTACGTTTTCAGGTTACGGTTTTCGGCCAGAGTGCTGGGGCGGAATCTATTGGAATTTTAATGACTTCTTCATACGGCAAAGGTCTGTTTCAGCAGGCTATTTTGCAGAGCAACCCGTGGTCTCTGCCGTATCGAAGTCTACCAGAAGCAAGGAGGCTGGGAGATAAACTGGCTAAAGCTGTAGGATGCCAGCCAAGGAATATGACGTGCTTACGATCAATGTATAAAACCTACTTTATCCTTTTATAGCAACCGTATACGTACCACGGTAATATTTATAAGACTTTATGAAATATCGATGTACTTTGGTTTCAGCGCATCAAAATAGAACCATTTTCTATCGTAAGTCTTTTTCCTTGCAGATCTGCTGGCGAAATCACCAGCGCAGGAACGAAAGTGGGCAATTTCAATTTACAAAGTCGGGGAAAGGTCCTTTATGCCTTCCAAAAGTGGGGACCTGTAATCGATGGCGATTTGATTGCGAGATTGCCATATTACTCATTCATGCTGGTAAGTGGCTAATGCATAGATGCTTTATTTGCGATATGTTCGTACTATTCCTGGGGCTGACAACCTTTAGTTCGCGAACCTAGGTGGGGTTGGGTCGTCTTAACATTCCATGGGGTCACCACAAGTCACCATATTAAATTTATTACCGTTTCAATTTAATACTGAAAAAATACCCATACCTTTTCTTCTAGCTCGCAACCCCGTTGCCAGTGTTACGGGGTGCAGCTTGTTACCTTATGTCACAAATAAACCAACGTTGCAATGATCAAAAACCGAATACTTGCGACAAGCTTTTTAAAGTAAAATCTTCGTAGTGAGACAGAGCGAATGCATTCACGATGCTAGTCTTTTATTTTATTTTAGGCAGTGACGTGAGTCGAGGTTAGGGATTGGGTCGCACATTTCCGTAGAATGAAATTCCTAAATATCTTATACCGCAAGGCTAGCTTAACCAGTGGACGACTTGTTTTTTATTTCACAGAGGTGCGCAGACCTGCTTCATGCGCGAGCCGCATATCAAAAATCTTAGCTTTAAAAGAGTCACAACACAAAAATTCAAAATTACTAATTTATGAGGTCACAATAAAATGTAGGCCATCGAGTAAAGTTTATAATTATGTGGTGATACGGTACGGTGCGTCTCCGCCTGGGTACAAGGTGTTTGAAATCAGGCTGATGTGATGTTTAAGCAGAGCGGAGCAGCTCCTACCATCAAGAGATGACGAGAATTTAGTGAAGAATTCCGGTTGGTTATCGTTTCTTGGCCAAACTCTGCACTTATTGCCAGCCTTTACAATACAAATGGAAGAGCTGTATTCCCTATTGCTAGCCCGGAAATGATTGTGACGTGGGCTGGCGTATTTAATTATCAAGATCATTGATGGATCACCAGGAATCTATTGTTGCAAGTGAAAGGTTTGTCAACTCAATTCGAGAGTTCAATGGCAAATTTCTAATCCTGTTATGCCACCTTCCCCTAAATTTTACAAGTGGTACATAAACGATTAGAAAAGAAGCAACACGAAAGCAATACACATATTGTTAATACGCGATAGAATGCATCAATTTATAATAAGATTAAATTTCTCTAGCGAAATGGCGAAACGCATGTGCAGTGCACATTGTGCATGTGCATTGTGCAATCATTAAAGAACCGGAATTACAGGGTGATTGAGCAGCATGCGGCTCGCGAGCCGCAGTTAGCCCGCCTCTGTTATATCACATTAACATTCTTCGTGCGCAAGCTACGTGAGAAGGGAATACGTAAGTACGTATCCACTGGAGTTAGCTATGGAAAATATATACTTACAGCTACGTCAGCGAGAAAAAGTATTTGCCCTGGACTACACGTTGGCTTTCACGACTTCGCAATCCATACTACACCACCAGTTTGCGAAATCGGTAGCGCTTTGTTCTACTCCGCTACAATTGACAGATAGGCGAACAATCGGTGCAGCAGATACATTTGTACGTCATCTTGTATTGCTGCAATTCGTTGCCATTGTACAGTGTACGTCTGTACGTACATAGCAAAGCCGATTTTCACAGACCCGGGCCATGCTGTCGTGACATTATTGATGTCTTGATTTGCGGACGATAGTATTCGATTGATACCCGTTTTTTAAAATTCTAAGCTCGGTTCGTCACCCAGTAGCAACAAAGCAACCTGCGACTCAAACGCGAGTGCGCTTACTTGCAACTAGGTGATGCGGATGCCTTATTTATGATACGTTATCAGTAGGTGGTAATTCACTGTTTCGCGTTCCATCGTTAAAGCGAATTACGTCATTAGTAGGGCGTTTTTTTGACAAGTCGAAATTTGTAAAAATTTTGTCAAAATTGTAGCGTTAGGTCAAAATTTGTCAAAATTGTTCATTGAGTCAAAATTTTTTCGACGTCTGCATTTCATTTGTATCACAGATTTTGCACTGTCGATGAACATATCATTTGATATTTCAGAGCTTTTTGCCTACTTTATAGTCCTACCGTTGTAAACGACTTATTGTCTGCTCATTGTGAATCATAAACGGTCAAATAAAACAAATATGTAAACATGGTATTATGGTCTACGTACCACAATATCCTAACTGAAGAAAGACTTCTCGGGCATTGCATCATTCTTATATCAAGAAGCGCGTGATGAAAAATTGTGATGTAGACAACATTGTCAGAATAAAGCTACACGGTGTGTCACCAGCAGTGTACGCACAACTTGAGTGTTGTCAGCCAACAACTGCTGCTGTTGAACGTCCTTGGCAAGTTTCTTAGTAAGGAAGGACATGCACTTTCTACCCAAGAATGTAGGAAAGTATCTCTCGTTGTACTACAAAATTGTTTAATTATTTCTACCAAAATACGTATTGTAACCACCGGAATTCTTCATAGGGCCAGATTTCGTTAAAATATTGGTTTTTTCATGTAAAAAGTTGCCTGTTTCTCAGCCAAAAACGTTTTTCAGGCCAAACTACTTCGTTAGGACAGCCAGTTCCAACCGGAAATGAAGATAAGTGGTACAATTTTAACATTATGTGGGAAAACACCTAATTTGCATACGTTAGGTCAAAATTTGGTCAAAATTCAGTTTGTTTAGGTCAAAAAAAGTCAAAATTTGGATTTTTGAGGTCAAAATTTTCCTTTTTTTAGGTATAAAAACCGCCCCAGTCACTACACTTGAATAGTTGAAGTTATTTGCGGTTCTGAAGAGAAATCGACGAATATAATCGCATGCGGATTCTAGAGACATACTGGAAATGCGAACAGTCGCACGTGTCTATGCCGTGTTAACTTTCTTCATAACCACGGGCGGTCTATTTCCGTATCGGAACACTTCCACCGGTACTTCTACCGGACTACCAGTAATCCGCAAAATGAGTTTTTGTGAACAACAGTCGATATCAGTATCGGCGTATATACAATATACATTATATACAGTCCAGACTCAGAGCAGTGAACTGCTGACCGTAATCACGGCCTTGCGCATTCATAGCCTACAAATGGATGGACTGCCCGTAATTTTTGGACAAATGCGTTTGTTCCCTACCAATAACCAGCGAGCGAATCCCCGACCGCGTGGATACGGCTGCTTTAAGTAGTATTTTCACATAATTCCATATTTTTCTTGGACAGGGAAAGTTCCACAAGATGCCGGTGATAATGGGAAATGACAGGAACGAAGGATACTTATTTGTAAGGGCTGCGTTCAAAAAACCAGTGGGAATGTTCAAGTATGATATCATCATTTCGTTTCTTGCTGGCAACGAGGGGAGTTCAATCGCGAACAGGTATCCAGGGGTAAGTGAAGACTGTTGCATACCCATGGGCCAATAACAAGAAATGAAATAGAGGGATAGGCCTAACTGATGCGATGAAGAGATGGAGTACGGTTACCATATTTGGAAATGTAAAGTCCCAGAGAAAGTGTTGATATTACTCGAGAAGTAAAAATGCTACGATCTTCTACTCGAGTTGAAATGTCTATTTCTGATTTGCCGAATAGGAAGGAGTAAAATATCATCTCTTCGAAGAGTTTTCAAGTAAGAAAAGGTTAGGAGGCAGAGTCGGAGTTGCAGTTGCAATTTGTGATTGGAGGAATTCGTTGATTTCAGTGATGAAGAGACGGGAGGCAGAATCGCCAGTTAAATTACCCGGTTAATATCAAATTCGAGCTTGTATTTGGAGTCGAGGTTCTGAGTAAGAGTCGCGGATCGAATCATGAAATAGTTCTGAGTTGGATTAGGAGTCGGTGTCATTATTATTATTAATTATTAAAACCATGTTATGGTGCATATAACACTGTGGTCTTTTGCACAATTTCAATACACGATATTCTCATTGGGAAGTCAATGTTAGTCAATGTGAAGTCGCATAGAAATTTCTACGACTCACCGGCCCTGATTGGCACAATCCATATTACACTAAAGATGATGAAAAAGAATATACGTCACGGAAGACTGGAATTCGACATTGACAGTTCTAAATCCACTCACCCGAACTGATGTGGAGACATAGTTAAACGATTTTGAGGGCCATTCCGATCTTGTGTGCCATAACATGACCAACAAGCAATGAGCATTAGGCAGTTACCATAAATGCTCCTCACGCCAGTATAGACGTGCCAATATATTACACCGTCACTGGTACTTCAACCGAATTATTCCGTTACTCCGCAATGAAAGCAGTTCATTACCAGGGACATGCTTGGTAAACGATGAATGAATTATTCAAAAGTAGTGATACGTATAGATTGCATGCGTCTAAGGCAGACCTGGGCAACGTGCGGCCCGCGAAGCCATTCTGTGCCGCCCGCGAAAGGTTGCTTGGAATTCAAGACATAAAACATGCTTTGTGAATGACTAAAACCGTAGGCAGTATCAACTTAACAGAATATTCGTTTACTTTGAAGCCTTTTCATTATTATGGCTCGATTACGCTGCCTATACATACCTCGCATGCGTAATCCAAATTCCAAATAAAGGCAATATGGAAAAATACGAGTAGCAATTGGAGTTACAAGAAATCACTCTTTCCCTGTAGTTTGATCCAAACCTTCTTTGTTGCCATTGTCACATTACGCATTATACGGCATGTGTTTCAAATTGCTACGTGATACGTTTCCAAATCCCTAATTCGTAAAACAAGTCAATCAGTGCTCGCGATTACTATATGACTCATTATATCTATCGCCCATAATGGATTAACGAGCATGCCAAAAAAGAAACCTGCAAACTGAAATTCAAAGAAGGTTTAGACTTCAAAGCACTAAATATTTGTTTGTTGGAGTCAGGGGTAAGACTTTCCTTCTAGTGTTTGCAGAGCATGTCGCCGAGATTAAGGATTTTAATTAATGTCGGTCTTACGACAAAAAACACGAAGCACTCGGTCAATGGAGGGCAGAGTTCGGATAAACTGCAAGCTTCGCTAAACATCAAGGCTACTGAAGCTGAACAGTGCACACTGCTAGGAAGGCAGCGACCAAGAAAATAAGCTTCGTACTCCATTGCATATACAATTCAGTGCAGGGGTTCTCGAACTGGGGGGCGCGAAAGCATCAGTAGTGGGCGCGAAGACGAAGTTTATTGATTTTTTTTTTGCGCTCCACGCGATTTACCCCCAGCTTACAATTATATTGCTGTGTGTAATTGTCCGACTTTGATATTTCGGAATTAACTCATCAACAGCCATAAACTTCCATGTCATCAAACTATCCGTTGGATTGCTCACATTCTGATTGCACTTTTTAAAATTTTGTGATATGATGGGGCACGAAATTTTCACTATCATGAAGGGAGGTGTGCCTAAAAAAGTTTGAGAACCTCTGTTTTAGAATCTTAATAGAAGAACGTGGATAGGGGTTTAAAGAGAGTTAAAATGTATCATGTTTAACATTATTTCGAATCATGACGGCAAATATATATTTTTTAATTAACCGTCCCTTTCTCGTTATCTGACCTGAACAAATTTACTGAGCAGCATATATTAACAATGTAACTTAGAAATGAAATTAAAATGTGCTGGAGAATATAGCTAAAAAATTTCACTCGGCCCATTAACGTTTTCTACTTCTCATTTGACCCGCGGAGGAAAATAATTGCCCACCCCTGGTCTAAGGTCAAAAAAGATTTTGAGACAGATGTCGAGCTGATAGTTCCTAGGGGCTTGAAGTGTGGATGAAATCCAAGAATAATTGGTAGTTCGATATAATTTCCCAAAATCCCGGCATTTGAACGCCGAAATTCCGGACAAATATGGACGTATAGCAACCACAAGCTAGAGTGCTATTAGTAAGTTGTATTTCTCAAATTCATACCATACTAAATGTCGCACATTGGTCGCTGTTATGACAGAGTTGACAAATACACTGTTATCATAAAAGATCTATGTCACCGTTGCCTCGAAAATCCAAATGTAATATGTGTCCTCCGGATCTCATATATGAATAGCAATTCAATTATTGTAAACCAAAAAACGATTCGATGATGTGCTACATTTGATTTCAATGGTGTGATTTCGCCATGCAAGTTTCCACATTTCTCGATATCATGATTTATGAAAAGTCGCCATACGAGAAAATTTCGCGCCCCTTATCGTCATATCACAAAATGAATCCAGAATGCTAGCAATCCCAACGAATAGTTTGATGGCATGGAATGTTATGACTGTTGATGAGATAATTCTAAAGTATGAAATTCGGACTATACAGAAAGCAACAACTATGAATTGGAGGTAAATTGCGTCCAGCGCTCAAACAATTTTCAATTGACCACAGCTTCGCGCCGCCCTTTTGTACTTGCATTCGACTTGGGCCGCGTGCTTGAGACCCCTGGCTTACGAGCACCATATCTTCGTGGCTTCTAGGAATAATTAGGGTAAACATAACCTCCATTATCCTATACATAAAGCGTCATTAGAGTGGGTGCATTTGGTTCATTTACACGAGTCGGTGTAAGTGTGAAAGTTGATTTTGCACCAGAAAGTCCTGCATCCCAGATTTACATCTCATGCTATATATGTTGAGAATCTGGAAATACACCTTTTCTGTTTACATGATGGGGTTCTGGGGTAGTAGAATTATGAATGATTCAAACAGTCAATCATACTTCTAAACATACATCAAACATCACATACATTAACGTAGCAATAACTTGAAATAGATTTGAGAATTTTGATATGAAATAAAACAACTTTTCCCTGGCTTCCGACGAAACAATTGTTGTTCGCATGTCCAATGTACATACTAATGCGGGACTTAGCTCCATCAAATATTTTTGCAATGCCGAATTTACGATATTGTTGAAAAATAAGTTTTGTACGGTCAGTTATCAATTCCAGTGCTTATTTTGCGACAACCGTCACCAAATGAGCGAAATTGCAACTGACTACGCTTTTCTCTGTCCATCACGAAGAGTACTATTCGAAACAGGAATGACTTCGTGGGATTATTATTTCGATGCTACTGTACCATTCAAGGTATGCTACTCTAGTATGATAACATTCACTTTCCTTCCCTTCTCGTCATATAGTAATTGCATGTTAACACCAAGCCATTGCTTCCAATGTTTAACTGATAATTGAATGTCTCTAATACTTAGGGACTGTATGCGAATGACGCTTGTACGAAGAAGGTATGTCACGGATCTGAACTTGCGTATATTTTCGACACTGTAATGCTGACAAATTTTACCTTCAACGCCCGTGAACGGGAGATTTCGAGCAAAATGCAACGCTACTGGACAAACTTTGCAAAATATGGAAACCCAAACGACAAGGCAAGTCGATATACTGTAAATCGCATTTTCATTTCATGATCATTGGGTTGGTCGGTGCAAGATTGCTATCGAATTAGTTTACATTGAAAATATTGCACGCACATTCAGCGGAAGTTAGTTGTTTTCAGTGAAGTATTTCCAGTCAGCGGCTGGCCTTTATCCACTCCGAATGATATCGACAGCACGTTGTTTTGATATCATGATTGCAGGTTATCTGAAAACTCCCTGTATCTTACAATGTGGAGGGTATCAAGGCTTGTAACTTCGAAACTCACAGAGCTCAAATGTATCTCAAATTTACCCTATACGAGCGATTATTCTATTCAGTCATGGATTTCTCTTTCGTTGTTCAGTAGGCCTAAGTATGCTACGGGAGCCGCACCGGCACGACAATATCTGATTGGATCACACCGACCATGCTTTATTGTCGGTGATGTAGCTCGTTGATTCTCAACCGCCCGTGCGTAGACCGGTGCCGGTCCGTGTCAATTTCCCGACCGGTCCGCCTAATACATTTCAATTTTATTTCCAATTGCAAAATGTATGAGGTTGAACGCTTGTCTATTAATAAGAGAAATGAAACACGACATTTGTAATGGGTTAAGAAGTTTAGAACTTAATTTTTAGTGTCTTATACCAGTGGCATAGAACTGGTTCAAAACTACTGATACTTAAAGCTAAAAAGAATTTGACTAAATTCATCAATACAATTTTGCGATATTTGACAGTATACTAAAATCTAGCAAACGCAGGAAATGTGAAAAGAGGACACTTTTTCGAAATTTTCAGACTTACAATATTCGATTGATAACCAGAAATTGTACATTTTTCACGACTTCTTAGATTGGTTGTGACTAAAAAAAGGTCATTTTTCCGACTCGACTTCAGAAATACACACACTTTTGTTGAATTCTCCGTTGGTTCACTAAAAAAAATTGTCTCAACTCCCGAAATACCCGATGGAACGGTATTTGAGTACTGATTTCCTATATCTCAGTCGAATTTTAACCTATATCTAATCAACCAAAATCTTCAAAAAAGAGGTCTAATTCTCAAAAAGGGGACATTCAGGCGTCCTCCAATGACACTTTCAAAAAAGTCAAAAAAGAGGAGAAATCCTCTTAAAAGAGTACTCATGGCAACCCTCGCTCTCAGCGACGTCGAATTTCTTTCAGAAGATACCAACAGTCAAAATGGAGTATGTGGTTTTAACCTTACTTTTCCCTGTCTAAACGTCAACAGACCCAAGCATAACAGCGAATTTCTCATTACATTAAAGTTACAAATCTTCGTTTTGAACGGCACGAACTAAGTGTAATTTCAGTCCGGGTTGATTTCGATTTTTGAAAGTTAACCGGTCCTCAAAATTTGTTCTGAAATTAGACCGGTCCGCAACGAGAACAGGTTGAGAACGACTGGCGTATAGCTTCGCAGTTGAACCGCGAGACTTCGTGTTCTGTTATCATATTCACTGCACAGGCTATATATATGACGATAATACTCGCTAACATTTTTTGGCCTCTCCCAATTTTCATATAGGATATGAATATGTCCCTGATTGCTTATTATGGTACGCTGATGATTGCTGATTGCTGAGTCAAGCGAACTGTTTCATCAATCCTCTATAGCATGGGTTCTGAAAGGGGGGGCCATGGCCCACTGGTGGGCCACAGAGCATTTTGAGGTGGGCCACAAAGCTATTTAGAAAATTTTAGAATTAATGTAAGTTCAATTATATTGTTTATGTTAAACGCTAGAAATATATTCATAAACTTTCCATCCGACTCTGATGAGACGTAGTGGCACGTATAGAGTCAGCATGTACAAGTCGAATATGGGGGGGGGGACAAATGGCGGCTTTTCCTACTGGCTATGACAACCTACGGCTAACAGCAACTAAAGTAATTTCGAGTATATGATAACTGGAAGGTAATGCTGGAGTAACCAAGTATCCCGGCAGAGTCATATGTCGTATGCTGTTGAAAGGGTGTGCAATAAACTCGGAATGAAGTGTAATTGATGTATAGATATACTGTACTTCGGCAGGGCAGGTCGTATTATTGTAAGACAAAAATAGCTAAAATTATTAGCAACTTCTGGTGACGGTATAGGCCTACTGCACCACTGCAGCGAATCATAATGGAGTGAGGATTTAGCGGGGTGCATTAATCTTATGAGTCGGCTTAAAATGTCCGGCCTGGAAATCATTGAATATAATGTAAGAGTCGCATGAATTGATTGTATCATTGGATTGAATATTCTGACATCGCAACTTCAGTTGGTTTGGTACAAGGCATACATTGTACAGCATGCATATTAAAAAACTCCTTTCCACTTCTCTGTAGTACTAGCACCCCATTCATTAAAGAATTGTTTGAAGCTGGCCCAAAATGATTATATTATTCCCCACAATAGTGGAACTAAAACCCCAATCACACAGTGGGTGCGGGGATTTGATCATTGAGTTTCGCGACGCGAATGGAGCAGCGGACGATCCTAATATACACAGGAGTTTTAGCCTATGATCTACCAGGGCCGTAGCTGCCGCACCAAACCCCCAATAGGGGGAGCTCAAAGGAGCCCAAGATTATTCGTTGGTCGTTTGTTGGAGGATATTTATTCAACTCGAAAATTTTCGTCGCGCTTCGCACGATTTCATGTCCCGAGTGCAGTAAATTAAGAGAAAAATGCGCATATCTTAGATAAGTAGGCATATCGGCGCCGTCGATTACGACCAGGACTGTGGAGTCGGAGTCGGTGGAGTCGGAGTCGGAGTCTGGGTAATTTTCGCTTGATGGAGTCAGAGTCGGAGTCGTGAAAACTATAATAGCTGGAGTCGGAGTCGGAGTCGTAGGGAAAATACTGACTGGAGTCGGAGTCGGAGTTTGTGATAATGACCCTGACTTCGACTCCGACTCCGACTCCAACTTCTCTATCATGAAAACATTCAAAGAATTTTCAATAGAATTTTTATGTTACACAAATTACTGTTATTAATAACCATACAGATCAGGTGCGGCCAGCCCGTGTCACGCGGGCCAAATTTGGTACACGAGAAGGTTAGGAGTGGCCTGCGAGGTAATTCTCGAAATTATTTATGACATCAGGTAAAATTGCAAGGCCAACCAAAATTTGATTAGCATGACCGCGAAATTTGATGATGACTAAAACAACATTTCTGACGCATTGACGTATCCTGGGGCCAGCCACATTTATCCCAGATATTCGTATATGACCACGGAGTAGAATATATCATAGCAGATTTATTTGACTTGAAATTTTTCTCGGTACTGCGCATGATTCATTGTCCCTAGATCTCTTGCATAGTATTTGAGCCCCCTTCTGAAAATTATAAATACATATTATTCACAGAATTGAGTCTAACTATATTCGCAATTAAGAGATAACGTGTCGTCCAACATGCGACTTCGCTTGCGCACTCGCAGCGAGGTCGTCGACAAAACATTTGCACAAAATGATAGAGGCATGTTCACTGATGCCGTCGATTTTGCTATGTCTAAACGTCGAATAATCCTGTCCGTGCCAAATGAGCCCAGTGGTATACAGATGCGACCCCCAATGTATGTTAGCAACATACTTATTGATATAATTCAGTTATTATCTTACAAAAAAATTTCGCGCTTCGCGCGACCAGAGCCTGGTTGCGCACTGCACAGTTGCATGACATATTTTTATCAATTTTAGAGCGTATTAATATAAGTCTTGTTTGCAATGTTACCTAATTCGGTTTGCTCCTATCGGACGACTAAAAAAAGGCTATCAACATTCCAGTTGCCCGCGCAATGGTTCGTAAATCTCATGTGTCTCTTTGGCCGAAAAAGTTGCCCACTCCTGATATAGATAAAATTAGACATTACTTGCAAATTACATCTCAGTTGCACAGGGGTAGAAAATCGCAATATGCGTTTTCACGATGCAGTCAAAATTGATGCAATTTTTTGGAATTATACCATGATACTGTGAAAGAGCAAATGCATCGGCTGGTCTTGTAAAATTGTAAACATGATGTAGGCTAAATATAACCAAACGATGCTTCCCACTTGACAAAATTAAAAATATTTGTAGTGTAGCTTAGCTGTTTGGGTCGAACAAATGATTAAGAAAGACTGCAAGTCCCAATCCTTAAATACTTGATTAAGTACATGTAGACTAGACATAGGCTACGGTCTTTGACTACTAACTAAATTCAATTTATGACCAATGTCTATTAGTAGTAAGAGTGTGTGTGCTTGTAATCAGTATAGTGTGCAATGACAAAATTAGTAAGATCAATCTATTTATTAGTTGCTGACTCATACACAAGAGCTACACTTGGATTTTTATCTACATTTTCATTGTACAGGATTGGATATCTGCCATATTTGAATGATTCATACATTTCATGATATTAGAGAGTCCATGTTATAAAAACTTGTAAAAAGAAGGATATTTAGCGAATCTTTCTTTCATGTTAATTGCATAGTGGATATTTCGAGCTGTGTCACAATGAAACAATTTAGCATGCCACCGTTGATCATATGTTTGCATATGTTTAATGGTTGTATGATAGTCATTCAACCGACAATGTGGCATATAATTTTCGCAGTAAATTGGTAATAATGCTGGAGTTGGAGTCGGAGTCGGTACGTGTAAAGACCCAGGAGTCGGAGTCGGTACGTTTATAGACTCAGGAGTCGGAGTCGGAGTCGGTATATCGAAAATGTGTGGAGTCGGAGCCGGAGTCGGTGGTAAAATTTACCGACTCCACAGCCCTGATTACGACACATTGAACAGGGTTTTGACTCTGAGATAAGATGTGGGCCGCAGCTCATTTTCAAACCGGAAAATGGGCCACGGCCAAGAAAGGGCTGAGAACCCCTGCTCTATGGTCAATAGTCCATTACTTTCCAGGCTAGGGACGGTGCCACGACCCTCGAATACTGGAAGAATTTCAACGATGTTGGTGCTGACGACTCCTACAACGTTTTGAAGATAAGCAAACGCGGTGACAGTATCCTCCGAAGTCCGCTTCGATCCAAATGCAATTACTGGGACTCGCTGAGAAGTTATGGGAGATTTTAGTCAATTTTGCACTTAACCGTGTTCATTTGAAGATAGATTAAATCATCGCACTCCAATGACTCTCTTTTTTCGTCGAATGGTACGCATCTAGTGTTTCAATCTGATATAAATAAATAAATCTAATTTTGGGACTGAATAAATCAATCCATGCCTGCTATTTATCACGTGTTCATGTCATTATTGCTGCAGCCGACTGAGCGATCAGTGGTCATTTCGTCATGCAAGACTTAAGCGTGATGCAGCCTTGGCATATGGGTTGCCGTTATGATTAGATTTGGGGTTACAGATGGGATTATGGTAAGAACCTCATGCACGTGGTCATTGGTCAATTACCTCATGTGCAATCGTGAATTTTCGTTGTGTCTCTTGCTCGAACGCCGGGCAACCAGATACGAGCAACAGCCTATCCACTACACCTCAACTTTCCAACAGCTCCAGGTATAAATACTTCTACGAGGATGATAACACGTAAAGAGAACGCGAATAGATTTTAGATTTGAATTTATGTTTGCACCAGTAAAGTTTCCAGTAAGTAGAAGCAGCGCAGTGCGGCCGGTTTTACTAAGGAGTTGGGTAAACAACATTGTATGGGGTGATATGGCACTTTTACGTATACTGCCATGACATCAGATGGAAGCTGATGGCAAAATGGATGTACAGTTGATAATGATGAGAACTACCCATCAGATATTGTTAAAATATCCATTGTTGGTACTGAAGTGCAACCGGCAGTGCGGATGTAGATTCCAACCCAATAACATGTTGAAGGAGTAATTTTCAAGACGTACCACACTCTTAACGAAAACCATGTGTGTTTTCTATGAACTGACTATAGGTAGAGGGGAAGTATGTCCAAAAACGTACCTACTTGAGTAGGCTACGTAGCGCAGGTAGGCAAAAACCGACTTTAGTATTATAGTAACCAGAAAAAAGTAGTAGCACTTCGTTACTGACCACCTTTTTGAGGCGGCACATAGCCTACTTCTGTTACAAATAGTCAATCACGGCTTTCAAAGTTCCAAGATGAACGTATACGACCAAGGCAGAATGGTGATTGGTGATAAAAAGAAATATATTTTTTTCAGTAACAATCTAGTACCGTCGTACAAGGCCTATATACTTCTACATCGCCTAGCTTGATGACAATTTCCCGAGTTTCTACATAATTCAAGTCGTAAATAGTAATAGCCTGACCTCAAATACTATTGAAGTAGAGGAGGCAGTAGTGTAAAACATGATTACTATTACCACTCGAGTAATTTAAGGAAGCAGACAAAATCCATTTGAACACTCTGATCCTCACATGCACCACAGAGACTGATGCTGGAGGTAACCGCAATATATTCCATATCTGTACTACTGCATTTAAAATTAAAGCTTAACTATTCCACCGTTAAGTTTTATAATGTGAACAAGTGTGAATATAACGCACTTTTATAAATTCATTGCAGATCTCTGTATAGGCCCATAGTAAAATATTATAACAGTAGCAAATCAACCATCTTTTTGTCGCGCTAGTCCCGGGGTTTCATAAAATGACCCTGACAATCAAAAAGCTCGACAGAAAGTGCGTTAGCGAATCACACTCGTAGCAGTGTGTGCCATGGCGAGTCGCGCGAGAATCAATCAAACTCATGTGATTCTCCACAAAGTTTCCTGTTTCGTTCGTTGATTGAAAGTATTGAGCAGGATGTCACTTTACGATAAATCGCATTGCAGAATCATTTTAGCCGTATGCTTGACTTGTAGAATGTCAGGACACTTCAAGTCAATCAGACTTCCTTATGTTGTCTTTCTAATTCTATACTGCGGAATACTAGCTGCAACATGCTCGGATATCGACGGCAATCCTTATTATGCTCTAGCTACAGGTAGGATCCAGCAGGAAATATAGATATTGGCTCTTCGTAGTGATTAGGAGATTGGCGATAGCAAACGAAACGTATCAACCAATCAGAGTCTTACATTTGCGCTGTTTCCCACCTTACTGGATGCTGTATAGTCATATTGGCACTATTTTCCTACCGTACCAGTGTACATGTAATGCCGCCACAACCATAACTTAATAATGCTGATAATGCAGCAGTGGGCGAACTTTTTAGCTCGCGGGTCGCATTCAACATCTGAATCCATTCGCGGGCCGCATTATAGTATAATCGGAATTATTAGTGAAGACGCAAACTTTTATTTGATTGTATAGTAACCATGGATACACGGATATAATACATATATAAGGATTAAAACAGTACAGCCACTGATTTGATGATAACGCACAAGCGTCAGAAACATTAACGAGATTTTGTAACCTGGCCATCTTCAATTAATTCGTCAAAATTAGGAATGGAAGTAGGTTGTGCGGATTCTTGGGATAGGATGGAAATTTGAAAATGTGAGCAGCAATCGGCTCGCAGATATGCGGATTTTGCGTTTGGTTAACGCTGACATCGTCATAACCAGCATGTTACATTTAAATATGATTTAGCAAAATACTTCTTCGCGTTCTTTTGTAAGGACGACATCAACATAATTTACTGTTGTCTCAAACTTTTGATTGATACGGTTGATTTGTTTTGAACCTCATAATTTGATACATTGGGCCTACACTCGAGATGTTCGGATTCAAGTGATGTTTCAAATTGCAGTAACGAATTCATTACAATAATGTCATATTGTGACAAGTAATACGTCTTGCGTTACCTCCGACATCGAAAGAGAAGTACCTATCAGTTGATTCGTTAGTGATAGCAAAGCATTCATCTTCAACTTTTCGCTTTTTGTATTGATTTGGACAACTCATTATGAATAAATTGAGGACGAAATTACGAACAATTTGCTCCTAACTGCGCATAAAGAGAACGAATCACGAAACGTTTCAAAATGCGTGGGTCCCGACCCGAGGTTACTGCACCAACCAATATCCTGATAAAGTATCGTGGGAAAAAGTTTAACCAAGTCTCTCTATAATCTTTAGTAATTAGATCTTTACTGCGCATTTTATCAAAATTTCGATAACATTTCTCGATGCCTTCGCGGGCCGCACAAAATGCCGTAACGGGCCGCATGCGGCCGGCGGGCTGTAGTTTGCCCACCCCTGTGCTAATGCGACCAATGCGAAAGTTGTGATTTGCCGCAAAAGCCGGTATTTTCCCAGGTATCATGCAATCATGCCTGCATTATTTTCACTCTTTAGACCTTGATCGCGATTTCTGCTCTTGGTCTCTGCCAGTCGCACCAGTAGTGTAACGGTAACTGGTGCAGCACCATAGCATATTCGAGTCCTGCTGAGGTCGACTCCGGAATCCATTCCTTAGTGTTGTAGGTTTATCTATGCCCTTCATTGTTATCGCTTGCGTATATTTGATGTATTACAAGATCTTTGAATGAAGGTGGACAGTGCTGTATCACTAAGGAATCATCAACAATAACAAAAATTCGTCCTGTTGTAAATTGATCAATGATCATCGATGTCGGAACATTATGAATTCTAAACAACAACACTCGTTATGTGGCGCCAGGCTACTCGGGCATGTGTTCCCGATGCAAATCTCCAACTCGCATGCTTAGTTAGGCATTTGGGCTTCTGGCGCTGATTGAAACTGTGACTTTAGGTACCGAAGGCCATCTCGTTGGAGAAATTAACCAGGAAGCCGGAATATTCTGGGGCGTGCCATACACTCAACCGCCAACGGGGGAGTGGAGGTGGAGGGCTCCAAGAAGCCCAACGCACTATGTTGAAACGTACTGGAATGCGACTTTCGCACGCCCTGGCTGCCCGCAGAAGTGTGACCCATTAATGAAGAAATACATATGTGCTCCAACCGTAAGTTACTCATGCACACTGTACAGTACATGTACGAGTGTATCCATTCACCGATTTCTTAAGTTGGCGCGTTCGCAGTCGGAAAGTATCTGCAACGATATATATTCCACTGTTATGATTCGTATATTTTTGTATTTTTCTGATTGTTCAATAACTAAAATGGATAGTAATAAATCGCAGTAATTTGTCACAAGATGAAACATTGCGCATAGTGCAATACCGGGGCATAATTGGTCCGAATTCTCGTCTAGTGTGTGATTTTTCAACATTTATAGGCATCGACAGAGTGCTACTTAGATGTGATGTGTAGCGAAGGATCATGATTTATAGAGATACAGATATTATTTCATGTGTACTTGTAAGCAGGGCTTTGGAGCTGACACATATTTTAAACTTCTCCAGCTCCGGTTCCGGAGCTCTCTTCTATGATGCTTTAGTTCCGGCTCCAAGCTCCGGAGCTCATTGATACTGCTGCTCCGGCTCCAGCTTCGACTCTGGCCCAGTAGTCAATAACTACCCTGGCGCCGGGGCCGCCGTGCCGAACCGTTATTTTGTGTGGGTATACAGGACCTGTGACGTCATAATTACTCCATGTCGACTGTCGAAAACGTCGCAGTCGCATGAGAACTTACTCCACGGCATTGCTGCGTACCGCATCAACACGTTAATGCGAGGTTTCAATACTGGCGTTGCACTTGATTGATTAGATCAAGCCTTACAGTTGACTGTAATCTGGAAATTGTGGGATTGTTCGAGTGTAACTGCAGCAAGCGCAACATGCCGCGACGAGAAATTCGCTTTCTACCTAATACCCAATGGGTTGAAATTCGATGTTGATGCGCTCGTTGCCAGTCCGCCCGGTGTCGATCAAGTTTACTGGACTATAGAAAGTTTTCCTTCAATCATTAATTCCTCTATTACATCTAACACCATGGGTTTGGAGCATCGAATTGACTAGCTCGCGTCGCCAAAATTGTTCGCGGACTATAACGGCATTCTAGAATACGTTTCTCTATTTACGTTCGCAGATCCTTAGATCAATACACGATCACGATCATGCGCTCGATTGAATTCCAATTCGCAGGCACCCACAATATCACACTGTTGAATATCGCCGTCTGAATAAAAGCTATGACCAAAGAACGGGCATTTGCTCGTCAGAGAGTAGACGGCGTACGGTATCTCTGCGTGCGCGTCTCCAAATCGACATGTGCTAGTGCAGCAAAGCCAGGTTTATCATCTGGCGTCGCTTCAGTGTTTCTCAAACTTTTTCTAATCGCGTACACCCAATTTTTTTTACCACATGGCGTACAACTAACTTGTTTTTACTACAGGTGGTACCACCTGAATTACTTATTTTACTTGAATGTACCGGTGTTTCCTAATTATTCCTGTTAGTACTATTCCGTAACACCACCGGATAGCAAGAGAGCACCATTTAATAAGATAATTGGAAATGCAGAAGCTCGCCAATCTGAGGTAGGCCTACGAAATTACTCACAGGACTCTTCGCGCACCACATCGAAGAAGCTCTCGTGTACCACTGCGGTACGCGTACCACACTTTAAGAACCACCGGCTTATTACTCATTAGTTAATATGCTCAGCTCTCATAAGCCCCATTCTCATTTTGTGAAAAACAAAGTGGTCAATATTTTTCGAACCGCTCTATTGGCCATCAGTGTTGTGCTGATGATGAAATTGCGGGTATGACAAATAACGACGTCCCATAATATAGTAACGCACGGCATATCTCGCATACCCAGGTTTAGTGCATCATATATGAACAATTTGAACATGCTTGGTTAAAAAAGGTAGCGCCAACGAAGCAACAAATCTTAAGTTTTAGAACGATTACCGTAAAATTTTCTGAATTCAGCCAAAACTATTAGCATAGCATAAAATACATCAGAGCCGGAGCTACTTTGCAAGTAACCGGCTCTAGCTCCAGCTCCGGCTCCGACAGAATTTTATTTAAAGCACCGGTTCCAGCTCCAGCTCCGTTAAAATTACACGGCTCCGGCTCCGGCTCCTTTCTCCGACTCCGGCTCCAAAGCCCTGCTTATGAGTCAGCAAGATATTTTACTTGATCGCCTGATGCAGTAAAATGATATGGCATTACATATTAAAATAGGCCTATGTCCTAGCAATAATGCTCACTATAAAGTCCCTATCTTCAAGCATTTTATATGTATTTGGTTTGCATAAGAGCAGCAGAAGTTTTTCCGAAGCTATCTCAAACATTGAGGATTCGAACTTGTCACGTATACGTCATGACTCTAACGTGTGTTGAACGGCTGATCATAGCCGTATTGATTTCTGCCAACGAACCAGGAGTCGGCAACCATTTTCGTTAAAGGTGTCTTATTGCTCCTACATTTTGAATTGTAATTCCAAAGGAGCCATATTGAAATGTCAACCGACTGTGATCTCACAATTCAGGAAAAGACATTGTTGGCAGCCAATGCCCATTCTGTACTCTCCACCAATTGATTTATTTGCCCTCCGTTATTTTACAATGTAGATTTGCCAATGGCTATGAGCAACTGCTGTGAACCTGCATGGGACGCTCACAACCCCAAGGTTGCGGGCGAAGCATCTGTCCGGTTTTGGCTTAGGCTGGCGTCGGTAACCTTTCTGAATGATGGGCTGATTACAAACATCTGCATCGGAAAGCGTGCCTGATCAAAATTAGACACTATGTTGAATTTACGTGGAATAGTACGTTGAGAAACATGTTAGTCTGCTCTACATGTTAATCTGATCACGTGGGATGAGAATTCATCAATATTGGACAGCAATGTGGGAAACTATATCGACGAAATGTTAAAACATTTTCTCGCGAGGTGTGACTGATGGAAACCGAATTCCAATAACTTTTCCTAACGTTATTACTCGCTATTTTGGTACATACACGGTAAGCCTGTGGCGATGTTCTGCTTCTACAATTAGAAACTTTTATACCCAAGGTATATCTGAAGGACTCCGTGACAGCACCGAACGCCACGAGAGCTATCCGAGATGCATCGTTCCCATATAGTCAATTTAAAATGAGTATTTGTCGTCCAGATGGGCAATGACCACTCTCCGTCAGGATGGGGCCGTATGCTATTTAGGGATGGCGTGAACCTCTGAAACGTTTGAACGCGAAGCTTTGGAAAGGTTCTGTCTGAACGCAAATGTGAACCTCATGACGTCACGTGAAGTCATATTGCTAATTCCAACGCTACATATCAGTGAACTGATGTATTAATGTACACTGTACAGTTGTACACGCTTGTGACGACCCAGGCCCCAGTATGCCACGATGCTGAAGTACATGCTGACTTGCAAGGGAATATAAGCTTACGCCTTAACGGTCCAGGCCAGATCGGACACTGTATTCGGCGTCTGACTATTGCTGATATTGAGCAAAGTTTAAAACGGGTTTCTATACTTTCTATACTCTATTACCCCATTAACAAGTTATACAGTAGCCAACAGCCAATAGCAGGGATTTCCTTTTTATATTAGATCTTTTACATTACACAAAGATGTATTCTTTACATCAATTTCATTAATTGGTTGAATAAGCATCATTCACTTACTACCTGCATGTAGCGTATTTCGCTCTTGATGTTATGTGATTACGGGTCAAGCTCACAGCATGCAGAGAGTCACTAAATATGTACAAACGGATGCTGGACATTTCGAGCAAAGTTTTGTAACAAAGCAAGTAAAATTTTTTAGATTGGCATGGTGCATACTCGTTGAGTGTTGATTATTTTATGCTGCCAGCGCCATGCATAGAGTGGCCAGAAGTTGAAATGCAAAGAATCTCAACCATAGATGTTATAATGATGTGGAAAATTGTAATATAAGAAGAAGGTTCACAGTGCAGAACCTACCAATGTTCGTTTGTGAGCGTGAACCTCTAAATTTCTAAGGTTCACACACAGAACGCGAATGTGAACCTCACGTTCACACCATCCCCACTTATGTAATCGAAATGCGGCCGTGTATAGCAAAAAGGTTGAACACCCCTGGATTAGGCTTACTACGGAAACGGTGTAAACTGGTCAGAGGTGTACGAGTTTTGGGTAAATGTCATAAGGGTGTCCCACGACGAAAATTGTTGAAGAGCCCTAACCTACATTGTGCATGCTTCGTGGACACTTGGGCAGTCTTTCTAATTGGGACAAGTTATCTGAAATACTTTTTGTCATAGTTAATTAAACAGAGTTGCTTCCGTTGCAGTGGATTGAAATGCTTTCATACAACGATACAGTACAGTACAGCGGAGCAAGGAACAACAATCCTATACAAAGTAGAACAAAATACGATGTCGCTGGCTGGACAGCGTGCAAACGCTCGGTTTAAGTTTGCGATCTGCACGTTGTGAACCTATGACCATTGTTCTAGCTCAGGGTGGGCCATGCATTTTGAAATGTTTTTATTCCTAAAAATCACATAAAGTAAAACGTAGATGACTTAATTCTGATCACGAGTGACAACTCGAGCAAGTTTATTACTTTTAGAGCTGTACTTGAAAAACCGATTAGCGATTGTGTTGGATAGATTAGTTCTTTGTATGTGTAGAAGTATTTATATTTATAATATTTATATATTGTAGAAGCATATTTAAAGGTAACATGGTTATGATGCTGTCGGCATTGTGTGTCCTAGAGTTAAACCATAAGTACAATCAGCAAATCTATGAACAGATCACTGGTCAGGTCACTGACTCAAATTTACGTCTTATTCTAAGAATCGGGACAACCGACGTTCATCTCTAATTTTGACAATGAGGATGACCAGCTTATAAATTCTCGTCAACGTTTCTGACATCAAGTCAATGTTTGGTTTGTTTTAAATATACAAATACATATAAATTATAATATTGTCATGCTGTCAGTCACTATATAATCAAATAACAATATTGAATTTTGGATAAGTATCCATATTTTATATATTGTCTCGTTTCTAGACCTCTGAAGATTGTTTGTACCTCAACGTATTCGTCCCGCGCCGGACATTCGTACGATCCAACACAGGCGGATTCTTGCCTGGAAATCATTACGTGTTGCAGGAAAAATTCACCACAAATGAATCTGAATCATTGGCAGTGATGGTTTTCCTTCACGGTGGTAATTTTCTCATGGGATCGGGTTCAGCGGTGCTATACGATGGTCGATTTCTCGCCAATCGTCGAGATGTGATTGTCGTCACGATCAATTACAGGTGGGATATATATGAACGATTGAACATTCCGTTGGTAATGGCGATTGATCATGGATCGAAACCGGAGTAGTAGATTATAGTAATGATAGGATTTGATAAGATAGGTTTCATTCGACGATATAGCAGTGCTACTCAAACTGGGAGCGCGCTTCTCTTGGAGGTGTGAAAGCGTTTGAAGGGGGGCGCGGAGCTGCGGTTAAACTGAATTTTCTTTTTGCGCTCGGGTCGATTTACCTTCAATTCATAGTTGTGGCTCCGTGTATAGTCCGAATTTCATATTTTAGATTTTTCTCATCAACATTCATAACCTTCCATGCCATCAAACATTCCGTTGGGTTTGCTAGCATTCTGGTTGAATTTTGTGATATGACGATGAGGGCAACGCGACATTTTTCACCATCATAAAAGGGGGCGCGTTTAAAAAAGTTTGAGAATCACTGAATTGTAGCCGTATTTTCTATAAGAGTCTTTAGATTCGAATTCCCAACTTGGCATTTTTTGTTTTGTACATGTACAAGTATACATGGTGCGAATGCATTGGTCAGTTTACAGATAGGATCGGTATAATTTACCTGATTTACTAACTTTTAGCACTGCCAACTTTCGCTCGGAGCACCGTTTACGCGGTTCGAGTGGCAAGCGAAGGCCTAGAAACCTAAGTAGGAATGCTGGATACAAGGGAGAAAAGTCTCTTTTTCTGCACAGATTAAGTGCCATTGGGTTCCTTGCTCAAGGTAGCGGAGACGTTAATTTCGGTATTCTCGATCAGATCCAGGCTCTGAAATGGGTAAAGGAAAACATTGCAGCATTCGGTGGCAGTCAAAATAAGGTAAACCAAATCCTAAACCCCCGTACATTCGAAGACATCGCATCCAATATGTGTTCATGGCGCTTTTTAGATAACGTTAGTGGGTCAGAGTGCCGGGGCGGAATCCGTGGGTATTCTGATGACGTCTCCGTATGGCAAAGATCTCTTTCAACAAGCTGTGATACAGAGTGACCCTTGGTCGCTGCCGTATAGGACACTACCGGAGGCGAAGAGATTTGGTGATAAACTCGCACGAGCGTTGAAATGTCAGCCGAGAAATATGACATGTCTACGATCGAGGTGAGTAATTAAATAATATTTTAGACTTCTTTCGACTGGCTTTGAAGGGAGACCCATTGATTATATCATACGTCGTGCGTTGGTCAAACCGTTATATATTGATGTGTCCAGGCGCCGAGCGGCGTCGAATTCCATTGCTCGCCGTTTAAGCCGTACAGTGCAAATGAGACCTTCAGTGGAGAATATTGAGTCCTGTGACGAAATGCGAGTTTGAAATCAAAGGAGATTTTCTTTTAGTTTCGACTGCTACGCGTAAGCGAATCCAATATATCGGAGACAAGTACAACCTTTACCGCGATCTGTGGAGCTTTGCAGACAAACCTATAGTGTCAGACCAACCTTAGTGCGACATTAAACCGACTTGTGTGATGCAGGATTAGGCACAGTTTTCATTATCAGGCCATATCGTCGTAACAACCTTTATGGGCCTATCACTTATTGGCTATGGTACCGAACACGGGGGACTTGGAAATGACCAAAGCAAGCAAAGAATGTCGATCTTTGTGTGACTATAAATAAACCATGCAAATATTACGTACATTAAGTCAGTGCTCTTCAACCTTTTTCGACGTGGTACACCCTTTTAACGTTTGCTCAAAACTCGTACACCCCTGTTCATTAGGGGTCTTCAAAAATCACTTTTTTTCTCAAATCGTACTGGCTACTTGATAAAATTGTTAGGTTACCTAACTTAAGCCTACACACCAAATTTGGTTCAATTCCAACCAGTAGCCGCATTGCTACGGGAGAAGAAAGTTTATATTTATTATATAAAAATAAATAACGAAAAATTTGAAATTTTTCTGTTCACCCCATGACAGTATTAGGTTGTCTATAAAAACGATGTTCTTCAAATTTGGTTCAATTCCAACCAGTAGAAGCGGAGTTATTGCCGTCAAAAAAATTGGATTTGAATAAAATAGTATTTGGTCACAGAGTCTATCCGCAAATTGGAATTTATTTCGTGTCAGCCCAAAAACAGCATGACATTACGAACGATAATCAACCTAAATGTAACAGTATTGGGGAGAGAGTAGGTAAAGCTACTGCTGCAGAAGCGGTAATTCAGATCAGCTGTGATAGCAGGCGCACCAGCCTACTGCGTATCAGGCCTGCCCCACACCACACACAGTCGATAGTATAGCACATGGGCTGCAAGAGATGTCAGTAACCTCAGATCGTATGCCGCTAAACACAGTCTATTGTCGCTAATTTGCATCACTAATAACAAAATACTAAATTGCAAATGTATGGCGAAATATTGGACATAAAATCGGCATTTTAAAACAAAAGGGTTTCGATTTCAACATGGAAGCTGTTTCGACCCTGGCTGGCTACGTCACTTCATTTATGTGCATTGCGGTATTTATTAACGTCGGGTAGGAAGTACCGATTCAAGAAGTCTGAGCTATCGCGGCGGTTTCCTCAAAAATCACTAAAAGACAAATGACTAGCTGAACACATGTTTGTTAACTGCATACTTTCCAACACCAAACGGAACCATTGGTCTATCGCCAGGCCTGTTTATTTTTGGATATTGGGTTTTATTTTTGGAGAATCTCCAAAAATAAGATTTGAAAACATCCAAAAGTAAACTTTTTTGGATGATGTTTTTTCAAGTTTTTTAGTGAAATGCACGAGTCAGAGCAGTGTAAATACTGTTGAAACAACCAGGAAACACACAAACACACACAAAAACATCATGTGTGTGCGGGAGGGGGTCTCCGAAATGCTAAAAGTACTTCCACTCACTGGAAGGATCAGAGGCGACACGACAAGGGTTGAAGAGGCGGCATGGTATGAAATCGTGCCAGTGTGGTGCGGGCGGGACCTTGTAACGCAGGCCGAATACCGCCACCTCTACAACAATAACATCGTCCACACGATGATGGGACTGAATGGCTACCTCCAAGTCCAACGGCAACAGGACTTGATCCAGGAAAATAAAAGTATGTGCCCCAAGTTTGTAGACACATGTTGGCTGTCAATTAAGAAGATGACTACTTGGTTGACTAGACACCGTGTTAAACTCCTCGGGGTTATAAACGATCAAAGTCCGGCCTGTGCACCTCCGCTGCAGTAGTGGATCCAACTAATTGTCCTCGAGCGCATGGCCACAGAGGTAAGCACCACCGTCACAAAGATTCAGGGACTTGGGTATCTGATCGTGGAGCATCAGGATGAGATCCATCGCCTGGCCGAACGCCTTCGAGCTCGGTGCCCAGCTGACGACTGGGCAAATGACACCCGCGGCAAGGAAGGTCCTCTGGTCAGAGGGTGCTGGGCTATCAAGTTCACTGAGTCACGCAATTTCGTGGAGGACCAGAGTGTGCACTGTGCAGTCCTCGACCTTCTCGAGAATATCGACGAAGAAGAGAAGCAGTCCACGTTCGAGGAAGCCAGGAGCCTTATAACATAGGGCTCATCGACGGCATAAAGAAAATTGAAGTTGCCGACAATGAAAGGGTTCTGCCCTGCCTACCACACCAAGTGGTGCAACCTCGTAGGCAGGACAAAACAAACAATTCTTGCTCTTTTAGATTCTAATAGTATAAACAAGAGTGATACATATATGTAGATATATGTAGCATTTGCAGCTCACTGAATTGATCGACAAACACCGGGGTGGGTTGTCGAAAAAGTGGACACCTGAGTAGATACAGAATATCGAAGACCAATTCCAATCCCTGTCTGTCCGATACAAAATGGACGTCACTTTCAAGCGCATTATTGACGAGCGTCTGTTCTTTGGACCCACATGGCTCGATGTTTTCCACAACTGCGACGGTCGAAGCTGATTTCTCGAAAATCAACTGGGAGAAAGGTCTCTACCGGGCATCACCCACTGATACTTATTTGGAGGGAATTCTCCAGGCCAAAGACTCTGTGACGAAAGTATTAGAAAGTTAGATCAAGATCACTGATGATGTCGATGTGTTGAATAACATGAATACATGATAATAACATACTTTCGGTGAAGTTTTCTATGTAGTACTAGGGCTAAAAACACCTTCATTTCTTATTTTTGGAGATTCTCCCAAAATAAAATTTGAAAACATCCAAAACTAAGCTATTTTTGTTATTTTTGGAGAAATCCAAAAATAAACAGGCCTGTCTATCGCCGACGGCTAAATGAATAGGAGAAATATTTGCTTATGACATCACAATCAAGCGGTGTACAGTATTACACTTGAGATAACATCGTACCATATTGCTCATTAACCTGTGCGTCAACCTGTACTGACCCATAAACCTGCCTTTGTGATAGCTAGCCATCGGCTCATTGTAATTCGGATCTGCTGGTACACCCTTTGCAAATTCTGGTACACCCTAGGGTGTACGACAACCCCGGTTGAAGAGCACTGCATTAAGTGATAGGTTTGGTGCGTTAGCGACCACTACTTTGAGGATCACTGGCAAAAGCGATGTCTTTTTCCAGCTTCAGATAAGCCAGTTGTGGTATTCTTCGCTTGAAACGCTAAATATGACAAATGTTTGGCCCGCAGTTGGTGATATTTTGACATTAACCAGTTTTGGAACGCTGCATACGAAAGTACGAATGGTTGCCGACCACTGGGCTTAGGCAATACTGATATCGACTTTCGACACCCTGACATATCCCGACTTTCAACTCGAAGCCCGGAGGAGCCTTCTGAACATAACTGCTACAAGTATGAGACCCATCGACCAAATCTACTCTCTTTGAAATACTCCATTGGTACATTTCCGACCGTTTTCTGTTTCCACCTAAAGTATTTTGACACCTATTGGAAATTGGTAATTCTACATGTAATGAAGTAGTAATTGATGGCGGTACTTCTACTTGTAATAAGCACCAATGCTAACTAATTTGACCACATCCGAGAATAATATACCAAAATCCATCATACGCAGCTACTATTTGACCACACCTGAGTATCATTTACCTATGTAGCCACTCCATGCTGCTGGTTATACCAGTGTTGGGATCAAGTCACTACCTTCGAGTCACGAGTCATTTCGAGTCATTGCACATTTTGACTCGAGTCAAGTCAAGTCAATCGATTTTCGAAGGTGGCTCAAGTCAAGTCAAGTCAGTCGATTTTTGGAGGTGACTCGAGTCAAGTCGAGTCAAGTCAAGTCACGAGTCAAGTCACAATTCAAGTCAATTAGCCTTTTCGAACTATTATGAGGCATGGTTACGTCATTGCATTTTGCAAGCTGTCTGAAATACAGATTGAGTGGTCACTGGTCATTGGTTTTGAAGCGATGAACGAATATAGAGTTAAATATACACGCAAGTAGACGCTGTATCGCTCACATATGCGTAGAACTGCTCACTACGTAAGTAATTGCATAGCCTTAGTTTATAGTTACCAGCCAAAATAGAGAATATAGAGTAACGAATTGATAAGATGCAATACATTACCCATTTACAAATTGATATGATACAATTCGAGCCTGCGCCAATGGTTGCGGATCGACTACATAAACTATATTCGATTCAATTTCAATAAAACAAGAGGTTTTGTTAAAGCTATAACATAGAACAGACATAGACATTCTGCTATAAAAATTAATATACTATACTAGTTAACGACAGCGTAAGCTGTAAGCTTCGATCACTTCGCTGGCGGTCAATTTATTTGTGACAGAACAATGGAGGCTCAGTAAAACGCACGTTCATTGAATTATTGGTCGCTCTCACGGTTTGTATCTTACATCAGCGTTTCGCGAACAATCCGAACATATGCAAGATAGGTGATTTTTATCGACACCGCTTACTTGATGACTTGAAATTGACTCGTGAATTTAGCTCCGAGTCACGGTTCAATCCACATTTCTGATACGCCGAGTCAAGTCAAGTCAAGTAATTTTAGCAAAGTGACTCGAGTCAAGTCAAGTCATACGAAAAAGGTACTCGAGTCAAGTCATGACTCGAGTCATACCAACACTGGGTTATACCCAATCCAACTATTTTTCACGAGTCTTATTCCTACAATTGTCGTATATATTGCTATATGTCGCTTACAGACATGTAAAAGCTGCTTATCTAGAAAGTTGATATTCATAACTATACTGGTTCTTTGAGAAGTTATAGTTGCCAATTTTGAAAAGAGAGTAGTTCTCGGTCTAGTTTTGGTTGCGAGTTTTTGAGAAGTGAGTAGTTGTAGTTCTAGTTGCGTATTTTGACAAGTTTATACAAGTTTGTTCATGCAGTTGA
The DNA here is from genome assembly GCF_051294905.1 of Botryllus schlosseri. Classification (NCBI taxonomy): domain Eukaryota; kingdom Metazoa; phylum Chordata; class Ascidiacea; order Stolidobranchia; family Styelidae; genus Botryllus; species Botryllus schlosseri. The sequence goes on from NC_137249.1 coordinate 19,643,697, forward strand.
AAATGGTCGCAAATTTACCTCATCAACCCACTTTTTTATTTTTACCTGGAACAGATCCGCTGACGCCGTTATTGAGGCGGGGGGTGAAATCAGTACGTTTAGCTTGAAGAGCAAAGGAAAAATCCTTTATGCTTTCCAAGAGTGGGCACCGATCATCGACGGTGATTTAATCCCGAAATTACCGCTCGATTCTTTTTTGGAGGTAAGCTTTAACCATAGACGTACCCTGAATGAAATCTCGGTAGAAGGATTTGAAAATTCAGTTCATAATTCACGGTTCGGTTGTGCCGGTGAGCAGGAGAACTCGGCACACTTTGTTGCTGGCTGGTCTTCGATATTGAAACGTGCACCGTAATAAGAGTATACCTGTATATGATTCCGATTGTTCACATTCGAGGCAAATTTCGAGCAGCTACTACTGTCCTTTTTTATCAACGCTTAACGTAACTCAAAATTAGGATCGATAGTATCAGACGCGTGGTTCTGACTCTAGAAGCCCTGTCGACTCAAAGTAAATTTAGATCAGATAAGCATGCGCACACTTCTATTTCCTAAATTGTTGCCAGAGACCGAGTTCTCATCGAGGTCCAGTTTTGCGACAGCCTCAAGTATAATCCAGCATTCTCCATTTTAGGGGAAGTACCATGATATGCCGGTGCTGATGGGAACCGATCTGGACGACGGCTTCATATTCATCGATGCGGCATTTCCGAAGCCTTTGCCAAAGCTGATTTACAGCGTCCTACTTGGAGCTATTGCGCGAACTCTGGGGCCGGAAATTATCGAAGAATACCCACCAGTAATATTCACGACTATACAGCAGTGCATACCGTAAACTTGCGCAGTCTTCATGCGATCAGATCGTTAAATTGACCATTGTAGCTTATAGGCGTTGATTGCTTGGAATGCAGCTTTGTCTTGGTAAAATGTTCATCGTCGAAAAATAATTTGACGTTGTAAGCAAGTAGTGGCGGATTGTGGCAGACTGTGGTGGCGGCCAACGTTGTCATGTAAGGCTGGGAACTGACTGCGGGTCGTTGACAATCCTCTCGTGGGCCACGTGTTTTCCCGCCCCAGCTCTAGCTTGACCCTGCAGTTTCTCAATGTGATGATTCCTTTTACATTGAACAATATTATGTTTAGACTCCCAATAGTTCAGGGTCAATGGGTTAAGAACTACTTGTACAGGAAGGGTTTAGCTGACATAGGTACAATCAGGTATAAACAGTCAAAAAATAGAAATCGCCCGGCAAATGTTTGCCATCGAAACTAAAACCAGACCTGAAACAGCCAGTTGTTACTGTTTTTCAGTGCAACAATTGCGACAACCGAAGAGATCTTAACAAGATAGCAACGGATTACACCTTCGTATGTCCATCCAGACGAGTACTGTATAAACTTGGAATGAACACGTGGAGCTATGTATTTGATGCCATCTTACCGTGGAAGGTACCGCATGTAATTTTATTTCGACAAAATACTTTACCTTAACTGACCATGGTTCCCGTTATAAGATGGATATTGTTCGGGAAATGACGTTATTATATCAAACCAGGGCCTCCGTGTAAGCTTCCTCTTTGGATAATAAATATCCCTCAACCCACTTCCATGCATGAATATGGAAAAAGGTTTGTCGTTTTTGGAATAAATGGCAAGTGAACGGACTCGGGAACGGGTCATTCGTGCAATAATTCCATCAAAATTCTCGTGACTCAATGAAACATTCGATTGTGCTAGGAATATACGTTGGTTTTGTGTTAATTTTCTTCACTTGCAGTCACCGTCATGCGCAGGAAAAGGAAATAGGAAGTAACATAGGAAATAACAATTCAAGGAATTTAGATCAAAGATGCTAGTATTACTGTGGATGACTATTCTCAAAATTGCTCACAGAACCGTTTAATGTTCGTTCGCGAACACGAACCTATGATATATAGAGGTTCTCACAGCTGACAAGAACGTGAACAGGACGTTCGCAACATCTCGGCATTACATGTTTTGACTGCTTTCGCAACAATTTGCCAATGACTTTATACTTGCCTACCTTGCATTTTTCTATGATAGGTTGAAGTGAAACATGCCCGTACCACATCCAACAGCATATTATAGATTAATGGGCGCATGTTCTTTGTGACCGTAATCTCATTTCCCCTGTTGTAGTCTGCATATCAAAGACACCTTGCGTGGTTCGCAGCTAATTCGAGTATTTCAGTGTGTACTAAACGTTCCATTACAGGGGCTATACAAGGATAATATCTGTATGGACATGGCCTGTCACGGAAATGAGTTGCCGTATATATTCAATCCGCTTCAATTGACAAACTTGACATTCACTGACGCACAGAAGCGCCTGTCCAACCAAATGCAATTGTACTGGACCAATTTTATAAAATATGGGAACCCGAACGGAAAGGTATGGTCAGGGATATATAGAACTATATATCCCTGGGTATGGTTTATATAAAATCTGAAATTGGCATTCGAATCCATTCATTCATTCCTTTATTTCCATTGTTATCAATTCAAAACACCACACGATTGCGATAATTCGAATATGGCAGGCTATTCCCTACCAGGGTCTAACCCAGTGGTTCCCAACCTTTTTGGACGTCGGGGCCGCATTTCAAACTTCAGAGTATGTATGGAGCCGAATAAAAACACTCGAGTAGGCTACTTATAACGCAAATTTATAGTTTGCAAGTCTACATCTGGATCTCATCATCCATCTAATTTAAAGACATGCACATAGACTTCTACAGATTCTGTATCGGTTATTTTAGCATTGATAGACGCAGATTGGCGAGTGCTATACATTGAAATAAACTGAAGATGCGTATCATTACTAGGCTACAACATACTGTAATGTCGTTATATGATAGCTCTTCATACATTCCAGCACTTAATGCATAAGTTTGCGGGGGATTATAGTCTGGGTAATATTGGACTTATTACAATTTATACTCGACTATGAGCCGTTACTTTGATGTCGAAATTTACAAATACGATACATAAAGGTCTAAGACAGGGGTCACCAACACGCGGCCCGCGGGCCGCATGCGGCCCACGAGGTCATATTTTGCGGCCCGCGACTTGATTTGAGATTTAGGAAGAAATCCAAGAAAACATTTTGAAATGCTGAAATTGACGTGGAATGGTCGAAACACTGCCGAGACCGAGACGCTTAGAATACGCTTAGGGCAGTAGTTCTGAAACTGGGGCCGTGCAAGTATCTGACGGGTCGTGAAGCTGCGGTTAACTGGAAATATTTTCGCGCTCGCCGCGATTTACCTGGAGTTAATAGTTATAGTTATTGCGCTGTATATAATCCGGAATGAATATTATAGAATTCTGTCATCAACCTTCGTAACCTTCCATGCCATCAAACTATCTGTTGGAATTGCTAGCATTATGGATGCATTTAGTGATATGACGATAAGGGCGCGGGATTTTTCAGTATCATAAAGGGGGCATGTCTAAAAAGGATTGAGAACCACCGACTTAGGGCTTCCCCCGCGATCAAGGTTTACGTGGATATGGTCTTTCATTTAGTATCGTATCTCGCTTTCCAGGTATCGTGCAAAGCTCAGAGTTGAAAATAAAATGAAATTGATTACAGTGCTCCTTTGTTGTAATTTCATTCCTTAGAATATTACTTCTGTTGTGGTCACTATACCCATCGCCTATATGTTAGGTAGCACAGCGTGTTACTGACGTGGAGTTTTAAAACGTGTTTGCCTACTTTAAGTCGATATTGAATTCATGCGGCCCGCGGCCGCGACAAAATTAGAAAAGTGGCCCGCGACCCGTTTTGAGTTGGCGACCCCTGGTCTAAGACCAGCAGAATTCGAGATATATTCTTGTCTGGCGGGTGTTCTCTGTTCATCCATGCGTTTGACTCAAGTCTGCAAGAATTTTCTTTCCTGGTTTTGCGAAACGGCCTTGGACGGCTTTGGACATAATTAGTACCGCTCAGTCATTATAGCATTAATATACGGAAATAGGCTATTCATAGAAACAAACAACAACTGTCGTCTATTATAGTTTTTTTGGCATATTTAGAGGTCAATCAGAGCCACAAGAAGGCTACCTTGGAGCTGCATGCGGCTCTGAGAGCCGCAGTTGGGAACCACTGGTATAACCTGTTTGTAATCACCCTGTGGATGTTATTGGGTGTCATACTTACATTTAAAGTAAAACTCAATGGCGGGGTTACCGACCTGTAACGCTACCTGACTGTTTTGGACTAAGCCAATTGATTCGTCTGTGAAACGATACGTACTATTCATCTATCCATTCTATCGGGTCAGGTAACCATGGATAATAGCACGTAGCCTAAATTTGTAAAACTTGCATGGCGCATCTACCAAATGCTGAATTTTGTGACAGTTCATCGGCTATCTATCACCGCGGCTCCCAACATTTTTTTTGAGTTTGAATATCATACGATCATACTAACTGATCAACTATTTTTCTGTCTGGCAGGATCAATAATAGTGCTTTTTATATCATTCATCTGCTACCATAGTAGGCGTTATCTGTATGTTGGCCGATGATTTTATATTCCCTGATATTCCCTGATGAAGTATGATGTACAAGCGGTTTTGGTTAAACTGTACTGCTACATACTCACGTTGTACGTGGTACCCCTTACACTCGTGTTCAGTGACTCCTTTGACAGAGCACCTTTTTATACGTTACAGGCATGAGAAATCTTATCGTTCCTCGTCCTAGTTTTCATCGCTCACAATGTTGGGATCACCGACATACAGCAGAGTAAACCACACAAAAACAACATTTTAAAACAAGTTGGGGACGTACTATACACATGAGCAGGATAAAACTAGGCAACTCGCACGGTTAATATCGTGGAATGGGGAAAATAAGCACAACACCAGTGATGAATTCGTATAATATAAGTTCCCTTCAATCGCAGGAGAATGAAGCAGAATCCCACTTGACTGACTGGAAGCAATTCAAGGAAGGATACATTGATACGTACAATATCTTAGAGTTGCGGATTACCGGCAATGCGATGTTGCGAAGTCCTTCCAACTCGACGTGCAATTTTTGGGACGAATTAGATCCATACGGAAAATATTAACGAAACGAACTCGTGATGTTACGAGGCTTCAACTGCACATACTCAGATATCATCAGAAATGATGTTCAACTTATAACTGTGTTCCATTACGGTGCTTCCCCCGAACCTTTTTATCAACTCGTATCCAAACCAGGTAAACTATCCAAAATTGCCACGATTGAAGCACAGGCGGAGTCAGGAAAACGTGACTTCACGGACTAACTGGGACGTCTTCACTATTTACATATGCATGCCCACAGTATGCTCATCTGAATGGATTCGCGTCGTTGTATAATATTGACATGGCGATCGCTTACATGATAGTTTTCTTGCAATAATGCTTCTCTGTGCCTATCATTGTTACCTTTGACTTTTCATTCAACGTCGTTCTATGTTGGGGTTAGGCCAACATGTAAAGCTGTGTCTACTGCGTATGCAAGCTCTTGCACAGGCTCGAAGCGTGGATATAACAAAATGAAAGCTGCAAAACAATAAATCTATTTACGAAATCGCAGTTATTTCACTTACTTAGTACACAGCATCTACTGGATTTCTGTTTGCGTTATGGAATTTCAATAATAAATGTTTTCCTATACCGACATCTTGCGGAAATAAAGAGAGGCTGTTAGTAAACTGTGATTTTACTACCATTTTATGATTAGTTCTATGTTTAACTGATACGGCACCTTTCAAGTACATTTAAAAAAGAGTACCCGAAATTAGTATCAGTAAGCTTCTACGTTTGAAACCATTTCTGCCGAATACTGCTTTTGTAAAATCGATCGGCGTTCGTAGGCTACAGTTTCATTATGATCATGCAAGGCATGCGAGCTACTTGTATGTAAAGCGAGAAAAATATTCCAACGGCTGAAATCTGATTAATGATCGATTGCAAGTTTTGCAACTAGGCATCTAGCGAAAATCAGATATCTTCTAGTAGCTGCCCTGAAGGGACGGTGTCAACCTCTGAAAGGTTCAGGTTCGTGTGAACGCGAACCTTTTTAAAAGGTTCTGTGTGAACGCGAACGTGAACCTCATGACGTCACATGATATCATATTACTAATTCCAACCATACATTTCAGTGAAGTGATAGCCTATATTATTATACACGAAACCTAGCGACGACTCGATCCACATAATGCCACAATGCTGAAGTACAAATTGACGTTTTAAACGTCACCAAATGTATCAACTGGGGTAATCGAATGATATAATAATAAATGTATCAACTGGGGCAATCAAATGATACAATAGTCCCATCAAATCGATATCTTCCGTCGCTTTGCCAACAATTTCGATGATGACTTGGAAGGGAAGGAAGCTTACGTCTGAAATTTCCAGGCCAGACCGGACAATGTATTTATGAGTATTGCTACGTTGATATTAAGCAGAGTGTAAAACGGGTTTCTATATTTGCTGCCGATATTACCCCATTAACAAGATATACAGAAATAGCCAACACCAATATCGCACGGATTGGCTTTTCATGATACAATATGCATACGAAGTCAAGATTAACCCCTACGCCTGTTAGATTTTTTCATCAGACAATGACATCTAATTCATTGATTGGTTGAATAAGCATCAGTCGCTGTCTACATGTAGTGTATCTCGCTCTTGATGTTGTGTGATTGCGGGTCAAGCTCACAGCATAGAGTCACTAAATATTCACCAACGGAAAGCTGGATATTTCGTAACAAAGCATATAACTTTTTTGAATGTCAAGGTACATGCTCGACCAGAGATGTTATAATGAAGTAAAAATTGTAAATGAAAAAGGTTCACAGTGCCGAACCTACTAAGGTTCTTTTGTGAACGTGAACCTCTGAATTCCGGAGGTTCACACTCAGAACGCGAACGTGAACCTCACGTTCACACCATCCCTACTGTCCTGCATACCGTGTCATCACTCGCGATTTCAAACCGACGATCTAATGCACAAAGGCTTATTGTAATACTTGGATGAGCTCACCACGCCTGAGACTGATATTTCCGCCTTGCTTACATACAAACGCTTTTAAGACCGAGCTTCCTATCACAAGCTGCACTGTTGCATCCAAGAAAACCATCATGTATGGCCGACATCTACGAAAACCTACATTCGATCAATTCAATCGGTCAATGGGACGCAATTTTGTAAGGTGAATGTGACTTTTAGAATGTCAATATCAGTAGAGTGTACTAGCCAAGCTTACGACTATGAATTGGAATTCATTTCAGCGCATGATCGCTTACTCCAGTAATGATTTGCGAACTTGAATATGGGAATTCATTATTCGCTTCAAGCAAGGGGGGGGGCAACATACGGCCCGGGACGGGGTTTTGAGCGACATAGACAGTTTCCAGTCTTAAATAATGGTTAGGGTATACAAATACATTTGCGAGAATACATTTTCCAACATGAACATTTAACAAGACAAAGCTGCGTTCCAATCTAACTGATGTTTACGCGCAGCCTTTACTAAGGGTTTCTAGGTCCCACATGCAGCCAGCCTTGTAGACAAGTTTGATTGAGCTGAGATATCCCATCGACTTCAACAGCTATTGTAATACATTGCGTTATTAAATTCATTAAATATCGTTTTTGATCTCTATGCTTTAAACTTCAAGTTTACATTAAGGCCGTAAGGTGCAGCTGGAATCACAAAATTTTCCAAATTTTTTTTTAATGCAGAGTCTTGAAGTACGAAACTAGTTCTTTTCAAAAATGTATTGCTCTTGTCTGATTTCGAATTAGAAGTATGTTAAAATACGATTTCAAATCTCCCATTTTCGTAGAAATTCACCCCCCATACACTTTCATTCATTTAAACTCACTCAAAACGGCCTATAAGCACCCTGCCATGCTGATTTTATACTATAAATAGAAGAGCCATATGTCTAATCGATGAAGCGTGACTTTCAAAACATTCAGCAGGCCAGCAGCCCAGCAGCCGATCGCTGACCTGGGAAGAGCTGAAAGCTGTTGATATGGGCGTTGTTTATCGTATTGTATATTTTTCAAGATTGCATTGGTATATTGTTGATAGCTATTAGCTAATCGCTTAATTGACGATAAGGACAAAGACATACACTACGAAGTCATTTGGCATAGGGAAAGATAAAACCATGGTAGAAAAGAACCAGTGGTTCCTGAGCTGAACAATCGAAGAAATCTTTTGAAAAAATTTGGAGCTTTCACCACCTTCAACATCTGATAATGATGGTTCGGATTCGGCGGAATCGTTTTTCCTCGCAATTTCTACATTTTTCATGCAGTTGTTCTCAACACTGTGAATTGCCTGACTGTGGCTCATCCGGCAAAGGATATTGGAACTGCACAGGCTATGCATAAGGGTTATGCAACTCAAATTAGTGTCGCAGTGTTATGATGAAATTGATGCTAAAATTGTATGTTTGAAAGATGTTGGGGGGGGGGATATGTGTGTAGTATCTTGACTCATACCAACTGAAATGGGTGTTTTGACACTGTCACAATATTCTTGACATGTTGTTCCATTTTCACAACATCTAACTGATATTTAGTTCAAGGTTTGCAATTTTTTCGAATATGGTATAGCAGTTTTGAGAAAAAATCGTCAAATCAATCATACTTTATACGACTTATTTCGCATTTAGGCACGTTCAATTGTCTTCAAATTTGGCTATATACTGATTAAAGCATGCCTGCACCATTTAAAAGCAACAAATGTCATATACCTGCTTTACATTTTCACCAAAATATTTTTCAATTTTCAAAGTTGATTTTCTCCCATTTCTCGTTTTTCGTAATATGATGTCACGGGGACAGGAAATTTTGATATCAGAAGACCTTCAATCCTGATCAAACTTGGCTCAGTACAAGCAGTAAGACTGTTCTACCTGCTGAACTTATTGTTTTTGCTATAGGAGTTTAGGTGTACTTACTATGTTACTTATGATCTGAATTTTATGAAAAAAAATTGAAAATTCGGCACCTTACTGGTACCAAACAAATATTTTGGTAATTTTTTCGAAAATTCGTTAGTTTTAAGCAGTTCAGCAGGTGGTTAGAGGCCTCAGAACACTTTATGAAGCCTTGGTTAGAATCTCTCTGCATCCATCGATGAGACAGGCGTTTCCCCGTGCTAACCGTCCGATTCACCAATCTCCCCCCCAATTTGGGCCCAAGGAATTATTGTGAGATGCTGAAATTTATACAGTATATGAAGTTGGGTATGAACAGCTTACACACCAATTTTTGTGAATCCAGGATTGTCTGTTTATAAAATATCGCAATTTGAAAATTTTGCAAGTCTAGCTGCACCTTAGGGCCTTAAATACGATTTATCCAATGTATAGGTGGATAAGTACGCGATTAATGTATCGATATAGGAATCCGGCCTGCTAGTACTTCATTTTCACATATCAGACTGGGGAAGTTTTCCGTACTTGCTTAGAGCAGCCCAGAACGCCATGCTAGTCCGCACACAATTGTCGCGATGCGTGATATTGAATGCGATGTCTGAACCCCATTGTATCTGATATTGGAGAGCGGTTATTATCGATGGCATGCGGGCTTTGCAAATCATCTGTTTTGTGTATTCATTCTTGTCTGCTTGATACTCTCGTATTCCTGAATTGCCCCGCGTGTCACGTGAGAGTGTACTGAGTTGATTCAAGAAAATATGTTGAATTAAGATAAGAATATTGATGCAACACCGGATTCTCAGTGGCATTAATTCTGAATTTATTCGATTCGTTTGAAGGGGAACCTTCTATATTCCAGTAAACTTGATCGACACCGAACGGAATGGTAACGAGCGCACCAATATCGATATCAAATCGTTGGGTGTTCGGTAGAAAGCAGATTTCTACTGATATGGTCGCGAAATTCTCTCATGTTCATGCTGTCTTGATGCAGTTACATTTGAATAAACAATCGCACATTATCAAACTTAAATTCGACTGTAGGGCTTGGTATTAACGAGTGAGGTGTCGGTATTATAACGTGTTTAAATGAGGGTTGCATTTAAAACAAATGCCTTTATATATAGATAATTTTTTTTTTGTTCAGATGTTTTATAATTATGCAATACTGTAATTGTGTAGATACTTTCGAAATCGTGTAGTATGAGCCTACGGATGATTTACACATAATATAGGCGACGTATACGATATGGAGTGCTGACTGGAACCCTCGAAATCGTCGTCGGTTCGGCAGTTATAGCAGGTAGATATAGATCATCGGTACGGAATGAGTGATTTAATGATGATGACCGCCGACCGTAAAATTGCTGCATAACGATTTAGTCCTGGTTGATATTTTTTGGCTTGTTTATACAGTGGTGGGACGCCCTTTTCGTCTAAGGAGAAATATTTACCCTATTTTTAATTGTCAATGCCAAGCCACTGTGAACACACTATTGAAGATTCGTGACGTCATGGCTAAAGAAACAAAAACAAAATCAAAAACAATAAATAACATGTTTTAAACAAGGGCCATGATTTAAACATGTTTGTTTTAAATTGATTTTTGTTTTTAATGCAACCCTAGTTTAAATGCTGGAATAAAGTGCAATCTGGTGTTACTATGACATCATCGACAGTTGACATTAGGTAATTATGACGTCACCGGACTTCGCATACCCTCACAACATGACGGTTTGCCGCGACTGCCCCTATGTTCATGGCTTTAACAGTCGTTACCGACTATACTGCCTGAACCATTCGACATTTTTCGGAGCTGGAGCAGTGGTATCAATGAGCTCGGGAGCTGGATCCGGAGCCACTTTACGATCGAAGAGAACTCCGGAACTGAAGCTGGAGCAGTTTAAATTTACGCCTGCTCCAAAGCCGTGACAACAACGCAAATCACTGATCACATCGAATATATATTTTGCTAACATCATGAAGGAGCTATTAGGCAATTTCTTACGAAAATAACACTCACAAATGTGATATTAACCAATCACAAAATCTCTTTATACACTTCACAAAAGTTCTTTACACTTCAGAAAAGCCACAGTGTATAAATCTAGCTTTGCGCCAAACACTGTTAATTAGAAGTGGAGGTATTCTGAGAACACAACCAATCCAGCAAGTAGTTGAAGTAGGCAAATCGTACTTCGAAAAAGTAGAAGCACACACAGATGATTCCCACTCAAATCATTTGACTCTGATCTTAATGTGGTATTGTACTTGTGTCAACTGGCTACCTCCACGATTCCCACGGCTCTTGACACTAAAGCATATATATAAAGAATACAGATACACGTGCAACGCGGAGTTTATTTCACTTGCCGTACGGCAGTGCGATTCGGCAATATTGACTGTAGCGACGACGAAATCTCGTACTTCTCAATGGAACATTTAACCTGTACCACATGGCTATGGCGTATCGGTAGATTTCCTCACTCGTACACGCGCACCGCATGCACCCGATAACCAAATCAGTCTGTACCAATAATTGGCATTTATGAGGGTGAGGGTGATGGGGCTTAGCTATTTGACTTCATTCCCAATGACAGCAGATGACAAACAGTATTATACCTGTATGTGGGCGGTTTATGATCATTCCCCACTAGTTTAATTTTTATTTCGGAATATTCAGTCATTGTAGTCTGACTCTAAATTTACGTCAGTCCACCCGGTTTGAAGAACTGGGTCCCATTATTACTCACTGTCTTCTTCCGGATATCAAAAACTAGTTTGCTTTGAATGGAAGAATCATTTCTTCAATCGTGTTGTGATGTCTCATATCATACATATTAGCTGATCTTAACTCATCGTTGCATCATTTTTGATGATAAATAAGATCGACACATCGTTATTTGTTATCGAAATTTTGTTTGTTAGCCATGCTGGAACTATAAATAATGTCAAATGAAATCCTGATTGTGACTTGGCAAAGCGGAAGGCCACTAAGCTTATAACTTATATATAATATAAGTTGTCCCATCGATTTAATCCAACAATAAATACAATATTTCGAGGTCGGGAATGACATGACTGCAGCAAATAAATATATGTGAATATCACAAGAGTGTAACAGTGTATGACAGAAAATCAAGTTTTCCGCGTAAATAAAGACCGATGGCAATGAATTTTCCATTAAAGATAACATAAAATTCACCTTCAAACTTGTTTTGATTCATTGCTACCTTTGCATTTCTACGTTAGCACAAACATCGTACGTGCCTTGGCCGAGTTGAATTGCCGACGACAACAGTTCCTCATAGGCTATACCACATTATGCATATGCTTGTCTATGAAGGGCGAGAAAGCAGGCAATCCTGTTAACAAAGGTCTGCATCGCAACAGCAAACTTTTTCTATGCCAGAAGATACGGTATACAGTACAACCGTACTCGCTGTAATTGAATTCTGTCGCCGTTCTAGTCAATGATATCACCTGCAGTCATAGTGTTCAGATCAAATGTGTATCCGAATCTCTCGAAGTCCAGCCGGTAAAGTTCCTTCAATTTAACCACGGTTTCAAATGGCAATTTTTTAAAAAACGCGGTCATAACTCTTTTATCGAGTTGCCAGGGATCTTTCGCGATGTCGGTGGCATTTTCACCGCTACCCGTTGCGGCGTGTTTAGTGAAGGTAGGCATAACGGCGCCCACGCGATCTAACAACCACCAGAGGTTTTGCTGTGACGTTTCGGCCTTTGTGACGTAATCATACGGAAATCGACACGGTTGACAGAGACGTTCTATGGGTTGAAAATGTATGTCAACGCCTTTCAATCCTTTATCGACAAGATACTGAGCAAAATCCTTGAAGGCGATAATATGATCTTGGTCTGGCTTGCTTCGGTGGATATATTCCTCTATTCCTTTCAGCGTTGTTAAGATTTTGGTTGAATCCAGCAAGTGATTTCTGAAGTGAATGCGGATATGGTTATCAAAATTGAATGAATGATAACCTTATGGAACAGTGGCACCCAACCATTTTCGGTGGCGGGGTCCCATGAAAACACTCAAGTAATTAAAATCGAAATTTTAAAGCATGAAAACCTGTAGCAATGAATGGTAACGATAACGAGTACAATAACACAAATCAATTCAATGTCCGACTCTCGGCATTAGATTTGAGCTTTAGCAAGTACGTCAAAGCGAGGCGTCATTGTAGAGGATGCGGTATGTGGTATAGCTGCTAGAAGTGGTCATCTGTCCATGGATTGAGATATTTATTTTCGATTCTGATCATTTTCTCATATCACATCATTTCAAGTAACATCGGACTCGAGTTACAACACTATGACTCGGACTCGATCCTCTACTCGCTCACCTGGACTCGGACTTGGTGGTGAATTCAAAATGACTCGACTTGAGTCAAAACTATAAAAGTGAGATTGACTTGTGATTCGGAACCTTGTGACTTGGTCACAACCCTGTATATCGGTTTTCTCACTGCGTACAGGTATTTCAAGTCCTCCACGTTACTATGGCTGAGATAAAATCTAGCTTAATCTCGTGAAATGGATATAACAAAGTGTCTCTGAAATGTGAATCCCTACGAAAGCACAAGCCTCTCTGTGAATAAATTATAATATTAGGTTTCACCTAGTTCAAAAGGTTATTTTTACATTCCAGTTTCCGTTGGGTACGAGCTCAATATCAGTCAAATATAAAACAACTTCAACCAATGGCATGAACATACCATGAGCCTATGAATATATGCTAATATTCTTCAAAGTCTGGTATTAGATGACACCATCATGACATACGCTGTTGGGGATTTTCACGCGTACGTCTAGAAGTGATCGATCATAAAATAGCTGACTGGTAGTATATTTACTCAAGAGGTGCCGATAATATATGTCTTACAGATATGCAAAAGTTATTGGAACCAGAAATATAAATTCATAATCTGGATACCACTACAAAACTGTTCAACCAAGCTGCTATCAGTTTCGATGTGTCACAGCGAATCAAACATACTCCGATTCGCATTAGCAGTGTCTTACAGAAGTGTAGAACGAACGTGGGCCGCGCTATATAAGTCGGCAGCACAGAAAAAGTCGATCCCATTTTAGTTATTCAACGTGATTCAACTCGAGTCAACACTACCAGATTGATACACGGCTCGAATGACCAGATTACGATTGATATTTAGCTATGACTGTGTAATATTTACGGTCGCATAACGATTTTACCTCTCTTGATTTGAATACGTGTCGTGGTGCCAAACGTCTCATTTCCGACGTGCACCAAAAATGGTTGTATTCGAATAAAACAATAGTGATAGTATATACCAGTTCGACTTTAACAATATTCACAGAAAATATACGTTCGTTGTAGCAAATTGTCTGTAGCATCAAGTGTTTTACCGTTAACTGAACAGAGCAGCAATGAGTCACGACCGCGTAAAAGCAAATATAAATGGCACCGTTTTTTTTTCAAATTAGTCACTGCGAATTATTGTCAGCAGAACAAAAATTAGTATGAATCGTGCGATTCCATTTGAGTACATTTCAACTCACCCATCTCCAACTGCTATCGAAGCTATGTGCATACACATGAAACAATTTTGGCTTGCCTATAGGGACTATTTCCATATGTATCTACGAAGTTAGTGACATCCGTCACTATAATTGACTATGGAAGATTTCAATCGCCTTAAGCTGAACACGGAGTGCTCGTTATCGAATTGTAATAGAAAGATGTGGATCCGATACAAACTGTAGCTATGGCATCTGAAAAGCTGCGGTAGTCTACCCAAGGTCACACAATTCAAGAAGGCTTACTTGTGCATTTTATTATTCCAGCCCGATATAAGCCTCGCGAAAGGGTGGCGCACGGTAATCACCCTCAATCCACTTTTAGACTTCATCAGTTTCTCTTTTTCATGATCGGGTAACTTCTGTCCGTGTTTCCTATTCAACTGGTGGCCCAAACCGTTCCACGTACCGCTGGGTTCTCTCAAATCATAAACGATGCGGTGCCTAATGAATTTGAGGTGTGTCAAACAAGGAAAGTCGTGGCATAGTAACGATGATATTAATGAAGAATCGTGGCAAACAATTTCGCCAACAATAACATGAGATGGTGTAATGAGCTAACCTATATTTATAAATAATTGACCTTGATATAATTTGGCTGTACATACCAGCAGTAGCCCAGCATAACATTATGGTTGAACACCCTATGGGGGGAGGGGGATAAAGTACTGTTCAGTCGTCCCGGTGTCATGCATTTTTCCCTGATAGTGTTCGCTGATTGATTGATTGATTGATTGATTGATTGATTGATTGATTGATTGATTGATAGGTTGCTTGGCCACTTAACAATGAACAGCTGCGAAGAGAGATATAGTTTTGATTCCCGAGTGAATATTTTTTACAACTAAGAACACCGTGACCACATATTCATACGTAGGCTCCTAGTTCGCAAATAGAGCTATGAATAATAGGATTTTTCAAACAGATTTTCATGGTGCGCATCGCTCCTCATATTTTCAGCGGCCCGAATCACCAAATTTGTAGCTAGTGACCTCTTCCAGGCTGCTAACGTCTCAAGGAGGCCCTGATGTCCACTTTGAAAACCACTGATTTACCATCTCCCTAACTGCATGTGGATAACTTTTGCTTGTTAGGTCCATACTTACCAACTTGAGCTTCCAGCTTTTTGCACCACACATACGGTCAATTCCTTATCTGGAACTGCTATAAGTTGCATCCCCGGAGCCCAACGGTGATATTTGGATCGACCGCAACTCTGCACCGATAGAAAACCATTTCCAGAATATGCGCGATACTTGTTTTCGCTTTTTTACTTACAATGTCCTGAGCTATTGCTAAACGTCTTAGCGGACATTGCAATAAATAATAGAGCTTAATAACGCTTGTTACCTTTAACAATACTTTCTTTCTTTTGCGATATGTTTCGGCAACCTTCTTCGCTTGTTTTGCTTTGACTTTCGCGGGTAATGTTGATGGTTGAAAGTGCTTTTTGTATTCCTTGATTTCTGTAAGTTGGCGATGTTGTTTTTAGTATTTATGGTGTTTCAACTACATTACTCATTTAACATGAGAGCGATTTTATGTTAATATTCCCGTGCTTGTAGCAGGGTCAATTTAATATAGGATAATCAAGAGGATAATCTAATATAAATGGATCGAAACAAGTGTTTTTAGCTTTTACTACCCGGGGAACTATTACGCTAATCTGCAAGCATTCACGGAATCCCAGATTTTCGCACAGTCATAAAGGCAAAAATCTACCAAAATACACATCCAAGACATTACTTTATAGATTACAGATGCACAAAATGAATTGCGCATCAACAAAGCGCCAAAGGATCAAAACCATCAAAATAGGATCTTCACACAAAACGAAAACATTATGATTAATATTTTTTGCAAATCTGCGTGACGTCTGCTGTTTCTTTTTCCGATACAGGTTCATAAATACGAGACTTAACCTTGGAAAGTTCTATCGTATTGTACGGTTGAATTTGTGAATGCGAGGCTTGAACTTACAAAGTGTCGTCGCATTGCTGGGTCCAATCGCACCTCAGGAAAGTGGGCGTATGATTTCAAATATCCAATATCAACAACTCGACCGCAGTATAATACATATTGAGTTTGATAGGTCAATTTAGTGAAATACTTACTTCCTGTTGGGAGTCCTTCGATTTGGAACACTTTTCTTCCATCCAACTCCTGGACCAGAATTTTCGTGTCCTCCTGTTTCAGCACCATGACAGAAGATTCTAAATATGAGTATCGACCATGCAGATATCACTTGAACGTTTGAACGTTAATTAGCTGTCGTAGTGATTTGGGTCTAACAATTATCATCGCTAGATTCAAATCGGCCTATGTCTATACTGGGGCGTCGACAGAAGGTATCCTAAAATATTCCTGGTGGTTCAGGAATATATGATGACTTCAATACATCAATATGGTCAATTGATAGCGGGTTGATATATGTTGTGGTCTGTGGAGCTGTCAAGAGGTTACTGTGCTAAATAAAAGTAAAATTGTGGTAATAGCCTACAATCTATACGCCCAATTGTTCAGCATTTTTCAAGAATGTCCGAAGAGCGAATCGTACAAAGTTAGATATAGTGAATCTGAACATTCTGAACTTCATTGTTGGTAAAGTTATCGTTCCTAATGCAAATATGGACCATGACAGCACGATTTTTGTGCCAAGCACATACCACATTAAATGCGGCACGCGATGCCTTTTTATGCTGGCTCGAATTTAAAATAGCGAGTTTCAAAACAGCGAGTGTCATAATGGTGAGAGTCAATTGCCAATCAAACTGGCCATCGTCAAAATCCATGTTAGCCTCAAACATAACCTATCAAAAACGTAACCCATATCCTATCGCGGAACCTTACCTAACCTGATCTGTTAGCTAACCTAGCCCATGAGTACATACTTATAACTTGATCTAACCGCTAACCTAACACTAATCCTAAAATTAAACTTTAGATATAAATCACGCAACATGGATATTTCCCTACCTGATATTCTCTTGAATCCATCGCTGTCCTTGATGGTACTCAGTGTAATAATCGCAACGGTGATAGCCGCGCCAAAGAGCACGCCGCGACAGACCTTACGTAGAGTAAAGGTGCAGAATTGCCACATTCCTTCTACGCGAAAGACATTGGATAGCCTATCTGTCCAATATATTGAGTTTCTATGAGATACAACATAATTCTTGTGATAGAAGGGAACCTATGTCTATCATAGGTATTTCATAACGCAAGGCGGAACATGTTAAATGATACTTCAACATCGGCTGGCGCAACGGAACTGTTTCTTGACAAAATACCATAGCAGTACATACATTAAATATCTTTCTTTCAAGTGTCTCAATCACACAGGGAAATGGTGAAGAAATCAATGACTATTGCCCACTGAACACTGATCAAAATATAAATTTGTTGTCGAACGCAGTTTCTGGTTTGGGTAGTGAAATTATACCGCGATTGACCGGTGGCAGCACGCATGGAGCAAACAACAAACTGTGCAGTGATCAAGTGCGTTGCGCCTGCCTGTGTTATAGCTTTAGCCAATTAGCCGTGCCATCCTCACCCAGCTCACATTCAAAGTATTCATTCGTTGGCGGTAAAAACCTCACGGAGCTCCCTGAGGGTATCGCGCATAGTGACATTGGAGACGATAAATTTGATCTACTTCTCATCCAAAGTCATGAGTTCCTACGGTAAGACTCTTCTACAATGTGTTCCATCGAAATGATAGTGATAGTATGTATCGGTTAAGTATATATTCCAAACTACCATCATATATGAGCTTGATAATATTTCTCATGTGCAGATATCAATCACACCGGTCAATCAGCCCGTAATCCAGCTCTGCGACATAAATACGGACGATAATCGCAAAATATGCATTAGTTCAATTATGCTTTGGTGACTTCTATGAGTTCAACGCCTACTTCCAGCAATCATTGTGGTGTTTGAATAAATCATATTTGTCAATATACACTCAAGCGATCTGTTCCCCAGGTCGTCCCTGTTAAGTTGCTCAAGTGACATTCGCTATTTTCAGTAAGTTTGGACATTCAAATTGTCACCAAAACTTTGGTTGTTTGTCATTAACAATTTCTCACGCAATGGTTCGTGAAAATAGCGATGTTATAGTGGCGCGGTCGTGAATGAATAATTTGGAAACGCCTGATTTGATTCGAATTTGTCTTGATTCAATCTTGCCCATTACCGCACCATTAAGCAATCCTAGAACGCTATCTGGATCTTCCTTCACTTTGCGAACATCATGAGACACGCATTTCGTACATAGAAATTGACATTACTGCGGTGCAGAACGTATGTTGGGCCCTCCACTGTCTTTTGTATATGCCGCCCTCTTCGCTGCGTGCATCATCGCCATTCGCATTTAGTTAGCCCTATCATATGCCCTCTTTTAGATGGATTTATCCTCTTTTCTCAATAAATGTGAAAGGTCCTACGAGAAAGCAAAAAAACACCCAAATGTCCTCGTTTTTAGCATTTCGAGTTAGTTGCTTGTACCTTCAACAAAGCGTGTTAGGAGAGATGTTGATATTCCACACCAGAAAAAGTATGAAATATGCACAATTTTCATCCGCATTTCAATTTTTTCTGATCCGCACAAGTGCGTATCATCCAACAGGTTGAAAAGCACCGGTTAAGAAAACCGCGAAGTATTTCAGGGCTGAGTTTTCATAATAAATTTGTCTTTTTGTGTCTTATTTTGTAACTTTTCCTTAGGTTTACTTTTGTAATATTTGCCTGCGACTACCAAGTGAATGCAAAATATCATTAAACTCAAACATTCCATTCTACTTTCCTTATACTTTCCAGTCACAAAATGTTCTCTTTTCGGGTGCTGTATATATGGTAGGCCTAATTTAGCACGGTAATTGATTATTAATTATTATCCCCTTGTCCGATTCGACAGATACCGACGGGCATTGCACAATGCACATGGTAATTCGCAAGTCATCACCTGTGGCGTATTAGTTAAGGTCAAGCCTTTATGCCAACATGGCACAAGCCATTTCCTCGTTTATTTAAGTAATTTAGAATATAACATATAATTTGATCGCAATCGTGACCGGCGGATGCTCACGATGATTGTCATCAGTATTCAACACCCGACAGCATTCGACCACTCGCAGTCGATTGGAGATAAAGCCATAGCTAATCTTCGCCAGACTTAGGAAGAGTGCAAAGAATCTCGTGATCTCGACTTCATTAGCAAAATAGAACAGTCACAGGTTCGGGTCAAATCCGCAAATGTCTTGCTATTTGCTACAGACAAGGTACGAATTTGGATAGGAGTCAGTGAAGCAACGTGCAAAATTCGATAAAGGTCATGTTGAGTAAAAACATTTTGACCTCTGTACTGTACTGAATCTGCTGATTTATATTCACTTATGCCTGTAATAGTCGTAAACATCTGGAAAGTTTAAATCACATGATTAGTAAAGTTCTAATGGAGGCTATAACGTGATATAATACGTGGTATGAATATGTCAAAAATTTCCTTTCAGTTATCCCGTTGTATGACTTCGACGGAAAACGTTCAATAGCTGTTCTAACAGATGAATTTGACAAGTCTATCAACTTCTCCTCCCGTCTAATCGTGTCTGTTCATAACAGAGCCTACCTAACGCAATATGAAAATATGCCCGTGTGGAATGCACGAAGCAAAATTACAGAAATTATGAAATTGTGTATGTTATGCCCGGGGATAAGGATTAGAGTGTTGATCGTTATATACCACTGAACAAATATGTAGTCTCTTCTCCTGGGATTAACGTAACGATGGCCATGACGTAACACACATTGCGAATGAATCGAGAACACAAAACGGCATTTGTGCATTGCAAATAGCTTTGGCGGAACTACAGTAGGACTAGTAATGTTGGAGGCCCGGGCCTACGCTTAGCTTCTGCTATAGTGTATTGGGTATTGAGTCACTGCTGTACAATACACTACGATACCGATTCGCATCGTATATCTGCCGTGCTGGCACTGGCAGTGCTGCATATAAAACTTTTCTAAGCCACTGTCAGTGCATGAAATTGCAAACAAATTCTGGATTCTGGTGACATCTAACAGAGAGCATTGTGCAGTATGCACCCGCGCGCACTATGCACATTTGAGGTAACATATTTTCTCCGTCATCCATTCTTAACAAATCTGGTATCTCATTATCTGCCGTAGGGCATAACGCGCATTTTATATCAAAGCTATGGTTGCCAATGAAAGAACACCGGCATATACTCGCTAAGACTTATTGCGAAAAGTGGTTCCATACAGAATTATAGCATATGAAAAGAAACCCATCTCAACGGGAATTCGACATATAGGATGAGTAAGGGCATTATCCCAAATACAGAAGGTCAAATTTAGAGTGACTTTGGCTGACTATAGTCCTATTACGTCTGACTAGCCAATGTACAACGACATTGCTATTCATCAGTCACCTCACTGCTGACCCCAAATAATTTCGAATACGCCTCTCAATTTGTAAATATTTTATTTTTATGGCCAGATAAATTGATTCGAGTATAACATGCGCATGTATAACAAATCGCATGCGGATTGTAGTGATTCGAGTCGTGTGTGTATAGGAAACTATTCACCGCAACTGAGAATTATTTCATGGGTGAGTGATGAATAGGGGTCTGTAGAGAGTATCTATGGTAGTGGTTCGAATCAAGTAGTAAAAATATATGTTTTGGAGTGGCAAATACGTACGACCGTTAAAACAAGCGTTATTTCATCCACAAGATATGCAGCTCCGATACTTTCTCCTCACCGTGCTTGGAAGCCTTGACACCTCAATTAGTCGTAGATCAGCATTTAAAACATGTTTCAAACGGTCACGAACACCCATGTAAACGACCTTTGTGTTAATTATTGATCGACCTGCGGTGTGATCACCAAATACTATGACATTTATCTAGGCTCCTCCTTGCCATCTCATCGGCGTAAACGGTGTCTTAAAAAGCCTAGAAGTTGGTCGTGCTACAAGTCGGCAGATACGGAAACAAAAATAAGCGATACCGGCCTGGGGTAAATGACCATCGTAGTCGACAAACACTATGAATACCCCCAAACAAAAACAACAACAACTATCCGTAGGATGGATGGAATGCCGTTCATTTTTGTATGCACCATCGAGGTGCTTTGAAGATGAAGATACGGAGTAACCGTTACTTTATTGAATCAGCAAATTTGGTAGGGAATACGGATATATGCAAGTATGGTATGGAATTAAAATTTACAACTATAATATAGAATGATATTTCTGGAATGTTGAAGTTTCGTCACAGAGCATGATAAAGATGCTACTAATGATTTGTCAATAAATAATCTTATATGAATTCCTTCGCTATCGACTTCCTTCGCCGCGATCCATATTTATACCACACATCACACAATCTGCCACTACGCTAGCCATACCTAGAGGATCGAATTGCCGACTCTCGTAATGAGCACCCTTGATGTAAGGCTTCCTTTTTCATACCAACATAATATTCCGGGGGCACAATCGTATCGCAGGGTCAGTAAACAATCGATTGAGTCACTCTGAGTCTCAGCAATTTGTGAAGCTATCGTCTTCCTAATTCTATGTTTCAGCAACAAGGCTCACTGATTTCACAAGATTTTAAATCAACCAGACAATTTCGTAGAAGAAGAATGTAACTTAATATTACATAGCTTCTAAAACGGCCATTCCCTCGACTTCTTTGCTGACATAGGTCAAGAAAATTCCAAGCAGAAAATTCACTGATATAGTCGGTCGTTATATATCCAACGAAACTGATGGGTGTTGAAGTTTCCGCTGTACCGCTCCGCACGACGGATATGATAATAAAAATATTGATATTCCAGAGAACTTTCTAATTCGACTGTAACAACTCAAATTCCTCTTACCGATAACGCGTTTGGGATAAATCGGTAAAACGATGCTGCTGATGACGCATAATAATAGGTGTCAGAGATGATGGTGTTGCTGTCCTGAGGCTACTACTAATTTAGTATAACGTCATGCGTATAGCAAATGCTGACGTATGATCGTAAACTATTGTAAAATATAGGTAATAACTACTTCATTCTATTTCCATAAGGATACCTGCACAAATAGCGCACACTGTGCGCTTGTACATCCTCACTCCCATGGGTGAGTATACGGGATAAAGATTACAGTGGCGCATCTATCCTATGACGTCATACACAGATCGTAAGATATGTCGAACCAATACACGTCACACTGTCCCAAATACAGGATTCTACGGGTATGAAAGTAACATAAGTTTTCATGTTGTAGCGTTGTTATGTTTGTTATCTGCCACCAATACTTCAAGCATATCAACCATAAATGAGCGTTACAGACCAATGTTGTAACACAATATTCCTACACCAAGGGTGTAACACAGTGGTTCCAAGCTAGGGTTTCCTAAGCTAGTCTCGGGGCGTCAAGAGACATACTCAATACTCATGCACATGATTTGTCATGACGTGCCCGTCTTGGTCATCATTGGTTGAAGGCAATTGGGCGCGATCACTATAGTCGAGTCGTGACTGCTGTAGTGGTACAGTGCGTGCAGTGGCGTACATAGGGCGGTTTGAAACTACATCCTTCTGAAATGCTAATTGCTAATTCTATCTCCAATATAATTATAAGATTGTTTGCAATCAAGCAATTGGCATCACGATGTTGCGTTCCGATCGAACAATACGGCTAAGCCTCGCATTTTTCAAGTGATATCTGAAAGGGAACATCAGAAGATTTGCATTATATATTCATTATCAAGTTTTTGTTTGTGTGACTATTATATTAAATAATAAATTATAAAGGTGTTGCTCATTGTGCTATGGAGTTTCGTTTTTTTGACTCCTCGGTAAATTATAATTTGTGGTTCCACCAATGCTTGCAGATTAGTGTAACTGTTCCCGAGGTTAGTAAAGGCTTAATAGTGTAACACTATCTGCCGTTCCACCTTGTGGGGAAGATAGCGTAGTGATGACGACAAGCGCCTGCCGAATGAGCGACAATGGTTCGATTCCGCGACAGACGTTATTCTGGGCTTCTTTTCCCCAACGTCGCTGTTCTTACGGCAGCAAAAAAGCCCAGAAAAGGGCCCGACGAAAAAGCGCACTTAGGTGGAATGGAAAGAGCAACAACGAGCCGCTGAATAGAGACAAACATCGAAGAAAAGAACTGCGACATCGGGCACTAAGTGGAGGTGAGTGTCAGTTTAAGAGACCGCAATTGCAATCGCAAATGGTCGTTCGGCATCCT
The DNA here is from genome assembly GCF_051294905.1 of Botryllus schlosseri. Classification (NCBI taxonomy): domain Eukaryota; kingdom Metazoa; phylum Chordata; class Ascidiacea; order Stolidobranchia; family Styelidae; genus Botryllus; species Botryllus schlosseri. The sequence goes on from NC_137249.1 coordinate 19,667,523, forward strand.
CCTATCTGTTCAATACGTCACATTGTGACTTATCGCATCGTGTCTTATCGCATTGTACATTGTGTGTGTCTTGCTCAGATAAAAATATAATCTGTCGTCTATCGATTATCTATAATAGTTGGTCAGTGGCAATCAATTTATCACTATCATTATTATTATATTTCCATAATTCAGCCCCGAAATATTAGGCTAGAGTCATAATGTCAATTCTGGGAACAATTCGGTAAGTAAAATATCTTGCTGCATTTCTACGAATGACTTAATTTGTAGTGATATTCTACTGAAGATAGCACAATATCGTCTACCCGACCGTTATATCTGGAGTAGCATTACCATATCTTAGTGGCCCGAATTCCAGACACTCTTTAGCGCCTACTAGCTTGTTTTAAATATGGGATGTGATAATTGATCACATAATACGTCACACTGGTAATGCTTCGCCCGCCTGTCGATTGTATACAGGAGTGGATTTTCTAAACACAGGTCGTGAATTAACCAGACTTTTGGGGCATCTCGAATTTGAGCTCTGGTGATTGCTAGGGTCGATATTTTAATTTGGTCTGCAACAAACTTCTTCACGGGCCAGATGAAGTTGTTTGGTCCGCCGACCGTGTGTTTGACTGCCCTGTTATACTATTCAGTGAATGAGTGAAATCTGTCTATAATATTAGCTCTTCCATATATTACTATAAAATGCACCAGCAGGTTCCACATCGGTGGTTTCCGACCTTCTTCACTCATCATTTCCAATTTGAAGATGTTCCGTGGCCCAGAGCAAAAAATCATTTCGTTCAACATGTTCGCGATCTCCAGAATAAAGGCGTACTACCTCCATGTTTCGAACCTCTGTCTTTGACTAAAGCATCCAAACAGCCTTAACCAGCTCTAGGAATATACCGTTATCTTATAATGGCGATTACAATTAGACTTAATTCTGTAAATGACGGTTATTTTAATTTATTAACGATAGCATTTTTTGATAGGGCGGTTGTCGCCATATGACAATCAATATAAGTGAAATAGAATCGCGCACAGCGCGAAGAAAAAATACAAATAGCATAAATCTGCTTGAAAATAATATTGTTCATCTTGATTTACGAAAATATTTTCAGCCCACTTCAAGCCTTCAAAATATTCCGGGCATGTAGGCATATTTTAGAATTTCCGCTCGGAGGAAGTTTTTTCAGTGAAATTCCGGACTTGTCCGGTAAAATCCAGACGTATGGCAACTTTAATCTATAGCAATGGTTTTTATGATATATTACTATAGACGTCATGCGACTATCATGTTTACATTTTACCCTGCATTAGTTGCATAATGATATTAATATAATCACAGGTTTTATTATTACCATACATTCAAGACACATAATGTTCACTGCACTACACCAGACTCAATGCGATGCAATAAAACTCAAACTTTAGAATGCAAATATAGACTACACCAGGCAAATGCGGGATTGATCAACTATGTCAGCCCACCAGCAGTTGACGTTTCTATGTCGAACGTGTATCCGAAATAGTCAAAGTCATGTCGATATAGCTGCATCACTTTTTCCACGAGAGGCCGCGGTAGGCTCTGAAATCTTTCGCGAATGGTTTCGACGATGTAGCTCTTGCTAATTTTGTGATATGGCCTTCTCCAGCTTTCGAAACCGGTGCGCTTGTAGAAATTCTTTGTTCCTTTGAATTCCGGGACGGAATGTACCGGAAATGAAGCCATACTTCCGTTGAATCGATGTAGTACCCACCTGTGGTCAGAGATCCATTACAACAAGCATGTAATAGCTATCAATAGCTATCATATTGTGCCTTGAATGTTGCATAGGTGGGAAGAGGGGAATATATTCGACTATTTGATGCAGTTGTTCTTAAACTGGAGGGTGTAAAAATTGTACAAGTTCATTTCGGCAGGTGCTGCAGTATCCGCTACGAGTTGTTTAGTGTTCAACTCGTTGAGCAGAATAAGTCACAATAAATGTGTACCGTAATGTTAATAATGAACGCAAACATAACAGACCAATACATACAATATGCATGCAATATGCATGCAATATGCATGCAATACAGATATCGCATCGGTATCGTATGATATGGTAGTGTTGGATGTAGACCGAATATGTAGGACAGAAAGAGTGATGAATTGAAACAGTGACTATGTGATGTCTTGATTGACATTAAAAATTTAGTAAAATACATATAGCTGTTGTTTTCAGAGTTGACTTGAGTAAATAAAGACGAGATGCGGCGTCGGGTCATTTATAAGATACATAATTGGGATGTCACGTAACAAATATACCATAGATCTTCCGGTGATGTCTCCGCTTTCACCACGAAATTGTACGGAAAACTGCAAGGCGCGCATAATTGCTCGATGGATTTGAAGTGATTATCAACCTCGTCGAGACCGTGGTCGACTATGTACTCGACGAAGTCCCGGAATGATATTGCGTGCTGCTGATCTTCTGTTGAAGTTCTGCCGACGTAACGGGAGATTCCACGCATGGTCTTCATCATCATGTTTTCAGAACGCTCCATAAATCTTCTGGATACGAGTGATACAAATCGGTGTGATGTCGACAGTAACAGTCATATATGATCGTAAAGTACAAATCCTCCTCTGAATCCGAGATTCTAATCCAAGTATCGATGAATATTTTTACTTTATCTGAGATAGATTTATCCAGTACAGCTTGTGTTTAGTCATCAGTGGATGGAATTTTTTAGACACTCATGCAATGTTCCACAGCATTTACTAGCCCACGTAATAATCCTTGTCTGGTTTCGGAAAACATGAAAATCCATATTCAAATCGGATGGAGTCAGATTCGCTTTATCCGTTCAAGTTCGAACCTTAATCTATACTCATCCCTGACTCATATAAGTATTTTTATTCAATACGAGGTACTACAATTGCATCGAAAATTTTAGATAAGTTTAAATTTTGGATCGGGGAGCAAGACTATGTTACGCGGATTTAATTATAGCTTCGGTATCGCGCATTTGTTGCCTATAGAAACGCCAAGCGCGAAAATTTATTAGGGATAAATGAATGGAATTTATCAGTAATATTAGTACCCCCAGCTTTGGTTCTTCGTGCCTCCAAAGGGTACATGCATCACTGGTTAAGAACCCTAGCTCCAGTGAATGACTGAATGTCATGTCCCAGCACATTGGCTTGTAGATAAGAGTCGGCTACTCGGGATTGCTACCGAATGAATTTATTGGATTCCATGAGTTTTCCCCTATCATTAGCCAAGATGTGAAAGTTCACTCAATACGGGGTATTCTTAGATTAATCAAAGTGGTTCCAAACGTGGGCGATACTGCCCCTTGGTGGTAGATATCGATAAACAGGGGAGAAAATGACAAATGGGGCGATTGTGGGCGAAAAAGTACGAGGGGGCGATAGTGGATAAAATGTTCAGTCAGATATATGTAATTACCCGGCAATCGGATACCGGATCGAAACATACGTGGAAAACGGGTTATTCTGGAACTTCTGCGAATGTTGATTAAACATCCTCAGATACCGGGATTTTCAAGGATCACCACGACAATTTGACATTTTTTTGGTAAATTTAATAAGCGATCAGAGTCGGCTGCACAATTTTTCCGTTTATATGTCCACTTCGGTGTATATAAATATATGATGTGGGGAGGGGGGGCGATAAATATTTGTTGAGCATGATAAGCGGGCTATGAGTCGTAAAAGGTTGGAAACCATTAACCTTAACCGATTATAGGCTACCTCTGTTAGGGATAGCGGTAGAAAAAGATACTCTTAATGCGTCACACTCGTGACCACCATGAAGTCGCATTTACTTGCTGGAGTACGTATTTGTGACGTCATTGTGACCAAAAACTTTTGCGTGACTTCCGGCGCGAAATTGCTACTCCTTGCACCACTACCGATCTTTTTACGATGTCACCACTGGAAGTGACCATGTTTTCAAATCACCGATCAGAATCATTAGACTTTTTAAGCCACACTTTATATTATCATCAAATCGTTTCATGATGGGGATGCTTTAAAATCATGCGTTACTCACCTATGAAACTTATTGTTCCATCCTGATATAAGCCGACTGAAGGGATGTCTGACACAAATTATTCTCGTCGTCTGCGGATCGGTCATCAACTCCACCTTCGTGCTCCAGTCTATATTCTTGGCGTATATTCTGTTCTCCATATGCCCCGTCTTTATCCAATGCCCCTCGGGGTGTCGCAGATTGTATACGAGCTTTTGCCTGAAGGCATGCTTGGTACGTTAGGGTTATTGTGTGTTGTTATGAATGCAGGAAATGTCTGGATCGCTACTGGATTCGGCATGCGGAATTTTGTACTGTGATCGTTTTCGTTCGCAAATGAGCGGCTACTTGAGTTTGGCTCTGATTCTTGACAAGCGGCAAAATTGCCAGTTATCTATTCGCACTACACATTATAAATCGCTATATTGCGCATTGGAATGTATTATTGCCTTCGAATGTATCATTTTCTGGTGCGAAAAAGTAGGGTTACCATACGTCCTCCTTTGGGAGGATTTGTCGTCCTTTTTCGGGTTTTGGAAAATGTCCTCCAAGGACGCCTAAATGTCCTCCTCTTTGAGATTTTGTCATCTTTTTGAGAATTTTGGTTAAACACTGGGCAAAATTCGACCGAGATACCATAAAATAGCACTGAACTAACGCTCAGGCGGGTATTTCGGGAGCTGAGCGAAAGTTCACCTTTTTTATAGTCAACCGTCCACGAAGTGAGAGAAATTTACCATTTTTTCAGAATTTTCCAGCGGTATTCTAAGTTTGAAAATTTTGAAAAAGTGTCCTTCTTTCCGATTCCAGAATATGGTAACCCTACAAAAAAGTCACCACACAGCTAATACAAAACAAACTCTTCACTGTTTTTCAACTCTGCTGCAACACAGCATCTTGTTTTGTAAGAATGCGAGAAGCCGATTATTGTCTTATGATTTAAGAACTGCCAACACCAGTCGGATGTATGGTAGAGTACACGTTGATGGTGTCAATTGAATGCGGCCATATAGCATTGCCTCAGATAGGATTCCCGGAGCAGTGACGTCGTCACGGATAAAGGTCGAGTGAGGAAAATCGTGTTTCGTCCCACATAAATAATTAGGGTTATCCTTATCGCGTCAAGTTAATCCATCCGAACGTCGGCAGTATAAAGTGTTCTACCCTAGGCTACATAAGGGGAGTGTAACCTTTGCGATAAGCGGACCGGATGTAGGCCTAAATATCGCAGATATATCATTGGCAACGGTGATAGCGAGACTTAATAATTTGTTCGATACCAGACTACACATGATAATTATAATTATGGTACATTCTTAATGCCCCGAGGCAAATCACATGAAGGGAGAAAAAGTTTTTAATGGTATTGCAAAAATTGTGTTACAAATATTCATGTAGGCCTACACAGCATATGGATAGTTTACTTATTCAGTATTTTGTCCCTTCCTTCTCTGGACATTAAACAGACTATTAGCAGAATAAAAAACAATTTCGCAACTGCACCTATTTCACAATTGGCACTTTTTCGTAGGTTCCAAAATTTGTCTCCTGGGCCCAGGGCTTTGGAGCCGGAGCTCCGGAGCCGTGCATTTTTACCGGAGGTGGAGCCGGAGCCGGAACTCTACATAAAATTAAGATGGAGCCGGAGCCGGAGCCGGAGCTGGAGCCAGTTATTTGAGGGGTAGCTCCGGCTCCGACGTATTTCATAAGATGCAACAACCATATCTGCTGAGTTCACATAATTCAAAAGCAGGACTTCGCGAAATTAGGAATATTTTCCTCTTTGGCGCTACCTTTTCCGACTAACCATGTTCCCTGGGATTTAACAACAGAGCAGTCATATGTTCATGCTCAATTTTCATACATGAGTGCCGAACCTCGGTATGCTAAAACTACCTGTGAATATTGTGGGTATTCGGCATACCCGCAATTTCATCATCAGCACAACCTTGTTGGCCAATTGTACGGTTCGAAAATAATGATCACTATGTATTACGCGAAATGGGAGAGAGGATAAAAACGTAATTTCGTTGCACATGTCGATATGACGAGCACGAGCCAAGAAATTCCATCTCATCGTTGCTATGAATCGAATGAGCAAATACTCGTTCTTTCGTGATAGTTCTATAATCGAGCCGCGAAATTGGACAGTGTTGTATGCAATTATGCATGCGAATTGGAATTCATTACTGCGCATGATCGTCATTCACTCCAGTGAGGATTTTCGAGCATAAATAGGGGATGGCAGAAGAGTAGCCCAAAATGCCGTTACACTTAGCAAACATTTGTCGCGGTGCGAGCTACTCAATGCGATGTCAGGAGCCCATGGTATTTTATGTTACAGATAAATTACTGATTTGATACGCGATTTCCAATTTGTAATCATCTGTTTCGTAAATTCATTCTTGACGTCTATGCTTGATGCTTTCGTATTCCCGGATTATCGCGCACTGTGACTGGTAAATGTGAAAAGTGCATAATACTGCATAGTTTCATTCGTTATGGGCATGGCGCGATGTGCATGGCACAGTGTTTAATTCGATGATTCGATTCGTCAAAACGGTAAAATAGTATATTCCGATAAACTGATCGACACCGGATGGACTGGTAACGAGTGCACCAATATCGAACGTCAAACCATTGGCCATTTGGTACAAATCGAATTTCTATTGATCAGGTCGTGATATCCGCCCATATTGCTCTTACTACAGTTACAGCTGAATATTATTTATTAATATAATCGCAAATTTAAAGATTGAATTGAGCTGTATTGCTTAATGTTAACGATTACAGTGCCAGTGTTGAAACGCCGCCTCAGAATTTTAATGCTTTACACATCAATGGCATGGAGTAAAGTGCGCTCTAGCGCAACTACGATGTTATCGACAATTGACAAGTATTCATTATGACGTCACAAGCCGGCACGGCAGCATCTATGTCTTCGCTGCTGCATCCGATGTTACTGCCGGCTGCAGACTCTAGATTACTATAGATCAGTGTTGGGATCAAGTCACTACCTTCGAGTCACGAGTCATCTCGAGTCATTGCAGATTTTGACTCGAGTCAAGTCAAGTCAATCGATTTTCAAAGGTGACTCGGGTCAAGTCAAGTCACTAATATTTTGGAGGTGACTCGAGTCAAGTCGAGTCAAGTCAAGTCAAGTCACGAGTCAAGTCACAATTCAAGACAAATTGACTTTTCGAAGTATGAGTGATGATTCAAAGTCATTACATTTGCTAGCTGCATGAAAGACAGATTAATTAATCATTTATTTCAATCAAATAACGAATATCTAGTTAAATATACATGCAAAAAGAAGGTGTATCCCTCACGCACACGTAGAACTGCTAATAAAGTACTTGAGTAACTGTACAGCTACATGCTACAGTCATTTCTTATCAGTCAAAATATAGGACCTAATACGAAGCTTCGAGAAGTTGAAACAAATTGATATGGTACAATAGCCTACACTACCCATCTATACACCTCCGTGAGAATATAAACGCACACAATATATTCGTTCGATTTAAATGATACAAGAGGATTGGCAAATGTGAACACTTGGCAATGTAAGCATTGAGCCGTCTAAGAATCAGAGACACATTGCTATTTAGATTAATTTTCTACTTTGCGGTCAATTTATTTGTGATCTAACAATTGAGGAACCTTGTAACATACAATCATTGAATGACTGGTTGTTCTCACAAGTGACACCGACATATCTCGAACAATCCGAACATACACAAGATGCAGTGATTTAATCGACACCGCTTACTTAATGACTTGAAATTGACGCGTAAATTTTGCTCCGAGTCACGAGTCAATGCACATTTTTGAAGCTCCGAGTCAAGTCAAGTCATACGAAAAAGTTGATTCGAGTCTGACTCGAGTCAAGTCATGACTCGAGTCATCCCAACACTGCTAACTAACATACGGGTAAATTAGTAATCTATATAGACCAGGGGGCAACCTTTTCGGCTAAAGGGACACATGGAATTGACGAACGAGTGCGCTGCCCACCAGCCGCTCCAGGCGCGTAATATTTTCAAAGGTAATATTATCATTACTTGGGTATATTGCGGGTCGACTGTATTCCGCCCGCTGGGCTCAGTTTGCAAGGACAGGACTATTCGGCATCTGGACATATTGGTAGCGAAGATTTCCGCTAATATACGACAATCATTTTGTGCCAACATTTCATCGTCGACGATCTTTCTGCGAGCGCAAACGCGAAAAGACTTTTTCTCGTAATTGCGAATATAGTTTCATTTTCAGGAAGGGGTAGGCTACAAAGCAAGAAATCGTGTGACAATTAAACACGCGAAGCGTGAAGAATAATTTTACTACTTTACTAAAAGTGTGACTGGACCCTGGATCTGCCAATGCGTCGGAAATGATATTTTAGTAATCAACATCACAAGTGTCGCGGCCAGACTAATCATATTTTTGGTTGGCCTTGCAAGTTTACAATTTGTACAATTCAATTTCGATAATATAATGGGAAATTAGCTTGCGGGCTGCTCAAAAACATCTCGCGGGCCACATATGGCCCAGAGGCCGCGGGTTGCCCACTCCTGATACAGACAGACACCTTCGATAGTTTTCAGAGCCGGAGCCGGAGCTGGCCACGGAGCAGTGATAATAATGCGACTCTGGAGTTGGAACCGGGGCTATTGTATGATAGAAGAAAGCTCCGGAGCCGGAGCTGAAGCAATGCAAATTTAGGGCTGCTCCAAAGCCCTGCCTGGGCCACGCGTTTCACATCCCTGCCTAATTTAACTGGACTTAGTGGGATCCGGCAGTAGGTGATAAAAGCAACATTAGTAAATAATGAGCGGTTACGGAAATGAATTCTGCAATTGTGGATTATGTAGTTGCCGATTGTCAAGCGGGAATCCTAGGTGGTGCGTCGTGCTAAAGCATATGACTACTTGTCAACCTGCCTACCTTAGAGAATTACATGAAACAATAACTTTATATTGTTGATTTATTCACTAAAAGCTTATCGACTGACTCTCACCAGCACGGAAGGTCAGTAAAACGGTGATTAAAACAAGAAATGAATGAAATCAACGGAATATTTCGTGCATTTCGAATTTGATTCAAGGTATTGATGACGTTCGCTACCAATGTGAGTCATTCCAACAGTTTATACTGAAGAAAATTACAAAATGAAGCTAATTGCTTCGTGTAATTCTGAAGTTCTGTGCCCTAAATACCTTGTTTACATTTAAGGACAGTCTTGTCTGCTGTATTTCTGTCTATAATTGAACTGACTTTGACTAGTCCACGGAAGCTGCTTCAATTTCATCAGCATTACTTGATAGCCAGTAGTAATGTGGGGAAATACCTACCAGCTTGTGCTACCCGCTTTTTGGACATAGCACACAACTAATCGCCGCTTGGGAGCGGTAATGAGCTGCACATCGTCAAGCCAACTCTTGGTCTTCACATAGCCTTCGCAGGCCTGAAATAGACGACGGATAAGATCTTTATTACAGAGCGAACTGCGAAATGAAATCCGTATAAGGTAATGCAAGAGAAGTGCGATACTTAAGAGCAATATACAAACCAGTCAAACTCAACTGCTTTCGATTATTGAGTGCGCGAATGGGCCCGGATCTACAGCTAATAATTGTGCCTTATTGATACTGACTATATGCCGGGAGTTTAGTGTGAGCTATATTGTTCTTTTCTATGCATGGTGTTTGGACTACATTGATCATTTTACACCAGGCCGAAATTCTTTATTATGTTTCGAAATTTACCGACTTTTAGCACGGCCTCCTTCTAGGCTTCTTAAGACACCACTTACGCGGATCATATGGCGAGGACGAGCCTAGATAAACCTCCGACACTTAGGTAGGAATCTGGAGTCGACCTCGGTCGGACTCGAACTCGTAATCCATTGGTGCCGCAGCTGTGGAACCTAGGCCTACCACTACGTGAACGTAACACCCATTGTGGGTTATGATCGTACGTGTTGACTAAGTGAATGTCATGGCGAGGTGAACGATTACCCCGTCCAAGTTTAAAATATTGAATCCCCTGTTCAGGCCCCACTTTGATGAACTCGTCATTAGGGATGGGCACACCTATGTGAGTATTCGAGTCCTATCCAGGTATCCTATTGTAATGATTGAAGTCGTCGAAAAGTCTTGTGTGATATTTTATCAACACGAACACTATAGTTTCAATTCTATGTTTTCATCGCCCGATGCAATATCGAATCCTCGGCTAGCAGTAGTTCAGCAACGAAAACCATGTTGCTGAAGGATACTAATAGTCATGGTATTACTTTTCGTCAAATAATGATCGACCATAAAAAATAATCACAGTGTGCTGGCCAAAAGGAGAATCATTTAATTTTGGATGACATTTTGGATATTTGAATCTTTCAAGTCAGTATGACTGTAATGATATCCTGATTGGTAATACGCGAATTCTCGCCTGGACTCGGCGGATTGAAATCATCCAGATGCTCGATTTTGTCCAGCCGTATACTAGCGATGCTTCACGCGATTCAACATGTGCAATGCTCATATCGAAACGTCTTTGAGTGGTACATTAAGAGATCTTTCAGACTGTAATGCGTGCCGTTAAATCTAGACAACAGATGCTGTAATTACGCAGATTAATGGGCGGTATAGTTGAAACTAGATTGTGAACGCACTGTTAGTTAATGGTCAATACAGCACCTCTGAATTAATGCGTCATATGGCATTAGCCACGACACGCTTCATTACTACTCACCCTCTCCAAGCGCATCCTGCGAGAATCGTAACGCTTTCGCACCGGCACCGAATAAATTAACTTCCAGAAATAAGAAGGATTCCAGACTTGCACGAATGATTTTTGGGGAAATCGAACAGCTGAAACATAATTACGCATTCGTCCATCAGTGGTATCTAAATCTAACTGTATTGTTGTATTGGAGTAAGTCAGAAATAGATTTTTTTTATCGATGCGGAACCTAGGCACCGATTAAATTGAGAGGTTGGCTTCAGAGAAATCATCCCGCAATACAGCAAAGGTAATTGGCTTTTAAAGTTGTTCACTTTCGGCTCTCCACAACGCAAATGTGCAATATATCGTAATGCGATGGATGGAAATTGCCGATCGAACTCTGACTCTTTGGTGAACATAACGACGGTTGCGGTTCATCATTTAAAATCAAAGACAGGATATTGCACGTATGCATAGATGCAATCATTACCTGCGGAGTGTCTTGAAGCGTTCCCTATCGCACGGAATTGAGAACGGCGTCTCGGAGCATCAATATTTCGCTCATCATAGAACACTTTGTAAATAATTACCATCAGAATCAAAAGTATCGACACATACGAAGACAAATTCTCCTTCAGTAGCCTCTTGCATTTCAACATGTTACATCCGCCCTACCTATGCAAACCGTCTTCAGCCTCCACGTAATAATTTGAATTAACAACAAGTCCGATTTCTACATTAATAGCGAAGGACACCCATTGCCCAGCACACTAAGAGGTATCAGCAATTTCTTTTTTTATCAGCAAGACTTACTTGTACCTCTCCAGACGGATACGCAATGCATCACAAATTGTAACATTGAGGTTGATATTCCGAAGATAATTACTGACAGGGGAACATCACACGTAGTATAAAGACGATATCCCTACCTGTCATATTGATTCTGCATCTCAAATGAGGATCTAATTAGTCGTTTGGCAAATAGCAAGTCACGGCAATAATGATGGAGGAGTTTGTAAGCAGGAATATAGATGAAAGATGACTTGCGCATGAAGTTGCAATGTTTGGGATTTTGTTCACGTTTCAACCGCCAAATGCCGATATCTAATCGTTGTATACCATTGTTTCTCAAACTTGTTCATATCGCGTACCACTAATTTGTTGTTTACCACACGGTGTACCACTAACTTGTTTTTCACTGCACGGCGTGCCACCTGAATTACTTATCTTACTTGAATGTACCGGTGTTTATTGGTTATTCCTGTTAGTACTATACCGCAACACCAATGGATAGCAAGAAAACACCATTTAGTGAGATAATTGCAACTTTTTCTTATGCAGAAGCTCGCAAATCTGAGGTATGACATTACTCACAGCACCCTTCGCGTAACACCTAAAAAGCTCTCGCGTACCACAGTCTGAGAACCACTGTTGTAACGGTGAGGTGGTTAACGTAGCCATCATTAGTACGAAAGTAGAAGTAAGAAGTAACATCGTAAATTTCAACTCAAGCATAAATAAAAGAAAAGATTCCAAGTATATGAAAGGGTAAGTATTCTATTCTGAAACTGTTACGTAGAAGTAGTCTGACATCGCAACCACTTGAGTAAATAAACAAGACTACTTCGAGCACTTAGAAAAGTAGAAGTACTTCTTATTACCCTCTACTGCGTATACGTATGTATGGAGTACCAAGCTCCTATGTATAGTAGCAATGACGTGTGGTGAGGTTCATGGTTGGTGAGACCTTGGCCCGTTTAGAGTAAGATTTAAAAATATATAAACTGAAATTGTTAGCTGAATCAGTTAACGATTTGTTTGTTATCGCATTAGCAATCTTGCCGTGCAGGCTACGTAAGATGCTACTATAATATCTACAATTGGAGGTAGATGTGGCTGAAAATTACATAACAGCTACTTCAGTGAGGGTATATGTATTTGCTCTCCCCTACATGTTGTCCGTCACAACATACATGATTCATCACACCGTCGGATTGCGAAGTCGACTGCGCATTGTATCACTGCACTGGGATTGTCGCGGAGTTAGCAAACAATGAGTGAGGCAAATTCGTCTGTGCTTCACCTCTTTATAGTTTCTCTGCGTTGTCATTGCACGAAAAAAGGCGAATTTCACATCCCTTCGTGATTTTGAGCGCGGGTTCTGGTGTTCTGACATCATCAATGTTCAGATATTAAGAATCAGTGCGACATCAGTGCATCAGCCGACGTTATGACGGAAATATGTCAACTATCTAAAGTTCGTTCTCTTCGTGACTGCCTAATCGCGTCGAGCAAGTGCGACGGTGAAGACATCGTGCCATGTAACGGGTTAAGGAATGACGCGCAGCCGCGACAGCTGGAGCGTGAAGGTCCAGTGGAAATTTAAATAAATTGCAGCTCCATTACAGCGGCGTTCTGAAGGAAATGACTGCGGCCAATTTTTCTTTTCGTTTTGTCCTTCAATTTGAGACCACATCATTTTTTAGAGCGCAGTGCCCTTTTAATTGGAGAGATGGAATTCGCCAGTTATCTGATCAAGACCTTGAACATACTTGCAACAGAATATGTCCGTATCGTCCGACCATTCTCACCCGAAAGACTTCGCGGAAACTGGAACCAATGTACCTTCAAAGTTTGATAATGAAATCAATGAGAATAAGAAATGGGAGTACAGTGTACTTAAACTCGATAGAAAAGGAGAATGTCAGTTTCTGTTATGCATCAGGTATTCCTCAATTCAGAGCCCCTTCCCACGGATGTTGCCTTTTAAATTCGTCCGCTGAGACCACCCGGAGACTGTGTGTAGTAGTTGATAACGAAAGGACACAAAAATTATTAATTAGGAACAAAGCCATTTTCTTCAGCATCCTTAATGGAACTACAGGTAGAAGATTTTGAAAATTATGCCCATTGCACAATTAGCTGCATCAGTAAATCTTTGTGGTGTTACAGATGTACGTTGTCGCTGCATAACCCGTTGCGAAACTTCCTACACGACTTCTTCACTGTTGCACTAGCTCGGCTTAGTTTCTCGGCGCGACCTTCGAGTCCAATTTTTTTAGGTGTAAGGTGGAAAACATGTGATGCGCCACTCCATTTGCTTACACATGATGCTACAGTACGGAGTGTAATTGTAACTTGCAACATAGGTGTAATCATCAACTTGGTTGATATTGGTCTGTCGGCCTACGTTAACGATACTGTTGTGTGCAAATGCCTTCTGATGCGATGACGAATTAATGGAGAGATGCATGTATACCAATCCACAAGAATGATGTAATTAAGGTGGTGCCATTTGTGCCACATTCTTTTTGATACCAAATGATGGTATTTTTGTAATGCATATGGCACGGCACAGGGACAATGTCTATTGACCAATTATGTCTTCGGGAACTTCGACTTCATTCGGTTGATTCTCTGTAGAGGTCTCTTTGCAATATTAATGGTGAATTTGAATATGTCTTTGAGAATTTGCGATCGTGCTTGAAGGTGCCGAATCTGAAGGCTGTTATGGCTACTAAACATCTACGTCACAGTGCCGACCAACGTGATTTTTACGACAACTCAACTGCTCGCTGCAACACGCAAAGAAGCTCTTTCTGCACTTCGGCAAAGTAACACGCTGGTTTATGAATATTAGTGACATTGTGATTTTAGCTACTTGAAAAACACGAAACAATGTTTATACGACCGCATAAAACAGCATCTCCCTAGATTTATAAGCACACGTGCATCACGCTCACCGTAATGCCGTTCACACTTGCATTTGTTTTCCTAGGAGTCGACTTTTTTATCATAATACGCTAACCAATTCTGTAAGTACAGAAAGAGCTCTAAAAATAGTACATTGAGCTTAAGCGCTCTCTTCGCACGAATGTTCGAAATTTCGTGCTCGTGACGGGATATGAAATGAAATGAGCCCGAATATTTTCGGTTGACACTTATCAGGGGTAATCGTCAGTAACTAGTAGAGAATTAGAAAGAACATTGTATATCAACTAGCGTATCACAAAATAGGCCATCACCGGCATGAAATTTCGAATTATTGGGCAAAGAGTACGTCGAACTTAAGCGCTCTCTCCGCCCCGATTATTTGAAGTTTCATTTCGGTGACGTCATATTTTGTGATACGATTGTTGATATACAATGTTCTTTCCTATTCTCTACTAGTTGGTGACGATTACCTCTGACGAGTCCCAGCCGTAAATATTCTGGTTGATTCCAATATGACTATACTATTCGATTGTATTTTGAAGTTCCGTACCTCAAAAGTGCTCCTCATACCCATACAACCATATATAACGCAAGTTGTAATGAGAACCCATGCTGTTGCATCATATGGAAGCAAAGTGAGTGACGCACCATATGATTCCAAGTAATACCTAACGATATGGGGCTATAAGATGAAGGTCGCGTCGATAAACTAGTATTTCATCACGTGCCAGAAATTCCGAAAAGGGATATAAAGCGAAGACGCGCCATCTCGACACCATATAAGTTTATTAGGCAGGCGGAGTGCAAAAAAGAAAAATTTAACAATATTTTAGCTGCAATTTCGTTTGGTGACTTTCTGAAAAAAAAATTTGTGACCATCTTTTCCGATGTTATCTTGTCTTGAATTTGAGATCAGGGTACCACGCGGAACATGAACCCCATGGTCAAAACCTCTGACAATGTTCCCTCTAATTTTTCAAGAGTCTGCGCAAACACGCCAACTCACTGCGCAGGCCCTCGGACAACAGTGCGCAGCCACCCTCCAATAGGGTGATAAACTAACTACTGGGGGGCTTAGCCCCCCAGACCCCCCTACGGCTCTAGGCTTTTTTCGGTACTTATCATGTACATTGGGTGCCTATTTAGTAGTAGTGTCCCTAAATGGCATCGGCCAATATGATCGGGAATTGCATATATATTGCTATCAATTTTTATCCTCTCCATGCTCATATAATCAGATTTACCGGTAGAGCTGATCCAGTGAGGTGTGTTGGAATAGATAAGCCCTCTAAATAATAATAAAACCTCTTCGGGCGTACCCATTGATATAATGACTTCGTTACATGATGCTATTTCGTGACCCCCTATCTGCTATGTCAAAAGATATTGAAATAGCCAAAACGTACTAAAGTAAAAGACGTACACGATTTTAAATTGGTATCTCTTAACTGGAAAATAATGTTCTCTCGATATGGCATTTGCCTTGATGTGGGACTCGGATCAGGACAGGAACATTCGGCGTCGGCCATTTAGGCGCCTATGGACATGGACAATTACACATATATTTGCACATATCGAAGCCAAAGGTTTTCTCGCTGCTGATCGTTCTGGCGCACTTCTTGGCGTCGCATGCTACATAGACTTCAACTTCATATGTCTTGACGCGTCATGGTGCGGTATTGGCCGACGCCCAACTGCCCATTTCTATAAATCATGCGTAATTTTTGACGGGAGAGGGTACCCAATAATCAGAATCTGACAATAAGAAAACGCGCGTGGCGCGAAAAAAAATTCCTGAAAAATTCCAAACGAATACACCATAATTTATGTTACTTCTTGGAATAATTTTGGAGACCCTTCGAGCTCATCCCCTCCCATTG
Organism: Botryllus schlosseri; assembly: GCF_051294905.1. Classification (NCBI taxonomy): domain Eukaryota; kingdom Metazoa; phylum Chordata; class Ascidiacea; order Stolidobranchia; family Styelidae; genus Botryllus; species Botryllus schlosseri. The sequence continues at coordinate 19,683,874 of NC_137249.1, forward strand.
GGGGGTTTGGGGTGCGAAAATTAAGGTCATGAGTAAATCTTACGCAATTCTCATGCCACGCGGAGAGGACTATATTCGATAGTTTCTCGTAGATTAACTTAGAGCTAGCCCATTGCTATTTATAACTTTGTTAAACCATGTTACTTCGCCATTCCCAGAAAATAATGCGCTATTGAAATGATATCAGTATCGCTCACGTGTACGAGGCCATATTTAAAAAATATCTTCCATGAGGCGCAGGTGATTGTGAACTCTCATTTCTTTACGGAGCGCAATAGTTACCTTTGCGGGCGCACTTGGACCTCGCTTTCAGACTTCGGTGATAACACTATTTGGCCCTGGCAATATTCCATCTTCATTTTCACGAATCTGCGCGTCTGAGTGGTCCATTGGACAACAGTGTGCAACAACTTTAAAAAAAACATCATTTCTGATTTTTTGTGCGTGGCGTATATTTTCTCTGCGCAGAGACCGTTTCAGCACTGCGCATTTGCGCACGTGCGCAGCTTAGAGGGAACATTGACCTCTGGTATAGAGCATGGGTTCTTTTACCAGGGATGGTGGTACGAAGGGTGTACGAGATGCAGTGTGCGCAATTTTAGCGGTATTTGTGAAGAATGCGTAACAGTAGTGAGGGTTGATTTTTCAAATACTGAGTTATATTGCATCAACGACAAGTAAAATCCCAATACTCTGTCACTATCTGGGAAGCCTTGACACGTCGATTGGTCCTACCTCAGTGTCCAGAATATGTTCTCAGTTACGTGCAAATGTCTCTCTGTGCAGCTATGATGAACCTGCAGCAATCTCCAAAAGTGCAACGAAATATGTATGGTCATAATTATACCAAATTATCTTTAATGCAGCACAGAACTGGCAATTTTCGTTGTGGTCGCATAAAAGGTACGGTATCGAACTTTCCACGTCACCCATTGTGTTATGACGTTATACTGATTATGTGACACCCGATTAAAAGCCGAATTATCGATTTTACCCAGCCCTAGGAGCCAAATCGGGTGGTTATTGCATTGCGACGTCATATTTCCGGCCCTCGTATAGATATGGTCATTGGTCATTGACAAAAAAGCAACATAATAAGTCCGATTTGAACGATTGTTCATGCGCAGTAAATGTTGTTCAAATTGTAGGACTGCTTTAGTATATGCATTCAACACGTAAGTTGTAAATTTATTGAGTATATATTATTACTACAATTTTATTTACCTCTGATGGTCATGGTATGAGGAAATTCTATAAGAGCCCAAGGCGTGCGAGCCCTAAGACTAAGAATGTCATAAAATACTGGTACAGAGCGTTCAATCTGATGATAAAAAGTCGTTTGCATGCAGACTTTAGTTCGCCAACGGTGAACAGGTTTGACTCAGAGTCATTTCGATTCGAGTTTCATGACTTGATTTACAATCACAGCAGTGTACGTTGCAAGAAAACGTTCAAATCGTACAGTAGATCTTCCCATAGCAGATGCACTTTTCAGAGCAACATTACGTCAAGCAGGCCGTGCATTCGTGCGGTGTAGTAAATTCGTTCCTGTCAGGGAACAAAACAATCGATCAACTGATAATGCCCTCTTCAACTACATAATTATTACTACAATACACCCATGACATGCTGTGAGAACGTTGAGTTCAATGCTCTGACAAGGTTCGTGTTATTGTCAGTCATTGTTAATGATCACTTGATCAGCCGACGTACCGATATTCTCGACGGATATCTGCATCTCATACCACACAAAGTTCGTTCACAATGTTGAAGAATAGCTGCATTGTCTATCACCTCGAATTACATTAAACGCTCTCGTACAGACGTTTCAATACGCCTTCACGCAATGCATGTGGGATCCCATGAATGCTTCATCAGGAAGCCAGCAATGACGTACACCACAAACCGGATGTACCATGAGAATACAATCGATGCTTGCGTATGCCTCAGCTTGAGTACGCCCTGTTTCTTGTAGCGGTAACCGAAAGCAGTGCAAGTCGGTGTGCAGTTGTCAGTTATTTAGAAACAGTGATGTCTGCACGGAAGTGCGTTGACGTTTCAATGATAATGTCAGTTCAGTATGCTGCCTTTAATTTCATGCTCAACCATCGATTACTATAGTGCAGGCTAGCTATGACATCTTTTATAATCTGAAACCGTAGCGATTGATGAACAGGCTCATAATATGCAGTTGGGGTAGCGGTGCGCATTTTAGATGATTCCTGTATCTGCCAAGAGTTACTGTTTTGAGGTTTGTCTATGACATTTGTGTTAGGGGCTGTGCGAGCTCCTAATATGTTTGACTTCGTGCAGTGGTTCCCAAACGGTGGGGAAGTCAATGATTTCTTGTGGGGAATAGACGCATTTGTTCAAAATTATATACAGGACAGTCTGCATATTCACGGAGACACATGCGCAATCACCGTTACCAGTTAACTGCTCTGGAATGTATGAATCGAAAATTATATGCGTGCTGTTCACAAAAGCCCATTTTTAGCTCTGGATGGCCATGGCCAATGATGGCGTCACAAACACATCCAGCACGACTATAGTTTGACGTGAAACAACGCTTTCGCGAAATTTTGAGCGTTACTGGTATCGGTTCACAATACGTTTTATCTTGCAGTTGAAGGCGATTGTCTTGCGTACTGGTGTGGTTGTGTGTTTTGTGTAGTCAAACCAGCAGGTAGCTGCTCTGTAATGACAAAAGCGCTGGGTAGTGGGGGGCAGGATCGTAACTGTCGCACCCCAAACCCCCCAATTGGGGGGCGAGCTCGAGAGGCCCAATATTATTTCGTGAATTAACATAAATTAAAGTATTTTTTTGGAAATTCATGCCACTTTATCAAAAAAATTTTGCGCTGATTGCGCGATTTAATATTGCCGAATATCTGATTATTCGGTACACTTCCCCCACAAAAGCACGTAGAATTTATAGATATGGAGACTTCGGCGTCGGCCATTACTGCGCCACTACGCACCAAGGCCATGTAACATGCAACTGCGAGAAGTGTGCCACAACGATCAGCAGCGAGAAGACCTTGGCCGAGAGGGAAATGGCCTTGTGGTGACCGAAAACTTCGATATATATACAATAAACAAATGCGTTTAATTGTCCATAAGCGGCTAAATGGCTGGCGCTGATTGTTCCTGTCCTGGCGATCTGAATCCCACAAGGCAAATGCCATCCCGCAGGGAAAAATTATTTGCCGGTAAAACAATACCAATTCGAAATCGAGTGTACTTTTTAGTTTGGGTGATTTGCATATCTTTTGACATATCAGATATAGGAGGTCACGAAATAGCATAATGTAATGAAGTCAATATACCAACGGGTTCACCTGAAAATGTTTAATTCTTATTTAGGGGTCCTACCTTTCCCAACACATCTCACTCTACCGCTCTCAGCTCTCAACTCTACCGGTAAATCTGATTACGTGAGCAGAGAGGGGATAAAAAATTGATAACAAAATATATGCAATTCTCGATCATACTTACCGATTCAAACACGAACTATATAAATTTTTCGCGCTTCGCGCGATTAGTCCAAATATGGCGACGTACTAAGCAGTATACCCAATGTAGCTGATACGTAGCGGGGAAAAAGCGTACAAGCTCAGCGGGGCTGAAGGGGTTCTGGGGGGCTTCGTCCCCCAGAAGTTAGGTTTATCACCCTGTGGGGGCTCAAGGTCAACGTTTTTTGGCGGGGCTGACGAAGTGCTTTTACGGTCCTGGTGGGGAATGAAGGATCGGAATAAATCTGAAGTGGGGAATGAAGACAAACAGTTGGGATACACTGACTTAGTGTGATTACGAGCTTTAATGAGAGGTTTTTGTAAACACGTTCGTCACGAGACGTCGCGAAGTGAATTCAAACACATTCAATTTTGGGATTCTTGTCTACGCCGCTGGAGTAATCGAGTCATTAATCGCCTTGTGTCAGTGTCTGGATTGAAATGATTTATCCTGATGTTTCAAACACTTGTTGTCGAAATTCCAAAATATCTTGGTTGAGTTTTCTGCCCCAAGGGGCAACTAATCCAGGTTAAGTATTGTTGGGATGCTCAGAGAATCTTTAGAGCCTAGGGCCGACTTTTTACCATTGGATTACTATTGCAGCGGGTCTAGGTAACTATGCTACTGTGTGGAAAGATAGGCTATAATCTCATGATCTCGCTCTAAATAGCCCATTATCGGGTTAGGCAGGTAGCAGTTACGAAAGCGATCTGGTCTGTTATTTTAAACCTAAATAGTGTGATGTTTCCAGCAATAATCTCTAAAATCAGTACAGTCTTTGGCGATACTGTCTGCACCGCGTGATGCAGAAAGTGACTTTAAGCTGAAATTCGAGGGATTTTGGTCAATAATGTTAAGAATTCTGTAGAATAATCGAGCCAAACCCATAATTGTAAGCAACCCTTTTATTCATAGTCATCCAAATGCGGTATATTAAGGATTCTGCTTTGTGCCATTATAGCGGTGGATATTGACATCTTGTCAATGCCCATGTCTACGACGTGAAGAACATCAATAAGTCGTCGACGATATTGAGGCATGGTGTTATTTTGCAGGTTTGGTCACACAAAGATCACGAATTTGTTCTCTCTGCAAAACTGGTCTTTTTCCATACTAATCTGCGTATATATTTGTAAATATATATTTATTCTCGTACAATACCCCTCACGCTAGCCAATGTCATATGTCACCAATATGCAGTTACCACTTAGATGAATATGTGGTCAACGTACTATAATGCCATCAACATAGGACAACCATACGGTAACTCCAATTCACAGATAATGGTATCAGAGAGGCTTGCAATGGTTGTTATCAATGTTCCCTCTAAGCTGCGCACATGCGCAATGCGCAGTGCTGATACGGTCTCTGCGCGCAGAAAATTTAAGTTGCGCACAAAAAATCCGAAGTGATGACCTTTTTTTAGTCGTTACGCACTGTTGTCCAAGGGTCTGCGCAGTAAGTTGGTGAGTGTGCGCGGACTCGTCAAAATTTAGAGGGAACATTGGTTGTTATTGCTATAGAATTTACACTTATTAAGCACAGATAGTCAAGCAGCTTCATAAATTCTACCTAATTCTTATGCCATCTAAATCTGAATTTGCTTATCGCGAGATTTAGCATTGTGACTAATTTTCACCTTCAGTAATATCAGTAAAGATGTGGTGTGTATTGGATTTTGTGTTAACTGTTACTTTATCACATCTTATTTTCAAATAGTTAGCTGAAGAATCTGGGACGAGTAAGAAAATTGGAGTTAGTACTAGAACTATGATCTCTGGTGTAATCAATCTTATTAATCAATCGTATGAAGACATTGATACTTTTTTCTTCGACTATATCGTAAGCTACGCGAGTATGTTCCTGTTACTTTTAAACAAATTTATTTAGTTACATATTACAAGTGTAGCAACTGGTGCATAAACACCGTCAATCCCTCATGAATGTTAGTGATCGTTATTAAACTCATACAAGGACAAAAACCTAATAATATATTGCATTGGCATTATCCCCAACGACCCAGTAACAACCTGAATTGTATACGGGGAAATTGTGACATATGACATGGCGTAGGTTGGCAACCTTATTGAATCACGAAATGGTCGCAAAACGTTGAGAAGGGTGACGTTAAATCTGTGCAAGTAAGCTACGCTCGTATGCGAGGCACTTAAAATTACAAGTGCAAAAACTATGATTCAGTACATCAATTTCAATTCCACTATGATAGCCAGTATGCGGAACGCACATTTTTGAGATTGTCTGAACGGATGTCTCTCCATGTGCTTGAATCAGTCATGTCTATCAATCTTCCTCTGAAGAGCTTCTTGGAGGTACAGAACTTCAATATACAATTAAATAGTATATTCATATTGAAATGAACCCGAATATTTTCGGCTGACACTCGTCTTCCTCTAGTTCGAGTAGGATTAGTATGGTCCCGGTAACTAAGGAACCTCATTTATTTCTTCAATTGATCAGCATATTATGAACAGTCACCCCTGTGACGGTATAACGCCAATGACCCCTATTCACTGTGGTTTATAAAGGCATATCTAGCTTTCACGTATACATTGGAATCGATGACTATTAAGTTATTTATGCCGACATCCGGACATACTTTATAAATATGAATATGTCATTATTATATAAAGCGGACTATACTATGTAGGGTCTTAAAATTAGTAGCTCTCGAACTCTAGAAGTCTGGATGCTTAAGGAAAATTTATGTAGCATTTGTTAAAATTGGAAATCGATAAAATATTATCAGCGCCATACGTAATTTAAGATACGCACCTTCTATATATAATATTATGCGTCAAAGTGATCTGCAAGTCACTTTTGTTTCATTGGCAGAATGTCATACTACAAAATGAATGGTCGACCCCCTACCCCCATCCGCTAGTACGGGGCGGATCGACATTGCATCTGATCCGAATCTCGAAATGACCGAGATTCGATCCGAAAAAATAAATATAATCTACGAGTACCAATTTCTAGTAAACTACAAAAGCAGTAGAGTAGATCATAAGATACGGCTTCAGGCTATAAATTGAATATTGCAACAAAAAATCATGGCAATAAAACTCCAAAGTTTTTCCGGCGACTACTGACCTCTGGTTGGTAGTTACAACAGTTATGATCATCAATGACCTCAATAGCAATTCTGATCATATGAACAAAGTACGTATCCGGATCCGGCCAAATATTAAAAATCCAGCTGCTGTTGCTGCAATCCTTGAGTATGTGATGAAATTTTCCAATAGGATTTATGATAATTCTTGTTTTTAAAAATGCGATGCAAATTTTGGCTTATGTAATTTTAACGATTGTGCGGTCAGCAGTGCGTTTGCAGTTTACTACATGCTTGTCTGTCATGCTTGTCCCTCTCTTCTATCGCATCTCAAAGAATGCACTATTTACGTAACCTTCGATGGCAGATATCCCACATTGACCCGCATTTTGGCATTCATTCAGTGCATCAGTGCAGTATAAATGGGCAAGACCTATCCACAATTAGGATCATTGGGATAACAATTAGGAATTATTACCGGAAGAAATGCATTATTTTGTGATGTAAAGGTCGTGATGCATATAATAGTGGTAACAGTCATGTCTGGGATTGGGTCAAAATAGCATGGTGGGTTCGAATTTTCCGACCGCTGACGGAGATTTTGTAGCACCGCAACCGATTATTCCCTTAAATCCTGGTGGGGAAGTTCCATTATAGTCATGAGCATAACCACGACCAAACACGACTTTCGTTTCCCTATGCATTGCACAACATACATCTACAATATCATTACATGTAACTATGCAGTTGTACTCTGGATCGTCTCAGCAGTAATATACGGTTGCGGCGAAAGAACCATACGCGTCTTCACGACACACCGCAGACAGCACACCGCAGCACTGCGAGTGTTAAGAAATTCTATTTATAGGGCACTGGCACACCGCTTTATAAGAGCTTCTTACAGTCGGTTTCTAGAAAGCAGGTCATGTAATGAATAATGATATGCCTCAAGAAACTGACGTATTTCCACGACGATGTGGACGCATTAAGGTTTGTATCATCACTCGGAGGTGGTATATTGAATATAATGCTAGTAGTTTAGTACCAGCCGATAATATCAGTATATGATCAGTTTGTTGCGTATGGCGTGGATGCAGCAGTTTGCATGTTAGGCGGGAAGTGTTTTTTGTTTTGTTTGCGATTATGAATCGGTCTGAAGTTCAAAGTGGTCGTGCATTTGCAACCTTTTTGGAGCGTTAACACAACGTACATTCGAGCAACGTTCTATGGTAGAGTCAGGCCAGCGGTGAAACATAACCGGGAGGGCATTGCAAACGGATAGGCCCAAACGTAGAGGCATAAAACCAGGAAATTAGATGCTTGGAAACATCCTGCCGCTGATACGTGCAACCGTCAATACCTGGATTATAGTTGCGCGTTTCCGAACGGTTAACACATACTATATGGTTTATGATTAGCTGTAACTGTAATGATTGTCATTGTGGTCGCATAAAAGGCACATGCCGGTAGTTGAGAATTTTGAGTATTTCATACCGTGTGTCACGCCATAATGAGTGATTCCCAATTACTGGACTTGTCCCGACTGTTAATACTCGACTCAGTCCAATACCGAATGAGTGTTTCCTCATTTTGACCAGTCCTGGATATAAGACAGTATTTCTTAACCTGACCTTGACCGCTCGTACTCTTGGAGTTTTCAACATAATTTATCGTACCCCCTGTACATTTGCAACACACCGTCTTATGGTACCTATATTAAAATCATAAAAGACTTGTAATCCCAGCAAAAATCTTGGAGTTGATCTGCCCAGAAAAATATTCCACTTTTTATTGGTTTGCAGATATTTTGGGGCTCTAGGTAGCATATAGACTTAAATGCACAGTACATCTCGCCCCCTGATTTGGTGCTTGGTACCCACGAGCGGTCCATGGACCCCCGGTTGAGTACCCATGTTTAACATGCAGCCCTATAGATATAAACCCCGGATGCCAAGCAATAGGCGAAAAAGTCAAGACGCATCTTCAAGAAGTCCCAGATCAACTATGTATCAACTACAGATCAACTATGGATGGCACTATTCCGTGGTAGGGGAGCCAATTCTCAATTTGTACTGATGTCGATTGTCGTAAGCTGCCCCATTAGAAATTTACGAATCCAGTGATGACCGTAACTGACCAGTTACTGACCGTTACTGATCAGTCATCATAGGTGTTGTAGCTGTATATCGAGGATGTAGGTTTCCTACATTGCCCGGCATGTATCGTGTGAACGAGGATGACATAAATTATGACTAATGATTAATATAACATACAAGCTATATGGACAATTTGACATACTTACGGACTATCCTTCCAATCTTAACTTACATAAGCGTTATATTTAGGAGTCATGTGTTCATTCCGTTACCTGACGAGTTCAAATTGGCGAACAAATTCATGTTATATACATAACGTCGATTATAAAGGTTCAGCTCCAGCAAAGCTGCTGTCGAATTGCCCCCGCAACCGTAGACTTAATACAAGTCATGATAAATTATGCGATGAGTATTACATCACCGATCGTGTCGTGACAACGGTGTCAAATTTTCGTATATTAGATAGACGACGCTATATGTTACAAAATCGATCGATATAAACTACGGTGAGGTGTTGAATCGTCCTCGATCTTAGAGGATAAACGAGAAAAATTAAACAAGTGTGTCTCTGAATTATTCAGAAGCTTCCGCTTGCAAGAGTCAATGCGGTATTTGAATAATTGAGTGGTCGCGTCAATTGGACAGTCACATGACTCATAGTAAAATGAAATTTGTTGAGATCGCTTTGGGCGCTGACGCTATCGATCTTTCCATATTATGACGACAGACAACACCAGTCCAGTAGATTATGGTGTTTTCTACAGCTAGCAGTGCGAGAAATAGTAATATCGGTACAACCAAGTCAACTATATAGTAATGTGATAATTTGTAAGCTATGTTCAGGGAATGGTGTCAGGGTGGTAGACGAAAATAGTATGCAATTATAATACGGAGGCAAAATCTCTTCTACTTGATTCTGATGACCTTTGTCTGTATTCCAGAAAGTGCAGTGGGTTTCTTTTGAACAGGCTCCGGGTATCAAGACTTGTTCCCATACGAGTAATGGTGATGGTCGATAACTTCCTATCGAAATGCTTTTTGGACTGCTATACTTGGGTGCATAGGGTCATCTGCATTTAATGATTCATTATGTAAATACATCGATAGATACATGGCAAGAAGTTGATGAATGGATATATAGGTCAAATACGACATTTAACTACAAAATATCGTACAGTTGGCCACAATGTCATACAAATTGTGAAGTAACGAACGAATAAAACCGTCAGGATATCGCTTCGGGCGAGGGGTAAAAACGTCACTGATAGTAGAGTCGGTGTTGCTTATGGTGGTCGGGAGCTTAATTCCACTATCCATGAATCGAAATTTCTTGTTGTCGACATGATCCATGCTATTATGAAGCCATGGTAATAGTTCGATAGTCAGTTACTGAGTGTCAACCTGTCAAATGTGCTCATTAGATGATGGTTTGAATCCTCACAACTATAGGAGATGAAACATGACTCTTTGATAAAGATATAGTTACGTATAGTGATGACTACGATTTTATGGACAGCATCTCTTCATAAGACCCACCCCATCATACTATGCAAAATGATGCTTGAACTGAATAGGAAGCATATTATACAGATACTGCTGTCAATAAACGGTTACCTATGGATGTGTGGTCAGTGTTCCCAACCGCGTGGCAGGTTTCCAGAAGGCGAAAAGATGACTTCTGAAAGTATATATGCTGCGATTATCCACATATTTACTCGCAGGATTAGTTTTGTGTGGCGGTGTTGAATATATGTAAGGTCGAATTTCTGATTAAATGCAGACCATATTGACATTCGTAGAGTTATTCCGAGATTGCCACTTTAATTCATTTATGCAAATGATTTTAAATCGGTAATTCAGTTTTCCATATACCATGAACGTTATTTTACTTTATGCTAAACAGTCTTTCAACATTGTCATATCCTTTTTTAAGACTGAGGTTTGCAGTTCGTACATATAAGCCATATATAATATATAATTCGCCAGGACGTGAGAAGAGCAAGAAAATACTTCTGTTAAAGTAAAATGCAGGTGGGTGTTTGAATCCGGCATCGCAGCATGTGCATTGAGCAATGTGCATGTGCATTACTCAGTGGGCCAGAAAATGATATTTCCTGTTTTGTTATTTATTTTCTGTTTATAGGCGATCAAATGCGTGGTTGTTGGCGATGGAGCTGTTGGTAAGACGTGTTTACTCATTAGCTACACGACAAACGCTTTTCCCGGAGAATATATCCCTACTGTGTTCGACAACTATTCAGCAAATGTGATGGTCGATGGCCGACCAGTTAATCTTGGTCTCTGGGATACGGCTGGCCAGGAGGACTACGACAGGTAATGAAGTCAAAACTTTTTATACTTGACTTTTCAGCAGTGAAGTGCAGTGTTAGCAACAAAAATAGGATATTACCACCATAAAAGGCGGAGCACATATCCTACTTCACCCCAGAGATATATCCCCATATTAATTGCTGTATTTCACTTATTATCACCGACTGTAAGGGAGCCAAGCAAGTGTGGTACCGGATGGTGTCATTTGTCAGATTTGCACACTTCGGCATATGTCAATGCAGATGTCGTTGGAAAGCTTGATTTTTTTCATTGTGTGTGGTGCTACCGCAATGTTAGTAGTCGGAATAAAATAGGGAATCGAATACCCCGAAAGATCCTAAATACATGAGTGCGGTTGAGCAAAATTTATAGGTTGTGTGATTCGATACCGAGTCGAGTATTCAAGTAATCAAGTCCCCCCTAGTATGATGTCATAACACTATTTAATGACTTGAAAATTTCATGCGTGCATATTTTCTGCGGTCACAAGGGAAATAATCCCGATGCTAATATCTATTTCATAGCACATTGTGACTGTACAGTGGTTCGTTCACTATTACCAAGAAGCGTCGTCTCCGCGAACATGCATATACTTATGCTATCATAAGCTAAAAGTATTGATTGCTGATTGCTGAGTTGAGGGCAACCAAAATTTTTCTACTCCAACTGCAATATGGAAGCATCGAAACGATATTTTTAGTTTGTAAAATATGTCTATGTGTGAAAGGCGTCAATTTCGTTACTCAACGACGTGTGATGTTGATATGTAATGTAGACGAAAAAATATTCACTCTCTCTCTCTCTCTCTCTCTCTCTCTCTCTCTCTCAATTCATATTCGACTCTGATTCGAACACTCGGTTCGTTGAGCTCGACCCTATGCATGGACAAATCTTTTAAATATTAAAATTCATTCTAGATTAAGCTGCCAAGTCTCGTAGCTTAACAAGACCTATGAACTGTAAAGCTGCATTAATACTACGTGTATCACAACAATATTGGCTGGATCATACCGACAACGTGACGCTGAGGTCAGCATAATCCACACCCCGATTTCACACTTCACGAGGAAATGCTCGGATGTAGAAAACATCCATCCTGTTCTCACTATAGCAATTTGAAATTATAAAATGTCTAGTTCGACTAAAAAAAGCCTGCACAGTCCTTCTAGTTGTTGCGACAGGAAAATCACGCTGGAACACATTGCTGGAAGCAGTTTAGAAATCAGTATCCAGTCTCACAGCGCCTAGAATCCATATAATCAGGGTTGCCATCGACATGGACCCAAAAATAAGGACAGTCGAAAAATTAGATTAGCATTAAAAAGCGTTTTTGTACATGCGTCGTATTTATACGAGCCGTGGCATATCACATTCCATAGTTTTCGCCAGAAACAATCTGCTCCAGCAACTCCTTGTGATTAGAAAGTGCTTCATGGATCATACGACAGCTCAGGTCTAGGCTCACCTTTACTCAGGGCCAAAACAGCACTTCGTCAGCCACCCTCCCTCCAAAACAAAACGTTGGTCTCCGAAATGGCGTCCGCTGCGATAGCTTGGTACAGCTGAAACTGCTGCACCACTCACATGCCCCAGTTATCTCACCACTTCGAAGTTAAATCCTGTGGTGTGTACGCCTCGAGAGTTCCTTTCATTGATGATGTCATAAGATCTCGAAGCAAAAGCATAATTTTTGAATATTTTACCACACAGATACCAGAGGGAAACGATCGAAGTTCTATAGTTGTTGAAAATAAGACAAAATAAGGAGGCAAGTCGAAAACAAGGACATTTCTTAGAAATAAGGACAGTCGAGTTTTCTAAGACGCGGCCCTTCAAAATAAGGACAAATCTTAGAAATAAGGACGGTGTGGCAACCTTGCATATAATATACTTACTGCTCGAGTTCGGGAGACCTAATGTTGGTGACTGATCCGTGGTCACCTCCGTGAACATCAGCCCGAACTCGTAAGCCTATTCTAATCACGACAGGTCGAATTTCCGTACGAATTATACCAGGAACAACTTGGTATAGATGCGTGTTTGGCAACGATTTACCCGTGACTTTGAATGAAATACAGAAAATTGACCATGACCAAATCAAACCCGTCTATCCTTGATAATTCGTAGCGCTGGTTGTACGGCTGCAACCCGATATGTCATTGTATGCAGATGCAGATGCAGTATAGCTGACCGCTGCATCTGACAAGGGAGCTAAAGTCAATCGTGTTATGATGATCATATTGGTCGGCGTACCTCACTCAGATATATATAATATCAAATCAAAGTATTCGTGTGTCGACAGCAATAAGGTTATATGTGCTATGTAGGCCTATATTTCGTGTGTCTTCGAAATCACACGCACGAAGTTCTGGTGTGCATTGAATATTTTACTATTGGCTATCAATAAAACGTCGCGCTTGTAGTAAAGGTCATAGAAGGTTATCAATATCCACACAATAGTTAAAACCCTTCATAGTCAGACTGGTCAATAAGCGCATAATCGATGACTGCGAGCAGTTGTGCGTTCGCGGTCGATACATGTTATAAGCATGCGCCGTACAAACGACTTTGAGCCCTCATGGATCGGCTACAGATTCATCATTCCCACAACAATACCAATTTGAAAATGTTTTATTGTAATTATTGTAATACAATATTTCCGCATTTTAGCATACTACTACTAAACTACTACTGCTAAACTACTGAAGCATATTCTCACGACCATCAATTACATTTATGAATAATTGAGGTTCAATTGATATGTGTATACCCTGCTTATTTCACAGATTGCGACCGCTATCTTATCCACAAACGGACGTATTTGTGTTGTGTTTTTCCCTCGTTTCGCCTTCATCATTCGAAAATATCCGCGCCAAATGGTACCCAGAGGTATCACATCATTGTCCAACTACCCCCCTCATTCTGGTCGGAACCAAGCTTGATTTGAGGGAAGATGAAGAGACGATTATGAAGCTGAAAGAAAAAAGAACCGCACCAATCTCGTAAGTTCATCCTTCGACAATTAAGCAACATGATTTGTGTAAACAGTTTGTTATGGACATGATTCTGAATCGCTTCTCTAAGGATCATTGACCTTAGTCAGCCGTTATGTAGCACTCAGGCTCAGTTCCACTGAATGCATTCATTACGCGTAGACAATTATGCAGATCGGCCGTAAACATCCCCTTGTAATACTCATTTGTAGTAACGACAACTCGCCAAGTCCTAATGACAAAAAGCTCATGGTACAAACTGCTGTATGCCATCGAATATGGTCTTTTTTCTGACTGTATATATATGGTATGAATGGTAGCGATATATACGGTTATCCTATCAAATGTATCTGCATAATAGTGGATAGTTAGGCAGCGGCGAGTACCCTTATTCACCCGCACCCCACCTATAGCATTGATCATAACAGAGAGTCATTTTGTCATCAATATGTATGTAAATGTCTGCTTGGATGATTTCGCCGTTTTATACAGTGCTCAAGTGATTGATTTACCATCCACGTATCCGCAAGAGATGCCAGTAAACCATGCACCTGGCTATGGGACAACACCAAACTAATTGCATTTCGAAACCAGATTTTAACCGGGGATAAAAGGAGACTACTAACATTCGGATCCGAATTCATCCCGCATCCGCGATCTATATGATGTCTAGAAAAAAGATCGATTCGAATTTTGTAACTCCTGGTTAAATCACGTTCGCATCGATTTGTGTAAGACGGTATTCAGTCCGTCTTCGCCGAATATCTAGCAGGGTCTTGCTGCGGCCTCTTCGTCATAACGTGACAATCACTATCCTTGCCTTGCCTTTTTCTGTCGAAAGTTTCGCTAACACGCTGATTCCGCCTCTGGTTCATTCAGTATATTATATATTCAGATACCAGCAAGCTTTGGCAATGGCGAAAGAAATAAAGGCGATGAAATATCTGGAATGTTCCGCTTTAACGCAGAAAGGCCTGAAAAACGTGTTTGATGAAGCGATCCGCGCCGTTTTATGTCCGGTTAACAAACCCAAGAAAAAGGGGGGATGCGACATATTGTAAAATTGAATTTGAAACTATGTCTCTTCATAACGCTGAATTGTACCCGACACGACGCACTCCTGGCTTCTAACTGTAGAATACAACGTGGGCAGGAAATGCGTAAATATTTATAACTCTGCCCCTTTCAATATGACTCTTGTGGAGGATGTGCTCATGGCGACAGAGATTAAGTTTCGTAACCAAGTGGCAATACTGCCACATCTTGGGAAGCGAAATGAAGAAGGTCATTGGAATTGTCATTCCCGGCATTCTACGCGCAATGCAAGGTCGAAAGGCCATCGCATAGGCCAATATTAGCAAATACGCCATGTATCAATCTTTATGTTTTTCCAATTGAATTATTATCCAAGCCTCATTATTGCTAGTCTGTTGAGCCTGTATTGATACAGATGCAGTTTTAGATGTACATCACGATACTCGGATGAAATTTTGCTATATTTTATGATTGGAGCAATGTTGTTGTTGTACCTGATTGTATCAGCATTTAATAAATTAGGCATTAGCGATGCGGAATTCGATCTTTGCATGCGCTTTTTGTAAAATCCTTTTGCTTTCCCTGCGATGTTACTTTTACTAGCTGCTAACAGAAGCAATCCACAATGAGCGGTTCGATTGGCTGGATTAATATGGAAGCAGCTTGTATGTATTGCTGGTCCTAACAAATTTTCCTGGGGAAACGGCAAGGTGTATGTTTATTTCGAAAGTGAACTATATCGGGGCACATACATAGCATCACACCTGATAATGTAGATAGGGCAATTGGAGGCGAAACGATGAGTTAAGAAAGTAACGTGTATAGAGTAAAGATTATAACCATATAATATTCCACAGTCACGAACCATAGGTGGTATTAAATACCGTCTTCGTGTATCACTTACGAAAGCCTTGCGTACCAAAGTCTGAGTATTACTCACTCATCACCTGGCAATATCATACCTGCCGAATGGTCTGATCACCCGAACATCAGGGATATATCAAGGTCTGCGCCACAGTCTACATGCTCCAGACATGGCAGAATGAAAAAGGAGATAGACTTGAATGTAAGTATCTTCCTTCTCGATTGAGGATGCCACGGAGATATTTCGGAAATCCAGATTCTATATTTCACTCAAATTTCTATGAGATTGCTGTGAGACTGGAAACTGACACTATCTTCAGTGATCTGACGACATTGAAAGTAGCTTTCAATGGATTCATCCTGGGGAAATCACCTTTTTCTAGGATAATGACACAGGCACTTTGATTAAGAAGATAAACTGGCAGATCATGATATATCAGGGTATATTCGCACCAACCCTCTGACTAACTTACGGTTGCTGTATTTTTGTGACTCAAATTTCGGACGCTCCTATAGCGCCCACTAGCGGGCTTTGAAACTAGGTATGAACACCTTGTCTGTCAATATGACGTCACACTCTCAAAGCTTTGCATATCAACTGTACTATGTACACAGACAGACAGACAGTTTTATTGAATAAAATTGCAACAAAAATATAATACAAGCTGCAGTGATACGATCCTTAGGAATTCCCGCGGATCATCCAGTCATGTTAGTATAGGGTAGGGTTACCATATTTCAGTAACCCAAGTTCCGGACACTCTTTAGCGCCCACTGGCGGCTTTTAAAATGAGTTATGACGTCACACTAGCAAAGCTTTGCTCATAGACCAGAGGGGGTCACGATCCGGTTCAGGAGTATGTGGCTGTGTGTTGTGTAACCAGGACCGGAAGCACATGTTTTCAGCACCCTCCCGCCCAAATAAACAATGATTTTGAGCCCACACTATAGGGTAATCTATGCAACTTGCCGGTGCGCACCACGGAGCTTTATAAAAAAAAAACATCCAGTGGTTTCCAACCTTTTATGGTCGCGACTCTACCTCCAATTTGAAAGTGTTGATTACTAAAAGAAGTCAGCACCTTTGCCCAGACTTACTCACGTGCTATTTTGGAAGCTGATTACGTTCAACATATTCGCAAGTCCCAGAATAAAGGCAAACGACCCCCCGTTTGTAACCACTATCTTTGAATAAAGCATTTAAACGGCCTTAACGATCTCTAGGAATATACCGTTCTCCTTTAATTGCGATTACAATTTGGCTTATTCCAGTAAATGAAGGTTGTTTTAATTTATATGTTATTGCAGTTTTTGCGAGGGTGGTAGTCTCCATATTAAAATCAATAAATGTGATAGTAAATCGCGCGCAGCGCGAAGAAAAATATCATGCATCAGCATAAATATTACCCAAAAAATACTGTTTTCATGGTGATTTACGAAAAAGTTATGAGCCTAAGTCAAGTCTTCAAAATTCCGGACATTTGGCATATTTTTGAAATTCCTCCCGGACGCTAGTTTGAACAGTGAAATTCCGGACATGTCCGGGAAATTCCGGACGTATGGCAACCCTAGTATAGGGTTACCATATTTTTGAAATCCAAATTCCGGACGCTCTTTAGCGCCTACTAGCGGATTTCAAAAAGAGGTATGGGCACATTGTGGATCACTATGACGTCACACCAGCAAAGCTTTGTCTATCGACTAGAGGTGGTCACGACCCGGTTAAGGAGTATGTGGTTGTGTGTTGTAGGTTGTAACTAGTGCCGAAGCCACATTTTTCAGCCTCCTCCCGCCCAAATAAATACTGATCTTGATCTGAAACGTCTGGGACTTACTATGTGCATCTGGTTTCTATGCATCTGGTCGTTACATGATTTGAATGAATTATATCAATAATATTGGTCCTTCCATATATTACTATATAATTTGATCCGCTCTCCGCCCACATGATCGGAGTTTGCGGTAGAGCTGGTGGAGGATGATGACTTCGAAAATGCAAGGAGCGTAATTGTACATCGTTAAGTCATGTCCAAACGGCCTAAGCCGACTCTATGAACATACCGTTATCTTGTAATTGCGATAACAATTAGATTTATTTATGTAACTGACTGTTATTTTTATTTATTTTTGATCGCAGTTTTGCGAAGGTGGTAGTCCCCATATTAAAACCAATGTACATGGTATTAAAAATTTGATGTAGCCTAAATATGCCCAAAAATAATATTGTTTATGTTGATTTAGGAAAAATTATTAGCTTACTTAAAAATTCCGGACATTTCGGCATATTTTAGAAATTCCTCCCGGACGCAGTTTTAACAGTGAAATTCCGGACATGTCCGGGAAATTCCGGACGTATGGCAACCCTATGTTAGTAGACCGAATAGTGGATTGGAACATCAAATGAGTAACGGGCAAAGTACTAAAGGATTGAAAGGACTGAATACAACCAAAACAGGAGAAAAATACTGGGTTAACGGCAATTACAATGTAAAGCAACTAACTTCAACACGGTATAAGAAAATGAGATTTGTATTCACGACAAAATGCAGAAAACGACAATTCTTTCCTGGCTAATGGAATGGCATTCCATATTTTGGACCATAATATAAGATGGATCTGCGGCACTAATTATTAGTGATATGTGAAATAAATAATTTTTTTGAAGTCGACGACCTGGTACGGTGTGAATGTGCGACACTAGATGGCGTGGACATTTCACTGAACGAACTTGGGAGATCACCTCGAATATATTTGTACGTACAGCAATTTAGCAACCTCTAGAGTGCACAGATCCTTGACTTTCAAGATATTCAGGCATTTATATTTTGGAGAGAGTCTTTCCTGTTCTTTCATGCCACTGATGTATTTAATTGCTAGATTTCGGAGTACTTCAATTTTTGAATAGTATGTTTTGCAGCTAAGTCCCCAGAATACAATGCCATAACTTAGCTGACTATGGAAAAGTGAGAAATATAAACTTCTAAGCACAGGTCTTGGGAGGCTGTGTCTTCGACGAGAAAAATTCCTAGAACTCTGGAAAGTTTTGCAGTAATTTTATCTATCTGGGATTTCCAAGATGAAGTATCGTCAATGTGAATTCCAAGGTACTTCGCACATGAGATGGGGTTCACATCTTTGTTATTTATATTCAAGAATGAAGTGGGTGATGTAATAGTACTAGGGTTTTGACCAATGATTAGAATTTGTGTTTTAGATGGATTCATAAGTAGCTTGTTCGTATTCATCCAAGAACTGATTCGATGCATATAAGTGTGAACTAAATCTTGCAAGATTGAAACAGACGAAGCTGCGACATACAAGCATGTGTCTTCTGCGAATAATGGAGTGACACATAGGTCCCGAATCGGGCCATCCTTCACGTGAGCTCTAGTGATTACTGTATTGTATTCACATTTGGCTTGCAACAGATTTCGTCACGGGCACGCCGCTTTCGGCCAGCCGATCGTGTGTTCGACAGCCCTGCATTTGTATGGTTGTGAGTTAACCGGGACCGAAACAACATTTTTTCAGCCTCATTCCGCGCAAAAAACACTGATCAAGGGTCTAACAAAGGGTAATTTATGCAACTTCTTGGGGACTTACTCATGCCTCTGGTTGTTCAATTTTGTCAATAAATTCTGTCAATAATATTCGTTTTTCCGTGTGTTTAGGGTTGCATTTAAACCAAATTGTGTTTCAAGACACTTGAAACATACTTTGAACAGTGTCTAACAATACCTTTAAATCATTTTTTCAAATGTTATCTAATTACGACATAATTGTGTAAATAACTTCGAAAGAACATGAAGTATGAGACTAAGGACGATTTTCACCCAATATAGTCGACGTATACGATGTGAGGTGGCTGGCACTCTCGAAATCGTATGGTATGACTGGTAAGGAATGGGCGTTCTGATGATGATGATCGCCGACCGTAAAATGCTGCATAACGATGTAGTGCAGGCGAAAGATATTTTTGGTCTGTTTATGACAGTGGCCGGGAGCCTTTTTCGTCGAAAGAGCCATATATACCCCGTATTTTCAATTGTCAATGTCAATCCAATGTGACGTCATAATTTGGAATTCGTGGCGTCATGTCTAAAAAAACTAAAATGATAAACAATATAAATATGTAAACAAGGGCCATGTTTTAAACAGGTTTGTTTTAAATTCCCAATTTGAAAATATTCCGTGGCCCAACCAAAAATTTGAGAAACTAATTACTAAAAAATGGTCAGCACCTATGCCTGTGGCATATTTTGGAAGTTAATTAAGTTCAACATTTCCGGATCCCCAGAACAAAGGAAAACGACCCCCAGATAAAGAACAACTGTGCTTTAGTTAAAGGCAGTGATTTTCAACCTGGGGTTCGCGACACCCGGGATAAGTTTTAGATTTTTATGGGGATAGCCAAGGTGCAGAACGTAATCAACTGCCAAAACAAGCCGCGTGAGTCGGTATGCGAGTAGATGCAGACATTTTTGTAATAATTAGCTCACCCAATTTTGAGGTGGGCGACGGCCAATTTTAATTGGAAATGGCGTCGCGAGTAGAAAATATTGGAAACCACTGGTCTAGAGCACTGCTTCCCAACCGGTGGGTCGCGAAGCTATTTCAGGTGGGTCGCGAAGACGTTCTAAATGTCACACTTTCGTATTCAATTTTCCAAATACCCAAAACACTTCAAATTCTCAAGATTAGACGAGGAAATGCACATTCACCTCCTTCAAATTAAAATGATTTGTGCCCATAAGCGCCACAAGTCACGTTGCCGTGCTCACAATTCTTCGTGAGCCAGAATTACGTCACAGTCATATTGATTGGAGTGTGAAATCCGAAAATGCGTTATTCTGTGTGCGTGAGATTGAAATTTATTCTTTCCTCCAAAGGCTTTGCGAACGTTGATCGGGAAATGCAGCAGTTCAGCCCAATTTGTCGTTATAATAAGTAAACAATTGCCTCAACGCAAAGCTACTCATAACCCCTTTTTTGTTCGACGTAATAGACGAATAGCTGATTGGATACGCTTTCTCATCTGTCGTTGTTAGTGGTATTCATGGTGTTTTCCCACTATAATGGTCATTACACCAGGCCGACATTCGTTATTATGATTCCACATCTGACGACTAGGACCACGGTCCACGTCCAGACTTTTTTTAAATACCGCTGAAGCCGATTGAATGGCAAGGAGGCTAGATAAGCCTTTCTCGGATGTAATCATCTGTTACATGCTGGACCTTAACTGCCGTACCCAACTCCCCAATAGGTGCATCGAGCTCGAAGAGGGGTCAAAATTATTTCATCAATCAACATTAATTACAAAGTATTGGTTTGGAGAATTATTGAACTTCTTTCAAATTTTCTTTGCCCTGCGCGCGATATGACATGGTTAGATGACTTGGGGTACCCATCTCCCTAATAGAATAATATGCATAATTTATAGAAACAGGCCTTTCGTTGTCGGCCATTTCCGTGTCACCACATACCAAGACATGCAGTTTCCGCTAACATGCAACTCCGCGAAATGTACTGCCAAAAAGATGGACAGTGAGAAAACCCTCTGCCGAAAAGAATCGAAACCTTCGGTAGATATACGTCGAATTGTCTATTGACTAGAGGCGCCGGTGACGTGATATTTTGCTGATTTCTTAGCTAGTTAGTTATTTCGTCGGCTTATTACATCAGTTGATTTCGTGAGCATGGTGACTGGTGAGTCATTGCTGAATACTAAAATGTAGTAAAACCTCTCGCAATGCACATTTTATTAAAATATCGACTAGCTCAGACCTGGGCATTGTGCTACCCGCGAAGCGATTCTGACTTGCCCACGAAATGTTCCTTGGAATTTGGACCATAAAATCTATTCATTTACGTAGATGCGTGGACTAAAGTGGAAGGCTTTATAAATTGAACCGGAAATGCGTTTACTTTGAACACTAGTAGGCCTATATGTATGTACCGTTACTGCGTGATGCCCTCGTCGCCAGATAAGCCTATAATCCATGTTCAAAACAAAGACAACATGATAGCAGAGCCTGTCGTAACTAGGGCTGGGCACAATGATTCGAGTACTCGAATCTGAATCGAGTATTAATTTTAATGATTCGAGTCGAGTAGTAAAAGACGATATTTTCGAGTACTGAAATTATACGCTCCTCGCCACTGAAAGTTTATTTACCTTCCAGAATTATAGTTTCGATACTAATTTCCACTGTTGAAGCCTTGAAAATTTGATTGGCCTTATCGTAGCATACGTGATATATAGTACTAGCTACGTACGCTACTGGAAATAGCACATTGCCGAAGTCATGGGCATCCCTTAACATTGTCACCAAGTGCAATGAAATTGGTATGGTCGAATAAATACCAAAGTATCTTCAATGTGATGGATAACAGGCATTATATTTTTTGTGGTCGCATAAAAGGTACATATTTGAACTTTGACTTTTATATTCTGTTATGACGTCATATTGAGTGATACTCGATTACTCGACTCGACTCGAAGCATATTACGTGATTCAGAATCGAATCACTCAGGTACTCGATTTTGCCCAGCCCTAGTCGTAACAACTAAAGTTTTACAAGTTACTGTTTCCATATTTTTGTTCAAATCTTGGTTGCTGCCATTGTTACATTTAGTATGACAAGGTCATCCTTACCCATAAACGATGAAGCACTAAATATTTGTTTACTGAAGTCAGGGGTGAACCCATATTTTCAGTTTATGATGAGCACCTAGCAAGTTTCTGTGTTTAAGCAAGGCATTATAAGAAAAGCCATGCAGTGAAATACATACACTAGATGAGTCCTTTCCAATTGTTTTCTGTTCGCGACCCACTTTTCATCCAAATTTCATTACGCGGCCCAGCATACCCTATTTCGCGACCAACGTGTTAACCACTGCTCGTGAGGTCCAATTTTTGTGCTTTCAGTGTGTTACAGTAATCTGGTCACGCATATAGCGTGAAAATTTTCCGGAATTCATAATTGAAATCGGGCACGTAATTATTTAATAATAATTACATCTTCGGGCAGGCCAGTTGTTAGTAATTTTCGATTTCCTATACCTCATCCTAATTCCCACTACCCTAGATAATAATATTTATATTTCTTCAGCTTATATATACTAATATACTATACCAAATCTTAACCCTAACACGTATATTTATAGCAATATTTCGTTATACTTTACTATATACTTTACCCAAACTTTAACCCTAACCCGATCATATATAATTGTATTGTTTTTATATGTATTCTGTAACCCAACCCATAGGTATATGATATCGTGTATTTTCAATTACATGAGCCATAATTACCTAGCATACTACACATGCGTATATTGCGTCACAATATGAAGTAGTTTTGTCGCTAACGACTACTAACAAACATAACAATTCCATATTCCGAACTGTCTTTGCTTGCATACGAATACATTGAAGATACGAATTGTCAGGTGACTCGTGTTTCATCCACCGTAACACCATCGAATGGATAAGGTTCGTATCATCTATAGGCCTACTACTTAATGGTTCATACGTTCATTATTTGCACCTATTTCTGTTCAATTACCTACTTTTATTCACGCTCTTTACTCCTATACTGTCTTATGATTTCATTCTCATCTTCGTAATGTAGTATTAGGAACATGACTCCAAAACTTAAAAAAGATTTGCAACTGCTCCTTCGGGTCGTAAGCATTACCGGTATTTGCTTCAGAAAAGGAGAGGCTAATACGCCCTACCTATATCTTTACCACCCCTGACGACGTGAGATGCTATGGTAGAGTTGCTTTGGACTGAGTCATATTCATGCTGCTACATTACTTCCCTCTGCTTATACTATAAATTATGATATCTATTTTATTTCCTTATTATGGCTTTACATTCATTTATACTGTAACTTCCCATAAGGACTCCTAATCTTAAATATTCCCAGATTTTATGTTACATGATATCCACACCCAAAACGTCCAATCTTTGAATTCTTGTCGGTAGGGTCAAGCACGCCTATGACATCTTACCGAGGAAGATCCTATCGTAAAACACCAGAATGTCTTGTTAACCAAATCGTTGTGCAACGTATATAATACATTCCCTTTAAACCCCGACAAGGAATCTGGTGGATCCATTCGCGGAAGCCCTAGACTGCGCCCTTGCGGGCGCAGTGTTTCAAGCTTTTACCGCTATGCTGCCTTCGGCAGCTTACAATTACTTGCTGCAAACTTCATATACCCCGGTGTGTCGTGGCGCGGTGTCTATAAATTATGCGTATTTTTATTAGGCGTACGCAACGCATATTAAAATCAATAAATCAGATGAAGCGTAATCGCGCTAGGCTCAAAGAAGATTTGAACAAAGTTAAGTAACTCGAAAAACAATACTCCATGACTTATGTTGATTTATGAGATCATTTGGCCTCCAATTCAGGTGTTTGGCTGTTACGGCTCCGCATGTACTGATGATTACAAACGAGCAGGGTTTATCAAGGCTCCTCCTCGCCGTCCGATCTGCGTAACGCGTAACGCGTAAGCGTTGTCTTTACAAGCCTAGAAGTGGGCCGTGCTCGAAGTCGGCAGATGCGGAATCAAACAAAGGATATCGGCCTGGTGTAAATAACCATTGTAGTCGAAAAACATTTTGAATAACAATAACAAACGAGAAAGCCTGTATCCTATCAGTAATTTGTGTTTATACTTCAAACACAAAGTCGTTGTGCGTAACTTGCGTAGCGGCAATTGTTTGCTGATTATATAGCGACAAATCGGAATCGATTCCATACACAATACGATTCGATACACAATAACGCACTGTCCGATTTCACGCTCCAATCAAAATAACTGTCACCAGAGCTCAACTCACGAATTATTGTAAGCACGGGAACGTGGCTTGTGGCGCTTATTGATGAAAGAACAATACAATTTGGAGGAGGAGAACGTGTAATTGCTCGCCTAATCTTGAAAATATACGGTGTTTGGAATATTTGGTAAATTTAATACCAAACTTAAACATTTAGAATTTCTTTGCTACCCTCCGGGAATAGCTTGGTGACCCACTGGTTGGAAAACACTGCACTAGACTAGACTGAAACGTAAGACCTGCTAGCAAAGCTAGCAAAACGGCAAGACTATTCACCAAGCCACACAAAGCTCGGGATGCAATCTAATATCAACATATACGCTTTGCAGCATGTGTTAACAATGTAATTCACTGCTTAAAATTTATAATGTGACAACAGCTGACAAATAAAGAGGGTCTGAGTATGTGTGCGTTAACATTGATGTGTATAAACTGGAAGAATTTGTGGAAAAAGATTTGAAAATTTGCGTGCACAATTTCAGGCCTTTTGAGATATTGGAAGGCTAGGAAAGAATTTTTTTACCCTTCATTGTTACATGAGCCTACGGCATAGGATCTTCAGAATTCTTCGTTATTTACTTAATGCTTTATGACCTGGTCATTACCTTGTTTTTTGCCCCCTATATATATATACATACATACAGCCCCAAATGCTCAAGTTATTTTTAGAGCAATGTAACTCCCCAGTTGCAAAATCTGTCACTGGAATATATGTTCATGCTCATTGATTTCACAGACGCGGTAATTAGGATTCTTGGTTTTAAAGAGCTTCTTATGGAGGTACAGAACTGCAATATACAATGAATAATATATTCATGCTGAAATGGACCCGAATATTTTCGCCTGAGAGTCGTCAGGGGTAATCGTCAGCAACTAGTAGAGAATTGGAAAGAACATTGTATATTGACAATCGCATCACAATATTTGACGTCACCAGCATGGGATGACATCTCAAATAAGATAACGTAGTTGAAGCGTAGTTGCAGTTAAAATTCTATTCGATCATGCCAATAGCATTTTTCATGTTCGCTAGAGAGCATTTAATCGTATTGACACATTTGAGAGTGGATCGTATCAGGTGTCATTTGTCTTTGGCTTTGTTATGAAGGGACGAAATTTCCAATCTTTACAGTATATCACATCTTTTGCGTCGAGTGGACCTGGAAGCAGGCACTAAAATAGTGTGAACCGCTTCATCCAACACATTTTCCAATCCTTGTCGTGTCAACGCAGAACATTCGAGATATTTTGTTGCCTTTATATCTTTCGCCACTGCCAAACCTTGCTGGAATCTAAAATGAGAGCGTAGTCGTATAACTAATCATGGAACAAGCATAATTAGTCAAAAAGTTCGACGTAAAGTAGAAGTTAGTTTCGTCAGCGACAATAGTACTTCTGGGGGGGCATTACAAAACAATGCGGTAAATCAGAATCTCCGCCAGCGGTAACGAGCTCTCTCGAATGCGATTACCGCATAATGTTAAAATTGGTATTTCAAAACATTTTGCGGCCAGCTCACGCAAGAGCGCTTTGAACTCACGTAAACTCTCGTAATTCCAGACGCAACACAACGTTTCGCAATCAACGCGCTAATTTGTGATTTCGCCAAGTCGATAATCTCAGTAAAAGATGACATCAAATGAGGGTTTATAATGCTGTGTGGTCAGCAACGATTTGTAATTTAGCTGCGATAATCTTTCACACACAGGGAAATGGAAATACCCTAATTGATTGTGGTATTTGCTCCGAAGAGAACAAAATTACAGGCGTATGGTACATTATAGTTTGTCTGCTTTAGGCCGCTGCGTCAAGTATCAAGCGTGCATTGAGTTTTAACTTCACATGAGGATAATACAGTTGGAGCAATACATGTATAACATTCTGGAAACATGGCCCTGATCGTAATTCACAACGACTTTATAAGTCTACCGAATCGGACTGAATTCTACCGTTCGGCAGCAGGCAAGGCGACCACAGGATATTCTAGATAAAGTTAAAAAGTGGATATTAAATAAATCTATTCAAGATTATAATAGCATGCTTCCTACATAGAACTCAAGCCCCCGTTATATTCATACAGGCTTTAAACGGCGAGGTAGCCTACTCAGTCCCCGCATTTACTGGTCCGTATATAAGAACTCAGTTCATAAGCGTTATATATCGCCACTGCCTTATTTCGCTTGATTTTACTAACAGTTAGGCCTACGAAATATAACCCAATTGGGTAACTTACAGGACATGCCCTTTTAGATCGATTACTGCCTCACTTCTTTACTTTATTGAAGTAGAATATTAAGATTTTGCAGTTCAAAAATCTACTATTTCCAGCGCGGATTCAACTCCGCCAGCTAGAAGCTAAGCGGTAAGTTACCGCGAGAAATCTGCGCTAATTTCAGTTTTGTAATACCGAACTTCGCGGATAGTGACGTTCGTGACGCAGATCGTTCACGTTTTCTCTCGATTCCTACGTTTTGCGGTAAGTCAATGTCAGCGGTAAAAATGCTCTCGAAGACATCGTTATTGCGGGTTTTGTAATGGCGATTGTCCGCTTCTCTCGAATTGTGACGGTAAATGTTGATTCCGCAGTGCGGTAGTTGTTTTGTAATGCCGCCCCTGATGTACCTATACTACGTACTACCTCCGCCAGGCCCGATGAAAGCCAACGATGAGACTGAAGTAATCAAAGGATTCCTTTTGTTTGGCTCACATGTTGTTGCAACATTGTATCATCATTTCAGACGTACTTTTACCAAGTTTTTGTATCTATGATTTTAGATGTAGGCCTATACTTTGATATCGAGGCGTATTTTCAGATGACGGCAGTCACTTTTCTCTCCGCGACCTCATCGAAATATTACGCAATAATCAAATAGGACTTTGGATGTTTGCGGTATTCTCCTTTACAGGACAAAAAGTAAGTGAAGGATTGTTGATGATTGCAGATAACCCTTTAGAGTCAGATTCACAACTATATATTCAACAAATGGTATCTGATTCAGTTGGTGACTTGTTTTTATAACACATTAGCACTCTTCACACGCAGGCTACGTAAGAAGCTACTATATATCCTCAATTGAAGGTAATAGCTATGGATGGAAAATACATAACAGCTAGACAGCAACATCCGTAAAGGAATGTATTCGCTCCGCACTATACATGCACTACTCATATGGTAATTGTTTCTCTGCGCTATACGGAACAAAGCCGAATTTCACATTTCTTTATGATTTTTAGATGGTCATTGTGATCTGACATCAATATTTTTGAAATTTACGGAATCACTGCGACAATAACATTCTATTAATACTAATAATTATATACCATGAGCGGTTTGGAGTGAATTTCACTATCAAGACTAAATTATGTACATTTGTACACCCATATCTCGCCATTTACATAGCGCGGGAGGCTGAGCCTCACCTCTCTTTTCGCGCTATGTAAATTGCGTTATTTTTGGTGCAAAATTGTTCAAAATTTAGTATTCCAGGAACATCGATAGCAAATACCGATCATGATTGATGTTGTAACCATTGAATGTTTCACAATCTTCCTGGCGACAGGTAAGGCACTGACTGCATCACTTGCCTCTCCTGGCCGAAATTCACAGATATCCGCTGAACGATGTGCTGTGGCAGATATGCTGGGCCGTCGTTGACTGCTTTGGAACACGTCAAACATGGGACTCGATGATAGGGTGGGAAGTGGGAAAATACAGTTATTTGAAATTTGGAGTGTGTAGGGCTGATACCAGCATGGGCTAATAGTCGCCGTGTAAATGCAACGATATGTGGCAGTCAGATCAATATACCGTAACCAAATTGCAATGGCCCTAGTTGCCTAACTAAGGGATTATATTATCATTAAGATTACATTTAGGCGATTGGACCACGACAAGCTCGTGAGTAAATGAATAGAGATCCCGAAACACTTAGCAACCAGTTACCAAACTGTTTCCTAGCCCGATGAGGCAAGCGGATAGCATAAGTCAATGGTGCTCGAAGCCTGGGGAAGAAATCAGAACAACATATGTATGAATGATGTCGAGGAAATCGCGCATAAGTGAATAAACAACATAAGCACGAGTGCAAACTTACGAAATCGGTGCGGTTCCTTCCGCCATTAGTTTTTGAATTGTCGCATCATCGTCCCTCAAATCGAGTTTGTTTCCCACAAGAAATACGAGGGTATATGGACAATGATGGGATACCTCGGGGTACCATTTGGTTACAATATTTTGCAATGATGACGGAGAAACGAGAGAAAAGCACAAAATAAAAAAGTCCGTTTGTGGGTACGATAGTGGACGCAATCTGTGAAATAATTACGGCTTTCACATATCTTTGAAATAATCAAGGGTCCATCACATTTACACCGAGGCCAAGAGCGGATGCGGCTTCTCTCTATTATTGCAATGATCGATTACGTTTAACAGCTACCGAACAGTTACTACTGGGGTGGTAGCAAGCGCGATTTCGGGAAAATTGAAGAGGGGTCGATATAGCGATGATCCCAATACCAAGGTACGGTCTACGGAAAAGGCCAGACATTTTTTCCTTGGACCAATCAAAACATTTATTACTATGTCCGGTACTGAACGACTGAGACTACCTTCACACGACTGAGTCCATAACGACACAAAATACTAAGGTCTTGAGGTCGACAATTGAAATGTTAAAACAAGAAATTAGCGAACGGGATTCTGGAATGGGATGATTTAGGGCATGAAAACAAACGTCAGCCCCACGGATACTCTGGAGCTAAAGACACACCCTAAACTCACACTATGATTTGTGACAATACGCCCGTCTTGGCCGTCGTTGGTTGCTTGCAATTAGGCCTAGTACATAGTCGAATTGTGACAGTTGTGTGCAGTGGTGTACGCATGGGGTGTTGTGGTTTGAAGTTGAAACCCCGTCCTTCTGAAATGTCTATTGTGTCTCCGATATTTACAAGCTGATTAGTAGGGCAAGTTTTTTTTATCTTTTTCAACTTTTTTTTTACAGCTTCCGACAGCTTCTTAGATAGGCTGCTCAGAATATATGTTATGTATATGAAGTTTAAAGGTTTTTGAAGGGATTTTATAGTGCAACTTTTTGAAACTGTTCTCTGTTTTTCGTGCCACATTTTACTGCAACTTTTTATCAAATTTTGCTTAAAAATGTAAAGGATTGATTTGAAAACATGCCATAAACTATTTCTAGTATCGTTCCATTCTCTTCAATTTGCATAACAAAGAGCTATATGATGGGTTAGCTGCATTTCACTGTTATCTATGACACAATGGCTTGCAAGTAAAAAGTGCAACTACCCCTGCCAAGCACGACCGTGCCTGAACATTATGTAAATACATGTAATTTTTAGCGGTTTCGCCAGACCTTGTGCCGTTAACTCTTGAAAAGAGGCACCGGAAAAGTCTTCGAGTTCAATAAATATTCTACTACAATGGATGTTGTATTGAAACCGTCCGTTAAATGGTGAAGTATAAAATTGTACAGCTCTGCAGGAACTAGTTTATGCAGCGGAGACTTTCGAGTATCTCATACCCTTATAAATTATAAATGCAATTTTACTGCAACATTTGTGAAAATTAAGTGCAACTTTCTCGCGATTTTAGTGCAACAAAAACTTGCCCTGGAAATCAGGCAATTGCTATCACCTTTTTGCATTTCAAGCGAACAATACGATAACACGATGAACACGCTGATAGAGAGCAGCAGATGTCAGGCTGATTTGCAGTAAATATATATTACAATACTTTGGTTTTGTTCTTTTAATACTATTGTTAATGAACAGTTTGTCCACCGGTATTCTATGATAACGTTAGGCAGTTAAGATGTGTAATGCGGTGGATTTTATATTTTGTGACTCAGCAAACATTTGGGGTCGCGTAACGCTTGCATGTGAGTTCGCCACATTAGTAAAGGTTGAGAAACGCTCTATGCCTTGCGAAAAACGTGAATATTCCACATCTTGACAATTTATGCCAAAAAATCCGAAAGCATGGGTTAAGAACATTCTCTATGTAATGTGAACCGTTTCGAAGTGGAAAACCGAATCTGTCGGGTTAAACACGCATCCCACCTGTCGTAATCCTCTTTGCTAGCTGTATCCCAAATGCTGAGACTGATTGGTCGGCCATCCACCATAACCTGTGTTGAAACGGGCTCGGATAAAGTCGAGGTACATTCTTTGGGAAAAGCGTTTGTCTCGTAGCTGATAAGTAAACTCGTCTTACCAACAGCTCCATCACCTACTACCACGCATTTGATTACCTAAACGCAAACGAAGCAGGAAATATCTCCCTCTTATCCGCTGATTAATGCGTGGTGCGATGCAATATTCTGACACTCACCTGCTGCTGCATTTTACTACTGGAATGGAAACACGCGACAAGTATTTATTTATGAAACTGCCTACTACGCTCAGCTTGAATTGAACTGTGATGAATCCCGCAATATTGATTATAATATAAACATTACACCCCATGAGCGTATAGCCCACACTTCGACGTAAAAATAACATAATATGCATTATACGAACACACTAACTCTGTCGACATGAGGTTGGTCTCTATACTCATACAGTATATAGTGGAGAAATTAAATACTTGAGGACACATGGGTTGTTCAGCAGACCCAAATGGCAACATCAATGATGAAAATATTTCCATGTAATGGCAATCCGTCAAGATATATATTACCGAATAAATGGCGTGCCAACACCGCTGGAGATACAAACAAGTATAGTAATTTTGCCTGAAAACGAACATAAGCTGACTCATTCGATATGGAGAAGGTCAGCTGTCAAATAGTTCATTCAACGCTTTTTCACGGTCTTTGCTTATAAAAAATTAATTTCGCCCTCTTTGGTATTGACTATTACATGCAATCGAAAGATAATAACAGCGATATAGTGAAAAATGATGTAATCTGCTTGTCAAAACCTTGTCCCTCTCTACCAGACAACTAGACTATTTTCAGTTTTTCCAAAGTAGATTAGAATTGTATAGCTACACACTTTTTACAAATTCGACTAATATTAAAATTGTAACTATACCTAAAAAATTCAAAATTAACTAAAGTTTCATTACGACAAATGTATGCCACTCAACTGTAATATTGGGAACCTTATTCAATGCTGCCTTTTCGATACTAGATATTTTTGCGTGGTTCTATTGGAGCTTCTGCAAGACGAAGCTCACAAAGTCATGTTTAAGACGACTAACTTGATCAGAGGTCTCAAACACGCGGCCCGCGAGAGCATTTTGTGCGGCCAGCGACGGCATTTTGGAATTTCAAGTATTCAACAATATATATTTTTTTAGATATAAGAAATTAAATTTAACGCTAAAAGTACTTTAAAAATCACCGAAATCTCATCAAACTTCATTATCACATCACTTTTAAAAGCTATCATGCGGTAGAGGATCAACTATTGCGTCACATTTCTAGTTCATGACGATAAAAATTGACCCGTTGATGATTCGTGACCGAAAATTGTGATTTGGTTTGGCGCGACCTTCTCGTAATATTATTCGATTTCGGATTGACTGGGTGATTAAATAAAAATGACTCGAGTTGAGTCGGGTCGAACGTTAAAATCAGAGAAGGACTTGGAACTCTGGAACTTGGAACTTGGACTTGTTAATCCTACGGACGTAACAATCTATGCAACTGTCATGGGGAATAGTAATATATCAAAAGGTCGTAGCTTGCGTTGCGTAGGGTATATAGCTATCTAATCAGGCCTGTATGGCAACCATTGACATTATATGACCCCGTGACGTATAGTTGGTTACATGTTTGGTGGTGTTGTTGTTCTCTTTGTTTATGTTATTATCGGTGGCGAGTAGCGTAGTAGTACGCTATACAGTTGTAACCTATAGTAACACCTATGAATCATTCGTCGATTGGACATTTCTATTCCATTGTTTTAAACCATGGTCCATAGACCCCATCGGGGTACGAAGCACCACATCAGGATGTGCGAGATGCAATATGGAATTAGGCATATATGCTGGAAAATAGTCTTCGCGCTACGAGCGATTTTATGTGAATCGGCTTTCTGATTTTAATATAGGTACCATGAGAAATTGTGTTAAAAATGGACTGAGGCTACGAGAAATCTCATTAGAGGCACAGGGGGTACGATCGCTAAGATGCAGTGCCATTACTATGACTCAATAATAATTGTATTCTAGTTGTTATTGATATGTTCCAATACTATTCGAAGGCAAAAGCTAACGCTGATTTAATTTGAATTTGGCAATGACAATAACAATAGCCTATACTCACCACGACTTTATCAAAACCAGGATTACGCTACACCGCTCAAATGCTCTGATATCAGATCAATCTTCAGTCGATTTTAAAATATTCTACATAAGATTGTGGCACGTCAAAGGTACACTACATGCAATATTATAACCCGACAGTTTTACGATGTCATGGTGCCTCCTCTCGTATGATGTCTATAAACTCATTAAATAGAAAAATTATGCCCGGCACAAAAACAATTTTATTCAAATATTTGAAAATGTGATTTTTTTCGCGTCAAGCGTGAATAATGCAATAGTAAATTACATTTCCACGATGTTTGTAGAATGCCTATATCTGCAACGTCCCGTCAAATAGATGCCTACTTTGATATCATACATTTAATATCCCTAAGTTGACGACCTATCGCTTCGAAGTATCAAAAGTCATTCACAAATATTTTCCCAATAGTTTGCCTCCTGTGTTTGATGACTTTTTCATGCCTGCTAAAAATGTCCACTCCCATTACACGAGATCCTCGTCTAAACGAAATATCTACTTACCCCCACCCAATAGCAACCTAACTAAGAGGTCCATCGACTACTCGGGACCTATCATCTGGAATGCATTACCACCACATATCCGTGAATTGACTTATAGATTCAAAAAAGCCCTACTTGATCACCTCTTGTCGGTACACTAACACTGTTGCCCTACCTCGCCCAGACATTGCTTCATTGATCATTTGCTACCATCGTTTAATTTTTCTTCTATCTTATTTTTTTTTTAACTACCGTAACATTTTTTACAGCCAGACTGTTTAGAGTCAAGTGTACCTGTTTGATGCTGGTGTGATCAGACTAGATGACCTTCACGGTCTTATCGATCATTCCTATCTAATACCGAATACTGTGCATGCATATTTTCTGTACCACCACCACTGCCGTACGTGTTATGTATTTTGGTTTATGTATTTTGGTCTCTCTCTCTCTAAGATTGATGCTGCGGCCCGCGGCGTCATGAAAAACTGAGAAATGGCCCGCGAGCACATTTGAGTTTGAGACCTCTGAACTTGATTGTGATTGTTTGGTATTCTTTGAAATAAATATGACTTTGCTATTTGTATAACCTCTATTATTCAATCAAGTGTCACTAAATTGCACTGTCGCAATTTTAGCAAATTTCTTGAAAAGTCTACGTAGATTTCACATATAGCCTACCTTGTCCGAAACTAGTAATACACTTCTTTTATACAGTTTCGTACAATACTTGCATCATTTTGACGTACATCCTATAACGTCCCTAAGTAGACCATATCTCTCTATTACGATACCGTGCAGAGAAATAAGCTCCAAAATTCTGAATCAATTCAAAATTTGATATTTTATTTCTATAATTAATGAAAAATATTTGAACTTGCTTTATTTTGGGATTGAGATGTGGGAAATTGTAATATAATTAGCGGACCAACAGGAAAGTTGCCATGGATCGGCACCGGTCCGCGGAACTGCGGTTGAGAACTACACAACTACTGATCTTGTTGTCCAAGTCTGCCCTCTACAACCGCAAGGATAGGTTTACTCCGCCACCAATTAAACTATTTCTCAGAGTATATATTAATAGCTTGATAATAAGATGCCGTACATTTCAGTATACCTCACGAACTTGCAGTAACATTTTAGGAACTACAAATATGCAATCGCAATCACCAACCGCTTTCAGCGAGAGTTTAGTAACCCTACTATTATGATTGACTCCATGATAGCTCGATTGTAGTAACAAATCGCGGTGTTTCGATATGTATAGATGCCGGGACGTATCAGTCATTCGGTATGTTCAAGCAGCTGTATTCATGCACCCACCTTTATACATTTTCGCTTGGTGTATTTCCTGCTCTTTTTAAATGCTATCTATGGATATATTAACTCAATCAATAACATTACAAAGTATACAGTAAATAGCGGGTAACCGGTTTATTGGTCGAGATTAACTGCCATAACGTATGAGTATCAGCATGCACATTGCACATGACCTCGCATTAAAACTTATATGATTGATATACATAAAATTACGCCACTGATTTTACCATTGTTTCCCAATCTAAGCTAAGCTAGTGGGAATAAAGCATATGTATCGATGGAACAACGGCATTGAGATGAAAAGAAATGACCTAGCGGCATTTATATTGAGCATCGAGCCTGTCTCGGTGTTTCGCCGGAGTTCACGACACTCACACCTAACTCATACATATGATTTGTGATGACACGCCCAGAGATTTATTATACTGCTACGAGGTAGTGGCGCGTGAAACGTCTAAACCTGATATACAGCACGGCAGGTGTTCTTATAATCACACTAATGTACGACGTACGTACCAGAGATGAGCGGATTTGAAATTTCTATGTCCTAATCCAATCCAAATCCGAAGCTTCAAATCCAAATCCTAATCCAGAACTTTTTCATATTCAAGTCCATGTCCAATCCTAATCCGATTCAAACTTGAAATTCAGAAAAAATGCTAATTTATGCAAGGGAGGGATTGGAAATTTTTCTTTCACAACCAACGATTCTCTTGATTTAAGATAACTTAGCAGAGGCTGCACCTCTCATGTTCATTTGCACCGAGTTTACCTTAGTATAGTGTACCATACGTGCATTAATAACTGATCTGAATAAAGTTTGTCGCCATTCGCCACCCGACATATCAATCTCCCAGAAAATCGGCAAATCCAATCCAAATCCTAATCCACCCAGAAAAAAATGTTCTAATCCTAATGCAATTCAAATCCGACAAAATTTCACAAATCCTGTTTTTTCAAATCCTAATCCTAATCCATGCTCATCTCTGGTACGTAGGCCTACTTACGCAATGACGCGCAAAGCTAATAGGCTGCTTCTGACGGATTAATGAGCAATGGCGTTTGAAAGAACTTTTTCATATTCAAGTCCATGTCCAATCCTAATCCGATTCAAACTTGAAATTCAGAAAAAATGCTAATTTATGCAAGGGAGGGATTGGAAATTTTTCTTTCACAACCAACGATTCTCTTGATTTAAGATAACTTAGCAGAGGCTGCACCTCTCATGTTCATTTGCACCGAGTTTACCTTAGTATAGTGTACCATACGTGCATTAATAACTGATCTGAATAAAGTTTGTCGCCATTCGCCACCTGACATATCAATCTCCCAGAAAATCGGTAAATCCAATCCAAATCCTAATCCACCCAGAAAAAAATGTTCTAATCCTAATGCAATTCAAATCCGACAAAATTTCACAAATCCTGTTTTTTCAAATCCTAATCCTAATCCACTTACTTACTACTTACTTACTACCTACTTACGCAATGACGCGCAAAGCTAATATAGGCTGCTTCTGACGGATTAATGAGCAATGGCGTTTGAAAATCAGATGTTTGTGCTATGGCGAACCTGGCATAATATCTCTTCCTGTTCACAAATGTTCAGTTTATGTCATATAGTCCTTGTACAAATGAAAAGTTATCGTTCTTTCACAGAGAAATCGATTAGATATGGGAAGTAGTCGATTACGATTACGATTACTGCAGAATTTTTTCGAATGTAATCGATTGCGATTACGATTACTTGAGATTATACAACTACGCTATCTCACCACATAAATTGCTTGTATCTCGATTTGAATGCGGACATGCTCGACGACTGTCGGACAGCCGGCGAGATGCTGATCCACACTACAGGTCCGGCATACTTGATAGCGCGCTGCGTTTTCTTTTATTCCGACCTAATCATTTGGTATAGTTGTTCTTCGAGGACACGCGTCTGTTGTGGTTGTGTGCTTTTGATTCCGAGGTGTAGTAGTCGTTGAAATTTGAGGAACAATGACCGCAATGGAGATGATACATAAACTTGGCAATTTCTAGCTTCCTCATATCTTCTATGTTTAGTACACCAAATATTTTGAGTAGCGATTTATCAGTTGCACATCTAGGCCCCCGTGGGTGCTTGGCAATAACACGGATGATTTGATGTAGTAGTTGTTGCAGCGGGTCAAAGGTATTATTGCATGCAGTATCCTAACAAAGAATTCCGTACTGTAAATTTGATTGGAATAGATGTTATCGATCAAATTATTATGTGCTTCGATAAGATCGCAGTTCCAGGACCTTAGGAAGCTTAAAAGAGCATGAAATTACACCAAGCGAAAACAAATGCACGCGGGCGTATGAATATCGCAAAGCGATACATACATTACTCAATTGACTAGAAACCGATACTTCCCTGGCGGTTATCGAAAACACCGCGATTTGTTGCTACAATTATAATCGATTTCTCGCGCCGCTGGTCATATAATATAGTACGAGCCACCGTCCTTTGGCGGAAAACGAGGTCAGGTTATGTGGTGGTTGCTGGTTTATATTTCTTGGAAGTTAATGAAGATTAGTCAATGATCGTTAAATGTATACCTATGCATAGTATTATTAGGCTATCATCAGATCATTTGAGGTCGTTGTACACCATAAGTTTACCAACGCTCGCTTGCACCACGCGTGGTTTGAAAGTGCCAAGGATTTGGAATGGATCCGGTCTCTCGTATTTCGTACTATATCGCTATTGTTGTCTTTTGAATGCATAACGTAGACAACTTCAAACATTGTGAAAGTGAAAGTTTATGATTGTGTGAACCCTGACGAAACAGCGAGCCGTGAAACGATTATCTGATGCCAGACTCCATTGAATAGATATCTAGTCAGTTAATTTTTGTTTTCGGGTGGATTACAATTCTTCTCCGTACCACAAGCGATAATGGCTGGTGATTTACTCGGTAATTTATGACCTTGGGACTGTCAATCGCACATGAAAATGTATGTATCATATTTGTTTCGATTTAGGATTTTGTTGCCCATGCCCAATTTTCGATGTGTACCACTGCCTGAGTAGGCGACTCCATGATAGTGCACATTATTCTATCATACATCGTGGGCTTGTTGACGCTTATATGGCGTATGTTTCTAATATTGTCAATATTACAGAATTTAATTGCAGTCCATTCAATACCAAGATTATTTCGCGAAAAGAGCGAAAATTTGTAAAGATTCCAATTCAAGGTCGCCGGTTGAATGGCTAATTGAATATAACAATTATTGCTGAGCCACACGACGTGTTTCCTACGTTCCAAGAGTAGAATGCATATACAGGTGGGTTTTGAAGGTTGTCTTGCGCCATGTATTGCTCATCGGACAAGCATGAGATATTTTCTGGTGATATGCTTTGTTTATATTTAGGCAATCAAATGCGTGATTGTAGGTGATGGAACTGTTGGTAAGACGTGTTTAGTCTCCACCTTCATGACCAACGCTTTCCCCGGAGAATATATTCCGTCTTTCATCGTCGACTATTCACCCCTTGTCACAGTCGATGACCGGCCAATCCATCTCGACATTTGTGATACAGCTGGCCAAGACGATTTCGACAGGTGGCGCTCGTGTATATAACTCTTCGGCAGTTTTCACGCGTTTGAAATGTGCATTACCGCTGCGCATGCTTTTCGATTCCGCTTTCCATTTCTAAAAAGGTCAAAATGCATAACGAATTCTACCAATCGTACTCTTGCAGTGTTTCTGCGAGGTAAATTGTCAAGGTATTCACTGCTTACTTTTTCGCTTAACACATGAAACGGGATGTCAAACAAATGATATGGGGCAGGGCGCTGTCAAACATAGCCTACAGCCCGCGGGCCGCATCCGACCCAACAGACGATTTCATCGGGCCTGCCAAGCAAGGCTGAGTAGATTTAAAACTGCTTGTATTATCCAACA
This sequence comes from Botryllus schlosseri, assembly GCF_051294905.1. Taxonomy (NCBI): domain Eukaryota; kingdom Metazoa; phylum Chordata; class Ascidiacea; order Stolidobranchia; family Styelidae; genus Botryllus; species Botryllus schlosseri. The sequence continues at coordinate 19,722,689 of NC_137249.1, forward strand.
CCCTTCTGACAAAATTTGGAAATCAAATCTTACTAAGAGATACTTTCAGGAAAATAGTTTCTAAAGACGCCAATTGTCAAACATGTTCGTCATCTTCATCGACCATATCATAACGATACGACGGAAGTGTTGCGGTTTCACTTTAGTCACAATTAGGTGACGGACAAGGTCACCAGTCGGTGAAATTGAAATCAAATTCATAGAATAAGGCAAAAAAGAGCGCTCTGGTTGGAGTTCAAAGCTGGAAAATGGTTCCAAAATATTTTTTTCACAGAGGTGAAAACGTCAATGCGAAACTGTTGTATGCCGGTTTCATGGAAATATAATACTTACGCAAAGTATATAATTCAAATGTCTATCGTGGCACTGCTCTAAAACTTCTGACTCGTAATGCCCACGGCCTCCAGAGCAGTCCAAATGTTCTTTTAATTAAAATAAATCAAGTTTCACCGTCTGCGTTTCCAGTCACATCTCTTCTATTCCTTACAGCAGTGTTGGGATCAAGTCACTACCTTCGAATCACGAGTCATTTCGAGTCATTTCACATTTTGACTCGAGTCAAGTCAAGTCAATCGAATTTCGACCGTGACTCGAGTCAAGTCAAGTCACTCGATTTCTGGAGGTGACTCGAGTCAAGTCGAGTCAAGTCAAGTCACGAGTCAAGTCACAATTCAAGTCAAGTTGCCTTTTCGAAGTATGAGGCATAATTACGTCATTGCATTTTGATACCTGTGTGAAATACAGATTGAGTGGTCATTGATTCTGAACTGATGAACGATTACAGAGTTAAATATGCATGCAAGAAGGCGCTGTATCACTCACAATATGCGTAGAACTGTTAAAATACGTAAGTAACTGCACAGCCTCAGTTCATAGTTACCAGCAAAAATAGAGAATAGAGAAACGAATTGCTAAGATGTAATATATTATCCACTTACAAATTGATATGATACAATTCGAGCCTGCGCCAGTGGTTGAGGACTATATAAAGTATAAAGTATATTCGAATTCAATTTCAATAAAACACGAGGTTTGGTTAAGGTGAGAACAGAAATAGACATTTGTCTATTTTATTACTTTACTACTAGTTTACGACAGCGTAAGCTGTAAGCCTCGATTACTTCGTTTGCGGTCAATTTATTTGTGAGAGAACAATGGAGGCTCAGTGAAAAGCACGGCCATTGAATGATTGGTAGCTGTCACGGGTTACACCAGCGTTTCGCGAACAATCCGAACATATGCAAGATACAGTGATTTTTATCGACACCGATTACTTGATGACTTGAAATTGACTCGTGAATTTTGCTCCGAGTCACGAGTCAATCCACATTTTTGATACGCCGAGTCAAGTCAAGTCAAGTCATTTCAGCAAAGTGACTCGAGTCAAGTCAAGTCATACGAAAAAGTTGACTCAAGTCTGACTCGAGTCAAGTCATGACTCGAGTCATCCCAACACTGCCTTACAGCGCTTATACCCACGGCCAATGCCACTACAGTATAGAGCAGTGGTTCCCAAACGGTGGGGACCAATGGTTTTTGGTTGAGAATAGACACATTTGTTCAAAATTAAATACAGGACAGTCTACATATTCACGGAGACACATGCCCAATTACCGTTACCAGTTAACTGCTCTGGAATGTGTGTAACCTATCGAAAATTATATTGCGTGTTTTTCACAAAACATCATTTCAACTCTGGATGGCCAATGATGGCGTCTCAAACGCATCGAGCACGACTAGTTTGACGTGAAATAACGCTTTCGCGAAATTTTGAGCGTTAAAGGTATCGGTTCACAATACGTCTTATGTTGTACTTATAGGCGATTGTCTGGCGTATGGTGTGGCTGTGTGTATTATCCAGCAAATTGGTGCTATGTGATGACAAAAGTATTGGGTAACGTGAGGAACAGGATCGTAACTGCCGCACCTCCAAATGCCCAATTGGGGGGGGGGGGGGGCAAGCTCGAAGAGGTCCGAACTAATTTCGTGAATTAACCCAAATTAAAGTCTTTTTTTGAAAATTAATGGCCAGTTTGAAACTCAGTTTCAAAAATTAGACCTGATCGAGGGGCCGAATAATTTTGGCAGTTAATGGGAGATGGCTACTCTCGAACTCGCAATATGCATCTTCGTGACTAACGCAAAATGACTAAGGACATCACAAAGGTGCTATGTTTAAAAATATATACAGTTACCGTAATATAAGTCTATACTTCGGCTGTATAAGGCTGTACGTACAGGGCCATTGCTCCCTGTTGTTATGACTATTTCACTCGTAAAATTCACGCAAACACATTCTACTCACTACTTTACAATACTGAATCAGGGTATAACTTCATAATGTCTGCCTAAGCCTTTCTCAAGTTGAAGCTGTTATTCCCAGAAAATTCTTGCAACAAAGAGTTCACGATGACAAAAAGGTTGATAACCACTGGTGTAGAGTGTTGATTATTTCACAGATTGCGACAAATGTTCTTTTATCCTGGAACGGACGTGTTTTTGCTGTGTTTTTCTCTCGCTTCTCCGTCTTCATTTCAAAATATCGTAGACAAATGGCATCCCGAGTTATCCCATCATTGTCCAACTGCACCCGTAATTCTTGTGGGAACCAAAGTTGATTTGAGAGACGATGATGCGACAATTGAAACACAATTGTCAGGAAGAACCACGCCGATTTCGTAAGTTTACCCTTGTGTATTTGCGGTTTATATACGCTCTTTCACGATCCATTTAACATCATTTATACATAGATTCTTGGATTCTAGTAGGCTACTGCCTTCCAACATCTTAGATTTATAAGCAATCAACTTAGTGACGTCGGGCTAAAAGGGACTGTTTGGTCGTTGAAACAGAGTGACAGCTTGCTAAACGTTATGTGGTCTGTGTTGAATTATTCACGCTATCCCGTTCGGTACAGGGCCAGTCATGGAGTAATTTTTAATGCAATGTGCTGGATTACGACGACTGTAACATTGTCAATTAATCGTAAGTGTGGTCAATTAATTTTGAAAAACATTCGCAGTGTATATGGCTTTGCGTATATGAGTTGTGGCTTTGTAAGAACACTCGACCTTTTAGTTTTACAACGCCTACAAAGCATACACTGAGCAGATAATGGTGCGCTGTATCAAATTATTGACTGTGGAAATGCCGGATGCACGGAGCTCACCACTCAAAACTCACAAATAACGAATTTTGTAACCACTTATATTTATGAAAACCCGCTGCTTGGATTCAAACGATTTTTGATGGTGCAAGACGTGACAGTCCCGATTAATATAACCGATGTTTGGTAGGCCTAGTGCTGACAAAGTCAACTGACATTGAACGTTACTGCGACGCGACGAAGCCTTGCGTAAGGAATTAAAGAACTGAAACTTTAACATTCTTCAAATCATATATCAACTCATTGCAATTTGGCGTTTGCTGATATAAGTTACAAGTAAAACGCTTGCTTTATTCGTAACTGCGGCTCGCAATATCCGTATGGAGTACAGGTCTTTGCCGTGTGATATGTTCAGAGGTTGTCAGTAACGAAGTACTTCTACTTTTTGAAGTACTTTAAGTAGATTTTGCCTACTCGTACTACTTATTAAGTAGTTATGATTTTAGACTACTTCTACTTCTTGACAGTTTTCAGTTTTTTAGGCAAAGATAGGCGTACAATACCTACTTACTTACTTACTTGTGAACCACCACTCCTACTTCTACTTGAGTAGAAATTCCGGCGTTACTTCCACTTCTACCTGAGTGGCGAGGGTGACTACTTTTACCACCTCTGGTTATGTTACTAGAACCATTATTCGTTATGGTAGAATTTCTTGCTGAAATAGTTTCAATTCCCGATCTTCCCGCAGGGGTCACTTGACGTAAGACTTTGACAGCCTTACAAGGCCATTTCGGTACTTCCCTTGTTCAGCGGCATATGCATATTATGCGCACATGCCATGCATATGCACAGATCGTGTGTATGTGTATCAGGAGTCGGTGTATAAGCCCCAAAAACATAAAGGTGAAAAATATAAAACGTCTCATAAGTGTGTCTTCACCATTTTACACTCAATATTTGAGTCTGCAGCCAGTCTATCGTTTGGACACCACGCCAGCATGCGTCGCAGCTCGAACGAATACGGATAATGAGGACGACAAATTGTCAGTGATGAAGCTGTGCAATCATATAATAATATAACATGGTTATATATCAAGAAAAGACCAGAGCAAGGAAGTTAAATATAATTATGAATAGTCGTGATTGCATTTCCATGTAATCGTTTAGTCGCAAACGTGGCATTACGGGATATATGAATGGCACGTATGCCCACATTTTCAACCGAATGGTATATACATAAACCATATATATTTCACATTACAAGTAGCGGTATCTTGCCGCCCTATTTTTAGGTCCTGTTTTATGTGTACCATACTAGTCATATCAGTCAACGAACTTTCAGCATATAATTAATTCACAACACATAGTTCGGTGCGTATAATGCGACATTTGATGTGGCATGCGAAGGCTCTATAGCAGAGGTCTCAAACCCAAATGTCCTCGCGGGCCAGTTTTCCAGTTTTGACGACGCCGCGGGCCGCAGCATATATAGGGGTATTATATGTCTCTCCAAGTAGGCTTTAATTGACGGGATGGAATTGTCCTACTGAAAGTGAGCCGATCCAGCAGGCTGACAATAAACACACATCGTTAAAATGGGATTTACTCCTGTATCAATTTAGTCCTGGCAGGAAAAAATCATCACATTTATAACTATTTGAATAGAATTCTTATTGTACTTGATATATATTAATTATAAAATATAGACACAATATGAGCGGACAAATGTATGATGTCATCAGTAAAGTTATCGCCTTTTGATATTTTGAATTTAACAGACTGATAATAGAGACTGATCTGATATCACAACATTTTTGGGTCGGGCAGTGTGATTCCAATCTGGGATTCGGGTATACTCATGATAAGTAGGCTATTAATCTCATGGTCAAATATCTTCGAGAATAGGAGCGGAAAAATATATAAATATAGCATCAATATATTAGTGAATGCGTCCTAGTAATAGAAATGTCGGAACGCCGAACGACCCATCGTTGGAGCGTACCACTACGGTACTCGTTCATTTGAAGTGGCCTTAATAACATGGTTCAGCGACTAAGCGACCTAAGGTGTAACTAATAAATTACCACTGGTTGTCATAACTACTTGCTTAGTTAGCGAAATACCAAACTGCGACCTTCTGATTTATTTATTCCCATGACACGCGATTAGTTTGTTGCGTCCATGGTTGTAACAAATTCACGGCATTCCGAGTCCACTCGAGTCATTTTCAATTTTCCATCGAGTCAGCCCGAGTTCGAGTAATTTTAAGAAAGGTAGCGCCCAAATCCAACTCACAAATTTCAGTCACGAATCGTCTAAGGGTCAGGTTTTATCATCATGAAGTGACAATGTGGCGAAATAGTGAATCTTACACTGCATGGTAGCGTTTGCAATTGATGTGATAGTGAAGTTTGATGAATAGTTTCAGGCCTTCAGAGCAATTTTAGATGGAATTTACACTTTATAACCTGAAAAGATATATGTGACACTTATATATTGTCAAATTATTAAAAATCAAAAATGTCGTCGCGGGCCGCACGAAATGCTCTGGCGGGCCGCGTGTTTGAGACCTCTGCCTATAGCGTAACGTTTCGAACTTAATTCATCAACAATCATTCACAAGCTTAGTTTCACTCATCATCATATTTGAATCTTGCGTTATATTTCGATCCGGTCCTGGAGACCTGGAATCCTGACTTGTCGATATAACGAGTTATTGTATGTATATCATGAGTCGGTGTATATGCCGCAAAAACATCAAGGACAAAAATAAAGTACGTCCTTGTATTTCCTTACCAAAAGCCTGACTTGACTTGAATTATGTCTGAAAATAGCTACCACACAAAATGATTTCCATTTCTGACTTGACTTGCATCGAGACCAAGAAAGAGTTTTATTGTCGCTGACAAATTTAATTTTTACCTTATATCGATTTAATTTTTTATGGGTGCACTTGCTTCATCGTTGGTGATTTCTAAATTTCTAATTTTAGATACCAACAAGGTTTGGAAATGGCGAGATATATAAAGGCAACAAAATATCTCGAATGCTCCGCGCTAACGCAAAAGGGATTGAAAAATGTGTTTGATGAAGCCGTTCGCGCTGTTCAAGTCCCTGCTAACAGACCCAAAACCACAAGATGTGATATACTGTGAAGATGGAATATTTGGTGTCTTGAGAACACCTAGAATTACCAAACGCTTTCAAACGAATTTGCAGAGTAGTATTGTCATTGCTAAAAAGCGTTCCGAACATCAGGCAAGGTCAAGATAATTACAGAAGTGATTAACTTATGTATAATGTTTTACAGTGCTATTTTCCATCACTTAGTTTTTGCAATCGAAATAGCCTATGTTACATGCTTCGTATGTTTATGAGTGAGTATTTATCCATAAATCACTATAAATACGGCGTTTACCCGTGTAAGGCCATATCAATATACTCAGATGAAATCGAACCGCACTATACTAGCGTAGAACAAACTACATCCACTGATACAGACCTTCACTGGTATAGCAACCTCTTTGTGAGTCGCCCGTGTTCACATTATCGCGATTAGCCACCGTTGCACGTTGACTATGAGTTACAAGTAATCACAACCCTGTGCATTTGTCATATCTCCATAGGGAATCATAGGTATTAGCAATATACATTTTAATGTTATTCTTGAATAATGAAATGTTGGTATAACCGAGGTACATAATATTCCTTTTGGGGGCAATAGTTGCAAATCAAAAAATTACATCAGATTTGTTTTAGTTTCAATTTTCATCAACGCCTTTTATTTTTATTTTTATAAGCTTGTAATGACCTGCGGCTCAAGGTGTTTCTCCACGAGTTTCTGCGTAGTGGAGTGATATCTCCAATGGGAACCTACTTCAAATGGTGAGGTGGCAAAATTGTCGCTGATAGATAAGCGTTTCTTCGGAGTTGGTCAGCGGTTTGATTGTCTTGTATTCGACAGCATGTTGGAATTCTGACAGTGTCAGTGTGGCTTCACGTTGCTTCAATTGATCTATCTCGTCGACGATCGCGGTAACGCCGAAAGTATAGGACACTATGCCGAAAGTAGCTGCGCAATTACAATTCTTGTACATGCTAGATCGCTGAAGCAATTATTGTGTATGGATACTCTCCCATGGCTATTATTCACTGTCCCCGATTTTTGTAAGGCATTATTAGTTCAATTGAAACACTTGATAATTGGTGGACAATGAATTGACAGAGGATGTCATAAAATTGGGAATATGGGAAGACTATCCACACCCTGCCGATGTCCACAAATCCGTAGATGGTAAATCTAAGCATATCTTTGACTGGAAATTAAGGTGAAAAACCAACTGTTTAATGGACTATAAGTTTCAACCTAAGAGCTGTCAGGCATATAATCAGCGAGATTGTCCTAGTGAGTTTTAGATGGTGCCATTTCAACATGTGTTCATTCAAAGTCATCAGTGCGTCGAGGGCGCATATCCAATATCCATGCACTGCTCAGCTGCTCATAGCTCCAGTGCAGATTCAGAAATTCGGGTTGCGCAAGGTCACAATTATGTATTTTGGATCGAAACATAAGCTTCTGTGCCATTTTCTAAGGTGGATCTAATAGCATATTTTGTGTATAACTAATGTTTCTATACATTCACTCCGAGAGGACTCACTAAGCATTCCCATAAGATTAATGCTTTTCAAACATTTGTCAAAACACATGGTTAATACAACGTTTAAAATTCTATTTACTGTCTAAAACTCAATATATAAGCCTACATATCCAGGTATTTGACATTGTTTACAACTGTATTACATATTCCCCAATACACACGCCGGGAGTAGATTACCGTAATTTTCCGAATATTGTGCGCCCCAATGTAGAATACGCACCCTTAAAATGGCGTGTTAATTCTGGGGAAATGCCTATACCTATACCCATGTATAGTACGCACCCTGTATTCGCAGTACAATAGAGTACATACATAGTTATGTTTTAGTATTCGATGTCATTCTGTTTTGCGTTGAACAATCATGACATAACGATCGCTAATCATTATACACTAAACGGCATTCTCTAACTAAACGATAGTAGATTGCAGCCAAAGCCTGCGAGGCCCGTGACGCGATAGTTCAGGCCAGCGACATCTTGCGAACGAGGCCTATTACAGATGCGATTGATCAGGCCAGCGATTATGTCGTGATCACACCGCACAAGGCCTGTTGGAGATGTGACTGTAGTGTGTAGGCCAGCGATTGCATATTGCGCACACGGCGTGTTACATATGCGGTTGTTCAGGCCTGCCGTTGACGTGGTGAATAAGCGAGGAATGCCGCGCGCGCGTGGAGCAATCAATGATTCAATTTCGCTCGCGTGCAAGCGGCAAACCAACTCAGCAGGAAATCGCTTGCTACTGTGCAGCGCAGACGCTAATTATCAACACGCTTCTCGCTAATTGGCAGCGCGTAACACTGATCACACGAATTACAGGGCCTAATGGCTGAATGTGATGCGCCATTAAAACAAACATGAAGAAAGGTGTGATTTCAAGTTATATTTCGAGGGAGATTTTCTTCAAGGCTTGCTGTACCCATGCATAATACGCACCCCCGATTTTAGGACAAAAAAATCGGGAAAATTTTGCGCATTATACATGGAAAATTACGGTATATTATAATTATTGTGAATAAGATGGCCGCCAATTTACGACGGACACGATAAATCCCCATTTGTTGCTTCATCTATGGATGTTGCATATAGACCAACCGTTATCCGAGCCTCGAGATGATGTATCTTAAGCGTCGTCTACCGAATACCTCAGTCCCCTGTTCACAAACTAAATCGACAAATCCGTTTTTAATAATTATGGGCAACAGAACTTGATCACGCTCCCCTATGGAATGCCATTCTCTAGGACAGGGGTGGGCAATTATTTTCCTCCGCGGGTCAAATGAGAAAGATAAATACGTTGGCGGGCCGAGTGAAAAATTTAGCCATATTCTCCAGCGAATTTTATTTCCAAGTGCTGCTCAGTGAATGTGTTGATATTAGGTAATGAGAAAGTGACGGTTAATTAAAAAATATCTATTAGCTGTCATGATTTGAAACAATGTTAAACTTGATACATTTTAGCTCTCTTTAAACCCATATCCACGTTCTTCTATTAAGACTCTAAAATAGTGGTTCGCAAGCTTTTTTAGGCACGCCTCCGTTTATGATAGTGAACAATTTCGCGCCCACTTATCATGATATGACAAAATATTAAAAAGTGCAACGAGAATGCTAGCAATCCCAACAGATAGTTTGATTGCATGGACAAATATGGCTGTTGATAAGAGAATTGTGAAATATAAAAGTCGGACAATACACAGAGCGACTATAAGCTGGGGGTAGGCCTATATCGCGTAGAGCACGAGAAATTTTTTCAATGAGCTTCGTCTTCGCGCCAACATTCTGATGCTTTCACGTCTCCCAGTTCGAGAACCACTGCACTGAAATGTATATGCAATAGTACAAAGCCTAATTTCTTGGTCGCTGCCTTCCGAGTAGTGTGCAGGTGAAATAGCCTTCATGTTGAGCGAAGCTTGCAGTTTTTCTGAACTTCGCCCTCCCGTGCTTTGTCATTAGACCGACTTTAATTAAAATCCTTAATCTCGGCGACATGATCGGCAAAAACTTAAAGGATGGGATTACTCCTGACTCCAGTATGCGAATATTTAGTGCTCTAAATTCTAAACCTAAACCTTCTTTGAATTTCAGTTTTCGACTTTCTGTTTTTTTTGGCATGCCCGTTAATCTTTTATGGGTGATAGATATGATGACTGATGAGTCATAAAGCACAGATCGACTTGTTTTACGAATTAGGAATTTGGAAACATATCACGTACAATGCGTAATGTGACAATGTCAACAAGGAAGGTTTGAACTTAACTATATGGAAAGACAAATTTCTTGTGACTTCAATTGCTACTCATACGTTGTCCCATTGCCTTTATTTTGAATCTGGATTACGCATGCGAGGTACATAGGCAGCGTAATCTCGGCATATTATTGAGCAGGCTTCAAAGTAAACGAATTTCCTGTTCATTTGATACAGCCTATGGTTTTAGTCATCCAAAAAGCAAGTTTTATGTTTTGAATTCCAAGCAACCTTTCGCGGGCCGCACAGAATGGCTTCGCGGGCCGCATTTGGCCCGCGGGCCGCACTTTGCCCAGGTCTGCTCTAAGACGTATAAGGTTGTCATACCATCCTGGTTTCTCAGATTTGCTCGTATGTTGAAGGGTCGATCTGATTAAACTACATTGTCCCCTTTTCTGAGATTTGTCATAATGTTACTTGTGTCCTTACTTTTGTCTCAATTTTTGGCAAGTCCGTCTATATTTTTCGATAAAAAGCCGTGACCCGTGAGGCCGCTTTCATTCTTCGCAGTACCCTGACATATACATATTCATCGATATAATGTATAGTGCCCGATCATTGGAATAGATAGGCTCGCCGCATGTACAATTCTCTGCGAGAAAGTTGTTACCGCTTCATCTACGGAGTAATGAAAATCGACGGTGTGAGGGCAATTGAAAGAAATGCTGAAGGTGATAGCCATGCTGATATTCATAAACATAGTCCGGTATATATATATATAGAGAGAGAGATCTAGCTCTGTCTGCGTTCGACTAAGAGCACCATCACCGAGGTGATGGAAGTATCCATCGAAAAACGAGAGCATCAAAGATTTCAAATTATCAATTAAATTTCCCGTGAAAGTGCTGCTTTCGAGAATGTCCTGATGTCGGTGTCGTTCCGATTGAGGCCATTGTTTAGCAGCGTTGGAGAGGGTCTTCCTTTTTCCGCTCTCCTTTCATCTTCAAACGTTATTGACTTCACGACACTGTCATTAGGTTTTCGAATTATGTGTGCAAGAAATTTAGCTTGTTGATGATCAATGAATGATGAGAGGTCTTCAGTGCGACAGATTCTACGAAGATTCTGATTACTAAATTAAAAGGCGTGATCGGCTCCCTTTCGAGTGTAGCCTCAATGTACCATTTTTCGCAAAAATTGTCTGTAACAGACATCCGAAAGAGACCATACGCTGCAGCCATATGTGAGTCGACTTTTCACGAAGGCATTCAAAAATTTTATTCTTGTACCAATCCAAACTCTGAAGTTTCGAAGCAGCTATTTATAGGTTTGGAAAGCTGCATGAGCCGAGCTGATCCTGTGGTTGATATCTGATATTCCCACATTCGTTTCGTTATAGTGAATGATACATCCAAGGTATTTGAAAGTTTTCACGTTTTCAATATGATGATTATGCAGAGAGTAGATTGAAATCGGATATGCCAGTTCTTCATTGTAGTTAAATATCATAGTTTTTGTTTTCGACTCATTAATTTGTAATCCAAATTTAGTGAGAACTTCTGAAAGTAGTTTTAGGCCTTCCTCGAGAGAAGTCTGGTCTTTAAAAAAGAATTCCAGATCGTCCGCATAGCCTGAGCCCATGTTGATAGCGGTTCCTTGATAATTTTTATCAGACATGGGGTAATCGTGATTAGTAATTGTAATCGATTACGACGATTACAGCATTTTCAAGTAATCGTAATCGCATTCGAAAAAATTCCGAAGTAATCGTAATCGACTATTTCCCATATCTAATCGATTTATTTGTGAAAGAACGATTACTTTTCATTTGTACAACGACTATGACATGAACTGAACAGTGAACATTCGTGAACAAGTAAGAGATGTTATACCACAGGGGTGGCCAACCTTCTCGGGCGAAGGACCACATGCGAGCGACGAACCATTGCGTGGGCCAGTATCCACGCGAAGCGCGAAATTTTTTCAAAGTTCAAAGGTCACTAATAGGTCAATAATATTGTTACTTGAGTATATTGCGGGCCTGCTGTATATCGCTGGACTCAGTTCGCAAGGACTGTACTATTCGGCGCCTGGACATATCGATATCGAAAGCTTTGGTCAGCATGCGTCAATCATTTTGTGCCTAGGTTTCAGCATCGACGGTCTTTCTGCGACGCAAACGCAAGGTCGCATGTTGGACGACTCTTTCTCTCGTAATTGCGAATATAGATATACTCAATCTGGTATATTAGGTGTTCTTTCATTCTCAGGAGGAGGTTACAATATTAAAAGCAAGAAATCGAGTGGGAACATATTGTGGGAAGCGTGAAGAATAAATTTAGTTTAGATGAATCCGCCGCAGAATATTCTGCTTTATTATAATGAACGAAGATCTATAAAAAATGTGACGGGCCCATGGGTCTGCCGATGCGTCGGAACTGATATTCTAGTGGTCACATCCCAAGTGTTGCGGCCAGACAAATCAAATTTTTGGTTGGCCTTGCAAGTTCACAATCCGGGCAACCCATTTTTGATAATATTACTAATTTCGAAAATAACCTCGCGGGCCACTTAAAACCTTCTCGCGGGCCACTAGTCCTGTAGAATTTGGTCTAAAAATGGCTTAACCTAGAAAAAATTCTTATAAAGACGTAATACATACTGTTAGAAAGATAATCTTACCAGCTTTTCAATGATAGGTTTTGTCACTTTTTTTACCTTGGGGAAAAAAAGTTATGACCAAAAACGTGCCAAGGGGTAAAAATTGAAATTAGGGAAAATTAATATAAAAATATGAACAAAATGCTAGCAACTAATGAATTTTCAACAGAAAAGCAGGATATAGATGCAAAAGGAATATATGAAAATAAAATAGAATTATATATCTGTTTCAGGGAGTAAGAGTGAGCAAGACAGGGGAAGGGGGGGGGGGCAAGTAGAGCTGTTGTTGTCCGTTATAACTTCATTATGTTATTGTTTACTTACTATGGTCTGTTTCATTTACCTTGCTTGTTTTTTTAGATAGTGCTTAGTCTAAAATGAAACAGCAGTTTGTGTTAAGTGTAGAAAAGGCTATCGTACTGGAGATGCACTGTGTCATTCGGGAGCTCATTTCTGCGAGAGTGATAGTACCACACCCCCTTTAGACTAGGGTTGCATTTAAAACAAAAATCAACTAAAAACAAACATGTTTAAAACAAGGCCATAATTTAAAACATGTTTTTCATTGTTTTAAAGTCATGACGTCACGAATATTCAATTGTGACGTCATAATGAATTGAAATTGACCATTGAAAATATAGGGTAAATATAGCCCCTTTGACAAAATATCTGTACTACAACTGTTGAACCGACTGTTTTTGAGGGTTCCAACCATCCCATAACGATATACGTCGGCTAAATTGGGTGTTAATTGTCCGTGTGATCATACAACATGTTTTTGGAAAGTATTTACACAATTATGGCATAATTTTATAACTTGAAAACAATACAATTTTGTTTTTTAACAAGGCTTTCGTTTAAAATATGTGTAAAAAACACCGTTTGCTTTAAATGTAAGCCTTCTTTGGACACTGCAATTAGTCATGCTTTGAAACTGAATTGTGAAACGCTGATCACAACTTTTCAGAAAAATTAAGAAAATGGCCATAAGACGTACATCCACACATCATGTCGTAATTTATTGAGAAACCATGCGAGTTCCTAGAAACGTTTGTTGAGGCTTTATCGAAAATTCGTATTTCTTCACTGGCAAATAATTTTTCTCTGAGAAATGTTATTTGGCCTGTGGGGTTTAGATTGCCACGATAGAATAATTAGACACGAGCAATCTAGGCAGCTATGGACAATTAAATAGGCTTATATTTATTTCGAAGTTCCCGGTCGACATAAGGGCAATCCTTTTCGGCTAAGGTTTTCTCGCAGGCGATCAATTGGCACACTTTTCAGAGTACCATATTGGCAAATACGTCGTATGTTTTCGAGCATCGCGGCGTGGTAATGGTCGACGCCGAAATGCCAATTTTTATTTTCTATAAATCATGCTTTTTTCGTGGGGGAAGGGTACTCATAATCAAAAATTTGGCAACATGAAATCGCACCCAGCGCGAAAAAAAATGAAAAGAGTTGCGTAAATTGTCGATGAGTGATGTATAAATAATTTATGTTCAGTCACCGACATAATTTCGGGACCCCCAATTGGACGATTTGGGGTGCGGCAGTTACGGTCCTGGTAAGAGGTCAAAGTCCGGTCGTTGTTTTCTGGTTGAGATTTTACTATTGGAAATATTTTGCGCTTCAATCGCATATATATATATAATAATTGCATGTGGTATATTCGGGGTCAAATCAAGGTTATTACAACAGCCATCGGGGAAGGGTTCATACCATGTGCTTCGAACCAGATGTACGCAATCCCAATTCCCATCTGTGATTGGCAATACGGGAAATTAATTGCATTGGGTTTTGTTTTAGTGCTTTGTGTGACTGGTAAATCAACTGGGAATGTCTCCTCGCCACCTCATCCGCGTCAGCGGTGTCTTACAAAAGCCTAGAGGTGGGCCGTGCTATAAGTCGGCAATTACGGAAAATAAGAAGAATATCGGCCTGGTGTAAATGGCCATAGTAGTCGACAAACACCATGAATACCCCAAAACAAACAAACAAACAAACTGGGAATGTCATGGAGATATCTGCCCACATTGCATTTGGTACTGCACCCGGTTATTAATTTTAACACGAATGTATTCCAAACAAAGCTCCGCTCCGCGACGATGTTGGCTGCATATGATTTCATAAATGTAGTAGCCTTAACAGCCCCTAAAGCGCGGTAACTGAACATATTTTCGAATATTCTACCAATGGGTATTGTGTCATTAGAAACATTTTGCGTTACCCGAGAAGATACATGTTGCGATTTCGTATGTAGCCACTTCCGACTAACTGTCGAAAGTATGTGACCACCCTCCCCCGACCGAATATACTTTGATATTTCTGCCACTTGAAGTAGTTTTCTCGTGTCTTAAAAATTACTACTTATACTGTTAATTGAGTAGAAAATATAGGGAGTTACTTGTGCTACTTGAGTAGCAACGCCAATCACATCTACAAACTATAGTTCAGTGGTTCTCAACCGGGGGTCCGCGGACCCCTGGAGGTCCGTGAAGCATTTTCAGGGGGTCCAAGAAGCAAAGCGAATTTACAAAATAGTTGATAACCTAATTTATAATTTTCAAATTAGGAAAATCGCGAGACAGTTTTGCTTCATTACAGTAGAACTCACATCAACAGGATGGCCGTCTGAGATTGAATATCCTGCTGCGTGGACTCATTTTAGTTGCTAAATTGCCAATAGCCCACTGATACAAATATTTGGCTGTATAGAGATGTTTTGCTGGGCATTGTGTAAAAAATAAATGGTTTGATACGTAAAGTCAATCACGGAGACTTCGAAATGTTCGCAAAAATCCGTTTTCTCCTGTGATATAGGCCTACATAACCATTTCCCCAATAACTTCAAGATGAGCTGCTGGATATGAATTGACAGGCTTGACGTTATATGTTCAATAAAAAAATTGTTTGTCAATTTTGGTGTCATCATTGTTGCGATCATACCCAAATGTGTCGTCGGAAGCGTTATGACTTACTATTACACTCGCCACCACCTTTCTTCGTTTAAAAGGATTTTCAGCACTCGTTGATATGAAATCGAAGGTGCAGATGTTAAAGACTCGGCCACGTATTTCAAAAAATGCAGTTGAATAATTAATTTTGAAATAATAAAAGTTAACCCAATTTCTACATAGATATAATGCTGTTATTTTCAAGAAAAGTAATTTTGTTGCTGTTTATCACTAGCTTACAGTTATCAGTTGCACAAGACAGATGACGATTGTAGGATATTTGAGCTAAATTTGAACTACAACTTCGGGGGGGTCCAAAAGGGGTCAGCGAATACTAAAAAGCTTGAGAACTACTGCTCAAGTTCATAGTAAAAATATTACGGCAAATCAGAAACCGCCAAAAATGTAAAGATTTTTTAGAACTGGCGTTTAATATTGCAAAACACAAAAAAAAAGCCTCGATGCCATTTAAAAACATCTCTGCCTCTGTTCAAGTATGGTATTTGGTATTTGTTGACCAGTGTAAATGTATGGGTCGAAAAGAGCTTCTGATTGGACGGTGATAGAGAATAACTTTATTCAAGTTCACCGAAAAACTCACTCATTATGTATTAGGCTACAACAACCCAGGTTTCATGATAGATGATATCAATAACAATATTTGATCTGTTGCTATTGTATGCTAACCGTGATGTCACTAACGAAAGCTGAAATTTGATTAATTCATGAAAATGAGAAAAATTAATACGGAAAAAATCTGACGTGACGGAGAAATTATTAGCACAGAATCGGATTCAGCAACCATAAATTAGCCTAAATAAATCATTAAAATTTTTGACGCTAATTTTTTTTCGAAATTCGTAAACCAGTTTTATCTCCGTCTCGGTCAACTTTTGCACCCTTAATTAACGATAAATACATCTTAATAAAGTTATGCTTCATTTTTTGCTGTTCAATTGTTAGTTTGCTTTAATGAGAGTGATATTCCAATTCATGGTGTTGTATTCTGTTACGAAGGTATCGTGTTTTAGCTTAAAATTGTATTTTAATGTCAGGCAAAATAGTGCTTTACCCCCTGGCACGTTTTTGGTCATAACTTTTTTTCCCCAAGGTAAAAAAAATGACAAAACCCATCATTGAAAAGCTGATAAAATTATCTTTCCAACGGTATATAATATGTCTTTATAAGAATTTTTTCTAGGTTGACCGAAAATTCTACAGGACTACACGGGTTGGCCGGCCCTGTTATACCAGTTACGTGATAGCACAAACGTCTGATTTTCAAATGCCGTTTCTCATTATTTCGTCAGAAGTAGCCTATAAGCTTTGCTAGTCACTGCGTAAAAAGTATCCACAGTAAATAGATATTCGATGTACGTACATTAGTGTGATTGTAAGAACACACGCCGTGATGTATATTAGCTTATCAACGCGTTCCACACGCCATAGTACCTCGCAGCAGGATAATTAATCACCACTTTGCCTAATTTAAAATAGTAACTTGTGTATTGATGTTTGGTTATGCTTAGTTAAACGCAGTTTGACCGTTGATGCTTGGCGAGCAGTAGGCCTATGTAGTAGGCTACGTACGTACACCGGACAAAGTTTTGAAATTTTGTACTCGTCAAATAAAACGAAGCATTAAACATCAACAGCTGCTGATATATATCATAACCGAGCCGTTTTTGCCGTTTCTCGTAACGGCAGCTTGCAGTACATTATCTGTATTAAGTTGAAGGCAGAGTTTTATGTTTTCTTCATCTTATTCTCATATGACTCTACTTGAAACGGGCGCCAATCGTTATTTCACAATTCTTTACTCAACATTGGGACCTGCATGCCGCCATAGCCATGGGCTTATATATCCTGTTAGCGTGGGATATAGCTAGCTAGAATCAGAACCAAAACAGCAATTCGTCCCCCAGTCCAAACGTTGGTCTTTGGCTCCCACAGGGTGATGTTTTCAAGTTGAAGACTGAATATCGCCAATAACATTGGTAATTGCATTATATTGTTATTAATTTTTAATCCTCTCTCTACCACCGATGGTCAGATTTACGTCTGGTATCTTGTTCTAATTACATTAGTGTATGTTGTTAATTCATGGCCTCCGGTCTGTTATATAATCAAAAGATATTGTTGTATCCCAAACGTAGCAGACTAAAGGAAAAACTTTCGTGAGACACACACACAAATTGTCATGTCTTTAATGCTCTGTGGGTGCCCGGGTGGCATTTGCATTGAGGGCTCAGATTGAAAGGACCCGACTATTGGTCACGCCCACCCAGCGCAGCTATTGACAATGGGCACATACCATAAGTTTCGGCCAAGGTCTTTCCTTAGTAGCACACTTCGTTAAGTCGCGTGTTGGTCGAAACTGCATATGTCTTTTGGTGTGTCGTGGCACGGTATTGACTGGAACCTAAATGCCTATTACTATAAATTAGGGTTGCATTTAAAACAAATATCAATTTAAAGCAAGCATGTTTAAAAGAAGGCCCTTGTTTGAAACATATTTTTTAAAGCAATGACGTTACGAATGCGAATTGACATTGACAATTGAAAATATAGGGTAAATATTTAGCTCCTTTGACGAAATATCTTTAATATAGCTGTTGAACCGACTATTTTGAGGGATTCCAACCATCCTATATCGATGTACGTCGGCTAAATCGGGTGGTAATTGTCCGTAGGCTCATACAACATGTTTTTTGTAATGCATTTACACAAATATGGCATAATTTTATAACTTGAAAAAACACAATTTTTTTTAAAGCATTTGTTTAAAACACTGTTTAAAACATGTTTTAAACAAAGTGTTTTAACTAACCATTTGTTTTAAATGCAACCCTACTATAAATTATGTATGCTTTTTTGTTGAGGGTAAGACGTATGCATTTCAAAATCAAGCTTATCTAGAGAGAATTTTCAAGTTAATTAAATCTAACTGAGAGCGATATCGGTGTCGATAAATAAACAGTTTATCCGCAATAAAAATGTTTTCAATCCAAATATATCTTTAATAAGATTGCTGTTACAAGACCTTTGACAGCATTTAGAAAGAGGAGGAAAATACACTAATCGAAAACAAATACATGTAGGTGTATGAATATGGCAACACAACACATACATTACTCATACGACGAATAACCGATACTTCCTGGAAGATATATGAAACAACGGATTTGTTACTAATTACAATCGAGCTGTCGTGTTGTCGAGCAATAGAGTGGACAATTGGAGTTGTTGCCGGTTACTCGAGGTCGTTACTGGTAGGCCCGTATATTTCTTGGAGGTTTATGAAAGTTTGTGAGGGACCGTGAAATTTAGGAATATATACAATGTTATATTATATATATATTCAATTATTAGTAGATCATTTGGCGTTGTTATATAGCTTACATGTCATAGTTAATGAAGTGGTTTACCTGTAGCCTACTTGCGGTCGCAGAATACGCAATTTTGAAATCCATCCGGCTCATTTTACATTTTTACTAGATCCTGTTGTCATCATTTGACTGCATTTCGTAGTCAATGTCAAATATTATGAAAGATTGTGCATGATGTAAGCCCGAGGAAAGGTTTACCGTGTACCGGGTATCCGACGTTTGTCCTTCATGAAGTAGATAAAGTCAACCTATTTCATTTTTGTTTTCGAGCAAATCGCTATTATTGTCTGTATGACCTGCGGTATTAACAAGCGATGTACTTGGTAATGCATGTCTTTTGGGGCTGTAAAATGTCAATCGTGCATGCAAATAATTGTATCATATATGTCGCGATGAACAACCGGTGTTGCCATAAATTGTCCATGCTTACAACTGCCTGAGCACACCAACCTGACGTTGGCGGAGTGAGTGTCTCGGCTGTTAGTGCATATTAGATATTACGCCGTTGGCCGCTCGACTCCCAGCGGGCGTATGTTGTTAATACAAACATTGCATACTTCATTGCAGATCTAACAATACGACCTTGATTTTTCGTATGTAGTGCACATTTGTGAATGGTTCAATGCAAGCTCGGCGGGACAGCCTATAGCATATCATTAATATTTAGTTATCGCTGAACAGCAAGGCTTGTTTATATTCCAAGAGTAGAATGCGGGTGGGTGTTTGAATATTGCCTCACAGCATGCATGACTCGTCGGAAAATGAGATATTTCCTTATTCTATGCTTCATATATGTTTTATAGACAATCAAATGCGTGTTTGTAGGTGATGGAGCTGTTGGTAAGACGTGTTTACTCATGAGCTACACCACAAATGCTTTTCCCGGAGAATATATTCCAACTGTATTCGAAAACTATGCATCAAATGTAATGGTTGATGGCCGACCGATCACTCTCAGTCTTTGGGATACAGCTGGCCAAGAGGACTACGACAGGTGGGGTGCGTGCATATCTCTTAAGCACTTTTCACGCATCTGAAATGGTAGCAGTACCTAGATATCTAGATACCCCTGATCGTTCGATTCAATTTCCCCGTCCAATAAGGTGTTACGGTGCATAGCTAATGTTCACAATCCTATGCTTGCCTGCGTTTCTGGAGAAAATGGTCGAAGGATTCACTATTCACGTGACTAAAGCATATTGAACTGTATGTCAAGCAGTGTTGGGATCAAGTCACTACCTTCGAGTCACGAGTCATTTCGAGTCATTGCGCATTTTGACTCGAGTCAAGTCAAGTCAATCGATTTTCGAAGGTGACTCGAGTCAAGTCAAGTCACTCGATTTTTGGAGGTGACTCGAGTCAAGTCGAGTCAAGTCAAGTCAAGTCACGAGTCAAGTCACAATTCAAGTCAAGTTGCCTTTTCCAAGTATATAAGCATGATTACGTCATTGCATTTTGCTAGCTGTCTGAAATACAGGTTGAGTGGGCATTGATTTTCTACCGATGATGAACTAATATAGAGTTAAAGGCGCTGTATCGCTCACATATAGGCTACGTAGAACTACTAAACTACGTAAGTAATTGCATACCCTCAGTTTATAGTCACCTTCCAAAATAGAGAATAGAGAAACGAATTGATAGGATGCAATAAATTACCTATTTACAAATTGATATGATACAATTCGAGCCAGCGCCAATTGGTGGGGACTATATGTAAGCTATATTCGAATTCAATTTCAATAAAACAAGAGGTTGGTTAAGGTAAGAACAGAGAAGTGAAATATACATTTTTCTATCAAATTACTTTACTATGCTAGTTTACAACAAAGTAAGCTGTAAGCTTCGACTTCGTTTGCGGTCAATATATTTGTGAGAGTGAGAAAACAATGGAGGCTCAGTAAAACGCACGATCATTGAATGATTGGTCGCTCTCGCGGGTTACAGCAGCGTTTCGTGAACAATTCGACATACGTGAGATACAGTGATTTTTATCGACACCGATTACTTGATGACTTGAAATTGACTCGTGAATTTGCTCCGAGTCACGAGTCAATCCACATTTTTGATACGCCGAGTCAAGTCAAGTCAAGTCATTTTAGCAAAGTGACTCGAGTCAAGTCAAGTCATACGAAAAAGGTGACTCGAGTCTGACTCGAGTCAAGTCATGACTCGAGTCATCCCAACACTGATGTCAAGTACATAAAAATAATATTTTAAACCGGGCTTGTTACTGATTCGGGTTCGGGATAGCTCACGTTTGCCCATTGAACTGCTTGGCATGGGAATTATTAATCGTACAGACTC
Source organism: Botryllus schlosseri (assembly GCF_051294905.1). NCBI lineage: Eukaryota > Metazoa > Chordata > Ascidiacea > Stolidobranchia > Styelidae > Botryllus > Botryllus schlosseri. The sequence goes on from NC_137249.1 coordinate 19,743,957, forward strand.
CTGGAGGTACAAAACGTCGATATCATAACAAACAATACGTTGATGTTCATATTGCTTGATTTATTACATTTCAAGCTTTTCGATTGACTCTCATTAGAAGCGAACGTCAGTAATATGATTAACCAAATTCGGAATATAGGGAATACAGAGAATTTAGTCCGTGTGACGCAATAAATATGACATTATTATTATTTGCTGCATTTTAGTTATAAGTTCTTATATGTCTGATGGCGTTGCTGCGAGCCATATTGGCTTGAATTGCAAGGAAGGAAAAATATTCGATGGCGTTAATCAACAGCGAAGAATCAATCCACTCAAAATTTTTGAGAGTAAATATTACTCCGTACAAAACGAAAGTATGTTGAAGATGCAGACTATTTGACGAAATGTTGGAATATAGGATGTCTTTCCGTTCATTGCAAGTTCTGTAATCCGTTGCTACCTATGACGTATAACTAATTCCGTTACTCATTATTACGTAATGTAAGTAGAATCGTGGTTAGCCTACATGAAAATAAGCCAAATCGCTACTATGCAATAGCGTCTGTATCCATTTAACAATACGTGGTTTAATATATAGATATAAAGTCCACGGTATAGAGATGGCAATATAGTAAATCTACTCAGCTATAATGTCATATCGATACTAAGATTGTGGATAATACTCATATTGATCATGGAGTGGGCGAGATTGTTGTGATCATTAATCAGTAAGTCGATGCTACGAAATCATTTATACACCAGGAACTCATGGAGGGTTCCGGGTCCAGTGTATTCGAGTAGCCTACTTCTCATTGAGACGCTGTAGTAGTGGGAGAGACTTGAACTGTACACTTTATGCCACCTGGAATTACAGATTACCATTTACGAATATTTATAAAGATTATTTATTTATTGTTATAATAACTATTATAATGGTAATTACACAGATCTTTATCTGGTATTGTAGATATATATCCCATTGATTTAGGACAGTGGTTCTCAAACTAGGGGCGCGAAGCTGCAGCCAACTGAAAAAAAATTCGCGCTCCGCGTAATTCACTTCAAATTCGTGGTTATTGCTCTTTGCATAGTCCTAATTTCATATTTGAGAATCAACTGTCATAACCTTTCATGCCACCAAATTATTCGTTGGAATCGGTAGCATTCTGGTTGCATTTTGTGATATGACGATAAGGAGGTCGCGAAATTTTTAACTATCACAAAGAGAAGCGTGTCTAAAAAAGACTGAGAACCACTGATTTAGGCGGTTATTTTTTCGTAGACAGCTCCAAGAAGGCACAAGAAGATGGTATTCACAAATATGGAAAGAGCTAGTTTCATAATTTATAGTTATGGTTATATATTCATAAAAAATTGAAAAGAATGTTGAGTGCAGGCGCACCACCCCCGTAAAAGCTCCACAATCACAACGTTAGATTCCATATCCACCCGCTTGCCAGGAGACGCTGTGTTCTGGATTTTAGGGTTTGTCTAATCCAGTGGTTCTTAACCTTTTTTTCTCCAGTGCCCCCTTTCACAATTTGGCTAAGTCCGGCGCCCCCCTACATTTTAAGGACTGTAGTAAAAAACAATGGCTACGAGTATGCCGGGTCTTTTCGGATTGGGACTGGTATAGTATTGGAAATATTTTTCGCTTGAATCGCGCAGCCTAGGACCACTGGACTAAGTAACGATATAATAATTATGTGTGGTATATTCGGAATCAAATGAAGGTTACTGTAAGAACCATCGGGGACTGGCTCATATCATTTGGCTCGAGCTCGATGTACACATGAAGGATACACCGCTGCGATTGGCAATACGGAGAAAGTTAATGTTATTGGATTTTGTTTTATTTCTTAGCGTGACGATTAATTCAACTGAAAATGAGGTAGATATCTTTGCTCACATTGCATTGCATCCAGTTATTTACGTTTATGTGACCTTGTGGGTCGCAACACTAAATATAGTGTCATCCTTTCTAATACGATGAAGAAATATTCTGACCATTTAATATTGTCGCTCTCAAATATAAGTAGGTTAATCATTTTGGCCGAAAATATTTGAATCATCTGTACAAAGAGCTCTTACTCTCAAAAAGTGGTACAGTGCCACTACGATTTCGACACGCTGTGCGCTGAGGAATGCAATACCTAGTTCAAAACATTTCGTGGAAAATAACCCGAACTAGCATGGAAAGACAACGATGTGTATTCCGCGCGGAGCGCGAAGAAAAATTTCGAGATTTGACGGTTTTTCCAAACGTTAATTTGAAATGAGAATTCGGGGATATGTAGAGCTATTGTTCTACTTTATAATCATATATTCCTACTAAACCATACACTGGACCACTATTTTTCTTCAGCGCCCCCTATACCGCCCACCTGAGCCTAGCACCCCCAATATTGCACCCTGAGCATTTCCACCCCCTTCAAAATCCTAATCGCCCCCTGGGGGGCGTTGGAAACAAGGTTAAGAACCACTGGTCTAATCCACTTGCCCATATCTGATACCTCAAACGGACCAGGTCATAGCCTTAATTTAGAATGCCATTCCTCGTACCGCGTAACAGCAAAGAGCTAAGTACGAATTACCGGTAGCCAGTTTCTTTCAAGTCGTATTATTTTCGGATCGGTCCGAGGTCTAGTATCAATCAACTCAGTTTTTGGTATATGGTGGTACGACGCAATGATGACTATCGAAATCAAATTATAAATAGAATTATTGCAGTTGTCAAACACTTCTGAGTTAGTACATATCGAACTCATCTCGCGATTTTTCCATGCCGCGCAGCTAAAGAATCTTGATTATTTCACAGAATACGACCACTCTCGTATCCGCAAACGCACGTCTTTGTCTTGTGTTTTTCTGTTGTTTCTCCGTCGTCATTTGAAAATATCTTAGACAAATGGCACCCCGAAATAAACCATCATTGTCCAACGACACCGGTAATTCTTGTTGGAACCAAACTTGATTTGAGGGACGATGAAAGGACAATTCAAAAGCTAATGGAACATAAAACCGCACCGATTTCGTAAGTTTACCCTTGTACTTTTGTTCATTATTAATAATATAATTATTACCAATAGTAATAAAATTGTAATAGTGTCGCATACCACAGAACAGTTATCGTGCGCCACGTCTATAAAGGCTAATATGGGGAATTCTTATCATATATATATATACCGTTTAGTCTTATTGTCATGCGGAACTTGTACATATTTATGCGTGCTACATGTTGTTTAGTCGCTCATGCAGTATTTATTTGACATCATTCATACATCTATTCTTCTGATCCCAGACTTCAAACACCTTTGATCTCTATGATATACAGCGGTCTAATCTAGCTACGAATGCCTGATTGGTTACTACAACACAGTAATATATTAAATATGGCTAAAAGTTGTGTGATCTGTGCTGAATTATTCGCGATTTCTTGGGAATTCAATCGCTTGAAAATATTACCTTTCAATAGCCAACCAGTGCCATTGTAACGTGTTTACTGTTTATTCTTTAGAAATTCACGTACACGCATCTATTCGGTGCGAATATTGGCCCATCTTTGTATAAGTACTATGTACTATGTATACTGTATATGCTACTTGTCATGTACAGCGGCCGGATCCATCTGCCGTGTCATCATATATGTATTCTATATCAGCCAGCAAAAGTTCAGCATTTACTTAAAAACACATCGTTCGGCGCCTATAAAGGCTACTACACATTTCCATGAGACGCATGCATATTGTATAGCTAGTTCCAAGTTGATTTATCAACAACACTTCAAGGGCTTGACCCTGTAAAGGAAATATCGCACATAGTCGTCAGCATTTTTAATGATACGTAATATTTCGACCAAACTATAGAATGGAACGGCAACGACCGATTTTGCAGCTTCGTTCCGCTTCGCCGGGGCTGGAGTGGAGAATTGTTTTGCGTAAGCGACTGTAGGATTTCTGGCAATCCAAAAACTATCTTCCCGAGCGCAGAACTGATCCACCTAGAATCCGTCCTCAAAGTCTGAAATATCGGCATTGTTAGAACAATCGGAGAGTCGCAACGGGTCATTGTTATGGTCATTGTGTTGCGGTTACCCGGTTGTTCTAAACAATGCCGATATTTCAGACTTTGAGGACGGATTCTAGGTGGATCAGTGCCTGATAATTATTTTAATTTATATTTTCGGAATCGGTGCAACAGTAGCTTTCGATCAAGACCAGATTCAGTAATTTCTGCGCTCGGGAAGATAGCTTTTGGATTGCCAGAAATCCTACAGTCGCTTACGCAAAACAATTCTCCACTCCAGCCCCGGCGAAGCGGAACGAAGCTGCAAAATCGGTCGTTGCCGTTCCATGTTTAATTTCTATAACCAAACCGTCATCTTTAATGACTTCTAGATATAAACTACAAATGCTTTGAAATTAGTACCCCAATACACCATCAGTAACTGAACCAAAGAAAATTAATCCTTTGATTACTTGAGAATCATATATAGTTGACATTTATCGGATCTATAGTAGTATTTGTGTCGTTGACAAAATTTATTTCGGCCTCATGTCGAATTATTTGTACTTCATATGCTTATTCGATTTCTGGTTAATACGACATCACTTCATTTTTAGATACCAGCAAGGTTTGGCGATGGCGAGAGATATAAAGGCCACGAGATATCTCGAATGTTCCGCGTTTACGCAAAAGGGATTGAAAGATGTGTTTGATGAAGCGATTCGCGCTGTTTTAGTCCTTGCCAGCAGGCCCACTGGTCGCAAAGGATGTGACATACTGTGAAGATTTGAAATTTCGTCTCTTTATAACAAAGCATTCTACCTGATACAATCCATTCTGAAATGCGGCATTACATCTAACGCTGTCGAACGGATATAGGGAATAGCATTGGCATTGTCCAAAAGCATTTCGAGCACTAGGCAAGGCCAAGATCATTGCGGAGGTGATTAATGATGTGATCCCAGGTCTTTTAGTATAATATTTCTAATATGTTGCAATGACAAGTTATCACTGCCATGACAGTATCTACTAATGCACCTAATGAACCTTTCAAAAAGGTTCGCGGACACACGAACCAGAACCTTTCAGCGGTTCGCACCATCCTTCTAATGCAGTACTTTGCAACCTTTTTGAGAACCATCCGCTGTCTTATTTGTGTAAATATTTCACCCACACAAGCCAGTCGAAAATTAGTTCACAAAAAGAAAATAAAGAGAGTGATTACCGCATTGTTATTAGAATGTTTCGCAAGTATAGGCTACCTGTTTATCAAATGACTCGGTGACTCCTGACTATGGGACCAATTAGGCACAAGTTCATGCTTCAAAGCTCGCATCAGGCCACCAAGTGTCTCACCAAGAAGACAACCACTTTTACTCGTTTTGGTTTCGAGTAATGAGTCCATTAATGTCCTTTTCGGCGGAATGAGAGAGAGGGAGGGAGAGAGTCTTTAATTTCATTCAACCAAAATACATAACACACAGACGGCAATGATACTGATACAGAAATATGCATGCACAGTATTCAGTATAATATAGGAATGATCGATACAACCGTGAAGGTCAACTACTCTGATCACACACGAATCAAACAGGTATACACTAGACTAGTCTGGCTGTAAAAATGTTAGTTAAAAAGAGAAATAAAAACGAAAAAGTAAACGATGGTAGCAAATGATCAAATGATCTATGAAGAAATGTCGGGGCGAGGTAGGTCAACAGCGTTAATACGGGGTTATGTACAAGAACTTCTAGTGCTTGAATCGTCAGTTCATTATACTCGCTTTCGAATAACACATTTGACTAGGCAATAAAATAATAATAGTGCGAATATAATGTGCTCTGACTAGTACAAGACAAAATTATTGTAAAGGCTACAATAAGCAACAAGTTTTCAAAAATGCGTCGCAACGATAAAAGTTCGAGAGCTTATTACGTTTGTTTGCATTATTTCACGCCAGAAAACTAAAAAGGTATGTGCTATCTTCATCCGCACCACATATTCCATATGTTCAAGTGCATATGCATCTCACAAGTTGACAAGCACTATACTAATATATTAAACCCTTGAACGGAGAAAGAACGAGCTTATAAGTAGGGATGGTGCGAACCCCTGACAGGTTCTGTGAAAACGCGAACGTGAACCTATGACGTCACGTGACGACATATTGCTAATTCCTACCCTACATTTTCGCAAAGTAATATATTAAAATATATGATAACTATAGCGGCGACCATGGTCACATTATGCCACAGTGCTGAAGTACATGCTGAATTTTTAAACGACACCTAATGTATCCACTGGAACAATCTAATGCTATAAAAAGTCAACAAAATCAATATCTTCCATCGCTGTATGCCACAAATTTTGACGCGGACTCGGCTAGACCGGACAGACGTATTCTTAAGAGTGAAACAACGGTTTCTCTAATTGCGCCAGATATTATCTCAAAACCAAGTTATACACTATACACTAGTCATCACCCCAATCGGGCGGAGTTGGTTCTTATGATTCAGTAAGGATATCAAATCAAGATAGATCCCGTATGTATGATATATTTTTTACATTAGACATCGATGCATTCTTTATATCAATTTCATTTGATGTAAATACCAATTGATTAGTTTACTAAGCGCTATTCGCTGATTCCCCACAAATAGTGTGTTTCGCTCTCGCTATTGCGTGATTGCGGGAAAAGCCCACAGCAGATAGTCACTAAAGATTCACATTTAATTATCATAGAAGTTGTGTAAAGTCCGGAATTTTCACCGCGCTTCGCACACATTGCATATGGAGTGACCAGTATGAGTTCACGAAAGTATCGGTAAATATGAATTCGGTAGCGGGTTGCGTGGTTCCGTTCACACCGCATTGTCGCCCATGCGAGATATTTCATCACAGTATATATGGCCCATCATAACGTTTGAAACTGATGCTTCAAAATCGAGCATTAACTTATCATATCGTGATATAGCAGTCCATGGTGTGTCCTAATCTGGAAAAGTGGACTCTGGCTTTTTTAGATTTAGAGCTCTTTTAGCATACCAGCACCTTTACAACTTTCTGGACTAAAGACATGAAACACATTTTCCGCTTTTAGAAGCAATATTGATATCTTTCTTTCAATTACCAGTATATTACCTTGAGTTCTAATTAGTTTCAGTTCTTTTGTCTGGAGAACATACATGTTGAAGTATAAAAGCAAGTCTAGTAATGCTTTTAATTTCCGGAAATCAAGCTACACAATATGGCATTTTTACGATCCACCATATTTTTTAATAACGTTTACTAATCGCGCAAAGTGTTTACACCGTATCCGATACAACTTCTCAGTATTGCTCTTCGATTAAACTACGGGCCTTATAATTTGGGGAGGGCGCCATACCATGATATTTCCTATATGTTTTTAAACGGGCTGTTCGAGTAAACAGAGGATTAGTGTCACATTTCGACATCAATACTATCATTTTCATCCGATGATGTGGACGAATGTTTACGCTGTCGAAAATTGGATACCTCCTGGTATGCATCAATATGAATCAAGCTCTGCACCTTTCGCATAGCTCAATTTGCAGCTTTTGACAATACATGCGAACGAATTACACTCGTTTTCACAACTACTTACTTTTTTGAGTACATTTAAAGTCAGTCAACTCTACTTCTACCTCAAGTAGTTTTAGGTTGCTTATGGAAGAAGTACTTCTACTCGTACTTGAGTAGATGTTTTCGTCGCTGCTTCTACTTCTACTAGAGTAGCTTTCTTGACTACTTTGACCACATCTGCTATAGACTTGACTTGACTCGACATGACTCGAGTCACCTCCAAATATTGAGTGACTTGACTTGACTCGAGTCACGTTCGAAAATCGATTGACTTGACTTGACTGGAGTCAAAATGTGAATGAATCGTGACTCGAAGGTAGTGACTTGATTCCAACACTGCGAGTAGGTAGGAATTCTGGAGTCGACCTTAGTCGGACTCGAACCCGCAACCCATTGGAGTTGCAGCTGTGGATTACACCACTATACGCTATCTCACCACATACATCTCAACGGTATACTGACATCATACTAAATGTTATTTGTGCTATTTAATATGAAGAGCAATTTAGCCCTGACCCTGTCGCATTTGGGGGATCAGCGTTCCAAAATTAGCCAGAAAATATGCGAGGCGTTGTAATATGATACGCCGGTGCGAATATTGATGAATAACTGAATATGTTATCATGGGAATCGCGGAATCGCTGATTTATAGCACGGTCGGACTTGTTAGAATGAAAGTATATATTAATTTATCTTAGAGTTCTTATCGTATCGTTCAAATGTGTAGCTTATGGAGGCGTATAGGCTGTATATCATATGCATAACTTCGTCAACACCATGAAGTTTATCTGACCCAGAGGTCTCAAACACGCGGCCCGCAAGAACATTTCGTGCGACCCGCGACGACATTTTAGATTTTTATTAATTTGACAATATATAAGAGTCACTTATATCTTTCCAGGTTATAAAGTGAAAATTCCCTCTTAAATTGCTCCGAAAGCCTCAAACTATTCATCAAACTTCACTATCACATCAATTGTAGACGCTACCATGCAGTGGAAGATTCACTATTTCCCCACATTTCCAATTCATGATGACAAAACCTGACCCTTAGACGATTCGTGACTGAAAGTTGTGAGTTGGACTTAAGACGCGACCTTTCTAAGAATTACTCAGATTCGGGCTAACTCGATGGCAAAATGGAAATGACTCGAGTGGACTTAAGAGTGACTCGGAATGCCGTGAATTTGTTAGAAGCATGGACGCAAAAAACTAATCGCGTGTCAGGGTAGTAGTAATAGATCAGAAGGTCGCAGCTTGGTATTTCGCTAGCTGAGCAAGTAGTTATGGCAACCATTGGCAATCTGTTAGTTACATCTTCGGTCGCTAAACCATGTTATTAAGGCCACTGAAAGGTACCGAGTACCGTAGTGGTGCACTCCAACGATGTAACAGCAATGAGCCGTTCGGCGTTCCGACATTTCAATCACTAGGACACATTCATTAATATATTTATTAGGGATGGTGTGAACGTGAGGTACACGTTCGCGTTCTGTGTGTGAACCTCGGAAATTTAGAGGTTCGCGTTCACAACAGAACCTTGGTAGGTTCTGCACTGTGAACCTTTTTCATATATTACAATTTCCACTTCATTATAACATATTTTGTTCAAATTTATTGCATTTCAACTGCGGGCCACTCTGTGCATGGCGCTGGCAGTATAAAAAAATCAACACTAAACGAGCATACACCTTGACAATCTCAAAAGTTTTACTTGCTTTGTTACAAAAGTTTGCTCGAGATATCCAGCTTTCCGTTTGTGAATATTTAGTGACTCTCTGCTGTGAGCTGACCCGCAATCACACAACATCACGAGTGTAATGCGTAGCCAACGAATGATTCTTATTCCACCAATCAATGGAGATTGATATCTTTTTCTGATGTAAAAATCTAGTAGGCGTACGGGGTCAATCTTGACTTCATATTTTACTGCATCATTAAAACCAAATTAAAACCGATAGAGGTGTTGCCTACTGCTGAATTAGTTGTTAATGGGGTAATAGCGGTAACAAGTAGAGAAATCCGTTTTACACTCTGCTTAATATCAATGTAGCAATGTCCAGAACGCTGAATACATTGTCCGGTCTGGCCTAGACCGTAACGGCGTAAGCTTATATTCCCTGATCCTCGTCGATATTGATGGATAAGCGACGGAATATATTGATTTTATGTGATTATTATATCCTTTGATTGCCTTAGTTGATACATTTAGCGACGTTTAAAACGCCAATACGTACTTCAGAATTGTGACATTATGTGACCGGAGTCGTCACTACACACTGTGTCACATTAATAAAGGCTATCACTTCATTGAAAGATAGGATTGGAATTAGCAATATGACGTCATGTGACGTCATGAGGTTCACGTTCGCGTTCACACAGAACCTTTGAAAAAGGTTCGAGTTCACACGAACCTGAACCTTTCAGAGGTTCACACCATCCCTAATATTTATATTATATTAAACAAAATTTCTGCTCCTATATTTGAAGATATTTGGCCATGAGATTAATACCCGACTTATCAGAAGTATACTCGAATCCTGGATTGGAATTACAATGCTCAACTTAAAAATGTTTTGATATCAGATCAGCCTCTATTATCAATCTGTTAAATTCAAAATATGCATAGTAGCTGAAAAATTATAACCCGATAGCTTTTGTGATGGCAGCATATACATTTGTCCGCCCATATGGTGTCTACATCTTATAATTAATATATATCAAGTACAACAACAATTTTATTCAAATAGTTATAAATGTGATGATTCTTTTCGTGCCAGTCCTGAATTGATACAAGAGTAAATCACATTTTGATGATGTGTATTTACTGTCAGTCTGCTGGATCGGCTAATACTTTCAATAGGACAATTCATTCCCGCCAAATAAGGCCTCCTTGGAAAGACATAGAATACCCCTATAAATTCTGCGGCCCGCGGCGTCGTCAAAACTGGAAAACTGGCCCGCGAGCACATTTGAGTTTGAGACCTCTGATTTGACCCTTGTATTATCGGAATTGACGCATGTACTTGCTGAACCTAATAAATTGACGCTACCTTGGAAAATTGGGAGAATTTCCAAATATCTGCCTTTCTTTAGCTGTCTATACGCGCCACCCGAGTATATAATACATACATACGAATAGGCTACGTATTTGCGGAGGCCCGAAAATGCTTTTATGGTCACCAATTCACTGCTCTGTTAATTTTACTGCATGTTGTGCAATTCTGAGGCTTCTGGGTGTCTTACCAAATTATATTGGAGGTTTAGGTAGGGAATGAAGTAATAAAGAGTGGGGACCATTGCTCTAGAACAGAGGTCTCAAACACGCGGCCCGCGGGCCGCATGCGGCCCGCGAGAGCATTTTGTGCGGCCCGCGATGGCATTTTGGAATTTGAAGTATTCTACAATATATTTCAGTGCCACATATCTTTTTTAGTTATAAGAATTTGAAGTTCAACCTAAAACTGCTATAAAAACACTGAAATCTCAACAAACTACACCAGGGCTGGCCAACCTTTTCAGCCAAAGGGCCACATTCGATTGACGAACTTTTGCGCGGGCCACTATCCGCGCCAAGCGCGAAAATTTTTTGAAGTTCATAGGTCAATAATATTGTCACCTGACTATATTGCGGGCCTGCTGTATATCGCTGGGCTAAGTTTGCGAGGACTTGACTATTCGGCTCATGGACATATCGTTTACGAAAGCTGCGACCAACATGCGTCAATCATTTCGTGCCTAGGTTTCATAGTCGACGGTCTTACTGCGAGGGCAAACGCAAGGTCGCATATGTTGAACGACACTTTGTCTCGTAATCGCTAATATAGTTGGACTCAATCTGATACATTGGGTGTTCTTCAATTTTCACAAAAGGGCAACAATATTATGAACAAGAAGTCGAGTGAAAACATATTGCGCTAAGCTTGTAGAAAATTTTTACCTTTGATAAATCTATCGCAAATTATTCTGCTTTATTGTAGTGTACGAAGATATACCAATAAATGAATGGTTGATGGATCTGTCAATGAGTCGAAACTCATATTTTAGTCATCACATCTCAAGTGTTGCTGCCAGACTAATCAAATTTTTGGTTGGCCTTGCAAGTTCACAATCTGTGCAATCCATTTTTGATATTAGAAATTTCGGAAATTACCTCGCGGGCCACTCAAAACTTTCTCGCGGGCCACATGTGGCCCGCGGGCCACGGGTTGGCCGGCCCTGAACTACACTATCACATTACTTTTAGAAGCTACCATGCGGTAGAAGAACAGCTATTACGTCACATTTCCAGTTCATGACGATAAAACATGATGATCCGTTGATGATTCGTCATTGAAAATATTGTGATTTGGTTTGGTGCGATCTTTCGTACAATAACTCGATTTCGGATTGACTGGGTGATTAAATGAAAATGACTCGAGTTGAGTCGAGTCAAACGTTAAAATCGGAGAAGGACTTGCGATTCGGAACGGTGACTTGGCAATTCTGCGGACGTAACAATCTATGAAACTGTCATGAGGAATAGCAATATATCAAAAGTTGGTAGCTTGCGTTGCGTAGGGTAAATATATATAGTTATCTAATCAGGTCAGTATGGCATCCATTGGCATTATGTGACCCCCGTGACGTATAGTTGGTTACATGCTAGGTGTTGTCTGATCTCTTTATCCATGTTATTATCGGTGGCGAGTAAGGTAGTAGTACGCTCCACAGCCGTAACACCAATGAATTCATCGGCGATTGGAAATTTCTATTCTTAACCAGGGCCCGTAGACCCCTTCGGGGTACGGAGCACCACATCACGGGGTACGAGATGCATTGTGGAATTAGGCCTATATGCTGGGGAATATTTTATTGACCAATTTACTCAACTGGAAAATGGTCTTCGCGCTACGCGCGATTTTACGTGTAGTGGCTTTCTAATTTTTATACGTACAGTCAGAAATTGTGTTGAAAATGAACAGGGGCTACAAGAAATTTTATTGGAAGCACGAGGGGTACGATCGCTAAGGTTAAGAAACAATGCTATTACTATGGCTCAATAATGATTATATCCAAGTTGTTATTGCTATGTTCCAATAACAATCGACGGAAAAATCTGACGCTGATTTAATTTGACTTTGGCAATGACAATAACAATACCCTACTTATCACGACTATATCAAAACCCGGATTAGGCTACACCGCTCCAATGCTCTGATATCAGATCAATATTCAGTAGATTTTAAAATATTATACATAAAATTGTGGCACGTCAAAGGTACACTAGCTGCAATATTATAACCCGACAATTTGACGATGTCATGATCAATGCTCCCTCTAATGTTTGACACATCTGCCAAGACTCACCAACTCACTTCGCAGACCTTGCGACTACAGTGCGTAACGACTAAAAACTACTTGGAATTCTGCGTTGAATATCCCTATTATTGGTGGTGCGGCCCGCGGCGTCATCAAAACTAAGAAATTGGCCCGCGAGCCCGTTTGAGTTTGAGACCTCTGCTCTAGAATCTAGATCAGAGGGTATCAACCGGGGTCCGCGAAAGAAAGTCGCAAGTATTGGAGTTTACAATAGTTTACAATTAATATTTTCACAAGACAGGTGACGGTTGCGTGAAAATTGAGCTAAATTTGAACTATAACTTGAGGGGGTCGGTGATCTGATCTAGATAATACTGTGCGATATATATGTAAGCCTGATTTCCTACCATATGACTTTAGCCTCGCTTGTCATTACTCATGAAGTCAACGTTCACACAAAGTCGAGGTGATGAAGCACTTTGAACTGCTTGAATCGTTCTTAGGCCAGGTGAACTAACGATGAACGAAACCGTCCTGCTAAATGGAATTGAATTTAGCGTCACTATATCATTTACGTCCACTTTAATCACAGTGACCGTATTGCACAATTACCTTACGCGAGGGAATAAAGCGCTTTATCAGTTCACTTAGCAGGCGATGTTGATATGGAATAGCAGACTTGGTTATATCGAAGATAATAAGATCAGTCTGCTAGATAGCAGCCGTGTTATATTGTAACGTTTTATAGGCGATGGCCTGACGGTAACTATTCGCGCTTGAACGGGATATTATGCTGTGTTGCATAAACACTGGTATTTTTACAAATGTGTATGACAATGTTTGATCATCCCAAATAAATATCGATGTAACGACGGTGAAACTTTATAGGTGTTTTCTACTTCCTGGTACGATGTATGACTTGTGTCTAACGTTTGTTCCGCGATGACGGTAATAAAGTCCGGAACACAATCATATCATAAATTAAATTTTAACCTTGGTATGCCCCGAGTTCTCAGCTGTATTGTGATGCGATTCATTCATGCCATCTCAAGCGACTAGCGACTATTTTCGATGCCTGCACCGGACAATGAAAGGGTAGTGATGTCGAATAGTTAGAACGGCGAGGTAAGATGACGATTGACCAATCCTAGAAGACCAATAATAACCTCGAAAGGAATTTACAATGCTGCAAACAGTGAAGCGTCGGTATCGAAGCAACAGTTTATTGGTTGTCTGGTTTGCATGCGTTATTTACACAATTCAGTGTATCTTATAGCTACTGTAGGCTGTGTTAAGGGTTTGATTATTAGAGGTAATGAGTCGATTTCACGTACTGCTATATAATACTGTCTTTTCAGCGTGGTGATGAGATAACCGTATGATTGAATGTTGTTTCAACGCGCAAGTGTTTATGCTAAAGGTGTTTTTACATAACGCTATTACCACCATATTGCAGTCTGTATGAGTGAATGCTGACTATTCTATATACGCTCCATATTGAGAAAGAAAACCGCGCCAAGTTCAGGTTGCTATTTAATCTTGCAAATTCGTTTCTCAGCGACGTACTTTATATTTCATGTGATATCACAGTCGAACCCCAGGCAAAACAAGACTGATTTTGACTGCGGTCTGCCTTCGACGGCTCAAATATCTCAGATGTGTAAGTTAATGTGATGATTCGCCACACCCAAGTGTTAAACAAAAAGTCCACGAGTATTTACGAGACGGTCATTCGGTCGAATTTGATGAGTTTCTTGGTGATGGTTTCTGCAGTTTGTACGGAAGGGTGAATGGCAATATGTATGTATGATGGCAACGGAACAATTTGGTGCCACTCCGAAACAATTTCTCAATGCGCGCCAGACAGGAGACAGGGCATTTAGTGTGCATTTTGGATACGATTGTGGTGCCTGATTTCATCCGAGGTCATTGCAGGGACAGCGTTGTGATTTTAGGCTCGTCCCAAACAAATGTTGCAGTATTGAGGTAGCCTACATACAGCGGCGTATCCAGGGGGGGTTAGTGGGTCGGACCCCCCTTTTCAAAATTCAAAAAATTGATCTCAAATATAGCCACTAATATTTGCTAATTTATTAGTTTAACATATCCGTTTTTTCATATGAGAAGGCGAATATGGTGTCCTAATGTTATTTAGGGGGTCTATAACCCCTACAAAATATTGGAATTATGCGCCGAATTAGTCGAAAGGTTAAAATAAGTCATCATATTTCGCAAATTCCGTACGAATTCTGCCCTTGTTCAGCTACATTTCAGCTGTGGCAGTTGCAGACGTTCTCAACTTTCTTCCCTCGATTTCTCTCTCGCCTTGCTAAAATGAGAGACGCATTATTGGAAAATCTAATCTAATTGGTCGACGCGATACGTAATTGCCAAGACGAAGTTGTCGGCAATCAACAGCGCCCGCGAATTCGCTGCACCTGCTCGCCTTGAAATCCTAATTAAGAATTGCACGGCGTGTTGATTGATCAGCGAGACGCAGACACGGCGGCACCGGTACGACAATGCTGTTCTCAAATCCACATTGTCTTCGCGATTATCGGCGAGAAATGGCCTACGATTGACAGTCACATTCAAAATACAAGCCTAGCAATCCACGTTCCCGATTGTTAGGTGGCTTGCTGTAGTTGAAATACAGGCCTATGTTGCCGCTGAACGGGAGAATTGAGTAGGCCTAGTAGTAAAGTTAACCTAATTATATCGGCTGACAAATTTCTCTGTCGATCAAGTCATTATCCCAGTGTGTACTCTGTAATAATTGACTGACTTGCGTGCTTGCAATTAAGGCCTAATTATCTTAGCGCGTACTACACGCTCAGCCGTACGGCTGGTAAAGCCATCGAAAAGCACACATTCGTGTACGACGTACACTGTTCACACCACACCTCTGGCGATCGCCCTCGTTTATGCTACCGCCCTATTCCGCGCTTGTTCGTCCGCTGCGATACTACCGGGCGTGCGCATAATGTCGTCAAAACCTAACAAAGTCGCATATCTCTGGCCGGAAGTAGGCGCTTGGAGACGGGCGGCGTTTGCAGGCCCATGACTAAATGCGAGCATTTACGAATTTCTTTTAATCATACCATAAAAAAACGCGATTTTCAGGCAATGTCTGCATCGTGTTCGTGCATCTCCCACTCACCGCAAATCTCTTTTTATTATCAAACTATAGATTATCGTATATCGTTGATATTCGCCATGGCGTGGAGACGAGTGATCGCGTTGATGACGTCATAATTTTGAGGGGGAATGATCGCGATCATTCTGATTTTAATACTTATAATTTGAATTTCAATACAGTAAAGAGGATAATTTCAAAGGGTGTAGTGCGTTTAAAGGGTATATTACATTTAACAAACTTTTACACAATTTCAATCTCAAGTTCACATGTCTTCTTTCGTTTGTCTTCTTACGTTCGTCATCTTCACCTTCGTCCTTTCAGGCATCATCATTTTCGTCTGCTCCATCATCTCCACGGGTCCCGTCGTTGCAGTGTTCTTTCAGCTTGTTCAGAATCCTTTTGATTCTCTGGTCGTCTTTCCATAGCGAGATGGTTCGCAGTCGTACGGATATTTTTCGCAAGATCTTTTTGATGATTTCTTCTTCTTTCTTTTTGCTTTTTTTCAGGTATTCATTTTCGACGTCAAGACTCCATTTGAGGTTCAATATGATCTTTTTGTATATTGTCAGTGCTATCGTCATTATTTCGTTTTGGTCTTCTTTGTGATTTATAATGTTTGCTGGTTCGTTCAACTTCATTTCTAGTTCTTTCAGAATCTTCTCTATGATGACGTCATAATAGCCAAATTCGTAACGCAAACCCCCCCCCCCCTTTTTCGCGCTCTGGATACGCCCCTGCCTATATACATATATTAACGAGAAAGTGACTAAAACCATAGTGTACATGGTTTCATGTAGGACACTACGCCAAAACTATTGTTATTTTGCAGTTGGTTGAATTTCAAAATCATGCCGTGTTTTCTAGCTTTTGGGAGTTGATCCGAAACGTTTAGGATCCTGTTATATGTACTCGATTTATGTAAAACTTATGATGGTGTGCTCAAGAATTTACGATTTTGAGGTTGGATATTTTGTCGCTTACTTATATTTGGGAATGCATTTTGTGATCACACCAGGTTTCTATTTGCTCACAAACCATCAGATTCTCAAGGTTTTCGCCACGGAACACGTTCGACACCACTGATAATTGCGAATCAGCATTGTTTGTTGAACGCATGTACCGCCCAGCTAATGCTGTACTATTTTCGATATAGCCGCATACAATGGCATGATTTTGATGTGCAACGTAAAACTTATTTGTGGAGTGAGGATAGTATGTTTAGATAACTGTGTATTTAGCCCGGAATGAGGGTCAGAGACTCTCGTGTTTCTCTTTTTTTGTGTTTTTTGTTGGCATATCTCGTCAAATATTGTTTGCCATTGTCGCAAGCCTGAATGGATTTTACGAGACGGCACCAGTTTCGCTTTGCAGCAAAGGAGAATGTGCGTAATTAGCCAGCGGTTAGTGAAACACCTCTGCATGGACCAAGGACATTTATGTTGTGTGAGTGCGCAGTCGTTATTCCTTGGGACACGCAGAACGCTTACTATTCGATCTTACCACTGTCGTCCTTGTGTTTTCTATTTACATTATTTGTAAAAGTAACAGCATTAGATGGTACTTGTGTGTGCGCAGATCTGGACTGTATTTACTGTGGAGTTTAGCATCGCAAAATGAGCATCAGATCCCCAAGAGTTTATCATCAAGGATGGATACACGTCAAGGAAAACGATGTAAGATTTTTTATCCATACTAACCAGGAATCACGGACATAAGCAACCGAGATCTGGCCCTGTAGGTAGAGTGTTTAAAAAATCTTTTAATAGTCCTTTATAGTCGGTATCAACAATGCTGTTTTGAATGAGGCGTATACTAGCAATGCAATTTGTCTGACGACTAATTATTTTCTTCTGTACATACAATACAATAATGTTACTAATAATCTCATTTGTCCCATCAGTTCAAACCTATTTTTATATCTCACCATTTAAAATAGCATACCCAGTTCTAGGCGATGCGGGTTTAAGACACCTATAATTCACCATGGGCGGTTCTTCCACAGTAACTTTGTATGAGATTCGACATTGCTGGAAAACCTGTTACTTAATGTCCATTTTAGGGCTATGTAATCTACTATGGTCAGTTACGCGCTGGGAAAATACTAAATTTCTATCAAGATGAAACGAAAGCAGCTGGATCGGGTAAATTCGTGAGTGTTACGCAAAATTATTTTTCCGGAACTATCAGTACTTATAGTTTTAACTCTATACAGTACCAAAGCTCCCTCGAACTCTGTTATCTGGCATCAGTGCAGACCCAATGTGATAGGAGACACGGAATAGGACATCCGATGTATGTGATCATATTAAAGTTTGACAGGTATGGAATATTCATCATTCATGTACACAGATAGGACATATGGAATATGTGGTTGGCTTCCCTTACAAATACTGCAGTTCAATGCACCATGAAATAAAGTGAAGGCTTCTGGTACCTCTGTGTAGGGTATGGTATGTAAGTATGGAATGATCTGGAATGGAATTTCGGTATGGAATATGGAAATGTACAAGTATGGCATGGAACTGTTTTTCCATACTTGCCTCAGAAAATAGTTGACTGACGAGTCGATGTTCATACTTCAAATTGACTCAGACTCACCCACCCGCCTACCCATGTCGCGTGTCGGCATTTATTTGAGGACTGGGAAGTTGTGCAACTCGCGTATGAAGGAAAATAATATTATTGATGATGATTTTTCCAATCTGAATATCATCAAAACGAATGATATTCGACCACTGTCGCGTAACAGCTTACAATTCGCTTATCGTAACTTCCAATCAGTAAACTACCGAGAGAAGTTTTCAAATCGTAGACTCAGTGAATGTAGCATTTACAATAATATTTATATCAATTTGTTGAGCTTGGAAGTCATTTCCTGTGCCTTGCTCGGATGATCATCACGCAATATCTATTTGACATAAGCATCATTGTAATTCAAAGATATGTAGCTGGTCTACGAGCGACGTTACGCCATGCCGGTCTCCAACACGCATTGTAACTTCATTAAATCTGGTTATCTCTGATAAAAGAATGGACACCCTGATGCTGACTAATAAAGCTAGGTAATAATTATGACTCATACATTGGCGGAGGGATAGGACATTTGATCTGCTGTCGCAAAACCCATAATGATTTTAGCGATGTAAAATTTTATTCCAAGATATATTCTAATGGCACAATACCTCTGTTTTATGTAATTTAGTAGACGATATCTCCACATTACTGGTTATAGTGCGTTACCACACTGTAGTTTTACATGTCCTGAGCTTTTGTCGTGATTCTCAAATAATTAGGGATGGTGTGAACCTGAGGTTCACGTTCGCGAGCTGTGTCTGAACCTCAGAAATTTAGAGGTTCACGCTCACAAACGAACCTTGGTAGGTTCTGCACTGTGAACTTTTTTCATGTACTACAATTTTTCATGTCATTATAACGTCTTTGGTTGAAATTCTTTGCATTTCAAATTCGAGCCACTCTATGCATGGCGCTGGAAGCATACAAAAATCAACACTAAACGAGCATGCACCATGCCAATATCAAATACTTTACTTGCTTTGTTACAAAAGTTCGCTCGAACTATTTAGCTTTCCGTTTGTGGAAATTTAGTGACTCTCTACTGTAAGCTAGACCCGCAATAACACAACAGCAAGAACGAAATACACTACATGTGGGAAGTCAGCGAATGATGCTTTTTCAAACAATCAGTGGAATTGACAGAAATATTACATCGTTGTCTAATGTAAAAGAATCTAGCATGCGTACGGGATCCATTTATTGTATCATAAAAACCAAATTCGTGCGATTGGAGTGTTGGCTACTGTGTAACTTTAATGGTGTGATATCGGTTGCAAGTATCGAAACCCGTTTTACACTGCGCTCAATACCAGTGTAGCAAGTCAGACGCCGAATATATTGCCCGGCCTGGCCTAGACCGTAAAGGCGTAAGCTTATGTTCCCCTGTAAGACCTCGTCGAAATTGTTGACAAAGCGACGGAAAATACTGATTTTATTATAGCATTTGATTGCTCCAGTTGATACATTGGTGACGTTTAAAACGTCAGCAAGTACTCAATTAATCACTGTGGCTTATGTGGCCTGAAATGTAGCGTTGGAATTGGCATTATGACGTAACGTGACGTCATAAGGTTCGCGTTCGCGTTCACACAGAACCTTTCAAAAACGTTCGGGTTCGCACCATCCCTACAAATAATCCCGTATATAGGCTATTTTACGTACCGTCTTCGCGGATTAGGAAATCTAAATCGCTGATATATGACACAAAGAAATTGGGGCTAGAATTGATGCATCAGGGATGCTTAACTGAAAAATTTTATCCAAAATAATTATAAAATAAACGACGAAAAATTTTCCACATCAAAAATAGAATATTATGTGAGAGGTGGAGCAACTGCGAAAGCATGGAAAAAGTATCTAATATGATATGGGATAATTGTAAGTATAGTATGAAACGATTCAGGCGGGTATGGAGTATGGAAATTTTCCGTTCCATTTCATTCCATATTATACCCTGCCTCTGCAAACATCTTGTACATTGCTTGTTTGTTGATAACTTTGAAGCCAGCTATGTATTTGGAACATCTATAAACCAAATGGTCTGACATTTTATGACTTCATCTCACGACTAACTGTATAGTTCATCTTCATATTTGTCATCATTAACTCAATGCCACCATTGCTAATACATTTACAGTTCGCAGCGAGTCAAAGAAGCCAAGCTACGCGTGAAAACTGTAGAAGAGAGAAATGCTTGGGTTAGGTACATTCGCGCTGTTGGTCTGGTAAGTTCACAACATTTTTCGGATGAAGTCTTCTGGTCGCTAGTCATTTTGAATCCATGCAAAATTTGACTCGATTTCAGCTAAGTAATTTCATAATTTCCAAGTCAAGTCGCGGGTCAAGTGAAGTCACTTTGAATTTTCAGATTGCGAGTCAATTTAATGTCACCAAATACTTCATGGTTCAAGTCGTTATAGTTAATGATTGGATGCAGAAGTTAATTCATATAGGCGATTTTTTCACAAGCCATTTCAAAACCGTGAAGATGATATATGTTGCGGGTTATTTATGTCGGGGAGAATACTGCTCAAGGTATATAGCTTACTCAATGTTAATACTATTGGCTAATGAGAATATAATTCAATGTAAGCAACGTTAGGCATATTGACTGGAATAGTATAGTCTATGCAGGCTATACGTATAGACAAAGCCATTTGTATAAAGACTAAATTAATGTTCCGGCGAGGGATATATATACCTAGTTACAGCTAGTAGTAGAATATTTGTAAATTTCTCAAAAATGGCCCGTACAAAAGTACCGACTTTCGTTGTCTGTAAAGCATAACTAACAACACATTTTACCAACCGGATATTAACTTTGTGGTGAACCCGATCTCCCAAATCCTTGAATCAGGCCTTCAGATTGGATGCGAAGTCAAGGACCGACTGCCGAAAGACCGTAATTAATATATCGCTGTGCCAGAGCATTGCCATATGCCAGTGGTTCTTAACCTTTTTGACCTCGCGGCACCCTTTGGAAATGAAAAATAGTTCGCGGCACACCATCACATTGGTTCTGAACTTTTTTGGCTTGCTGCACCTGCAAACTACCAGTATACCTATTAGCACCCAGTAGTAACGCCGACTAATGTGACCTAACCACCTCTGCAGTCAATCCAAAATGTTTCTGTACTTCCTTTTCTGAATAAACTTCTCCATTTTAATAATTCTAGAAGTAAACTTTTGTAGCTAAACCGTCCCTCATATAGCTTACTAAGCCGTGATAGAAAGTCGTTTTCTTCGGGGCAGAATATCGTTCCTTCGTGATTACAACTAACAGGCCGTATTCAGACGGAAGTAAAGGGGGTGATTTTGATATACGACTTCTCAAAAACTTCGGGTTGCCCGTAGATACGATTCCATAAGATTTGTTTGACAATAAATCTGCTCACTGCCGCATTGGGTCGAAAAGGTCAAGCACGATTGCCGCTAATGAATACGGAGGCGAATGGGTGTAGGCTATACCAAGCTATATAAAGTGCATTTTTACGCAGATCTCGTAGCACGCGTAAGGACAGCCATATCTCAATCGTTCTAGTGGCAGCCACCCGCAGTTCAATTATACTTCCAACAAACCAAGATTATAACCTCAGCAGCGAAGGGGTTTGTTAACTGATATAATTTGATCAACCTTACTTCGCAATTATCATATTCGTCGACAGTAACACGACATTGTGCTACAAGCCTACAACATTTTAACGGAAGTGTCGGTACGATACTTATCATTCACAATGCGGATTGCCATGATTGAAATTCGAATTTGTAAACGCGAACGTCAATTCCAAAGGAGGTCATTTCTCGGTGGTGATTGGGGAGACAGTGAGGATTAATAAACTGCTTGTCATAGAGGCGTCTCCATGTCTGCTTTTCTCTGCGTGACATCAGTTAACGTATTGTGCAAAACTGAATTCAGCCTTCAAGGCACGCGATCTACCGGGTAAAGCGAATTCGAGGGGGATATTGATTGCGGGCATACTATCAATTTTTATTGATCTAATGAACAAACTTCATATCCAGCTCGATTAAGAGTATTGATCGTTTGCTATAGACTAGAAATATTTTGCTCATAATTTCAACCTTTCGAAGAAATCGTTCGCGGCACACTTGCGAGACGTAAATGGCACACTAGTGTGCCGCGGTACACCGGTTGAGAACCACTGCTATATACTGACGCTCGTAAATCCTATTTTCAATGTTGCATATACAGTATAGGTCGGGAACCTATGGCTCGCGGGCCATATATGGCTCTTTGACATATTTTTAATTTTGAACTAAATTTTATCGATATTGCAGCAACTTCTTAGTATATTTTCCTAACGGCCAGACTAATTATTCTCGTGGCAGCATAAACATGTATTTGAGAGGTGGCGTATACAGGGTCAAGGACTCCGACCCCTTTACAAAATCCTCAAATTCAAGTTGCTGTAACGCCAGCGGCCAATATCCCTCGCGAATCCGATGTACCCGGCATCGCGCGCTGCGTAATCTGGGATTGCACGATAAGTTTGGTTGATCAAAGGGAATAGCAGACATGGGGCGCCTATATGAAAATCTAGTTCTCAGGTACACATTATCTTGATCCACGCCGAGAAATGAACTGCCTTGGAAGTGGCATTCCAATTACAAATCCAAATTACAAACAACGCTTCGCTATTCACGTTCTTCATTGATAAGTAGCTTTCTAGTAGCCTACTTCCGTTAAAATGTAGGCGCGCAGTGCAACGTTTATCTTACCGCCTAATTGAGAAGTCGATCAATATATAGATTTTCGGAATCAGTGCTACAGTTATATTAGATTAATATCAATAAATATAAATTCTGAGCTATTTTCGATGAATTGCGCTATCACAGATTGATTTGTAGCCTACCAGTTTTTACAGAACAGTAGTATAGTCGATCGGTCGTGAGGTGGGTGGGGTGCTTATGGGCGCGGTCGCATGCGGCTGGAAAACCGGGGGTGGCATGCGGCTCTTATTTCTTATGGGTGCGGTGGCATGCGGCTATTGCGTCTTATGGGTGCGGTGGCAAGCGGCTCTTATTTCTTATGGCGGTGGTCGCATGCGGCTGGGAAACCCGGGGTGGCAAGCGGCTCTTTTGTCTTATGGCGGCGGTGGCATGCGGCTATTGTGTCTTGTGGTCGCACGGTAACCCTTTTTAGCATAGGGATAGCTCGCACGCGGTTTCGTTGTTGGCATGTCGTACTTCGTGTTGAATATGTATCAAGTAAATAGTCATGTGATTGGTCCTTAGGTAATGTGTATATTCCAAATTACGGCGAGTACGACAATGATATATCGTTATTCTTATGGACGCGGCGATGATTCGTACTTTCAGGCATCTCTCACGCGGTGTTGAATACGAGTCGCCAACAATAACCGCGCAAACGGAAACGTGGTTTGTCGTGAGGATTAAGCAGTGCGACCTATATTTCGAATGACCTGTGCGCTGAATTATTTCTCGTCCAGCCGCTACTATCGATTATTACACTATTCCAACACGAAACCCGGGTTGGCGAGCGGCACTTATTTCTTATGGCGGCGGGTCTTATTTCTTATGGGTGCGGTCGTGATTCGTACTTTCGGTATAGACTGCGGGCGGCATGTCGTACTTTCAGCAAAAAAGGTGTGAAATAGTTTGCCAAGTCTAGGAATCACTTGCGAGGTAATATTTTGGTATTTAGTTTACCACAGAGCCGGCGTAGACGGCGATTCGAATATCAACAATAACAACGCTCACGAATTAACACTTCAAATAGCTGTGAAATAGTTTGCAAAACCCCGCGATCGCTGACAAGATAATGTCTCGGTCATAACCATCTTTCACGACTTGGTGTCATAACCATACCGATCGCTCACGCGGTGAAATTTTAGTAATCAGTTTGTCACAGTACTTGATATCGCTGGTAAGATTTAACAAGTAACGAATAACAGACCGCGGTAACTTGAATAGCGACAAATTGTCACTTATTTCCGCTCTAACTCTAATCCTTTGTGAAGTGAACGCTTATTCAAAAGGGTGTGATATAATTTTAAAATCCAACGACCACTCACCGGATAATACTTCAGACGTAGCAATTCCGCATACCCGCCTACAAGGTAATATTTTGGTAATTAGTTTGTCACAGAACCGTCGCAGGCGGTGATTGGAAAACCGACAATTTGTCACTCGCCCGCGATCGCTATATGTTTCACGCCTCCAGAATAGTGGCTGACTTTAGTTGCGTGATAAGATCCATGAAAATATTCAATCAATGTGTTAGTTTATCAACTTGAAATGAAACTCACTACACAAATCAAGTCGATTCGTATCTGAATGTTTTAAATCGATACAACTCTAATCCTTTGACAAATCCCTTACCGCGTTTTTGTTGAATCGAACGTAACCCGAAGATTACTGACGCCGACTTTCAGCCGCATCGAATTATTCGCACATTCCACGCCACTGTTTTTACACTTATAGAATCAATACCAACTATAACTCTACAAGAATCAAGAATCACAAGTATGTGCATTACACAGTTATTGTCTTTATTAACTTGAAATCAAACACTTAACAAAAACACACAACTAATCATTTGGCAACTCTAGCATTACCAAAAAATTCCAGTATTGTTGATTGAAAATCCTTGAGTCATTATTATCAAAAATGTTATAGTACCGCATCGGAATCCATTCGCGGGATGTACTAAAGTTAAATCCAGATAATCCAAAATGAAATATTCGGACTTTGACATAGTCTGAATTGAAATATATTGACAAGCATGACTACCAACTTTGATCCAGTCACATTTCAAGATCATACTTTGAAACAATCCTTGAAACTTACAACTCTATTCACGACTGAGTTTTCCGTTTATCAAATAGAGTTTCAGTAAATACTATCGCGATATTTTAATGTGTTACTACACACAATAGAATCAATCAATGAAATAGCACCTGTTGTAAATATTTCTAACTTGACAACCACTTGTGCGTACCGCGATCGACTTGCGACGCGATGAGTTAAATCGGAATATTTCAATCTATTTGTCGAAACCTTGAACAAACTATCAGGTTATTTTTTGTTGTAATCGAGTGAACGGAAATAGTATTACGTCTCAACATTTTAGCATCTTCCCATAAACAAAAGAGTAAAATACAAAAAACCTTGTCAATTCAATCCGTTTGTAACTTACCCAACCAACTCAACAGTATCCTTACGAAAAGTAGACAAGACTACGCGAGTAATCACTACAATCCAAAATCCATAGCAAGTTCGGTTGTATTCATATCCCTACGGCGCGTCTTTTGTTTTTCAACTGTAAAAGTCGTTACTATTTTGCAAGACAAAGTAATTACTACTTGATATATTTTATAAACCAAAGTAAATACTACTCGGTGTGTGGTTTGAGATTAACATATTACATTTGAGTATACCGGATTTGAATGCCTGACCAACGTAGTTGAGAATTCATTTCTTACAATCAAACGCCGGTTTTATATTGAAAGGTATCATACTGTAAACATAAGGATTGACACATTGATTTGATATATGAGATTTTGTAATGCTCGACCACGACTTGATTATTAAATTATTCACGATAATTAGACCCGATGTTGTGGTAAAGGTTATTAGAAAATATCACTTTTGGCATCGAGTACCAGTCGAAGTGGGTGAACAATAACACCGAAAATGATAAATGCGTTTCGTGCTACTATTGATACAAGTTCATTTCTATCAGGTGAAATAAACGCCATCACAAAACTCAGAGCATGCAAAGGTCTTGATTGATATGAATTTCGATTTGTGTCTTATGATACCAGCAAGCATTTTAGAAATATTATGATTCGTTAAACCAAAGTCGTATGTCCGATTATTAATTGATTGGAAACTTGATCACGTACCTCGATCATTACAGAAGATTATAACCCCATTGTCCGACAATCTTTTACAAAAGGATCGAAACCAAGTAACCCAAAGTCGTTGCCGTCGCATAAACAATTTGTACGACGTTTGATAATTGTACCCTATACGTTGGTGTACTAGAGATATTTGTAAAACACACTCTGGTAAAGAAATCGAAAAGATATCCTACACCTAAATCTGATAAAACCATTTTGCACTTTTTGTTCGTCAGTAGTATCCATTTTAATTTTCCCATTTCCTCTCGTCAAAGTAGATGTAATCATAGTCACTAAAGAACTTACTTGGATGTGTTTGAATTCTAGACATAGTTATGATTTACTCAACGCAAGACCCAAGAACAACCGTAGTTAACAACCGTGCACACATATCCAAAATATCGCACACTCCGCTATTCCTAAAGTACAAACACCCGATACAAAATATCACTTGTTGCGGCATCATCTTCACAATATCACCATTTTGTTTGTGTCAATTAGTTACTTTGTATGTTATCCCACAACTCTTACAAAAGTACGAAGGATATTAACATCGCACTAAGTAATAAACTTTACTCGATATTCTCGCATTACGAAACTAAAGAATGGTTGGTTAGACTCTACAAACTGTTTCGATATCACAAGACCTTTATTGTCTGAATGGGTGTTCATGTATCTTAATAATCAAATAGTTCAACACAGAACTAGTACTAACAGAAACATCAGAGTTGTTTACACAAAAGTTTGTATGTGTACAGTATGCGAATACCATGTGTAAGTCCAGCACAATTGCAGTATCCATTCGAGTTTAGTCAACACAAATTTATTACAACGGAGCCACGTAAACTTTCGTGAAAGAAAAGCATACTCACTCCCAGAGGGTTATGTCAACACCATAGCAGTTCCCCAACAACAAAGTACATATGTTTCTAGCCACGGTCCTTACATCTTTCACATAGATCAATCTACTTTGCTAACGAAAAGTGCTGAGTCATCACATGATCGCTCTCACAACAAAACAGCTAGTAGATATTATCATTCAAAATATTCCTAACCCTTTACACACCAGTGACAAATCATACAACGAATATGCTTTGCGGGTCGAATTGTTGTTCAGTGTCAAGTCTACCTGTTGAAACGTACATTAAACAGCGCAATCCAATTAAAACCACGAATCTATTTTCATTTCGTCACATACAGAAAAATAAATTTTCTTTCTCCAACACATACTTGTAACCAATCGCTTTCATTAAACACACAACACCATAAAAGTATTTACTTTCTACAACATAGACATTCCGATGTAGTCAAGAAATATTTTTATTAATCAAAAGCATCGATTTCTGTTCACGGCGTTAGTGTGTGCATGTCATACCTGTGGGCTCCGTATTAAAATGGACACGACACGACTGACTGTAAGGAGATAGAAGTCTATCACATCGATTTACATGTGGTCTTCGCTACGGTTTCAAAAAACGAATCATCTCTTTTGCATTGATCTAGACCGAGCAAGTTAGTTAATGGGCATGATTGTGTTTGTCATATGCGAATGATAGGGTTACTGTCAAATCTACATACAACAATCTTCTGACGATCATAATAGCAATTTCATTTTCCGCCCCTTCATAATTGTACAACTCGGTAACTACGTTTAACAAGACCAATCACACTACCAGCGTTGAACACAAGATACCTACCCAAGTAAAAATATCATTCTGGTTTGAACAACTGACGTTTACCTGTGTAAAATTATCATTTTCACTTGGAGGTCCACCGTTACCTAACTAAAATACCATTGTCCTTTGGAGATTTATCGTTTACCCAGTGTAACAATCCCCTTTTCACTTGGAAATCTATTTTTGGCCTGAATAACAAACCCCTTTTCACTTGGAAATCTATTTTTGCCCTGGATAACAAACCTTTTTCATTTGGAAATATATTTTTTCTCTTGGTAACAAACCTTTTTCACTTGGAAATATATTTTTTCTCTGGGTAACAAACCTTTTTCACTTGGAAATATATTTTTTCTCTGAGTAACAAACCTTTTTCACTTGGAAATATATTTTTTCTCTTGGTAATAAACCTTTTTCACTTGGAAATATATTTTTTCTCTGAGTAACAAACCTTTTTCACTTGGGAATATATTTTTTCTCTGGTTAACAAACCTTTTTCACTTGGAAATATATTTTTTCTCTGGGTAACAAACCTTTTTCACTTGGAAATATATTTTTTCCCCGGGTAACAAACCTTTTTCCCTGAGCAACAAACCTTTTTCACTTGCAAATATATTTTTTCCTGGGTAACAAACCTTTTTCACTTGGAAATATATTTTTTTCCCTGGGTAACAAACCTTTTTCGCTTGGAAATATATTTTTCCCTGGGTTACAAACCTTTTTCACTTGGTGATCCGTCGTTTACCTGAGTAAAAATATCATTTTCCTTTGGGGATCTGGCGTTTACCCAGTGTAACAATACATTTTCTCTTGGTCATCTAGCTTTTCCTAGAGTAACAAAACCATTTTCATTTTGAAATCTGACAACCACACCGACAATTTGATATTTTTGTATTTTCTTACAGCGAACAGCGACAAAATATACACCAACAACGACTCCGATACATTTGTCTCATCAAATATTCACTTGTGTTGGTGCATCCCATCAAAATCGTCGGTTACCCACATGCAATGCGCTCTTGTACACAGAAATGCATGTTTTGGAAAATTGGACAATAGGCTTCGATAGTTCTGTGATGTCCGGGTTCGTGCTTTGGATTTTCCAGAGTCAAAATGTCTGAATAAAACACCTCCTTGACGATGGTTGGTATGTGGATAACGGTGTTCGGAAAACGGTTGGATTTATGTCACCCATCGCGATAACAATTCCAGGTCGAGTTTTCCCCCGCGCGTTTACTATATTGTGTCTTTATTGGTCAATGTATGTCTCGACATTCAGTTTGAAATCGGAAACCCTGATAAGTATGTAACCGGATCCGGATATCAACTCTGAATCGATAAACCAATGAACAATATTCAAAGTAAACATGTTACACCCTGTGTTCCCACGAAAAAATACCATCCAGACATACGTCGCGCTTGTTTGCCCACATCAGTATACGCGTAAATGGAGGTGTGTGACATTGCATGCAATGTGTTGGTATACAAACATCGATCCACAGACATTATCATAGCCGGTAGTTTTGATGTAGATCGAATGTCATCACACCCGATAACAATGTCATACCAATAAGCCACATTGCAATGACTCTGAGTCCGCGCTATTACATCGATATTTCGACACCGTTCACTGATTTACTCGATGGTGTTATCGTGTTGTAACATTACAAGATAGTCATGGCCCTATCTCCGGACAGACCACCCAGACCAATTGGATACATCGATCAATGTGTTGTCCACACCGAAGTTTTCTGCTGCAGCGTTTGACCATGGTGAACTATCGAAGTGGTGCTCGAAATGATTGCGATCAGTCTTTCAGTCACGATGCATGGATGTCGCTACTCCCACATAACGACTCCAGACAAATATCGTGAACAGTGATTATGTAAATCTCGGACTGATACTGTGATCCAATAAGGTGTGTTTCTGTGGAATGAAGACTGCAATCGTACACCACAATAGAACACTACCTCGCGATTTCACACGCAATCATAAAACACATCATCGTAAGGATTCAGTTCGTCCGGTGACATTTCGAAACGGTCATCGCCACAAGAGATCGGTATCATTTTGAAAAGACATCGTCACAAGGCTATTGACGTCGATTCTGTTGGTCATGTCAATCCGTTTCACAATCCGCCGTTTTTCAACTCCCCGCACAATAGTGTTACGACACAGACAAGAAGCGTCGGTGGAAATAATAAAACACGGAAAGCACACTTTGGTGTTATTTGACATGGATTTTACACCCGACGAACCTTACATTCGAGCGATGCATTGGAATGACGCTTGTATTATTGACGTAGAAGGAACAGAAATGTATCGATTTATTGGTTTCGTACATATCCAACAAAAACCAGGGTATGTGATTGTGTGTGGTTCGCATATTCGACTGTGAACGCTCTATTGGTATATGCTGTGTAGTTCACTTTCACCGTCGTGCGAATAACCCATGTTACGGTTCGATGTTCGTGTGTCTGTATGTCACGCTTCAGATTGACTCAGAGTCATTGCAATGTGGCTTATTGGTATGACATTGTTATCGGGTGTGATGACATTCGATCTACATCAAAACTACCGGCTATGATAATGTCTGTGGATCGATGTTCGTGTGTCTGTATGTCACGCTTCAGATTGACTCAGAGTCATTGCAATGTGGCTTATTGGTATGACATTGTTATCGGGTGTGATGACATTCGATCTACATCAAAACTACCGGCTATGATAATGTCTGTGGATCGATGTTTGTATACCAACACATTGCATGCAATGTCACACACCTCCATTTACGCGTATACTGATGTGGGCAAACAAGCGCGACGTATGTCTGGATGGTATTTTTTCGTGGGAACACAGGGTGTAACATGTTTACTTTGAATATTGTTCATTGGTTTATCGATTCAGAGTTGATATCCGGATCCGGTTACATACTTATCAGGGTTTCCGATTTCAAACTGAATGTCGAGACATACATTGACCAATAAAGACACAATATAGTAAACGCGCGGGGGAAAACTCGACCTGGAATTGTTATCGCGATGGGTGACATAAATCCAACCGTTTTCCGAACACCGTTATCCACATACCAACCATCGTCAAGGAGGTGTTTTATTCAGACATTTTGACTCTGGAAAATCCAAAGCACGAACCCGGACATCACAGAACTATCGAAGCCTATTGTCCAATTTTCCAAAACATGCATTTCTGTGTACAAGAGCGCATTGCATGTGGGTAACCGACGATTTTGATGGGATGCACCAACACAAGTGAATATTTGATGAGACAAATGTATCGGAGTCGTTGTTGGTGTATATTTTGTCGCTGTTCGCTGTAAGAAAATACAAAAATATCAAATTGTCGGTGTGGTTGTCAGATTTCAAAATGAAAATGGTTTTGTTACTCTAGGAAAAGCTAGATGACCAAGAGAAAATGTATTGTTACACTGGGTAAACGCCAGATCCCCAAAGGAAAATGATATTTTTACTCAGGTAAACGACGGATCACCAAGTGAAAAAGGTTTGTAACCCAGGGAAAAATATATTTCCAAGCGAAAAAGGTTTGTTACCCAGGGAAAAAAATATATTTCCAAGTGAAAAAGGTTTGTTACCCAGGAAAAAATATATTTGCAAGTGAAAAAGGTTTGTTGCTCAGGGAAAAAGGTTTGTTACCCGGGGAAAAAATATATTTCCAAGTGAAAAAGGTTTGTTACCCAGAGAAAAAATATATTTCCAAGTGAAAAAGGTTTGTTAACCAGAGAAAAAATATATTCCCAAGTGAAAAAGGTTTGTTACTCAGAGAAAAAATATATTTCCAAGTGAAAAAGGTTTATTACCAAGAGAAAAAATATATTTCCAAGTGAAAAAGGTTTGTTACTCAGAGAAAAAATATATTTCCAAGTGAAAAAGGTTTGTTACCCAGAGAAAAAATATATTTCCAAGTGAAAAAGGTTTGTTACCAAGAGAAAAAATATATTTCCAAATGAAAAAGGTTTGTTATCCAGGGCAAAAATAGATTTCCAAGTGAAAAGGGGTTTGTTATTCAGGCCAAAAATAGATTTCCAAGTGAAAAGGGGATTGTTACACTGGGTAAACGATAAATCTCCAAAGGACAATGGTATTTTAGTTAGGTAACGGTGGACCTCCAAGTGAAAATGATAATTTTACACAGGTAAACGTCAGTTGTTCAAACCAGAATGATATTTTTACTTGGGTAGGTATCTTGTGTTCACATTCTTGCGTGCGGGTGAGGGTGAGACGTCACCTCATCAGCGATCACTATACCCACAAGGCACCGGTTGAGCGATAGGGCATGTTTTGGGGGATTCCCCCTTGTCTCACCCTCACCCGCACGCAAGAATGTGAATAATTTAATAATCAAGTCGTGGTCGAGCATTACAAAATCTCATATATCAAATCAATGTGTCAATCCTTATGTTTACAGTATGATACCTTTCAATATAAAACCGGCGTTTGATTGTAAGAAATGAATTCTCAACTACGTTGGTCAGGCATTCAAATCCGGTATACTCAAATGTAATATGTTAATCTCAAACCACACACCGAGTAGTATTTACTTTGGTTTATAAAATATATCAAGTAGTAATTACTTTGTCTTGCAAAATAGTAACGACTTTTACAGTTGAAAAACAAAAGACGCGCCGTAGGGATATGAATACAACCGAACTTGCTATGGATTTTGGATTGTAGTGATTACTCGCGTAGTCTTGTCTACTTTTCGTAAGGATACTGTTGAGTTGGTTGGGTAAGTTACAAACGGATTGAATTGACAAGGTTTTTTGTATTTTACTCTTTTGTTTATGGGAAGATGCTAAAATGTTGAGACGTAATACTATTTCCGTTCACTCGATTACAACAAAAAATAACCTGATAGTTTGTTCAAGGTTTCGACAAATAGATTGAAATATTCCGATTTAACTCATCGCGTCGCAAGTCGATCGCGGTACGCACAAGTGGTTGTCAAGTTAGAAATATTTACAACAGGTGCTATTTCATTGATTGATTCTATTGTGTGTAGTAACACATTAAAATATCGCGATAGTATTTACTGAAACTCTATTTGATAAACGGAAAACTCAGTCGTGAATAGAGTTGTAAGTTTCAAGGATTGTTTCAAAGTATGATCTTGAAATGTGACTGGATCAAAGTTGGTAGTCATGCTTGTCAATATATTTCAATTCAGACTATGTCAAAGTCCGAATATTTCATTTTGGATTATCTGGATTTAACTTTAGTACATCCCGCGAATGGATTCCGATGCGGTACTATAACATTTTTGATAATAATGACTCAAGGATTTTCAATCAACAATACTGGAATTTTTTGGTAATGCTAGAGTTGCCAAATGATTAGTTGTGTGTTTTTGTTAAGTGTTTGATTTCAAGTTAATAAAGACAATAACTGTGTAATGCACATACTTGTGATTCTTGATTCTTGTAGAGTTATAGTTGGTATTGATTCTATAAGTGTAAAAACAGTGGCGTGGAATGTGCGAATAATTCGATGCGGCTGAAAGTCGGCGTCAGTAATCTTCGGGTTACGTTCGATTCAACAAAAACGCGGTAAGGGATTTGTCAAAGGATTAGAGTTGTATCGATTTAAAACATTCAGATACGAATCGACTTGATTTGTGTAGTGAGTTTCATTTCAAGTTGATAAACTAACACATTGATTGAATATTTTCATGGATCTTATCACGCAACTAAAGTCAGCCACTATTCTGGAGGCGTGAAACATATAGCGATCGCGGGCGAGTGACAAATTGTCGGTTTTCCAATCACCGCCTGCGACGGTTCTGTGACAAACTAATTACCAAAATATTACCTTGTAGGCGGGTATGCGGAATTGCTACGTCTGAAGTATTATCCGGTGAGTGGTCGTTGGATTTTAAAATTATATCACACCCTTTTGAATAAGCGTTCACTTCACAAAGGATTAGAGTTAGAGCGGAAATAAGTGACAATTTGTCGCTATTCAAGTTACCGCGGTCTGTTATTCGTTACTTGTTAAATCTTACCAGCGATATCAAGTACTGTGACAAACTGATTACTAAAATTTCACCGCGTGAGCGATCGGTATGGTTATGACACCAAGTCGTGAAAGATGGTTATGACCGAGACATTATCTTGTCAGCGATCGCGGGGTTTTGCAAACTATTTCACAGCTATTTGAAGTGTTAATTCGTGAGCGTTGTTATTGTTGATATTCGAATCGCCGTCTACGCCGGCTCTGTGGTAAACTAAATACCAAAATATTACCTCGCAAGTGATTCCTAGACTTGGCAAACTATTTCACACCTTTTTTGCTGAAAGTACGACATGCCGCCCGCAGTCTATACCGAAAGTACGAATCACGACCGCACCCATAAGAAATAAGACCCGCCGCCATAAGAAATAAGTGCCGCTCGCCACCCCGGGTTTCGTGTTGGAATAGTGTAATAATCGATAGTAGCGGCTGGACGAGAAATAATTCAGCGCACAGGTCATTCGAAATATAGGTCGCACTGCTTAATCCTCACGACAAACCACGTTTCCGTTTGCGCGGTTATTGTTGGCGACTCGTATTCAACACCGCGTGAGAGATGCCTGAAAGTACGAATCATCGCCGCGTCCATAAGAATAACGATATATCATTGTCGTACTCGCCGTAATTTGGAATATACACATTACCTAAGGACCAATCACATGACTATTTACTTGATACATATTCAACACGAAGTACGACATGCCAACAACGAAACCGCGTGCGAGCTATCCCTATGCTAAAAAGGGTTACCGTGCGACCACAAGACACAATAGCCGCATGCCACCGCCGCCATAAGACAAAAGAGCCGCTTGCCACCCCGGGTTTCCCAGCCGCATGCGACCACCGCCATAAGAAATAAGAGCCGCTTGCCACCGCACCCATAAGACGCAATAGCCGCATGCCACCGCACCCATAAGAAATAAGAGCCGCATGCCACCCCCGGTTTTCCAGCCGCATGCGACCGCGCCCATAAGCACCCCACCCACCTCACGACCGATCGACTATACTACTCAGAACAAATATGGCGCGTACGACTAATCCTATGTAGTGAGTACGAATTTGTACTACGATGACGTCACGAATTGTCAATTGTGACGTAACAATTGATTGACATGTATGGCTCTTTGTGAGTTAAAATGGAAAATATAGGGCTAAGATGGCTCTTCAGACGAAAAAGGTTCCCGACCACTGGAGATAGATTCGGACATATGTGATGCGATACACCGATATTTAATTGCGTGGTGCCTCAGCTATACTGTCACAAAAAGGTTACTTGTTGAGTAAATTTCTGCCTGGTTCTATAGATATTTATGTTGCAGTCAGGTACATTATAACGGCAGTAAAGCATAATTCGCACCGTTTCCATATACCATGTCGTCGCTAATCCAAAACTTCAACGGTATTGGAATTGGTCAAATCAAGTCAAGTCATTCAAAAAACCTGACTAGTCAGGTCATGACTCGAGTCATCTCAACACTTATTCACAATTCGTGTGAGTGTGTTTTTATGCAGTTCCTGTTCACGCCCATGTGATCTATTTAGGAAACATTGCCAGAGACAGCGGAACATCTCTTGCCAGGGCAAATACAGCAACTGGAAGATATAATTCAGCACGTAAGCATTATGCAAGTTACATATTATCTATAAGTTATGTTGTTGTGTTATGAGCAGTGTTAACTGTACGGCAGTATTATTCCGCGATATTAGAAGTGAAACATGAAATAATTATAGGTGCAGAAATAACAGTACACAAGTATGCGACATTAGCCATACATATTGGTGAAAAGAGTGTGTATTCACATACTACAGTTGGTATGCGAGAATGGAACCTACCACAGAATTATACCGCGGTATAAATAAAAGTTTCAACAGTGGTCCTCAACCGGGGATCCGCTGACTCCTGGGGGTCCGAGAAGCCTCCAAAATTTCGCAAAATGTTTGATATACCTAATTTGTATTTTCTTTAATTAGAGAAATCACGAGACAGTTTCGTTCCATAACCGCTAAAACTTCGGGACCCACATAAACAGAATGGGCACCTGAGATGAAATATTCTACTGTGCAAACTCATTTTAATTACCATTTTAGACTCGACCGGGTATTTCAAGAAATGCAGCTACAGAATTCGCTTTAAAATAATAAAAGTTTTCCCGGTTTCTACATATATAGTATGATGTTAATTTCAAGACTAGCCATTTGATTGCTGTTCATCACTACCCTACAGTACAAATTTGCGCAATACAGCTAACGGTTGTACGATAATTGAGCTAAATTTGAAGAAAAACTTGGGGGGTCCGCGGGGATCCGTGATGGAGCAAAGGGGATCCGTGAAGATAAAAAGGTTGAGAACCAGTGGTTTAAACCATGAATCAATCACAACCGACTCTTCCACGAAATAACCAAATGAACCAGACCTGCTATTAAATATACACATAGAAAGAAAAACGCCGCTTGATAATTGATAACTTCAGATTACCTGAAATTGGAAACACACAAAGAAGGAAATGCTCTTCCGTTGCTTACCATTCCGGTGAAATATTCGACCCCAGGGTTTTTGAGTTCACTTCTCAAGTAGTTTCTATTTGCGTGTACCACCGTTAGGGCGTTAATAAACACCCTTTTCGCGAAGTGTGTATTGCCTTTCAAATCACCAGATCTAATGTACGATGATACATTGAACTTTGAGAAGGACTTTCTGTCACAGGTTTATGCACACGATACCAGTATAGTAGCACCTAGTTTCCATCCCTAGCTGACTCTTGATCGGTTTTGATCTAATACAGGAAAGTATATTATTCGATTTCGTAATCAAGCTTAGAATTGAGGAAACCATGCAAGATCTGAAGACGTGACCAATGCATGTCTTACTCTCGCTGTCTCGCATACCGTGCACAACTGGATAGTGACAACATCGCATACAACTAGGGTTGCATTTAAAACAAACATAAGGCCCTTGTTTAAAACATGTTTTTTATTGTTTTTGTTTTTTAGGCGATGACGCCACGAATATTCAATTGTGACGTGATAGTGGATTGACATTGACAATTCAAGATATAGGGTCAATATAACTCCTTTGACGAAATATCTACGTACTATAGCTGCTGAACCGAATATTTTGAGGGTTGCAACCATCCCATATCGTGTATATCGGCTATATCGGGTGGTAAATGTCCGTTGGCTCATACAACATGTTTCGGAGAGTATTTACACAATTATGGCATGATTTTACAACTTGAAAAAGCTAATTTTATTAAATGCCTTCATTTAAAACACTGTTTAAAACACTGTTTAAAACAAATTGTTTTAAACAACCATTTGTTTAAAATGCAACCCTACATACAGTATTGGTTAATTAGTGGCTTGAGCATCGATCACACATTGACTTACTTGAATAGCTGACACACATTGACTTGCATGTTACATCATATCCTATCTCACAATATCAACTGGTCATTCTGAGATAATGTACAGACGGAGCATGCAGTATATGGGACTCATGGGACATAATATATAGCAAACACCGTATACTACGCAACCTGTCACACGGCCGTGATCAACTCTTTACGAGAGACGACTGCAAGTAGCAAACATGCCGATTATTGTGACTCAGCAAATTGATTCTTGGAACAGAAGGGACGCAGCAATATATTTATTGCAATGGCCCCGCTCAGCAGAATAAACACTGTGGAGTTACCAATTACGATCACGCCGGGAGTAGGCAATGTAAATAGATCTAATACTAAATGAGACCATTTGTAAATCAAGCGTCCATGATCCGATTATATGTCAGTCCGGCACAAGTACATATAGATATAAAGGGTCGTACCTAATCAGACACCAGAAGAGTCCGTGTGAGTCACAAATCAACATTCCTCTCTACGATACCCTTGTTACTTGGTGAGGTGACCCTCGTCTGAAAACATTGTGCTTCAAGTCATGTTCAGCATAGTAATAATTCCCACCAAGGGGCGTGAATGAACTTCCTGTAAATCGGGATGGATAGAGAAAGTGATGTGCATAACCATAAACGCATGTACACAACAGGCATGCAAAATTACTGACACGGGATATTGAAACTTGACAATATCGGGCTATAAGTAGCCATTAGGCCTTGATGTTTCAACTATAGAGCGAGGTCAGTGGCGTATTCAAGAGGCACGAAAGACGCGGATTTGCGAAATCGATATTTTGACGTCAATTAATACTTCAAAATCTTCACTCCATTCAAATTTACATTCTGGCAACGCTGACGAATGCGGTACGCGTTGACGGCGTGAGATTGTCGCTCGGGTAGAAAGAAAAATTCCGAGTTAATGGTCCATCCTAGCTGTGAAACTTTAAGATCAACTGATATGCCTCACTTGAGAAGAATACACAGATCCTTAGGCCTAGGCAAATATGGAGCATGTTTCACAATCACTAGCGACAAAACGATCGATGAAAATATGTCGACAAGATCCGGGTATACTGTATAGTTAGATTGGTATTCACAGCCAGTTGAGAGGGGCACCATATGTCCTCTTTCAGGAGGATTTCTCCTCTTTTTCAAGAAAAATAAATTGTCCTCCGAGGATGCCCAAATTTTTTCTTTTTTTTCCCCATGTCGTCAGCTGCTTACACATTCAACCATACTTTTCGGCGATACGTATTATACACTGATGATTAAAAAGAGGTCAACCACGAGTGGATACCGTTTTTTCGTCGACCTTTTTACGATGTGTTGACTATAAAAAGGTCTACTCTCCCAATGTCTACCAGATCCGAATAAACTGTTCAAATTTAATGTTTTTATGTCAGTTATTACAACTTCTCTGACTGTAACTACCCAACTGGCCGCCAAAATGGTTTCCGCTTTTTTCGGACATGATAATATGGTAGGCCTTGTTTAGGGGCACGATGGTCAGACTCACGGGTGATGTTAAAAAGCTTCATTTCACAATATCGTTTGTTTTTTACCGACGCCGTCACAATTGTAACCCAATTCACAAACATTGCATTCCTTTCTTAGGAACAGCAGCTTGCCCAACCCCGTATGCGGCAAGACATGCACCTGCCGAATGGCGATTATGAAAAAATGAACCAAGTAGAAGAAAGCTCGTCCGTAGCGTAAGTAAATTTGGTTCATCCGCCGTTCATTTTTGTAGACGGACAAGACGCAAATGGTACAACGCAAATTGCCTTCCGTGTATTGCCGTATCTGCACCTCGCGACGAATTGTCGTCGTGTAAATGTGGACTTTGCTCGATCGACATTCCAAGCCCGCTCATGACTGATTACTTCTTAATGTCAAGCGGTTGTTCGTGTTTGAACAGAGGAACAGCGTATTAGCCCAGACAACATCGGGAAAATTGTTCATCTCATAGTCTACTTATCGTCCGTACTACCTGTGTGTGTACTGTGTATGGATTGCGGGAAGTTTCGTCGATGTCGTTTCGCGGTCTGTCCGCGCGTGGTATTGCGGATCTATAGCGTTCACTTAGTTTATCCAGGCCGATATATTTCGCCATGGAAATAATTGCCGGTATCGATCAACTCCGGTCAATATATGTTGGCCATTCTGATGACGTCAAGCTCCAAATTTCTGCATTGTTGAATCGATTTAGAAGGACCATAGCACAGTTCACACTGTAAAGGCGTGTTTCCAGATTTATGGATACATGCCAGTCGGGCAGCAGAACTAGCTTCATACTTAGCTGGAGTGTTATTCTTAATATATGATGTATATATCCAGTGGTTGTCAGTTACGAGGTACTTCTACTTCTTCGTAGTTGACAAGTAGGTTTCGCGTATTTGCACTGCCTACTCGAGTGGTTGTGCTTTT
The DNA here is from genome assembly GCF_051294905.1 of Botryllus schlosseri. Lineage (NCBI taxonomy): Eukaryota > Metazoa > Chordata > Ascidiacea > Stolidobranchia > Styelidae > Botryllus > Botryllus schlosseri. The sequence goes on from NC_137249.1 coordinate 19,783,979, forward strand.
TGACTACTTCCACTTCTGTACTTAACAGTGTTTTAGGCAAAATTAATTAAATTTTAGACTTTGGCTTCTGTGAAGTAGAAAGTAGTTTTGTGATATGTTTCCATCAGGAAGAGATTATCATAACGGCTGCGTGAACTAGCCCCTGTATCAAGGTAACTGAGTATAATTTCAAAGTTTGTAGTGACAGTTGATCATTTTGCTAAAATTGTGAATGTACACCCGTCAATTTCTAAAGTACCCACCTTCGATCGACTATACTTGAAGCAGTGGTTTCCACACTTTTTTGGCGTGTGACGCTCGCGGCACACTTACAAAAAACTTGCTTTTGTAAACAAAGTAAGCTGGTAATGCGATGGCTATGCTAATTTATACGGACATATATAAGACTGAAACGAGGTTTAATTGCATTGTTCGCAACATACCCGTATTTACCGTACCAGAATACGGTAAAATACATGCTCATTCAATGCTGAATTTCTTTTCACGCTGGCAGCGCCATGCAGATAGCGGTTCGACGTTTAAATAGAAAGAATTGCAACCAAATATGTACTAATGACGTGAAAAACTGTAACAGATGAAATAGGTTCACAATGCAGAACCTACCAAGGGTCGATTGCGAACGCGAACCTCCAAATTTCTGAGGTTCATGCACCGAGCGCAAATGTGAACCTCACGATCACACTATACCTTCTAGCAATGATGGCCAAGACAAATCACAAATCATATGTGTGCGTCTGTTGACCTCTACGGAACCCATGAAACTGACTCATGTAACTCTTATGTTCCACGGCCCATTCAGATATATTGGCATTGTCGGCAAACACATCGTACATTGATATCGACTCTGAATCCTGATATCTGTCATGATCTAGCTCATATCACTTCGAGCCGACAAGAGCAGTGGTTCCCACCACTGGCGTAGCAGCATGTGCTGCCGCCCCGGGCTCTCGCTTAAAATGCCGCCCCCCTCAGTAGACCGCAGCAAATTTCTACATAGATTCATGTTCAAGCAATCTTTTCAAAAAATATATTACAAATAATATGCCGCGTCTCAGCCTCACCGTCTCAACGTTAATAACGCCAAAAATAATAAAAACAAGAAATAGCGAACGAATGTATTTCATTTTCGAGTCTTAATTAACACTTGTATAAATTTAAGCCCAATCTGTCAATCTGACAATTATAACCAACTTATACAGTTCCTAGGACCGGTTTACCTTCACAGCTATGTCGGTCTGCTGTACCAAATCGTAACTAGGGCTGGGCACAATGATTCGAGTACTCCAATCTGATGATTCAAGTCGAGTAGTAAAAGACGATTTTTTTCGAGTACTGAAATTATACGCTCCTCGCCATTGATGTTAATTTATCAACGCTAATTATAGTTTCGATACTGTTTTCCACTGTGGAAGCCTTGAAACATTGATTGGCCGTATCGCAGCATACAAAACATGTAGTGCAAAAGTTATTAAGTTTAGTGGAAATACCACATTTCAGAAGTCATGATCACCCCTCAACATTGTCACAAAATGCAACGAAATCAGTATGGTCGAAAAAATACCAAAGTATCCTTAATGTGATGTATAACAGGCATTATATTCTTTGTGGTGGGATAAAAGGTACATGTTTTAACTGTGACATATGGCATTCTGTTTTGACCTCATATAGAGGGATATTGGAATACTCAACTCGAGTTGACTCGACTCGACTCGAAGCATATTATTATTAATAAGTGATTCAGAATCGAATCACTCAGGTACTCTATTTTGCCAAACCCCAATCGTAACCCAAAGTATAGATCACTAACCTACGGATAGGTGGGCAACTTAGTTGTCACACTTGAATACCCACTACCCAGACACTACTGATGAGACAGTTAAAAGCAGCATAATTGGCCATGGTCATCCTATAGTTGGCCAGGCCCTCCGTGCGGTCAAATTTAACAATACTGATCGTAATCGAAAGCTATCGTTGCCCTGATTCCGAAAATACAATTTAAATCCTGGTTTGAAAATCGGCAATTTTCGGAATAATCGCTCGATATAATTTCCATTATCATGGTCGATTGGTCATTGTGTTCCGATTGTTAGGAGTGGTTCCATTGTCATGTTAACATATTCCAAATCAGCGCGACACTAGCTTTCGATTGAGGCCAGTCTGATTAAGCTCCCGGGACGCCAGTTATATAGGTAGGGTTGCCATACCGTCCTTATTTCTAAGATTTGTCCTTATTTTGAAGAGCCACGTCTTAGAAAACTCAACTGTCCATATTTCTAAGAAATGTCCTTGTTTTCGACTTGCGTCCTTATTTTGTCTTATTTTCAACAACTACTGAACTTCGATCATTTTCCTCTGGTATCCGTGTTGCAATATCTGTAATAGTGACATTGACCTGGAGGCCATATGAAAAAGACCGCTATTTCAACTTATATTGATACCCCAAAACACAAGAAGTGTGTCAGCTGCTGCTGAGGATACCTGGGGCATTCTATGCTGACAAAAACCAGCAATCTTTCCTCACCAACAATTGCACATCGCAATATTCCCCGATTCTAGCATCGCAATGAGTTTGCTTCGGCCAGGACCAAGACTACAAGCATTGTTACTGGAGATCTTGCTCCACACTCAAAAATGATTTTGTCTGAACTTGGTGTACAGCCTTTATCCATATTGGTTGACGCCTCCAATCACAGCGAGGGGAAGACGTTTGGTTTATCTTCCTATGGGGGCCCAAGACTATCGTATTGCTTTTTTAGGGGGGTGACAAAGTGCTGTTTCCACCCTGAGTAAAGCTAAACCTAGACCTGGGCGGTCGTAAGATCAATGAAGCACTTTCTGATAACAAGGAGTTGCTGGAGCAGATTGTTTCTGGCGAAAGTATGGAAAATGATATGCCACGCCTCGTATAAATACACAGTATGTACGAAAACGCTTTTTAATGCCACTCTAATTTTTCGACTGTCCTTATTTTTGGGTCCATGTCGATGGCAACCCTGTATATAGGACTACCAATTACGCTGCTTTTAGCCAGCTGTGTAGTGTACACTGTGCACTAGGGCTCTTCAAAAATGACTTTTTTTCTCAAATCGCACTGGCTACTTGATAAAATTGTTAGGTTGCTTAATTTAAGCCTACACACCAAATTTGGTACAATTCCAACCAGTAGCCGCATTGCTACAGGAGAGGAAAGTTTCTATTCATTATATAAAAATAAATAACAAAAAATTTGAAAATTTTCTGTTTACCCCATGAAAGTGTTAGGTTGTCTATAGAAACGATGTTCAACAAATTTTGTTAAATTCCAGACAGTGGAAGCGGAGTTATTGCCGTCGAAAAATTTGGATTTGAATAAAATAGTATTTACGGTGGGGACCACTATAATACATAATTAAAGAATTGGTGTGAACTGTGCACTGTGCAGCCTCATTTTGCCGCCCCCTTGGAGCCTGCCGCCCCTGGCGCAGAGCCAGAACCGCCAGGTGGCTGCTACACCACTGGTTCCCACCCCTTTTCGACACACCGCCCCCTTATCTAGCTCGACACAAATCCCCACCTCAATTTACGGATCCGAGAAAGAAGACATATAACGGGAAATTTATACACCTAACTCTGATCACTGGTGAATTGACAAAAACAAAGGGTGACATTTCCGAGTATGTGCTCGTGAAACAGGATTCCGCGTCTACTTTCCGTTTAGTTGAGCTTTTGCGTCATGCAGAATAAACCGTCTTCACGTGCAAAAAATCGACTATGTTGGGAACCGCTGGACCAAAGACAAATGAGAAATGACATTATTTTCTCACGAACTAACGTTGCGCTATACCTCATTCATACATCGCCATGTCCTTTTGTCTAAACATGACCCGGACATATGCGATCTTTTGAAACCGGTCATGCAAACTGATTCACCTGAGTTATATCTGCGAATGTTCGATATCCATTATGCCGTGCGTCGTGCCATACATTCCTTCTGCAGCCCGAACCATATATATACAATCCTTTCAGGTGGTATTATCCGGAAGTGAAGCATCGCAAAGATGCGGAGGACATACTGTCAATCGCAACGAACGAAGGCAATCTTATGGTCCGCAAAAGGTCCACCGAAAACCCAGCGGATGACTGGGACCATGCAGTGTCGGCCGTGTCTAGGAAAAACGGGCAGTGGTGAGTTTGACATGGTACCATGACCTGTAATTTCGTGAAATTTTGTAAACATTCGATGCTGAGGTGAGCAATCAAAGCCTTTATGGGTGCGTCAGAAATCGATACCTGTAATTTCATTAATTTACGCAATATACTCATAGGGGTGGTCAATAGCTAAGTGCTTCTATTTATCTGACTACTCAAGTAGGTGGTGCCTACTGGCGGTATTTGCACAGATGGCTATTTTACACTACTTCCACTCCTACTTTATTCCCTGTACCGCGGTAAAGAATATATTTCCAATTTTGCAACAATTTGAAATGTCACCAATCATTTGCATTATTCGAAAAGATACATCTAGTGATAATAAATTAAGACCACTGATTAACCGCTAAATTAATGCGAACCCTATACCAAAAGTACTATTTGAGCAGCACGTTCTTTAACTTTTACTTGATACTTCTACCCAAATTAGTTTTGAAATGCCTTGGAAATACGTATCTATACTTTTGAAATTTATGGAGTTACGTCTATTTCTACTTGAGTTGCATCGGTACCTAATTTGATTCCCCTCTGATGTGCTGGCCATTTTTCCCGCTGATTCCAAATTCTAATGATTGAAAAATTTCATGATTGTGCGTACACCGTATTTTATTAATTTGTTCTCCATTTACCACTTTCCCTTGAAGTTGTAAAATTATGCCATAATTGTGTAAATACTTTCCAAAAAACATGTTGTATGAGCCTACGGACAATTACCATCCGATATAGCCGACGTATTCGATATGGGATGGTTGACACCCTCAAAATAGTCAGTTCAACATTACTATTACAGATATTTCGTCAAAGGAGCTATTTTACCCTATATTGTCAATGTCAGTCCACTATAACGTCAAAATTGAATTTTCGTGACGTCATGGCTTAAAAAAAATGTTTTAAATTGATTTTTGTTTTAAATGCAACCCTGCTTGAAACAATGGTGTATTATTTTTCAGCACATTCCATCATTTCCGTCTGAAATGGTCGGGAATGTACAGCACCTATGAAATAAACCTTGCAGACGGCCCCCACCCTCCGCTAGCCACTCTGGAAGAGGTCGTCGCATTCTTCGAAAAGCGCAGCAATAACAAATATCGCCGCCTGGCAGCCCGCGTCACGCTGGAGTCAAACGCTTATCAGAAAGTCATCGTTCCTCCTGGAGGTAATTACTCTTGAATATCTATTCATCTTTATAAGTCGTTGAACAAAACGGATCGTAACCGATTATGTACTGAATTATCGTTCTTGGTCGTTTCGTCATCCTCCTGTCTGTTCAGCACATGATATTGTCTACTGTGTATTGCGTTGTGAATTTTGTATTTCGAAAGAATGAAATAATTGAACGGATGAATATGATTACGATTATGTCCTGGGATCTAACTGCTACTACAAGTCCATTTGTGAATGCGATAACGGCTTTAATTCCTTCGATCTTAAGGTAGAATCTAACCTCGAATTTCCAACCTATCAAATGGGGCATCGGTATAGTCTATGTGAAATTCCAGCATAACCATCTTGCAACATGTGTTTTTCAGACACCCAGATGATTTACGTCAACGATCCATATAATGCAAGAAAGTCGAAACGATAAATTACATCTCCCGAAGACCACCATTGAAACTCCTGTACATTACTGAGATGTGCGCCCAAATTAATGCGCACTTTTGTGGATGAACCGACCAAGATTCATATACCACGCGCTCAACAATGTGCCTCCATACTTACACGTACGAATATGCGCATACAGTAATGAGGTTTGGACCTATCAAAGGATAGAGACCGGGAAAGGTCGGATGTGGGTCGATCGACATTCCAACTAAAATATATTCATCAGACTCGCATTTTGAATTATGAATTCTAGCAGTTTTCAAGTCCAGAATTATCTCTATGTAGATGTAAATATTAATTTACTTATTTTCTGAAAGTTCCATGAAATCATTTTTAATATTTTTAATATTTTTAATTCTCTGTGCTACTATCAACGGAAGTGAGAATGCTGACGCTGGCTGTATTGACACAACGCTTCCTTTTGCGTGAAGTGATCGCGCCCATCATAGTTCATCATAGTCCGTCAAGTATGACGTGTCTGTGACTTGAATATTCAGTATACATTTGAACCATCAATCTATGCATACTGTAATACCGCATTAGAGAATTCGGCTTTCTATTTTAGCTTCACTATTATACAGAGATTAGCTATCTATAACAGCCCATAAATACCGAAATCATCGGGACGAGATTCCACACCAATCGTGCTGTTGTTATTTTGGTATCCATGGTGTCTCGTTTGCGTCTGATATTCTTTACTATGATTCCTGATCTATCACCTTATAGCAAGACCTACTTTCGTTTTAAACTTTTTTGAGGCACCTCTTACGCGGATCGGATGACGAGTAGGAGCCTAGATATGCCTTCAGCACATATGTAGGAATTCTAGGATTTGAATTCGCAAGCCATTGGTGAAGTTGTGTCTATTGGGGCATATAGCAAGACCGTACTGCTGTTTTCAAATATATGGTACTAGTACCGTCAATATATTACGTTCTTTAGGTGAGAACGTGTGCGTGTGGGTTGTTTATTATTTTTAAGGTCCCGAATTTGTGCCTTTCCGCGCATTGCAGTTAGCGCCGCTATGTCTATCGTAGCAACTATAAATTCGTAATATCACAGTGAGTTCCACCCGGCGAGCGGCAACCGAATGTTCCTGTCAAGAATATCAGTCTTTCTTTCTATACAGTCCGCAATCGATTTCCTATTATGTTTTTAGGAATTGTATATGTTAATCGAAATGTCTGATATCTAGCCATCGCGGCATCTTATGGAAACGGTAAGGTATGACAAAATAGAATGGAAGTAAGATACGCATGATACATTAGACCACAATGACAAGAAGATGAATCTGTCTTAATGTATGGTGTTCAAGCAGCGTTAAATACAATATCTCAGATGTACATATGCTCAATTATTTCCTTTAAAAGTGTGCAACACCTTACAAGTATACCAATATATGTCACTATGTCACTCCCGGATAACGAAGTATTTATTGCTAGGTTAAAATACGTGTCATATTGATTTGCGCGTGAAATGCAACGGCCACACTGTGCTATTAGAATCAGGGGCGGCCGACCTGCGGGCCAAATGTGACCCGCGAGGTGGTTTTGAGTGGCCCGCGAGGTAATTATCGAAATTAGTAATATCATCAAATATGGATTTACCAGATTGTGAACTTACGAGGCCATCCCAAAATTTGATTAGTCTGGCCGCAACACGTCAGTTTCGACGCATTGGCAGATACATGGGCCAGTCACATTTTTGGTAGATCTTCGTACATTACAATAAAGCAGAATATTCTGCGGTAGATTTATCTAAAGTAAAAAAAAAATTTCCCGCTTTCCGCAATATGCTGTCACTCGGTTTCTTGCTTTTAATATTGCTACCCCCTCTTGAACTATATTTGCAATTACGAGAGAAAGTGTCGTCCAACATGCGACCTTGCGTTTGCGCCGCTCGCAGAAAGACCGCCGACGATGAAACCTAGTCACAAAATGATTGACACATGTTGGCCGAAGCTTTAGATATCGATATGTCCGGGTGCCGAATAGTCCAGTCCAGTGCTTTTCAACCTGTGTGACGGTTCGCACTTGTGCGAATGAAAAAAATTGCAGTGCGAATGACGAAGGTGGTGCGAATGAAAATCCAGATCAAGTGCGAATGACGAAGGTGGTGCGAATAGTGCGAATGAAAATCGTGATTGATTGTTAATTTTTCTGACGAGGAATAATTCAAATATACCTAATAGGAAATTCAAGGGCAGTGTAACGTTTGTAGTTGCGACGTAATTGTAAAAACTGAATACGACGCACCACTAATTGTAGCTCTCAAAAGCCGTGGTGAATATTCTCGCACTATAATTATTACGTAACCAAGGCCTGGTTTGGAAGCTGGTGTAGTGGCAGACATACAGCAATACAGCATACCAGCCCGTCTGAGCCTGCGACAGGCTGGAAACATGACGTCAAATTGACTTTCTGCTTTCTTTCGCTAAAGAATCGTCATATTTTCGTACTAACTGCTCGATTAGCGTGAGGCACTAGGAAATACCACCATTACAGACTCACATATGCAAGTTACTGCAACGCAAATTTTTATACATTCCAGGTTTATTAAAGTATGGACCGCAAAGGGTATGATTTTGGGTCGATACTGTGCCAGAGCTATCTGTTAATATGTATGTAATATATATTTAATTTATTGCAAAAACTACTGCGATAGTTTTTGCATATCCATGGTAATTGTGTTGGGTACTGGAGCCAATAAGCGAGACACGCAGAATATATGGATTTATCATGAGAATTCATAAGATTTCTCCGGCTGTTTTCTTTTTTTTTCTTCTGGAAAACATGGCCGAAGACCGTTGGGGTGAACTAGTGTAGGGGCGTGCAACGAGCGAGTCCAGTGGTATGAGAGTCATTCATTTCGAGGCCAACCCCTTCTGCGTCGGGGCACATGCAGACGTAAAGTTTTGGCGAACAAACCACTGATAAAATGCGGTGCCAAAACATAAGCGGCGACAAAACCGCGGTCTAAAAATGACCGATGCTGGACGGCCAAACCTTTCGAGATGGATTTGATATGCTCCGTTGTCGGCACGGAATAGTCCCGTTCTTGAAATCTGAGTAGACAGTAGTGCAACTGCGATACGCAGACGAATTTAATTCGCCCTAATTTGAAACCGCGTGCGTCACACATGTTTTGTGGAGCTGTGTTGGGTAGAATTGTGGTGTGCGCGTTCTGTATGTCATACATGCCCGTAATATCGTAGCATACAACTTTAATATTAAAAATGAATTCCTTTTCATGGATGAGGCATCGGGTCGCGAGATGCCGCAAAAACTCAAATTTTGGTGGTAGTATAAATGCTGCTTTACCATTATTGGACTGTCATGAATTCTCCAGTGAGATTGAGCTAAAGAGTAGAACACACAGTATCGTGAGTTTATTTGCTCATCTTATAAACTTGCGAGACAGAAGTTATGGCAACGTCTCATAAGGTAGCGAGCTCTAATGTGCCTACTAGGGATGGTGTGAACGCGAGGTTCACGTTCGCGTTCTGTGTGCGAACCTCGGGAATTTAGAGGTTCGCGTTCACAACAGAACCTTGGTAGGTTCTGCACTGTGAACCTTTCTCATATATAACAATTTTCACTTCATAATGACATCTTTGGTTCGAATTTATTGCATTTCAACTGCGGGCCACTCTATGAATGACGCCGGCAGCATAAAAAAAAAACTCAAAACGAGCATGCACTTTGACAATCTCAAAGATTTTACTTGCTTTGTTATAAAAATTCTGCTCTAAATATCCAACTTTCCGTTTGTGAATATATAGTGACTCTCTGCTGTGAGCTGACCCGCAATCACATAACATCACGAGCGACATACATAACATGTAGAGAGCGATTCCACCAATCAATAAGATTGATATCGTTTTTTGATGTAACAAATCTAGCTAGCGTACGGGGTCTATCTTCACTTCATATGTTTACTGTATCATTAAAACCAAATCCGTGCGATTGAGGTGTTGGTCACAGCTGTATAACTTTTGGGGTAGCCTAATATCGTTAGCAAGTATGAAAACCTGTATTACACTCTGTCCAATACCAATGTAGCAATACTCATACACCGAATACATTGCCTGGTCTGGTCAAGATCGTTAAGGCGTAAGCTTATATTCCCTGGCAACACCTCTTCGAAATTATTGGCAAAACGACGGATGATATTGATTTTATGGGAGTAATATATCATGTGATTGCCCCAGTTGATACATTTAGTGACGTTTAAATCGCCAAAATGTACTTCAGCAATATGGCATTATGTGGCCCGAGTCGTCGCTAGGTATCGTGTGCATTAATATAGGCTATCACTTCATTGAAAGATAGAGTTGGAATTAGCAATATGACGTCACGTGACGTCACGAGGTTCACGTTCGTGTTCACACAGAACCTTTCAAAAAGGTTCGCGTTCACACGAACCTGAACCTTTCAGAGGTTCACACCATCCCTAGTGCCTACTCTCCTTGATCGTTTTGCACCATATCTTCCAAGACATAAGGCAAAAGCCTCAACACAAACTGGTTATTCATCCGTTCGACAAACTGGAGCCTCCGGGATCTTTGTGTCAGCTCTCAAAAACGATTTCTACCATGAAGCATTTTTCACTCGTGAAAAATACGCTGTATTTTGAATGGGAGTGCAGAGCAGATTTTGAGAATTGGCCGGGACGGGTTTTAGTGAAATAGTTGAAAGCAAAACGAGCGAAAAAGTCGCCTTTTTATTGAGACACTTGATAGCTTAAGCTACATTAGCTAATTTGTTGCACATATGAACAAAATGTTTTTAAGTATCTCCATCTTCTTTTTGTATAACAATTTTTGATTAGTTTGTGCGAATGAAATTTATTTTACAAAAAAAATGCGAATAGAGTTCAAAAAGGTTGAAAAGCACTGGTCCAGTCGATGCAAATTGAGCCCAGCGATATACAGCAGACCCGCAATCTGCTCAGATGACAATATTATTGATCTATTAACTTTTACAAAAATCGCGCCTTGCGAGGCTATTATACCCGCGCTATGGTTCGTCAATTGCATGTGGCCCCTTGGCCGAAAACGTTGGCCACCCCTGTGCTACATAAACCACAGTCATTGCAGTTAATACTGGCTTCCAAACACGCCCCGTTACAAAATACTACTCAAAGATCCGAACCAAAATATCGCTATCACAGAGGCTAACAACAAGAAGGCGAATCTTCAGAGGTAGGCCTAATCGTTTCCATTAAGTTCCTTTCAAAATAAGATTATAAAATGAGTTCGGTAAGCAAAAAATGGTATCGAGCTGATGTCTTCTACCTTACAATTGCTTATGGCACTACTTTGTTAGTACATCTGTAACATCAGGGAGCAATCCAATCGAGGTCGACTATATAATATGTAGACTTACTCTAGCTGAGATTTCAACCCTACATTTAGGTGAAATGATATATTAATGTATGCCACGATGCAGAAGTTCGTGCTGACGTTTTAAGCGTCACCAAATGTATCAACTGGAGCAATCAAATGCTATAATAAAACCAATATCTTCCGTCGCTTTGCCAACAATTTCGACGAGGACTTGCAAGGGAATATAAGTTTACGCTTTAACGGTTTAGGCCAGACCGGTCAATGTACTCCGCGTCTGACTAATGCTACATTTATATTGAGCAAGGTGTAAAACAGGTTTTGTATGATTGATACGAATGCAACCGAAATTACCCCACAAACAAGTTATACAGCAGCCAACACTTCTATCGCACGGATTCGGTTTTCATCATACAATGAACATATCAGATCTAGATGGATCCCTTACGCCAGCTAGATTTTTTACATTGGACAACGATGTATTTAATATAATTTCACTGATATTTTGAATAAGCACCAATCGCTGACTTTCCACTTGTAGTGTATTTCGTGCTTGATGTTGCGTGATTGTAGGTCGTAGTGTATTTCGTGCTTGATGTTGCGTGATTGTAGGTCAAGCTCACAGCAGAGTGTATCAAACGGAGAGCTGAATACTTCGAGAAACTTATGTAACAAAGCAAGTAAAATTTTTGAGATTGGCCAGGTGCATTCTCGTTTAGTGTTGATTGTTTTGGCTGCCAGCGCCATGTATAGAGTGGTCCGCAATTTAAATGTAAAGAATTTCAACCACAGATGATACAATGACGTGAAAAATTGTAATATATGAAAAAGGTTCACAGTTCGTTTATGAACGTGAACCTCTAGATTTCTGAGGTTCACACACAGAACGCTAACGTGAACCTTGCGTTCACGCCATCTCTACTAGGAAGTTAGTTAACACTATATTGCTAACTCCGAACTGAGCTATACCATCGTTTTTGTATTGGATACTATAGCCGCGTGCTTTCGAAAAGTCCAAATATCTTCATTCCTTGCGAATAATAAATTACATGAAGTTTGGTAGATCTATTTACAAAAGTGTGATTCGCGATCGTGTATATTTCATGCAAATTACACACATTAGTTAATTGCATGTGTTTCATTTCAGTTTTGCCTGGATTTCTCAACTCGTGGCCGCGTCTTCCTTCTTTCGTTTCCACCTTTTCTCGTTCACCGCTCCCACTACGCGTAATTTCAAAAGAGGCGAGTTCCGCTCGCCTAGTTTCTTTTCTTCTTTTCGACGGGGCCCGTCCCTAATCTTGTCAACGAATCTTTGGAGAAGTTCAAGAGCTTCTTCACTCCAGCATGCTTTGCATTTAATCTTGTAGGGCTTTTTCGTTGGGCTTATTTTGGCATTAGTCGTAGCTGTTGTCGCTTTTGTTGCTGTTGTTGTACAGTTGATGGGTGGGCCTGGGCCTGTGGAAGTAGCTGAAATGATACACAACGTTTGTCCAATGCTACTATAAGTCGAGAACAGTTTTGAGAGACCTAGAATCAATCTATATTGATAGTTTAGACTCCAGGCCCGGCTTCCGTCACTAAATTGAAGATGAAGAATGAAGATAGATCTTTGAAAACTATCCGTTTACTTATGAGTTACTGTTAATATATCCCTGACGATTCATGACAAGACAAGCCATCATTAAATTGACATGTTGGTATTACATATGCTTTTTGATGCTTTCATGTATTGAGAATTAAGAATTCTGTCATGATCCGGATCTAATAATCCATATCGGTGTCCAATTCTGATTACGATAAACATGCCAGATTCCTGTCCGGTTAAAATCCATAATCATGAGACGTGTTGCAGTGCGGGCTTAGCTCATCAATTTGCGATAGGCTATTGTCAAATAGCAATGGAAAATTGATGATTCTCTAGAATTACCTAGAAAATCCGCATTTCGAACATTTAGTGTCCTATCCGCAATCTACTCGTACATACTGATGGAGGCCTCGACATAAAACAGGAGTGGTAGATCATAAACAATAAACATACCATTACTTATGTCAAATTTAGTATAAATACAGAGAGCTCATCAGAACCATCATCGCAGTCCCAACTTCCGTCGCAAACGAATTGCATACTAATGCAGCGCGACTCGTCCGCACATTGGAACAAGCCACGAGGACAAACGGTATTCGCATCCGGATCCTGGAAGATAAATTCAGGTTTGTTCACAAGTTGAAGTTCGGATAGATGATTTCGAATTAACGATTTCAAGGCTGGACATTTTACATCGACTCGAGTAAAAAGACTCGCAATAACCATGTACAAACTAACGATCAAATATCAGAATAGCATAATACACTGAAGTTACAAACAGCAGTTACACGATAAAACAAATTCAACTACATACGGTGATATGCCAGAGTCAGTGAGCAGATCGACAATACAAAAATTCACTTTCAGTTGAGCAAATTAATCGATAATAGGGCGATTTTTGTGACATGTCAAAAACAGTCAATATTTGAATTGTAGCGTTAAGGTAAAAAAAAAACTGTCAAAATTGTTTACTATAAGTCAAAAAAAATTTGCAACATGCATTTTGTTTGTATCGTAGATGTTTGCACTGTCGGTGAACTTATTTGATACTATACAGCTTGTAGCCTGCTTTAGGCCTGCCGTTGTAGACGGCCCAATGTCTGCTCATAAACGGTTAAATGATACAAATAGGTTGGTATGGTGTTATGCTCAACGTACCGCAAGTCCGCAACATCCTAACTGAAGCAAGACAACGTGGGGATTGGTTCTTATATCAAGAAGCGCATGATGAAAAATTGTGATGTAGACAACATTGTTAGAATGAAGCAGCACGGTGTGTCATCAGCAGTGTACGCACAACTTCAGTGTTGCCAGCCAACAACTGCTGCTGCTGAACGTTCTTTCTCCATTCTTGGCAAACTACTTAGTAAGGACAGACATTTTCTACCCGAGAATGTAGAAGGTATCTTTTGTTGTACTACAATAAATTTTAAATATTTCTGCCATAATGGGTGATGTAACTACTGGAATTCTTCATACGTCCAGATTTCGTTAAAATGAAGTTTTTTCATGTCAAAATTTGTCAGTTTTGAAGTCAAAAATGTTTTCAGGCCAAACTACTTAGCAAAGACAGACAGTTCCAATCAGAAATGAAGATAAGTAGTATAATTCTGACAATATGTGCGAAAACAGCTAATGAGGGCAAAATTTTGACAAAATTAAGTTTTTGAGGTCAAAAAAATGTCAAAATTATGATTTTTTTAGGTCCAAATCTTCCGTTTTTTAGGTAAAAAAATCGCCTAATCGATAAAAAATTTCCGATGAAAATCATTTTTGGGCAACTGATTATAAAGTGGTCCACGGATTCAGGTTAGCGGCAGTAACTACAACAAGGAGAGTCAGCTATATTCCAATTTCAAACGAATGAGCGTTTAATCGGCAGTGCCCAGATTTCAAACGCAAAGTGATGCTATCCATGAGCTGGGTTCCACAAGCTGGAAAAGAATCACGAAAAGATATATTGAAGGATTTATATCGAAGTCGGTTTTCAGATGTAAGATATTCCTGGTCCCACAATGTCATACAGTGATGACGTATGGTCGTATGCTATGACTATAGCTTCTTGTTCCGACAGCATCGGCAAATCCCGATAATTCGAAAGGGTGTCCGAAACAGTTTTCGCCAATCTGTTCGCTTTTTCATTGCCGTGAATACCCATATTGCCAGGGATCCAGAGGAATGACATGCTAAGTATACGTTCTCTCAGCTGCTCAATAAAAGATAAAATTTCATAAACGAGCCTATGAGAAGGATACAAGTTGGAATTCAATGCGGTTAAGGTGAAATTCCAATTTCAAACAAGTGCGCGTTTAGTCTGCAATGGCCAAATTATTCTACCCCTGTTAACTGTGGACTGTCACAATACGCGTAGCCACTAGCCAGGGAGCGAAAGACGCCTTCACCCCTCCCATTGCCGACGTGTATAGGCTCCATTGCGACGCCATGCGTTTCATTATACGTCTCATTACCAGCCGAGAAGTTTGAGGAAAGCCTACGTATAATTCGAAAATATGTTTGCGGGAAAAATGAGAAAACAAATGTACACTTTGATGAACCCCATGATTTCCCAAAAAGCTCTGTGGTTTACTGGTTGAAAATCACTTGCCTAGAAAGAAAGTGGTTCGTGATTTAAGTATACATGTATCACGTCGAATTTCATCAGTATTCTAACTATCGAAGTATCCGCATCAAATGAGGAACAAATATATAGGCTACTTTGAAAGAAGATTTACTTGCGCCCGCCGAGAAGAAGGCAAATGCATTTCGTTACAATTAGCCTCGTCGGATCCGTCCTCACAATCTCTTCGGTTGTCACATCTAAATTCTTCGATTTCCGAGGAGATGAAAGCAGGCAACACTGTCGATGCTGTGAAGTACATAGGGTACAAACAAGTACGTACATTCTGTTTGTGTCCTAATATTCAATATTCAAATAAGCTCCTCGTGGTACACAAGTTGGATACTGCAACGAACAGGACATTTATATTCTCTGTGTGAGACGTGCGAACAAGCGAATTATAAACAATCTGTCGAGTGATGCATGTGAAGCAAAATACGCGACGTGACTATACTTCTGTCGATGAATTGGTAATTCAACCAGCGACTGCCACTTGCAACCTTATATAACTATAGTACATAATGTACAGATAGGCCTACTCTACGAATAAATGTGATTGTTCTCTTAATCAAGACATCTCACGTATAAATACGCTTATATAGGCTACTACGCTTTGAAATGCCCATAGAATGACGTTTTCAGGTCAAACTTACTTAGGGAAAGCCATGTCAGGGTTATGATCGCGAAATGGCAGCCGTTCATCTCCAAAAAGCGGGCAGACTGCAAATCACAAAGTACTTTATTATATATTTGCCCTTATCCCAGTCAATAGCTATTGCTGCGAGAGCAAACTGTGCAGTAGGGCTGTTCAAAAATAACTTTTTTTTTTCCTGATTCAAGCCGGTCACCTCTTAAATCGTCAGGTTGCAGTAGAAAACCTTGCTCACCAAATTTCGCTCGATTCCAACCAGTAAAGGCCTCCGCAGATCCAATTAAAATTTTTAATTTATTATGAAAAATCAAAAAAAAAATTTCCAAATTTTTCTGCCAACCTCATAAAATTGTTGAGCTGTCTTCAAAGTCGTTGCAAAACAAATTTGAGTCAATTCCGACCAGTAGAAGCGAAGTTACGTGAGTTTTTCGATGATAATTCTCGGATTATCCTTGATCGATGGATAATCCGCGATTTACGACGTCGATTTCGACACGCGTGCTCTGAGAAACACCAGCTCTCTCTAACGGACGAGCGAATTCACATTATATTTCTCTCAATTAAATTGTATTTGCACGAATATCCGTTTACAAAATAACTCTTGAGTTAGTTTCGTGATAGCCTTTTTAATTGGACCGCGAAATAGGACAGTGTGTTTGTGCATGCCTGCGAATTGAAAGTCATTTCTGCGCCAAGTGCGCATTTCAATTGCAAAGAATTGTCGCGATGTCTGACTCGGAACTCCATTGTACCATACGTAAGTTGAGGAATTGCTGATTAGATGCGCGCTTTCTCGTTTGCTATCATCTCTAGGCTACTAATTCTTGTCTGCTTTAGACACTCGTATTCCCTCGAAGACACTTATTTATCAGTGTTTGATCTTAACACTGTGCATGTGCATTGTGCAGTGCGCAGCGTTGAATTATGTTGTCAAATATTGATGCAACAAGATATTCTCGGTGGCGGAAATTATGAATTTAGTCGATTATTTTGAGCGGGAACTTTCTAAGTTTCAATAAACTTCATTGCTGGACGGACTCTATCGGACACAACGATGTCGCAGATCGAATTTCAAACCATCGGGATTTGTATTTCTATTGATAAGGTTGCGGCATGTGCACTGTGCAGTCATAATGCTCTTGCAGCAATAACACCTGGATAATTAAAATCGCACCATTTCACGATCAAATTCGACTGGCTGATCGGGACTTGCGTCTGCCGTAGGTCCCGGGCTGAATAACCAGCGCGTTATCTGTACTAAAACCCTAGGTGCGTAGCCAGTGAGTTTCTCATTCAAGACTAGAAATCTAGTCCTTTTGAAATGCCAATTCACTAATTCGTATTATCGATGCTGCGTACTGAAAATTAGTGAGAATCTTTGTATGCGAAATGGGTCACCGATGTCTCATTGGTACTATCGGCGGTAGTATGATTTAGCGCCCCCGCATGCTGGCCTACTACCGTCTGCAGAATCACTTTCGCCAAACAGTAACAATCTCTGAGTGTAATTGTTAGTGTTTATGTATCTTTTTGATTAAAACTTATGCTCGCGTCGGAACAAATTGTGCTCGTTGTCATTGCCGAATCTGGGTATTTAGGTATGACTAGCGCACCATGTAATTGTAAATATTGAAGGTTTGCGGCATGTCTGCGATTTCGTTATCAGCGCAACCTTGCCGGGCGATTGTACAGTTCGATAAAATTGATCACTATACTATGTATTTCGCAAAGCGTACTGATGCTGATTTCAGCAAACTGACGATCCTTCTCAGATGTACAAATTCGACCTCATCGCTAGAAACGTAGATTTAATCGCGCGCTCTGAGAAACACCATCTCCTATCGCGATTTGTCGACCAAATATACGTTCACCTTCTACAAATTTTAAAGTGCATTATTTGCATCGATGAGGGCCGCAAGCCGCGTTTAAAATATTTTGTGAACCATTTTTGTGATAAATATTCTCGTAGCGCAAAGTTGAACAGTGTTTTATTGTGTGTGCCTGCTAGTTGGAATTTATTCCAGTGCCCATAATATTAATCCAATTATGCTTTGCGAACGAAAATCGGGAAATGCAGCAATGTAGTCAAAATCGATGTTTTGATCAGACATGGGGTAATCGCGATTAGTAATCGTAATCGATTAAGACGATTACAGCATTTCAAGTAATCGTAATCGCAATCGATTACATTCGAAAAAATCCCGAAGTAATCGTAATCGTAATCGACTACTTCCCATATTTAATCGATTTTTTTTGTGAAAGAACGATTACTTTTTTATTTGTACAAGGACTGTGACATAAACTGAACACTCGTGAACAAGGAATACGTATTACACCAGTTATTGAGAGCACAAGCGTCGGATTTTCTAATGCCACTGCTCATTATTACGTCAGAGGTAGCCCATTAGCTTTGCTCGTCTTTGCGTGAGAAGTGTCCAGTCCACACATAGTAAATAGATATTCGGTGTACATTAGTGTGATTGTAAGAAAACCCATCGTGCTGTAAATCGGGTTATCAATACATTTCAGACACCACTACCTCGCAACAGGATACTTAATCACCTCTCTGCCTAAGCAACTTGTGTATTGAAGTTTGGTTCTGCTTATTTAAACTATAGAATGTAATAGTTCTAATTCTATAGTATGCAGTTTCAGTTTTGCTGCTTGGCGAGCAGTAGGCCCATATGGTACGAACCTACACCAGACAAAGGCTTGAAATTTTGTACTCGTCAAATAAAACATTACGGTTTCCACAACGGCGCATTAAAATCAACAGCTGCTGATATATATCATAACTGAGGTGTTGGTTTGCCGTTTTCGTAATGACAGCCTGCATTACATTATCTGCATTAAGTTGAAGGCAGAATTTTATGTTCACTTTCTCTTATTCTCATATTATTCTACTCAAAACGGGCGCCAATCACTATTTCGAAATTTTTTACTGAACATTTGGACCTGCCGCCATAGCCATCGGCTTATATACCATGTTAGCGTGGGTTAGAATCAGGATAAAAACCGCAAAAGTTTCCCCCACCCAAATATTGGTCTTGTGCCCCCATAGAGTAGTCAATTTTGAAGTTGAAGATTTAATTTATTCAATAATATTGGTAATTGCATTTTTATTCCTATCTCAGCGCCCGATGGCCAGATTAACCTGAAGAGCAGGGGGCGCGTAATTCATAATTATAACATCTGGTATCTTGCAATAATTACTTTATTGTATGCTTTTAATTCGTGACCTCCGGTCTGTTATATAGCCAAAAGATATTGATTGTAGTGGCCCAAACATATCAGACTAAAAGAAAAACTTGCGTGAGACGCACTCACGAATTGTCATGTGTATAATGCTCTGTGGGTGCCCGGGTGGCATTTGCGTCGTGGGCTCAGATTGAAAGGAATGGACTGTTAGTCACGCCCACCCAGCGCGACTATTGACAATGGACACATACCCTAAGTTTCCGCCAATGTCGTTCTTTAGTAGAACACTTCGTGGAGTCTCATGTTGGCCGAAACTGCATATGTCTTTTGATGTGTCGAGGAGCGGTATTGAATGGCACCTAAATGCCTATTACTATGAATGATACATGCTTTATTTCTTGAGGGGGAGACGTATGCATTTCGAAATCAATCTATCAAGACTTCTAGAGACATTTAAATCGCAAAGCTCAAAGAGAATTTCCAAGTTGATGAAATCTCTCGAAAATACTCTATAATTTCTGTTGGTTTACGAAATACTTTTCAGTAGCCTACCCTCCAACCACGCTCCCCACCACCGGGGTGCGGCAGTTATGGACCTGGCAAGAATGCAAAACGTTGTGTGCGATAAACCGTCCTCTATAAAATGGGCAATGGGTACATTATGACGTAACAAGGAAATGTCCCATCTTTTGGAAAGACAGTTGTTATATCATTAGGCCTATTCAGCGCAATCCATGTATTATCGTCCAATATAACTACTACGATGCAAAGTAAATGTAATCGTGAGTAATCGTGATTACTTTCCCAATGTAATCGTAATCGTAATCGACTACTTCCTGATTTTGCTGTAATCGTAATCGTAATCGTAATCGCGTGATTCAGAAGTAATCGTAATCGCAATCGATTACATTCATGAAGTAATCACCCCATGTCTGGTTTTAATCACCAACCAATTGTCGCGATGTGAGCTACTTTAATACTAAGTGAAAACCCATTGCGTTGGCGGTAAGGAATAATTACTGATTGGCCGCGCGCGTTTGTAATCATCATTCTTGCCTGTCTTTCGTGTTCCAGAATTGTCGCGCCGTGTTGGTGTTACGGCTCAGTCCAGCAACGAATGCCGAGTGCGCGACAATCAATGACCTATTTTCGCAATCATATCAGCAAGAGATCGCGTCGCCTTACACTGTGTGATGCGATGCGCGTGCACAGAATAATCTCGCTAATTGGGACCGCGTAACACTGATAACACGGCTTGTTGAATTGCAACTGAATATTAGCGTCAGAATGGTCATTTCAAAAGGAAGGGGTTTTGCGTTTCAAAAGGTGGGGGTTTCGACACCCCCTGACTACGCGCCTGCCGCCACCCCATGCAAAAATAAAAGTCGGCGCCTATGGTCATGGTCATTTACACTAGGCCAATTTTCTTCATTTGTATTCCGAGGTTGCCAACATGTAGCACGACCACTTTTAGGCTTTTATAAGTTACGGCTTACACGGATAAGATGGCGAGGAAGAGCCTGGATAAACCTTCGACAGTTAGGAATTCAGGAGTCGACCTCGGTCGGAATCGAACCCGCAAGCCGCAACGCATTGGTGTTGCAACTGTGGATTTTACCACTATTACGTTATCTCGCCATACAGCGCTTAATAGGCTACTACAAGTTACGAGTTCTGCGATTCGACCAATAGAAGTTCTAGGACTTCCACGTTGGAAAATAGCATCGAAACTATGTTGATAAATCAACTCTTTGTGTCAAGGAGGGTATGGTTTCAGTACTGGAGCAAATAATCTCTCCCTACTCGACTCATATCATAAACATTAATAATCGAATCAGAATCGAGTAGCTTACTCGAATCATATTGGCTCATAAATCCTATATCGGTCGGGCTGTAGCTATATTGCTGCCTGTGCTATGCCAATTTTGAAGCAGAGCTACCCCGTTGCATCTGGTATTGCATGCCTGTGCTGCGCGCGTTGAAGAATTCTAAGTATCTTCTGCCATTGAATAATAACGACAAGAAGTTTGATAGATCCATACGAAAGTGTGATTCTATATTGTATACTTCATTTGAATTGCACCGAATTACACACACTAATTCAAATCACGTGATTTTTTGCACTTCTTCCCGGATTTCTTGTCGCATTTCCTCGATTTCTTTCTTCTTTTTTCCCTTTTCTCGCTCACCGCCTCCACTCCACGTAGTCTCAAAAGAGGCAGGTTTCGCTTGCATTGTTTCTTTTCTTTTTTCCGAAGTTGCCCGTCCCTGCATTTGTCGACGAAGCTTTGCTGAAGTTTGAGAGCTTCCTCACTCCAGAATGCTTTGCATTTCGTCTTGTAGGGCTTTTTGATACATTTCTTTGGCTTTTTCATTGGACTTCTTTTTGCTGTTGTCGTGGTCGTAGGGTTGATGGGTGTACTTGTGGTTGCACCTGAAATGATACAGATCGTTGTCATTCTTGCTACAACAAGTGACTGAACCAAAGGTTTTTTCGCGATTGGGAATAAATGTGGCTCAACAAGCTAATCACCTCATCCCTCCATCAATAAATTTCAGATACAGGTTTAAAAATATCCCGTCCACGTATGAGTTTTATAACCCCGAAGATTCCATAATCCCGCTATGAAAGCGACGTGCTGTTATTAATCTTATACGACGTGTCAAAACTCCGCGATGTATACTCGAATAAACTGACGGAGCAGAATGTATTTCATGCCAAACAAATACAGTGGTATACTTGACACATAGCCTATACGAGCCTACCTATATCGAGCCTACCATAGCCTACCTATATCGAATTCGTCATAAACGCATGACGAGTGCTCATCGGAACCATCATTGCAATCTCTAGTTCGGTCGCAGACGAACTTCTTTTGAATGCAGCGCGACTCGTCTTTACATTGGAACAAGGCAACAGGACAAATTCCTATGCCTGTATCCATATCCGGTTCCTGGAAGAGAGACAGAATTAAGATCATAAGTTTAAATTTGGAGAGATCTCCAAGTTTTAGACATCCGATTGTGTTAAGTAGGCTAACTGGTTTAATTGTTTCCATACAGTAGTGCGGAGCGGATCGACAAATTCTCTGGTCCGGCTCCGATCCGGTTTGCCGATTCTCTGGTCCGGCTCCGGCCGTATCAGAAAAAAGTACTGATCCGGCTCCGATCCGGCTCCGGCAAAAATGAAAAAGTCCTGCCGGAAATCCGGCCCAGCACGGTACGGTGGATCCGTGAATTTAAAAATATGGCTCGTTTCTTTTGGCACTGGCTAGGCGGTTACTTGTGTGTAGTTGGTTGGTAGTTATTTAGTTACAAGAAGCTACGAGAGTATATATAATCTGCATGTACTTTGACTGGGAAAGATTTTGTAATCGTAACATTAAACGGAAAACAAATCTAGTGACCTGTAAGCAGGACGGTAACTGCCGCATCCCAAATCCCCCAATTGGGGGGGCGAGCTCGAAGGGGGCCCAAAATTATTTCGTGAATTAGCTTAAATCATAGAGTATTTTTTGAAAATTTATGCATTCTTTCAAATTTTTTTCGCGCCGGGCCCGAATTCAAGTTGTCATTTATATTTATTATTGGGTATTGGGCCATTACCGTGCCACGACCCACCAAGACATACAAACAAGTTTTAGGCCATATAACATGCGACTCCAAGAAGTGTGCCAGAACGATCGGCAGCGAGAAAACCTTGGCCCAAAAGGACTATGCGCTTATGCTGACCAAAGACTTCGTTATATATACAAAATACATATAGATTTAATCGTCCATAGGCGCCTAAATGACTGGCGCCGAATGTTCCTGTCTTGGCAATCTGAACCTCACAAGACAAATACCATCCCGCTGGGAAATATTTTATGCCAGTGAAGAAATACCAATTTGAAATCGTGTGCGTCTTTCAGTTTAGTACGTTCATGCGATTCTATATTTTTTGATATAGCAGACTGGAAGTCACGAAATAACATCATGTAACGAAGTAATATCAACGGGTCCGCTCGCTCGAAGATGTTTAATTATTATTTACGGGCCTTCCCATCTTCAAGACACTTCACTCAGCTCTACCGGTAAATCTAATTACGTGAGTAGAGAGGACAAGAAATTGATAGCAATATATATGCAATTGCCGATCTGATTGACCGATTTTATTATGAATTATCGAAAATTTTCGCGCTTCGCGCTGGCTCACTATCCAGTACAGCTGATTTCGTGACAAACGCGAACAACGTGATGGGGGGGGGCGTTTTATCACCCTATGGGAGCCCAAGACCCAAGTTTTTTTTGTGGGAGCTGACGAGGTACTGTTTCGTTCCTGCCAACGGGTATACGCCCGAAGATGTATTATTATTATTGAGTGGTCCCACCTTTTCAAACACACGTCACTCAGCTCTACCGGCAAATCTGATTACGTGAGCAAAGAGAAGATAAAAATTGATTACAATATATATGCAATTCCCGATCATACCGACCGATTCAATCATGGATTCTAGAAATTTTTCGCGCTTAGCGCGCTTAGGCGACAAAAGCTGACTCACTAAACAAACACCCAATGTAGATGATAAGTAGCGATAAACAGTGTATAGCCTGAGGGGGCTGGGGGGCAAAGCCCCCCAGAAGTTCGGTTTATCACCCTATGGGGGGCCCAAGACCAACATTTTTTGGGGGGGCTGACGAAGTGCTGTTACGGCCCTGCCTGTAAGTATAGGCTACTGTGGAAAAACATTTATTTGAGCGCGGCTAAAACTTCAAGAAATTTCGTTACCAACCAGAACCACTACTGGTTCCTCCTCGCAATTAGCCTCGTCGGATCCGTCCTCGCAATCCCTCTGGTTGTCGCATCTAAATTCCTCAACTTCCGAGCAGTCGAAATCGGCCAACACCGACGACGCTGTGAAGTATATAGAATACAATTACGTACAATCGTACACATTGCGGCCTATACTGGTAAACTGCCGCTGATATCTACACGGTGTGATGTAGGAATCGTAAAAAGGAATATCGCACTATTGTAATGATCATGATCGTCGAAACACCATTAATGCCAAAAACACACAATGAAACTTTCCTATTCTGAATCCCGTGGTTTGCTTCCCGTTAAGGTTACCCGTACCTTGATAAGTTTTCAATTAATTCCCCAAATATAGGTATGGACAATTGGACGTTCGGAGTTACTTTTAGGCTTTGTATATTCATTGAAAAGTCAAAGGTTTTGGAAACTTGATAACTACGCCGTCGATATTACTCGACACGTCGGCGTCACTCACATATTCTCATCGGCTCTTTCTCCAGTAGGCTACAAACCAAAAATATAAAGGTAGTTTTCGCGATATCTAGCAATGTTGTATGACTTTGTTCTTATATGTAGTAGGCCTAGTCACAGTGGGACGAATGTTCCGACGTCAACACCTTTCAGTAGGCCTACATGGTTGTTATTAAAGACGAAGCTATTACGCTACCAGCGCAATATAGATTCGAAAATGTTGCTTTCAGTAAAATTTCGTTCTTACAACACCGCTATGTCTAGTCTAGTTATTCTATCATCAGCATCTTTCATGAAGGGAATTTGATACAGCATTTTGAAGTTGAATGAAAATGGAACGATTTGCACTTGAATTTTTAGTCCTAGAAATAGCATAGCCCATATACGCCACGGATTTCCAAAGTTTGGAATCTAAATCTGCCACAATGGATGGGAGAACGTCCTTCGATTAATTAGTAATTTTCTTATTCAACCAACGAATTCCAGTGGTAAACCTTACAGAACTATCCATAACGCTATGAATAAAATCAAATTTACTGTTAATTAATAGTTCAAATCTAAAGATATGCCTATACAGATATATACTACGATTCGAATACTAAGGTAGTGAAGTTCTCTGATCTGACTTACTAATGCAAAGCCCAATCAAGGTTATGATCGCGAAAAAACAGCCTTTCATTGCCAATAAGTGTGCCTTTGCAAATCACGAAGTAGGTTATTATATAAATTTGCTTTATTTCGGCCAAACTTTGCTGCGAGAGCGAGCTGCAAATTCACTGTGAGTGACTGAACCCACGCGCTTAAGTTGGTCATATTATATATAAGAAATATAGATTATAATATACGCATGTTGCCTTCAGCCTGCAAGAAATGACTTATCGCGACTAGCCGTCGCACAACTCCCAACATTTCAGAAGCCTTTCCCAGATAATTTGGGAGGATTATCGTGCTTTGTGGTGATATATCCTAATCTCTGTAGCCGCACAGGCAATAGCCTACGTATGACAATTAAAGCTATGCTTGGGTAACATGCTATTATTCAAAAACGTGCGCGACGATTCTGGAGACCCTCATGTGGCGATTGGACCCCATCCTGACAGACTTCAGGAACGTTTGTGGAATAAATATGCCACAAGCAATGTTCATTAATATATGGCAAACCCTTCCGCTCTCATTGCATTCCAGGTGATGTTGTCTATCTGCAGTTGTAGTGCAAATTATATTAACTTACATATCGCGAGTTCGATTTCATTTTTAGACAACCGTTATACGTGTTCATTTCATAAAATAATAGCGCATTGACGACCACATGGGTTGAAATTTGAAATGATGCCAGCATCGAATGGAGATTACCCTACGAATATTGACAGTGCAGGAGTTACTTTGGGTTGGGTATACGCGATATTCACATGATAACCAATTTTGTCACCGCACTCTTCAGTAGTGATTATAAATCAATGTCCTTCAAAATTTCTGCTCGGTTCAGCTCATTAATAATTTCAACATTTCCAATCACCACTCGACTGCGATACAGTCAAAAGAAAGTCAGATCTTGAGAATTATTGAACCACTATATATTATAACGACCTCGCCTTCCGTCACATGCCACCTCATTTAGTCGTTTGTCCTTTTATGTTATAGCTTACTTTTAATTCAGTGTGATGTGTATGCCTCCCTTTTACTTCCCCTATAGGCCAGTGGTTCTCAACCGGGGGGGGGCGCGAGAAATTGACAAAGTGTGTATGAATTCTGACTAAACATGTGTTTCACAACCATTCACGATTGTTGAAGTTGAAACTTATCTCATATTAAAGAAAGCTCGCCAAATTCAAACTCCAGCAGTTATGCTCAATGGAGGATAGGCTGATTTCAACTTCATTTGAGCAAATTTTTGATATTCTTTGAAGATTTAGAGCAATTCACAAGTGTAAGTCATACAACAATTCATAACTTTGGCAGTAGCCTAAAGCTCGGTGCGCTGGAAAGCAGTTGTTAATAGCTGGCGAACTGCACTGCCTAAGACAAACTTAGATGCAATATAGGTTGCCCGGTTTCGCCCTCAATTAGGCTACCGTAAACCAACACAATCTAATTCAATTCCAAAACTGATCAAATTTAGCATGGCAGCAGCACAGAACGACGTCGTGCTCTCTGTAGCACTACAAGCACTAGGATTAGTCTCAGTACAACCTACCTTGGAATAAAATGATGTCCTGTTCAACGTTTTTTGCTATTTTCAAATAAGTTTGGGGAAATTTGTCAGAAATGTTAAAGACTCATCAACGGGAATGAGGATTAAACTTTGCGTAAGACCATATATATACTATTAGACCGTTGATGGGCAACCTGCGGCCGTAGAAGGGAATTATAGTATGTGTTGGCGGCCGTCGACATGCAAATGAAAATTACGAATTATCTCCTAAATGTTTTAAGAGATTTTAATTAATCTGGAAATCTGCTTCACGCTCTGCGCTATTCAACATAACTTAATTTTTCGATTTTGATATAGTAGTAGGCCTACCCTTCTCAATATGAGCAGGAATCGGGATCGTGAGCTCCTCGCAAATAAAATTTGTTGATCGTACATTTGGACGATCTCAATATATTTCCACTACCGATACAATCGAGAATCCTGATGGGGGTCAAGAAATAACAGCATGCTACAACAATTGGCCAACCCTAAGATGTATTATCATTTATAACTTAGCGTAAATTTTCGAAAGCACTCCCTCCATGAACCCTGACGGTAAATCTGATCACATGGGCGGAGAAAGGATAAATATTTGAAAGTAATATGTGATACCATACTGCTACTATTAATTACAGAATTCATTCGTGAATCTGAAAAATTTACGCGCTCGGCGCGACAATATGCAATTCCACCAACTATTCATAACATTTCCACTCGCGATGTCGGTGCGTACAATAGGCCGTTGTGAATAGTAGAACAGTCCGAAGTTCACCGGGAATGGATATGGACAGATTAACATAGGTATTTTGCGGCAGTTAGTTCATTACGGCTATGCCCTGGAATGCGACCTCATGCTACATAAGTAATCGAAATGCGGCCGAGATTAGCAAAAAGGTTGCCTACCTCTGTATTAGATGATGAGCTCTTTTTGACATGACGATAAGTGTAGGGAGGGGGGGGTCAGGGGGCCGCAACTTTTTTGACCATCGCCAAGAGGGGCGCATGTCCGAAAAGGTTGAGAACCGCTGCCCTAGGCCCTCGGGCGAGTGTCTGGAATCCATCATACTACTCCAAGTCGTTTTGACACCTTCCTATCTAGCTTAATTGTATCGCAATCCTTGTAGCCTATTAATTTGATGAAATTCCTAATAAACTGACATGAATTAAAAAGGAGTAGAAATTATGGATTCCATTGATGATTATATTAGGGTTTACCATACGTCCTCATTTGAAAGGATTTGTGTCAACAATATTGGTTCTTCCATATATTATTAAATGGTTTTGATCCTCTTTCCGCCCACATGATCAGAGATAGCGGCAGAGCTGGTGGAGGTTGATGACTTCGAAAATGCAAGTAGCGAAATTGTAGGCCTACATGGTTAAGTAATGTTCATGCACACCGATAAGACTATTTATCAGCCTGATGCTGGCGCGCATGCGCACTGCATCACTGAGCTAAACACCACACGTCCGGTGGCTTCCAATCTTTTGTGGTCGCGACTGCATCTCCAATTTGAAAATGTCCCGTGGCCAAGCTCAAAATTCGATGAGTTGATTCCTAATTGAAAGTAGGCACATTTCTCCAGACTTATCTCACGGCCTATTTTGGAAGCTGATTACGACTCTATGAATATACCGACAAGATAGCGTAATAGCGAAGCGTCCGGCTTCTTGATCGATAGGTCGTGGGTTCGGTCCCCGGCCGGGTCAGAGCAATGACCTGATAGTAACACTGGTATCCGTGACTTCCCTGCTTGGCGCTCATGCATTACTGGGATAGCATGGAGGGGTGGTGCATGACTTAGAAAGCCGTAAAGGCTAGCAATTCCTTGTCCAGCGGCATATGCATACCATGAGTGCATGGTGTGCACAGATCGTGTGTATGTGTATCATGAGTCGGTGTATATGCCGCAAAAACATCGATAAGGACTAAAAAAACTACGTCCTTTCCTTAAATAAAATAAACTACGTCCTTTTATACCGTTATCTTGTAGGCCTAATCGCGATTACAAGTAGACTTGTTCTTGTAAATGAATATTATTTTTATTTATTTTTGATCGCAGTTTTTGCGAGGGTGGTAGTCTACATATTAAAACAAATATATGTGATACTAAATCACGTGCGGTGCGAAGAAAAATTTGATGTTGCATAAATCTACCCAAAAGTAATATTGTTTATGCATATTTACAAAAAAAATTATGAGCTTATACTTGAGTTACTTCAAGCCTTCAAAACTCCTGACATTTAGGCATCGTTCAGATATTCCTCCGGGACGCAGTTTTAACAGTGAAATTCCGGACATGTCCGGGAAATTCTGTACGTATGACAGCCCCACTCTAGATTATGGACAACTGTGTCGACCCTCGTGTGTGGAGCATCGGTGTGGATTACCCACCTCAAAATAAATACTTCCGAAGCTTTCCAATTGTCTATGCAATTCTTATGGAAGCCCGCCATCTGCGAGTTGGGTCTGTGACATATTTTCAGTTTTTAAATATATATTATAATGTAATTATATATTAAACGCTTTAAATATGGGTTGTGACGTAAATTTTTGTTTGCAACCTTCAACTTGAATAAGTTGGCAATCCTTACACCACTGTGCAATGTGGACCTGATTTAGGGTTGTAATCAAGTCGCAAGGTTACGAGTCACAAGTCAATCTCACTTTTATAGTTTTGACTCGAGTCAAGTCGATTCATTTTAAGTTCACTACCGCGTCAAGTCCAAGTCCAAGCCAGTTAGTAGAGGGTTGAGTCCGAGTCGAAGCCATCAATATTCAGGGTTCACAGTTTTCAGTTCAATCCGGTCCAAACCCACTTTTTTCAACTCTGCTCGAGTGATGTAGAATGGTTCGCATTCATAATATACTATCATAATTTTCCTCAGTCTTTACAGTTTCTGGCCCTATTTTCCCGGTATCAGGACTGATAGACGAAAAACCAATCATTGACAACTGTTTTACTGTTCTTCGAACTTACAATAGAAGGAAACGTCTGTCTTGGTCGTCCCAGACAGTGGTGGCCTTACGAACGGGGGGGCCCTGGGCGAGACTTACCGGGGGGCCCCTATAAGTCAGACATGGGGTAATCGCGATTAGTAATCGTAATCGATTACGACGATTACAGCATTTTCAAGAAATCGTAATCGCAATCGATTACATTCGAAAAAATCCCGAAGTAATCGTAATCGTAATCGACTACTTCCCATATTTAATCGATTTTTTTTGTGAAAGAACGATTACTTTATTATTTGTACAAGGACTGTGACATAAACTGAACGCTCGTGAACAAAGAATACGTATTACACCAGTTATTGAGAGCACAAGCGTCGGATTTTCTAATGCCACTGCTCATTATTACGTCAGAGGTAGCCCTTTAGCTTTGCTCGTCTTTGCGTGAGAAGTGTCCAGTCCACACATAGTAAATAGATATTCGGTGTACATTAGTGTGATTGTAAGAAAACCCATCGTGCTGTAAATCGGGTTATCAATACATTTCAGACACCACTACCTCGCAACAGGATACTTAATCACCTCTCTGCCTAAGCAACTTGTGTATTGAAGTTTGGTTCTGCTTATATTTAAACTATAGAATGTAATAGTTCTAATTCTATAGTTAAATGCAGTTTCAGTTTTGCTGCTTGGCGAGCAGTAGGCCCATATGGTACGAACCTACACCAGACAAAGGCTTGAAATTTTGTACTCGTCAAATAAAACATTACGGTTTCCACAACGGCGCATTAAAATCAACAGCTGCTGATATATATCATAACTGAGGTGTTGGTTTGCCGTTTTCGTAATGACAGCCTGCATTACATTATCTGCATTAAGTTGAAGGCAGAATTTTATGTTCACTTTCTCTTATTCTCATATTATTCTACTCAAAACGGGCGCCAATCACTATTTCGAAATTTTTTACTGAACATTTGGACCTGCCGCCATAGCCATCGGCTTATATACCATGTTAGCGTGGGTTAGAATCAGGATAAAAACCGCAAAAGTTTCCCCCACCCAAATATTGGTCTTGTGCCCCCCATAGAGTAGTCAATTTTGAAGTTGAAGATTTAATTTATTCAATAATGTGGGTAATTGCATTACATTGCATTTTTATTCCTATCTCAGCGCCCGATGGCCAGATTAACCTGAAGAGCAGGGGGCGCGTAATTCATAATTATAACATCTGGTATCTTGCAATAATTACTTTATTGTATGCTTTTAATTCGTGACCTCCGGTCTGTTATATTGCCAAAAGATATTGATTGTAGTGGCCCAAACATATCAGACTAAAAGAAAAACTTGCGTGAGACGCACTCACGAATTGTCATGTGTAATGCTCTGTGGGTGCCCGGGTGGCATTTGCGTCGTGGGCTCAGATTAAAAGGAATGGACTGTTAGTCACGCCCACCCAGCGCGACTATTGACAATGGACACATACCCTAAGTTTCCGCCAATGTCGTTCTTTAGTAGCACACTTCGTGGAGTCTCATGTTGGCCGAAACTGCATATGTCTTTTGATGTGTCGAGGAGCGGTATTGAATGGCACCTAATTGCCTATTACTATGAATGATACATGCTTTATTTCTTGAGGGGGAGACGTATGCATTTCGAAATCAATCTATCAAGACTTCTAGAGACATTTAAATCGCAAAGCTCAAAGAGAATTTCCAAGTTAATGAAATCTCTCGAAAATACTCTATAATTTCTGTTGGTTTACGAAATACTTTTCAGTAGCCTACCCTCCAACCACGCTCCCCACCACCGGGGTGCGGCAGTTATGGACCTGGCAAGAATGCAAAACGTTGTGTGCGATAAACCGTCCTCTATAAAATGGGCAATGGGTACATTATGACGTAACAAGGAAATGTCCCATCTTTTGGAAAGACAGTTGTTATATCATTAGGCCTATTCAGCGCAATCCATGTATTATCTTCCAATATAACTACTACGATGCAAAGTAAATGTAATCGTGAGTAATCGTGATTACTTTCCCAATGTAATCGTAATCGTAATCGACTACTTCCTGATTTTGCTGTAATCGTAATCGTAATCGTAATCGCGTGATTCAGAAGTAATCGTAATCGCAATCGATTACATTCATGAAGTAATCACCCCATGTCTGCTATAAGTATCTAACCGTAACTTATGGGGGGCTCCGCCCCCCAGACCCCCCTTTTCCCGCGGTAAGGTTTAGCTGCTGGATTCGGCTATGTCTACTATTGTATGTGTCTAAGGATAGACTACATCAAGACTAAGTAATTCTACCGCATGCAGAGACGTGATGATCATCGGGATATGGGACTGTTCCAACAAATGCACAGAGATTTGATGATGATTGACACATCTGTACGGAATCATATTCTTGCTTGGTACACGGATTTCCATGTTTATTCGTTATTATCTTTAAAAAAAGCGCATAACCCGAATAGGGGGGCCCTTCGACCAGGGGGGGGGGCCGGGCGACCGCCCACCTCGCCCACCCCAAAAGCCACCACTGGTCCCAGTCACAAGACTTGGTTCGAGTCATGCACAATAGGGTTACCACACCTCCTCAAAGTAGTTTTTTTCAGTTTTGATCAATTATCTTTTATGATTCAATGAAAGTGTCCTCCTTTTCTGATTCCAGAATATGGTAACCTTATATTTGAGTATGCATCATATCTGTGTGCCATTTTCTACTTCAACTTAAGGTAGTCTTGGAAATCGCTTATTTTACTTGTAATTGAGCAGAATTTGACGGCGGTAACTCTACTTCTAATCATCATCATCATTGGTTTATTAGCAATTTTATCAGTTCAATACACCACAAAAATGCGATACAATGAAAAGACAGGAAGATGTCGAAGCGACAAGGAGTAGTCTATGGAATCTGACACCCACCTTGGCCTAGGCGATGTAAAGAGGAGGCATGCACACTGAATGAAGGTAAAGAAGATAGTATAGAAAAAGAATGCGACAAGAAATAGGGCGGCATGTCATGGGAAGCGAGATCGATAGGTCAGTCGTGGTCCGGTAATCTTGAGGATGGACTGTATTTATTTAGTAGTAATTGCTTGTATTTCGACTTGAATGTGGACATGCTCGTCGACTGTCGGATGGCCGGCGGGATACTGTTCCACACATCAGGTCCGGCATATTTGATGGAGCGATGATCTTTTCGGTCGATCATATGATATTTGGACGACGTGGACGCGCGTGTGTTGTACTTGTGCGCTTTTGATTCAGAGGTAAAGAAGTCATTGAAATATTCGGGGCAACGACCGCAGTGAAACTGATACATGAACTAATTGAGAACCAACGGCAACTACTTCACCATCTCTGCTTATTACGGTCGAGAGAGAGAGAGAGAGAGAGAGAGAGAGAGAGAGAGAGAGAGAGAGAGAGAGAGAGAGAGAGAGAGTTAAGTAGGAAAGTTGTGGTTGTGACCTTCTATGTGTTATAGGTTGCCACCACGCGTTGTCAGTAGTGAGTCGATAATTTCAATCATAAATTGAAATTCCTGCACATTCAGATGCATTCGTCAACATCATAGTAAGGTAATGAATGTTGTTTCTCATGTTGCATTATACTTTCAGCATATGCAGCTTGAAGGAGTTACTGTTTGAAACTTTAGTTGAATAAGTACTTTTCCCGGTGGGCTGGTGGATATCGTGAAGAAAAGAAGGGACAGGCCCGTTCTCTTGCTGTGGTAATTTCTTGGATAACATGCCATCATGGCTGACAGGGGATACCGTGAACGCGACTACGATAACTCCTCCAGTTCGGATATACTTCATAAAAAGCCTAGCCGCTCCTTCAGTATGAAAGGTAAATCATGACAATGTGATCCTATACATTATTAATCCAGCGAATTCAGCTCATAACGATTTCCATTCTGGCATTCTCCACTCCCCAGGCCGTGGTAGATTCAAAAGCTCCAAAGAGTTTGATATTTAGGCTCGCAGATGTCTGAACGGTCCATTGTTTTGTCTACTCCTTGTAAAATATTGGGCGCTTCTTCGTTTTACGATCATGACAAGCCAGTGTTCCCCCATGACACCAACAAATGTTTCCCATGAACACGAACAAAAATTTATAAACGTCTAAATAAATTGTTTTTTTCCTTGGGAGAGACGGATTAGGGTTGGGGGAGGTGGGATATTAGGGTTACGTGAGGGGGATATTAGGGTTGAGGAGAGGGGAGATATTAGGGTTGGGGGAGGTGGGATATTAGGGTTGGGGGAGGTATGGATATTAGGGTTAGGGGAGGTGGGATATTAGGGTTAGGGGAGGTCGAATGTTAGGGTTAGGGGAGGTGGGATATTAGGGTTAGGTTAGGGCTATGATTAGGGTTAGGTTAGGATTAGGGGAGGTGGGATATTAGGGTTAGGATTAGGGGAGGTGGGATATTAGGGTTAGGTTAGGGTTATGATTAGGGGAGTTGGGATATTAGGGTTGAGGAAAAGGGTGATGTTAGGGGAGGCGGGATATTAGCGTGTGGGAGAGGGGGTGATATTAGGGTTGGGGAAGAGGGGGATGTTAGGGTTGGATATCATGTCCCTAACCCTCTTCTCCAACCCTAATATCCCCCTCTCTCCAACCCTATATCCCGCCTCCCCTAACCCATCCCGCCTCCCGTAACATCACCCTCTCCCTCAACCCTAATATCCCACCTCCCCTAACCCTAAGCTAACCCTAATCCTAAGCTAACCCTAACCCCTAATATCCCACCTCCCCTAACCCTAATATCCCGCCGACCCTAACCCTGATATATCCCCAACCATAACATCCCCCTCTCCTCTAACCTTAATATCACCCCTCTCCCCAACCCTAACATGCCCTCTCTCCAACCCTAATCTTCGGATACTCCAACCACAGCATCGACCCTAACCCACCTCCAGCTCTGATACCCTCCCATCCCAACCCAACCCTAATATCAATATATCCACAGGCAGAAATCAAACAATTTATTTAGACGTTTATAAATTTTTGTTCGTGTTTATGGGAAACATTTGTTGGTGTCATGGGGGAACACTGGCTTGTCATGATCGTAAAACGAAGAAGCGCCAAATATTGCCCTCATGGTAATATACGATCAACAATGAGACTAATGTTTAAATTGACAAGATGATGTTACGATTGGTAATATGGTATCTAACTACACTATCGGCCGTTCGATTATAATCCACTATCCCTGTATATTTTGTCAGTGTTTTCGCTGAACTGTTTTTTGTGCCGGTTTCCATCCAATTCATCCTCAAATATCCATGTTCTTACTTTCAACATGAATATTTCTACCAAATTTACTCGCTGAAGTGATGACGTACATCTACATGTACAAGCTAAGCTTACCAGTTTCCAATTTTTCAATCGATCGGTAATTGTTTCAATTTTCTTTACAACCAATTATCCTAAAATCAGGATTGTATCGTGTGCAAGAACTTTTATTTCTCCCAGTAATAATGCAATGAGTACGTTCCTGTCCTTTCAAATATTCACGAGGATGTTAAGTTGTGAAACCAGTATGGAATCGGTGTCCAAGGCACGCAGGATCACGCCGACTTGGTCGCCAGTTGCACGCGGTCACGCCGTCACGGGTCGTTGATTTCATTAAAAAAAAAAATGAAAAAAGTCAATGTTCTCAGCCACCCCGAATGCTATATTCCAGTTAGTATGTGGTATAGGCCTATAATGTTTTGACCTAATTCTCAAGCCAGGATCTGTTGATTACTGTCTGTTGGTAAAGTACTTGCACCTTACCAGTTGCTAACCATTAGCATCTGATCTCCTGTCACTGGCTTAACACAGTCATTTGAAGTCAGTAACCTTGCTTGTCACGCCGCAAAGTTGACTCTGTCACGCGAAAAAAGCTTCTATCACGCAGGATTTACTTCAAAAAAAGGACGGAGATTCCAATCAGTCAAGATAACGGCTTTTGAAGGTGCAACAAAATAAAATCATATTCGTATGATAAATTACCAATTGTCCACCCTTCTTTGCACATTGACATAGGCGCCGCAAAAGAAGGCCCGCGCGGTGAGAATAATGAAAAACTTTCAAATTCCTTCAAAATAGTTTCTATAAGTTCACATATACATAATGCGGTGTCCAGTGCAAATATGGTACATGTGGAAGTGTAGCCATGTGTAACAGTTTAAAAGCGATATTACTCAATGATGCTGAGCGTGGCCGCAATCACTGAAATCTTTCAACACTTTGAATTTGATATCATTGGTACGCTATAAGTCGACTATAAAAAAATAGCACTGAAAATCATACTCCACCTGTCTCAGACCTCATCTAAAGGCCAAGTGTTTGATCAGATATGTATTGTGACAAGACTAGGCCCATATATCACCATAGGACAGGCACCTCATAACTAAAAGAATCTATTGTTTTATTTATAAGATGTCTATACTATACTTTCACGTTATATTGCCGCTATAGGCTACTTCGATTGGTCCATATGCACAGTTCACATATGGTAGGCAGTCCTGCTTGGTTATATATTGACGGTGATCAGCAGATAAACCTCTTGAGGAAATTTGCTGCATGGACAATATTCGCATATTGTTGCATCATCTGGCTCCAGTGTTCTACATTCTCCATGTCAATTCCCTTCCCGGAAAATAAAGTGCTCACGATAAAAAACACTACTGTGGCAATATGTTTGAAAATTGCGCCCAGCTTATTGTTAAATATGGGTTTGAAAGTCCTATTTCAATGTCTTTCCTTTCACCAGGTCAAAAGCCACCTGAAGTCAGATTGCGATCGATTCTTTCGAGAGCTCTCACCCATTTTTCAAGGGCAAAAGAAGACGAAGCGTGCATGAAACATGTTCGGGAAATGTGGGAAGTAAGTTAGATTTAAAGCATATGTACTTTTGGAAACTAAAAAAAATTCTTTGGCTACCCCTACCACTATGTGTAAAGTCCAGTAGTTAATATTACTGATAAGTCTCCCTAAGTCCTCATCACTGATACCACTTCCTAATAAAATAGTGTGACTTGCAACTCCTAGAAGGCCTATGTGCGGCCATGACTTTGCAGCATTCATGTGTGGCCCAAATGTCAAAAAGGTCGCACACCTCTGGGGCCTGGGCTATAGCATTAAAGTCTGATTTGTAGATATGGTGAAATTAGGAACTGATGCTACTCGATTCACAGCATGATGTCTGTGTATATTATTGGCATACAATATGTGTAGGTTATTAAGAGAAATTTTGTATGGAGTTGAAAGATCTTATTAAAATTCAATTAAAAAATAGTTTCATGCCTTTAATCAGGGTTAATGGCAACAAGCAAAATGGTAGCTCGGTTTCCAGTGTTAAGAGAATTGAGTGAGGAACTGGATGGTTCCAAACAATCTTTTTTGCCATAAGTCAGTGTAGTGTAGGCTATTTTATTGGTACTTCATGAATTCCAATCAACAATGATATGCAGTTTGATATGTAGTTTGATATGTCTTCTACTTGCGAAATCTGACAACATTTGCGAATGAATTCCTACTTTGTTTCTTAGAATACAGGAGATGCTGATACTATTGCTTCACCCTATGTGATATTATTCAATTGTGAACTCAATTTTGCATGATTTGATTCAATTTTAGTGCAAAGCTACATTATGTTACACTCTCGACCAAGTTTGGCCTTTTTATGCTGGCATGCATAAATGGATACTTTCTTAAATGCGCATAATTTATTATGTACGAATACTCCACTAGATCACAGAGGATTGAAGTCATTTGTCAACATGTCTATTGCCTAAGGCTAGTTATTGCTGATACACAGATTACCCACAGCCTGGTAGGCATGTTGTTTAGGTTGAAACAGGTGTTCGACTGAAAATTATCAATCAGACTTATTTTGGAGGTATTCAAAGCCGCCTCTTTTGCGGCCACAAGAGATTATCAAAGTGTACTGTTGGAAAATATTCCTCCAGAATTGCAACTTTGATAGGAGTGCAATAATTACACCAGAGAGGTCAAACGATATCCTTGATCACAACCGCAAAGATTGAGTTGGCCTGCAATTAAAATTTAATAATTGTTATAATTGTGACATATTTGCAACAAGGCATATAATGGAACATTTCCACAGTCGCTGCAAACATAACTGCTTGGACAATATCAATGATGCAATAGCCTACAACTTATCCTGAATGAAGATGTCAGAAATTAATCCTGATAACAATACTTCTTTAATACATAATCGATGCACGTTTGGTACATTAGTTCCAGACTAATAACTATATACCTTTTTGCAACCGCTTAATGTTTCACTGCCTCAAATATTAGAACCCAGATCAACTGTTTTCGACCTACAGTTTTCGAAGCGGTTGTGAATTCCTATCCTGTAGTATCCCTCAACTCGAGCGTCTTCACCCTCTTCTACTTTAAAGTCTTCTGTTCTTTCAGGTTGTGGAGGCAGCTTGGCAAATCCCAGCCATCGGTCGAGACCTGGCCTATGAAATCAGCGACACCCTACGTCGTGAGAAGGTTGTCGAATTTTTGATCGCAAACATGGAGTTCGGTGGGCATTCGGGATTGCGACGCGAATGCGCGAGGCTGCTCAGTCAGATTTTAACTACAGATAACAGGTAGGCTGTGACATACGACAGTTGCATAAGGGTAAGATTAGCTTTGGTTATTTTATATGACCAACTAACATAGCACTTCTGTTTTGAACAACATGCTATTATGGCAATTACTGCCTTGTGTTGCTGTAAGCTGTGCGATGTCG
This sequence comes from Botryllus schlosseri, assembly GCF_051294905.1. Classification (NCBI taxonomy): domain Eukaryota; kingdom Metazoa; phylum Chordata; class Ascidiacea; order Stolidobranchia; family Styelidae; genus Botryllus; species Botryllus schlosseri. The sequence goes on from NC_137249.1 coordinate 19,822,339, forward strand.
CAATTAACTAGGCCCTATTAAAATTGTCTAAGCAAATTGCCATTGTCAGGATGAATTCCCCACATTTATTACAGATTGTCAAGGACTTGAGATTGGTGATGATGACCTGATTCACCTATCAACGTAGGGTTAGGCTGTAGCCTATGGGTAACAAAAGACACTATGCCTTAATGCTGCGGTATGGCAATTAGCTACAATTAAAGTGCGAATTTGCTGACTGTTTCTAATGACACAAAAACAATGACCATAGGCTATTACTTGAGAATAGGGCATTCATGCCACCCTTGACATCTATCCATGCATTTCAAAACCACGGCTTATTATAATAAAATGATGAACTATAGTAATATACATATACATGCATTACCGTACATTTAATTCAAGATCATCCACCATATAGTACATTTATAAAAGTCCTTCAATTCCCAATGCTATGGTTAGATCACTTGGAATAGTGCAAAATGTAAATAATCACTTTGATGACTCAGAGACCATTAGCATCCTAGCATTTATCATGTAAAGATTTTGACTCCCAGTGATAAATTAGCCCATATCGTCGCTGGTGTACTTTTGTTTACAAAAGCCTTGGAAATCAACAGTGCTCAAATATATGTGTCGTAAAGTCATACCGGAAGAATGTAGGCACGCCTTTGAAATTCTGAATTAACTCATTTTGAACCAGATAATGAAAAAGATTGAAAAAATATAGATATAGACATGACAATGTTTGGATAGTTGTGCAACTGTCAGAGATGATATGTAGGCACGTTTGGGTTGGCCATTAATCATGGTTACACATCCACTTGTGCATTGTGACTTGCTTAATTGGGCATTAATACATACATACATTTGGCGTCGAGATTGCAAAATATTTGCCCACGTTATATATGATGTGATTTTAGTGACAGAATCACTACCTGTTCCGACAATAATTTGGTCTGAAGTTGATTTTTGTCACGAAATAAATCAGTGAAACTTTGCCACAATATCTCCGATTTATGAACTGCGTTAAAAGTCTTTTCTTGTAGAGAACAGTAAATTCTGCTTGCCCTTCTTCATACCCTCTTGACCAGCAGATTCTGGAATTCGCCTTGATATCATGACAGTTTGCACAACAGTTTTTATATCATACTGGTTTGTGATCGCTGGGTCACTGGTCAACCTCTCTCTTAAATGAAGCTAGATGTAGATTTGCCGAAATAAAATCTTCAAACACCAACAATCTATCCCGATAAAGGATAATTAACAGTATCTGCTAAAATATTTTTGCAGGCATTACGTTTCCAAAAGTGCATTACATATCTTGACCAAATACACAAAACTACGTGAAGATATCGATTTGGTCAGAATTAACATGAGCATTCTTGAATCATTATTCAAGGTGAGTTGGGTTGTACCTATGCGCATGATGTTGGTTGTTTCTATTTGTGTGTCATTTTATAATAATATTCAATGTCTTCATATTTAGTTCTTGATCAACACTTGCACACTTTTCTTAAAGCTGATCAATGTTGCTGTTTTTTGCTAATATGATTAAATTATTTAATGCTGTGTGGTTGGGCGACAGAACAACTTGCATGCAATTCGTTCCACTTATTTATTGTGTGAACTAGTGCGGAGCGGATCGACAAATTCTCTGGTCCGGCTCCGATCCGGTTGTGAAATTCTCTGGTCCGGCTCCGATCCGGCTCCGGCCGTATCAGGAAAATTACTGATCCGGCTCCAATCCGGCTCCGGCCAAAAATGAAAAAGTCCGGCCAGAAATCCGGCCCTAGACGGCATAGATGAGCATGGATTAGGATTAGGTTTTGAAAAAACAGTATTTGTGAAATTTTGTCGGATTTGGATTAGACATTTTTTTCAGAACGGATTTCGATTGGATTTACCTATTTTCTGGGAGATTGAAATGTCGTGTGGCGAATGGCGACAAACTTTATTCAGATCAGTTATTAATGTACTTATGGTTACTAAGTTATCTTGAATCAAGTGAATCGTTGGTTGGGAAAGAAAATTTTCGAATCCCTCTGTTGCATAAATTAGTATATTTTCTGAATTTCCAGTTGGAATCGGATTAGGATTGAACATGGACTTGAATATGAAAAAGATATGGATTTGGATTTGAAGGTTCGGATTTGGATTGGATTAGGACATAGAAATTTCAAATCCGCTCATCTCTGCTAGACGGTGCGGGGTTCCGTGAATTGATAAATATGGCTCGTTTGTTTTCGCACTGCCTTGGCGGTTACTTGCGTGTGGTTGATTGGTAGTTATTTAGTTATAAAAGTCATGCTTATCCATAAAGATTCCGGCCGTATCAAAAAAGTAGTGATCCGGCTCCAATCCGGCTCCGGCCGTAACAGAAGAAGTACTGATCCGGATCCGGTCCGGCCAAAATCTGGCCGGATATCCAATCCGGCTCCGGTCCATACTCCGCACTAGTGTGAACGCACCCGTCATGTAGGTTGCCTAGTTCGGTTTAATATTTAATTATTAAAAATTCAGGCAGTTCTGGCAAAAAGGCAGTCTCCCACAAAACTGACAACTGAGAACTGATTAATCTCGGTCCGTGCTAGAATTGCGGTTTCTTATCTTCTCAAGCTCACCATCCAGTATCTTATTTAAGTGAATGAATATCATTTTGGTACTGATCATATATTAGAGGACTTACTGAGTGGCATTTTTACGGTGATACTGGTAGTGATAGATGTTTTGTAAATCACCTAAATGGCTCACTAAATTGAATTTAGGTTCAATAATTATATGATTTCAATGTATACTGGAATACTGCCATAAAAGTCTTCTTTTATTGCCTTAGTTTGCTGGATAATATAAAGCACATGCAGGCAGTAGCCTTCATATCGAATGGAAAGGACAGGTCTAAGAAAATTGCATATGTGTAATACATGAGATAGCATTTGAAATGCATTAAGGTTTCTTTGAAATAAGGTATTACAGCATGCATATGGCTTGGCGATCTGTTAGACCCATATTTATAAGCCAGACCCATATTTATAAGCCATATGCATGCTGGAATATCTTTATGTCAACGCAACCTTAATACATTTCAAATGTTACCTTGATGCATTTCAAATACAATCTTATGCATTTGCCAACTTGTATTACTAGGCTTCCGGTAATAGACGAATGCATGTTATTGATACAGAGGAATTTCAGCCCATATAGAAACCGTATGCCCACAATATAAGAATCACTGTTCTAAAGTATAGTTTGCATCATCCTCAATGATTACGATGATATTTGCCGGTGTTTATCGATTTTCTTGATAATTCGTTTGATTTATCATTTCATCGGTCCTGTTATATAGTGATTTTGGGTGTAAGAGTCTGTCTTCCATGCCTACATTACCAATACAGGTTTCATAATTGAAATTAATTTTCTTGTTCTGTGCACATTTTTGTCTCTACTGTGTGGGCTGCCTGAACACAATTTACGCAATATTCAGCAATTTCGGCATGTAGGCCTCTCAATATTAATATCTTCATATGGCAGCCTATTAATAAAATTAGTAAATTAGTAAGATGATTGACTTCCAATGAAATTAGCGGCAGTCCTTTGATGCTAGCAATAGCAAAGAATACTTTTCGTTTGCAACGCAGCCAGTGTAATAGTAACGGTAAAAGCAGAAAGTTAATCCCAATCCAACTCGGCAATGCTCAAAAACCTATCGATTTACACTTCAACATCCTTTTGTTTTCACCCATGAGATTTAAGGTTACAGGTGACAGACATCTACGTTCACAACCCGCCTTTTGTGCTCATTGGCCTACTCCGCGAAATGAGGCATCTCATATTACCACTGGCATCATTCATTGTCCGGTGTGCCTTACTGAGTAGATGTAAATTGATGCTGGTGGTGCTAGCACCAAGAACAATATACTGGTTGATTTTACCTTAGTATGGACAATGGTAAATGACCATTCTATAAACTTTTGAACTTGGCTTGCCTTATAGAAGTCCAAGTACTTGGTACTGTAGCCTACTTCTTTTCAGATGTTTGTGTCACCCACCACCCTGCTAACTCTCTGGTGTCATTTGCAGTCAATGTAGTCAATTTAATTGAGGCTTAGTTAGTACCTAGTAGGTCTAAATTAATCAAAATTTCATAAGGACCATGATATTCTTCGCAACAAGACCCACTAGTAGAAACACTACAACACTATGATGTCTTTCGCAGCAGCCTATAATTAATGATTATATATATATAATAATGAGTTATAAAGTAATGGCACTATGAGAATACATGCTTCCAAACTAATTTTATTAAACGCTAGGCCTACTTCTATCCACCAGATATGCTTTGTTGCCCATTATAATGTAATAACTGCTATAATTGTAACATAACTGCTGTACTTTATTATGTTGGTAGCTTAACAAATGTTGGCAGAATTCCTGTAAACATGAAATTAGCTTCTACCTCATAGTCTGTACTGAGCAGTGAGTGATAGGCTATACTTTTATCTGAGTTTGCACATAAGTGACCAACTAACATGTTGCTAATGGCATTTCGAGTAGGCTTACACTTTTTCAATAGCATGTCTAATTTATCTGGAAGTTTTGAGAAATGTTGGTATCAAAATAACAAAATGTCTGTAACACAGTGAAAAGTTCACTTGTCAAAATAGAGGTCAAACTAAGTTGGATTAATGAAGGTGAAGGTATTGTAACTTATTGATAAGGCCTGCCTTTCCGTGGTCCTGTAAAAGGCATCAGTTTTGCAAGGATGTGCATTGTCCATGTAGGTCGGCTTGTGTCGGGATTTATGCTATTTGGTCTCGTGATTACTGACACATTGACGTCCACGTCAGGGGTATAGGGCTCGGTGCTGGATTCTGGAAGGCAGTAGATATGGAATCTGGTGATCAACCAGTCCCACATTATTCAAGGCCACATAGCATTTGTAGCATGCACTCAGTCTGATTTGTCCTTGCATTATTTATGGCCACATCCCGCAGGCACGCGCCTGAACGAAGGTACCTAATCTCTAGTCTGCTATTTATGTGAACATATTTTTTGTAGGATTCTGAAGCGACATGTACCAGGTTGTTCGATCTCGGCGCGTTAGACTCCGTTCTTCACGCTTGCCGCCACGATGACCTGTGGACCGCCAGATTTTGTTCCTCCGCGCTGGCCAATGCGGCAGTGTTTGGTGGAGGAATCAACCACAAAAGGTGAAGTGACACAGTATTGCTACAATGTTACATTATAGTGTGGAGTGAAAAATTATAAATAAAAATCGAATTTTATAGAATGTTCCCGGTATAGGGCCCCAAATATCAGAGAAGAGATACTTCTATCAAGATTTGGGGTTTTGCACCCTCTTGTTGCCATGAAATTTGTGCAAAGGAGCCTAACATATCTCATTTTGCGATATCCTGATAACTGCTTAGGCTATACTAGATAGCTAGCTTTGGGATGGAAAGCAATAGAAGTCACACGTTTCTCTTTGTAATTTTGTTCTGTTCATTTTTAAGACAGAGTGGCCTGGAAATGAGATGAAAATATGTTACTTCTGCTGCTTTCAAGCCCAAAACTTTCCTTTTCTTATACGTAGCCCATTATCAAGATAAGGGAAAATTAACTATTTCAGGCTAATTTCGTAAAATTGTATGGGTACAGAGGATGCAAGAACCAAAAATCATGATTAAGTGTTTCTTTTGATATTCGGAGACGTAGGCTATACATTATACAACTACTTTTTAAAGCCTAATTATTTTCACTCCACCCTATTGTTGCAATTGGCATCAAGTTGAATTCAAATTTTTTAAATTTTTTCGCAAAGGATGATTGAAAGAGGGGCACAGCACTGGATCTTCCCACTTGCGTTTAGGACTGATGATGTCTGCCGTTTTTACGCTTGTCTCGCGATTGCCGCGCTAGCTGCGAATCCCGCAGGTAACTTGATAAGTTTTGATTCATAGGCCTACTAATTTTGCTTCGTGATATATGCGATAAAGGGGCGGTGCTATCTTAATATAATGCGGTCTCAAATTGAAGATACTATGTGTGAAGATTTTTTTGGCAGCTACACTCTTCTATCTTCTATCTGCCGTTTAAATCCAGTGGCTTTCTGAGTTAATTTTAGGGCTTGTGCCTTCATAGCTTGGTCTTTGACTAATTGACGAGTTGACAATTGTCGCCCAAGTAAGCAAAATTGATGAAGATTTATTGCGGAAAGGGTGTTAACTATGCTCCTGCTTGGGTGGCCAAGTATTCACATGTTTTATTTTGATTCCAGTTGAAGGAGCAGTCATAAAATCCGGTACGCTGTCTCTGGTTGAACCATTTGTGCAGACTCGCGATCCGTACGAATTCGCACAAGCTTGTCCGTCTCATACCCAAGGCTCTTCAGGTAAAAACAAACTACATCTACTGTGAATGTTTTTGGTATGAGAGTATGTGAATAGGCCTGCCACCAAACCTACCCTAGTCCTATGTATGTAATGTTTCATGTTTTGTTTTCGGAACCTTCGGGTTTACTGGTGTGTGAGTCAAATTTCAGTGTGTGTGTCTGAGATTTCTGATTCGTTATGACTGCTGCCTACTAGTAAATGCAGACGGATTCAAATTCTCATTGAATGCCTTATTTGTCCATCCTCAAATTGGGACTCGATTATGTCCATGATGGAAAATAACAGTTAACATTTGAGTTGAATTTGGTGTATGTCTTACGTCAGTGCTGGTTGCTAAAACGATATCACACTGATGGTATAATTGTGTTATTTCAATGGATGGTAAGAAATCTGCGGTTTCCCTGTCTGGTTTATGTTAGCTTTCTGCACAGTATGAAACTCTGAGACCCACTCTTAACTCTGTGCAAACAGATATCGATATGGACAATATAGAATTTTCGGATTCTGAAATTCATTTAGTAACCTATGCTAATATACAATTGAATAGTATATTCAGTATCCATATTGAAATGAGCAAGAATATTTTCAGCTGACATATCCGGGCTCATTTCAATATGAATATTAGGGTTGTTCAATTGCAGTCTACCATAAAATAAGTTAACTCGGTATTTTACAGATGATTTGAAGTTGAGAAAAGTACTACTGACATTACATACCTTTGAATAATATCTTATGGATGAAAACTAGCTGGGAATATCAGTATTTGTTCACGAATTGCAACCCAACGGCGCTTCTTCAATGTACGATCCAAAACAAGCCGATGTCAATGGTGCAACCAATACATGATTCCCATGAGCATGATAGACAGGTTGTGCAGAGTGAAATCGTTACGCATATGGCCTTTATGGGACTGCAGTCAAGTACAATTTTGAAATCATGGCTATTTTATTGCAATATGGCATCTCTACACGGCCGTTTTCAACTGATAACGTCACAAAAGCTATAAACCGGTGACGTGGTCAGCATTGCATATCCAGTAGTAAGGAGAATTGCCCCGTGGATCTTTAGGGGGTTTTCGGGGATAGAAGATCACGACGAAGATGACCAAAATTGCTCATAAAAGTGTTTTTATGTACTAAACCTTCATTTGGGTCACAAGCATCGAAGTTTCCTGACAATTTTTCAAATCTGAACAACCCTAATGAATATGCTATTCTGTACCTTCAAGAAGCTTTTCAAATATGCTAATATGTCTTCATACCTTCTCATGTTTACTACAGTCTGACCGAAAGACGATTATGAGCTCTGAGTTTGGTTGAAAGCAATGTCTTGAGATGCTGTATTTTGATGTTCCATGCCTCTATGGATGGTCACTTTCATCAGCCAATGGTTCGTTAGGCGACTCGTTCACACACACAGATGATAGATGCTGTTTATGTTTCATTGAATTCCGGCTATAACTTTATGAGGTCTCGTTAGAAACTAGAAACTTGTTAAATTCTACTAATTTTCATTCTCTATCCTATCCAATTTTATAATACTCTATCCAAGTCTCTGATACCATTCAATTTCAATTCAAAAACGATTGTGTTCATACATTTCTATGCTTGAGTTGATCATGTGTTTTTCGTTATATTTCAGCGAGTTTCCTATTGAGGGTGGTTCCTCTGCTTATCAGTAGCCGGCCTGAATCCCAAGCGCTCGCTTCGTTTTACTTTGCAATGGAGGCTAGCATCAAGGCTCATCAACAAAAGACTCAGGTACGCAGCTTTAACGGGATTGCGATGAATTCTGTTCCTCTCTTGCATTGGAGGGCTGTCCCTCGTCAAGATGGGTGGAAATGCATACCAAACTTAGAATTCAGTTGTTCCCTTTTTTAAAACTTTGTCAACCAACCATCTCGGGGGCAGCTATGGGTTGCTTTTACGCAACAGTTTTACTTAGGCTTAATCCAATGTCATCCATAAACAGTTACAGGCTGTGTAAAAGCCAGGGATTGTGCGGGATAGCATATTGTTCAATGTCCCAATATTTTTTGCAGCCTACCTTTTTATCTGTGCACAACCTGGATAGTTATGGGCTGTGCAACAGTCTCTAGGGCGGTGCGGCCGTCATATTGTCAAAATTTTGATTAGTCTGATTATGCAGAATTCACATGAGATATGATCTCTGTATCTTTCCAATATTTAGCGTCTGATTTTTATACTTTGTATCTCTATTTCACAAGTAGTCCTAGTGGAAATACACAATTTGACTGATTCAAATGTTCTTCGGTGAAATTTTCAAACCCAATGGAATATTCATGATAAGAATACAATCCGACATGCTTTGCGTTGTCATCGTAGTTCGTGGCCGGCATTCTGAAAAGATCCATTAAAAGATGAAGCCGGCATTGATTCTCCATATCGATGATCCTTGAGATAAGGTCTTCCTGCCTTACAAACCTCCATGCTGTCAGCGGTCTGTTCCTTCTACTTGTAATGTAGATCTAATGGCAATCCACAAAGGTGATGTTCCATAAACTATGGCCACTAAATGATTTCGTTTGATGGGAGTCCTCACTCAACAAAGCTATTCAAATCTAAAGGTTGGATTTCAAATGTATAGTGGTTACTTCGATTTGACTCATTAGTCAAAAGGTTTTGAAAAATGTTGCACTGTATCTCGGCAACTCCTTCTCCGCATAGGTTGTTGAATAATTTCAGCACCTTGAAGTGAAAATGGTAGGAATAGGAATAGAAATAGAATATGAGTCCGAAATGTTGCTGGTGTGAAGGAATTCAATAGTATTTCTCCGGGAACTTCAATAAGCAGTCATGCTATCTTGTATATCCTTTTCAAAGAACCTGTATAGTTGGCTTTTTAATTTGCCCCCAAAGTTTATTGCATTATATCATGTGTGTTTCTCAGCCTATAAAACAAATATGATAGTAATCAAATATTCAGCACCTCCCAATTTGTCATACGGATGTTTTACAAACGCTCATCGGACCTGTTAAATAATTTAACAGCACCCTTGGAATGCCAATGTAGTGTAATAAGCACATATGCGATTCAAGTAGATTGGTCTATTGGCTAACTACAAGCATGATATCTTGCATTTCATTGGCAGGCCCAATTCTTTTTTTGAAGTGATTTTCTTTAGAATGGAATTTCCTAAAATTTTCTATAGGCCTACGGTATTTTTTACAACATAGATATGTTGTGTCTAATTGTCTCTATGCAAGAGAAGAAATTACCTGTGGACATAAATGGTATTCCAGCATGGAAGCACAGGAATGTGATGTTTGCCTAGCTACGCCTTTGATTCTAGGCAAATAATGATTCACGTTTCACTAGTGCGTCTCTCTATTAGCTGTACCTGAGTTTCATGGTCAATTTCAATATGTGCTGCTATTGAGACTTGTAATCTGATTTTATTTACATAGCAGCTCGTGGAATGGGTACCAATGATGATTGCTCTATATAGTTGGCCAAAATGCAGATTTACGACCTCAATTACCATCATATTTCTTCATAGATCCAGTTGACTTCCTAGTCCTATCTTTGCTTATCTGTTTAACTCTAACAACTTTATTTTACTTTGCTTTCGGTATTTTCAGGACATCACAAGATTCATGGTTTGTCTCTAGGCATATTTGAGTGATTGCTTGGTTTGGTTTGGGAATGCGTCTTTCTCATGCGTCTTGCACTCCTACAGAAATACTTTTAATATGGCAATGCAATCCATTTCTTGGATTTCATTTCCAGAGTTATAAAAGTCACTAAACTCTGATTCAGTCAATTACCTGGGATAACGCCGCATTATTAATGACTTCACACGCCCAATTAATGAAGTGCTCGTTCAATCAAGTCTTTATGCATGCATTTAGGTGGTCCGAATATGCTGGAAGGTCTGCTAACATATACAAACTATATTGTTGATTTATAACATTTGTTGTGGGTCAACTTGAATCTATATAAATGATACGAAAAGTTCCGATGTTCTGTACTGGTACTTGTTTAGGTGGGGGCTGTACACTATTCTGTGGCACACTTGCAACAAGGCATCAACTTGGTTCCACATTTTCTTTATCATATTACAAGTAAATAATTTTGATTTCAAATGAACCAATAATATGGGAGTATCCTTCGTCTTAAAAAGTTTTCCAAATTTATCTTGACATTTACTTCGAATACCTGGACCATAGCTTCATTTCATATCTCGATAATCTATTTTTCTTCTCAAAAGCAGTAATTTGTAGTAGGCTACTATACCTAACCAAACACAACCAATGATGAACGCAACATGACAGTAAAAATATTTTTATTGTGATGTTGCAACTCCTAACTCCACTGCATCCTACCAGTCAGGATAATATGTAATTTGATCCTAATTGCCAGTTCTCTTAATTTACAGTTGGATACCTCCTTCCCCATTTGTTTGTTTGGCCAAGTAACTTTTGCTAAGGTACATTTAAACAGTTTGGGGTCAATGGAAAAATCAGTCATTTTACCGGTTGAGTCATTTCTAGGTAAGTTCTATTACTGTTGATCCGTGATGCCAAGGGTTCACCTTACTGTCTAGTCTGGTTGTGCAAGTTCTTGATACAGAGAAAGCAGTGGCGTATCCAGGGGGGGGTTAGGGGGTCGGAACCCCCCCTTTTCAAAATCCTAAAAATTGATGTAAAATATAGCCTCTAATATTTGCAATTTATTAGTTTAACATATTCGTTTTACGTATGAGAAGGCGAATATGGCGTCTTAATGTTATTTAAGGGGACTAAAACCCCTACCAAATATTGGAATCGTGCGCCGAATTAGTCGAAAGGATAAAATAGGTCATTATATTTCGCTAATTCCATACGAATTCTGCGCTTGTTCAGCTTCATTTCAGCTGTGGCAGTTGCTGACGTTCTCAACTTTCTTCCCTCGATTTCTCTCTCGCCTTGGTAAAACGAGAGACGCGTTTTAGGAAAATCTAATCTAATTGGCCGACGTGATACGTAATTGCAAAGACAAAGTTGTCGGCAATCAACATCGCCCGCGAATTCACTGCACCTGATCGCCGTGAAATCCTAAATAAGAATTGCATGGCGTCTTGATCGATCAGCGAGACGCAGACACGGCGGCACCAGTACGACAATGCTATTCTCAAATCCACATTGTCTTCGCGATTATTGGCGAGAAATGGCCTACGATTGACATTCACATTTCAAAATACAAGCCTAGCAATCCACGTTCCCGATTGTTAGGTGGCTTGCTGTCGACCAAATACAGGCCTGTGTTGTAGCTGAACGGGAGAATTGAGTAGGCCTAGTAGTAAAGTTAACCTAATTATATCAGCTGACAAGTTTCTCTGTCGATCAAGTTGTTATCCCAGCGTGTACTCTGTATTAATTGACTTGCGTGCTTGCAATTAAGGTCTAATTACCTCCGCGCGTACTACACGCTCAGCCGTACGGCTAGTAAAGCCATCGAAAAGCACACATTCGTGTACGACGTACACTGTTCACACCACGCCTCTCTGTGGCGATTGCGATCGCCCTCGTTTATGCTACCGCGTTATTCCGCGCTTGTTCGTCCGCTGCGATACTACCGACCGTGCGCATAATATCGTCAAAACCCAACAAAATCGCGCATCTCTGGCCGGAACTAGGCGCTTGAAGACGGGCGGCGTTTGCCGGCTCATGACTAAATGTGAGCAATTACGAATTTCTTTCAATCATACCGTAAAAAAAACGCGATTTTCGGGCAATATCTATCGTATTCGTACATCTCCCACTCACCGCAAATCTCTTTTTATTATTAAACTATAATATATCGTAAATATTCGCCATGGCGTGGAGACGAGTGATTGTAATCATGACGTCATAATAGCTAATTTTGTGACGCAAAACCCCCCCTTTTTCAAGCTCTGGATACGCGCCTGAGAGAAAGTGCAAGTGTCATTGGACGATTGGTTCAAACTGCTGTTGTAGGTATACTGATTCGTCAGTACGTTACATCAAGACATCATTATTCCAGTAAATTATTGACCAACGAGAAATGCTCAACAGCATTATCATTGCAATAATGTTATTATTTGGCACAAGATAAAAACACATGGGTGATGGGTTGTGTAGTCATGTCGTAATGTCAATGTAACACCTTAAAATAGATTTTAGACTTACTCCTTTCGGCCTTAAGCTACCTAATCTAATAATACATATATTGTCAACATTCAATGTCTGCGCCATTGGTAGACAACTCATCGTATTGGTTAATTTGTACTACAACCTAGTAGGTTTGACCATGGATGAATCTTAACCAATTAATTGCAAAAGCTTCCTGCATGTTAAAGTCGCTGCAACCAATAGCATAGGCTGCTCTTGGCCGAGGTATCGGAAATTTAATCAGCGAATGAGATTAGCCGATTCGATTCAACACTAAAACTTAACCAACGACATTTGACATGGAACAAATTTTTTTTGAAAATGTGTATCTTGCGTGTTTTTTACCACTTTTATACCACATTTTCATTCATCAAAGCGGTGATATGGTGGTGAGGTGTTTTCACTGTGTACTGATACTTGCTCAGTGTGATATGTCACTGGTGTTGGTGTTGGGAGCGGTGCTTTGGGTACGGTATGGTACTCTATCTCTTGTGATTTTATAAAGATTATTGTCCAGTTTAGATTTATATGATTAACTTCCTTCTACACCTAGGCTTCTTCCAGGCCTACCCATCTACAATAGTTAAATGCCATGTATTCACTTGTCTATAGCGTACAAGGGCATACCTAAACTATTACGTATCACTTTCTGCTATCAGTATTCCAAGGATATCTCACTAACACTAACCAGTCTTGGTTGTTGCCAAGCTTAATTGAAACATAACATCACCTGTGGGCCTATTCAAGTAATGTACACAAGAAGTGCCTGATACTATTGTGAGTAACTCAATTTTGATTGTATCTTGATTGTCTTTATCATTAGTGTGATGTAAAATTACACTGTTGTCATTAAAAATTGGATTATGACATGTCTGAATTGATGTCAAGTTTCATAATATCATTTCCCACTGCTAGAATACGTGAATTCCAGCACTTCAATACTAAGTCTCGCGAATTTTTAGATATTTTCCGAGGTATGCTCGATCGTACCGTTGAAAAGAGTGATCGCAACGTCCAGAAGCACTGTAGCCCGCATCTTAGCCACGAGATGCTTGAAAATCATCGGCGAAGACGTACCGAGAAGACTCAGTCCTCAGGTGGGCTTGATCTGGCTAATCTTATTCACGCATAACTGTGTGCGTTGAAAGAAAACCGCAGATGTGTGTTGTGTCATGTCAGCATCGCAAATTGCCTGAGGTTAATCACGCAATCAGGTAGCGGTTGAATTGATGTCGTTTGGGATGGTTGTGGATTTTTCAAGGCTCGAAATTTGCGATTGTAAAACTTCCTGGTTATGTTGTGGACATAATCTTCTAGCTCAACTGTAAGTGGCCTCCTGCTAAACATCTCATTTGGTGCTGTGTCAGGAATGTTCAGGCTAAATTTTAAATGCGAAATATTCCACACTGAACAGGAAGAATTCGTAGTTCTTATCCTAAGGATTATCCCAATTTCCGTGAAATATCACAATGGTAATTCTGAAAGAATTCCGATTCAATCTAAAACTTTCAACTCAATTTACGTCGAGAATTCGTGGTAATAATGGCTATTTTTCTTCTAGATTAACATCCGCTAGCCTAACCTTCAATATCATGGTACGTCGGGTGGTACTACGTATTTTCGTAGTATTCGAATAGCTTAAGTTTGCTTACCATAGTGGTACCTTAGTACCATTCCGTAGTACCTTAGTGGTAGATTTTTTGGTCATAATAATACAATTTCAACGTTTGAAAACCTCAAGCACTCATATCCATTTCATGACATACCACATATCACCTGATCCATTCAAGTTTTGTCAGGTATATGGTAATTTTTGGATCTATTTCTGGCATGTGGATTTGTGAAGGTGCCGCACTTGCCGAGACGTTTACCAATCTGTCACAGTCGTGGAAAACAAAATGCACACTACATAGTCCGAAGATCTAGTTGATGCATTAGGCATGAGCTGGGCGGGCGTTGTTAAGTTCAAAGCTGTAGCAGCGTGTTACCAAAAATTTATGGAATGGATTGGAAGATGCAAAGTGGTGCAAATAGACATCTGCTCGAGTTGGCCTGCATCTGAATTGAGAAGTATTTTGATTCTGACCGCTACGGTACTGCTTCGTAGGCCCTCTATAGTATGCAGCTGCTCCATCACTGAACTCTGTCACTTTACAAAATCATCATCGTCAAATGTTTTGCCTAAAAATTGGTATGTAGAAGTGGCAGTAGTCCAAACACATAACCACTTCAGTGAGCAATACAAGTAATTCGTTACTGACCACCTCTGAGTATGATACTTAGGCTACTACTACGAATGGTGATAGTATTCTTTTGGTTACAATAACCAAACGTTGTTTCCAGATTCATACTTGGGATATCGAAGACGTGCAGTCCTGGCTGGCTATTGCCGGTTTCCGGGGTTTCAACGCTCCCTTCCGGGCCTCGACGGTGGACGGTGAAATGCTGTTGCTACTTACTGAGAACGACCTCAAGCACGACTTGGAGATGACGAATAATTTACACCGAAAAAGGTGTGTCACTGAGAAGTAGCATAGATAGAACGTTGGCTGCGCTTTTATCAGTCGGTAGGTTTATTTTTCTGCAGTGAAATGTGCAATGGAACATTGATTTTAGTGCAGAAATCCGATAAAGATAAACCAATTGGTAACTTTTCAAGTACAAAGGTAAAAAGTTGAAACTTCACTGTTGCAGGCTGGACATTTGAATCCACGTTTGATTCGGTCCTTTTTCTGAAGATTCTCTGAAGATTTCCAAAAGTTTTGTGCATTTCAAATCCCGAGATCAGAGTTTAATAATAACCACTTTGAATAGTATATTCATATTGAAATGAACCCGAATATTTTCGGCTGACACTCGTCAGGGGTAAGCGTCAGCAACTAGTAGAAAAATATTCGGGTTCATTTCAATATGAATATACTATTCAATTGTATATTATAGTTCTGTACCTCCAAGAAGCTCTTCAAATAACCACTTTGCAGTCGGCTTTCCATGATGACGCAAGGCTGCCATCTAGATGGCCATCACTTTCAACGATTAACTCTGTTAGATGGTGTCAGAGAGCAGCATAAGCTTCACACTGTAGTTTGAAATGTGTTCCATTGAGTTTGCATGAGTCTAAGTACTTTCCAGAAATAAGTGTACTACTTTGGCACACCGAGTCCCTTGTGAAGTACTTCTTAGGTGTGGAATTTTCATAGTAAACATTACCGAGATGTCGTGATGTGATTTTTAAATTTAGCACAAGTTATTATGCCTTCATTCGTAATTTATTATCATGCGCTGTATCATTGACAAATAATCAAACTACATTGTAATTTATGACTTTGTTTGTAAACGTTGTAAGTTAGAGGTTCATTGGGTGATGCTCTTTCAAGAGTTGACCTTCTGCAGTAGATCTGTGAGGACAGTTTTGTACGGAGTTAAACTTTCATATTGAAATACATCTGAATACGTTTGGCTGATTCTCGGCATGAGTAATTGTCAGCAACTGGTAAAGTATCTTGTGAAAAAAAACTTTGTAGCCTATATCAGCAATCGTGATATACCAAACATGACATCACAGGCTTGAAATTTTGAATAATAAAGGATAAAGGCAAATATGGCTATTGTGCATTACGGCAATTTACTCTAGCACTGATTTATTGTCACACAATGCATGGCCTACAATGCTGATTCCACTACACATCAATTTTCGATAAGAACTCAAAATTTTCGATACCATTGTCAAGATGGAAACTCAAACATATTGATTTGATAATTTAATGCGTGATCAGTACAAAAATATCGAGCCGTGTAGACTACATACTGTGATCTAATCTCAATAACCTAGATGATAATCGTGAGATCCACTCGGAGCAAATTTAATTTTGTCACAATGGTCAGTAACCCGCCTTAGTTTGGTGGGCAAAGGATATTTTTTCTATTGTTCATTGCGACAATTCACCGCGTGATTTCTCGAAGATTTCGTAGGGATATCTATGCGGAATTACAGCGATTAGATAGTCTTATCTTACCGCCGCAATGTGCATTTGACTGCTGATAAGCTTAGTTGCAACAGCTGTTGTGGCGCGGTTTCTTTCCTCCTCTTTGATAAAGACCAAAGGGCGGTGTAAGCGTGAGCATGTGTGTCTGGGAAAATTGAATTACGTACCCTGTTGCCAGTTCACGATTGCCTTCTCACAAGTTAAAACCTAATGGTTATTTCGTAATATGTCGTAACTCAAGCTCATTCAATGGAATAGGCAGCCAAATGAAGCGATTCAAAACATTGAATTAACATCATTCATAACACTGGTCAACACATATTTTAGGCAGACAAAGTAAGAGTGGGTAACCCATGGGTAGGCCTACAAGAGATATTATTCCTTTGTGAAAAAGTACAATTTTTTGCTTGACGGACTGCTCTTTTACTAAACAATGATCACCAGACGGACTGGATTGATTGAATAACAGAGGACCATATGAGGGTTCTTCATGTAGTCAATTATCTATTTATGTGCTGTATAGAAGTCAAAAAGCTATACGCTAATGTAATAGTCGTAATCTTAAAAACCCCAGAAAATAGGCTACTCCTAGATATTTAGTTGACTAGTGTTATTTAGCATTCCATTCGAGAGCCTGGTGTCTTCCTTTTGTAATTGGTATTGCATTAAAATACGGATGTGAGCACTAAGCAACAAAGTCTACATATATTTTATAACATAATCTAGGAATTGGACACCTTGTTCAATTGCGATATGAATTTCTTTTCTAGATTTCTTCGCGACCTCAACCATCTTCGCGCCGGTGCAGATTATCGGTCGCTCGATTCGTCTGGAATCGCTGATTGGCTGCGGAATGTTGAGCCGAAATTTGCACAATACACGTTTCGTCTGCTTCAAGTCGGCGTGGATATGTCGTTTTTGCCTAAACTTACCGACGACCATCTTCGTCTCGACTGCGGAATAGACAACGGCGTTCACAGAACCAAAATACTTACGGCCGCGCAAAGTAAGTTAGCTGAATCACTAGGATTTATCGACTTTAGCTATCGGTTGTGGGTATGGCTCGGCAAAATAAAATGTCTTAATAATTCGATTCCGAATTTTGAGTATTAAGTATTCGAGAAGCCATTCGTAAGCAACTAGTAGAGAATTTAAAACAGCTTGGTATGCGGTATTACCCCATGCCGCTAACGAATGTGTCTCTACAAGCAAGCAGTGCCTCTCTTCCCATTGAAATGGGACAACTGGCCACTTTTACTGATGGCGATTACAGATCTACCTTGTCCTGTCGTGTATTGTACATTTAATTTTGAAATTGTGACAACGTGTATCAATCCAGGTCTGCAGTCAAAGGACGTCAAGGACATGAACAGCGTCCACGATGTATTTATTAGCTACCGGCGAAACAACGGATCCCATCTGGCAAGGTATGCACATTTGACCTAAAATTCTACTAAATATTTAGTATGTGATAAGTCCGGCGATTATTTTTTACCTAAAAACCGGAAGATTTTGACCTGAAAAATCAAAAATTTTACATTTTTTCACCTTGAAAAATGTCATTTTGACCTAACGTATGCAAATTAGGTGTCTTTCCACATAATGTTAGAATTGTACTACTTATCTTCATTTCTGGTTGGAACTGTATGTCCGCCAAAAACTGACAAATTTTTACATGAAAAAACTTTATTTTAATGAAATCTGGCCCTGTGAAAAATGCGAATAGTTACATGACTTATTATGGTAGCAATAATTAAAATTTGTAGTGGTACAACGAAAGATACTTTCCTACATTATCGGATAGAAAGTGTCAGTCCTTACTAAGTAGCTTGCCAAAGAATGGAGATAGAACGTTCAACAGCAGCAGTTGTTGGCTGGCCACACTGAAGTTGTGCGTACACTGTTGGTGACACACCGTGTTGATTCATTCTGATAATGGTGTCTACATCA
Source organism: Botryllus schlosseri (assembly GCF_051294905.1). NCBI lineage: Eukaryota > Metazoa > Chordata > Ascidiacea > Stolidobranchia > Styelidae > Botryllus > Botryllus schlosseri. The sequence goes on from NC_137249.1 coordinate 19,840,780, forward strand.
CTATTTTTCATCATGCGCTTCTTGCTTTTATTTACAATTGAATAAAAATTTAATTCTGCTTGAGTAGAAATGCTGGATAATTTTTCCACCTCTGTTCGCTACACCGGGTCTCATTTTTACCAGAGATCATTATTTCCGCTTCTTTTTTCAGTCTGTTGAAAGTTCACTTGCAAATGCGGGGCTACCGCGTGTTCCTGGACGTCGACAGCCTGCAAGAGGGCGACTTTGGCGACAGAACGCTGAAGAGCGTCGAGTCGGTTTCGGCGGGATTTATACTGATCCTGACTGCCGGCGCTCTGGACAAATGCGCCATCGATCACGAGGGAACGGACTGGGTGCATAAGGTGAGAGGATGGCCGGAGGCTAATTTTATACTGGTGGCTCACAATGTGGACAGTAGGTGTCCTACAATGCTGAGGAGTAATACAGAAAATTAACAAAGATTGAAGGACTGTAATTCCAGAGATGGTCACCAAAGTAGTCAGTGTTGCTACTCAAACATAATAGGAGTAAGGGCTGAATTTCCGCTCAATTAGGTAGAAGTAGTGATTTTGCGTACATTAGGGTGGACAAAAGACAAAAAGTGGTATTGATATATGGTGCCGAATATCCAGGGTTGTAATGACTCAAGTCATGACTCGAGTTATTATCTCAAAATACGAAAAATGAGTCAATTTGTGTATTGACTAGACTTGCACCAAGTTACACGACTCGAGACTAGGACGGCCAAGACAGACATTTCATTGTAACCATTGTGAACCTTGTGACTTGGTTACAACCCCGCAAATATCAAATGATTTGTTTAAGTAACTTTCTATAAGTATTCCTAGTTGATGAGGTGTGATTCACAGTCATAAGGTAGGTCATTGAACGCTTTTTACATCGCACACACTGCATCAGTGCCTAATATTGCTTTAAAAAATTGCATGAATCAAAGGTTCTATGAAAAGCGAAATAGAGACATGGTGCTTCTTTCTAGTGTTAGCGGTTATCAACATATGGTGAAATCAGTTATTTGCGGCGAATTTGGTAGGCCAATAGAGATTAGAGGGTGCACGAACCCAAAATCATCACTCATCATGAAGGTACTTAATTTGATATTTGGCTCCACGTGTCATTTTGTAATTCAATTTTTTATTCTCACTCTACCCTAGCAACAGAAGTAGAAAATGAAAGCTCTTAAAATTAACCTAGTAGTTTTCAATTGTAAATTTGGTTTTAGCATTTAATTGAGTAGTTGCCGAGAATTCTCCATTTTGTCCTGCTCTATTGATGACAACATCACACATGTGGATGATGCAGGAATACGCCTAATCTAATTTCTACTTCACAAAATTAGTAGTGTCGGGAGGTAACCTAGGGTAGTGTAAGTGACCTAAATACATAACCACTTAACTACGTGATTCAAGCAGGCAAAACCTACTCGTGTATGCTACCCCGGAACAGTAGAAGTGTTTTGTTACTGACAATATCTGCCAATCCCCATTGCCAAGCTCATGTGTGAAATGGTTTGGTTCGCGTCTTTGTGTGTTACGCACCACTCTTTTGGGTTATTCCTTTCAAGTCGAAGGAGGGCTGTCTACGAAGGCACGCCCTCAAAGACACGCCAGTTGATTTCGCGGAAACTTATCTCCAGTGAAACGGAGATGGCAGTCTGCAAGAATTTAAGAAAGGACTCCTTAATTTCGCTACACAATCGTATGCTTTTTTCTTGTGATCTTGGCTCTCCTTCAATGCAGCTTTTGGATTTTTGAATGTATCAGGGCTCATTACTACCAGGAGGCTACCTGTCCCAATGCCGAGGTGGCAAATGTTGACTCGCATCTTAAAACCAATAACTAGCACCCTGATATATTCAGCGCATATTCAGAAGGTATGGCCTCTATGGCAATTTTCCTAAACTTCAAAGCATTCATTTGAACAGCAATACAGTCATTGCTATGCTTGGGCATGAAACAAAACTAGAAAGGTTGCATCCAAACAGCTGTAAGCAAAAAGAAATATATATACATTCCCAGTCTACCTGTCCCAGATTACAGTTCTCCATCTTCCTAATAATACGTTGTGATGTCACTAAACTTGCCAATATTTTTTTACCTCTATTGACCGCTAACGATATTTGTTTCAGAGTTACATCCATATCCTACATAATGATTTATTTTCACTTATTGAATGTTTGTTTATACGTGCGACACTTCTTCATCATTCAAGTGTTGAATAACACATTGATGTTTGTTACGCAGGAAATTGTCACAGCCATCGGTAACAGGCGTAATATTGTGCCTGTGACGACAGAATCGTTCCAGTGGCCTCTGCCCGAAGACTTACCCGAGGATATATCTCCGATATGTTACTACAACGGTGTCAAGTATGCCGCGCAATTTTGCGATTAACGCTCGTGTGTAACTGGTGCCGTCTTTTGCAGATGGGTTCACGAATATCAAGATGCGTGCGTGGATAAGATTATCAGGTTCCTGCGCGGTCAAGATCAAGCCACAAGTAGGTTACATTTCCTGTTATAACCGATTGCAAATGCAAATATTAGAACAGACTTGATAGCCAATATATTATGATTTAAATCAGATGTGGCCAAGATTTGAATTAGAATTATAGCTACACAGGTTTTATCCGTATTAAACTATAATTAGAATAATAGTTTCAATGGGATTGAAGCAATCGTTTTCAAAGAATATGACGTCACCAGTATGATATTTCAAATAAGAGAGCGTTCAATGTACTATTTTTCGATGAATATCAACAAAAGGAGTTGGTGTACCATCTTAAAAAAGTAGGCCTACATTGAATGCTCTCTTATTCGAAATTTCATGCTGGTGACGTCATATTTTGTGATACAATTGTTGATATGCAATGTTCTTTCCTATTCTCTACCAGTTGCTGACGATTACCCCTGACGAGTGTCGGCCGATATTATTCGGGTTCATTTCAATATGAATATACTATACAATTGTATTTTTAAGCTCTGTACCTCAAAGAAGCTCTTCAATTATAGCTACTCATTTCTTTTGAATTTGATCATAACTAGAATTACAGCCTCACACTTTTTTGCAAATTTGAGTATGGAAAATGTCTGTACACAGCAAGCTTGGCTCATTTCACACTATGCAGTTTTCCTGTAGCATTTTCAGTAAAACCGGAAATTAGATTAGGAATAGAATTAGAGCATAGAAGGGTTTCACGAATTTTATTAGAACTGAATTACAGGCGTTTCGCGCTAATTAGTTTAGCTAGACAACAATAATCGTATAGTGCAAAACAAGCCAAGCTTGCTGTACAGACATTTGCTATTCTCATGCTCATAACCATAAGTGTTACCTGCGATTTGATATTAACCGAACTTGGTTCAATGTCCGAGTTTTTGCTAATTCAGTAATTCTAATTCGACTCCAATTTGGAAAACGCTACATAAATTTAATCCTAATTCTAATCTAATTTGGGATTGCTGAAAATTTTGTAGTTGACCAAGTGTGGGTTCCAGTAACCCAGCCTTCTCTTTTCAGGTCGCAAACTGCCGAGAATTATGTCAATGCACAGCGTCAGAAGCGGTCCGAGCACCTCCCGAAAGCCGGCCCTGCATCCCAACATGCCTGTGCGACCAAGTCGAAGTTCCGATAACTTAGTCGAGACCAAAAGGTAAACGACACCAAATGTGACGGGATATTGCGTGTGTCACGATAGTGAAGGAGTATTCTCTGCTGTTAACACACTGCCATATGCTACGTAACCAGGGATTCATGTATTTCACCATTGCCATTATCTTGCATCACTTTTATGAAAACCGCATGTATAGCTCGACAAGGTAGCATAATGGGGGACCGTCTGACTTGATCGGTAGGTCGTGGGTTCAATCCCACGGGTAAAACCCAAAACCTGATCAGTAAAACTGACATCCGTGGCTTTCCCACTTGGCACTCGGCATTTTCGGGATAGCATGGAAGGATGGTACAAGACCTCATAAGATTTACAAGACTATTTCTGCACCTTTGCATCATGCACTCATGGTATGCATATGCACAGATCGTGTGTATGTGTATCATCAGTCGGTGTATGTGCCGCCAAAAACATCAGGGACAGAAGTAAATATTGTTCTGTCCTATCCTTTTCGGTAACAGATTTCAAAGATCCCACCCATTCGTGGTGTTATTAGATGTATTAGTCGTGAATATACACCTAATTCCAAAAGTACACCCTCCGAGTCACTGCTACAAATGTTCAACCCTCGATCAAACAAACTTATTAAAACTGATTACTGGAATATTTTTCAGCCCCTTCATTTCCTATGTTTGCCTGAATTCGTTTTGAAATGTCCTGGAAATCGTTACTGCTGCTCGTATGTGAATAAAATAATGTACGGTGCAATACTATGTCTAGTTTTGTAGCATTGCTAAGTACTTTGACCTCTTCGGGATCTTTCTCCGTGTAAACGAGTGCGAGTATTAACCGATGTGAATGGGGATAGAGTCTTGGGGCAATGAAATCTTTTTCACTGTCAAAATGTTTTGGAAAATTCCACCGCCTGGTGCAGTGTTTCTCAAAGTTTTTTAGACATCTTGATGATATTGAAAAATATCGCGACTTGTAGTTTGACGGCGTCCTTTCCGTATTCAGATTGCCACGGCCCAGGCAGCGCGACTCTCCGCCTGGCCAGGACTCGCAGGGATCGAGTGCCGGGACGCCCGCCACCAGGGGCGTTCCCGGGGCTCAATCGGAAGATACTCGTAGCCTGGACCAAGGCGACGGTGCTTCTGCGCCGCAAGAGCGACAGGCCCCAAAACAATACAAGCCCGTCAAAGTGTCTCGTAAGAATATTCTCTTTCTCTTATGGGGCAGCATGTTGCCAACTTTCTACTGAAGAGCAATCTTTCTATCCCGAAACTTTTATTTTTGACCAGCCGCAAAAACCCCGGACTTGCCCGGCAGCAAAAAGAGCCCCACGAGACTCAGCTCGGGGTCCTCCGGGTCACTTTCGTCGGCCATCAACGCCAACCCCGTGCTACACAAAGAAGTCGTTAAGCTGGAAGATGTAGTGGACCGCGAACAAAGCAGCGCGACTGACAATAGCGAAAGCGAGTCTTCGTCGGAATACTCGAGCTCGGAGCACGAGGAGGAAAGAGGGGGCGCGGATGGGAAGAATAAGTCTGATGTCAAAGTTCCAGCAGGTCAGTGGAATTGTATATTATATTACATACATATATATGAGGGCTGTTCAAAAATAACTTTTTTTCAAATTTTATTGGCTACTTGATAAAATCACGTGTAATGGTGTCACATGATTTAAATATCAAACATTTAAAATCGAAATATAATTATGATTATTGCCATACTGGTAGTCGAAGTTACAGCCGAAATTAAACTCATTTCGAGTTCAAGAAACATCATTTCTCTCGAGCGGTTTCACGCCCCCCCAATCTGAGAACCACTACTTTAGTACAAGCTCCTGTTAGCACCATACAATCCGGCAATGTATTTCGCAATAGTCTTTGAACGAGTAATGACCGAGTTGTTTCTGTATTTCTGTTTAGCAAACGCCCGCACTGTCGTCGCACACATTGAAAACATTCCATTGCAAGAAAGCGGAATGGCAGAGAAGAAACCGCCTGCCTCACCAGGTATAAAGCCTTTTATTTGTTTTTGGGGAAAAAACATTTGCTTTGGCGCTAACCACAAAATATATACATCACAAGGTTTCCAAAATAGGCGATTTTAAGAAACAATGAAGTTGAAAATACCAAAGGAGGCCAGTGACATATATTTAATTACCGGGTACCACGGCCAAAAAAATGCTCGTGCAGACGGCTTATACTGCATAAGATGCGAAAGTTGACTCGAGCAAAGGTCAACTCAGCGGAAACTTCTCGAGAAAATGACCCTTTTTCATCAGTCAAGTCGCCGGCGATCAGAATTTAGGGAATAAAATTTCCCGTCTATATGTCCTCTTCCCCGGATCCCTATAAATGTATAGGGCAAAAATTTGGGTCGAGCTTGGTAAAGGGGGAATAAGTAGAAATAGGTCGGTAACCACTGGTATAGATGGCGTAACCAGATGTGGTCAAAGTAGTGATTGCTGCCACTTAAGTAGAAGTAGCTATTTACAATACATGTCCAAACTACTTTCAGAAAAGTAGAATTGGTCAAGGACCGCATATACCGTTTCACACACTATTTAGTAATTGAGGTAGTTACTTTCGAAATTGGAAGACGTATATTCACAACTACGACTAACGCAAAGTGACTGATGACGCTACGAATGGGTGGAATCTTCAAAAGAGATCTTGATACAAGAACTATAAGTGATGAAAACATATCCCAAATGTATTGTGTACTTGAAAAAAGTAGATTCACTTCATTGCTGACCACGTCAGTGACTAAAATTGGAACACTGTACTATGTGACGTGATTCCAAGGTCCGGTCAACTAAGCAAGTATTGAGTGACGATTTCAGCCGACTTGATCCACAGAGGCCTAATGTTTTTTCAGAGAAAAAGCCCTCCACCAAGTACAAAGCCCCGCCACCGCCGCACTACGAAGAAGCCAAAGACATGCCCACCCCTGACCTGTCGGATCGCCGGCCCCTACCGTCATCCCGGTCAGCTGGCAGCATTTCATCTCCGGACAATGATGGGCCAGCAAAAATGTCGGGGTCGCGAGCCAGTCTGCCCGGCGGGCCAAAGACGAAGCGTCCCGGGATGTTGCCAACGTCAAAAGCCGCGGCCCGAAGCAAGTCCGCCCAAGATTTGGGCGGGCTTCTCGATAAAAGGGCGAAGGGTACAGAAAAATCTGCCGCGGGTAAAAAGCATGATGATGAAAATAGCGAGATATCGCCTAAGAGTGAAAATCGGGTAGTGTCCAGGTCCGGCAAAGAAATATCATCAGATTCGGACGCGTCCGGCATGGCTAGTAGCGGTAATAGCCACACTGAGCGTACAAATGCAGACGGTGACGATAGAGATCTGACCAGCAGTTCGTTTGCATCGTCCTCAAACGGCGGGGCAGATACGTCTGCCACTTCGGAAGAATCGAACGCGAAGGAAAAACCAAAAACAGTTACTAAGAACAGTAATAATAATTCTAATGGGAACGCAAGAGCGAGAAATAATGGATCCAGGTTGCCTACGCCTCAAAAATCAAACGCTCGGTCCACGAGCAGCCCGCCCTCAAACAGCTCCGCCGGTTCTAGCTTGTCGCCACGTGCCGGACCAGTCCGGCCCGCCAAGTCCCAGGCTGCACCGCCGCAAAAATCGTATAAGCCTCCGCGAAAATCTGCATCCGAACAGCTACAGCTGACTCGACCCCCGCCGCCTGGCTACCCGACCCGGACCGCGTACCCGGCCTCGCCCAATTTGGGTTACAGCATGGAGAGATACCAGGCCGCAATGGCCGGCGCAAACAGGCTCCCGTACCCGGGACACCCGCCACGCCCCGAGCCGGGGCAAGGCAGGGGTGCCCCGGCACACGGATTTGACACAGCCGTGTGAAAATATGGCGGAAATTCGAAAATCGTGCCCCTACAATCATGGTTCGGAATTATGTATTTGAAGGGACTCTTCGGGAGGCAGAACTTTAATAGACAATGGAATGATATATTCATATTGAAATAAACCCGAGTATTTTCTGCTGACACTCGTCAGGGGTAATCGTCAGCGGCTGTTCGAGAATTGGAAAGAACATTGTATTATGTATTCTCTGCTAGTTGCTGACGACTACCCTGGCGAGTGTCGGCCGAAAATATCCGGACCGTTCATTTCAATATGCATGTGTAATTCAATTGTGTATTTGTGTATAATATAATAATTGATGCACGTAGTGTAATTTTTTTATACTTACTTTATTATCTTCGGTGCACGTCGCTTGAGAAGTGGTGAATTTTCGGTGCTGTTTGTACTTTCACGTTGCCTTGACATTTTGTAGGTTCCGTTGTGAGATCTCAGCGCGGTGTAGATTAGCTCGGTAGGCTTTCTGCACCGTTGTTGGTACGATTGAGTGTGTGTTCTCGTATATGCCCTGTAATCTCACAGATATCTTTACCTGAAATCGAGGTAGAATTGTGAGAGTTGTAACGTTGACATGAAATCAAATGCAAGTTAAAGTTGTGACTATGGAAAACATTTTGAAATGGTGCCTTTCTGCGTTCCCAACGGTAGGTATATGGTGCAGTATTTATAGATGTCAGTAGTAGCGAAACACATTTCTGTGGTGCCAGTTTTCAAAATACCTCTCAGACACGTCAATCTGCAATTGCTTTGCTACCTGACAGCTCAGCTCGATTGCCTTCACATAATTACATCGCAGCGATAATTCAAGTGGTATAAAACTACCATTGTGATTATTTCCTATCCACTTTGACCAACCTCATGAACTGGTTATTCCTTTTTGCCTTTTGACTGATACACAACATGATATCAGTCTGCACTGCCTGACTTATCTCGTCACAATATCTGTTATCTTGCAGATGAGAATGCTTGTTGGACATTGGTATGTATTTTATGAAATCCACTATTTTTCGTTGATTGAACGGCAGTGCACAATGAAATACCATCATCGTGTAGTTATTATCTTCTTAGTATTATCCGCTGGTTACTGTGTCATATATTTACACAAGCAGTTTTGTCATAGGTCGTTACGCAGTCACGATACTTGATGTAATTAAAGCGTTTTACAAGCTTTAGTTGTAATTTTATAGTCTATAACTCAAAGGTCACTATTCGATCCTGACATAATGTGGTACTTGCTTAGGTGGAATAACGCTGTTTTCGATGTTGCATTTCATTGGTTCCATATGTTCGCTCTAATCAAGAACAAACCCACACCTAGTTATCTTAATTGTCATGCCATCTTATCATGTAGCAGCTTCCATGGTACGTTCTCTTCGTGCAATTACCAATAAAAAATCCTGTTGCACAAAAGCGTGTCTGTCGCATTGATTTGAATTGTGTTTGTCAATAAGGAAGCTCAGTACTGAGGTACTAATGTGAGTCATGTGTATCTCATACCAGTAACAGTCACGATACTTATGCTTATCTGAAAGTTTTAGATCTATTGACACTGCATTGAGAAATATTCCTTGCAGAAGTTTCATAAAGAAGATGGTGTCAAAGAGTTGCTGGTTTTCGTTCGAAATACACAGAGTAAGATGAGATGTATATTGTATACTCCTGCTATCTATCTACTATCATTTACACGAATGTCTTTTAAATCTGCCTTGGAGATGCTGGTAAATTCTATTGAATTCTAGGGAAAAGCAGGCAAAGATCAGTGTGGCACTTTCGAAAGTAATAGTTAAGGGCGATCATTCGTGGGTGGAGCCCAGCAGATATATCATGATAGTTTTGGCCGGCTCTGATTGCCCTATCAGATGGAGAAATTTGAAATACTGAGAACATATTGGTGTCATGAAGTTTTAAATGCATTCAAAGAACAACAGCAAAGTGCAAAATCCGTTTAATTGTATTTTATTCCAAATGAACAGTAGGCTATGATAGATGACTTGGTCATTAGAGTATCCTCTTCCATATGTTACATTGCATTGTGTTTGCCATGACTGGAGTACGGCTAGGCACTAAGGTTGGAGAACTCGAATCCGAATTCAGTGTAAAATGTATTGACACGTGTTGACTAGTTGAAAATTACATTTTCAAGTACAGAAATCATAATTTGTAACCAAGAATTATCTTTTTGAAATGTTCTTTCCCCTGTGAAACTTAATCGGTGGTAGGCTACCACAAAAAATAAAACTTACAGCACATAGATATGTAAAGACACCATTTGAGTTAATAGTGATCACCCTTGTCACAACACACTTAGTGAACACACAGACAATTTTTTGTTGTGGTGTAACTAGCATTATGTTCTTTGTAGCATCTTAAAAAAACATCTTTGAGACTTTCAAGAGAAAGAGAACATCATGGTTGTAACCAAGTCATAAGGTTCCGAGTCACAAGTCAATCTCACTTTTAGAGTTTTGATTTGAGTCATTTTCAATTCACCATCGGGTCAAGTCCACGTCAGTGAGTAGAGGCTCCAGGCGGAGTCACATTGTTGTGACTCGAGTCTGAGTCCAATCATAAGTCAGATTATGATGTGATATACAAGACACACAAAGGGATGTAATGAACAGATAGGAGGATGCCGAACGACCAACCAGTTGGGGTCTCTTGAACTGGTATCCACTAGTGCCTGATGTCACGATCTTCTTCTATGTTATTCTTTCTTCGTCGGTCGTATTTAGATGCTATTTCATGATCTTTTTCTTTCTTACTCGGGTCTTTTATGTCACCATAAGAGCAGCGACATGGGGCATGAGGAGCCCGGTATAACCTTTGATGGTGGGAATCAAACCCGGGCCGCCTGCTTGGATAGCGCCAACGCTCACCACTACGCTATTTCCCCCGCTATCAACAAGTCATTTTGTTCATTGTTGAGTTTTGAGTTCAGTCCGGATCAACCCACTTATTTTCTACTCCGCTCAAGTGATACAGAATTGCTCGCATTCATAATATCGGAATTTTCCTCAGTCCCAACATTTTTTTGCCCTATCTTCCAAATATCAGGACTGATACACGAAATACCGTACCAATAATTAGGTGACTTTACTGTTCTTCGAAGTTACAATGTCTGTCTTGCCAGTCCTAGTCCTGAGTGATTTCACGCGTTTCAAAAAATGACACAAATCAAGTCAAGTCCAAAAAATCGTGACTCGAGCCGTTACAACAACCCTGATCCTGATATGAATTCACAGCGCAGTAACCTACTGGAATACTCGACTCGACGCCTTATGCCCGAATGAATCACTCAGGTACTTGATTTTGCCCAGCGGATGAAAATAAGAAAGAAAAACACATTATTAAGGTGTTGATTTCGCATAGATATTCCGCATATCACAGTGCATTTCAATACTGTACTAGGAAGTGTCACATAACAGACGGCAGGTCGTTGCGCTCTGGGTTCGCGAGTCTACAGAAAACACATTTACTGAACTCGGCGTCATCTTCAAGTTGGCCTATAGAAAAAGAATGCCCGCATTCGACACACTCCGTTATTTTCAAGCCCATTGCACGTTGACTTTCGATGACCATTGGTATTTGCTTGTAATTTTCAATATTCCACATTCGAACTGTCTTATCTTTCGACGCCGATAAAACCCAATGTTTATCCGGGCTTATACTGATATCTGTTATCCACCCGCCATGCCCCTTCATAGATAACTTTTTCGTGAAATTATTGGCGTCCCAGATAACTACATTTTTATCGTACCCGCTTGAAACCAGCAATTGGCTGTCGCTAGAAAATTCACAAGCGCTAACGCACCCAGCGTGACCCCGCTCCAATTTAATCGAGCCTTCGGATCTGTACATTCCAGTAGATATGTCAAACACCCGTAAAGTCTTATCCCACGCCCCGGTGCATAAGTATCGTTCGTTATTGCTGAAACAACAGGTTGAGATTATGTTTTCATGGTCGCCTAGGGCAGCCGTGACTTTTTTCGAGACTAAATCCCACACTTTGGTGGCCCTGTCCATTCCCGTCGTAGCAATCCTTTGAGAATTGGGTGAGAACGTACAGCAAGTTGGAGTCTGCGCGTGATGGTCGATTAGTTCGTGAATTAAATTTCCGTTTGAAGCATCCCATATCTTTATGGTGTTGTCAAAGTCTGAACATGAAACCACCATCTTTCCGTCGAACGATATATCCTGAGACATGACGATGCCGTTATGGTTTCCGGACCATAACACTTTACCCATTTCCAAATCCCAGAACTTGACTGTTTTATCCCACGAACATGTCACGAAGTTTTGAGAATTTTTTGTAACTGTAATCTTCGTCACCGGCGAGCTGTGGGCAGCGAAATTTGTGACTAGCTTGACGCCGTGTGATTTGAATAATTTGGCTGTTCCGTCGTCGGATGCGGTGAGGATGTGAGTACCGTTTGCGCAAAATGTGCACGAGTTAACGCCGTCGCGGTGGCCGCGCAGCACTTTGAAAGGAATTTGCGAAAGCTTTTCGCTCTCCCAGTTATCAACGTTAGTTTCTTCATCATGACTCATGTTGTTCGAACCATTATTCGCCACGACTGCACTCGGATATTCTTCACAGTTACTCATTATCAGGAGCTTGGCAAAAGCGGATTAAGCTACCGTAGTTTAAGCTTGAGCAAAATGTTGTCATTGTCATGGTTACGAGCGAATTTCGGAAATACCACGGAGATATATTCACATTTTCTGGTCACGCATGACTAATGAATAAATCAGGAAATCAGTTCTTTGCAAATTGCAGGTAGATGCTAAGTACGTCAAAAAATTATCAATGTATCAAAATTCTCATGACTTCAAAAGACCACAAGAATTGCGATGCAAGGAAAAGAGGGGTCGAAATGACTTTGTGAATATTAGTCCATCCTCAAGATTACCGGACCACGACTGACCTATCGATCTCGCCTTCCATGATATGCCACCTCATTTCTTGCTGCTTGTCTTTTTCTATATTATCTACTTTACTTTTCATTCAGTGTGCATGCCTCCTCTTTACATCGCCTAGGCCAAGGTTGGTGTCTGATTTAGCGCGGTCGTTGTGACCCATGCCTGCTCTAAGACCATTACTAATTCTCACATCATCGTCATCATCATCATCATTGGTTTATTAGCAATTTTTACCAGTTCAATACACCACAAAATGCGATACAATGAAAAGATAGGAGGGTATCGAAGCGACTTTGGAGTAGTCTATGGAATCGGACACCCACCTTGGCCTAGGCGATGTAAAGAGGAGGCATGCACACTGAATGAAAAGTAAAGAAGATAGTTTTGAAAAAGCAAGCGACAAAAGTGGGGTGGCAATTCATCGAAGGCGTCACATTTAAAAATAAAAGTGTTCTCTAAGGAAGCCTTTTCATCGCAATCGTTTTCCAATATGTGTTCGAACTATAGAAGCAAAATGAGTAATCGTGAGTAATCGCGATCACTTTTCCATGTAATCGTGATCGTAATCGACTACTTCTAAATTTCGCTGTAATCGTGATCGTGATCGTAACCGCGTGATTCAGAAGTAATCGAAATCGCAATTTCATTTACACAACGACCCGTGGGCCGCAAACCTCAACCTTTTTGACCTCGCGGCATCCTTTGGAAATGAAAAATATAGTTCGTGGCACACAAGCACAGTGGTTCATCTGAACTTTTTTGGCTTACGGCACCTGCTAGCTACCAGAATAGGCAACTTCGCAGCATGCGCTTTAGATACGCTGACTAATGTGACCACATCTGCAGTCAATCCAAAAATGAATGATATTTTGGTATTTTTTCAACCATACCGATTTCATTGCACTTGGTGAAAATGTTGTGGGACGACCATGACTTCGGAAATGTGCTATTTCTAGTAACGTTCGTAGCTTTGTACTATATGTTTCGTATGGTACGGCCAATCTAGATTTCAAGGCTTCAACAGTGAAAATTAGTATCGAAACTAAATATCTGGTTGGTTGGTTAATTAACTTTCAGGAACGTACAATTTCAGTAGTCGGAAAAATTGTATTTTACTACTTGACTCGAATCATTAAAATTAATACTCGATTCAGATTCGAGTACTCGAATCCTTGTGCTTAGCTCTACCAGCACTTCGAAAAAAGATGTATTGAAATATATACAAGTCAACTCAAGCCGAGCAATGTCGACTATCGAGCAATATCGAGACACCGTTTGCAGTAGACCACGTGCTTCAGATCACGATACCCAATTTCGGTCGAACTAGGCACTGCCCCTGGCACCAGCTGTGTAAAAGTGTAAAACAATGCGTCGTTATCCTCGCTTAAACGTCAGCCATTCATTTTTATCGGAATACGTTGGGAGAACGGTAAAAGTGCGCTCTCCTTCCGCGTACGATTAGGTCAATGGGCAATATCCAGGCTGACAAGGGCCGAATAATCTTGCGTAAGAGCACCGAATTTTGCGTGAAATATATTGAGGAATAGGCTGATCAAGTGATCAAGTCATTCTCACTTTTATAGTTTTGACTCGATTCAAGTCGAGTCCTTTTTAATTCACCACCGAGTCCAAGTCATCGAGCAGAGGTTCGAGTCCGAGTCATGGTATTATGACTCGAGTCCGAGTCCAAGTCACTGTGTTAACTGCTCAGTTTTCAGTTAAAGCCTTGTTAAACTTGGGTTACCATATTTCTGTGACCCAAATTCCGAATACTCTTTAGCGTCAACTAGTGGATTTCAAAACGGGTTATCAGCACATTGTCTGTCAATATGACGTCATATTGGCAAAGATTTCCTTGTAGACCGGAGGGGGTCACGATCCGGCTCAGGAGTTGTATGTGGGTGTGTGTTGTGCAACCAGGACCGAAACCATATTTTTCAGCCCCTCCCGCCCAAATAAACAATGATTTTGAGCCCACCATAGGGTGATCGATGCAACTTCTGGGGGGGGGGGCTTGCTACATAGCCATTGGTTCTTCAATATATTATTACATAGTTTGATCGCCTCTCCGCTCACATGATCAGAGTTGACGGTAGAGCTGGTGGAGGATGATGACTTCGAAAATACAGGAAGCGTAATTGTACATTGTAAAGTCATGTTCATGTCACTCCGATAAGATTGTTTATCAGCCTTTTTCCGGTGTGCATCACGGACCTTTATAAACACTCCACTTCTAGTGGTTTCCAACCTTTATGGTCGCGACTCCATTTCCAATATGAAAATGTTCCGTGGCCCAGATCAAAATTTGACGAGTTGATTACTGAAAGAAGCAGTGTTGGGATGACTCGAGTCGGACTCGAGTCAAATTTTTCGTATGACTTGACTTGACTCGAGTCACTCTGGAAAAATGAATTGACATGACTTGACTCTGAGCTTTAGAAATGTGCATTGACTCGTGACTCGGAGCAGAAATTACGAGTCAATTTCAAGTCATCCATCGATTAAATCACTGTATCTTGTAAATATGTTCGGATTGTTTGAGATAGTCGGTGTAAATTGTGAGAGCAACACCAGTCATTCACTGATTTCCCTGATTTCACTGATCCTCCATTGTTACATCACAAATAAATTGACCGGTAAACGAAACGACCACAGCTTGCGTTATCTTAGTAGTAGTAGATTAATCCAATGGCGATGTGTCTCGGTTTCTTAGACGTTTCAATGCTTACGTGGCGCAGTGCTCACCTTTACCTATGATTTAAATCGAACAAATATAGTTGTGCGTTTATATATTCTCACGGAGGGGTAGTGCGAGGCTGTTGTACCATTATCAGTTTGTTTCAACTTCACGTTCACGAGGCTTCGTATTCGGTCCTATATTTTGGCTGATAATATGTGACTGTGGCATCAGTTACTCACGTATTTTATTAGCAGTTCTACTCTTCTAGCCTACATGTGCATGAGTGATACAACGTCATTTTGCATGTAGGCCTATATTTAACTTTATATTCGTTATTTGATTCAAGATAAATGGTTAATTAATCCGTCTTTCGCACAGCTAGCAAAATGTAATGACTTTAAATCATTTCTCATACTTCGAAAATTCAATTTGACTTGAATTGTAACTTGACTCGTGACTTGACTTGACTTGACTCGAATCACATTCATAAAAAAAGTGACTTTTGACTTGACTCGAGTCAACTTCGAAAATCGATTGACTTGACTTGACTCGAGTCAAAATATGCAATGACTCGAAACGACTCGTGACTCAAAGGTAGTGACTTGATCCCAACACTGGAATGAAGCCAACACCTTTGCCCAGACTTACTCACGGGCTTTTTTGGAAGCTGATTACGTTCAACATCTTCCCGAAACCCAGAACAATGGTAAACGACCCCCGCGTTTGGAACCAGGGCTTTGGAGCCGGAGCCTGGAGCTGGAGCCCCGGAGCCGTGTATTTTTACAGGCGCTGGAGCCGGAGCCGAAGCTCCACATAAAATTCAGCTGGAGCTGGAGCTACCTTTACCGACTAACCATATTCCTGGGAATTTAACAGCAGAGCAGTCAGATGTACAATGTTCAATTTTCATACATGAGTGCCGAACCTCGGTATGCTAAATATGCCTGTGAATATTGTGGGTATTCAGCATACCCGCGATTTCATATCATCACCACAACTTTGTTGGCCAATTGTACGGTTCGAAATTAATGATCACTATGTATTACGCGACATGGGAGAGAGGATAAAAATGTGATTTCGTTGCACATGTCGATATGAAGAGCACGAGCCTAGAAATTCCATCTCATCGTTGCTATCAATCGGATGAGCATTGAGCAAATACTCGTTCTTTCGTGATTGTTCTTTTAATCGGGCCGCCAAATTGGTCAGTGTTATTGTGCATGCAATTATGCATGCGAATTGGAATTCATTACTGCGCATGATCGTCATTCACTCCTATGAGGATTTTCGAGCGTAAATAGGGGGTAGAAGAAGAGTAGACCAAAACGCCGTTACACTCAGCAAACAATTGTCGCGGTGCGAGCTACTCAATGCGATATCAGGACCCCATGGTATTTTATGTTGGAGACAAATTACTGATTTGATACGCGATTTCCAATTTGTAATCATCTGTTTCGTAAATTCATTCTCGATGTCTGCTTGATACTCTAGTATTCCCGGATTATCGCGCACTGTGACTTGTAAATGTGCAATGTGCCAACTGCACAGTGTAATTCGCTACGGGTATGGCGCGATGTGCATGGCGCAGTGTTTAATTCGATTATTCGAATCGTTTAAAAGGGAAAATATTATATTCCGATATACTTGATCGACACTGGATGGACTGGTAGCGAGTGCACCAATACCGAACGTTATACCATTTGCCATTTGGTACAAATCGAATTTGTATTGATGAGGTCGTGATATCTGACAATATCGCTCTTACTACAGTTACAGTTGAATAATATTCGCACATTTAAAGATTGAACTGAGCTGTATAGCTTAATGTTAACGAATACAGCGCTAGTGTTAAAACACCGCATTAGAATTTTAATGCTGTACGCAGCAATGGCATGGATTAAAGTGCGTTCCAGTGCAACTATGATGCTATCGACAATTGACAAGTAGCCTATTCATTATGACGTCATAACGTGGCACGGCGGCACCCATGTTTTCGTTCCTGCATCCGATGCTACTGACGGCTGACAGACTCTCTAGACCACCATAGATAACTAACCTACAAGGTCAAATCGTAATCTATATAGACCAGGGGGGCCAACCTTTTCGGCTAAATGGCAATATGAAATTGACGAACGAGTGCGCTGCCCACTAGCCGCGCCAGGCGCGTAAAATTTTCAAAGTTAACTTCCGTATATTGCGGTCAATGTTCCCTCTAAGCTGCGCACGTGCACAAATGCGCAGTGCTGACACAGTCTCTGCGCACAGAAAATATAAGTTGCGCACAAGAAATCCGAAGTGATGACCTTTTTTAGTCGTTACGCACTGTTTTCCAAGGGTCTGCGCAGTGAATTGGTGAGTGTGCGCGGACTCGGCAAAAATTAGAGGGAACATTAGAGATCGACTGTATACCGCTTGCTGGGCTCAGTTTGCAACGACAGGACTATTCGGCATCTGGACATACCGATATCGAAGATTTCCGCTAACATAGGACAATCATTTTGTGCCTACATGGCATCGTCGGCGATCTTTCCGCGAGCGCAAACGCTAAAAGACTTTCTCTCGTCAGGGCATGGTATGGTATGGTATGGAACGAGAATTTTCCATACTCCATACTTGCCTTACTCTCTCCATACCATACTTGCAATTTTCCATACCATACCAACATTGTTCCATACCATACTCCATACGTATTCCACTTTCAAATACTTCAATATCATAAGTATAGTACCTTTTCTAGCACCTATATTATTGATATTTCGGATGTCGTTATTGTTTAAACTAGCCATGATGCGAATCCAACTCCTGGTAATAGTTTCGCAGAGTCTGTTTTGGTGAGGTTTAGTTCACAGTGGTGAGGTGCCGTGTGCCTCTGCTCTACAGCTTCCGCGAGCAAAATGAGATAGTCAGCAGATTGTTTTCTAGGACCGTCCATAAAAGGGACTGCCAACATACAGCCCGCAACGAGATTTTGTCCGACCCGCGGACAGTTACCCGTCTTACATGATAATGTGACCCGCGGCCCCAGTCTGCCGAGATTCCCCACTACTTGCCTAAACGTCAAATTTTAGTGACTGCATGTTATTATATAGATCTGCGCACTGCGCAGCGTGCCAGAGTGGAGCTTACGGGTAAGTTCTTCGAAGCGAGAAGACTTGCATTATCGGCATTTACGATGTACTCAACCCTAAATAATTGATATCTTTGTAAATTTTGGGTAGGGGGCTTTTCAAACGCTTTGAAATCGTAATTAAGGATAGCACTGTGAGTTAGTTGATCAGAGAGAAGCAGACATAGCGGCACCTGTAAGGCAATGCTGTTCTCAAATCCACATTGTATTTTCATTATCGATGAGAAATGACTTTGAAGTGACATTGCTGTCGATAAAATACATTCAATAAATACGATTTATTTCTTGTATATATGGGCGAATAATTCATCCATTCAGCAATCCAGCCCGCCAAGTACTTAATTTTCCTATATCCGGCCCGCCGACTAGAGAAGTCGCACGCCCATGCTCCATAAGAATATCATCGCATATCCGCGGTACATTGGCCTGAGCCACATGCAAGTTTGAAGTAAATGCTCGCAAAATAATTTATAATATAGGCGCACCCAGCTGCAGGCGATCAATACTGCAGTGATCTGCGTGATTATTAGTACAGTATTTGGTTGGGGTTAGTGTGGCGAGAATTTCAAACTATAGATCTACCCCACTCCCTGATATATAATCCTAATGCCATAGCGTTTGAAATATGACCAATAAGATATCTCGGTATGTAATAGTATATATGTGCGGATAATGTTTCAGAAGAGATGTAATTATCAATCACATTGAGCATTAAGTGCGTTGCATCATGATTGCTTGCAAGCTCTCGTCACTCAAGGAATAAGGTAGTTGGAGTAGCCAACATTACCAATTATTGCGTCACATGATAGACTACGCTCGGAGACGTCGTGTCTAGACTCAAATAGAATATCGGATCAACATTACTGTTGTCATTATTACATCACAAAATCATGTCATTCCAAGTGCTTCAAAAACCGCTGCACAAGCGTGTATTTGATCCTACACAGCGTTCAATACTTCACGTTCACACACAACAAAAGCGATCGTATTCTGCGAACAGCGAACAACGTATACGCTTCATGAAGCTTGCACAGATAACGACAAAAATGTATAAACACCAAAGTATGAAAGTATGGAAATGTCGTTCCATACCATAGATTAAAATCTTCCATTCCATACCATACTTGCATAATTCCATATTGCATACCAAAATATCGATCCATACCATACCATGTCCTGTCTCTCGTAACTGCGAATATAATTAGACTCAATCGGCTAAATCGGGCGTTTTTTCATTTACAGGAGGGGGTAGGCTACAAACAAAGAAATCGTGTGACAATTAAACACGCGAAGCGCGAACAACAATTTTACTAATCTTTTAGTTTATTGAAATGCACGACGATTTACTAAAAATGTGACTGGACCCTGGATCTGCCAATGCGTCAGAACTGATATTTTAGTCATCAACATCCCAAGTGTCGCTGCCAGACAAATCATATTTTTGGTCGGCCTTGGAAGTTCACAATCTGAGCAATTCAATTTCGATAATATAATGGGAAATTAGCTCGCGGGCTACTCAAAACGTCGTCGCGGACCATATATGGACCGAAGGCCGCGGGTTGCCCACCCCTGATATAGACATACACCTTCGATAGTTTTCAGAGCCGGAGCTGGAGCCGGAGCAGTGGTAATAATGCGGCTCCGGAGATGGAGCCCTAGCTATTTTATGATAGAAGAAAGCTCCGGAGCCGGACCTGGAGCAATGTAAATTTACGGCTGCTCCAAAGCCCTGTTTGAAACCACTATATATCTTTGAATAAAGCATTTAAACGGCCTTAACAATCTCTAGGAATATACTGTTCTCCTATAATTGCAATTACAATTAGAATTATTTCAGTAAATGGAAGATCATTTTTATATGTTATTGCAGTTTTTGCGAGGGTGGTAGTCGCCATGTTGAAATCAATAAAGATGATAGTAAATCGCGCGCAGCGCGAAGAGAAATCATGTTGCATAAATATTCCTAAAAATAATGTTATTTTATTATGTTGGTTCACTAAGAAATTATGAGCCCACGTCAAGCCTACAAAATTCCGGACAATTAGCCATATTTCAGAAATTCCTCCCGGACGCAAGTTTGAATAGTGAAATCATAGTGTCCTATATGGTGTCGACACAGCCAAATCTCACGCCTCAGTGAAATTGTATCACGTCACAATTTCCATTTGGCTACAGTCAATTTGACGGTCATTTTTGACCGGCTAGTCGAGCATTAAATTTGGTAAAACGGGTATCAATCGAAAGCTGACTCTGCACTGATTACGAAAATATAAATTTTATTCCGCTCGTTTCCCTGGAACTCCCACAATCAGCCTCGAATTTTTCATTGTTACGGAGATTGCCATTGGGACGCAACAATGGTGTCTGGCTCTTTTTCTCTTGAGCTGCTCTCTCGTTTCGCCAGACAGCATTGTTACGTCCTGAGCTACTCTCTCGTTTCGCCAGACAGCATTGTTGCGTCCCAATGCCAATCTCCATAACAATGAAAAATTCGAGGATGATTGTGGGAGTTCCAGGACCACGAGCGGAATAAAATTTATATTTTCGTAATCAGTGCAGAGTCAGCTTTCGATTGATACCCGTTTTACCAAATTTAATGCTCGGCAAGCCGGTCAAAAATGACCGTCAAATTGCCTCTAGCTAAATGGAAATTGTGACGTGAGATTTGCCTGTGTCGACACCATATAGGACACTATGGTGAAATTCCGGACATGTCCGGGAAATTCCGGACGTATGGCAACCCCATGTTAAACCCACTCTTATAACTCTGTTTGGTGATATCGAATGGTTCGCATTTATAATATACTAGTTTTCCTCACTTTTAACAGTTTCTGGTCGCGTTTTATACAGTCCATCCTCAAGATTACCGGACCACGACTGACCTATCGATCTCGCTTCCCATGTCATGCCGCCCTATTTCTTGTCGCTTTCTTTTTCTATACTATCTTCTTTACTTTCATTCAGTGTGCATGCCTCCTCTTTACATCGCCTAGGCCAAGGTGGGTGTCAGATTCCATAGACAACCTAGTCGCTTCGACATCTTCCTTTCTTTCATTGTATCGCATTTTTTGTGGTGTATTGAACTGATAAAATTGCTAATAAACCAATGATGATGATGATGATTTCCAATAGACGTAATCCCAATATGGTGGTTACTTTACTGTTCTTTGACATTACAATGAAAAGTCGGTCTTGGCCGTCTGAGTTTCGAGTCATATGACTTGGTTCGAGTCATGCGCAATGACTTGAGTCCAAGTCGAGTCAATACACAGATTGGCTCGAGTCGAGCAGACATGGGGTGATTACTTCATGAATGTAATCGATTGCGATTACGATTACTTCTGAATCACGCGATTACGATTACGATTACGATTACAGCAAAATCAGGAAGTAGTCGATTACGATTACGATTACATTAGAAAAGTAATCACGATTACTCGCGATTACATTTATTTTGCATCGTAGTAGTTATATTGGAAGACAATACATGGATTGCGCTGAAAAGGCCTAATAATATAACAACTATCGTTACAAAAGATGGGTCATTTACTTGTTACGTCATAATGTACCCATTGCCCATTTTATAGAGGACGGTTTATCGCACACAACGTTTTGCATTCTTGCAAGGTCCATAACTGCCGCACCCCAAATTCCCCAATAGGGTGGGGAGCGTGGTTGGAGGGTACTCAAAAGTATTTCGTAAACCAACATAAATTATAAGAGTATTTTCGATAGATTTCATTACCTTGGGAATTCTCTTTGAGCTTTGCGATTTAAATGTCTCTAGATAGCTTGATTTCAAAATGCATACGTCTCCCCCTCAAGAAATAAGGCTTGTATAATTCATAGTAATAGGCATTTAGGTGCCAGTCAATACCGCTCCTCGACACATCAAAAGACATGTGCAGTTTCGGCCAACATGAGACTCCACGAAGTGTGCTACTAAAGAAAGACGTTGGCCGAAATTTGGATAATATATCCATTGTCCATTGTCAATAGCCGCGCTGGGTGGGCGTGACTAACAGTCTAATCCTTTCAATCTGAGCCAACGATGCAAATGCCACCCGGGCACCCACAGAGCATTAGACATGACAATTTGTGTGTGCGTCTCACGCAAGTTTTTCTTTTATTCTGCTATGTTTGGGCCACTACAGTCACTATCTTTTGGCTATATAACAGACCGGAGGTCACGAATTAACAACATACAATAAAGTAATTATTCCAAGATACCAGATGTTATAATTCTGAATTACGCGCCCCCTGCTCTTCAGGTAAATCTGGCCATCGGGTGCTTAGATAAGATTAAAAACGCAATATAATGCAATTACCAATATTATTGATTAAATTCAATCTTCAACTTCAAAATTGACTACTCTATGGGGGCCCAAGACCAATATTTGGGTGGGGGAAACTTTTGCTGTTTTGATCCTGATATTAGCCACAACCCACGCTAACATGGTACATAAGCCGATGGCTATGGCGGCAGGTCCAAATGTTCAATAAAGAATTGTGAAATAGCGATTGGCGCCCGTTTGAGTAGAATAATATGAGAATACGAGAAAGTGAACATAAAAT
Source organism: Botryllus schlosseri (assembly GCF_051294905.1). NCBI lineage: Eukaryota > Metazoa > Chordata > Ascidiacea > Stolidobranchia > Styelidae > Botryllus > Botryllus schlosseri. The sequence continues at coordinate 19,863,593 of NC_137249.1, forward strand.
TCTGCCTTCAACATGATGCAGATAATGTAATGCAAGCTTCCATCACGAAAACGGCAAGACAACGGCTCGGTTATGATATATATCAGCAGCTGTTGATTTTAATGCTTCGTTGTGGAAACCGTAATGTTTTATTTGACGAGTACAAAATTTCAAACCTCTGTCTGGTGTACGTTCGTACCATATAGGCTTACTGCTCGCCAAGCAGCACGGTGAAACTGCATTTAACTATAGAATTAGAACTATTACATTCTATAGTTTAACTAAGCAAAACCAAACATCAATACAAAAGTTTCTATTTTAACTTAGGCTGAGAGGTGATTAAATATCCTGTTGCAAGGTAGTGGTGTCTGAAATGTATTGATAACCCGATATACAGCACGGTGTTTTTTTACAATCACACTAATGTACGTCGAATATCTATTTACTATGTGTGGACACTTCTTACGCAAAGACGAACAAAGCTAATAGGCTACCTCTGACGTAATGATGACCAATGGCATTTGAAAATCAGACGTTTACACCCTCAATAACTGGTATAGTATCTCTTCCTTTTTCACGTGTGTTCAGTTTATGTCACAGTCCTTGAACAAATAAAAAGTAATCGTTCATTCACGAAGAAATCGATTAAATATGGGAAGTAGTCGATTACGATTACGATTACGATTACTTCGCGATTTTTTCGAATGTAATCGATTGCGATTACGATTACTTGAAAATGCTGTAATCGTCGTAATCGATTACGATTACTAATCGCAATTACCCCATGTCTGGAGTCGAGTCATTTCCGTATTTCGAAAAAGTGAGTCGCGTCATCAAAAATCGTTACTTGAGTCTGACTTGGCCGTCGGTCTTGGCCGTCTGAGTTTCGAGTCATATGACTTGGGTCGAGTCATGCGCAATGACTTGAGTCCAAGTCGAGTCGATACACAGATTGGCTCGAGTCGAGTCATTTCCGTATTTCGAGAAAGTGAGTCGAGTCATCAAAAATCGTGACTTGAGTCTGACTTGAGTCGAGTCGAGTCACGATTCGAGTCATTTCAACTCAGTTTACTGACCATATCAAAAAAGTACGATCCGGCTCCGGTCGCATCAGAAAAAGTATGAATCCGGCTCTGGCAAAAAACGAAAAAAATCCGGACGGTGGATGTGAAGTCCGGCTCCGATCCATGACTCCATGTCCCGCTTTTGAAGCTTTGTGCAGATGCATGCATATAGCCTTTTTCCTATTCTGCCCGAGCGTTGTACGATTTAACTGCTACCTAGTAAGTGTGGGTTTGTGGAGTTAAGATGTGTAATCGACATGTTATTTTAGATCAGTTAGCATGAGGTAGGTCGGTAGGTGTGCTGCGGTCTGATTACGCGTTTGTGTTGATAATAGTGATTGATAGCAGCTACGGTATTATATGGAGCTGGAGTTGCGCTATAACTATAGAATTTGCTATCTCGTACCGCCGTACTGTTATACTAATATCTGCCTGTTGTTCTAACCAGGGTTGTAATGACTCGACTCGAGTCGCCATTTTTGTGACCACAGTTATTTTCTTGAAATAAGGAAAATACTCAACTGTAACTGACTGAGGTTGAGGATGAGTCAATCTGTGTATTGACTCGACTTTCACTCGAGTCATTGCTAGTGAATCGAGCCAAGACGCCAAGTCATATGACTCGAGACCTGGGCGGCCAAGACCGACATTTCGTTGTAATTTCGAAGAATCGTAAATTTTCCACACTATTGCGGTTTTGTTATTTAATATTAGCAACTGTTATTTGAAAATGCAACCCAACCAGAAACTATGTTGAAAGTGAGGAAAATTAGTATGAATGGAAAAACCAGCAATATCACCAACCATAGTTGTAAAAAGTTGGTTTAACCGATTGGCACATCGGGTTTTTCCGAAAAATTTTGCTTCACTTTTCAAAACTGGAAAACACGACTGCAATGGGATGAGAAACCAACATTTGATAGATTCAGCACGTCAACCCCTAACTAACTACGCCACGGAGCGAGATGGGAGCAGGCCAACCCCGCATGTATATAATCGAGAAGACAAGAAAATCTTGCAAAATTGTACGTTTTTGTTGCTTCCTTACAGTATCCACTACTTACGTTGTGCTATACGTGCTGTTCAGTGTTCACTGCGACTGAGATATCATCTTTCGAACAAGACATGAGTGACCGCTTTTGCTCAACTTATGTGATCGATACTATCAAAACACTGTAGAGCGTTTGACGGAAAGCGGAAACCGCAGTCCGACTCGTGCATCAGCCGAACTTGACTTGGCCACTCGGTGGTGAATTTAAAATGACTCGACTTGACTCGAGTCAAAACTATGAAAGTGAGATAGACTTGTGACTGCCCCGAGCCTTGTGACTTTTTTACAACCCTGGTTGTAGCGTTCGATATCCTCATTCCTCAGCCCTCGACTGCGTCGCAAATTCTTTGGCGCTCTTGATATTAGTCAGGCATCGAACAATGTCACCATCATCGCCAATAAATCTTTCTCTTGATGACGTTGAAATTAATGAACGCCAAAATTAATTATTTTTGCGTTGGGATTAGGGTTGGAGGTGGGTTAGGGAATCCCAAGATTCAATCCTAATCCTAGGGTACCCTAACCCATTTCCAACCGCAATAACCCTCATGCCAACCCTAATATCCCACACCATCAACCATTATTGGGCTGGGCCTATCCCCCAACCTCCAACCCCAAACCGTAACGGTAATCCTAGAGCGAAAAATAATTTGTTTTACCAACGTTTATAAATTTTGATATGTTCATGGGAATCATTTATTGGTGATCATGGTGAACATTGTTCGATGTCTGACCACTATCGAAGAACGGCTGATTCTTTATCATAATGGGGTAGTGGTATCTGTGTGCCAGCGTAGAGTAGGCCTATGATACTTTCTGATCGAATAAATAACATGATCAAGTTGTTCATGAGGAACACTGATTCATGATTGTCATGTTGTTGGGGATAAGAAAGTACTCTGGATGCTAGGCCTTCGACTGAGGTCTGATATTGTCACATTTTATTACAGCGCTAAATGTTACAGTACAAAAATGGGCTACAAATGTTGTGTTCCGGGATGCAGAACTGGATATGCTAAGACGAGAGATGAACCGGAAAAGAGCCCTGTTTATCCGTGCTACAGCTTCCCGTGTGATCCCATCATGAGGGAAAGGTGGATTATTGCAATCCCGAGAGAAGGTTTGGTCGGTTCGTGGGGTCAAAAAGTTTGCCGGCTACACTTTTCAGACGATGATTTCGAACAATATCCATCTAGCAAGCAGTCTAGGCGCAGTAAATGTCAGGGTTGTGTAAATTTATCTAAACGACGACGCCTCAAATCTACTGCTGTTCCGCATATTTTCCCAACAGTGATAAATCATCCACCAACCGCTAATTCGACTGCTCAAAGTAAACGTAAACGTCGGGGTGGTGTAATGTCCTCTAGGCCACGACGTCGTCTGAAAACTGCTCTTCCTCATAATTTCCCATCCGCGCCAAATCATCCACCAACCTCAAATTCGACTGCTCAATGTAACAACTGCTCCGCATCTGCTCACGTTTCCAGTGAGAATGCCATCGACGAAAAACAAAATGACGAGGTGACCCTCCAAGAATGTGTTGTTGATTTTCTCTCCCTGAAAGAATACTTTAAGAATGAACCTCCCACTGACGGATATGTGTTTGCTGCAGATGATGAGAAAATGCAGTTTCATCTTATGACAACAAAAGATGTCCATCAGCCACCTATACTCGCAGCTTCTGTTGTTATATCAAAGAACATGGAGATTCATTCATACATTAAAGGCGCCCCTGTTCCGCCTTCTGTTTATCAGGACTTGTTGACTGCAGGTCATGTTCAGAAGACGTCGGAATTGAAGGACATTCTTGCACGATGCAAGTCATTGTCCAGTTTTGATGATAATTTCAATCACATAGAATTGGCTGCAACTCTATTGGAGAAGTACCTGTCTGCACAGAAGTCGTCTGCGAAATCTGAAGACAGCAACGCAATGTTGATAAGATTTGTGATGGAGCAATTGTCACTCTGTAAAGTGACCCTTGAAAAACTGACCTCGAAGGCTTCTGCAGAATGCTGAGACTTTTCTGGTTTCGAAGATCCAGATACTGAGGTGGTGATAGGAGATTAGCCTACTCATGCCTACTGTGATTACAGTGCCAGAATTTGCCATTGTGACGTCTTGCTCATCATAATTTTTATGCTGTTTAATAAATCTGTATAAAAGACATTTCCTGGATGCTTTCTGAGGTCTTTTGCAGCTAAGTGATTTTTGCGACATAGGCCTTCTATCGGTCCCCCTCAAAAAAGGGTGTCCCGTCCTAGATATCTATCTATCAATCTATCGATCTAGTAATCCCTGTGCCAACCATAACTATTAACCGTAGGCCTAGCAATTTAGAGCATCAACTGATGGACACGAGAAACGTGGTTAATTGATGCAATTTCGAGAAGTATCGTGTTGGTATCGGATAAGTTCAGAAATTCATTTATAGATTAACGGATAACTCGGAACCAACACAACAGCGATGAGAAATTCCAAAGGTCATATGTTACATCGTTTAATCCACCCACTGAGACATAAAAATACATAATTGGAGTAGGAGTGTTATATAGGTCAAACAAAGGTGGCCACTGGCCATTGACGAAGTGCTGAAGTAGTTTATTTTTGCAGTAGGCCTATACTTACTCAAGTAGCCTATATCTAATTCATATGCAACTTTGTAATATTTTGTGATTTACAAGTAGAAGTATTATTAGCGTTACCATATTTTGGAAATCCGAAAAGAGGGCTCTTTTTAAAATTTTCAGACTTACAGCACTGTAGTAAAATCCTGAAAAAATGGTAAATTTATCCCGGGTTGATTTTGCGGGTTACCCACAAGAATTTCAAGTCAATTTTAAATTTCCGTCGAGCTTCGCTCGAATTAGTAATGAGCTAGGGATTCCATACGTCCACTTTTGAGAGGATTTGTCCACTTTTTTCGCAAAATTGAAAGTGTCCTCGGACCTTGCCTAAATGTCATCTTTTTTGGTCATTTGTCCTCTTTTTTTTTCAGAAAAAGTATCAAAATGTGACGTAAAAATCGACTTCTAGCCAGTGGTAAGAACTGTATAAAAAAGGGTAATGCGGGTGTCGAACGGAGGGATAATATTTTTTTTTGGTCAACACATAAGCTTCGGTAGAAGATTTTTCAAATTCACCGGTTTTGTTAGCCGGTACGAGAGCTTTAGGAATTTTTGAAAAGTTTCCTTTTCGTCGGATCTCAAAATATGGTAACCCTATATGACTATATGAGTGAACGATGTTTTCACGAAAGTTTTCGAAGCAAGATTCAATGTAAATGGTGTTTTTCGCGATCTACCAAATTTTAATTAACGTGCTGATAATACAAAGCGTGCAGTAGTCGATGCATCGTATCCGTATTGTCCCTGATGGCCTTATAAGAGGGGTCGGGCACCATCGCATGGTATTTGCTGAAACGGGACGCATGGGCAAACAAAAGTTAAGAAACGCTGTTCCACATAGAAATTATCATTATTTGCAACGCATGATGCGGCCCAATTATTATGCTGTGGAAAATTGATACCTCCTGGGATGGATATGAGCAGAAACCCAGCTCTCTGTGCCCCAAGCGTAGCTCAGTTTCCAGCTTCTAGGAGTCACATGTTACATGGCCTAAAACTGTATAATATACAGTGTATATGTCTTGTAGCGTCGTGGCGCGGTAGTGGCCGACGCCGAAATGCCGATTTGTAGAAATCATGCGTAATCCAGATATTTGACAACATTAAATCGCGCGTAGCATTAATTTCCAAAAACACTCCATAATATATGCTAATTCGCGAAATAATTCTGGACCCCTTTTGAGCTCCCCGTAATTGGGGGCTTTGGGGTGCGGTGTTACGGTCCTGGTTCTAGTTCAGCTCTCGTTGCATATTTGAAGAAAATAGTAGTTGCCGAACAACTAAAAAGTACGTGTCGTCGTCTTGCGTGAATCTATATACCAGTCTTCCGCTGAATGATGTTTTTGCACTGTGTAGCCATTGCTAGCTCAGAGCCAACACTACTAACGGTGCCGTAGTCTGCGGATGAGTTTTTGGAGTCTAAATATCTCTCATGTCAAACTCGAAACCTCGTCCTTTTGAAATGCCGATTCGACGTCTGATATCTCCGATAACATGAAAATTTATTTGTTGCCTAGGAGAAATTCATTTCAGTTCGGTTCTTGATATTTAATGACTTGGGACCCCCTACGCCAGGTGCGTAAAATTATTTTTCTGAGACCGAGAAGCAGAAAATAAATTGGCGGTTGAAGTCAAAAGCTTGCACTATATCATGCGGCGTATAACAGTACGTGTTGGTATGACTCCGGTCATGACTTGACTCGAGTCAGACTCGAGTCACCTTTTTCGTATGACTTGACTTGACTCGAGTCACTTTGCTAAAATGACTTGACTTGACTCGACTCGGCGTATCAAAAATTTGGATTGACTCGTGACTCGGAGCAAAATTCACGAGTCAATTTCAAGTCATCAAGTAATCGGAGTCGATAAAAATCACTGTATCTTGCATATGTTTGCGAAACGCTGATGCAACCCGTGAAAGCGACCAATAATTCAGTGATCGTGCGTTTTACTGAGCCTCCATTGTTCTCTCACAAATAAATTGCCCGCAAAAGATGTGATCGTAATATAGTTAAGTAATTTAATAGCAAAATGTCTATTTTTGTTCTATGTTCTTACCTTAACCACACCTCTTGTTTTATTGAAATTGAATTCGAATAGTTTATATAGCCCTCAACCATTGGCGCAGGCTCGAATTGTATCATATCAATTTGTAAACTGGTAATGTATTGCTTCTTATCAATTCGCTTTTCTGTTCCCTATTTTGACTGGTAACTATAAACTGGGGATCTGCAATTACTTACGTAGTTTAGCAGTTCTACGCAGGGTTGTAACCAAGTCACATGGTTCCGAGTCACGAGTCAATCTGACTTTTGTGGTTTTGACTCGAGTCGAGTCGAGTCATTTTCATTTCATCACCGACTCGAGTCCGAGTCCAAGTCACCGTTTTAAGGGTCAAGTCCGAGTCATAGTGTTATGACTCGAGTCGAGTCCAAGTCACAGTATTGAAGTCATGTTCAACTTATGTTTTCAATCCTGCTTGGGTGATATCGAATTCCTTGCTTGCCAAACATGCTTATTTTGTCCCTATCATAGTCTTGGCACAAGTTTATTTAGTTAGGCAGATAACAGGCAGTTCCTGGCCTCATATACCGATGCTACAGATAGACGAGACAGGCCGCCAATACGATAACGTTACTAATCTTAGAACTTTAAATCAAATATCTGTCTTGTCAGTCTGATATTTCACAAATAAAAGCATTCAGTTTTTATTACGAGCACATCAACGACCGCTCACAAATAGCTTATAGAGAATAAACGAATTCACGTCTACATACTATCTGATAGAGAACCTACGAATTCACGTCTAGCTAGATACAAGCTGGTAAAGAATCAACAGATAAACGCTTATGTAGAGGAGGTACAGTTTTGCTTTCACATCATATCAGGTGGTTGACCAGAAAAAAGGTCAACTTTCCTGCTCAGCTGCCGAAATAGTCGCCGGAGCGTTACTTTAGTGCTGATTTACTGTTGTCTTGTCGAATTTGGCCTACATTTACCAAAAAAAATCCCAAAAATGAGGACAGAATCTCAAAAAAGAGGCTACTTCTTAAAATTGTTAGATTATATAAAAGAACTTAAATTTGGCTTAATTCCAACCAGTAGAAAGCAATGCTAAGAGAAAATATTTTGGATTAATTACAAATAGAGACTTTCGAAATATACCGGCTACCTCATGATATTGTTAGATTGTGTAAAAATATGATTCATAGAAAATTTGTTTCAATTCCAACTAGAACCAGCGGAGTTATTAGAGTGGAATATTTTGGATATGAAAAAATAGTCGACTTACTGCTAGTATGTAATTATATTATATGAAATCATTTTTCACTAAAAATACTCCATGTATTTTCAAATCCAAAATTTTCTCCTCTCATTTCATTGATTCCACTTTTTCAAATTAGGCCAGATTCAGTGTTCTTTTTAAGCAACGTAGCAATTTTATCAAGTAGCCACCCAGTAGAATAAAAAAGAAGGTATTTTTGATCGGCCCTATTGTACAAATATCACACAACATTAGCCATTCATTATTATCACGTGCACAATGCACATACCTAACAAAACGTCAAACGGACGGAGGGTATTGTGTGTTTTCACAGACAGCAGATCAAATCAATGAGTTACACTTGAAAAATACTAAAGTGGAAAGGAGATTCCCATATATGTTGAGGCGGCATGGCCTTAGAATAATCCACATCCACTGGATACACGTTCCTCTGGCGCATTAGATGCAGGAATTGAAAAGCAATTTTGAACCACACTAAAGAGCATTAGATACTCATCCATTCTAGTCGGCCAAAAATGAAAAGAATCATCGCCTTCATATCTACACATGAGCTTATCAGTCTCTTCCAAGTAGGCTACTTGACCATCTGAGTCATTTCTTTGGCGCTAATTGTACTTTGCCTCGATTGTTTGCTTGTATAATTGAAATGTCTTGAGTACTTTGATGGCGGAGGATCTATTACCTCTTCATCACTGGAAGATTTTGTACAATGCATTGCTCTTTGCTACTATGTACCATTGTCTTTTGCTTTTACGGCGGCGCATATCTGATATCAGACGAGTGCAACGAAAGCAGTGGTGACAAATAGCGATGTCGCCACATGCGTTGATCCAACCATTGTGATTCGCAACTTTCTCACCTTCAAGTCATATAAAATAAGCCGAGTCAATGACTTGAGTCGAGTCATGCGTAATGACTCGAGTACAAGTCGAGTCAATCAAAATATTGACTCGAGTCGAATCGAGTCATTTTCCCATTTCAAGAAAATGACTCGAGTCAAGTCGAGTCACAAATAAATCGTGACTTGAGTCTGACTCGAGTCGAGTCATGACTCGAGTCATTACAACCCTGGTTCTACGTATATGTGAGCGATACAGTGCCTTCTTGTGTGCATATTTAACTCTATATTCGTTCATCGCTTGAAAATTATTGACCATTTAATCTGTGTTTCCGACAGCTAGCAAAATGCAATGACGTAATCATGTCTCATACTTGTTTGTTTGTATTGCGGTATTCATGGTGTTTGTCGACTGCTATGGTCATTTACTTACAGCACGGCCGACTTACAGCACGGCCCACCTCTAGGCTTTTGTAAGACACCGCTGACTCAGATGAGGTGGCGAGGAGGAGCCTAGGTAAACCTCCAACACTTAGGTATGGGAATTCGGAAGTCGACCTCGGTCGGACTCGAACCCGCACCCATTGGTGTTGCAGCCGCGGATTATACCACTGCGCTATCTCGCCACATGTCTCATACTTCGAAAAGGCAATTCGACTTGAATTGTGACTTGACTCGTGACTTGACTTGTCTTGACTCGACTTGACTCGATTCACCTTCGAAAATCTACTGACTTGACTTGACTCGAGTCAAAAAGTGCAATGACTCGAAATGACTCGTTACCTGAAGGTAGTGACTTGATCCCAACACTGGCGTATATTCATTTCTAAATTGAAGGCACTGAATTATATGCTCTTAACACGAGCTTCTGTGTGGATATTAGGCAATTAGGAAGTTCTATTTAATGTACAAAAATAATACTTATCCCGCGTAATTATTCCAAACAATCGTCTATACAACAGGGGTCGCCGACTCAAAACGGATCACAGGCCAGTTTTCAAATTTCGTAGAGGCTGCGGGCTGCAAGAATACGATTTCGAGACAAAATAGGCCGTATCGTCTTGCAACCACAACTTTACGTCAGATCAACGCTGTGCGCTCTAAGACGGGTGATGGGCATAGTGAACACAAAATATTGTTCTATTACACAACAAAAAGTATCATGTTCATCACTTTTATTTTGAAATATAGGCTATGCTGCACACGACCCCTATCATCGCCTTTCAGCGACCGAGGAATCGGTGGGGCCAGCGCAGTGGTCCTCAACCTTTTCGACCTCACGACAACCTCTCACTGGAAAAATAGTTCGCAACACCCTATATTACTTCGAGTCAGTGGTGGCCTTTAGGGTGGGCGAGGTGGGCCCATATCTATGGTTGCATTTTAAAACAACGGTGTTTTAAAGATACAAACTGACTGAAAAATGAGCATAACAAATCTCTCGTACAAGTAAATGTTGAAACGTATACCCCGATGGGGTTCTGGAAGGCGATTTATGTGTGGTTCATTGCCATTGCCATGTTAAGTGACGACAAGATCGATCGAGTTGTTACGAGTATGGCTGGCGCGAGGCGACGAATAGAGTTGTAATCGTGTAATCGAATGGAGACCAAAACAGTATTCAATGAATTTTTTAATGTAATGCCGCAATGACTTCAAGGGAAGCGAGTGGCGCATAGTTGGTTAGGCACCAGCGTCACGATTCCAATGGCAGTGGTTCGAGTCCCGGTTCGGTTCAACGTCTATGTGTCGGAGGTTTAACTGGGCTCCTCATCGCTAATGTCGCTGCGATTGCGGTGTATGAAACGCCAAGAATGAAGATGAGCCAAGTCGAAATCAGCAGCAAAACTAAAACAATATACGGACGCACGGAAACCGAGAACGCGTTCATGAAGTTCGTCCGTAGTCGGACGAAAAGACCTCGAAAGACACTGAACTTTTTGAGATTTACGTGCGGGCGCAAATGATGAAATCACTTACTTCCAAATACTTTTTAACATGGAATTTTTTCTTCGCGCAGTCTAATGTCGTTAAATCATTTTATACTACCCCAAAACAAATTGCACATCATTTCTGGATAGGCATTGCGGAGCCCGTCATTACCAACCCACAGCGCACCAACACCGTGTGTTGTACCCAATACCAAAACCAGAGTTTGGGGAGGGCCCGACCAAGTGCTATTTCGGTCCTGCTCTAAAGATAAGCAAGAGCATGCATATCGAAGCGGTGCTGTTTTGCTCTCGTTTATACGCGACGTCGCGACTGCAGTGGACAACGTTTTGACATCGGTCTGGAATTAGTCGTACCTATACTCTCCAATTAGTTTGGGCGTGCACTGACTTTTTCTTAACTATTCAAATTGAAATACCTCACGGAAGATAATATACAGATCAAGGTGATAGCAAAGGTGAGGCACGTGCCTTTATCCTTCAGCGTCTATTGTTGATTTGTATGAAAGTTTGGATGAAACGATTGGTAAGACCTTTTGCCTACTGATAACTAATTTTGACAATTTCAACAATTTTTTGACCAAACGCTACAATTATGACAGAATATAGACACACCTTGTTGCTTCATGCCGACAATGTTGTCTACATCGCAGTTTTTCACACTGCGTTTTCGATGGAGAGAGAGAGAGAGTCTTTATTTTCATCGAACCAAAATACATAACAAACGGCAGTGATGGTGGTACAGAAAATATGCGTGCACAGTATTCGGTATTAGATAGGGCAGACATGGGGTAATCGCGATTAGTAATCGTAATCGATTACGACGATTACAGCATTTTCAAGTAATCGTAATCGCAATCGATTACATTCGAAAAAATCCCGAAGTAATCGTAATCGTAATCGACTACTTCCCATATTTAATCGATTTCTTTGTGAATGAACGATTACTTTTTATTTGTTCAAGGACTGTGACATAAACTGAACACACGTGAAAAAGGAAGAGATATTATACCAGTTATTGAGAGCGTAAACGTCTGATTTTCAAATGCCATTGGTCATCATTACGTCAGAGGTAGCCTATTAGCTTTGTTCGTCTTTGCGTAAGAAGTGTCCACACATAGTAAATAGATATTCGATGTACATAAGTGTGATTGTAAAAAAAACACCGTGCTGTATATCGGGTTATCAATACATTTCAGACACCACTACCTCGCAACAGGATATTTAATCACCTCTCAGCCTAAGTTAAAATATAAACTTTTGTATTGATGTTCGGTTTTGCTTAGTTAAACTATAGAATGTAATAGTTCTAATTCTATAGTTAAATGCAGTTTCACCGTGCTGCTTGGCGAGCAGTAGGCCTATATGGTACGAACGTACACCAGACAGAGGTTTGAAATTTTGTACTCGTCAAATAATACATTACGGTTTCCACAACGAAGCATTAAAATCAACAGCTGCTGATATATATCATAACCGAGCCGTTGTTTTGCCGTTTTCGTAATGGAAGCTTGCATTACATTATCTGCATCAAGTTGAAGGCAGAATTTTATGTTCACTTTCTCGTATTCTCATATTATCCTACTCAAAACGGGCGCCAATCGCTATTTCACAATTCTTTATTGAACATTTGGACCTGCCGCCATAGCCATCGGCTTATATACCATGTTAGCGTGGGTTGTGGCTAATATCAGGATCAAAACTGCAAAATTTCCCCCACCCAAATATTGGTCTTGGGCCCCCATAGAGTAGTCAATTTTGAAGTTGAAGATTGAATTTAATCAATAATATTGCTGGTAATTGCATTATATTGCGTTTTTAATCCTATCTAAGCACCCGATGGCCAGATTTACCTGAAAAGCAGGGGGCGCGTAATTCATAATTATAACATCTGGTATCTTGGAATAATTACTTTATTGTATGTTGTTAATTCGTGACCTCCGGTCTGTTATATAGCCAAAAGATAGTGATTGTAGTGGCCCAAACATAGCCGAATAAAAGAAAAACTTGCGTGAGACGCACACACAAATTGTCATGTCTAATTTGCATCGTTGGCTCAGATTGAAAGGAGTAGACTGTTAGTTACGCCCACCCAGCGCGGCTATTGACAATGGACATATTATCCAAATTTCGGCCAACGTCTTTCTTTAGTAGCACACTTCGTGGAGTCTCATGTTGGCCGAAACTGCACATGTCTTTTGATGTGTCGAGGAGCGGTATTGAGTGGCACCTAAATGCCTATTACTATGAATTATACAAGCCTTATTTCATGAGGGGGAGACGTATGCATTTTGAAATCAAGGTATCTAGAGACATTTAAATCGCAAAGCTCAAAGAGAATTCCCAAGGTAATGAAATCTATCGAAAATACTCTTATAATTTATGTTGGTTTACGAAATACCTTTGAGTACCCTCCAACCACGCTCCCCACCCTATTGGGGAATTTGGGGTGCGGCAGTTATGGACCTTGCAAGAATGCAAAACGTTGTGTGCGATAAACCGTCCTCTATAAAATGGGCGATGGGTACATTATGACGTAACAAGTAAATGTCCCATCTTTTGTAAAGATAGTTGTTACATCATTAGGCCTTTTCAGCGCAATCCAATATAACTACTATACGATGCAAAATAAATGTAATCGTGAGTAATCGTGATTACTTTTCCAATGCAATCGTAATCGTAATCGACTACTTCCTGATTTTGCTGTAATCGTAATCGTAATCGTAATCGCGTGATTCAGAAGTAATCGTAATCGCAATCGATTACATTCATGAAGTAATCACCCCATGTCTGGATAGGAGTGATCGATAAGACCGTGAAGGTCATCTAGTCTGATCACACCAGCATCAAACAGGTACACTTGACTCTGAACAGTCTGGCTGTAAAAAATGTTTAGTTAAGAAAGGAAAATAGAAAAAAAATTAAACAATGGTAGCAAATGATCAATGAAGCAATGTCTGGGCGAGGTAGGGCAACAGTGTTAGTGTAATGATAAGAGGTGATCAATTGAACCTATTTTAAGGCAATTCACGGATATGTGGTGGTAATGCATTCCAGATGATAGGTCCCGAGTAGTCGATAGATCTCATTGTTAGGTTGCTATTGGGTGGGGGTAAGTAGATGTTTCCTTTAGACGAGGATCTCGTGTAATGGGAATGGACATGTTTAGCAGGTATGAAAAAGTCATCAAACACAGGAAGCAGACTATTGGAAAAATATTTGTGAACAACTTCTGATACTTCGAAGCGATATAGACCATAGGTTCTCAACCGCCGGTCCGCGGACCGGTACCGGTCCGCGCCGACTATCCAGCTGGTCCGCGACGCATATTGGAATTGTATAACTAAATTTCAAGAGTCAATATGTTGAAGGCTTGTCCATTAATAAATAAAACATCAAATTTTAAACTAATTCAGAACTTCTTGAAGTAACCTATTCGGTCTGGAAACATGTTCGATTTGACTTGAAATTCAACTCGTGTCATTTGACGAAATATGAGTAGCAAGGGCAAGTACGAATTGACTCGCTAAACAGCGCAGTTTGCGAGATCATTCGTTTTCGATTTATTCATTTTGTGAAGGGCCGTAACTGCCGTACCCCAACTCCCCAATTGGAGCGGGGCCGAGCTTGAAGGGGGCCCAAAATTATTTCGTGAATGAAGATCAATTATAGAGCAATTTTTTGAATCTTTATCTAACTTTTGTCAATTTTTTTTTCGCGCTTGACGCGGTTTAGTGTCACTAAATGTATTGATTATTAGGCGCCCTTCCCCCAACAAATACTCATGAATAATAGAAATAGGCATTTCGGGGTCAGGCATTACCCCATCACGACGCGCCAACACATAATGAAGTTTAGACTACCATAGGAATCCGAAAAGTGTGCGAAAAACTCACATGTGGGATAACCTTGGCCGAAAACTTATATACCTTGGCCGAAAACTTATATACATATGTCCAATTGTCCATAGGCTCCAAAATGGCTGGCGCCTAATCTCACTGTCCTGGCAATCTGTACCCCACAGCGCAAATGCCAAACCACAGAGAAAAATTATTTCCAGTGAGGAAATACCAATTTGGAATCGTGTGCCTCCTTTAGTTTAGCACGCTTGGGCGATTTCAATATCTATAGTCACTATATAACAGACAATAGGTGACGAAATATTTACATGCAATGAAGTAATTATTCCAACATGCCCACCCGAATAGTTTTTTTTTAATTAATATTAATTTCGTGCCCCTAATTTTTCAACATGACACCTCAATCATCTGTACCGAAAAATTTACAGCAATAGATATGCAATTAACAATTTTATTGACCGATTCAGTCATGAATTATAGAAAACTATCTGGCTGCACTATCTATCAGTAGATTGAATGTGTCCATAAATACTGGTGAAAACAACCGACCAACTGTGGGGTCTGGGGACGATACCCCCTAGAAGTTTGATTTATCACCTTGCGGGGCCGAGGACCACCGTTTTTGGGCAGTTAGGCTGACGATCGACCCTGATTTTGTGTAGGGCCGGGTATAGCTGTTGTCAGGTGTTTTCATGCGGCGCATTGTATTCATAGTATAGCCAGAGTAACTTACGACTGGTGGTAGTGGGCAATGAGCAAGGTAGTACGACAAGGTGCTTGGCTCGACTCCGAAACGTTTGTTTTCTCGATATTGTCGAAGAGAATATCAATATTCGAGTTAGAGCGGTTGGTTAAATCCATGGCCTTTGGCGCGAAAAACTGTAAACGACTCTCGGCGCTAGCACGTTTATTTTCCTTGACAAGGCAATTTTACCTCGACTCAACAGACTCACTACGGTAAAATCTGATGGATGCCATCATGAAAATAATTGATTACGATTAAAGCCCTCAAAATGTCACACTCCAGCACCATATACTTGCATAAAACAGTTGCATACTTCACGTTTTGAGTTGATTTCCATATTTGAAAGTCCACCGGTCCGCCAAATACTTTTTGAAATTTTACCGGTCCGCGAGGTGAAAAAGGTTGAGAACCACTGAATAGACGATACAAGACTCAATGTCCATTGTCCACGTTAACTTGTTCCATATACAGATTTCAGTTATCTGCGTGATATCACCATCATCATCTTCATCATCAGATATCATCTTTTTCAGACCCTGCACTCTTAGAGAAAAGAGTGTGTTTTCCCACCCTGTACCACATGGGATGTAGGGTGTGAATATACACCCATGACACATGATGAAACCAGAACATACCTCAGACTTATACCGCGGTATAAATCGAGTACAACATTTTAATCCAAATTATGCATGCACGCAGGAACTTGAGCACTTTGGATTTATGACAGCGATATAATTCCGAGTTAGGTTTTGTTTTAATTTACCACCCTTTTCGGACATTTGGGTGTAAATACACACTCTTTTGGCTAAAAGTGTGGTTGATAGTCGCACTTTCGCTCCGTTTACCAACACATTTTCGCCGCAAAATGGATTAGGACATACGTTCCAAGGTGTATTGATCACCACGCCGTATTATCACACCAAATTACTCGGGCGAAATTTTTTACCTAAAATACGGAAGATTGTGACCTAAATATCAAAATTTTGACATTTTTTCACCTTAAAAAACTTAATTTTGACCAAATTATAACCTAACGTATGCAAACTATGTGTTCTCCCACATAATGGTACAATTGTACTACTTATCTTCATTTCTGGTGCGAACTATCTGCCCTTAGTTTGGCCTGAAAAAACTTTTTTGACTCAAAAACTGACAAATTTTGTACATGAAAAACTTTATTCTAATGAAATCTGGCCCTATGAAGAATTCCAGTAGTTATTCACGTATTATGGAAGAAATAATTAAAATTTGTTGTAGTACAACGAATACTTTCCTACATTCTCGGGTAGAAAGTGTCCTTACTATAAGTAAGCCTGTCAAGAATGGAGAAAGGACGTTCAACAGCAGCAACAACACCGAACAACACTGAACAACACTGAATTTGTGCGTGTATACGCTGCTGGTGACACACCGGGCTGCCTCATTCTGACAATGTTGTCTACAAACCTACAATACATCACGATTTTCATAATGCGCTTATTGATATAAGAACCATGCAATGCCCACGCAGTCTTGCTTCATTCAGGATATTGCGGTACGTTGAGCACAACACCAGGTCAACCTATTTGTTTCATTTCAATGTTTATGATTCACAATGAACAGACAATGGGCCGTCTACAACGGTAGGCCTATAAAGTAGGCTATAAGCTGTAAAATGTCAAACGATAAGTTCACCGAAAGTGCAAAATCGACAATACAAACGAAATGCAGGTTGCAAAAAGCTTCTGACTTTGTTAAAAATTTTGACTTTTTTTGACCTATAACACTACAATTTTGACGTATTTAGACATGTCAAAAAAAAAAATCGCCTTACTAATTGTTGATAACCAGGGCAAGTTTTTGTTGCACTAAAATCTCGAGAAAGTTGCACTTAATTTTCACAAAAGTTGCAGTAAAAAGTTGCATTTATAAGTTTTGTTAAATTACTATAGGGTATGAGATACTGGGAAGGTTCCGTTGTATAACCTAATTCCTGCAGTGCTGTCAAATTTGTTAGTCTGCCATTTCACAGACGGTCTGAGGCATCAATCCTTGGAATGGTCGTGAAAGATTATTAATTAATCGCAAGTGATGTTTGGTGCCAGAATTCGTGGGAATGTACTCACACCGCGGGGTGTTAGGTAAACGTTACGAACTTCAAACATAGCAACAGTCAACCCCCCCCCCCCCCGCATGTTATTTGATTTGATAGTTTAACAGTCAGCACGCGAAGATCTTAAGCACTGATTAAAAAACGAGTAAACAAGCTCTAGTGTGTATCCCAGTATAGCCTACCTATAAAATGCAATGGTTGCTATATAGCCACATATCTATAGCCAGACGCTATATAGCATGAGTTTCGTGTGGTGGAATGAAACTGCTCAGCTTCGCGCGAGGATTATAAATTAAACCAAACAACGAAACGACTTCCTGTCCCAAGTAGGTTGCATTTGAAACAATAATGAATTTGAAACAAACAAGTTTAAAATTTGTTTTTTTTTCTAGTCATGACGTCACGAATCTTAAATTTTGACGCCGCATTGTATTGACGTTGACAATTAAAAATATAGGGTAAATAGCACCGTGAGTTATTTGATACGGTATGATTGGATTTGGGCGGAAAATAGGCATATAGGTACGAAACTACTGTACGAGATTTTCAGCAAAGTGTTATTTTTGTCGTAGGGCCTACCGTTATTTAGCCTGCATTTTGCTTCGGAGTTGAAAATGTCAATCGGTATTACAATCCCGCTGGGTTGTGATCAATGTTCCCTCTAAGCTGCGCACGTGCGCAATTGCGCAGTGCTGACACGGTCTCTGCGCACAAAAAATCTAAGTTGCGCACAAAAAATCCGAAGTGATGGCCTTTTTTTAGTCGTTACGCACTGTTGTTCAAGGGTGTGCGCAGTGAGCTGGTGAGTGTGCGCAGACTCGTCAAAAATTAGAGGGAACATTGGTTGTGATGTGATTGTCATATTATTGTAGTATAGTATCTTAGCATTGAGTGCCCGGTCCATATATATATCATATTTGGTTGAGTGAATAAGCACTATATTTGTAGAAGTGTTGGGAGATACGAAGAGATATGCCTACACATCTTCTATAAACGTTGCAATGATTGAAACTGATACAATCAACTAGATAATTTTAATTTATAATCATTCAAATTTATATGCCTTTAAAGCGCTCTGTACATCATGTACACGCACACGCTTCTCGTCTTTTTGCTATATGCAGCGCTAAGTCCATGTGTGACTTCCGCTCGTCAATATGCAAATCAGACCAGGATGATACAAGAACTCCAGGAGAAAGTATCGGAGATGAGCTACAGAATGTTAAAATACCATCGTAAGTTGATCAATTATTCTGCGTTATCTTTTGGAGATGAACTGAAAGCTCCAGATTTATGCATAATAAATGCACAAAATTTTATGTTTCACGGAAGAGCACAAAATTGTCACAAAATCTACTGACAGATTGAGTATGCAGGATAGATTTATAATGATAACGGTGGTAACTGAGTGCGGAGGCACTATACACACAATCTTTAAACCACGAGTGATGTATAAAGATGATAACTGCTACAAACTAATGGTTGCGTCCACCTATATTTTTAAAAGTCGGAAAAAGCGGCTCGGAATGAAAGAAGATTGAGAACCACTGTATGCATTCTATCACGTATTAAAATATGCGTACTGTTTTCGTGTTGCATCTATCTTTGTCGTTTACGTTACGAAGGTGGCACCACAGGGCCGGGGATTTGCAATTGAACTCTCGAATCGAGATCACATGCTCATCATGTCTTCAACAATGAACTTGATTAATTTATCGCGGTAGCGCAGGTCACAATCATTTCAGGACTCTCGAATGCGACTCTTCCGTTTGTATTGTAAAGGCTAGCGCTAACTGCAGAGTTGACCAAGAAAATGTCATTGAGAGATAATTGCAAGAAAAGAAAGTATGCGCAGGAAAATAGAACTTTTAAAACAGAATGGGAGGAAGAGTTTGCTCTCAGTGATAATTGAGGTAGGCCACTTTGATTTACCTGTCAAGATTCGCTCAATAATTACAAAGCTAGTAACTTGAAACTTCATTACGAAATCAAACACCGAAACTTTGCCACGAGTTAACCAACGAAGAAAGATTTACGGAGTAATAAGATTACCGAACTGAAATCTTACTTAAATGTTCACCAGCACTTGAAGGAACTGCTCCACGCTGCATTGGGGTCATATCAGCCTGATTTCAAACACTTTCCGGCCCTGTTGGGGATGTACAGTATCAAAACACAATATTAAACTCCATTCGAGAGCCTTATTTCATTGCGACGAAATAAATTCGTATTTTTAAATTTTTGTGTTGTGGCTATTTTAAAACTAAGATTTTTGATATGCAGCTCGACCATGAAGCAGGTCTGGCCACACCCGATATAGATGATCTCAATAACAATATTTGACCTGTTGCTGTT
The DNA here is from genome assembly GCF_051294905.1 of Botryllus schlosseri. Lineage (NCBI taxonomy): Eukaryota > Metazoa > Chordata > Ascidiacea > Stolidobranchia > Styelidae > Botryllus > Botryllus schlosseri. The sequence continues at coordinate 19,883,439 of NC_137249.1, forward strand.
ATACTCTCACAGTAATGTCACCGACGAAAGTCGAAATTTGATCAAGTTATGACGTGACCTCAGAATCTGATTCAGCACTCAAACATCAGCCTAAATGAATCATCAAAGTTTCTGGCGCATTTTTTTTGTTGAATTTTGCAGACCATTGCTATATTCATGTATACGTGCATTTTTTTTCGGTTGGCATGCTTTTGAGAATCCAAGCAGTTATGTAAACAAATGTTTTCTTCAGCGTTCCATATGACTTTCTATGAACAAGGTCTTCCATCCCAGACCTGCAATTTGAGTCCAGTCGCTAATCGCCTGTTGAAAGGATTACTAAGACTTCGTCTTATACCAAGTTGAGATATAACGTAGAGAATGGGTCGGCAACTTTTCGCATGCAGCGTGCCAAAAATGTCAAAAAATGTCGAAATGTAACCAATTGGCATGCCAAACATTTATAATTTTGTAATATTTATCGTTTCAACCAAGGAATCCCACCAACCGCTCAACTGCAGCTGGCATCGGTTACGCCAGTGATTCTTAAAGTAGGCCTATTGGTAGCAAAGGGTAAAAATTTTGGTCGCTACCGAACTAGACTATAGTCGCTTAATGTATACGTCATATTTTCATCATTTATTCTTAGTCCCGCTATGATTTATATTGTGTTGTTGCTTTGGGCGCTTCTGTGCTGCACCAATGTGTATACCATAGCCAATAAGGATCTCTTCATACTGAGTTTCGATAACATTGTATCCGGTAAACATATATCCAAGTCATTCAATACGCACGTCGCCCCTCTGATGTGAACGTAATCTATTCTAAATATGTGCAATATGAACGTAGGTGTCGCCGTACTCATTTCACCAAACTGTCAATCATTTCGTGCGTTTCGAAAACGCACTGTTCATATTGGAGTCACGGTTGATCAGAATCGAGAAAAGCTGTTTTTTAACTATTTTTCTTCATAAAGTTCTTTGTTTCATTTTCATGATGTTAAGCGTGGGCTTTTGCGTCGCCGAATATCAACTGGACGAATGGAGCCTGTTTACCTACCCCGTATTGCGCGTTTTTCCACAGTTGAAATGACTATACATGATTTGATTCAATTCTAGACCATTTGATTCGACTCGGTTGATTTCCAGTGATGATTTTGGAATGATTTCGTGTCATTGCGTTCGGTTTTTATTCTTAAATGCCCCGGAAGATCCTAAACATAGAAGATATGCGGAAACTAGAAATCGCCAAGTTTATGTATCAGTTTCACTGCGGTCGTTGCCCCGAATATTTCAATGACTTCTTTACCTCTGAATCAAAAGCGCACAAGTACAACACACGCGCGTCCACGTCGTCCAAATATCATATGATCGACCGGAAAGATTATCGCTCCATCAAATATGCCGGACCTGATGTGTGGAACAGTATCCCGCCGGCCATCCGACAGTCGACGAGCATGTCCACATTCAAGTCGAAATACAAGCAATTACTACTAAATAAATACACTCCATCCTCAAGATTACCGGACCACGACTGACCTATCGATCTCGCTTCCAATGACATGCCGCCCTATTTCTTGTCGCATTCTTTTTCTATACTATCTTCTTTACTTTCATTCAGTGTGCATGCCTCCTCTTTACATCGCCTAGGCCAGGGGTTCTCAACCTGGGGGGCGCGGGAGGCTCTCAGGGGGGGGCGCGAAAAATTGACGAAGTCAGTATAGGGGGGGCGCGAGAAATTGACAAAGTCAGTATAAATTGTACGTGTCTGAACATGTGTTTCACATCCATTATGAGAAGACGATTAATGAAGATGAAATTTATTCCATATTCAAGAAAGTTTGCAAAATACAAACTCTAGCAACCGCGCTCAACGGAGTATAGTCTGATTTCAACTTCATTTGAGCAAGTTTTTGAAATTCTTTGGAGATATAGAGAGCAATTCCCACGTGTAAGTCATTTATTGCTTCATAGCTTTGACAGTAGCCTAAAGCTTGTCGCGCCGGGCAGCTCTTGTTAGTAGCTTGCGAACTGCACTGCCTAAGACAGACTTAGATGCAACATAGGTTGCCCGGTTTCGCCCTCAATTAGGCTACTCTAAATCAATACAATTTAATTAATTTCCAAAACTGATAAAATTTAGCCTGGCAGGACGGAACGACGCCTTGCTCTCTGTACTCACTACCAGCATCAGGATTAGTCTCGGGGTGACCTACCATGAAATTAATTAATGGATGTCTTGTTCAATGTTTTTTTTGTTATTTTCAAACAAGTTTGGAGAAATTTGTCAGCAATGTAAAAGACTCAACAACTGGAATGCAGATTCAAAATTGGCGTAAGATAGACCTTATGTATACTATTAGATCAGGGGTGGGCAGCCTGCGGCCGTAGAAGGGAATTGGAGCGGCCGTCGACGCCTATTTCAATTAGTATGTGTTGGCGGCCGTAGACATGCAAATTGCAATTACGAATTCACTCCCGCATTTCCGAGAGATTTTAATTAATCTTGAAATTTTCTTCGCCCTCTGCGCAATTCAACAAGACTTCATTTTTCGATTTTAATGCAGTAGCGCCCTTCTTAATCTGAGCCGGAATGGGAACTGGCAGGAAATAACAATTCGTTCGCGGCCCTGAAAAATTTTCGCGCTCCGCGCGACAATATGCACCTCCCGGCAACTATTCATAACATTGCCCCTCACGATTTCGGTGCGTACAATAGGCCATTGTGAAAAGTAGATGTCCGGAGTTCACCGGGAATGGATATGGACAGTTTACCATAGGTATTTTGCGTCCAGATCGTTCATTGCGGCTATGCCCTGGAATGCGGCCTTACGCTACATAAGCAATCGAAATGCGGCCAACGTTGCCCACCTCTGTATTAGATGATGTGCTCTTTTTGACATAATGATAAATGCAAGGGGGTCAGGGGGGCGCGAATTTTTTGACCATCTCCAAGGGGGGCGCGTGTCAAAAAAGGTTGAGAACCACTGGCCTAGGCCAAGGTGGGTGTCAGATTCCATAGACTACTCCTTGTCGCTTCGACATCTTCCTGTCTTTTCATTGTATCGGATTTTTGTGGTGTATTGAACTGATAAAATTGCTAATAAACCAATGATGATGATGATGCTAACAACCTTTATAGTTGAAGGTGCTTTCATATTTGCAGTTATTGTTTTACTATCAATCAGCAGCGGTCAAAGCGGTCAGCGCTGCTACTCAAGCAGAATTAGAAGCGACACCGTAAATTAATACTCAATTATAAGTAGAAGTTGCAATTTCGAAGACATATCGAAAGTATACTTCAAGAGGAAGTCGAAAATGAAAGGCACAAAAGTATTAACTACTTGAGCAAGCAGTGTCAAAAAGCAGACTTGATCAGGGGTCGCACAGTAAAAGTGGAAGTATTCTGGAAACATTACCACGTGAATAAGTAGTGCAAGTAGGCAACATTGAAATTAAGTAGGCCTTATACCTCGAAATAGTAGTGGTAATCAGCATATAAATAGTGACCAATAATACAATATTTATTCATCTATTGCAGTGGATCTTAACCTTTTTTCCTGCAGCGCCCCCTTTCGAACATTGCCTGGGTCTGGCATCCCCCAACCCCCGAAAAACAATTGAGGACGAAAGTAAAAACAATGGGTAAGAGTTAGAAGTCCAGTCGGTGTCTTCGGGTTGGGACTTCACGATTGGAAATAGCTTGAATCACACCCGACGACCACTCGACTAATTAACACTATGATAATAGTATGTGCTATATTCAGGGCCGTAACAGCACTTCGTCAGCCCCCCCCAAACGTCGGTCTTGGGCCCCCCATGTGATGATAAAGTCAACTTCTGGGGGCTTTGCCCCCCAGACCCCCCTCCAGCTGTATACTGTTCACCGCTACTTATCTGAGTCGGCTTTTCCCGCCTGAGCGCGCGAAGCGCGAAAATTGCTATAATTCATGACTGAATCGGTCAGTATGTTCGGGAATTGCATATATATTGCCATCAATTTTTATCCTCTCTCTGCTCACGTAATTAGATTTACAGGTAGAGCTGAGTGAGGTGTGTTTGAAAAGGTAGGACCTCTCAATAATTAATAGACATCTTCGGGCGTATACCCGTTGGCAGGAACAAAACAGCACTTCGTCAGGCCCCCAAAATAAACTTGGGTCTTGCGCTTCCATAGGGTGATAAACCTCCACCCAATCACATTATTGTTCGCTTTTGCCACGAAATTGGTCGTACTATGTACCGAGCCAGCGCGAAGCGCGTTAATTGTCGATCATTCATGATAAAATCGGTCAATAAGATCAAGAATTGCATGTATATTGCTATCAATCTCCTGTCCTCTCTGCTCACATAATCAGATTTAACTCCTGTCTGCTGTATCAAAATAGAATCGCCCAGACGTAGGCTACTAAACTAAAAGACGCACACGATTTCAAATTGGTATTTCTTCACTGGCATATAATTTTTCCCTGCGGGATGGTATTTGTCTTGTGAGGTTCAGATTGCCAGCACAGGAACATTCGGCGCCAGTCATTTAGGCGCCTAAACCTAGATGTATTTTGGAGATATAACGAAGTTTTCGGTCAGCATATGGGCAGTCCTTTTCGGCCCAGGTTTTCTAGCTGCCGATCGTACTGGCACACTTCTTCGAGTCGCATGTTACATGGTCTAAAACTTTATACGTCTTGGTGCATCGTGGCGCGGTAATAGCCAACGCCGATATGCCCATTTCTATAAATCTTGCGTATTTTTTCTTGGGGGAAGAGTACCCCAAAATGAAGATAATTGGCAACTTGAAATCGCGCCCGGCGCGAAAAATTTTTGAAAAAGTTGCATAAATTTTGAAAAAATACTCTATAATTTATGCTAATTCGCGAAATAATTTTGTGCCCCCTTCGAGCTCAGGCCCCCCAATTGGGGGGTTTGGGGTGCGGCAGTTACGGTCCTGGCTATATTCGGTATCAAATCACGGTTCCTATAACAATCATCCGGTACGGGCTCATACCCTCCGATCGATTAACTTTTTAACATGAATGTATTTCAAAGAAAGCAACCCATTCTATATAACGTTCAGGGTTGCGGGTCACAACGCTAAACAGTATCATCCTTTATGATACGATGAAGAAATGTACTGAAGATTTAATTTTGTATCTCTCAAATAAAAATTATATTTAGGTTATCATTTTGACCAAAAAGCTCCAAGGCATCTTTAATGTACAAAGGGCTTGCACTCCTAGAAGTGGTACAGTGCCTCTTTCTTCGATTTCGACACGCTAGCTGTTCACTGCGGGATAAAATACCTACTTCGAAACATTCTGTGGAAAATAATACGAGGTAGCGTGATGATAGTGTTTAACGGGGAACTGGCGATCTAGAAGTACGCTCAATGAATTTTATATGAATCATAATAAACCAATGCACACATGAAGATATGTTACAAACACCGGCGGCACATAGGGCCTACTTCGCGACTAGCGCGACGAAAAATTTCGAGATTTGTCAGATTTTGTCAAATGTTAATTGGCAATGAGAACCCACGTATATATAGAACTGTAAAATCATATGTCCCTACTACCCCCTCTACTGCGACGTCATTTTTCTTCAGCGCCCCCATACCGCCCCTGATCGTTTCCGCCTCTTCAAAATCCAAATCGCCTCTTGGGGGGCGCTGGCGACAAGGTTAAGAAACACTGATCTGTTGCATTGTTCTCGGCAATATTACCTACTATGAATGTTATATTCAGATAAATGCGATGTAAAATACGAAAGTCACTGCTTCTTCAGTATTTTTGTCGGAGGCAAAGGAAGCAGAATGAATCAAAATGCTGCGCGACTTGCTTGCGAAAAATATGGTGCGAAGCCTGGAAACATCTACTCCAAGCATCACATGGAAGGAGTATTTCGATATTTGAGACCGCTCATTTCGACTCGCCAAGATGGAGTCACCTTAGCAACGATCAAGACTGGCATGCTATTTGAGCCTACCGTATGTACTTAAGAAAGTTTACACTTCCAAACTCACGCATGACCAATACATATCACCCACATTTATGCGTGCAATGCGGACAATGTGCAATGTGGTTAGTTCGACAATGGAAGTCGTCCGTATTTCACTGCGATTAGGGTTGCTTTTAAAACATGAATCAATTTAAAACAAACATGTTCTAAACGTAGCTCTTCCATAAATCATGTTTTCTATTGTGTTTTTAGCGACGTTTATTCCTATGCAGGAGAAAAATAGCATCCGAAATTACAATACAATGGTTCGCACGAGTGCATTGAATGGAAGGCTCGAATCGGGTACTTGTACTCAAGAAATATGTTCATGTCATATACTGCGTTGAATAGATTAACAACTGCTTGACTTTTGCCAAATTACCGTGAATGTTATCCATAAATGAGTTGTGCAGGTATTTGCAAAATCATCACTCTAGTCAGGTGAATGAAGACACTGTCCAGACGACTCAAGGGACACATGGTATTTATAGGGTTTTTGACCCCGTCTTAAACGGGTCAAAGAATATCTCTGATCAAGACAACATCGTCATGCACAATTTTAAAGGTCGGTGGTCATCATCACCACATCAGAACATCTATTCGGTTCAAGGGATATATATTAGGGTGGAGTGAAAAATGAAAATTTTTGAATTTCAAAAAAGGGTCTTGATATGTGGTGCCAAATAGTAAACAAATAAATTATATCATAATTTTGGGTTCGTACACCCTCTAGTGGTCGTGCAATTTCACCGAACGAGCCAAAAACAGCTAATTTCGCCATATCTGGATCATCACTTACACTAGAAAGTCAGTTTTGGGCTTGAAAGATGCAGAAGCAACATGTTTCTATCTCACTTCCATAGAACTTACTCTTAAAAATGAACAGAAAAAAAGTTACAAGCAAATTTCTCATTTTATAGGTAAAATTAAGCACTGAAGCAGTGGGTAGGATGTCAAAAGCGTGTAGAGATTGATCTTATGACTGAGCAACATACCCTATCAATTAGAACTACTTTTCAAAACTTGCTCAAACAAATGAAACCCCCTACAAGCATAAATAGGGCTCGGGCATCGAATAGAGACTGCTAAAACTGTATTTAAAACAGCGTCCATTGGTAGTGCAGCGTCACGATATCGGTAAGTTTATAACAACGGCCCTCATGAGATTTCTTACCAAAATGCTGTGGTAGGGTTTGTATCATATTTGTGACAAAGCTCCTGAATGAAAGCACAAAAATTGAAAATACACATTCAAAACACAAACATCAATTCTATACTGGAAACAGAAAATTTTTGTAGCAGTATCACATGAGTATCAGTGTTTACGAACATTAAAATCATGTTTAGTATTGAAAGATTTCATCTGCTTTCAAGACTTCAGTTTTTGTCGGATGAAGCTATCTCTACGTTCAAATCCTGAAACATGGGTAGATGCTTCAGTAACCACGTTTTAATGTCTTTCCACTGCCTGGTTGTGGCAAGGATGACTGAGCCTTAATGGTGATGATCTTAGGTTTTCCACCTCGACATCTGACAAGGTGTTGATTGCATGCGTCTGTTCAATATCTTTGTGGTTTAAGTTGACAATTTGGTGGAAAGATTAAGCCTTGATGTTGATAACTGGAATTTGGAAGAAACTGATGCTCAATGTTGCTGTTTTTAGGTTTGGTGTCATTTATATATCTTCCTTCAAATTCGTAATTGGAATTTGGTACCGTGTGGTTGTTCTGCGCATAGCTGTAATCTTGTTAACTGTAAATCTTCGGACGTTTCCCTCTTCGTCACCAAAGCATTCCCAGCAAAACATTTTCTGGATGTTCAAAATGAGCATTTCTTCGTAGCAAAGATAGTGCAAGATAGTGAATTCGGGTATCAGTCAGCTTTGTGACACGGGAAACTATATTGTGGAAACTTTTTTGCACCTTCAACAATGGAATTGTGCATTTCTATTTCAAACCATGACGGAAAATGGACCTCCATGCAGAATTGAGCAAGACAGTTCAGATTTCTCGATGGACGACTCTGTCCCACATAGTACTTTGAAATTTGAGACGCGAGAGTCAACCATATTGAATGAACGATGGGCCCAGCCTCTAAATATTGCAGATCTGGTTCCAATTGACGACTTTGAAGGAGGATATATAAATGAAACCAAACCCTAAAGCAGAAACATTGACACCAGCATCAGATTCTTCCAAATTCCAGTTATCAACATCAAGACTTAATCTTTCAACCAAATTGTCAACTTAAACCTCAAAAATATTGAACAGCCGCCTGCATCGCAATCAAGACCTTGTCTGATCATGAGCTGGGAAACCTATGATCATCACCATTGAGGCTCAGTTATCCTTACCACAACCAGGCAGTGGATAGACATGTGACAGTGGTGACATAAGCATTTGCTCAATGTTTCAGGATTTAAACGTAGAGATGGCCTCATCAGACCAAAACTGCAGTCTTGAAAGCAGATGAAATCTTTCAATACTAAACATCACTTTATTGTTTGTGCACACTGATACTCATGTAATACTGCTACAAAAAAATTCTGTTTCCAGTATAGAATTGATGTTTGTGTTTTGAATGTGTATTTTCAATTTTCGTGCTTTCATTCAGGAGCTTTTTGACAAATATGATACAAACCCTACCACAGCATTTTGGTGAGAAATCTCATTAGGGCCGTTGTTATAAACTTACCGATATCGTGACGCTGCACTACCAATGGACGCTGTTTTAAATACAGTTTTAGCAGTCTCTATTCGATGCCCGAGCCCTGGCTATTTATGCTTGTAGGGGGTTTCATTTGTTTGAGCAAGTTTTGAAAAGTAGTTCTAATTGATAGGGTATGTTGCTCAGTCATAAGATCAATCTCTACACGCTTTTGACATCCTACCCACTGCTTCAGTGCTTAATTTTACCTATAAATGAGAAATTTGCTTGTAACTTTTTTTCTGTTCATTTTTAAGAGTAAGTTCTATGGAAGTGAGATAGAAACATGTTGCTTCTGCATCTTTCAAGCCCAAAACTGACTTTCTAGTGTAAGTGATGATCCAGATATGGCGAAATTAGCTGTTTTTGGCTCGTTCGGTGAAATTGCACGACCACTAGAGGGTGTACGAACCCAAAATTACGATAGAATTTATTTGTTTACTATTTGGCACCACATATCAAGACCCTTTTTTGAAATTCAAAAATTTTCATTTTTCACTCCACCCTAATATATAGGCTATATCTAATATATTCGTTATACTGCTAAACCAGTAGTTCTTAACCTTTTTTGCTGCAAATCCCCTTTTCGAAATTGTCTAGGTCTGGCGCTTTCTCCCATATTTTAAGGACGGTAGTAAAACAAGGGGTAAGAGTTCGAGGTCCGGTCGACCTTTTCGAGTTGGGACTTGACTATTGGAAATAGTTTGAATCGCGCCTGACAAATTACCGCTATAATAATTCTTTATGCTATATTCAGGAACAAATCAAGGTTGTTACAACAACCATCGGGTACGGGCTCATATCATCTGGTTCGAGCCCGGTGTACACTTCCCGAATTCACCTCTGCGACTGGTAATACAGGGACGTTATTTATATTTTGTTTTGTTTTGCTGGTTCATATGACTAGTAAATCAACTGGGATGGTGGTAGGGAGCTTTTCTCCCATTGAAAGTAGTACTGCATCCAGTTGTTAACTTCAACACGAATGTATTCCAAACAATGCAACTCATATTATATAACGTTCATGTGAGGTTGCGAGTTTCAACACTAAACAGTATCATCTTTTATTATACGATGAAAAAATATTTTGGATATTTAATTTTGTAGCTCTCAAAAACAAATATATTTAGTTAATCATTAGTGTACAAACGGCTCTCACTCTTAAAAGTGGTTCAGTGCCTCTTTCTTCGATTCCGAGCTCGAAACATTTTGTGGAAAATATCCAAACTAGAGTGACGGGAGTATTTTAACGGGAAATTGGCGATCGAAAAGTACGCCCAATTAAGTTTACATGAATCTTGATAAATCTTTGATAAATTTTTCAGATTCACGAATGAATTCCGTCATTAATATAGTAGCAGTATCACATATTACTATCACATATTGATCCTTTCCCAGTCCATGTGATTAGATTGACCGGTAGAGTGAATGGTTGTGAAACATATGTTTAGTCACGATTTATAAGACTCTGTCAATTTCTCGCGCCCCTATGAGTGCCTCCCGCGCCCCCAAGTCGAGAACAACTGACCTAGATGTTCGCGCAGCATCGTCCGTGATCTTTCCATGCCCCAGTCATCTATTCGCACATTGATTACGACAGGATACGTCCACCTCAAGCCTACTAATACGTTGCCAACTACCATGCTACTTAAACTTCTTAATACTACAACCACTCCATGCTACTGCTAGCGACTACTCATACTTCACGCTACCAAACATAGAGGCATGCTCAGTGCTCACTTACTCACATCCATCTTCAACCACGCTCTCAGCCAACTCCCTCATCAACCAACTAAATACGCAGTCTCCAGCCATACCACGCGCAACATAATGTCTAAACGGCAAATACATAACATTCTGTAAATCCCGGGTTGCCACGCATTGTCGACATATATTTTGCGCGGAAGCGCAACGTAAAATTTTGAGATTTGACAGATTTTGTTGGATTTCAATTTGCAATGAGAACTCAGGGATAAATAGAACTGTTGTTTTTACCACATAACCATATGTCTTTAATGCACCCTCTACTATGCGACGCGATTTTTCTACAGCGCCCCCATACCGCCCCTGAGCCCAGCGCTCTCCATATCGCCCCATGAGCGTTTTCGCCCCTTCAAAATCCAAATCGCTCCTTTAGGAGCGCTGATGACCAGGAAGAAACATGCTGCATGACTTTTCAAAATTATTTAAAGTTTCAACAATTATGGCATAATTATACAACTTTTGAAAAAAAAAATTAAATGGCATTTGTTCAAAACATTATTTAAAACATGTTGATTGTTGACGGTTCAAATGCAACCCTGATTGCGATAAATGTTTATGCCTCTTTTCTGTTGACATTGTCGAAATTACACATACGCAGCAGACTTGGATCAATTGTAATTTGTAATTGAGCTGAATGTTATCAATTACATTTTTTCATGTAATTGTGATTATAATTGTAATTGAAGCATTTCAATTTTGTGTAATTGTAATTGTATTTGTAATTTGATAAAAATTTTGCTCAAGAACAATTTTAATTACATTGTTATGGGAACCTGACAATCACAACATAAAATAATCAATCAATCAATAACACGTCACACCAGTGAAAATCTGGTACGGACAAGGATGACGACGAGGGGCCGCAAGGCCTCAAGGCCTTAGTATACAATCGCCACCTGTAATATTTAGCCTATTTACATCGATGTTCTATGCGTGCGGTGTTATAACTAGATAATTCAGTCATGCTTAACTGTTTCCCATACCTCAGTAGCAACAGAAAACTTTGCGAATTACAATATAGGCTAAACGAGTGGTTTTCAAACCGTTGGGCGTGCTCCCCTTGGGCAGCGTGAAAGCATCTGAAGAGGGGTGCGAAGCTCCGGTAAACTGAAATTTTTTCCACGCTTGGCGCGATTCACCCCCATTTCATAGGTATTGCTCTGTGTGTAGTCCCAATTTCATATTGGAGAATTCTCTCATTAACAGTCATAACCTACCATGCCATCAAACTATCTGTAAGGATTGCTAACATTCTGGTTTCATTGTCTGATATGGCGATAAGGGGGCACGAAATATTTCACTGTCATAAAGGGGAGGGGCGTGTCTAGAAAAGTTAGAGAACCAGTCGGCTAAACTAAATTTTAATGTTTCAAAAATGGATGAACAGCAAATAAACTCTTCTGAAACCTGTGCTGAACCATTTTCTACACCACTGCAAAAATAAATTCAAGTTTCCAACCAAGGCTTCAGCAAACTTGATCACGCATTTGTTGAGATGTTATCCCAATCTTACCCCCAATCTAGGCCAAATTTAATGGGGCCAGAAAATTTCGCACCCAAATGTTAATCAAATGTAATCTAACAGTTTCCGAGCAAGTGGAAATGTAAATGCGAACCGAAATGTTGTAATTCGTAGTTATCAGGAGGTTCTTTCATTTTGCATTTATTTATATTTTGCACATCTTATCGGTATCATGGGCTATCATCCTTATCGCTGACGCCTTACCAATTACATTTCATTGTCCTCACTCAGCTCTGAGTAGCCTAATCGTTTGATTACGTTTCATTGACTGTCATGTACCCTATTCGCTGTTAGTCGCTCAAACTTTTGGTTGTTAACAGTCGCTTGAAACATTTTTTTGTGTTTGTAGTTTTCAGTAGCCTACTCATGATTAGGAATAGTTCGAATACGTTTGAGTTTCTTTTCAATTAAAGGGTATTCTACGTAACATGAATGAAACATGAATAGCTTGAGATTGTTGCTAATTACGTATTTATGGTTGTCAAAGAACACATCTCCACCGAATCAATTACAAGTTTAACAGTAATTGTAATTGTAATTTGATATTTTTCGCATTGAGTAATTGTAATTGTAATTGTAATTGAACTGAATTATTGTAATTGATCCAACTCTGATAAGTATTAGCAATGAATGTCGAGGAAGTAATTATTAATATCTATCACATACAAGGGAAATATTGGGAATGATCGTTAATTATGGGAATATTATGTACAACAAGTCTATTTTCGTGCATACAGTACAGCCACAGTGGTCCGATTCAGCCGGTTTCACGCAACTTACGAAATTTCGCGAGATCAGCGAAACGGTTACCATATCTGGTTACTGTTCATGACCTTTTGTAACAGAACCGGTTAATAATTTATTTGAATCCCACCGCTTGGTTAAACGATATATTCCTAGTCTTAAAACACACCCACAGGCATCGGAACTGTATGTTACTTATTTGTTGTAGAAATGTAGGTAAAATGACTAGGATTGTATAAAATGTATTTTGACGAAAGTATCACTTGATAATTGCCAGCTTTACTAATATAATTTACTTTGACGCCACGAAAGTCGCCGTTCATATAAATAAACTCCAAGTATCCAAATACAGAACAAGCTAGTATATGTTACATGCGCTTTGCTGTATCGATTCGACTTGGTTTGTTATTTTGCAGTCACAAATGGTTTTCTTGTCTGATCATACTCCTGCGCCATACGTGAAATGGATGCAAGGTCAACCGAATACAGCGCCAAGCCATACTGTCATCGTCATCGAGGTATTCCCAGCGGGGAACGGAAATGATGGGATGCGTACCAATACATACAGTGCATCAAATGTCGGTGTTATATGTGAAATCGATATCTGAGATTAATTTTAATAAAGAGAGTAAAATGCATTTGACTTATGAGTATATATCAAGGAGATTTCAGGTAAAGCATTAATTGGTACCAGAAAGAGCCGATGGCGTTATTTCAAAACTGCGTTATGGTGGGAAGTTGGCAAATACCCATATTTTCACCGAAGCATTTACTGTGCAGTGAGTCTTATATTTCGACCCTTCTGCCACATGCAATATTCATCCTCACCATAATAGGCAAAACGCGCAGGAATATCAAGCTTCCGAATGAGTTGATATATTCGATCGTGTTGTTACGAACTTATGCAGTGTGCTGACAAGATCTGGCGTATAAGTCCAATCAAAGTCAAATTATTATTTTTGGCGGAAGTATGGGGGATATATCACACTTAACATTGGTATGTGCTCTACCATTCATAGCTCGAAAAGTATGTTTTAGTACGTTTTAAACAAATCGTCTTTTTTCCTGAAAAACGAATATTTTTCTTCTACTCAAAAGTATTGACCTTCCCACGAAAAATTTTGCAATTCACGCTTGATCGACACCGAAATCTATAATGATACGGAACCAGCAGGGAAGCTTGGGTAGAAAGAATCTCAAGTCTCTACTTCAAATACGTCGCAGTTAAGTATGACACATCTGCGAAATGCATTGAATTAATATTAGGGATGGTGTGAACGCGAGATCCACGTTCGGGTTCTGTATGTGAACCTCATAAATTTGGAGGTTCGCGTTCGCAGAGGAACCTTGCCAGGTTATGCGCTGTGAACCTTTTTCATATATTGCAAATTTTCACGCCATTACAGCATCTTTGATTGAAATTAGGTGCATTTCAACTTCAGACCGTTCCCTATACGGCTCTGGCAGCATGAATAGAAATTCAGCATTAAACGAGCAGGCACCTTGCCAATTTAAATAGAAAATTGTTCATTTGTTGGAAATGTTTGCTTGAAATATTCAGCTTTGGCATCGGATATAACTTGTTTGTAAGGTAAGATCAGGGCCGTAGCAGCACTTCGTCAGCCCCCCCCCCCAAAAAAAAAAAACTTTGGTCTTGGGCCCTCCATAGGGTTATAGACCGAACGTCTGGGGGGCTTTGGCCCCCAGACCCCCTCTGGCGATACACTGTTTACCACTATTCGTCATATTCATTGGGAGTTTCTTTAGTGAATCAGCTTTTGTCGCCAAAGCGCGCCAAGCGCGCAAAATTTCTAGAATTCATGATTTCATCGGTCAGTATGATCAGGATTTGCATACATTGTTATCAATATTTATCTTCTCTCTGCTCACGTAATCAGATTTGCTGGTAGAGCTGAGTGAGGTGTGTTTGAAAAGCTAGGACCACTCAATAATAATTAAACATCTTCGGGCGTATACCCGTTGGCAGGAACGAAACAGCACCTCGTCAGGCCCCCCAAAACGTGGGTCTTGGCCTCTCATAGGGTGATAAAACGCCCCCATCAAGTTGTTCGCGTTTGTCACGAAATCACCTGTACTGTATTCTGAGCCAGCGCAAAGCGCGAAAATTTTCGATAATTTATGATAAAATCGGTCAATCAGATCGGCGATTGCATATATAATATGTTATCAATTTTTTGTCCTCTCTACTCACGTAATTAGATTTACCGGTAGAGCTGAGTGAATTGTCTTGAAAACGGGAGGGCCCGTAAATAATGATTAAACATCTTCGGGCGGGCGGAAACGTTGATATGACTTCGTTACATGACGTTATTTCGTGACTTACAGTCTGCTATATCAAAAATATAGAATCGCCCAGACGTAGGCTTCTAAACTAAGAGACGCACACGATTTCGAATTGGAATTTCTTCACTGGCATAAAATTTTTCCCAGCGGGATGGTATTTGTCTTGTGAGGTTCAGATTGCAAAGACAGGAATATTCGGCGCCAGTCATTTAAGCGCCTGTGGACAATTAAACCTATATGTATTTTGTATATATAGCGAAGTCTTTGGTCTGCATAAGAGCATAGACCTTTCCGGCCAAGCTTTTCTCGCTGCCAATCGTTCTGGCACACTTCTTGGAGTCGCATGTTATATGGCCTAAGCCTTGATTGTATGTCTTGGTGGGTCGTGGCGCGGTAATGGCCCAATACCCAACAATAAAGATAAATGGCTACTTGAATTTGCGCCCTGCGCAAAAATTTTTTGAAGATATTGCCTAAATTTTCAAAAAATACTCTATGATTTATGCTAATTCACGAAATAATTTTGGGCCCCCCATCGAGCTCGACCCCCAATTGGGGGGTTTGGGGTGCGCGGCAGTTACGGTGCTGGGTAAGATTAATAGCATAAATATAGAAACCGGTTTTTCACCCTAATTAATATCAATGTAGGGATAGTCTGACGACTCTAGATTATCTTGTCTAGTTGAAATTAGCAATATGACGTCACATGACGTCATAAGTTCTTGTTCACGTCCGCGTTCACATAGACGTAGACTGTATACTAGGTCGTTTTCGGCTTACCTGTTCATTGCATCACATTGTATCTTGTGTGTCGCATTGTAAATTGTGGGTCTAGAGCGGCTAAAATTAATAGAACTGCTAGTTATACCGATATACCTTCAATAAATCCAGCTAACCCATATTACATAGCAGACCTAAAAATCATCCGTCCTCTACACCAGTGGTTCTCAACCGCCGGTCCGCGACGACATTCCTGCCGGTCCGCGAGGTATATTAAAATTTTATACTTTAATTTTAAGATGCAATGTTGAAGGGTTGTCCTTTGATAAAATAAATAAAACATCTAATTTTAAACTGATTCAAAATTTCGTGAGGTAACATTAGGGCTTGAAACATGTTCGATTTGACTTAAAGTTCAAGACGTTTCATTTGACGACATGCGAGCGACAAATACAGAACAGATACGAGCTCCCTCATCGCAAAACAGCGCAGTTTGATCATTGATTTTCGATTCGTTTATTTTGTGCAGGACCATAACTGGGGCATCCCAAACCGCCCTATTGGAGAGGGGCCGAGCTTGAAAAGGGCCCAAAATTATTTCGCAAATGAACATAAATCATAGTGTTTTATTTGAAATTTTTTCCAACATTTTTCAATTTCTTGTGGGGCTTTGCACGATTTGGTGTCCCTAAATGTCTTGCTTATTAGGTGCCCTTCTCCGAGAAATACGCATGATTTATATGCCTTTCGGCGTCAGCCATTACCACACCACCACGTATCCACACATACTGAAGTTTAGGTTAACATATGGGACTCCGAAATTTGGGCCAAAATTTTGGCCGCGAGAAAACCGCTACAGTCGTGAATGATCGAAAATTTTCGCTATTGTCGCGATAAGCTGCGTAAGCTCTCTGCTTATGCTGAGTAGAATGGATGTGATCACAAGTACAGGTGAAAACATCCATCTAAGTGTAGGGTCTTGGGGCGAAGCCCCCGGAAGTTTGGCTTATCGCCATGTGGGGGCCCCAAGACCAACGTTTTTGGGGGTCGGCTGACGAAGTGCTTTTTCGGCCCGGATTTGCGGATAGCCGCTATAGCTGCTGTAATGCGTTTTCTTGCGGCACGCATGGTATTCGTAGTTGCCAGAGTGGCCTGCGTATGGTGGCAGTGGGCAATCAACAAGGTAGCACGACAAAGTGCTTGGTTCGACTCCGATACGCTTCTTCTCTTGATATAGTCAAAGAGAAGAATATTTTTGGAGTTGGCGTGGCCGTTTAAACCCACGGCCTTCGGCGCGAATGACTGTAAACGACTCTCGGCGGTAGCACGTTTATCTGGACAAGGCAATTTTACCTCGACTCAGCATACTCATGCACTATACCATAAAATCACATGGATGCCATCATGAATATAATTAAATACGATGAAAAGCCTCTAAATGTCACTCGCTAGCAAAAAACGGTTGCATGCTTTACATTTTGGCATCATTTCAATATTGACAGTTCACCGGTCCGCCAGACATTTTTTGAAATTTTACCGGTCCGCGAGGCGAAAAAGGTTGAGAACCACTGCTCTACACTATACGGAAGGATACTGATACGTGCATAAGTCACCTATTACCGAAATTCAACAATTTTTACAGATTACAGTTGTGGCTGGCGGTACGGGATACATTCTAGAATTGTTTAAGTTGAACATTTTCACAATAGAATGTGGGTTCTATTGAGCATCTCCTAATTAAGTGACCACCGGCTGGTTAGCTCAGTGGATTAGAGCGTCGTGCTTATAATTCAGATGTCGCGGGTTCAATCTCCGTACTGGTCACCGCTCTTACCGCGATATCCCGGTCAGCAGCGCGTCAGAATATCTGTAGCTTCGTTGCGACGGGCCTTCCTATTAAATTTTGTAGCTTGAAATATCAAGAAGGTGCTTCCGAACGACAAGATTATATTATTTATTTACGGCTGGCTTGACTTTTGGAACTGACAAAAGAGATTGTCAGTGGCGATCCCGTAAGTTTGTTATCATTTCGCGTACGCCTTTGAAACTATATTTCACACGTAATTGTAATAAATAAAAACTGAAAGCGCAGCGCATCTGTTACCGGCTCTTGTCTTGACAGTTCCGAGACGTCTGGTGTCTGAAATTGACAAAACGCTATGAATTATGAGGTTAGTGTTGGGTGTCGTCTTGATGAACCAGCCTTCGCCATAAACCTCTGGAACGGTTGCGATTAATTGATCGCAAGGGATGCTTGGTGCAAGAATTCGTGGAAATGTACCTGCACCGTGGGGTGGTAGGTAAACTTTAAGATAAGTGTATCAAACATCGCAAGAGTCATCGACGCATTTCCCATATCTTTATACTATATTGTTTATCGGTCAGCACGTAAGCTTTTAAGCACTTGATCAGAAATCTAGCAAACAAGCTCGATCGTGTGTATCCCAGTAGCTACAAAATATGATGGTTGCTATAGACCAGAGTTTGGTGAAATGTAAATTTGTTGACTCGTGCACCGACTGCAAATTTAACCAAACAACAAAATGAATTTCTATTACAGGTTATCTCAAATCTAAAATGAGGGATACAGGAGTGCGGCGTCTTCTTAGATGTAGATAAACTTTATGTTAGATACTTGTACAGGGTGATGCAAAAATAACCTTATTCCAAATTTACCGGATTGCACATGAAATTGCTTGGTTGCGAGAACAAAGCGGCATATTAACTTTGGCTTAATTCCATGTTGTAGAAACAAAGTAATAAGAGTAGGATATTTGGGAATCCATAAAAAATTAAGACATGCTTGTTTGATTTTACTTGCTACTAGGGATGGTGTGAACGTGAGGTTCGCATTCGCGTTCTGTGAGTGAACCTCCGAACTTTAGAGGTTCACGTTCACAAACGGGCCTTGGTAGGTTTTGCACCGTGAACCTTTTCATAAATGACACTTTTCACTTCTTCATGACATCTTAGGTTGAAATTGATTGCATTTCAACATGCGGGCCACTGTATGCATGGCGCTGGCAGCATATAAAAATCAACACTAAAGGAGCATGCACCTTGAAAATCACAAAAATTATACTTGCTTTGTTACAAAAGTTTGTTCGAATATTTATTGACTCTCTACTGTGAGTTTGACCCGCAATCACACAACATCAAGAGCGGAGTGTATAGGTACAGTCAGCGAATGATGCTTATTCAACCAATCAATTAAGTTGATATCGTTGTCTGATGTAAAAAATGTAGCACGCGTACGGGATCAATCTTGATCTCATATGTTTATTGCATCATAAAAACCCAATCCGTGCGATTGGTGCGTTGGCTACTCCCAGAGGTGGTCAGTAACGAAGTACTTCTGCTTTTTGGAAGTACTCAAGTAGTTTTTCTCTACGTCTGGTACTTACTCAAGTAGATCCGATTTTCTCTACTTCTACTTCTACTTCGTAATATTTTGTGATCTACTTACTTAGTTTTCGCCATTTTCAGTTTGTCAAGTAGAAGTAGTTTAATCACCCAATACGAAAGATAGTCTGAGGAATTTCGGGGCTGTTTTCACGAAGTACCAACATTTAATATTCATAAAAGTCAAGTGAAGCCCAGAAATTTTGTTGAGCTTCGCACTCAGTAGTTAAGGGGTGTCAAATATGTGTTCATGAAAGTATCAGTGATAGTGAATATAATTTAGGTACGGGAATGCTCGTTCCGCTCACACCGCATTGTCGCCTATATCAAAATTTCATCACAGTAAATACGGCCCACCATAACGTTTGAGACTACCGTTTCGCAATCTAGCAATTACCTATCATATCGTAATCTAGCAGCCCATTACGTGTCTTGCTAATCTGGTAAATCCAGCTTTTATGACCGTTAAACCGGTTTCAGCAGATCACCTTTGAAGCTTTATGGACAAAAGACATGAAATATATTTTCCGCTTTTTAGAAGTGGTATTTGTATTTTACTTTCAATTGTGAGTATCATACTTTGAGTTCTAATTACTTTCAGTTCTTTTGTCTGCAGAACATACATGTTGAAGCATGAAAGCAAGTGTAGCAATTCCTCTATTTTCCGAAAATAAAACTACACTAAATATAACTTTTATGATCCATAATATTTGTTATTGACGCATACTAATCACGCAAAGTGATGAAACCGTATCCGATAGAGCTTCTAGGTATTGCTCTTCGCCTAAGCTTGGGGCATTATAATATGGGATAGGGCGCCATGCCATGATATTCTCTAAAACGGGGTCTTCTAGTAAACAAAGGGTTGGTATCGCATTTTCATATCAATACTATAATTTGCATCCCATGATGCGAAAGAATGCTTATTCTGTCGAAAATTCACACCTTCTGGGATGCATCAATACGAATCAAGCTCTCTGCACCTTCCGCATAGCTCAATTCGCAGCTTTTGACAGTCCATGCGAACAAATTAAGACTGTTTTCAAAACTACTTACTTACTTGAGTAGATTTAAAGTCAGTCAATTCTACTTCTACTTCAAGTCGTTTTAGGTGGCTTATGGAAGAAGTACTTCTACTCGTACTTGAGTAGATTTTCTCGCCGCTACTTCTACTTCTACTTGAGTAGCTTTCTTGACTACTTTGACCACCTCTGGCTACTCCTGTATAACTTGTTGATGTGATAATATCCGTAGCAAGTATAGAATCCCGTCTTACACTCTGCTCTATATCAACGTAGCAATACTGAGACATCGAATGCATTGTCCGGTCTGGCCTAGACCGTTTAGGTGTAAGCTTATATTCCCTCGCAAGTCCTTGTCGAAATTATTGGCAAAGCGACGGAAGATATTGATTTTATGGGATTATTATATCATTTGAATTTCCTGCAGTTGATACATTTGGTGACGTTTAAACCGTCAATATGTACTGCAGCATTGCGGCATTATGTGGCCCGAGTCGTCGCTAGGTATCGTGTAGGGCTGTAGGCCTACAATGTACATGAGCATTAATATCGGCTATCACTTCACTGAGATGTAGGGTTGGAATTAGCAATATGACGTCACATAACCTCATGAGGTTCACGTTCGCGTTCACGCAGAACCTTTCAAAAAGGTTCGCGTTCACTCGAACCTGAACCTTTCAGAGGCTCACACCACCCCTACTTGCTACTCAATAAAGTTGCTAGCTTTCCTAACTTAACTATGCAAAACAAATTTAGCTCAATTCTAATCCTCTGACGCGGAGTTCGTGTGGTAGAAAATTCGACAAAACTAATATTTATGGTGAGATGTGAAATTACATAATCTGGTTGCCCAAGATTGTTGCGCATTATGTATGGACAGGAAATGTTGCATATTTACAAGTCTTGATCGATATAATTGCCTTGAATCAAGATGTGTTGCCATATATAGTTGAAATGAATTCGACACCAATTCTGTGGAAAGAATTAGATTGTATTAAAATAAATCACGGCAACGTTTCGACTAGCCATTTCACCAAAGAAACAATACAAGTAAAACAGTAACGACGCTTCTACGGGTCAGAATTGTGCCCAATTTGTGCCAAACGAATAATGCATCGTTTCCCATTTCATAGGGGAACCGAGTAAAACTTGAAATAAATATATATTTTCTATTACATCCAAAATTTACAGGTATGCTACAAATTTGCAAGGGAGCATTTTTATATTAGAACAGCTTCTTGGAACACGCGCATCACGCTCGGTGAAAAGCTCACCCTTGACTCATCCGCTCAAGATTGATGCAGAACAATCTGCAATTGGCAAACATTTGTTGGATAATCCCGCTTGTGCGAAAAAAATATCGAGACGAATGATTTCGTGTCGTTGGGAGGGACCGTTCACACTTTCATTTGTGTGCCCGGAGTCGACTTTTATAGAAATACACCAGCCACGGCTGTGTCAACAAAAAGAGTCGTGTACCATGTACAAATAGTACATTGAACGCTCTCGTATTTGAGATTTCACGCTGGTGAAGTCATATTTTATTGTGATACGATGTTCTTTTGAATTCTCTGCTAGCTGCTGACGATTACCCCTGACGAGTGTCAGCCGAAAATATTCGAGTACATTTCAACATGAATATACTATTCAATTTTTATATTCATACATCAGTATTGCTATTTTCATTACCTGATGTTCGTGCCACGTGGGAAAAAAACTTATCCAACTCGTATTCAGCATAGCACGGAAGCTATCATTGCATTACAACCATATATGTATTCCGTAGAAGGCCCAGATTGATTACATGGGGTTGAAGCGAACTCTTCGGTGGTGCGAAGTAGTGTGAATTTGATAAAAAGAGATGTTGATCTCCTGCCATTAGTGAATCATGACCTTCGCAAAAGTCGCAGTCACGCTGACAGCTACGCTTCCCTTATGTGTCGATGAACCAGTCTTCGGGGACAGTGGAAGGGCAATGTTGAACTACATCATCAAGAAACTATAAAACTGGATGATTATCCCTTGGCAATGACGCCATGTGTGAAACAGTGACTACGTTGTCTAGTCATTAGTTAGCTTGTTCTAGGGATGAAATACCCTAAATGCAGTTGAGCTGCTGGATGTGATGACCATTTGACTTTATTTTAGTCATCAGCTTCAGAAATTGTGGGGGTACGCGCAAACGTCCACAAAACTTGTAGAGGTCTGCGATCAAAAAAGTTTAGGAATCTCTGCTTTAATATAACGTCTACCTAATGCATGCAGTGTTTACAAGGACTATCGAAAGAAAATGGTTAACGTATTTTGCACCATGATAAAATATGACCTCATCTGCTTTGCAAGTATTACGATCTGAAGGATATTATACAGATGCTTATAGGCATTACAATTGTAGCCGCCCGACCTTTGACCCGTGCGCGGCAAGACCACTCGGGCATGCAGCAGGAAAAAGGAAGGCTTCTGGTTGAGGGTAACAGTTCGTTACGTATTGGCTGACCTGTGCGTTTGTTGGTTATATATCAATACATCCGTTCCAACCGGTGATCCGTCTGTATCCAGGAAGATCCTGAAAGGAGTAGTCATCCTCCTCTGTTATAAAGTGTTAGATAAGCGAGGGAACGGCTACACAAGCTCTAGCAGAGCTGCGAAGTCGCATACATTCCGAAACAATTCCAATGTTCGTTACCTTCCTAATCGACAGTCGGACTTACGACTCTCGAATGTGTAACTCCAGTTTCTCCAACGACCGACTCTTTCATGCACGGTATAGCAACATTACGTGTTTTGTGCATAACAATAGTATAGTACCGATGGGTATGGTTTGTTCGTATCGACAACCCTATGTTACGGGAGAGAATACTTTTCTTAACACCGGCTACAGCGGAATATGCTATCATTATCTTGAAATTTCGACGTCGATTTCTTGGTAAATTATAGTGGAGATTTTCGGACCGCAAGGTAACCCAAGTCGTGCCCAGTAGAGTCGGACTACACTTGTGATACCCTTATCCCTGAACGCCGCGGACCGCTAGCATCTGACCATCATTTCTGAGGTCAGTCCTGAGGGTGGTATAGCATTACATTGCCCAACGTATCACGTCCATATAGGCATACACTTTAAGTATCGACTCTCGAGCTATACCATTTGTCTCGGACGTGCGCACATTACTGAATATCATGGGAAAGTATTACCGAAAATGTCGTGACGTTGCATACACATCCACTGCTGTCTGTACAATGAATAGAATTTATACGACCTTCTCGATCTGTGCGGTAATATAGTTACTTCATGTACCATTTATAGAATAAATGCTTGACACGCCAGATACTTGAATTCCAAAATAATCAAGGTATATTGGAGTAGGACTACGCTACAATTTCATTTCATTTCATCATTTCATTAAAGTGGTGGCTGGTAATGTTTCACTTTTGTAAAGCACTTGATGGTGAGCATTGTAGAGTTGCCAAGGCTTGTCAGTAGCAGTTATTTAAGGACTTGAATTCTGCCTCCTAATCCATATCTTTGGATTGATTACAAAAGGAAATTAATTGATCGCACGAGAGGAATGTCATGTTCCATGCGCTGTTGGGTGGTAAGTAAACAGAGACATCATGAGTATCCAATAAACGACGGTATAGTCAATGTACAACGCTCTAAGGACGAGTAATAATAATAGAGGCAACATATATGAAAAACAAATAAAACTTTTCGGTATGATGACAAACCCAACAAGCAAGTTTCAACTTGTGCTGCCAATCCCCGCCATATGGGTAAACATCTCAACATAGCTTAAAAATACTATGCCTGAGACAGCAAGCGTTTTTAAATTAACTCAATTAAGGCATTCCGACACATGTGTCGAATGGAACTTGACCATTAGACGAAACCAAACCCGTTTAGACACATCCTGTCTGCTCATTGTGCACATTATGTGTTGTGAGATGAAAGGATTTATATACTTACGAAACTGGTTTTAGTTCTGGTTTAGAAGCTAAAACGGACCATGACGAGTCCGTCATAAGTCACGATCAGTATTCCACGACAGGTCCTATGACTGGTGAATAAATGAGTGAGGTAGTGAAAACCTCCTTTCCAAGCAAAGTAAATTGCAATATACACAGTATATGTAAATTTTATTCCGATCTGGAATACAAGCTGATACAGTACACGGATCCATGCGTTCGCAAAGGAATTCAGGTTGAAGAATATATTTATCCGGTTCAAATATCAATGGTTGGGCTTCATTAACCTTGTGCACCGCCCGCAAGTATACCTCTTATAATAGTGGTATTTGGAAAAACGAGAAAACTATTAGCGCCCGCCGTTGCTATTCCACATCCTCACTGAAAAACGTGGTCATTATACGCAGTCTATATGTTCGAGTTGCATTACACCACTAAACTGTCTACGGTTTGGGCTACTTCCTCACTACAGTTTATTAATCAACGTTACTTACTTTTACACTTTGGATTTTGAGAAGTATAAAGTAATATTGAGAATATTATTGTAGATTTTGCAGAACATTTACACGTCTAAATATAAGAACAGTAATTGCGTAAAATTTAAAGCGTCACTTTCTACAACAGAGGTCTCAAACACGCGGCCCGCGGGCCGCATGCGGCCCTCGAGAACATTTTGTGCGGCCCGCGAAGGCATTTTTCAATTTCAAGTATTCGACAATATATTCTAGTGTCATATATCTTTTTTTATATTTAAGAACTTAAAGTTCACTCTAAAACTACTACAAAAACCTGAAATCTAAACAAACTTCACTATCACATCGCTTCCTAAAATCTACCATGCAGTGCAAGATCGCTATTTCGTCACATTTCAGGTTCATGATGACAAAACATGAACCGTTGATGATTCGTGACTGAAAATTGTGATTTTGTTTGGTGCGACCTTTCGTCAAATTACTCGATGTTGCATTGACTGAGTGATAAACTAAAAATGACTCGAGTTGAGTAGGGTCGAACGTTAAAATCAGAGAAGGACTTGCCTCTCGGAATAGTGATTTGGCAATCCTACGGACGGAAAAATCTAGGAAGCTGTCGTGGGGAATAGTAATATATCAAAAGCCCGTAGCTTGGGCTGCGTAGGATATATATAATACTTGCATTGCGTAGGGTATATATAATATAGAAATCTAATCAGATATGCATGGAAACCATTATTGGCATTCTGTGGCCCCCGTGACGTATATTTGGTTACATCCTGGATGTTGTTTGTTCTCTCTGTCCATGTTATTATCGGTGGCGAGTAAGGTAGTGGTACGCTCCACAGCTGTAACACCAATGGATTCTTCCGCGATTAGTCATTTCTATTCCAAGGGTTCTTAACCAGGGCTCCGTATCCCCTTCGTGGTACAAAGCACCATAGGGGGTACCAGATGCATTGTGGAAATTGGCCTATAAGCTGTGGAATATTTTCTGGGCTGGAAGATATTCTTCGCGCTATGCGCAGTTTTATGTGAATGGACTTTCTGATTTTTAATAGGTGACATCAGAAATTGTGCAGAAAATCGACAGGGGTCACTGGAAATCTAATTTAAAGTACAACGGTTAAGAAACAATGCTATCACTATGGAACAGTAATGATTATATCAAGTTGTTATTGATCTGTTCCAATCGAAGAAAACTTAACGCTGGCTTAATTTGACTTTGGCAATGAGAGTAACAATAGCCTATACTTATCACCAGTATTATATCAGAAACCCCGATTAGGCTTCACTGCTCACATGCTCTGATATCAGATCAAACTTTAGTGAATTATAAAATATTCTACATAAAGCTGTGGCATTTCAAAGGTCCAATAGCTGCAATATTACAACCCGACAGCTTTTACGATATCATCATCACCATGCGTCCTCTCGCATGATGTATAAATTCATTATTTCTAACAAATTATGCCTGGCACAAAAACTATTTTATTCAAATATTTGAAAATGTGATTTGTTCGTGCCAAGCGTGAATAGTATAATAGTAAATTACATTTACTCGGTGGTTGTGGAATGTCTGTCTGCAAGGTGCCGTTAAATAAGGCCTAGTTGGATATTATAGATTGAATATCCCTATTTATTGATGCTGCGGCCCGCGGGTCATCACAAATTAGGAAATTGGCCCGCGAGCACATTTGAGTTTGAGACCTCTGTTCTACAATATGGGGACGCTGGACTCAGGGGCGGTAGGGTGCGCTGAAGAATAATGGGGTCGCAATAGATGGTGTTGTAGGGACATAGGATTATTTAGTAGAACTACAGTTCTACATATCTCAGAGCTCTCATTGCAAATTTCCATTCGTCAAAATCTGCCAAATCTCGAAATTAGTCGTCGCACCCGAGCGAGACATTTGCCGACGATATTTGCAACATATTTCCATGAATGCAGTGGTCTATGTAAAATGAACTACTCGTAGTTTTAGATTCCCCGTGGAAACACTCCGTCACGCTAGCTCGGTTTGTTGTTTCACTAAATGTTTCGAACTATAGGTATTGTATTCTGCAGCGCACGGCCTGTCGAAATCGAAAAGGCACTGTACCACTCGTGAGAGTGAGAGCCGTTTGGACATTTAAGATGCTTTGAACCTTTTTCGCCACAATGAATAACTAAATATACTTGTATTTGAGAGCTACAAAATTAAATCACCAGAATATTTCGTCATCGCATCACATAGTATGATACTGTTCACTGTTGAGACCCACAACCTCACATGAACGTTGCATAATATAGGTTACCAGATTTGGAATATATTTATGTTAAGACTAATAACTGGTTGCATTACTAAATTCAACGAGAGCAAAGATCGCTATCACATTCTCAGTGGATTTACTAATCACACGAAACAATAACACAAAACCCAATACAATTAACTTCCCCGTAATGCCAATCCCAGAGGTTGATTCGAAATGTGCACGTCGGGATCGAACCAGGAGGTATGAGCCCGTACCCGATGGTTGTTTTACCAACCTTGATTTGATCCCGAATACAGCACATACAATTTACTATATCGTTAATTAGTCGGGGCGCTGGAGGAAAAAAAGGTTAATAACCACTACTCTATATCAATGCACAATGTAAACGCTAAGCCGATTGATCTACAGTGAAACGTGTTATCCGCCTGTTTCTTGTTTAAACTAATCCAAAATTGTCTTTCCTGAATAAAAATACTGTGTGAATTGCGCAGGTTATAAAAGAGCATTGATTCATAAGATACGATCAGTGAATCGTGATTGTTGGATAAGAAGTAGACTAATCTGTATTGGGAATTTACATGAGATGAGAAAATTATGCATATATGAAGGCTACTTACGAGGTTAGCCTAATTTAAGAAATCACCTCCTTCAAATATGACTTATGTGGTGCTACAAATATACCCAAAATGGATGATGATGAACCTAAGGAGCTTGGACAGCGAATCGCATATTAGGGCTCATTGGATAGGATAACTCGGGTTTATCTGTAATTTTCAAATTACAGTTTGTTCAATCGCTTGTTTGCGAAATAATTGTATGGCGGCAACATCGATGATCTGGGGCAGAGGTCTCAAACACGCGGCCCGCCAGAGGATTTAGTGCGGCCCGCGACGACATTTTTGATTTTTATTAATTTGACAATATATAAGTGTCACATATTTATTTCGGGTTATAAAGTGTAAATTCCCTCTAAAATTGCTCTGAAAACCTGTAACTATTCATCAAACTTTACTATCACATCAATTGCAAACGCTACCATGCAGTGGAAGATTCAGTATTTCGCCACATTTTCACTTCATGATGATAAAACCTGACCCTTAGACGATTCGTGACTGAAATTTGTCGCATTCTTCTTCTATACTATCTTCTTTACTTTCATTCAGTGTGCATGCCTCCTCTTTACATCGCCTAGGCCAAGGTGGGTGTCAGATTCCATAGACTACTCCTTGTCGCTTCGACATCTTCCTGTCTTTTCATTGTATCACATTTTTGTGGTGTATTGAACTGATAAAATTGCTAATAAACCAATGATGATGATGATGATGATGGATTTGGACGCGACCTTTCTTAAAATTACTCGAACTCGGGCTGACTCGACGGAAAAATGAAAATGACTCGAGTGGACTCGGAGTGACTCGGAATGCCGTGAGTTTGTTAGAGCCATGAACGCAACAAACTAATCGCGTGTCATGGGAATAAATAAATCAGAATGTCGCAGTTTGGTATTTCGCTTACTAAGCAAATAGTCATGGCAACCAGTGGCAATCTATTAGTTACATCTTAAGTCGCTTAGTCGCTGAACCGTGTTATTAAGGTTACTTCAAGGTACCGAGTAGCCTACAGTAGTGTTACGCTCCAACGATGGCTCGTTCGGCGTTCCGACATTTCTATTGCTAGGACGCATTCATTAATATATTGATTCTATATTTATATATTTTACGCTCCTATTTTCGGAAATATTTGACCATGAGATTAATAGCCTACTTATCTGGAGTATACCCGAATCTTGGATTGGAATTACACTGCCCAACCCAAAAATGTTGTGATATTAGATCAGTCTCTATTATCACTCTGTTAAATTCGAAATATCAAAAGGCGATAACTTTAATGATGACATCATACATTCGTCCGCTCATATTGTGTCTATATTTTATAATTAATATATACCAAGTACAACAAGAATTCTATTCAAATAGTTATAAATGTGATGATATTTTTTCTGCCAGGCCTAAATTCAGGGTTGTAACCAAGTCACAAGGCTCCGAGTCACAAGTCAATCTCACTGTTATATTTTTGACTCGAGTCAAGTCGAGTCATTTTCAATTCCCACCGAGTCAAGTCCGAGTCCAAGTCATCGAACAGACGATCGAGTCCGAGTCATGGTATTATGACTCGAGTCCGAGTCCAAGTCATTGTGTTGACTGCTCAGTTCCAGTTAAAGTCTTCCTAAAGCCACTTTTTTAACTCTGTTTGGTGATATTGAATGGTTCGCATTTATAATATATCAATTTTCCTTACTTTTAGCAGTTTCTGGTCGCATTTTCAAGCACCAGTACCAACAAACGAAATCCCAATAATGTGTTAGCTTCGAAATTACAATGAAATGTCGGTCTTGGCCGTCTGAATCTCGAGTCAATGACTTGCTTCGAGTCATGCGCAATGACTCGAGTCCAAGTCGAGTCAATACACAGATTGACTCGAGTCGAGTCGAGTCATTTCCGTATTTTGAGAAAATGACTCGAGTCGAGTCGAGTCATCCGAAAATCGTGACTCGAGTCTGACTCGAGTCATTACAACTCTGCCTAAATTGATACAAGAGTAAATCACATTTTGACGATGTGTGCTTATTGTCAGCCTGCTGGATCGGCTCACGTTCAATAGGACAATTCCAACCCGTCAAATAAGGCCTACTTGGAAAGACATATAATACCCCTATATATGCTGCGGCCCGCGGCGTCGTCAAAACTGGAAAACTGGCCCGCGAGGACATTTGAGTTTGAGACCTCTGATCTAGGGACTGTGAGATGGCCAATTCTACACCAGGGTCGATAGACATTTCAGCGACATAAGTCAACTAGTTTAATCAACTAGTTTTTGCACTAGTTTAATCAACTAGTTTTTGCAGAGAGAACTTACTGACACTGATTGTCTATTTCATACGAGCCCCATACGACGTATGTTACGCTAACATTAAGAATGTGTGTGGATTGTGTCATGAACGGTTGAAGAAACTTAGATTGAGTTAGATTGAGAAGTAATGAGAATTCTTGGGACAGTCTCTTTTAACACCCAGAATAATACATTCATGAATGCATATTTTCTGTACCACCATCATTGCAGCCTGTTTCTATGTATTTTAATTGGATGAAAATAAACACACTCTCTCCCTCTTATTCATTTGCAAAAAACGTTAGTTCTTTGATGCTCATCTTACAGGCCCATATTTAAATATTTGTGCGTGGTCTCTAAAGTAAGATAATGTCCTCGCGACATTTGTCTGACAATTATTACAAAACACTAAATGTATTGCGTCATAATAAAATATGATCAATTTGAAGGCGAAGGCAGTGAAATTGGACCAGGCAGTTTCTGAGAAAATGTAATGTAGCCCATCTATTTAAATGAAAACTTGGATTTGACAAGAAAGCTAACTGTAATAACCTGCATATCTTTTATTAACGTTGTAATGATTACGAACTGAAACAATTACCCAGCTGATTCCATTTTGGAACTATTCAAATTCATCACTTCTAAAGCGGTTCGTAGATCATGCACGCGCTTCTCTTTGTCTTGCTCTATGCAACGCTATGTCCATATGTGACATACGCTTTTCCATGTGCGAATCAGACTAAGAGAATACAAGAACTCCAAGAGAAATTTACGGATATGAACTACAGAATGCTAAGATACCATCGTGAGTTGATCAATTCTAACTGCATTATCTTTTGATGCGGGATCGTATAAGATCCCGATTTATGCATAATAAAATATCCTAGTTATTTTGAAATAGCCTACCACTTGTCTTCGATCATTCATCGCTAGAATGACGAAGTGTTATAGTAGTAGTGTTATTCTTGAGTTACCTTTCCGTCCTTACGACGTTTTATTTTCTGGCTGGTGCATAAGTATACAATATGTTTCCATTTATACCTGCTAGTTTTTGTTGCAATTCGCAATCAATGTAATCATTGATTTCAATTGAGAATAAATCCAGCATCATGAAAATATGTGGCGTGTAGTAATTCATCATTCAGAACATATACTGTCTACTGTTATATTCAGATAAATGCGACGTTAAATACGAAAATCACTGCTTCTTCAGTATTTTTGTCGGAGGCAAAGGAAGTAGAATGAATCAAAATGCAGCGCGACTTGCTTGCGAAAAGTATGGTGCGAAGCCTGGAAACATCTACTCTAAGCATCACATGGAAGAGGTCTTTCAATATATGAGACCGCTCATTTCGACTCGCCAAGATGGATCTATATACATGACGATAAAGACTGGCATGATATTTGATCCCAAGGTATGCATGCAGACTATAGATTTTATAGAACATATTGCGTATACCTATGACCCGTGTATGCGATGTGCTTATACCGTTCGCCAACCTATTTCTATGCCGCAATTCTATATAACTTCTCAAACAGCTTATATATACTATAACTGTGGGTTTATTTCTTGTGTCGATATAACTTGGATTATTATTTTTCAGTTACGCATGGTTTTCCTTTCTGATCATTCACCTGCGCCATATGTGAAATGGGCCCCTGGTCAACCAAACACAGGGTCGAGTCATTCTGTCATCAGCATTAACGTGTTTCCAGCAGGCGACGGAAGAAACGGAATGCTTAGCAATACATACGGTGCGTCGAACGTCGGTGTTATATGCGAAATTGACATTTGAAATTGATACATCGCTTCAATAAAAAACAAACGCAAAATGCAATTGACCTCCTAGAGTATAGTAATTGAGGAGATTCGAGGACCACCCCTGTTGCCTGGAAGGTTGTACGTCCATTACGAGGAAAAAGACTTGACTTATCGGTCACATGTGGACGATGAGAGCTCCTG
Organism: Botryllus schlosseri; assembly: GCF_051294905.1. Taxonomy (NCBI): domain Eukaryota; kingdom Metazoa; phylum Chordata; class Ascidiacea; order Stolidobranchia; family Styelidae; genus Botryllus; species Botryllus schlosseri. The sequence goes on from NC_137249.1 coordinate 19,915,142, forward strand.
AACATGTTCTCGCCAACCTTTAATTTCTGTAAGCGTTAGTTTCAAACCAGAAAGCAAGTCTGCATTTTCACTCCGCTAACTCTGAATTTCATATATACGACACTTTTATGCGTCCCGGGATGTACAGGAAAATATCATAGTCTTCACCGTAATTTGCGCACATGATACGTTTTAGCATACTTTTCCTATTCCCACGCCGCTAAAGAGAATGTCTGCCTTCATGTTTAGTCCGCGTTGCGATTTATTTGTCAGTCAAGTCAACAGAAGATTGCAGACAGATCAGACCCGGTGACATGAAACGCGCTACTGAAAATTCATGATTTACGAAGAACACATGGATTGCATAGGCCAGTCGTTTCCAACCTTTTTGACCTCGCGGGACCATCTGAAAAATAACTCGTGACGTCACAGGATATCGAGTTCCTTGAGAGGCAAGTAGCGCAGCGCTACTTTGCAGCGCTGCAACATCAACTGGTTGCGGGTCCGATTCGATTCCAGAATACCTTCGTAAGTTTTGGAGATCTATACACGTTCCTCCTCTCCATCCGTTCTGCGTAAGCGGTGGAAACGCGTGGAACGAAATTGGATCGTGCTATAAACTCAGGAATAAAAATACACAGTAGGCCGACATTAGTTTAGTCTAGAATGGCCATAGATGTCGGAATTACATAAACCCTAAATAAACTAGTACCTCGAATGTAAGATTTGCGAGGATGATGCCTAAATACAGAACAAGGGTAATCAACCTATGCCTACGTCATGTTCATGCTCAGCCAGTGGTTCTGATGCTGGTGACTAGAAAAAAGACTATCACTTTCGTCCAGATATCCAACATCACGGTCCAATTATTCCAGGTGATGATGTTTAGTATGGTTTATATAGTTATCACCTTCCCACATGCTACTATATATGTCGACGAGTTGATGTTATACTGCCGTTGATATTGGGGTCTACCAGTTTCATTCTTTGATGTAGTATCTTACGATACCGCGCTGTTGATTTGAGATTATCCTCCCCTACGTCGCTGTGATCACATCCAATGTTCCTTCTAATTTTTCACGAGTCTGCGTGCACTCACAAACTCACAGAGTGGTCCCTTGGACAACAGTCCGTACCGACTAAAAAGGTCATCACTCAGGATTTTTTTGTGCGCAAGGACCGTGTCAGCACTGCGCAATTGCACGGCGCAGCTTAGAGGGAACATTGATCATATCATCCTTACATAAAAAAGCTCAGAGAATATTAGACCAAGGGCTAATTTATGGAAGAGAGTGAGAAGAGCGATAGAGCCTAAACAAAGATATCAAGATCGAGCACCGTTACATCGGGAATTAGGCTGCGCTGGATGCAAGATTGAGAGACTATACCTGGTAATTTTAGCATCCTCCTATATGTTCGTTATATCGCATTGCTTCATCGTGTGTCTTGAGCTGATAAAAATATTAGAACCGCCGATTAAATGAAGCCATACTCTAAATTTTGATTCCTTAACGTTTGTTATACAACGACCTCGTTTACAAGATTTTCTCGCGGCACCCCTGGACAGCCCAACTAGTACACCACTATTCCGCGGCACGTCGGTTGAGAACATCTGGCTGGGCGAACTGAGAACTGGCATAGGCGAACATCTTAATGTTTTTTCAAACTTCATTTTAACACAATTAACTAGTACTCAATTATTGTAAATTGCATATTCAGATTCGAAATTAACCCGGATATTCTCGGTTGTCACTCTTCAGGGGCAATCGCCAGAAATGCAGTGATTCTTAACCGTCGTTACGCTAATCTGCAAGGCTTCCGTGAACCCCAAATGCTCGCTAGGGTACGAAAACAAAATGCTACCTCAATACACATGTTGTTGTTGATGGTTGTGGTATTCATGGTGTCTAGACTGTCTACTACTATAGTCATTTACACCAGCTCCATTTTCTTCGTTTTTATTCCGTAGCTGCCGATTTGTCGCACGGCACACTTCTAGGCTTTCATATAAGACACCGCTTACTACACGGACTTCTAGAGTCGACATCGGTCGACTCTAACATAGGGTTACCACATTTTGGAAATGAGAAAAGGGGACACTTTTTCACAATTTTCAGAGTTACAATGCTGGAGTAAAATCCGGCAAATTTGGTAAATATTTCCCTACTTTGTAGTCGGTTGACTAAGTAATAACAAAGGTCGTCTTTCTCGACTCCCGAAATATCCGCCGTACTGATTTTCTATATCTCAGTCGAATTTTCACCTATATTTAACCAAATTTTCAGAAAATAGGACAAATCCTCTCAAAAGAGAACCAATGGCAACCCCACTCTTTTCCGAAACCCATTGTTGCAGCTGTGGATAATACCACTACGCTATCTCGCCACAGTACACGTCTAACTAAACTATACACATCTAATGTAGTACTATAGATAGATGACAACAAAATGCTGCAACAAAGTGCAAGAACAAATGATTTATACACACTAATCGAAAACCGTATGAATAGCCTATTTATTGCAAGTTATTTTAACTTATAAGGAAAAGGAGGATAAAACTTTCCACTGAATATGCGGTTTAGCGTTGACGTGTTGTAATTGTATATCATGTCACGGACCCGTATGGAAAAGACGTTTTCGTTATGGTGTGTCCTGAAGAATGAAAGTATGCAGTATCCCAGTTATTTCACTTTCAAGCAGTGCGTTATGCCTAGATCTAAGATATCTTCTACCGCAATCATATGCTAGCCTATAGAGACAGAGCTGCGGTTTCAGTGATGGTACTCACTGAAGTGAAAGTAGCACCACTACATACTCCGATGCAGCTCCTACTCACAGAGCTCCTTATCTTCCTAACCGACACAATCTCGACTTACGAGTAAGGATATGAAGCATTGACTCCGACTTGTGCTCCCGAACTCCTCATGGACGAAATTGTGACATTATGTGCCATATGTAGCCTATATAAAAATACTGGCGCCGATGCCTTCTGGTTTGTCTGAAATTTTATTAGTCTGTTGCCGGAGAAATATTTTGAAATACCTAAAGCTAATTGGTGGTAAATTATAATGGGGGTGATCGTACCTCACGGGGCCTTACTTCGTACTGGGTATTAATGAGCTACAATAGAAACAACCCCTATACCAAACGTTAATTGATAACAGTCAACCATCATTTGTGAGGTCCGTTATGAGGGTAGGACAAGATCACATTGTTTCAAATGTTAGGTCCTAATCGGTATATACGTTCAGTCTCGACTCTCGGGCTATAAAGCATTTGTAGCGCGCGTGCGCATTTCTGCTGTTCGTGAGGAAACGATCACGAACAACGTGTCGTGATCATCAACGTCTGTCCAATCGTTTTGATATCCAGGAAATATTAGAAGGTGAATAAATTATCGATTTGTGCGGTTGTGATTGGTATTCTGCAATGATACCAAGTATTGATTCGGTTAGTTCAAGTAACAGTTGCGGAGTAAAGGCTTGGCAGACCCGATACTTGAATCCCAATAAACTCAAAGTACATGTTAGTATAGGCCTACGTTATATTCTATTTCAGTTTAAAGTGGCAATGCTTAGAAAGCACTGACGGGTATGAAGAGCATCGTAGAATTTCCGAGGCTTATTAGCGACTGTTATTTACCGACTTGAATTCTGCCTCTAAACCCAAGCTCTTGTATTCGCAACCAAAGAAAATAATATTGACGACAGGGATTCAATATCATGTTTGTTAAGACAATGGGTGCGATAAGGCTTGCGCCGTTGGGTGGAAAGTAAATATAGACATCATGACTTACTAAAAGATAATAGAGCAGTCAATGTAGGCCTACAATGCTTCACTGATGAATATTGATATTTGAGATAATATTCAGGCAAAGCTACTTGCACTTGGGAACACGAATGGAAACCGGATTTAACAAGTTTTAACTTGTGTTCGCGTCCCGGTATCTCAGTATAGCCCCAAAATACTATATCTGCGATAACAGGTGTTTCGTTTGACTAGATGAAGTCAGTCCAATGCCTGCAGAGACTGGAAGTTTACTGTTTCACAAATCCAAACCATTTGCTCACTATCCTATTTGCTTAATGTATCGCATTGTGCATTGTGTCATGAACTGATTAACGGACTTACGAAAGTGGTTTGGATTGGGGTGTGGCAGCTGAACCGGACAATGACAATTTGCGTCACAATTTAATTAGCAGTAATGCATGAGAAATCGTAAGCCCGAAGAATAATACATCAAAGTGAAGACATCATTTCCAAACAAATGAACCTGCAATATATCTATATACATTAATAAATTGATTGTGCTCTTGAATGCAATTTCATATACGACCCAACACGCGCATGAATGAATTCCAATTAGCGAACCTGTCATTCAGTTTAAATATGATTGATTGGGCCTCAGGATTTTTGGGCCCCGAGAACAACCCTTACACAAATCCTTCATGAAAAACGAGTAAACTATTCTAACCTATTTACGGTGTTCTACTACTCAACGTTAAGCGTCGGCCATTGCTAACAGAGGCGTACTCAGGCAGGTGATGCACCCTTTTTATTTAGAAAGTAGTAGCCACCTTTGACGAACTGCTAAATGTAGGCTATGCTACCACGCGGTCTATCATACTAATCTACAAAATCCATGCTTAATTACTTTTATATATTCTTTATTAACTTCCACTTGAAGTAGAGTTGACATCTCATGGAAATCATCACTTGTTACTTGTGATTGAGTAGAAATTTGCGGCGTGACTGCTGTACCTCTGGCTGTAGGCCGGTATCTATAATTGCAGCAGGTGACGTGTTTAATCTCCGACTATTGCACTGTCCAAAGGTGAAATATTTATCGGCATAACTTGTATAATATATAATTTGTTTTCTGGTATATGCACACAACAAACACTGACTTTTTACAGTGCCGAGTTACAATATACAAATAGACCATGTCAACGATATTATGCTAGATTCAGCGTAATGTTTTATGATCCTGCTTCTGATTTGAATGGATCGCAAAATTGCATTTTCGGAAAAAAGAGGTTTGAAATACCTAGTAGGGATGGCACGAACCACTGAAAAGGCTCAGATTCGCGTGAATGCGAACCTTTTTGAAAGGTTCTGTGTGAACGCGAACGTGGGCCTATGACGCCACGTGACGTCATTGTTTCTGTGCGGCAGTCTGAATCCCGCGCCGTCGATTATAACCACAGAAGCCCCTCTAACGGGTTATCTAATGATGCTAATCGTCGCATTCCATGACTTTAATAACCCAATAGTACGCTCTCGGAATTAAGTGTTAATGCCAGCCACGTGCTCCTAATGGTGACTAGAAACTAGGGATGGTGTGAACGTGAGGTTCACGTTCGCGTTCTGTGTGTGAACCTCGGAAATTTAAAGGTTCACGTTCACAAATGAACCTTGGTAGGTTCTGCACTGTGATCCTTTTTCATATATTACTATTGTCGCGTCATTGCAGCATCTTTGATTGGAATTTATTGCATTTCAACTGCAGGCGACGCTATGCATGTCGCTAGAAGCATAAAAAATCAACACTAAACGAGCATGCACCTCTACAATCTCAAAAATTATACCTGCTTTCTCACAAAAGTTTGCTCGAAATATCCAGCTTTTTTTTTGTGAAATACGCTTCATGTAGGTAGTCAGCGAATGATGCTTATTCAACTGTTGAATGAAATTGATATCGTTATCTGATGTTAAAAATATGGCATGTGGGTACGGTGTCCATCTCGATTTCAAATGTTCATTTTATCTTAAAAACCAAATCCGTTCGATTTGGCTGATGTCTACTGCTGTATAACTTGTTTTAATGGGGCAAAATACGTTTCACACTCTGCTCAATATCAACGTATAGCAACGCTGAGACGCCGAATACATTGTCCGGTCTGGCCTAGACCGCTAAGGCGTAAAGCTTATAGTCCCTTGCAAGTCCTCGTCGAAATTGTTGGCAAAGCGACGGAAGATATTGATGTTATCGAATTATTATAATATTGATTGCTTCAGTTGATACATTTGGTGACGTTTAAAAAGTCAGTATGTACTTCAAGATTGTGGCATTGTGTGCATGGCCGGAATCGTCACTAGGTATCGTGTAGCGACTGTGGCCTAGCGTTGAGACCCCGGGAAATCCCGATCCCGGGATCCCGGGATTTGAAGCAATCCCGATCCCGGGATTGGTCCTGATGAAATCCCGGGATTTGTGAACAGCATCCACCAAGGCTTATGTAGCGCCATATCTCTTATTTTGGTAATAAAGCAGTGTCACAAACTCGGCTGATTGTCTAGAACAGTGGCCACAAACATGCGGCCCGCCAAAACTGTTTTTGCGGCCCACGTCGGCGTTTTGACTTTTCAAGCATTCGACAATATTAAACTCGAAAATTTCAGATTTCGGATTTGAGACCTTGAAATTTCATTCTGAATCCATTCCAATAACCTGAATCGCTATCACACATCAAACGTCCACTATCTGCTAAATTATAATGCGACAGCTTTTACGATGACTCGATGCATTTGTCGTCTCGCATGGTTTCTAACTGTCTATATAACTCCTTATGTCGCCAAATTATGCCAAGCACAACAATATTTTTAAAAACATTGAAAAATATGACTTTTTCGTGGCAACCGTGAATATTACAATAGTGTATTACATTTTCGCAATGTGTATGGAATGCCAATCTGCAAGGTCCGACAAAAAGCGTACTGGGAAATACATATTATACCCCTATTTGATGCTGCTGCCCGCCGCGTCATCAAAAACTACGAAATTGGCCCGCGAGCAAATTGGAGTTTGGAACCCCTGATCTAAACGATGATACTCTTGATGCTCATATGATTTGCGTCAATTCAATATCACAAGGACTAAATGTTATTTGTAAAACTTGTTTGTGTATTTTACTACTTTTCTAATCCCGGGGAATCCCGCGATTGAGGAGCAAAAATCCCGGGAAATCCTGATCCCGGGATTTCAAATTTGATCCCGAAGTCCCAACCCTAGTAGCCTACATTAATACATATCACATCACTGATTGAAATGTAGGGTTAGAGCCAGCAATCTGACGTCACGTGACGTCACGAGGTTCACGTTCGCGTTCACACATAGAACCTTTCAAGAAGGTTCGCGTTCACACGAACCTGAACCTTTCGGGGGTTCACACCATCCCTAGAAACCACAACACCGCTGTCTGGTAGTTAAAATGTGGCCTTCGAACACACTCGACATTAGCTGTCTTGAGGGGTTATTAAATGGACAAATTTCTTTATGAAAATCTCAACATTTGCCAGAAGTCTGCCGGATAATACTCATATTTTCCAATCTCGCTTTCTCATGGAATTGTTTCGCGGGCCGATTTGTTTACGAAAATCTCAACATTCGCCAGAAGTCTGCCGGATAATACTCGCCTTTTTCAATCTCGCTTTCTTATGGAATTGCTTCGCGGGCCGGATGAAACCATTTGCGGACCGGATGCGGGCCGTGGGCCGTATGTTCGACACCCACTCTTTATATCAATTTCATTGGTTTATTAGTTGAATGAGAATCATTCGTGGAATACCTACAATGCTACATGTAGTGCATTTCGTTTTTGATGTTGTCTAATGGCGGGTCAAGCTCACAGCAGAGAGTCACGGAATATTCACAAACGGAAAGCTGAATATTATTAGCTAATTTTTCATAAAGCAAGTGAAAGTTTGTGTATTGTCAAGGTGCATGCTCGTTTAGTGATGGTTTGTTTAATGCTGCTAGTGCCATGCATAGTCGAAATGCAAAGAAGTTCAATGCAGAAGTTCTAGTGAAGTGAAAAATTGTTATATATGCCAAGGTTCTCAGTGCGTAACCTATCAAGGTTTGTTTGTGAATGTGAACCTCTAAATTTCCGAGGTTCACACACAGAGCGAGAACGTAAACCTCATACTCACACCATCCCTAACACCTAGTTAGACTATAAAAGTGCACGCATTCGTGATTTTTTTAAGAGAATTAGCCTACGATGTATCAGCACTATATAATGTTCGCATACATAGCTACGATGTTAGCCTAATTAAGCCCCGTATCCCCGAAATATGAAGTGTCATGTGTAGGGCTACTGAAATGCCCACGCAATATGGACTACGAGTAGTGATATAATAGTTAGGGCTGGGCAAAATGATTCGAGTACTCGAATCTGAATTTAGTAGTAATTTTAATGATTCGAGTCGAGTAGTAAAAGACGATTTTTTCGAGTACTGAAATTGTACGGTCCTCGCAACTGAAAGTTAATTTACTGACGAGAATTACAGTTTTTATACTATTTTCCACTGAGGAAGCCGTGAAACCTTGATTGGCCGTGTTTGAGCATACCAGGCACAGTTTAAAGCTGCGAACGTTACTGGAAATAACACATTTCCGAAGTCATTATCATCCAACAAAATTGTTAAGAAGTGCAATGAAATCGGTATGGTCGAAAAAATACCAAAGTATCTTTAATGTGATGGATAACGGGCATTACGTTCTTGTGGAGGCATAAAAGGTTCCTATTTGGACTTCGACATAGTACATCCTGTTGTGACGTCATAATAAGTGATACTCGATTACTCGACTCGACTCGAAGCATATTACGTGATTCAGAATCGAATCACTCAGGTACTCGATTTTGCCCAGCCCTAATAATAGTGCGCATTTAAAATTGATATTATTTCTTATTCATGAAGACTTATTCACGACTGAAGCACCCGGGGTAACATGAGTAGGCCGCCATTCTTCTTTCTCTGCGCAACCTTCTACCCCATATGTGACTTCGGCCGATCCGAATTTCAATCAGACCAATAAAAAGGAAGAACTGGCAATGAAATTGGCGGACATCAACTACAGGGTTTTGAAATTTCATCATTAGTTGATTATTTCTAATTACAGCCATTGGCTTGACCAGAAATGGACCATGGGGGGCCATGCCTCCCCCCACTAAAAAAACGTAAATGATAAGGTTTGGTATTTTTGAGCATATGTAATCAACTTTTAGATTTTTCTTCACGCTTCGCGCGATATATAGTTTCGGTGGTTTTTGGTTGTTACGTGCCTGATAAATGCCTTGATGACTGATAAATGCCTTGATAAATCAAAATAAAAAAATAGGTCTAAATACAAATAAGCACGATGCAGAGAATTTAATCTAATTGTAATCCTGTGTGCTTCCAGCGGTTGTGTGACTATTTGACATCAACTTCTCAGCGCCAAAAAGACACACCAAGGCAGATATGCTTTATCCAGCACGAATTGCGATCCCGGAAAGATCGCCGGAGTTAGAACTTTGGCCCAATATCGCACGGGATGGCACTGTCATTAAAATCTGAGTCCCGCGGTACAAATGCAGTAAGCAAAGGCAATAAATATTGCTCGTCGTGAATAAATCCTAATTGGGAATCGTGCGCATCTCACCGAATACCAAATTTCTCTTTAAATTAGTTATGGTACGTTTGAGCGATATTTCAAGTGGTGGCAGCTTTTTTCCGGAGGTCACGAAAAAACAGAATGCTTCACCCAACTGAGTAATTACAAATGAACCACCCGTAGAAGCCTATATGAATAGTCTTAACGTGTGGTATGAAAGTTATAGCTCAAGATAAATAATTGCGTGCCTTCGAGATCTTTGAAATCCCCCCAGCAGCACCCCCAATTGGGAAGTATTAGCTCGAATGGGGGCCCAGAATTATTTCGTAAATTTTGTTTAAAGCAATAAAATGGAAAGTTTTCTCAGCGCTTCGCGCGATTTAATATCGCGCTACGGATATAACTTGATTTCCATTTTATTGCTTCGAACAAAACGATGATGCTGTTCATTGTTGAGACCCACAATCTCACATGAGCGTTTTATAATATACGCCTAGGTTACTTTGTTTGGAATATAATAATGTTCAAACTGATAACTGGGTGCAGTACTATAAATTCAATGTGAGCAAAGATCTCTACCAAATTTTCAGTTGATTTACCAGTCACACAAAGCAATAAAACAAAACAGAATAAGTTCAACTTCCCCGCATTGCCAATCCCTGATGTGGATTCGGAATGTGTACATGTAGATCGAATCAAATGATATTAGCCCGAACCCGAGCTGGAGGGAAAAAAGATGAAGAACCACTGCTCTACATCAATGCACTATTTTAACACCAAGCTGATGTATCTAGTGAAATGTGTAATACGCCTGTTGCTTATTCGAACTAATCCAACGTTGTCTTTCCCGAGAAAAAAATGTTTCAAGTGCGCAGGTTATAATGGCGCATTGATTCATAAAATACGGTCTACCGATTGTGATTGTTGGATAAGAAGTAGCCTAATCTGTATACGGAATATACATTGAGATGAGAAAATTGTGTATATATGAAGGCTACTTACGAGTTCAGCCTAATTTCAGAACCCACATCCTTCAAATATGTCCGTTACGGTGCTACCAACATACTAAAAATGAATAATTATGAACCCATGGAGCCTGGGCAGCTAAATGGTATTCAATGGTTACCTCATCTGTAATTGTCAATCAACAGTTTGTTTAATGTGCTGGTTTGCGAAATAATTAGAAGCGTCAACACCAATGATCTAAGGATCTCCGAGATGGTCGATTCTCTACAAGGGTCCGCAGAGATTTGAGTGACACGGTCACACTCTAAATAATTATTTATTTATTTTTTCAGAAAACTGGTTCTTGGTACTACCTACTAAAACTGGTTCTTGGTACCTTATTTCTTGCGTGCCTGATGAAACGTATATTATGACATTAAGAATGAGTGAGGATTGTGTCGTGAAAGGTCAAAGAAACTTAGATTTGGTTCGCGGTCCAAAAGTATTGCGAGCCACTGTTTTGGAACAACTCGCTGTCAACCTAATGATGCTAATGAACCCTTTGGCCAGTCTTATTTTAGACCCAGAATAGTAGGCCTATATTCATTTGCAAAAAAATAGTTCTTTGATACTAATCTTATATCTTTAAATATTTGTTCGCGGTCAATAGCAATATACTGTCCTTGCGACATATAAATCACAATCATCGCAAAACACTAAATTTATTGCATCATGATAACGTATCATCAACTTAAACGTGAGAGTGGTATAATTGGACAAGAGCAGTTGCTGAGAAAATATAATATATCTGTTTAAAAGACACCCTGGATTCGACAAGGAATCTGACAGAGATGGCCTATACATATTTTTTATTAACGTTGTAATGATCACAAACTGAAACAATTACCAAGAATATTCCAATTTAGAACTATTAAAACTCATTAGGACTTATTCACTTCTAAAGCAGTTCGCATATCATATACGGGCTTTTCTTCGTCTTGCTGTATGCAACACTATGTCCATATGTCATATACGCTCTTCCACATGCGAATCAGACTCGGATGATACAAGAACTCCAAGAGAAATTTACGGATATGAACTACAGAATGCTACGCTACCATCGTGAGTTTATCAATTTTCACTGCATTATCTTTTAGTGCCAGGTCGTACGCTCCCAATTTATGCATAATAAGTAGTGATATTGAAATATTACTTGTATTCAATCACTAATCGCTAGAATTGCGAAGTTTTCATAGTAGTAGTGTTATTCTACACCAGTGATTCCCAAGTGCGGCCCCGAGGGCCGCATGCGGCCCCCTGATAGCCTTCTTGCGGCCCCCAAAATATATTAGGAAATCGATTTATGACAAAAATTAAAATTTATATTTATAAAATACTCCTGCTTTGCTTGGCCTCTGTAGCTTTCAATTATAGAATTGCAGAAAAGTTGTGAGTATAGACTGCTAACGTTACGTCACTGCTGTTTCAATGCAATGTGCCCTAACTTTCCAGTTGAACGAGCAGTAGCTATATATATAAATAGGTATTGATAATTTTTCCCACTTTGTGTTCGCTGGACTATAAAAAAAGAGGCTGAACTCCCGGAAAATACAGTTTTTCTTTCACATTAACAGGTTGTTGACTGAACAAAAAGGTCAATTTCCTGGTCCAGCTCCCGAAATAGCCGCCGTAGCGTTCCTACAGTGCTGACTTAATGTATATTAGTCGAATTTGGCCCTATATGTAACCAAAATCCTCAAAAAAGAAGACAAAATCTCAAAATAGAAGACGTTTGGGCGTCCTCTGAGGACACTTTTAAAAAAATCGAAAAAGAGGACAAATCATCTTAAGAGAGGACGAATGGTAACCCTATGATAACTAGATGAGCAACACGTGACTCACGGTTGAATACGCCGAGATGCATACTGCTTTAGCCGGCTAAAAGCAGCATAATTGGTAGTCCTATAGTCAGGGCCGTAACTGCCGCACCCCAAACCCCCCAATTGAGGGGGGCCGAACTCGATGGGGGCAGAAAATTATTTCGTGAATTAGCATAAATTATAGAGTATTTTTTGAAAATTTATGCAACTTTTTCAAAAATTTTTCGCGCTAGGAGCGATTTCAATTCGCCAGTTATCTTGATGATTTGGTACTATCTTCCCCAAGAAAAAATACGCAAGATTTATAGAAATGGGCATATCAGCGTTGGCCGCACCACAACGCACCATAACGCACCAAGACATATAAAGTTTTAGGCCATGTAACATGTGACTCCAAGAAGTGTGTCAGAACGATCGGCAGCGAGAAAGCCTTGGCCGTAAAGAACTGCTTTTATGCTGACCAAAAACTTCGAAATACCAAAAACTTCGTTATACATACAAAAGACATATAGGTTTAATTGTCCATATAGCCGCCTAAATGACTGTCTTGTCTTGGCAATTTGAACCTCACAAGACAAATACCATCCCGCAGGAAAGAAAATTATATGCCAGTGAAGAAATACCAATCTGAAATCGTGTGATCTTTCAGTTTAGTAGGTTTGGGAAATTCTACATATTTTGATGTAGCAGACAGGAGGTCACGAAATAACATCATGTAAAGAAGTCATACCTAGGGGTCCGCCCGTCCGAAGATGTTCAATTTTACGGGGTCTGTAGTTTCAAAGACACCTCTCACTCAGCTCTACCGGTAAATCTGATTACGTGGGCAAAGAGGACAGCCATGCAATTCCCGATCTTATTCACTGATTTCACCATGAATTATTGAAATATTCGCGCGTCGCGCTGTCTCACTAAACAGTACAACTTTAATTTCGGGGCAAAAGCGAACAACGTGATGCGGGGTCAGTTTATCACCCTATGGAAGCCCGGGGTCCTGACGAAGAGCTGTTACGTTCCTGCCAACGGGTATACCCCCGGAGATGTTTAATTACTATTGAGGGGGCCTATAGCTTTTCAAACACACCTCACTCAGCTTTACCGGTAAATCAGATTACGTGAACAGAGAAAGGATGAAAATTGATAGCAATACATGCAATTCCCGATCATATTGATCGATTCAGTCATGAAACTAAAGAAATTTCTCGCGCTTCGCGCGTTTAGGCGAGAAAAGCTGATTCACTCAACGGACCCCCAATGCAGCAGATAAGTAACGGTAAACAGTGTACTGTTTTGAAATCTCGCCAGGGCCATGAAAATACTCCGAAATAGCCATGATGACTGTTTGGGTCCGTTTCATAGCCGTAGTATTCGTGCGGCCCCGACCGTACTCTGAAATTCCAAATTTGGCCCTCACACCGAAAAAGTTTGGGAACCACTGTTCTACACAGTATAACATACACAGTATGTTTCTAAATATACCGGATAGTTATTGATGCAATTTGCAATAAATGCAATCATTGAGAGTTCAATTGGGAATAAATCAAGCATCATGAAAATTTGCGGTGTTTAGTGACCAGAGGTGGTCAAAGTAGTCACCGTCGCTACTGAAGTAGAAGTAGAAGTAACGCCGGAATTTCTACTCAAGTAGAAGTAGAAGTGGTGGTTCACAAGTAAGTAATTAAGTAAGTAGGTATTCTACGCTTATTTTTGCCTACAAAACTGTCAAGTAGAAGTAGAAGTAGTCTAAAATCGTAACTACTTAAAAAGTAGTTTGAGTTGGAAAATCTACTTCAAGTACTTCAAAAAGTAGAAGCACTTCGTTACTGACCACCTCTGATAGTGACCCAATAATTCATCATTCAGAACATAAACTGTGTACAACCGCGCATCATTTTATCACGTTATTCAGATAAATGCGACGTGAAATACGAATATCACTGCTTCTTCAGTATTTTTGTCGGAGGCCAAGGAAGTAGAATGAATCAACATGCAGCGCGACTTGCTGGTGAAAAGTACGGCGCTAAGCCCGGAAATCTCTACTCTAAGCATCATATGGAAGAGGTCTTTCAATATATGAAACCGCTCATTTCGACTCGCCAAGATCGAACTGAATTCATGACGATAAAAACTGGCATGATATTTGATCCTAAGGTATGCATGCTATATATTATACCGGACAAACGAATATATCTTATCTAGAATTATGTAGGGTTGCATTTAAAACAAACGATGTTTTAAAACAATTTATTCAAAACATGTTTTAAATTACCTCTGACGAGTGTCAGCCGAAAATATTCGGGTTCATTTCAATATGAATATACTATTCAAATGCCTTTTTGAAAAAAAATAATATTTTTTTTACTCAAACGTTGTATTATTATGCCGTAATTGATTAAATACTTTCGAAACCATGTAGTATGAGCCTACGGACGATTTGCACCCAATATAGTCGACGTATATGATATGGAGTGGCTGGAATCCTTAAAATCGTCGTTGGTTCGACAGTTGTAGCAAGCAGATATACGTATTAGTACGGAATGGGTGTTCTGATGATGATGACCGCCGACCGTAAAAATGCTGCATAACGATTTAGTCCTGGTTAAAGATATTTTTGGTCTGTTTGTGACGTTGGTCGGAAGCCCCTTTCGTCGAAAGAGCCATATTTACCCTATATTTTCAATCGTCAATGTCAATCCAATGGGACGTCACAAATAAATATTCGTGACCTCATGAATAGAAAAAAAAAACAATAAAAATATTTTTTAACCTAGGGCCTTGTTTAAAACATGTTTGGTTTAAATTGGTGTTTGTTTTAAATGCAACCTTACCTAGTATATATGGTCCGTGCGTGCAATGAGCACATACCGTTGGGCAACCTATTCTTATGCCTCAATTCCATACAACTACACAAAATAACTCATATATATTATAACTGTGAATTAATTTCGACGTAACTTGCTTTGTTATTTTTCAGTCACGCATGGTTTTTCTGTCTGATCATTCACCTGCACCATATGTGAAATGGGCCCCTGGACAACCTAAAACAACGTCGAGTCATTCTGTCATCAGCATTAACGTATTCCCGGCCGGCCACGGAAACAACGGAATGATTAGCAATACATACAGTTCGTGGCATGTCGGTATTATTTGCGATATCGACTTTTGAAATTGTTGCTCGGTTTAATATACAGCGTTTTAATAATAAAACGCAAAATACAATCGACCTCCTTGTATACACGGATTTTGGAGATTCCAGGAAAAATCCCGCCTGTTGTCCGTATAAGGTCGCACGTGGCCGATGAAAGCTCTTGAACATGTTCGCGCGAGCCTTTAACTTCTATAAAACGTTAGTTTCAAACCGGAAAGCAAGTCTACATTTCCACTCCTCACTCTGGATTTCATGTATACGAAACTTTTATGCGTCCCGGGATGTTCGATAAATTATCAAGCCTTCACCGTAATTTGCGCGCATGCATACCTTTTCCACGCTCCTTTCCTATACCCACGCCTCTTGGGGGTGTTTGCCTTCATGTTTAATCCGCGTCGCGATTGTTTTGTCAGTCAAGTAAACAGATTGCTGATAGACCAGAGCCGGTGACATGGAACGCGCTGCTGATGATAAATGATTCACAAAAAACACCTTGATTGCATAGGCCAGTGGTTTTCAATCTTTTTGACCTCACAGCTCCCTATGAAAAATTGTTCATGGCACCCTAGCATCTCGGGTACGCTTCCTTGAATGGGATGAAGCGTAGTGGTACTTTGCAGCGCTGTAACACCAACTGGTTGCGGGTCCGAGTCGACTTCGCAATCCCTTACTACGGTTTGGAGGTTTATTTGGGTTTCTCCTCGCAATCGGATCTGCGTAAGCGGTGTTCTACAAAAGTGTGGAACGAATTTTAGCCGTGGTATAAATTGGACTCTTAGAAATCATAATAAGCTATACATCAGTTTGGTCTAAAACGGGGTTGTCAAACTGAAGTTGTGTCGCGGGCCGGATTCAAACCTTCAAATCGCTCGTGGGCCGGACCAGTCAAATTATTCCAAAATGTTACCTCAAAATCCATGCCCGTGTTGTTCACTTGAACACTCAATTATGCAACCAATCCAACGGATCATAAGGTTCTATTCTATCAACCCCTTTATTTGCCAACAATGTAATTGGCAAAATGTCAATGATTGGTCGGTTGAATACAGTTATATACATTGCTAAAACAATGGTTTTAACGATGATAGACGTTGGCATCGTTTGGCAGTAGTTCTGTGTATGCGTTGTGAGGGATACACGAGATTTAGGCTACCTGTATAAACGCAGGCGTTCAAATTTGGTTCATTACAGTGTTGGGATCAAGTCACTACCTTCGAGTCATGAGTCATTTCGAGTCATTGCACATTTTGACTCGAGTCAAGTCAAGTCAATCGAATTTCAAAGGTGACTCGAGTCAAGTCAAGTCACTCGATTTTTGGAGGTGACTTGAGTCAAGTCGAGTCAAGTCAAGTCAAGTCACGAGTCAAGTCACATTTCAAGTCAAGTTGCCTTTTCGAAGTATGATGCATTATTACGTCATTGTAATTTGCTAGCTGTCTGAAGTACAGATTGAGTGGTCATTACTTCCGAACTGATGAACGAATACAGAGTTAAATATACTCGCAAGAAGACGCTGTATCGCTCACATTATAGCCTACGTAGAACTGTTAAACTACGTATTTGCATAGCCTCAGTTTATAGTTACCAGCCAAATTAGAGAATAGACAAACATAATTATAAGATGCAACACATTACCCATTTACAAATTGATGATACAATTCGAGCCTGCGCCAGTGATTGAAAACTATATAAACTATATTCAATTTCAAGAAGACAAAAGGTTTGGTTTGGTTAAGGTAAGAACAGAGAACAGAAATAGACATTTCGCCATTTTATTAATTTAGTACTCAAGTTACGACAACGTAAGCTGTAAGCTTCAATAACTTCGTTTGCGGTCAGTTTATTTGTGAGAGAACAATCGAGACTTAGTGAAACGCACAATATTTGAATGATTATATTCGCTCTCACGGGTTACACCAGCGTTTCGCGAACAATCCGAATATATGCAAGATACAGTGATCTTTATCCACACTGATTACTTGATGACTTGAAATTGACTCGTGAATTTTGGTCCGAGTCACGAGTCAATCCACATTTCTGATACGCCGAGTCAAGTCAAGTCAAGTCATTTAAGCAAAGTGACTCGAGTCAAGTCAAGTCATGCGAAAAAGGTGACTCGAGTCTGACTCGAGTCAAGTCATGACTCGAGTCATCCAAACACTGGTTCATTATTGTTATATCGCCATTCGGATCATCAGGAAGTCGAGGAGATGTTAAGTCATAAGCGAAAATGAAATGCGACCACAGACATTTTAACGGTATTTTTGTGTAACAATTATGTTCTCCATGCAGCCTGCATATATTGATTTTTAACTGATATTTTCACTTCTGTGAACGACGTGGTTTTGGATCATTTCCCTGCGAAACTCTGAGCTCAGTGAGCACTTTTTTCCCCTACGGACTTGGGCGTCAAAGGCAGAAGACTTGTTGGTGATGGTGATTGCAGTGAAACCACTACACCACTATAATAATGTGACCTATCAACACATTGAACACTCTCTGTCTTGAGCGAATCGTTTCGCGGGTCGGATGAAAACGTCTGACGGGCCGGATGCGTCCCGCGGGCCGTATGTTTGACACCCCTGGCCTAAAACAAGGGTGAAAAACATACGCATCCGGCCCGCGAATCAATTCTGCGTAGATTGAAACAGACTTCTATTATCCAGCATATTTGTAACAAATGTTGAGATTTTTTGCAGGAAATCCTTCAATGAAACATTCTCTTAATACCGCAAATGTCGAGCACCTTCATAAGTCACATTATTACCACCCGACTGCGGCTTTATGGTTTCACACTCGCAAACACTTGAAGCAAGTCAGTGACATTGAAATCCAATTTCGAGAAGGAAAAAAGAGCACACTGGGTTGAGAGCTATGTGTAAAAATGGACCAGACACTAGCTATTCACAGAAGCGAAAAACGCCTATTCGGAACCGTTATATGCAGTTTGGAATATATTAGGCACACAAATATATAATTCAAATATCAATGGTCGCACTGATGTGTGACTTCTGAGCCAATATAAGTCCGCGGACTTAGAGAAACCCGACTTGCGATTTAATAATAAATAAACCAAATTCCAACGAGCGCGTTGATAGTTAAATATATTGTATTGGTTACAATGCACACGCAAGGTTTATACCACATTACGACTAAAGCGAGGGGAGTATGGCAATATGCCAACTGATATCGTCGTTAGACCCACTCTTTTACTGGTTTGTAACTTTATTATTTTTTCATTTGCACTGTTCGCGAATAATGGTGTTGCGACTTGTTATAATACAACCGCTATATGATAAGTGTATTATCTTTTTGTGCGTTTTTTAATAAAGTATTCGAGCGAGGAGAAATGACACGATGTAACATTTTGGAATCAGTTGACTGATCCGGCCCGCGAGCGATTTCGACGCTTGAATACGGTCCTCGACACAATTTGTGTTTGATACCCCTGAACTAAACTATAAACATCGAATGTATTACTATAGATGAAAACAAAATGAATTTTGCATCAACTCAGTGCTAAAAGAACAAAATCCATCAACATGTGATTTTCACACGAAACGAAAACCGTATGAATATTTACTGCAAATCATTTTTACGTATAAGAAAAAGGAGGATAAAACGATGTCCGTCCGTCTAGCGTTGACATGGTATATTTGTATTTGTATATCGTGAATCGGCCTGGTAGAAAGACATTTTCGTTATGGTGTGTCCCAAAGAATGAAATTATGCATCATCCAAGCGATTCCGATAAAGATTTACTTCCAAGTAAAGATCTAACTAAGATGTCGCATACTGCAATCATATGTCAGCCTATATAGACAGAGCCGGTCGACGCATTCAGCGTTGGTACTCAAGTTGAAGTGAAAGTAACACCGCTATATACACAATACTCAATTACAAGTAGAACTAGGGATTTCCACTTACTGCCGAAACTCGAAACTATATTTCAAGACGAAGTAGAATGTATGATATGTAGTCAAGTAAGCAGTTTGAAAAGTAGATTGAACCCAAGGGTCTCATACATTCGCCAGTTAATCGAAGATGGCCACTTCATTGTGGAGAGAACGGAAAATGGAAACTAGAAATAGGTGTAGCATCGAGAATATATCCAGTTGCCGTGATACAGAGGCCATTTCACACAGTTGTTGTGAGTTGTGACGATTTCACCTATGAAGGTGATGCAAAAACCTCGCATATTTCACAAAATTCAAAGTAGATGGTTCTGTAAGAAGTAACAGTGAAAAACATATTCACATGATAACTCCGCTTGCAACAACGGCCGAGTTGAGAAGTATGGAATACTATCATGAATGGTGATAATGATAAAATATAACACCATTTGCTATTCAATCATTGCGATCAGACAAGGAAGCAATAGTTTATTGGCATTAGCAGCAGTGGTGAATTGTCGCCTACATTTCGATGCAACTCCTACTCACAGCGCCCGTTAGTTGCCTAACCGACACTTCAACTCTCGACTTACGAGTACGGATTTGAAGCATTGACTCCGGCTTCTGCTCTCGACCCATTCATGAACGAAATGTAACATCATGTGCCTTATAGAATATTACTGGCGCCGATGACTTTTGGTTTATCAGAAATTTTATCCGTTTGCTGCCTCAGAGATAGTCATTAATCGGACTACGGTTGGTAACATTCGTTGCTGCGAAATATCGTATCATTATCTTGTAGCATTTAAAGGAAATCGGTGATAAATTATAAACGAGTTAATAGGACCGCACGGGGCCATAATTATTACCAATGTTACTAGACTACACTTGCGACACACAGGACCGTAACTGCCGCACCCATCATTCTAGTCCGTGACTCACCTGGCCTCACAGGCAAAAAGCGTCACTCAACTTCTCATCAATAATAATAATAATAATAATAACTGCCGCACCCCAAACCCCCCAATCGGAGGAGCCGAGCACGAAGGGGGCCCAAAATTCTTTCCTGAATTAGCATAAATTATAAAGTATTTTTTGGAAATTTATGCGATTTTTTCAAAAATTGTTCGCGCTCGGCGCCATTTCAGGTTGCCAAATATCTTGATTTTGGGTACTCTTCCCTCAAGTAAAAATACGCAAGATTTATAAAAATGGGCATATCGTCGTTCTGCCATTACCGCGCCACGATGCACCAAGACACATACAGTTTTAAGCCATGTTACATGCGACTTCAAGAAGTGTGCCAGAACGATCGGCAGCGCGAAAACCTTGACCGAAAAGGGCTGCCCTTATTCTGACCGAAAACTTCGTTATATATAGAAAATAGAAATAGGTTTACTTGTCCATAGGCGCGTAAATGACTGACGCCGAATGTTTCTGTCATGGCAATCTGAACCTCCCAAGACAAATACCATTCCGCAGGGAAAAATTATATGCCAGTAAAAAAATACCAATTTGAAATCGTGTGCGTCTTTTAGTTTAGTAGTCTGCGTTTGGGCGATTCTATATTTTTTGATATAGCAGACAGGAGTTCACGAAATAACATCATGTTACGGAGTCATACCAACGGCTCCGACAGTTTCCAAGACGCCTCACTCAGCTCTACCAGTAAATCTGATTACGTGAGCAGAGAGGACAAGAAATTGATAGCAAGATATATGCAATTTCCAAGCTTATTGACCGATTTTATCATGAATTATCGAAAATTTTCGCTCTTGCTCCCTGAACAGTACGGCTAATTTCGTGGCAAAAGCGAACAACTGATTGGGGGTAGGTTTATCACCCTATGGGAGCCCAAGACTCAAGTTTTTTGGGGGGGCCTGACCAAGTGCTGTTTCGTTCCTGCCAGCGGGCATAGGCTACGCCCGAAGATGTTTATTTATTATCGAGGGGTCCTACCTTTTCAAACACACCTTACTCAGCTCTACCTGTAAATCTGATTATGTGAGCAGAGATAGAATAAAAATTGATAGCAATATATATATAACTCCCGGTCACATTGACCGATTCAATCATAAATTATGTAAATTCCCCGCGCTTCGCGCGTTTATTCCATCAAAGCTGACCCAGTAAACGTATGGCAATGTAGATGATAAGTGCCGTTAAAGAGCGTATAATGTCAGGGGGCGTAACTGTCTTCGCCCCCCAGAAGTTCGGTTTATCATCATATGGGGGGCCCAAGACCAACGATTATTTTGGGGGGCCTGACGAATTGTTGTTACGGCCCTGGCGACACACTCAATAGCTGACCATCATTTGGGCGATCCGTGTTGGGGGTAGTGTCAGTTGTCTCAAGTTTTATGTACCTATCGCTATATAATTTCTATCGCGCTTATACGCATTTCTGCTGACCATGAGAAAGCGATCACGAAAAATGTGTCGTGACTAGGGTTGCATTTAAAACAAATGGTTTTTTAAACCACCTTGTTTAAAACGTGTTTTAAACAAAGGCCCTTTTAGAAAAAAACAACATATTTTCAAGTCGTATAATTATGCCATAATTGTGTAAATACTAAATACTCTCCAAAAACATGTTGTATGAGCCTACCGACGACTATACCACCCTATATAGCCGACGTATATACGATATGGGAAGGTTGGCAGCCGCAAAATAGTCGCTTTTATTGCTATATTACGTAGATATTTCGCCAAGGAGCTATATTGACCCTATACATTTTCAATTGTGAATGTCAATCCACTATGGCGTCACAATTGAATATTCGTGACGTCATGGCTTGAAAAAACAACAACATAAAAAACATGTTTTACATTGATTTTTGTTTTGTTTGTTTGTGGTGTACATGGTGCTTGTCGACTACTATGGTCATTTACACCATTGTTCCCTATATTTCCGTAACTGCCGACTTACAGCACGGCCCACCTCTGGGCTCTTTGTAAGACACCGCTTACGCGGATGAGGTGGCGAATAGGAGCCAAGGTAAACCTCCAGCATTTGAGAATCGGAATTCTAAAGACGACCTCGGTCGGACTCGAACCCGTACCCATTGGTGTTGCAGCCACGGATTGTACCAGTGCGCTATCTCGCAACCCTATTCGAGACCATCGACGGCTGTGTAATACTTTTAATATCCAGGAATTATTACAGGGTGAATAAAAATAATTTGACATTATCGAGTTGTGCGGCTGTGATTGCCATTATGCGATAATCCTAAGTATGGATCTGTTTACTTGATATCAATACCAATGATAGTCTGATTATATTTTCATCCGATCAAGACACATACGTACAATGCGATACACAAGACACAATGCGTCAATGTGATATAATAAACAGATAGGAGGATGCCGGGACGACCAGCAGTTGCAGTGTATTTAATGTGCAATCCACCTTTTGTCTAGTGCTTGATGTCACAGTAACAGTTGCAAACTGAAGGCTTGACCGGCACGATACTTGAATCGCAAAGTATACATATTGGTATAGTCTTACGCTACCTTCTATTTCAGTTTTAAGTGGCAATGTTTAACTCTTGGAAAGCACTGGCGTTTATGATGTGCATCGTTGAATTCCCAAGGCTTATCAGCCATAGTTATGATCCGACTTGGATTCCGCCTCTCAACCCAAATCCTTGCATTGGTAACGAAAGAAAATTAATTGACCTCACGGATTGACTATCATGTTTGTTAAGGTAATGGGTCCGCTTACGCTTGCGCCGTTCGGTGGTAAGTAAACTGAGTATGATGAGTGACCAAACGACAATACAGCAGTCAGTTTACAATGTACAATCATTTACAGTACTTCACGGATGAATACTAATATTTCAGATCATATTAGGCAGAGCTAATAGCACTTTCGAATATGATGGCAAACCAGATGAACAAGTTTTAACTTGTGTTCCGATCCCGGATACACATTTTAGCATAGCACGAAAATAATTTACCTGCGATAGCAAGTGTTTCGTTTGATTGAAGCCATTCCGATACATGTATAGAGACTGTAAGTCTACCCTTTGACAAAACCAAACCATTTGGTGACCACCGTATATTGCATCGTGCAATTGTGTCATGAACGGATTAACGGACTGGTGGAAATGGTTCGCGTTCTGGTTTAGATGCTGAACCAGAAAATGACAATTGCCGTCATAATTTAATTATCAGTATGAAATCAGAAATCGTACGTCTGAAAATTAATACATAAAAGTGAAGACATCCTTTCCAAACAAATTCATCTGCAATATATTTATATATATGTATTTGTAAATTGTTTGCGCTGTTGAATACAAGTTCATGTACGACCCAACACGCACATGAATGAATTCCGGTTAACAAATCTGTTATTCAGTTTAATTATGATTGATTGGGCCTCCGGATTTCTATGCTCCCGGGAACAACTCTTATACAAATCCTTCATGGAAAAAAGAGTAAACTATCCTAACCAATTGATGGTATTCGACTACTCAACGGTAAGCATTGGCCATGGTAAACAGAGGCGTACTCAAGTAGGTTGTGTCAACTTGCAAGTGGCTACGTTGTAATGCTACCAGCGCTTCCACTAAACACCAGTTCTTTTTGGCTAAACTGCATTTGAAATTTAGTGAAATCGACAGTAGTATTTAGAGATCTTTTGTTCAATTTCATGAGTGAAATTGCCATTACAGCTGCCCGAAAAGGCGTCTGTGCCGTGGCAACTGAATATATTGTGGAAAAGACACATGTTTGTAATTTCCTTCTTCATCATGCGTTAGGCTATTTGTGAAGATGCACTCTTATATTTCTAAAGTAGCCACCATTGATTACCTGCTAAACTTATGCTACCCCGCGGTCTATCATAGTAATCTACAAAATCCACGCTTGATTACTTTCAAATATATCTTATTTACTTCCACTTGTAGTAGATTTTACATGTCATGGAAATCACCACTTCTTACTTGCGGTTGAGTAGAAATTTGCGGCGTGACTGCTGCACCTCTGGCGGTAGGCTTTCATCTTTAATTGCAGCAGGTGACGTATTTGATCTCGGACATTGCCCTGTCCAACGGTAAAATAACATTGTTATGATGCTGTCAGCATTGTGTGTCCAGGAAATGTACCAAAAGTGGAATTAATAAATACATGAACAGATCGCTGCTTAGTGCTCACAGATTCAAATTTCAATCCTGTTCTAAGAATCGGGACAACCGACTTTCATCTCTATAGTTTTAACAAATTGGTTATTGAGGTTGACCAGCCTATGAAATCTCGCCACTGTTTCTGACGCGTGTACGATATCATCAAAGCAATGTTTCGTTTGTTTTAAATAAGCATATATATTATCTCCATGTCATCACTATATAATCAAATACCAATATTGCGTTTTGGTGTATAATCCGAATTTTATAGGTGCGGCTCGCGAATGGATTCAGATTTTGAATGCGGCCCGCGAGCTCAAAAGTTTGCCCACCCCTGGTTTAACATGATATTTAATTTCCAGTTAGTGCATTGCGACTATGTCCTGGAAGGCGGCAGTAGACTGCATATAGGTAATCGAAATGCGGTCGGGAATAGAAAAGTGGTTGGCCCCCCTGGATTAGAACAATTGCATTTTTATCAACACCACTGAGCAGCTTTACATTTTGCTATCACAACATATCAATCTGACTATAGTGCGAAATGTCACGTCTGTGCCTAATTGCAGACTATGAGTATACACGGAAAACATAACCTTATTGAAGCTAATACTTTAATATAGCTAGTAATTTAATATAGGTGAAAGCATCATTCGATAATTATTATGCTAATATGATGCGTGTGTTCGATTGATCCCATCAAAATGGTAGGATTTGAATCATCCAAAATAATAGGCCCATAGATCAGTACTGAACAAGTCGTTGTCTGAGAGCATCTTTTCGCATCGATATGCTTTTACAATTTTTCAGACACGGAGGGCTTTCTTATCTGACCATTCACCTGCGCCATATTTGAAATGGGCCACTGATGAGCCAATAACAGAAGATAGCTACACTACTATAATCATCAAGGTGCCTCCAGCCGGCGACGAAAACAACGGAATGGGCAATCGGTCATTCGAATCATCACATCTCGGTGTTATATGTGAAATCGATATCTGAATCTCTCTTTACACTTAATAAACAGTTTCGTGACTAAATGGGCAGAGAAATGAGGACTCAGTTAGAAGTATACAAGATCTGTCACGTTTTGTGCACTATTGCAATCACATTCAGAAGGCAGGAAGGGTATTTTATACTTTCGACATCAACCCGTTTATTCCATTAACATTTCTAGGTGGCATAATCGTCATAATAGCACATATTTTCGTAAATTGAAACAAAAAATAAATGCACACTAATTCATTTATCGAATGGATCAAACATTGGTAAACCAGATTGACGTCAATTCCTTCGGACGACTAAGATTTTGCCTCTTGTTAGTGTAAAGTTCTCAGTCTATACCTTAAACAAGCTGTCAAATAACCCAAAATTATTTAGCAAATCAACACGAATTATTCAGAATTTTGTGGGAGATTTCGTGCAATTTCTAATTTTTCTTCGCGCCTCGTGCGATATAGTGTAAGTAATTGTCTACTTTTGAAAATTGGTACCCGCAGCACTAAAAGAAAAATAGATATACATCATTCATGAAAAAATAGGCATCTCAGCGCCGGCCATTCCGGGCCCTTTCCGGCCATTCTGCCTGTCGTTTGTTACTCAATTGTATATATGACCATTCAAATCTTCGTGGTAAATGCAGCATGGTTATAATTGCTTCAAATAGTTATATTCAGTTGTGTTGTTACAAGAAGTTCCATCACCTAACTTCTATGGCGATATCAGGAATACCAGTGATGCAAACCCACGCCAATACCAGAGGTGGTCACTAGAAACTAGAAAGTACCACATTTCTGCGTCCTTACGTCAGTTTTGCTCACTTTCGTTTTAGCCTACTTGAGAAGACTAGACTTGAATTGAGACCCTTTGAAATTTATTGGACTCGACTAGAAAAAATTAGAAATGACTTGATGATAGTACCCTGATCATAAGCTCTATTCCTCGTACTGAGAAATTGCCACCACCAATGGCTACTGAGGTCACCTCTGATCACTATATGTTCATCGCGTATGGGCTTACTGCAGTGGTTCCCAACCTTTTTGTCTTCATTCCCCACTTCAGATTTATTCCGAGCCTTTATTCCCCACCAGGACCGTAACAGCTCTTTGTCAGCCAAGATGGGTTTCTGATCTCAAAGACTACTCCAAGTTGTTTCGACACCTTCCTATCTTTTCATTGTATCGCAGTTTTGTGGTGTGATAAAATGATGTAAGTTTTAATAAAACAGACTGACTGAGCCCCGCCAAAAAAACGTTGGTCTTGCGCCCGTAGAACACCCTCAGCCCCGCTGAGCCTATACGCTTTTTCCCTGCAACTTATCAGCTACAATGGGTCTACTGTTTAGTGCGTCTCCTGACTTCGACTAGACGCGCGAAAAATTTATATAATTCGTGTTTGAATCGGCCAATATTATCGGGAATTGCATATATTTTGCTATCAATTTTTTATCCCCTCTCTGCTCTCGAAATCAGATTTACCGTTACAGCTGAGTGAGGTTTGTTGGAAAAGATAGGACCCCTAAATAAGAATTGAACATCTTCGGGCGGACCCGTGGGTATAGTGACTTCATTACATTATGCTATTTCGTGACCTCCTATATCTGCTATGTCAAAAGATATGGAAATCGCCAAAACTAAAAGGCACACACGATTTCAAATTGGTATTGCTTTACTGGCAAATAGTTTTTTTTTCAGCGGGATGGCATTTGTCCTGTGGGGTTCAGATCGCTATAGTACAGGTACATTCGGCGCCAGCCATTTAGCCAATTAAACATATATGTATATTGTATATATATCGAAGTCTTGGGTCACCACAAGGGCATTCCTTCTCGGCCAAGGTCTTCTCGCTGCTGATCGTTCTGACACACTACTCGGAGTTGCATGTCACATGGCCTATAACTTCATATGCATTGGTGCGTCGTGGCGCAGTAATGTTCGACGCCGCAGTCTCCATTTCTATAAATTCTACGTATTTTCGTGCGGGAAGGGTACCCAATAATCAGATATCCGGCAATATTAAATCGCGCACCCAGCGCTAAACCCCTAAGCCCCTCCACTACCAAGCACTTTTCTCACCACAGAGCAGTTATTTTCTGGTTTGACTACACAAGACACACGACCACGCCAGTACGCAAGACAATCGCCTGTAACAGCAACATAAAACGTATTGTGAACCGATACCAGTAACGCTCAAAATTTCGCGAAGGCGTTATTTCACGTCGAACTAGTCGTGCTGGATGCGTTTGTGACGCCATTATTGGGCATCAAGAATTAAAATGAGGTTTTGTGAGCAACACGCAATATAATTTTCGATACATACATTCCAGAGCAGTTAACTGCTAACCGTTATTGCGCATGTCTCTCCGTGGATATGTAGACTTTCCTGTATATAATTTTGAACAAATGCGTCTATTCCCCACCAGAAACCATTGAATTCCCCACCAGTGGGGAATTCCCGACCGTTTGGGAACCGCTGGCTTACTGGGTACACCAGTTTTGTCTAAATATGAAGCCATGTGACTGATCGTGGATAAAATTTGCACAGTATGCACGCATTTCATCTTGAATAGAAGTGATGCTGGAAAATTGTCACTACGTTAACGCACCAAAGGATATGACAGCTGAGAAAATCGGTCTCACTCACGCACTTCAACAGGGGTATGCTGCTGGATACCAGATCAGCGTGCATCTATTGATAATCGACTTTCATAGCGAAAATACTACTCTAATTATTGAATGCCCAACATAAATCTTAGCACAGTGTTAGACGAAACAATCAAGGTGTACCATCCCAAATTTCGTCACCCATCTCGCTATAGAACACCTTAAAAATTAACGCCGACCTATTACATTTTGCATAAAATCTGTTATGAGGTATAGGCTGTCCCGCTCTTATACAATGCATATAACAATATGATAATAATCATTGAGTGCCACCTCGGAACTTGGCATAGTGTTAGAGTTAGATAACACTATCGAGATGTACCATGCAAATGAAGGTATGGAACTAGGGTTGCATTTAAAACAATACGTGTTTTAAAACATGCTTCAAACAATGTTTTGAAAAAATGATATTTTAAAAGAATCAAAATCAAAAATTGAGTAATTATTTCATATGTGTTTGACTCCTTTTGAACAATCATGACGAATGCGTCTGTGTACGATTTGCACCTTTTATAATCAGCGAAGGTGGGTGTCGGATTAGAAGACTACTCCAAGTTCTTTCGGAACCCTCATATCTTTTCATTATATCGCAATTTTGTGGTGTATTGATTTGATAAAAGTTTTTATAGACTAGCGATGATGATATACGATATGCAATGGTTTGAACCCCCGAAATGGTCAGTTATAACACGTATAGATCAGTCGTTCTCAAACTTTTGTAGACACTCCCCCCTTATCCGTCATATCCCAAAATCTAACCAGAATGCTAGCAATCCCAACGGATAATTTGGTGGCACGGACGGTTACGACTCGGACTCAAGATTACCGGACCACGACTGACCTATCGATCTCGCTTCCCATGACATGCCGCCCTATTTCTTGTCGCTTTCTTTTTCTATACTGTATTCTTTACTTTCATTCAGTGTGCATGCCTCCTCTTTACTACGCCTAGGCCAAGGTGGGTGTCCGATTCCATTGACAAATCCAAGTCGCTTCGACATCTTCCTGTCTATTCATTGTATCGCATTTTTTGTGGTGTATTGAACTGATAAAATTGCTAATAAACCAATGATGATTGTGATGAGAGAATTCTCAAATATGAAATTAGGATTATACACAGAGCAATAAGTACGAATCGGAGGAAAATCGCGCTAAGCGCGAAAAATTTTTTCAGTTTTGCGCAACTTCGCTCCCTCCTCAGATGCTTTCACGCCCCCTAAGGGGGCGCACCCCCAGTTCGAGAACCACTGATATAGATGATTGGTACAGAATGGATGTTTTGATGATGATTTTGGTTCGTTTTTTGTCAGGACAGGGGTGGGAAGCCTTTTTCGTCAAGGGAGCCATGTTTACCCTGTATTTTTAATTGTCAATCTCAATTTACTATGACGTAACAATTAAAGATTCTCCTATACCAAATTGTCATCTATGCCAGTGGTCACCAACATTTTTTGAGTCGTCGCCGCATTATTGAGCTCGACAAAAATATTTGCCCCCTATTTTTATGGATCCGAAAATGAGGGCATTTAAACGGAACATTTATTCACCTAACTGTGATCGCTTTTGAATTGACTAAAAAACAGATCATTTTTCAGAGCAGATGCTCGGAAACCGGCAAGATAACGTAATGGCGAGGCGTCCGGCTTCCAGCTCATCGGTAGGTCGTGGGTTCAATCCCCGACCGGGTAAGACCAAAGTCCTGATTAGTAACACTGGCATCCATGCCTTCGCCGCTAGGCGCTCATGCATTACTGGGATAGCATGGAGGGGTGATGCAAGACTTAGAAAGCCTTACAAGGCTATATCTGCACCTTCCTTGTCCAGCGGCATAACCAGATCATGCACTCGTGATATGCTCATCATCCACTCATGCACATATGCATATTATGCACAGATCGTATGTATGTATATAATGAGTCGATTTATATGCCCCATAACATCTAGGAGAAAAGTAAACTACGTCCTATTCCTTTTTCGCGTCTACTTGCCGTTGAGTCGACCTTCGCGTCATATGCAGAATAAACCATCTTCAAGTGCATTTTGTGGCCATGATAGCTGAATATATCTCACTGGTCGTTCTAATATTTTCGCCCCAATAGCTCCCCTGTCGCCCCCTTTGGTATTTTTACCCCCTTGTGTCTCAAAATCGCCTACGTTGGGAACCACTGATCCATACCCTCTCAGATTTCTATTCTGCTATGCCGCAATATGATTTGCTGACTGCGGAACAGTAGGAAATTGTCGTGAAACGGGGTGAAATAGGCAGTTTGTGGGACATCCCTATTGATACAGACCCGAAATATCATTTGAAGTACCTGGTAGGTAGAAAAATTTTCGTAATATACTAAGGAGCCAGTCTTGTACAAACTACCCATTTAGTTAGTTTACGATCAACTTATTAACGATTTGTTGGTAGTTCAAGTTCTAGTTATTTGTTTGTTTGTTTGTTTGTTTTGAAGTATTCATGGTGTTTGTCGACAAGTATGGCTATTTACACCAGGCCTATTTTCTCAGTTTTTATTCCGTAGCTGCCGACTCCTCCTCGTCATCTCATCCAAGTAAGCGGTGACTTATAACAGCCTAGAAGTGGGCCGTGTTATAAGTCGGAAGCTACGGAATAAAATTGAAGAAAATTGGCCTGGTGTAAATGATCATAGTAGTCGACAAGCACCATGAATACTTCTCAACAGATAAACAAACAACTAGAACTTGAACTACTCAAAAAACCGTTGGTAAGTTGACCGTCAAATAACTAAATGGGTAGTTTGTACAAGTCTGGCTCCCAAGTAGGCTCTATCACGAACATCTTTCGACAAGGTATTTCAAAGGATCTTTCGTCTGTATAAATGGGGATGTCCCACTAACTGCCTATTTCGCCACGTTTCACGACAATTTCATACCGTTACTAAGTCAGCAAAGTATACTGCGGCATTGCCAGGATGAAAATCTGTTCTAGTTATAGTTCTAGTTGCGGATATCGAAAAGTGGGCAGTTCCAGTTCTAGTTGCGGATTTTGAAAAGCGAGTAGTTCTAGTTCTAGCTGCTAGTTTAAAAAATGAGTAGTTGTAGTTGTAGTTCTAGTTGCGGATTTTGGAAATTTAGTAGTTCTAGTTCTAGTTCTAGTTGTGAGCTTGAAAAATGAATAGTTCTAGTTACAGTTATAGCTGTGTATTTGGAAAAGTGAGCACTTCTAGTTCTAGTTCTAGTTGCGCATTTTGGAAATCCAGTAGTTTGTACAAGTCTGTTCGGAGCGGTATCGGGGAGATCTTCATTGGGCATTTGATCGGGTTATCGCATATTATTCTAGCGTCTGAGTTGAAATTGAAGGTGCTGTGTTTTTTTCGTCATGTGTCCATGTTTCTATTTCGTAAAAGACTATATCAAACTGAATCTAACGGATATTACTTACTGAGTAAATCTTACCCGTGTTAGAGGATATGATTGGCCATAATTCAAGCCGTGATCACGGCCTAAATTTACGATGTCATCCATTTCGAATATTCAACGTCATATCATCGGCGAAGTCAGGCCAGGGATATCCAACCTGAGGCCGCAGAAGAATAATCATGGTGCCGTTTTCACACAATTCAATTAGCGTGTGCACGCGATTCGCAGGTCGATTTGATTTTCGATTTCCATATAGTACACATTAAATCCACGTGTGTAAAATAGGTGTAGGCCTATTCATCATATTTTTACCACAGCGTAGGATGTAAATCAGGTGAACGGTACTTTCAGTTACCAAATTGCGCGCTCACTACCCTCTAAAGTCCGCGTTATCTGCGACGCTACGTCGAAAAATCCATCTAGAAATGAGACCGATGATGATGCTCAGTTGCTCAGAAATGGCGAAGCCAAAAGCTGTAGCAGGATGCTCTTGGACCCAGGAAAGGCGCCGCCCCGTTTATGAGAAGGGGAGTTCTACTTCTAGAAGTAGAATTTGCATGTGACATGTAGTTCACAAAAAAAAAAACAGTAATGGTACAGAAATCACAAGGGAGGTCCGCGAAGTTGTTCCCAGCTGCAATTAACGAATGTCCGCTAAATGCGATCGCCCGTTATTTAAGTAATCAAAATGCGGCTGTGACTAGAAAAATTGACATCCCTGTACTTAAGTGCATTCTTTGATTTCTAGAGGTTTACGGAATTTCAAAATAGTGTTAAAAGGTTCCAGGCAAAAATTCTAGAAAAGTCTGGGAACCGCTGGTCTGGAATCTTTCAAGAGAAAAGTGGGTAATTCGGCAGTCCAATCAAAGTGATGACCTTTGTTTAGTCGTTACGCACTGTTGTCCAACGGACCGCGCAGTGAGTGGTTGAGTGCGCGCAGACTCGTGAAAACCTATAGGGAACATTGATCAAGACACGTATTAGAATCGGCCTAAGCTACGAATAAAGCCTTTCATCTTTTATTACTTCCTTTTGCCCGGTCATATCAGCGACCGTTATTTACCGACTTGAATTTTGACTCGCAACCAAAATCCACGGAATAGCAACGAAACAATATCAATTAATCGCGCGGAACGAATATTATGTTTGCAAAGAAATGATCTGGTTGCCAAGTTAACTAAGACATCATACGTATTCAATCTATCAAAAGAATCAATCGACAATGCTTCACGGATGAATAATATTATTTGAGATAATTTGCTAATTTCAACCCTACATTTCCGTAGATTAATATATATTTAATAAAGTTCACGCTCCGAAATAAACTGTAACAAGAACTGCTTTCGCACAGTGCCGAGTCCCGATACATAAATGAACCTAGTAAACGGTTAGCCGATAGTTTGAGTATGATCTGAAGCGCGTTGTGCTCTAGCTTCTTGTTTGAAGAAATCGCAAAATCTCATGTTCCGAAAAAAGAGGTTTAGTATACGTAGACTATATAAAAGTATAGAGATTCATACGATCTGCTTGAATGTTGCGATGAAGGCCAAAGCATCATGCTCGTTTGGCCAGAATTGGCCCACGATGTATAAGCATTATACATTGGGCCTATATAATGGATACATACAAGGTTATCCTAATTTTAGACACGGTATCGTCGAAATATGAAGTCTCATGTGTGGTCATTGGTACTTGGTAGTCCTTTGCATCCGGGACTGCTAACGATATAATGGTGCGCAATAAAATTTATAATATTTCTTATTTATGAAGATTTATTATCGACGGAAGGATCCGGTGTAACATGAGTAGGCTGATATTATTCTTGCTGTGTGCAACCCGCTCTCCATATGCGACTCCGGCCGATCCGCATGTAAATCAGATTAGGATAAATGAAGAAGTGCAAAAGCAATTGGCGAGCATCAACTACAGGATGTTGAAATACCATCGTGAGATACTTGTTTCTTTCTTTTCGGCCTTAGTGTAGGCCCTACTGCAGGGGCGGCCAATTTCTCCAGTCGGCGGGCCGGACTGCTAAATCGATACATTAGTCGCCCATTTATCCACATATACCAGGAATAAATCGTGTTTAATGAGTGTATTTTAACGACAGCAATGTCACTTCAAAGCCATTTCTCGTCGATAATGAGGAATACAATGAGGATTTGAGAATAGCATTGCCATACAGGATACGGTGCAATCCTAAATTAAGATTTCAAGGCGTTCGATAAGCCCGGTACGGTACCCCAAATTTACCAAGATATCAATTCATTAGGGTTGAGTAGGTGACGAGATAGCGTAGTTGTTCAACTGTGTGGACTAATTAATCTTTATATTGAATTCATGCGCCCGGCGTCCTCTATGAAATTTGAAAAGTGGCCCGCTACCCGTTTTGAGTTGGCGACCCCTGGCATGAGCGGTGTCTTGCAAAACCTTAGAAGTGGGCCTTGCTACAAGTCGGCGGTTACGGAATCAAAAATTAGAAATATCAGCCTGGTGTAAATGACCATTGTAGTCGACAAACACCATAATTGCCACAGACGACATTAGGTTTCAGTACATCGTAAATGCCGATAATGCAAGTCTTCTCGCTTCGACGAAGTTACGCATAAGCTCCACTCTCGCACGCTGCGTATACACGTATATAATAACATACAGTCACTATAATGTGACCTAGTAAGCATGTAGTGGGGAATCTCGGCAGACTAGGACCACGGGCCACATTATGTAACACGGAAAACTGCCGGCGGGCCGGACAAAATCCCTTCGCAGGCAGGATCCGGCCCACGGGCCGTATTTTGCCCGCCCCTGCCCTACTGGAACTATCTATTATAATAAAATGTAATATATAACTTCCTGATTTTGTTGTTATGCTGTGCCTGTTGTTTTGTGTATGATAAAAGCGCATGCTGTATTTTTGAAACATGATGCCGACTCCGGTCGGAAATTACCTGCCACAAATATTTGTGCTCCTATTGTCGGTTGATTTTCATACAACTTCATTGGAATCATCGATAATTCGAAGTAAATGCATGCGTATTGTAGTAAAAAAACAAATTATATTCAGATAAATGTGACATAAAATATCAAGACCGGTGCTTCTTCGCTATTTTCGTCGGCGGCCAAGGAAGTACTATGAATCAACACGCAGCAACACTCGCTTGTCAAAAATACGACGCGCAGCCCGGAAACATCTACTCGAAACAGCATCTGGACTTGCTATCTAAATATTTGAGGCCGTTGATTTTGACTCGTACCGATGGATATATAGGTGTGCCAATGGCGACTGGAATGTTGTTTGAACCGAAGGTATGGAGGGAACAGCCGAGTTATCATTACTATACCATCGGGCGTCACAAGTCGTCAGTGGATTTCTTTCACTTTCATCTTGCTTCACTACCTTCATATGGATTCGGTTTATATCTCTATTGTAGTAACAAGAAATCGTGACGTGTTACTTTTCCCGATCCATCACAGAATCATGTGAATTAGGGAGCGACTATACTCATCATACAAGGAATTATTTGGTAGAGCAATTCTATTTCTACCACAGCTGTACAATCCTTCTTCCACATCACATCAACACATGTCCCGTTTGGACGATGGGTATAATATACATGGAGCACATTACCTCATTAAATATATTCGTCCAGCTTTTAATAATATTAGGCGTGCAGATCATAATTAAACGCGTTCTTATATGAGGACATGTCTTGATTTCGATGTGTTTTTTTAATGATTTTTCAGACACGAAGAGCATTTTTATCTGATCATTCTCCTGCACCATATCTGAAATGGGCCGATAAACAACCGAATACAAGCAATAGCCACACTACTATAGTCCTTGACGTATTTGCAGCCGGTGACAAAAGAAACGGAATGATCACGCGTTCAAAAGAAGCATCACGTCTCGGTGTTATATGTGAAATCGATATTTGAATCAGTCATGTGATTTAATAAACAGTTTCGTAACTACAGACACATGAGAAATGAGAATTCACAAATAAGTATACGAGATCTGTGGGGTTTTGAGCGCTATTGCACTCCAATTCAGAAGGCCGGGAAGGAATAGTTAACTTTCGACTGACCTCATTCACGACTTACACATTCACGGTGCAGGTATATTGCAGTTGTGACTGTATGTAGATTGCAGGTCTTCATGAAAACAAGCAGCGATTGATTGCAGGGAATTGAGGCTAACTACTAAATCGTGGGATTTCGTGTGAACTCAGTCGTATGAAAATTGGCAGTAGATCACGAAGATGAGGCTATGACGTCGCATCAGACCAGTGGATTTCAAACTGGTGGGTTTGAAAACAACTGAACGATATCGTGATGTCTACTAAGAGGAATATCGTTTAAAAACTCGGAATTAGTTCAATTTGTTCTGAAACTTCCTAGTTTCAACGCCGGTAATAATAGGGTTACCGTACGCCCTACAGATGGATTTCTCCTCCTTATTGAACAAATGTCCTCTCCCCGCCTTCCGCTTGTCTGCCTTCCGGAGCATGCCCCCCTACTTTGTCGCTTGCCTTTTATATTCTCTGCCTTACTTTTCATTCAGTGTGCACTGTGCATGCATTTTCTCTACTTTGCTTGTCTGATTTCAAAGACTACTCCAACCCGTTTCGACACTTTCTAATCTTTTCCTTGTATCGCAGTTTTGTGATGTTTTGAAACGATGAATATAATATCAAACTGATACTTTCGTCCTTTTTAACAATTTGTCCTCCTTTCTAACCTAAAATGCCCCAAAAGACCACGAAAGACGTTAAATTGTGGCCTAAAAGATCGACGACGGTTTATGCGTGAGTCAAATCTGAAAAATATGTCCCGTGAGTAAGTGCTAAGTTTGAATGGCGTGTGGCCTGCGCCATTAGCTTTTTATTTAGCTTTTGGCCAGGTCCGTTTGATCCTAGCCCAAGTCAGGAAATAAAAGGGACAAGACACCGAAATCGTTCAAATAAGTACATACTACGTCCTACCATTGCACATGATTATTTTAAACTAAATATTCAGCTCATTTAATTCCGAGTCATAATTATTGCTCTGTAGATAGTCCACGTTTAAAGTATGAGTTGGGATTGCAAACAAGCTTGTTGCTCTTTTAAAGAAATTGCTGAGAAGATAAGAAGACACGACATTTTTCACTATCATCAAGAGGGGCGTGTGTAAAACAGTTTGAAAACCAATGCATTAGACAGTTGTGACGTTCGGAGAAGAACATTTTAAGGTAAGAACTCCAGACATGGTGGCGAGAATATTGATAGGTGACAGATAGACTTTATAGTCCCCTTGAACTGAAGGATGTTTGGCCACGAAATTATTTTTGTCCCAGAAAAACGGTTCACCTAAATTTTGTATAGTGACGAAATCTGATCTCATATGCTTTGCAATTCTTACAATCAGCAAGGAAGGCAAACAGCTATTGGCTTAATTTAACGCGACTTGTACTCTGGATATTCGTTAGCTTTCAAATCGACACTCTGAATACGACTCACGACTGCGGTTTTAAAGAGATGACTTCGGATCCTGCTCCTAATTCTTTAATTGATAACGCCGATGGTTTATCTTTTATTCGAATCCCCATCCACCTGTTGCCAGAGTAGCCTAGTCAGTATTCGGAATACGCTTTGTGACAGTGATTGGAGCGAAATGTCCTGTCATTAACTTGTATTATTTAAAAAATAATATTTTGAAAATATGATAATAAATATTTATAAAAATTCATCATAGATTATAAACACGGAATAATTTGCGGTTCACAAGGATTTCTAATCGCACCCAGTATTGTTAGAATTCACTCACTGCAATGAGTGTCATTAGTGGTGGTAAATGAAGGCGATAAATATGCTATCGCGAGGCCAGCAGATTTTGACTTATGCGGACTATCTCAGCAGCAATGTTCCCTCTAAGCTGCGCACGTGCGCAAATGCGCAGTGCTGAAACGGTCTCTGCGCACAGAAAATCTAAGCTGCGCACAAAAATTCCTAAGTGATGTTTTTTTTAGTCGCTGCGCACTGTTGTCCAATGGACCACGCAGGCGCGCAGACTCGTGAAAAATTAGATGGAGCATTGCCAGGGCGAAACAGTGTTATCACTGAAGTCTGAAACCGAGGTACAAGTGCGGTCCGCAAAGGTAAATATTGCGCACCGTTAAGAAATGAGAATTTACAATCACGTGCACCTCACGGAAGAGATTTTTTTTAGTATGGTCTCGTACGCTTGAGCAATACTGATATTATTTCAATAGCGCATTATTTTCTGGGAATGGCGAAATTCCATGGTTTAACATGGTAGCATAAACATTGCGTAAGATTTACTCAGGGCCGTAACTGCCGCACCCCAAACGCGCCAATTGGAGGGGCCGAGCTCGAACGTGGCCCGAAATTATTCCGGTAAATAACATAAATCGAGCATGGTGTATTTTTTTTGGAATTTTTCAGTAATTTTTTTCGCGCTACGAGCAATTTAATATTGTCACATATCTTGATTATTGGGTACCTTTTCCCAACAAAAAATATGCATGATTTATTGGAATGAGCGCTGGGGCGTCGGCCATTACCGCACAATGACGCTTCAAGACATATGAAGTTAGAGGCTATGTAACATGTGACTCCGTGAAGTGCGCCAGAACGATCATCAGCGAGAAAACCTTGGGCGAAAAAGACTGCCCTTGTGCTGACCGAAATCTTCGATATAATACATACATGTTTAATTGTCTATGTCCATAGGCGCCTAAATGGCTGGCACTGAATGTTCCTGTCCTGGCGATCCGAGCCCTACAATAAGACAAATGCCATATCGAGGGAACATTATTTTCCAGTAAGGAAATGCTAATTTGAAATCGTGTACCTGTACGTCTTTTAGTTTACCACGTTTGGGCGATTTCAATATCTTTTGACATAGCAGATAGGAGGTCACGAAATAGCATCATGTAACGAAGTCATTATACCAACGGGTACGCTCGAAGATGTTTTATTATTATTTAGAGGGCCTATCTATTCAAACACATCTCACTCGATCAGCTTTTCCGGTAAATCTAATTGCGTGAGCAGGAAGAGGATAAAAATATGCAATTCCCGACCATATTGACCTATGCAATGATGAATTATATAATTTTTTCGCGCTTCGCGCGTTTAGGCGAGAACAACGACTAAACGGCCACCCAATATAGATGATAAGTACCGGAAAAGCCTACAGCTCGAGGGGGGTCTGGGGAGCGAAGCCCCCCAGAAGTTTGTTTTATTACCCTATGGGAGGGTGGTTGTGCACAGTTGTCCAAGGGCCTGCGCAGTGAGTTGACGTGTTTGCGCAGACTCGTGAAAAATGACAGGGAACATTGCTCAGCAGTATGGAAAATTATATCTGTATAGCTCACGGTTACTATATTTGCTATATCAAGCGTTTCGTTTGAGGTGATGATATCAGTTTGATGCATGTACGGACTGGACATTACTATTTGACGCAACCAAATCGTCTCGACACTATCCGATCTTCTCAGTGAGTCGCATTGTGCATTGCAATGTCATAAACGGATTTAAATACTTTAGAACAGGAGTGCCAAACGAGGAAACTGTCAGCTGTCACCAAGCACTCTGGTGCCTATAGTGTTGCGGGTATTGGAGGTGATCGGCTAATATGGCCTTAGCTAGGTCTAAAGCTAGGTCTAAAGAGTCTAGAAATTCATCAGTGTTACAACTGTCTGCTGGTGAGGATAACTAATTCAGACACTGATAGTAATATCGGTGGATCTGATAATAGAGGCTTGTGATCCGAAACGGAATGCATACATTCGCCGCTGTCGTCTTCAAGTGATCGCGATGGGACGAATAACGTTCGCAATCAATTAGTTGCATAAATGTGTATTTTACAGGCGTCGCCATGTCTGATATCGAGACGCGCGATGTCGGGTACAACGAATTCGCGAGTGATATTGCTGGTCGTCGACAAGATATTGCAATGGAGTCCAAGCCCCTTGACCTGGATACACCACTGCATTGGCCTCATACAAACATGTTTATGCTTCCCTGAGAATAAATATTCTGGTCGTTATGACAATTTACTAACAATTTTCTGCATATTGATAAATTAAGTACAAAATTAAATTGTTTAAATAAATTTCAAAGAGCCATATCTTATACCCAAAAGAGTCATATATGGCTCCCAAGCCATAGGTTCCCGACCCCTGCTCGATAGTTCACCATTAATACAGGAAAATCACCCCAAGAAGTAACTTATTTGGAAAGTTGCACTTGGGAATACGATTTGGGTTGCATTTAAAATAAATGGTTGTTTAAAGTTTAAAGTTTAAACAGTGTTTTAAACAAAGGTCCATGGAGAATTGTGTTTTTTAAGGCGTAAAACCATGCCATAAGTGTGTAAATACTTTCCAAAAACATGTTGCAGGAGACTACGGACAATTATCACCCGACATAGCCGACGTATACGATATGGGATGGTTGTAACCCTCAAAATAGTCGGTTCAACAACCATAGTACGTAGATATTTCGTCAAAGGAGCTATATTTACCCTATAGTTTCAATTGTCAAAGTCAATCCTCTATGGCGTCACAATCCAATATTTGTATATCCTCAATTTTAGCAGTTTCTGGTCACATTTTCAAGTACCAGTACTAATAGACGAAGCACCAACAGCGAGGTAACTTTACTATTCGTCGGAATTACAATGAAATGTCGGTCTTTGCCATCCGAGTGTTGTGTTATATGATTTAATCCGAGTCATGCGCAATGACTCGAGT
This sequence comes from Botryllus schlosseri, assembly GCF_051294905.1. Taxonomy (NCBI): domain Eukaryota; kingdom Metazoa; phylum Chordata; class Ascidiacea; order Stolidobranchia; family Styelidae; genus Botryllus; species Botryllus schlosseri. Next base: position 19,955,295 of record NC_137249.1, read on the forward strand.
ACAATTCGAGTCAATACACACATTGACTCAAGTCCAGTCGAGTCATTTTCGGTAATTTGACCAAAAGACTCGAGTCAAGTCCAGTTGAGTCATTACAATCCTAGGCAAGGTGCATGCAAAATGCAATTAAGAATTAGGTAGTATACTGTATCACGTCTGTTGATGATCTACTATAATTGGTGATCAGGTAACTTTGCAATGTCTGCAAATGACCACGTGCAACTTCTTCAGTTGTTTCCTTCATTGTTCGAGGCAGGGTCTACCACGCGAGGGGCTTGGTTACGTCTTCTGCAGTGGAGACATGGGTGAACAAAGAAACTATCGTAATGTTAATGTACTATGACTTCGTTGGGCGAGAGAGCGGCTGTTATCAGAAATCTTATTATGTGAGGCCAGCATAATCGAATACGGAATGTTTATAAAACCATTCGCTGAATTCGTTTAGCAACCATACCTTACCTAAATTGCGATTTCCAATCGTAGAGAATCACGGGCGAAGGGGGATATGTGAATTGACGTTAGTCAATTTGTATATAACGTAGTCGAGATTACCAATAGCAATTGCTCACTCGACGAATAAAGCGCGGTTTGCGGTGCGCTAATAATCCCGCGGCGTGGGATCGGCTATTGGCTTTTGTGATTTTGTCATTGAATATGCCTCTGTGCGAGAGGGATATGATTACTCCGCGTCGGAAATGACGTATGGGGAAATGTGCGGTTGCCTGCAACCTATTTTGAGTATGACCCGAATAAGTTCAAGAATAGCCAAGCGGAGGTACTGTGTGATGTACGAGAATTTATCGAGAACTTGAATTTCAATAAGTCCAATATCCGGACAAATGTCAATGCGTACGTTCCGCCAAATCTCATGATTTGTTCCCATGTATATGTCAAAAACGAGAGGGGTAAAAAGACCGCGTTTGATTTCTGGTACGTGGGTCCCTACAAGGTGGTTGAAGGGTCGAGATCGGGGAAGGCCTTTACATTGTTAATCAAGGGAAAGTACAAGGTTCTGTCGATTGACAGACTGAAAGTATGCTACTTTCCGCCATTTGATGTAGATAACGACATGTTCGATGATCTTGTTCAGCCGTTTCCGTCCATTGACGCGGGCAAAGTTGTACTAAACTCCGCGGCAAATCGGGGTGACGCACGAGTACTGTCGTCTGATAGTAATGACAGTGATAGCGACTGTCCGGGTAGTGTTAGTGACGCGTCTCGAGAGCGTGTATCTTAATGCTTACCTGTTAATGTTGATCGCGATAATCCAGGGTGTGAATCCAGTGTGTATAGCAACGCGAAGACCCAAACATGTTTTGTTTGTTTTATTAACGCATATAATTGGCGCTTTCAACATCGTGGTTATTTGCGCCCGCATAGTAAATTTCATAATGACATTAGGTTTTCTTGAACTTGAGTCTTTTTTCGGCTCATTTGCTGCCTCCTTTCAAGAGTTCGGCTCTCTCTTCGTCTCAGCTTTTCAATGCGCTGTGTCACAGCGGGATCGGCGATGAGGAGCCCAGATAAACCTCCGACACATAGAAACATGGCAGAGCCGAGACTCGAACCATCAACCATCGACGTCGTGACTGCAGTGTTTAACCAACTGCGCCACTCGCTTCCCCAAACATATAGTGATGGCAGAACTCTCAACGAGTCAAGTCCAAAATATACGACCAGAGTGAGATGAATTGTTAGACCAAGACATTTGCAAGATTATATGTTGCTTTGAATCGCGAAGAATAAAGATATGCGTAGTGAAAAATTGTGCCTTGTGCATTGATATGTTATGAAATGCAGGATTGCTGCATCATGTTGTGACTCCCGTCATAGTATGTAGGGTGTGGTCACTGAGGCTCGTTGCTGAAATATGCGTAGTAGTACTAAATGCTAACATCACAATGTTCAACATTTTGTGTATAGTGTATGATTAAGATCATTGTAACACCAAGATAAATGAAGTTGCATGTCGTGTTATATTTGTTGAAATAGATATGTTTCGATATGTGTTGGGGAGGCCCTGAAGACAAATGTTAGTCTTGTGTAGGCCCGCTTATGTTTCTCGTAACAGTGCGTCATATTTGAGATGGTCACGTTAGAACTGTCGTTGAATTGCCATAAACCCTCTGTTGTCACGTAGACGTACGAGCGACACGGTTTTGGTAGGAATGATTTCTGTTCCCGCTGTACGGGTTTTAACAGTAATAGTGAGAAAGTAGAAGAAGTTACTGATGACAGTGAATAGCATGTTCTGTGGGTTTTGAAGCATGATTATTGGATGCAAATGGCATGGACCTTGCCTACACGTCGATGATATTCGTCGGTCTGCTTGTAGACCTATTCCGTCTCGTATGTATTGCATTGTATTTTGTTTTATTTTGTTGCTCTTTATTATGCTCTTTCATTATTATGATGCTATTGCATGCGAAGTGACCTTTAATGTCACAATGGTACCACTTTTGTGCTACTTAAATTATATCTTTTATTTCTTTATTTGTGTTTGAACGCTAACTGTTGTTGATCTGAGTTTCAGTTGCCAGTATGACGGAACGATGATATTTCGAGTCATTCCGGGATGGTCATTTAAAAAAGGGTTTCCGAATACCACGTTTGGATGGTATTTCGTTTCATGAGTTTACTTTGCCCCTGCATATAAAATTGTTACCTGTCTCCATTCCCTATCATTAGTTAGTACTCTAGTTGTAAGGTATTGAAAAATATATTCGTTTTTTTTACACAAAGTTCTTTGGGCAAAAAGGAGGAATTTATAACCGAATATATTTTAACGCCATTTTAATATTTGATCAATGGGAAGTCTTGTGAAACCTTACCTAATTCCCTGAAGTGAAAACCCGATAATACATTTGTGATACCTAGTCATCGTGTGAAATAGAAATAAGAAGAAATAAATGGTACGATGTTTTGTGCATGTAATCTCTCGTGACTATAATATATGTACGCGTGTAATACAACGTAGACATTCTATCACTGCCATTTATGGCCGGAAAGCTATTATGTCGTCGTACGACGTGGATACAATAAATTTACAAGTCGTGGAGACAGAAACAAAAGGGTTGTCCGTGTGATCTTCGAATACGCGTCAACCATACAGGCTTCGTGGTATGTCAGCCAACGAATACCCACTGGCGTGGATGCCGGCGGTCCGTCGAAGGGAAGAAATACGCAACGAATGCTACAAGTAACCTTCTGGAGTCAGATTACACAAGTATAACAACAACAAACATTCGCTCTGCGTTAAAATGTTTGGTGCCAGAATTATTGGAAATTTACGTGCACCGTGACGTGGTTAGTATACTTTGAGATAAGCGTATCAAACATCGCCACAGTCAAGAAACTATTCCACGACTTAATATATTTTAAAGTTTATTAGTCAGCACGTAGTCTCTTTAAGTACTCGATGAGAAATCGAGTTAACAAGTGCCACAGGACCCAAATGTGCTTATTGTGGCAATTCGTTCTCCTTTATAGCTTTGACAGCCAGGCGATTGTACGTAGGGTGGCATTTAAAACAAATGGTTGTTTAAAGCATGTTTTAAAAAAGGTTCAAATGAAGGTTTTTCAAAACATTGTTTTTTAATTTAGTTGTATAATTATGTCATAATTGTGTAAATGCATTACAAAAACATGCTATATGAGCCTACAGACGATTATTGATTACCACCCGATATAGCCGACGTATACGGTATGAGATGGTTGGAACCCTCGCAATAGTCGGTTCAATAGCTGTATTACGTAGATATAGATCATTGGTACGGAATGATTGTTCTGATGATGATGACCGCCGCTCGTAAAAATGCTGCATGACGATGCAGTCCAGGTTAAAGATATTTCTGGCCCGTATATGACAGGGCTTGGAAGCCTATTTCGTCAAGTTACCTAATACCGTGAATTTCAACTTACTGTCACTATAGTTTGTCACCGTGACAGCAAACAAATGTTCAACACATAAATGAAATAGACCTTGCGGCAGAAGGTACTGATTATTTCGTCAAGCCTTTTTTTTCAATTTCTAATTGTGAATATCAATCCACTATAACGGCACAATTGAACAGGCGTGACGTCATGACTGAAAAAAGAACAGTCGAAAAGATGTTTTAAACACTGGCCTTCCTTTAAACATGTTTGTTTTAAATTGATTTTTGTTTTAAGCACAATCCAATTGTACGAGCACAACTGCGAAACGCGATAAATGACCCGAAATCTGCATTTCGACAGCAGCAGTGACGGCAAGCTTGACTAAAGAAAGGTAAACTGCAACTTAATTTATGCCAGAGATAGCGTCCTTCGAGAGTCGAGTTCGAACGACTACCATATTTTAGTCAACTCAATTCTCGTCGGATATCATGAATTCTGTAATTTTTAAAAGGTGTCGTCTTTTCCGGATCTCAGAATATGGTAACCCTACTAAGTATGAATCTGGTTACTTAAATTAACAGATACGGACTAAATGCTTGACAGGCACGATACTTGAATCTCAAACTATACTCAAAGTATACTTATATAATGTAATGCTGATGCGTCCAGCTTTTTGATCGGTAGGTCGTGGGCTCGATCCCCGACCGGGACAGTCCAAAGACTCGAAAACTGGTATCCGCGGCTATCCTGCTAGGCGCTCAGCCATCACGGATAGCATGGAGGAGAAAAAAAACGGGGGTGCAGACTAGATGACCTTGCTATGAAGGCCGTATCGCATCTCCGTCGTCAAAGCATCTCGATGGTGCAGGCAAAAAAAGAATACTCGCTCTCTCTCTCCCTTCTATTTCAGTTTATAGTGGTAATGTTTAACTCTTAGAGAACACTGACGTTTATGATGGGGATCGCAGAATTACCCAGGCTTATCAGCGACAGGTATTTGCCGACTTCAATTCTGCCATACTCAACCCAAGTCCTCGTGTTAGTATCAATGGGAAATTAATTGACCTCGCGGATTGAATGACATGTTTGTTAAGGCAATGGGTGCGATAAGGTATGCGCCGTTGGGTGGTAAGTAAACGCAGACCTCATGAGTAACCAAAAGACAATAAACAGGCAATGTGCAATGCTTCATGGATGATAATAATATTTGAGATAATATTTGGGATGAGCTAATTGCACTCTAGAAACCAGATGAACAAGTTATAACTTGTGTCCCCATCCCGGACACACATCTCAATATAGCACGAAAATAATAAATATGGGACAGCAAGTGTTTCGTTTGACTAAATGAAACCATTCCGATGTATGTAGACCGGAAGTTTACTGTTTGACAAAACCAAACCGTTTAGTCATCATTCTATCTATGTTATTGTGCACTGTATCACGAACGGATTAAAGGAATTATGTAAATGGTTTGGATTCTGGTTTAGAAGCTGAACCTGACAATGACAATTGCCGTCATAATTTAGTAAGCAGTAATGCATGAGAAATCGTACGAAGAAGAATACATTAAAGTGAAAACATCTTTCCAAAACAAATTAACCTACAATATATTTATAAATTGATTGTGCTGTTGAATGCAAGTTCACATACGGGCACGGTCACACACGCGCATAAATGAATTCCGGTAAGCAAATCTTTTTATTAGGTTTAAATATGATTGGTTAGACTTCAGGAATGGTATGCCTGTGATGAAAACTCTTATACAAATCGTTCTTGCAAAAATGAGTAAACGGTCCTAAACTATTGTTGATATTCTACTTCTCAACCTTAAATATAGGACATTGTAAATAGAGACGTACTCAAGTAGGTTAAATTTTGTGAAATAGAAAGCAGGATGAAGAGATCGCTGCCTTACTTTCATGGGGGAAATTGTCATTACAACTGCGCAAAATGGCCTCTATGCCACGGCAACTGAATTTCGGAAAAAATTTCGGAAAGACCAGTTTGAAGTGTCCTTTGCCATTATGCGTTACTTGCCAAGATGCACCGATATATTTCTAAAGTAGCCACCTTCGATTAACTGCTAAACGCATGCTACCCCTCGGTCCAATCTACTATTCCAAATGCATGCTTGAGTACATTTAAATATTCTTTACCTCCATATGAAATAGATTTTACATCTCATGGAAATCACCACTTCTTACTTGTGATTGCTTAAAAGTACACGAAAACACGACTTTCAACGGTTACTACTTCGAGGCCCTCTGCTTTAGACCGGCATCTTTAATTGCAGCAGGTGACATATTTGATATCGGACTATTTCACTTTTAAAAGGAAAAATATTTAGCGGTATAACTTGTACAATGTTTGATATGATTCTCTGGTGTACACAATAACGAGCACGGCTTCTTACAGGCCGGGTCGAAATATACAAATACACCATGTCAGCGATAAGCCTATATGGATTCAGCGAAACATTTTATGCTCCGGCTTTTTATTTGAACAATTCGTAAAATTTACCGTTCCGTAAAAAGAGGCTTGGCATACGTAGACTATAAAAGTGGAGGGATTCGTAAGATCCAACATTAACGTTGGAATGAAGGCCGACTCATCCTGATCGTTTGATGAGAATAGGCCTACGATTTATAAGCATTGTATAATGGGCATATATATAAAGGCTCATAGCATACGTCCGTGTTAACCTAATTTAAGACACAATATCCATGAAATATGCTGGGCTACCGACATACACAGTGTGGATATTTAAGACCTTTCATGTCTGGACTACGAGCGATGTAATGGTGTGCATTTAAACTTTCTAAGATTTCCTATTTATGAAGACTTATTCTTGACTGAAGTATACGGTGGTGTAACATGAATAGACTGCTAATCTTCTTGCTCTGCGCAACCCTCTGCCGCTATGTGACTTCGGTTGATCGCCATTTAAATCAGACCAAGATAAATGAAGAAGTCCAAAAGAAATTGGCAGACATCAACTACAGGGTTTTGAAATTTCATCGTGAGTTTATTATTTCTAATTACAACGCCTTTGAGGAGAGGAACGATATCTCGGTTATATTAAAATTTAAAATAACTTCAATATTTTGCAGTCGGGCTGTGCTTATTTTGTGTATGATACACATTACATGAACACGCTCATTATAGTTTTTAGAACATGATCCTGAGTCTAAAGTTATTACTGACTTGCTACAAATAATTTGCGCTTCTACTTCCCGTTTATATAACTTCATCGGGAATGATTGATCATTCGAACATGTATACGAACCGAAAGAAGTTAAGAAGACCCAGAACACATCACCCAGTACATCATGCAGCGACAGGCGCTATTTTAGTAGAGAGCAAATTGCATTCAGATAAATGCGACGTAAAATACCAAGACCGGTGCTTCTTCAGTATTTTTGTCGGCGCCGAAGGAAGTAGAATGAACCAACATGCAGCGAGGCTCGCTTGCCAAAAGTACGATGCGCAGCCCGCGAATATCTACTCTAAACAGCATATGGACATGCTCTTTGAGTATTTGAGACCGCTGATTTTAACCCGTAATGATGGCGGCATAACGGTGCCAATCAAGACTGGGATGTTGTTTGATCCAAAGGTATGTACAAAAAATGGTCTGGTCAGTCTTATATATTGCGAATGCACGAGTCACCAATGGATTCCTCTCACGTTTAGTAACAAGGACCGATGCTGAATTATGTTTCTAGATCCACCACAGTGTCGCGTTATTTGAGAAGCGATTAAGAATAACACAATGATATATGCATTAGAACAATCCATCTCTA